>NC_083407.1:83977051-85227051 GCF_020745735.1 Hemiscyllium ocellatum | reverse complement strand
GTGGTTCAGTAAATATTTTGTTTCCAAGGATCATTTTCAGTTTTTGTGCCATGACTTTTTGTTGCCCTACTGAACAGTGATTTCGCAAACATATAATCAAAGGGTACTCGGAGGTTACAAAGGCATACTGATTAATTACTTTAATGACATTATTGAAGCTGACTGGTGAGGTCACATTGTTGCGTTTACTGACAACTGGTTCATGTGGACCGTCGTATACATCAAGTTCAATACTTCTGCAGCCCAACTTTAAGGCCCTAATATATCCAAGCAGATCAGAAGGGCTTCTAGCGGTGTTTTCTGTAACATAGGTGTTATAAGATGCATTGATATAATAATGGGATAGAGGTTGAGTCATATCTTGACAGACTTTTTTGTGCTCTGGATCAAATATATTGCATTCTTGTGATATCAGATACCGAGTAAAGCCATCAATACTGAGATTACCATTCAGCTGACCTTGCTTTGAAGGCTCATACCTCCGTATAAGATCAAGGCACATTTCTTCAGTTGCATTGATCATTCCTTGTTCAGTTTCTAAAAAAAACATCAAGTCTTTGGCATCCAGAAATTCTTTATTCCTAGAAATTTGCACAAGCAAGAAATATACCTCAGGCCTTGTGCAAAGATCATAGTAAATGTCAGTAAATTCCTCCTTTGTTACCCAGGTAGCTAGTTTCCCTTTATTACTTTGTAACTCTCTAATTTTAATTCTGATTTTTGATTCTTTTAAACCATGATTGAGTTGCATTATCAACTTCACAGCTTCATCTTCCAACATAATTCCATTGCTGGCTTTACTATTTTCACTGAACACAGAATGAAGCCATGTGGTCCTGAGCGTATTCTGGCTCCCATCTATCAAATTCAATGTTTGCTTATTATGTGAAATGACGTAACGGAGGCCTGTAACCCAGATATTAGCAATATCTGCAGAACTGGCTACCAAATCCAAAGACTCATAGTTTTCTCCATATATTAAGGAGAATGAACAGTCTTCACAAATCTGATCCACAACTGCACAACTTCTGAAAATCTCTGTGTTTTTTCCAACTCGGACCTCTTTAAGAGAAGAAATTTCAAGTTTAGCCTTTTCAGGATCCTTCTTGGAAGGTTCCCAACGTAAAGCCTGAAGGTCAGGATCTAAAGTAAAAAAGCGACTATAGATTCGAGTATTTGAACGTATTTTCTTCAACTCACAGCCAGCTTGCATGAAGCTGATACAGTCACTGGCATTGTTAATTTTCCTTTCAGAAGGCATGCTACTGAACGATACAGTTTTCTTCTGTTCGTGCTTCTGTTTTGTAGAATCCTATGGGAAAAATGCAAAACAGGGATGATTATGCAAGTTTTGACATTATTGAGTTATGAAGAATAAATTGTTTGTCTTTTTCATTTTTTTCTCTTCTTCACCAGACATCATACCACTTGCCATTCCCAAATGAAAAGATAAATCTACTTTCATAAGAATGGCATTAGAAGTGCATAATCATTCTAATCATAAAAACAGTACATTCCAAGAGAAGTCTATGCTGGCTGTTATATTGAACAACCCAGTCATTCCCACTTTTCCCTTTATCCTTGTACCATCCTTGTTTCAACTGTTTATTTACTTCAATCTTGAATCAGTACCCATCAGACTATCTGACACTATCTACCAAACTTAATCACTAATTGACTAGAAAGGCTTATCCCCATATCAGGAGAAATTGAGAACAGAAGAGAATTAACCTGGGAGACCTCAACATTGACTCCAGACACCACAAAGTCTTATGGCATTTGGTCAAAAATGGACAATCTCATTGGTTTTTACATATCAGCCCACCCAGCTGATGAAACAATATTTCTTCACATTGCACACCACTTCGAGAAAGTGCTGAGGGTGGCAAGGACACAGAATGTGCTCTGACTGGAGGACGTCAAGCCCCATTTTTCTTGTCCTGTGAAAATATAAGGAACCATGCAGGACAGCATCAGAGTGACAGTACTTGTCCAGGTAAACAACAGATTTTAAAACATGGAGTAGGCACCAATGATGCCAGTCAATTCCTAGATATCTGGTGAGTGGTAAGGTGTTCTAGAACAAGGTGTGGCAAGATGGTGTTGGAATAAACAAAAGGGACTCTGTCTGGGCAGGGTAAGTCATTACTGTGGTGAGTTTAGTAAGATATGGCAAGAAAACATACTTGGTATCACTCTGAAAACCCTGTAAACACTTGGACTTTAGACAAAAGCGTAAGATTCAGTCCGAAGTGTTTCATCAGTAATAAATGACTATAGTTATTTGAGGAAGCAACATTTGGATGTAAATTTAAGCCATGGGATTTCTTTTATGAAGAAAACAAATCAGAAACAGACAGTTTTCTGGAGCAAGTATGACCCTGTGTATTGGCACTGGAGATATTGATTAAAACGTTGATTTTCCTGCTCCTCAGATGCTGCCTGACCTGCTGTGCTTTTCGAGCACCACTCTAATCTAGCCCCAAAATACTGACATGCTCTTTTTTAGATTTCTTTTTGGCATTGTAGTTTCAAATTCCTTTTCATTTGCCTCATGATCTGTGAATGGCATTTTTGGCAAATGTCCTAGTATGCAAATTCCAAAAGCTATTGTTTTCTTCCAGATTTTTATTTATTGTCCGGGTTATTGAGTCATACAGAAAAATAAATAGAATGCAGATATCTGTGTTTTTTCCCTTGTTATAAACTTGAATTTTCTCAGTTCTTAATATACCCTTAGTCTTCACACAATCACTTTTTGTCCTTTTTTCTGAACTTAGCATTGCATCCTCCATTTTCTAGTATCATCTCTGTCTTTCTGGCTCTCTATCTCTCTCTCTCTATCTCTCTTGTCATACATGCAGTACCCTACTGCTGTATAATACCAGCATAACACTTGAACTGAGTGCAAACATAAAAAAAAACATAAATGTGAACTAAAAGAAAACACTGGAAGGAAACAGACTGGACAAGCCAAACAGAGACACGCACAAGAATTTCTCGAAACATGGCTTTCCAGCTGCAACTCCATCAACAAACACATCGAGTTAGACCCCATCTACCACCCCCTGAGAAAAAGAACAGGAAATGACATGACCACAGGAAATGACATCACCAACCCAAAGACACCAACATATAAATAGAAAGCAGGAATCATGAACACTGCTTTGCCTGAGGCCCACTAAAGATGTGACCTAGCAGCGTGACGAAATGTCTGGAAATGAACCTCCCAGCTCAGCAAGCAAACCTACATCCAGAACATCAACCTGAGCCACAAATCTTCTCAAAACTAACTAATACATCCTTAAGTTAATTCTATTTGCTAAGGACTTTTGAACAGTCTGGTGCTGTTTAGATAATCATAGTACAGGTTACTAATGACAATTTGCTTGTTTCACCATATTGTTTCATGGGATTTCTCAATTGTCCTTAAACATTGTGATTTGCAAGGATGGCCAGATAAGGGTCAACTACATTACTGTGGATATGGAGTCACGTACAAGCAATTTATATAACAGTCTGACATGATTAATACAGAGGTGTGCTTTAAATGTCACACACTGTGATGATGTCATATGGAATTTCATGGGATTTTAAGCATCGCAAAAGCAAGATTTGAAATTGAAGCTTTTTCACTTTGCACTTGTCAGAACTGGGAAAAAAGAAACAAACTTGAAAACAATACTGGCAAGGTGGTTCAGTGGTTAGCACTACTACCTCACAGTGCCAGTAACCCAGATTCAATTCCAGCCTCGGGTGACTGTCTGTGTGGAGTTTGCATGTTCTCCCTGTGTCTGTGTGGTGGTGCTCTGGTTTCCTCCCTCAATTCAAATGTGTGAGGATTAAGGTGGATTGGCCATGCTAAATTGCCCATTGTGTTCAGGGATGTGTGGCTTAAGTGCATTAGTCAGGAGCAAATATAGGATAATAAAGTAGGGGAATGGGTCTAAGTGGGTTACTCTTTGGAGGGTCAGTGTGGACATATTGGGCCAGATGGCCTATAGGGATGCTATGAAATTGTTAGGGAATTCTGGGTAATCCAAGATGGAGGATGGGAAAAATTTCTGGCTGTAACAGCTGCTTCTTTTTTGAGGTATTTTAGGTATTGGGAGTGATTTTCTCGAATTCCAGGAGCAGCAGTTACTGTTTCATATGCTGTTACGTTGTTTTGAAATTTTGGAAAAGAAAAGGTCAAAACAACAGCAGTTTAAAAAAGGGAGAAGAACAGACAAAGGATGTACATGGTGAGGTCAGTGCAGGAGACGGAGAGAGAACCTGCCTTTACTGTTTGAATTCATGTATCGCTGGACATAGGAGTGTGCTGGGAAAATTAACAAACAGTGAAATTCACAACTGATCTTGGAGGAACTGTTTGGGCGAAGTTCACAGCACTGAATCAGATAAGTGAATTGTTTTAACTGTGGCCTACAGAAAGTCTGCAGTAGTGAGTTGAGTGGGTTCTTTCTTGATTATATGTTTTTGAGATATGTCTCTTGATTAAACGTAACATATAAGCTATAACTATTAGTTCAACCTGGGGCAGTGTTTTGTAGAGGAGTAAGACGGTATTATTTTCTGGGTCTGTAGATTGTGAAGTAGCAAAAATGACCTTTAGTAGAGTGATATGCGTTTCTTGTCAGATGTGGGAGTTTAAAGAAAGTTTAAGGGTTACCGTGGATTATATCTGCAATAAATGCTGCTGGTTGCGAATCATATCAGATCGAATGGATCAGTTGGAGAGACAGTGAGAGGCAATGAGGGATTTGCAACAGCAACAGTATGTGATGCAGGACAGCTATAGGGAGGGGGGAAAGTCTCAGACACAGTCACATAGATGGATTAACTCCAGGAAAGGTAAGAGAGGTAGGCAGCTAGTGCAGGAGTCTTCTGTGGCTATCTCTATTTCAAACAAGTATGCTGTTTTGGAAAATGTATGGAGTGATCGATTCAGGGGAACGTAGCACGAACAGCCAAGTTTCTGATATTGAGACTGGCTCTAACGCAACAAGGGGTACGTCGGGTTCTAAGAGATCAATTGTGTTAGGGGACTGTCTAGTCAGAGGTACAGACATATATTTCTGTGGCCAGCAGCAAAGTATTAGAATGGTGTGTTGCTTCCCTGGTGCCAGGATCAAGAAAGTCTCAGAGAGGGTGCAGAATATTCTCAAGGGAGAGAGGGGCCAGCAAGAGGTCATTGTCCACATTGGAACCAATGATATAGGAGGAGAAAAGGTTGAGATTCTGAAAGGAAATTACAGAGAGTTAGGCAGGAAGTTAAAAAGGAGGTCCTTAGGAGTAGCAATATCTGCATTACTCCTGGTGCTACAAGCTAGTGAGGGCAGGAATAAGAAGATAGAGAAGATGAACGCATGGCTGAGGAGCAGGTGTTTAGGAGAAGGACTCACATTTTTGGATCATTTGAATCTCGTTTGGGGGGGGAAGTGATCTGTACAAGAAGGACGGATTGCACCTAAATTGGAAGGGAGGGAGATTTGCTAGAGTTGCTCAGGAGGATTTAAACTAATAAGGTGGGGAGGGTGGGAACCAGGGAGATAGTGAGGAAAGAGGTCAATCTGAGACTGGTATAGTTGAGAACAGAGCTGAAAATGTGTTGCTGGAAAAGCGCAGCAGGTCAGGCAGCATCCAAGGAACAGGAGATTCGACGTTTCGGGCAGAAACGTTATGCCCGAAACGTCAAATCTCCTGTTCCTTGGATGCTGCCTGACCTGCTGCGCTTTTCCAGCAACACATTTTCAGCTCTGATCTCCAGCATCTGCAGACCTCACTTTCTCTTAGTTGAGAACAGAAGCGAGTCAAACAGTCAGGGCAGGCAGGGACATGGTAGGGCTAATAAATTAAACTGCATTAATTTTAATGCAAGGGGCCTAACATGTAAGGCAGATGAACTCAGGGCATGGTTAGGAACATGGGACTTGGACATCATTGCAATTACATAAACATAGCTCAGGGAAGGGCAGGACTGGCAGCTAAATGTTCCAGGACACAAATGCTACAGGAAGGATAGAAAGGGAGGCAAGAAAGGAGGGGGAGTAGCATTTTTGATAAGGGATAGTATTACAGCTATAATGAGGGAGAATATTCCTGGAAACACATCCAGGGAAATTATTTGGTTGGAACTGAGAAATAAGAAAGGGATGATAACCTTATTGAAATTGTATCAGAGACACCTAATATTTAGAGCAAAATTGAGAAACAAACTTGTAAAGACATCTCAGCTATCTGTAAGAATAATAGGGTGGTTATGGATAGGGATTTTAACTTTCTGAACAAAGGCTAGGACTGTCATAGGTTTAGATGGAGACGAATTTGTGAAGTGTGTACGAGACAATTTTCTGATTCAGTATGTGGATGTACCTACTAGAGAAGGTGCAAAACTTGACCTACTCTTGGGAAATAAGACAGGGCAGGTGACTGAGGTGTCAGTGGGGGAACACTTTGGGGACAGCGACCATAATTCTATTCGATTTAAAATAGTGATGAAAAAGGATAGACCAGATCTAAAAGTTGAAGTTCTAAGTTGGAGAAAGGCCAATTTTGACGATATTAGGCAAGAACTTTCAAAAGCTGATTGGGCACAGATGTTCGCAGGTAAAGGGACGGCTGGAAAAAGGGAAGCCTTCAAAAATGAGATAACGAGAATTCAAGAAAAGTATATTCCTGTCAAAAGTTAAAGGAAAGGCTGGTAAGTATAGGGAATGCTGGATGACTAAAGAAATTGAGGGCTTGGTTAAGAAAAATAAGGAAGCATATGTCAGGTATAGAGGGGATAGATCGAGTGAATCCTTAGAAGAGTATAAAAGCAGTAGGAGTATACTGAAGAGGAAAATCAGGAGGGCAAAAAGAGGGCAAATAGAATTAAGGAGAATCCAAAGGGTTTTAGATTAGATTAGATTACTTACAGTGTGGAAACAGGCCCTTCGGCCCAACAAGTCCACACCGACCTGCCGAAGCGCAACCCACCCATACCCCTACATATACCCCTTACCTAACACTACAGGCAATTTAACATGGCCAATTCACCTGACCCGCACATCTTTGGACTGTGGGAGGAAACCGGAGCACCTGGAGGAAACCCACGCAGACACGGGGAGAACGTGCAAACTCCACACAGTCAGTCGCCTGAGGTGGGAATTGAACCCAGATCCCTGGCGCTGTGAGGCAGCAGTGCTAACCACTGTGCCTCACAAATACATTAAGGACAAAACGGTAACTAAGGGAGAATACGGCCCCTTCAAGGCCATTCCTGATGAAGGCTTTTGCCCAAAATGTCGATTTTCCTGCTCCTCGAATGTTGCCTGACCTGCTGTGCTTTTCCAGCACCACTCTGATCTAAATCCTCAACGACCAGCAAGGCGCCCTTTGTGTGGAACCGCAGAAAATGGGGAAGATACGAAATAACTGTGGAAAAGAATGTGGAAGATATAGAATGTAGGGAAATAGATGGTGGCATCTTGAAAAATGTCCATATTACAGAGGAAGTGCATGATGTCTTGAAACATAAAGGCGGATAAATCCCCAGGACCTGATCAGGTGTACCCGAGAACTCTTGTGGGAAGCTAGAGAAGTGATTGCTGGGCCTCTTGTTGAGATATTTGTATCAACGATAGTCACAAGTGAGGTGTCGGAAGACTGGAGGTTGGCTAATACAGTGCCACTGTTTCCGAAGGGTGGTAAGGACAAGCCAGGAAACTATAGACCAGTGAGCCTGACGTCGGTGGTGGGCAAGTTACTTAGATTAGATTACTTAGATTACTTACAGTGTGGAAACAGGCCGTTCAGCCCAACAAGTCCACACCGACCTGCTGAAGCGCAACCCACCCATACCCCTACATTTACCCCTTACCTAACACTATGGGCAATTTAGCATGGCCAATTCACCTGACCCGCACATCTTTGGACTGTGGGAGGAAACCGGAGCACCCGGAGGAAATCCACGCAGACACGGGGAACGTGCAAACTCCACACAGTCACCTGAGTCGGGAATTGAACCCAGGTCTCAGGCGCTGTGAGGCAGCAGTGCTAACCACTGTGCCACCGTGCCGCCCACAAAGTTGTTGGAGGGAATCCTGAGGGACAGGATGCACATGCATTTGGAAAGGCAAGGACTGATTAGGGATAGTCAACATGTCTTTGTGTGTGGGATATCGTGTCTCACAAACTTGACTGAGTTTTTTTTAAGAAGTAGCAAAGAGGATTAATGAGGCCATACCGGTTAATGTGATCTATATGGACTTCAGTATGGCATTCGACAAGGTTCCCCATGGGAGATTAGTTAGCAAGGTTAGATCTCATGGAATACAGAGAGAACTAGCCATTTGGATACAGTAGTCTCAAAGGTAAAAGACAGAGGTTGGTGGTGAAGGATTGTTTTTCAGACTGGAGGCCTGTGATCAGTGGAGTGCCACAAGGATCGGTGTTGGGTCCTCTACTATTTGTCATTTATATAAATGATTTGGATGTGAGCATAAGAGGTACAGTTCGTAAGTTTGCAGATGACACCAAAATTGGAGGTGGAGTGGACAGCGAAGAAGGTTACTTCAGATTACAATGGAATCTTGATCAGATAGACCATTGGGTTGAGAAGTAGCAGATGGAGTTTAATTCAGATAAATGTGAGGTGCTGCACTTTGGGAAAGCAAATCTTAGCAAGACTTATACACTTAATGGTAAGGTCCTAGGGACTTTTGCTGAACAAAGAGACCTTGAAGTGCAGGTTAATAGCTCCTTGAAAGTTGAGTCGCAGGTAGACAGGATAGTGAAGAAGGCGTTTGGCATGCTTTCCTTTATCAGTCAGAGTACTGAGTACAGGAGTTGGGAGGTCATGTTGCAGCTATACAGGACATTGGTTAGGCCACTGTTGGAATATTGTGTGCAATTCTGGTCTCCTTCCTATCAGAAAGATGTTGTGAAACTTGAAAGGGTTCAGAAAAGATTGACAAGGATGTTACCAGGGTTGGAGGATTTGAGCTATAGGGAGAGGCTGAACAGGCTGGAGCTGTTTTCCCTGGAGCGTCGGAGGCTGAGGGGTGACCTTATAGAGGTTTACAAACTTATGAGAGGCATGGATAGGATAAATAGATAAGGTCTTTTCCCTGGGATGGGAGAATTCAGAACTAGAGGGCAAAGGTTGAAGGTGAGAGGGGAAAGATATAAAAGAGACTTAAGGGGCAACTTTTTCACACAGAGGATGATACATGTATGGAATGAGCTGCCAGAGGAAGTCGTGGAACAGTTGCAACAGTTAAAAGGCATTTGGATGGGTATATGAATAGGAAGGGTTTGGAGGGATATGGGCCGGGTGCTGGCAGGTGGGACTAGATTAGGTTGGGATATCTGGTCAACATAGACAGTTAGGACTGAAGGGTCTATTTCCATGCTGTACATCTCTATGTCTCGATGACTCTATAATAGAGATATCTTTCTATACACAATGAGAAGAGGATGCTGATTGGTCGGGCCATTATTGGCACGGAGATACATAGCTCACGGTCAATCTTAATTCTCAGACCAAACAGTATATTCTGATTGGTTAGAGCATAGCTCTGGTGATGCAGTAGAACTTGGCTATCTCCATGAGCACCCCCCCTCCCCAACTTTTATTGAAAAAAGTGCAATGTATGTACAATGTTTTTGGCTCATTTAAAATAAGGTCCTGAGCAACATTCATTTGAAGCTGCACAGTCATGTCGTCACTCCAAACGTATGCAAAGGCTGATCTTAAACTGGTTTCCAGTATACGCGTTATTCAAGACTTTTTTTTATCAAATGATTTCTAGTAGCAGAATTACACCTGATGGAGGATCTGGTTTGCACTTTTCTGAAGCTTGAAATTATGAGATTTGATGGGATCTTAAGCAATGCTAAAGCAAGACTTGAAATTGAAGCTTTTGACTTTGTGCTTGTCAGAACTAGTAACAAAACAAAATATTTTGCTGATTGAGCACAGTAACATGCAGCCAGCAGGAAAGCCATTTGAGATCATCAGCCATGTCCAAAGTATGATGCATTTGCATGTGCTAGAAGGTATAATATAAATACACAAAACTTTGTTTTATATAGGCCAAAGAAGTTTGGACATGCACTGTACCTTTTACAAAAACAAAAGATCATGTGGACAGCTGCATCTCCATGGCAAAGCCTTGACCAATCAGAATATAGCTGCCTTGTCAGATAATTAAGGTTGACAGTTAATAGTTTTTGCTGCATTTCTATGCTCATTATGGCCCAAACAATTAGCACATTCTTCTCATTCTGTACAAAGTGACATTTTTTTTCACAGGTCTGATCCATACACCTTAGTTTTGATAAGAACAAGATGAAAAGTTTCAACTTCTAGTTTCCTTTTAGCAATGTCTAAGTTCTAATCATAGGATCACAAAGGAATAAGACCTGATGTCCATGTCCTCCTTATACTCTCTATAATATCTGTCTTATCAAGTATAACTTGTATTTTGTTTCTAACATGCAATGAACTATATCTTGTTTACTCTTCCCTTCTGAGTAGCAAATGGTCTTGTTCATATTACCAAATTGCAACACCTTGCATTTACTTAAATTAAATGTCATCTGCCACGCCTCGCCCCATTGGCCTAATCTTAGATCCCTTTGTAATCTTAGATAATCTTCCTCACTGTCTACTCTACCACCAATTTTGGTGTCATCAGCAAACTTACTAACCATACTTCCGATATTTCATTTAAATTATTCATGGACATCCATCACAGAGTTGGGGGGGGGGGTGTAGCAGCATTTACTGAACATTCCTCAATAATTTTTCATTCATAAACCTGAATGTTTTACATTTCTAGAGATGAAGAGGGTAAATATTGATTCTTATTGTACGTCGGGTGAGGTGGGGACCAGAAATTGTGCAGGACCCAGATCTGCCTCAGTTTTAACCCCATTCACGTCACATCCAAAATGTTGTATCAAGTGAGAGCTTCAGGATCAGAAAGAAATAGCCACACTAGCAAAACCCCACACATGCTTGTGATCCATTTACAATTGGATGCAACACTGCAAGACTGTACAAAGCTGCATCAGATCCACCATCCTAGATAGCATCTATTTTTAACAGGAATTTCTGTGAGGATCAGGTGGTAAATGCTGAATCTGTTGATTTAAAGGGTTTTGAAAATAATGGTTGCACTTTTTTGTAACTTTATTTCTCTGTTCATCTGAAACTATCAACTTTACATTTCAATCCTCATTCTGTCAACCTGGGGAAATTTAGTTAACATATCTTAAGGTTCCAATTCCATGTTCTGAATGAGAATTATGGTAACTTATCTCTTCAAACTATTAACCTGGGTCACAAAGCATTAAAACTCTGAAGAGAAATACTAAAATCTGGATGGAAATGTGCATAAACAATAAACAAACAAACATGACAAGAGAATGAGAAGATGGTGTCAAACAAAACAAGTTTGATTTCTTGTTTCCCAGAAGCTGTGTAACCTGCTGAATACTTCAAACATTTTCCCGTTTTTATATGCTCTGTGATGATACAATGTCCTAATTGTCTAGAATTGCTGACCAATAGCACCATGGAGGAGTCTTGGCTGCTGCCAACACTGCACCTCCAGGACCTTGTGAACAACTGGGGAAAAGGTAAGTGTTGATGGTCAGATCTGTGATTTGGGAGTCACGTGAATTGGAGAGGGGTTGGGAAGGAGGAGAAGGTTTGGGAAGGAGGAGAGAGTGATAAATCTGGAAGCAAGGGCAAAGGGTGACTCTCATTAGATAACCGGTGACCTAGTGTCCTAGCCTCTGAGTATACATAAATTAGTATAGGTCAAGGGCCACCTAGCTAGCTGATATACATCCGGTACAGTTTAATTAGACCTATTTCACATGCCCTTACATCTCATGAGGGTCAGACGATTCAGCTTGGTATCACTGATGATTTTGTTACCTTATCCAGGTGTGCTGAAGTCCAGGTTTCTCACTCAACCTAAGCCTTCATAAATCAGGGCCTTAACCTCAAATTCTCTGTATCATTTTGTTACGACACGGGATAAACCCCTCTGCTAATCTAAACCCGACACACAGAGAAGCTCATCTCGCGCCGTAATCCGTTAAATTTCAAGAGACAAAGAACTATCCCAGATGTCACTGTTTAAAGTAAAAATTAATAATTTTATTCTTTAAGTCCAACGGAGAACATTAAGCAAAAATATGTACTATTCCTTTCTCTTAAATCTATCTATTACCTCCCACTCTACAATACTGGTCTGTTAAATTCCCCCTTAAATTTACGGCAAATCACTTTCAAACCCAGTTGTCATCTTTGGATGTCGAACTTTCTCTGTAGATTTCTCTAGGTTGGCTTCAGTGTCGTGCTGCATAAATTTCTTATGGACAGGTACCTTTCAGAGAGTTATCTGGCTAGCTTTACATTGGTGTTTGCTTGGCGGCTCTTTGCGGTTTTCCCCCAACTGTTCAAAATGTCCAGTTTTATACCCCAAAACATCAGATAATTTCATTGGTTTGATGTCATTCCAAACAGTAAAATTCAAATTCAATTGGATTTTGGTAAATGGAGCATAATTTAAAATGATTGGCCAAATTTGAATTTGTTTTTGTTCCATGGCAATGCAATTCCAGCTATTTGTTTCAACCAAATGTTACATTTTAAAATTGTTCAGCACACTCTGTGCTTTCAGTCAGTTCTTGCTAGCTTCTCTCTCTCTCTTAAAGGTACAGTACACACCTACACCTTCATGACACCTCACCGCTTAAGAAAAAATGAATCATCATAATGAAAAGATGGCCTGTTTTTTTTCTCTCTATTCCTTAACCATGTTACCATGGCACACATATGACTTTAATCTAAGTTCATATTAATTTCTTCCCACATATATATATATATATATACACACACACATAATCTTGAATAGATACCAAACTCATCTATACTTTATCAGTTAAATCTGCAATAACGCATCTGTGATTATATTCTTACAATATGCAACATATATGATTTGTAAATTAAAACTCTGTAACATACAGCTCCAATGAAATAGTCTCATATTCTTGTCTTTAAAGCATTCCAAGAATGTAAGACAATTGTGATCTGTGTACACAACCCTCTCTGACATATTGTTCATGATGTATACATTAAAATGTTGTAAAGCCAGTACCAAACTCAATAGTTCTTTTTCAACAGTGATTTCCTCTGGTGGATGTTGAGTTTCTCCAAAACTGCCAATTGGCAGTCCAATCCTATTATCATCTTCCAGTATCAGTACAGCTCCAACTCTAATGTCACTAGCATCAATGACAAGATTCGAAAAGTTTAGTGTAGCTAAAACTGGTGCTGTGGTTAATATTGCTTTCAAATAGTCGAATGCCTCCTGGCATTGTTCTGTCCACCAAAACTTGGTGTTCTTCTTCAGCAAATCGGTTAATGGTGCCACTGCTGAAGTTTGGAACAAGCTTCCAATAGAATCCACTTAGTCCCAAGAATTGAAACACCTCTTTCTTCGAGGTTGGTCATGGAAATTCCTCAATGACCTTCATCTTTGCGTTCCGTGAGGTCAACCTTCTATGACTGATGACATGTCTCAAGACCGTCACCTCTGCTTTCATGAATTCATTTTGTTTAAGCTTATTACCACTTTTGCTTCTTGTAGTCATTCAAAGAGCTCTGCCAACTGTACCATGGGATCTTCCCAGGACTTACTAAAGGTCACTACATCGTCCAAATAGACTGCATAGTCTGTTATTCCAGTGACACCTCTGTTCATGAGTCTTTAGAATGTGGCGGGGGCATTCTTCATTCCAAAGGGCATTACTTTAAATTGATATAGTCCATTTGGGATTACAAATGCAGAAATATCTTCCATCATCTCTGATAAAGCTACCTGCCAGTTACCACACAGTAAGTCGAACTTGGTGATGTAACAGGCTTGTTTAACTTTCTCAATATAGTACTCCAATCTCAGTATTGGATTTGAGTCAAATCTTGTAATCGTGTTGACCTTCCAAAAATCCATGCAAAATCATTAAGTCCCATCCAGTTTGGGAACTAAGATGATCGGTGAACTCTACTTGTTCTAGCTCGGTTCGATGATATCCTCCTTGAGCATGGCCTCCACTTCTTTCTAGACCTGTCTTGCTTTGAAAGGATTAAGCTGATAGTGTTGTTTTATTGGAACATCATTCCCTAAGTCTATTTCGTGAACAAAAGCATTAGTCCTCTCCAGCTGATTCCTACATATGTCCTCATACTGCAGTACCAAACTTTTCATTCTTTGCTCCCGAGATAGATAGTCTACTAACCTATTCCACTCCTCAAAGACTTCATTTTTAACATATTTTGAGGTAGATCAAAATCCACAATATCTGGATTTGATTCCCCAGTCTCTAAATGATGGACGGCACGGTGGAACAGTGGTTAGCACTGCTGCCTCACAGCGCCTGTAGACCCGGGTTCAATTCCCGACTCAGGCTACTGACTGTGTGGAGTTTGCACGTTCTCCCCGTGTCTGCGTGGGTTTCCTCCGGGTGCTCCGGTTTCCTCCCACAGTCACAAAGATGTGCGGGTCAGGTGAATTGGCCATGCTAAATTGCCCGTAGTGTTAGGTAAGGGGTAAATGTAGGGGTATGGGTGGGTTGCGCTTCGGTGGGTCGGTGTGGACTTGTTGGGCCGAAGGGCCTGTTTCCACACTGTAAGTCTAATCTAATCTTAGGATGCTATCTTTCAGAAAGTAAACCACTGGAATATTCTCTGCCTCCTTTTCAGAGTATGCATCCACATATATATCTTTTAGCATCTTGTCTTTCAGGTGCAAGTCCTTTAGCCTTTCAGGACTAAACACTTCTGCCTGACCCTCTGCCTGTGCAGGTTTTTCCTGCACCATTACATCAAACAAGGTGTCCCCTAACTGAAACTGTACGGCTTCATCTTTCTCTTTAGTTTTTGCTTCGTGCTGTGACTTATGATAGTGGGATCTTGTACTACACAGTCTGGGAAAATAACAGAATATTTTTCTTTTAACACCTCAGTTTCTTGATCTTCCTTGGGCTTTTCCACAACAAAGGGTATCACTCACACTTTGGACCCTGCTAAATCATTCCCAAGAACAAACTGGATTCCTGGAACTGACACTCTGTCAATCACTCCCACTGTTACTTCCTCAATCTTGAGTTGGCACTCCAACCTGATCTTACATGGGGGAATGCGAAATCTTTGTCCATCTATCCCTCAACTTATCATACTCTCCAATAACAGATCAGAAAGAGTTCATATTCTGGATGTAGGTTTGCTCACTGAGCTGAAAGGTTCATTTCCAGACTTTTCATTACCTTACTAGGTAACATCTTCAATGGACCTCATGTGAAGCAATGCTGAAAATTCCTGCTGAAAGTTCATATTCGCTCATCCTTTACTATTGGCGACTGGTTAGATCCTGTATCTCTCAAAATGATAACTTCTTGCCCTTCTCCCCCGTTCTTTCTGAGTAAACTTTACTCAGAGGCAAATTCTTTATTGAGATCAGGTGCTAACTCCATACCCAGCCCTTGCCTAGGCTGTGCACTCTCTGCAGCTCCACGGCTCTTCTTGGGGTTTCCTTTACTACTTTCACTAATGCCACTGGCTTGGCTTCTTCTATCACGTTTTCCCCTACAATGTCTTTCTTTAACGACCAGCACTGTGACTTTCCGCGTCCCACTTTACCACAATGGAAACACCTGAGGCCTTTCACCTCCTTTCCACCCTCTTGGGCTTTTTTTAAACCTGTGGTAAACACTTACCAGTGTTCTCTACTCTTTGTTTCATTGTGTAGGATCTCCCCTTCTTCCAATTTTTATCCCTCACAGGATGAAATTCTGGCCAGAAGCTTGTCTTATGTACCAATATGTATTCAGCTGCTAATCCTACTGCTCTTTTCACTTCCTGAACTTTCTGTTCATCCACATGAATTCTTACCATCTCAGGAAGTGAGTTTTTAAACTTCTCCAGCAGAATAATCTTTCTAAGAGCCTTACAGGTCTTATTCTATCTTTAAGGCCTGCACGCATCTATCAAAATGACTGTGTTTAATTCTTTCAATCTTAACATAAGTTCTGAACTGCTGTTTATACGCTTCTGGTACCAATTCATAAGAATTTAAAATAGCCTGTTTAACCTCTTCATAACTCTTGACCCCTCATCTGACAGCGTGGCAAATATCTCACTGGCTCTGTTTACCAGTTCAGTCTGAACTAGCATTATCCATAAATTCTCAGATCACCCCATCTGCCTAACCAATTTTTCAAATGAAATAAAGAAGCCTTCGACCTCATTCTCATCAAAATATGGCAACGTTTTGACATATTTGTAAATATCACTACCTTCTTTTTCGATCTCCATCCTGTTACCTTGATTTTGCTCACTAAGTCACAACTTCTCAAATTCAAATTTTCTCTCTTTTTGCTCAGCTAAGAACCTTCTCTCTCTTTTTTTCTCTCTTTCTTCTCTCTCATTTTCTCTTTCCCTCTCTCTTTTCATTTTCGAACTCCATTTTCCTCAATTGTAAATTAAGTTTTTCTAACTCTACTGAACTTGTCTGTATCTCTCACACACTGAAGTGTTGCAGTAATTCTCTTCCAATCTCAGTTTTACTTTTGTCTTTGGTTAAAAGCAATTCTAACCGCTTTGCTAATTCTAAGCATATGGTCTTTTCTTTCTAAAGGTTCTTGGCAAACTTGGAAATCATCTTCAAACCCAGAACCTCTTTAGCCATTTTAAGAGCCATTTCACTCACTTTTAATTTAACCAACGACAAGTAATTGATAATAAACAAATTGTCTCAGCTACATTTATTTAAAGATTTAGGTCATTAACCGGCAAGTGTTTAAATCTGCTGGGCTTTTTTCATACTCAAAATCTATTCAAATCTGTCCAAATCTCTGATTATATCTGTCTTAACCCCTGTTCAAATCATGAGTGAGAGCCCCGAAACTGTTACGACACAGGGTAAACCCCTCTGCTAATTTAAACCCGACACACAGAGAAGCTCGTGTTGTGCCGTAATCTGTTAAATTTCAAGAGACAAAGAACTATTCCAGAAGTCACTATTTAAAGTAAAAATTAATAATTTTATCCTTTAAGTCCAACGGAGAATATTAAAACAACAACTATTTACAACTCTTTTCTCTTAAACCTATCTTTTACCTTCCACTCTACAATACTGGTCCGTTAAGTTCCCCCTTAAATTTATGGCAAATCACTTTCAAACCCAGTTGTCATTTTCAGATGTCGAACTTTCTCTGTAGATTGCTCTAGGTCGGCTTCAGTGTTCTGCTGCACAATTTCTTACAGCCAGGTACCTTTCAGAGAGTTATGCGGCTAGCCTTATATTGGTGCTTGCTTGGCTGCTCTTTGCTGTTCTTCCCCAACTGTTCAAAATGTCCACTTTTATACCCCAAAACATCGGATCATTTCATTCATTTGATGTCATCCCAAACAGTAAAAGTCAAATTCAATTGGATTTTGGTAAATGGAGCATAGTTTAAACTGATTGGCCAAATGTGAATTTGTTTTTGTTCCATGGCAATGCAACTCCAGCTATTTGTTTCAATCAAATGTTACATTTTAAATTGTTCAGCACACTCTGTGCTTTCAGTTGGTCCTTGCTAGCTTCCTCCCTCTCTCTTAAAGATACAGTACACACCTACACCTTCATAACAATTTGTACAGCTCAGCTACTTAGTTAATAAAGAAAGTTCTTAAAATGAGGATTGTAGTTGTTCAATCAAAATGACCAAGTATGCTGTTAGGAGGACTACTGACTGCATTCTCAATGGATTATTCTGCAATAGCTTTCACACAAAATATTTTTTTCTCTCTTTTATCCATTTGAAGCTCATTCATTCCATTAATTACATCCCACTGTATTATGTATCACAAGCAGCCAAAGAGCAATAAGCAAGAATGAAATTCACTACCACTTTGATTTGCAACCAGTTTAGTGTTTTATCTCTATTTGCTATTGGGCTGCGATTGTTGAGAAATTCTGGCTCATCTTACACCAATAGATCTAAATCCTCAATTTTCAATTATAAGTTTGAACAATTAACAATGATAAAACAATATATCCCAATATGAAAAATTACCTAGTAGAAATTAAGTTCAAGGAGTACTGAAAATTTTATAGCAAAGTTATTTATTTGTTCAAAATAAACTTATTGCAACTTTCTTAGCAATGAGGCAGGAGTTGCAATTAAAGCTGATTCTGAGTGCTGTTCAAGATGAACTTAGGGAAGAAGTTATAGATAACTATTGGTGAGGTGTCAGATGACGGGAGAGTGGCTAATGTTGTGCCTTTGTTTAAGAAAGGATGTAAGGAGAAGCCTGGGAATTATAGACCTGTGAGTCTTCAATGGTGGGTAAATTATCAGAGCTGATTGAAAGATAGGATATGTATGCACTTGGAGAGGCGAGGACTGATTAGCGATAGTCAGCATGATTTTGTGCGAGTGTCTCACTAACTTGATTGAGTTTATTGAGGAAGTAACCAAGAAGATTGATGAAGGCAGAGTGGCGCATGTTATTTACTTGGACTTTAGTAAAGTTATTGTCATTTATGTAAATGATTTAGATGAGAATATAGAAGGCGTGGTTGGTAATTTTGTGGATAACACCAAAATTGGTGGTGTAGTGCATTGTGAAGAAGGATATCTAAGATTACAAAGAGCTCTTGATCAACTGGCTCAATGGGCTGAGGTGTGGCAGATGAAGTTTAATTTGGATAAATGCAAAGTATTGCATTTTGGTAAAACAAACAAGGACAGGACGTATTCAATCAAAAGTAGGACTTTGGGTAGTTTCGTGGAACTGACAGACCTAGGATTGCATGTACATAATTCTTTGAAGTTTGCATAACATATACAGGTAGTTCTCCTATAACACAAATTTCATGAATGTGACTTGGCTGTAACACGATTTGTGAATTTCACACCCTTTTCTGTTATAAAGTGAATTCTTTTTCACTGTTACATGATTCCATTCCCTGTACTACCAGCCCAGCTGTGATTTATTTTACTTGCACATCTATTGGAGCAGGTTGTCATTTGTGTTTGTGTGTTGTTTTGCTTCTATTTGCAACGAAGGTAGGGGAAGTGAACATTTGTGCTGGAATGCTTATTGGGATCATGCACGGATTTGAGGGCACGGGAACTGAGGAGCGGGAAGCGAGAGAAATAGATAGGGAGTGAAAGAAGGTGGAAATACTTGATGTGTTGGACAGTAAGTAGGGCCTTTTGTTAAGCAGAGGCTCAGTTACTGGCTATCTGAAGTTTCAACACACAGCAACTTAAGAAGCGAGGGTGGATGTGTGTGGAGGCAGGGAAGTGTGAAACTAAGGACAGACCAAAGGCAACCCTTATCTCTCCTCACCCTACCTATCCCCAAGTTATGCCTGATTCAAATTCAACCAGTCACCGTTTGAAAGGGGAGGTGGACAATCTGAGAATCTCGGCCCCTCATTCTCTCTGAAACCCAAGACTCATCAAAGCCTCCAGCCATTCAGAGCATCCCAACTCTTTTGCCATCCGCTCAAAAGAAAGGACATTTTACTCGCGCTAAAAAAACTTCCAGAAGTTTCACAAAGTTTATTGGCAGACAACTGGGTTCTGGATAAAGTCCACTCCACAGGATCCAGGAACACAACAATAAATTGGAAAATTAACTTTTAACAAATTGGCATTTCTGTAACTGAGCAGAAATGGATAGGTTCACTAAACTGGAATCCCTAACGCTGTTTTACCCATACACCCCATTACTTCTATTGCGCGATTACTTCTATAATACAACGTCACACAGGAATGCAACTACCGTGTTACAGGAAAACTACCAGGAGACAGGGTGGTTAAGAAAGCATTTAGCATGCTTTTCTTCTTTGCTCAGACTTTTTGGTAGAGGAGTTGGGATGTCATGTTGAGGTTGTACAGAATGTTGATGTGGGCTTCTCTGGAATACTGTGTCCAATCCTGGTCGGACTGGTATAGGATAGGTATTTATAAGTTGGAGAGGGTTCAGAAAAGATTTACCAGGATGTTGATGGAAACATAGAGTTTGAGTTTTAAAAATAGTTTGGATAGGCTGGGATTTTTTTCACTGCAGCATTGGAGGTTGAGGGTGACATTATAGAGGTTTATAAAATCATGAGGGACACAGATAAAGTGGATGGAAAGTGTCTCTTTTCTAGGGTTAGGGATTTCAAGACTAGATTAGATTAGATTAGATTCCCTGCAGTGTGGAAAAAGGCCCTTCGGCCCAACAAGTCCACACCGATCCTCCGAAGAGTAACCCACCCAGATCCATTTCCCTCTGACTAATGCACCTAACACTATGGGCAACTTAACATGGCCAATTCACCTGTGGGAGGAAACCAGAGCACCTGGAGGAAACCCACACAGACACGGGAAGAATATGCAAACTCCACACAGAGGCCTGAGGCCAGGATCGAACTGGTACCCTGTTGCTGTGAGGCAGGAGTGCTAACTCAGGGCATATTTGTAAGGGGAAAAGAGAAAGATTTAAAAAGGATATGAGGGGCAACCTTGCTACACAGAGAGTGGTTTGTGTATGGAATGAACTTCCAGAGGTTGCGGGTACACTTAAAATGCCAGAATACTTCAGATCTCTTGGCATCATGGTCATCCACAAACTCACCAACACACTAAAACAGCAGTTAATGAACTTGAAAGACCTTATTCAGTCAACACGCAAAACTAATGTCATTTACAAAATACCTTGCAAGAACTAACAAACACTATATTGGACAAACAGGTAGAAAACTAGCCATCAAGGATACATGCACATTAACTAGCCATAAAAAGACATGACCCACTTTCGCTAGTATCCTTACATACAGATGAGGAAGGAAACCACTTCGACTGGGACAACACATCCATCCTAGGTCAAGCCAAACAGAGACATGCACGAGAATTCCTAGAAGCATGGCATTCCAACCAGAACTCTATCAGCAAATACATTGACTTGGATCCCACTTACCACCCCCTGAGAAAAAGAATAGGAAATGATATCGCCGCTGAAATGGTGTCACCATAGTAAATGACATCACCCGCCCAAGGAAACGTAGACACATAAATAGAAAGTGGGCCATACCACCTGTGCTTTATCCGGAGGCTCACTGATGATGTTACCTCTTCTGGTGACGAAACATCTGTAATTGAAACTTCCAGCTCAGTGATCAAACCTACATCCAGTACACTTACAATGTTTAAAAGACATTTGGATAAGTACATGAATAAGAAATGTTTGGAAGAACATGGGCCAAGCTTAGGCAGGTGGGACTAGTTTAGTTTGGGATTATAGTTGGTGTGGACTGGTTGGACCAAAAGGTCTTTTTCCATGCTGTATGGTTTTATGACCTCGATATTAAGCAATTTTAAAAAAATCACTCATGGGACTTGGGCATTGTTGGCTGGGCCAGCATTTATCATCTGTCCTTAGTTGCATTTAAGAAGGCAGTGATTGAGCTCCCTTCTTGAACTGCTGTATTCCATCTGGTGGTCGGGCACTTTAGTATCTGACAGTAAACCCGAAAGTCTGGGAATGATACTCTTACTGAATCAGGTTTATAATTATCCCAGTTAAACTACTTAATATAAGTAGTCATTACTGTAGAGTGGCATTTCCTTTCACTGACCTGGTCCTCGTTCCTTATCAAGTTTATGGGGGTGAGAGATAAAAGGCTTAGTTTTAAAGATGAGCTGCCAGAAGAATGCAGGTTGGCTAACATGATACCACTATTTAAGTAAGGTGGTAAGGAAAAGCCAGGAAACTACCAGTGAGCCTGACATTGGTGGTGGGCAATTGGTTGCAGGGAATCCTGAAGGAAAGGTTTTACATGTATTTAGAAAGACAAGGACTGACTAAGAACAGTCAACATGACTTTGTATGTAGGAAGGCATGCTGATTGAGTTTTTTGAAGAAGTGACAAAGAGGATTGATGATGGCAGAGCGGTGGACTTGATCTATATAGACTTCAGTAAGGCATTCAACAAAGTTTCTCATGGTAGACTGGCTAGCAAGATTAGATCACAGAATATTAGCTATTTGGATACAGAAAAGGCTCAAAGGTAAAAGACAGAGGGTGATGGCGATGGGTTGCATTTCAGACTGGAGGCCTGCGACCAGTGGTGTGTCACAAGGATCGGTGCTGGGTCCACTGTTTTTCATCATTTATATAAATGATTTGGATGTGAGCATAAGAGGCATAGTTAGTAAGATTGCAGATGATACCAAACTTTGAGGTGTAGGGAATAGTGAAGACGGTTACCTCAGCACAGAAGATTACAACTGGACCTTGAACAACAGATGGCCAAGGTTGAGGAGTGGCAGATGGAGTTTAATTTAGATAAATATAAGGTGCTGCATTTTGGAAAGTGAAACCAGGGCTGGATTTATACACTTAATGATAAGGTCCTGAGGGGTGTTGCTGAACAAAGAGACCTTGGAGTGCAGGTTCATAGTTCCTTGAAAGTGGAGTCCCAGGCCCGCAGGATAGTGAAGAATACTTTTAGTATACTTGCCTTTATTAGTTAGTGCATTGCGTACAGGAGGTGGGGGGGGGGGGGGGGTGGTTAGGTCACTTTTGAAATACTGTTTTCAATTCTGGTCTCCCTACCGTAGGAAGAACGTCATGAAATAACACAGGGTTCAGAAAAGATTTACCAGGATGTTGCCAGAGTTGGAGTGTTTGAGGAAAAGGAAGTGACTGAATAGGCTGGGGCTATTTTCTCTGGAGCATCGGAGGCTGAGGGGTGGCCTTATCATGAGGGGTATGGATAGGGTGAATAACCAAGATCTTTTCCCCATGGTGGGAGAGCCTAAATTTAGAGGGCAGAGGTTTAAGGTGAGAGAGGATAAGTTTAAAAGGGACCTAAGGGCAATCTTTTCATGCAGAGGGTGATGCATGAATGGAATGAGCTGCCAGAGGAAGTGGTGGAGGCTGGTACAATTAAAAATGCATTTGGATGGATATATGAATAGGAAGAGATTATTGGGATATGGGCCAAGTGCGGGCAAATGGGACTAGATTAATTTAGGATATCCTGCCAGTACAGACGAGTTAGACCAAAAGTTCTGTGCCCATGCTGTACAGCTTTATGATTCTAGGAGGGTGGCTTAGGGTGGCACGATGGCTCAGTGGTTAGCACTGTTGCCTCACAGCACCAGGGACCTAGGTTCAATTCCTGCCTCAGGCAACTGTCTGCGTGGAGTTTGCACGTCCTCCCTGTGTCCGCGTGGGTTTCTTCCGGGTACTCCTGTTTCCTCCCACAATCCAAAGATGTGTAGGTCATTGGCCATGCTAAATTTCCCATCTTGTTAGGTGAATTGGTCAAGGGAAATGGGTCTGGGTGGGTTACTCTTGTTGGGCCAAAGGGCCTGTTTCCACACTGTAGGGAATCAAATCTAATCTAATCTAAATGTCAGATGTCACTGCTCCTCACCTAGGGCTACTTGGTCTGGCTTTTAACATGAGTTCTAATTACAAAACATAGTCAACTTTTCAATTCTTCCAAGGGAATAATTTCTCTGAGAGCTTCATATGTGGTATTTCTTCCTAATGCCCATATCGACCTGTGAAAATAACTTTTACTTTACCCATTTATATTCAATATAGCATTCCCCAGGCTGTTTCATCAAATTTTGCCTTTAGGAACTAATTCACACACACATAAGATAATCTTTGTTATAGACTCATAAACCATAGAGACTTCCTTAGCCAGTGATGCACAAAATTCATGTGCTCTACCTGTCATCTTGCTTTGCATAGGCAATGACCAGTTTTCTTTTATCAACTTCATTTTTGATATGCCATTATTTTCTCAAATTACAAAAAGAATTCTTACAAATTTCTTTCCCTCAATTTTTTGAGGAACTTGGACAAACTTTAATGTTTCCTTCATGAACTTGAGATTGTGACTTGTATTTTCCCCATCAGTGACTTTATTGGCATCTAACATCAACATTCTTTTGAGCCAATATTCCTCATCACTCTTTTTCTTCTCTTCTTTTTTCCTTTTCGCTTTCCTGAATCTCTAATTTCACGTATTAAAAGTTCTCACTTTATATTTCTCCTCTCTCTGATGTTGTCTTTCCCTTTCTTTTAATTCAAGCTCAAGTCTTTTAAGCTGTTTTTCTTTTCGTATTTAACAGTAATTGAATCCTTGCTAGCTCAAATGAGCCACCAGTCTGTGTACTAAATTGCTACTGCTTTTCTACCAACCTCAGATGCCTTGCCACTATTTCAATTTTCTCTGTATTCATAGCTCTGGCAGACATTTTCATCTCTAACCTATTTGCCAATTCTAACAGTCTGTTGCTCTTACTTCCTGGAATAGGTATCCCTAATGGATTTACAAGTACAGGATGGTGCTAACCATTTCCAATTTAATCCTATTTTAGTACAGATAAATAGTACTGTGAGTTGTGAATTGTACATAAAGAGCATACAAAGGGACATAGATTGATATAGTGAAAGCACAAAGATCTGGCAAATCGAGTACAATGTAGGAAAGTGTGGAATTGTCCATTCTGGATTAAAAAATAGAAAAGAAGCTTATCATCTAAATGGTAAAAGATTGCAGAGCTTTGAGGTGCAGAGAGATCTGGGTGACCTAGTGCATGTATCGCAAAAGATTAATGTGCAGGTACAGCAAGTAATCAGGAAAGTCAACAGAATGTAATATGTTTTCTTGCAAAGGGAATTGAATGCAAGAATTTGAAGGTTATGCTTTAATTATACAGGGCCTTGTTAAGATGGCAGTACTGGTCACTGCCACTACAAATATTTTCCAAAAAGTGGATTTTTTTCCATTTCTTTGCAAGCACTATCACAACAATAAAACCTAATGCAAAGAAGTACATATGCTCTTACTTCATTTGAATGTGTTATGCATTGGAAGCAGTTCAGAGAGTATTCACTTGGCTATTACCTGAAATGAACAGAATGCCTTATGAGGACAGGCTAGCCAGGCCTGTATCTTCTGGATTTTAGAAGCATTTGACAAGATCTAATTTTTAAAAATCTACAATCCCGAGAATACTTAACAGGGTGGATATTGAAAGAACGTTTCCTCCTGTGGATCATGGTTTAAAAATAAGGGGGTCACCCATCTAAGATGGAGATGAAGAAAACTTTTTTTCTCTCGGGATATGAATTTTTGGAATTGCCTTCCACAAAAGGCAGCAGTTGCAGAAACTTCATATAATTTTTATGGCAGAGGTAAATAGATTCTTGATTACTATGGGGATGAAAAACTACTAGAAATGTGCAGAAAATAAACTGTACAGCACAAGGACAGAACCTCCCTGCTTCTCACCTTCCATGCCACCAACCTCATCCACCAACATTTCCACCACCTTCAAATGGATCCCACCACCAGGGATATATCTTCCTTCCCACACCTATCCATTTTCTGCAAAGACTGTTCCCTCCGTGACTACTTGGTCAGGTCCACGCACACCCCCCCCACCCCCCAACAACCCACCCTCCCCTCCTGGCACCTTCCCCTGCCACAGCAGGAATGCAAAACCTGTGCCCACACCTGCCCCCCTCACCTCCGTCCAAGGCCCCAAAGAAGCCTTCCACATCATCAAGGTTTCATTTACACTTCCACTCCTGTCATTTATTGCATCTGTTGCAGTCTCCTGTACACTGGGGAGACTGGACACATTCTCGCAAAGTGCTTCAGAGAACATATCTGGAACACCTGCACCAATCAACCCCACCGCCCCGTGGCCGAACATTTCAACTCCCACTCTCACTCTGCCGAGCACATACAGGTCCTGGGCCTCCTCCATCGCCACTCCATCACTATCTGATGCCTGGAGGAAGAATGCCTTATCGTCCACCTTGAGACCCTTCAACCCTATGTCATCAATGTGGACTTCACTAGTTTCCTCATTTCCCCTCCCCCCACCTTACCCCAGTTCTAACCTTCCAGTTCAGCACCGTCCTCATGACCTGCCCCACCTGTCAGTCTTCCTTCCCACCTATCTGCTCCACCCTCCTCTCTGACCTACTACTTTTACCCCCACCTCCATCCAGCTATTGTGCTCTCAGCTACTTTCTCCCCAGCCCCACCCCCCCACATTTATCTCTCTATCCCCAGCTTCATTCCGGATCAAGGGCTTTTGTCCAAAACATCAATTTTTCTGCTCCTCAGATACTGCCTGACTTGCTTTGCTTTTCCAGTACCACTCTAATCTTGACTCTAATCTCCAGTATCTACAGTGCCCAGGCTGACGAAGTATAGTTGAGGTTAAAATATAGAGTTGAAGTTAAAGTTAGATCAGCCATGGTCTTATTGAATATTGGAGCAGGCTGAAAGGGTTGAGTCTCCTACTTTTATTTAATTTTTGTACGTTCATATGAACAATCTGACATCTGGTTACTCATCCTTTACTATTTACCCTAAATCTATATGCAATTGCATGTTATCCTCATTCCAAACATCCCTGACAAGCCTCCAAATATTTATGACTTGACTAGAAAGAGTGTGCTGATAATTGTATTCCAACATTCCACATGCTCTTCCACAATGTATAAATGTGTAAAATCCTAATAAGATTAACAAAATAAGTTTTGCCTAACTGACTGCTACTTAGACTAAAAGCAAATAATGCTGCAAATGTGTTGCTGGTCAAAGCACAGCAGGTTAGGCAGCATCTCAGGAATAGAGAATTCGACGTTTCGAGCATAAGCCCTTCATCAGCCCTTCCTGATGAAGGGCTTATGCTCGAAACGTCGAATTCTCTATTCCTGAGATGCTGCCTAACCTGCTGTGCTTTGACCAGCAACACATTTGCAGCTGTGATCTCCAGCATCTGCAGACCTCATTTTTTACTAAAAGCAAATAATACCAGGTTTCGTCAGTAACTGTAATTTTTTTATTGTAACACCCTTAACATGAGTGGAAAATCAGAGAAAATAAATGATTTCCCATCAGTTACTATACAATTTAAACTCTACCCTTCAAAATGGCAAAACACACAGAGGCAGAGTCATATTTTTAAACCAACATATTTTATACTGCAGGTGGAAAAATAATGCAGATGGCATAAACAAAATTCCAAAGATTGAAGATTCACAATCTACAAGGCAGCAGTTTGGGGGGTGGAGGCGGGTTAGTAGTGGTGGTGGTGGTGGTCATTTGAAGATAGCCAAGGACCCAAGTAACGTTCTGGTAAGGGTCAGTGGACCCGATTTCTTCTCACAGATGCTGACAGACCTGTTGAGCTTTTTCAACAACTTCTGTTTTTGTTGTTAATACTCTGGGAACTGGGTTTGAATCCTACCATGGCAGATGGTGAAATTTGAGTTCAATAAAATTAAGAGTCTAATGATGACCATGAATCTGGTTGCTGACTGTCAGTTAATCTGGTTCACTAGTTTTCTTTACCTGCTCTGCCTTCATATGACTCCAGACACAAGGCAATGTCGTGATACCCTGATCCCAGAAATGAAAATGAATGAATTTTTTAAAAAAAATCAAGGACCCATCCATTTCTGTCTTAAATACATTCAATGATTTGGCCCCCACAGCCATCTGCAGCAATAGCTTGCACGGATTAACCATCCTCTAGTTGAAGAAAATCCTTCTTCATCTCAGGTCTAAAGGGTCGTCCCTTCACCCTGAAGCTGTGTCTTTAGGTCTTAGTCTCTCCTACTAGTTGGAACATCTTCTCCACATACACTTAATCCAGGGCTCTGGAAGTCTCAATCAGATCCTCTCTCATCCTTCTAAATTCCATCGAGTACAGACCCAGAGTCCTCAGCTGCTTCTCATATAACAAGCCCATTATTCCTGGGATCATTCTTGCAAATGTCCTCTGGTCACCCTCCAATGCAAGCACATCCATCCTTAGATATGGGGCACATAATATTCCAAATATATTCACAATATTCCAAATGCAACCTGATCACAGGTTTATACAGTGTCAGCAGTTAATCCCTGCTCTTAGATACTAGCCCTGTTGAAATGAATACTGGTATTGCATTTGCCCTCATAATTAACAAATGAAATTGCACTTTAACTTTAAGAGAATCTTGAATTAGGATGCCTAAGTTCCTTTGTGCTTCAGTTTTCTCAAGCCTTTCCCTATTTAGAAAATAGTCTATGCCTCTATTCTTCCAAAATAAAACTCGACACTTTCCCACATTGTATTCCATTTGGCCTCAGCCTCTTTCTTACCTCTTCAAATCCTTCTGCAGCCTCACCTACTTCCTTAACATTACCTGTCCATCTATCTGTCTTTGTCTCACCTGCAAATTTAGCAACAATGCATTCAGTTCCTTTGTTAATACATAACATGAATAGCTGTGGTCCCAACATAGATCCTTGCAGAACCCCACTAATCACCAGCTGCCATCCTGAAAAAGACCTCTTTATCCATATGCTGTCTTTTGACAGTCAGCCAAACTTTTATCTGTTCCAGTACCTTGCTCTTAAAAAGTAGGCTCTTATTTAACACCACCCTGTGCAGCACCTTGTCAAAGGCCGCTGGAAATCCAAGCAGATCACTGGCTTTCCTTAGTCTACCTTGCTCATTACCTCCTCAAAGAATTCTAACAGATTTGTCAGGCATGACCTCCTCTTGATGAAGCCATGCTGACTCAGCCCTATTTCACCATGCAGTTCCAAGTACTCCAGAATCCGATGCTTAATACTGACTCTAAAATCTTACCAATGACCGAGGTCAGGCGAACCAATCTATAGTTTCCTGTCTTCTGCCGCCATCCTTTCTTAAATACGGTGTTACATTAGACACTTTCCAGTTCTGTTGAACAAAATGCATTTGGAGTTCGTGTTTCTGTTCAGAACAGTGGTAGTGGTTGTTATTAAGAAATTACACATGATGGAATTGACTTCCTAGGGAATGATTAGGCAGGAGTAAAACTTACAGCTTTGCGTTTAATCACAGGAAGTCTGAATGAGATTAAAGAGATGAACCAGTTACAAGAATAAGTTGTTGTTGTGGTTCTGTTCGCTGAGCTGGGAATTTGCGTTGCAGACATTTCGTCCCCTGTCTAGCTGACATTCTCAGTGCTTGGGAGCCTCCTGTGAAGCGCTTCTGTGATGTTTCCTCCGGCATTTATAGTGATTTGTATCTGCCGCTTCCAGTTGTCAGTTCCAGCTGTTCGCTGCAGTGGCTGGTATATTGGGTCCAGGTCGATGTGCTTATTGATTGAATCTGTGGATGAGTGCCATGCCTCTAGGAATTCCCTGGCTGTTCTCTGTTTGGCTTGTCCTATAATAGTAGTGTTGTCCCAGTCGAACTCATGTTGCTTGTCATCTGAGTGTGTGGCTACTAAGGATAGCTGGTCATGTCGTTTCATGGCTAGTTGGTATTCATGGATGCGGATCGTTAGCTGTCTTCCTGTTTGTCCTATGTAGTGTTTTGTTCTGTCCTTGCATGGGATTTTGTACACTACATTGGTTTTGCTCATGCTGGGAATCGGGTCCTTCGTCCTGGTGAGTTGTTGTCTGAGAGTGGATGTTGGTTTGTGTGCTGTTATGATCCTAGTGGTCGCAGTAGTCTGGCTGTCGGTTCAGAAATGTTTTTGATGTATGGTAGTGTGGCTAGTCCTTTGGGTTGTGGCATGTCCTCATTTCGTTGTCTTTCCCTTAGGCATCTGTTGATGAAATTGAGGGGGTATCCATTTTTGGCGAATACATTGTATAGGTGTTCTTCTTCCTCTTTTTGCAGTTCTGGTGTACTGCAGTGTGTTGTGGCCCTTTTGAACAGTGTTCAAAATGGCACTAAAAGAAAAAATAGTCAAACTAACACACAACAGAGGAGACACCACAACACACTCCTGGGTTAGAAACCTCTCCCACAGACAGCTCACAGACACGGAAAGAACAATACTGGCCAAGGGACCCAACTACAACCACAGGGATGCCAAGACAGCAGACTTCCTAGCAGCACTAGAATGCACACTCAGAAACAATGGACTGACAGAAGAGACACAACAAACAGTGAGACAAAGTATCGTACCCTTGATAACAAGGAAAAGACAAACACATAACCTCAGCCCCAGGGAGAGGGAAGCACTAAAAGCACTAAGAAACGATAAGAACATAATCATACTACCAACAGACAAAGGCAGAATGACAGTCATTCTGGACAAAGCAGAGTACATCCAAAAAGCGCAACAACTACTTGCAGATACCAACACCTACCAAAAGAGGGAGTTTGACCCCACCCCACAGCTCACCAATAGGATAAACAACACACTGAGGAACCTACAAAAAAATGGACAGATAACCAGGTTTGACCTACAGAGACTGAAACCTGAAAGCAACAACACCCCCAGATTCAATGGACTACCTAAAGTGCACAAACCAGACATCCCACTCAGACACATAGTATCAGTATCAGGGACATCATCACACAAACTGGCTAAGAGCTACAGCAGAAATCGAAACACCTGACCAGTGGATCCAGACACTCTATACAGTCTACACAGGAATTCTTGGACATCATCAGAAATATACACATAGACAAGGAAGAAACTATGGTCTCATTCGATGTAACGGCACTGTTCACCTCTATCGACAAAACACTAGCCAGAGAAACAATAGCCAACCTGCTGGACATACAGAACAGAGACGGAACCTATCAACAAAGACTGCATACTCAAACTACTGGACCTATGCCTCACAACGCACTTCACATTCAACAACCAAATATATGAACAAATCAATGACACATCCATGGGCTCACCCATCTCTGGACTCATAACAGAAGTGGTAATGCAAAGGTTAGAACAAACAGTCTTACCACAAATTCAACCCAAACTCTGGGTCAGATATGTAGATGATACCTTTGTAATCATTAAAAACACAGAAATAGAGAACACACACCGGATCAACAACGCCACACTCACAGGAATCCGAATCACTAGAGCGGAAGAAAAGGACAACCAACTCCCATTCCTAGACGTGATGGTACAGAGAACAGCGAACGGAGAATTCACCACAAAGGTATACAGGAAAGCCACTCACACAGACCAAGTCCTGAACTACGAAAGCAACTACCCCAACACACACAAAAGAAGTTGCATCAAGACACTATTCAAAAGGGCCACAACACACTGCAATATATCAGAACTGTAAAAAGAGGAAGAAGAACACCTATACAATGTATTCGCCAAAAACGGATACCTGCGCAATTTCATCAACAGATACATAAGGGAAAGACAACGGAATGAGGACATGCCACAACCCAAAGGACTAGCCACACTATCATACATCAAAAACATTTCTGAACTGACAGCCAGACTACTGGGACCATTAGGACTCATAACAGCACACAAACCAACAGCCACTCTCAGACAACAACTCACCAGGACCAAGGATCCGATACCCAGCATGAACAAAACCGATGTAGTGTACAAAATCCCATGCAAGGACAGAACAAAACACTACATAGGACAACAGGAAGACAGCTAACGATCCGCATCCATGAACACCAACTGGCCACGAAATGACATGACCAGCTATCCTTAGTAGCCACACACTCAGATGACAAGCAACTTGAGTTCGACTGGGACAACACAACTATTATAGGACTAGCCAGACAGAGAACAGCCAGGAATTCCTAGAGGCATGGCACTCATCCACAGATTCAATCAATAAGCACATCGACCTGGACCCAATATACCAGCCACTGCAGCGGACAGCTGGAACTGACAACTGGAAGCGGCAGATACAAATCACTATAAATGCCGGAGGAAACATCACAGAAGCGCTTCACAGGAAGCTCCCAAGCACTGAGGATGTCACCTAGACAGGGGACGAAACGTCTGCAACACAAATCCCAGAACCACAACAACAACGAGCACCCAAGCTACAAATCTTCTCACAAACAACAAGAATAAGTTCCAGATATTTTTCCATTGTGTGTAGTGACAGAGCAGTGGCTAAACACAGTCCATCACCAGGGGTCAAAATAGATGTCAGAGGAGCGAAAATATTATTTAAGGATAGGACAATTCATAAGTGTTAAACATCTCTTCACTATATAAGCACAGTTCTTTAAAAACAGGTGTGGGTATTAAACATGCAGTGACTATATATTAAGGATTTCCCATTACCTGAATGTGTGACATGTTTTACAAATTGCACTATGTCCTTATGAAATCTTGGCCGGGTAAAATATCTGTTAATCAATGCTCAAGCTTTTGTATTTCTACATATCTTGCCTTTGGAATATCATGTGCAACTCATGTTATGTTCTTACAATATTTGGGTGGTACCACGACCTGGTGAATAACCATGCATTTCTGCAGGTTTATGAAGGTGTCTCCACTACCTTGAAAGACTTTCATGTTATTTTCTGTATTTTTGATTGTGGACTAAAATAGAAAATGGACTGTTTTAAAACCGAAGACAGTGCAAGGTATTGCACTTTTAAAATCAAATTACTGAAATTCATTGTGTGTTGTGGTTGTACTGCTGGATGAGGGGGACTTGAGATTCAGTGCATTTTCCCAAATGGGTTGTTACATTTCTCCTTGGGTAAATGCTCATCTGTTAGGTGCATCTGATTGCAGAAAGAATAATCAGTTATATCACATGAACATGTTAAGGCAATTTCTGGTAGGGAGGAAGATAAAAAAAGACCAAGTATGCCAGGTGGTAAGAATGGTAGAGGATAACAGAGGCATTGCATCAGGTAGAAGAAGAGGTAAATATTTCATAAGTGAACCTCCAAATCTTCTACAATTCTATAAGATATTGCTGAAATACTGAGACATTTGAAGTTTGACAATGTATTATCAGAGGAAAGACAATAGGAAGATCCAGTAAGATTACATGAGAAAGTCAAGAAAGTGTGCAGGGATACAGAGGATGTACAGTGTTAGCCAGACATGATGTGGTTGTAGCAGAATCAAACTGACAAATATCCTTATTGATTAAGCCCAGAAAAATAAGCTCACATGGAAACAGTGATTCAACGTATGGTAGGAAAACACTTGCTTGAATCGAGCCAAAGAAGCTGGAGTTCACTGTTGGTGTTAAGTTTCTGAACTTGATGGATTGATTAGATTCTGCATAGATTACAAAAAAAAAGCAGCATCGAAAATAGATTCATACCCAATTTCTGTGTTAGAAAATTACACTGAGAGGGTTATTTCAAACATTGATTTATTGAAGGGGTACTGGCAAGTACCATTAATATCAAAAGCTAAAGGAGTATGAGACTGTTAAAATAAATGGATATCAATGCTGAGTGGTGTTAATTTAGCATAAGATATACATAACAAAGATGTATTAAGCACTTTATAGCTAAAGAAAACAAACCCTTTGGTCCAACTTGTCCATGCCAACCATGCCTTTTAAATGTTGCAATTGGACCAGCCTCCACCACTTCCTCTGGCAGCTCATTCCATACACATACCATCCTCTGAGTGAAAAGGTTGCCCATTAGGTCTCTTTTTATCTTTCCCCTCTCACCCTAAACCTATGCCCTCTAGTTCTGGATTCCCCCACCCCAGGGAAAAAACTTTGTCTATTTGTATGATCCATGCCCTTCATGATTTTGTAAACCTCCATAAAGTCACACCTCAGCCTCCGACGCTCTAGGGAAAACAGACAATTCAACCTCTCCTTATAGCTCAAATCCTCCAACCCTGGCAACATCCTTGTAAATCTTTTCTCAACCCTTTTAAGTTTCACAACATCTTTCCGATAGAAAGGAGACCAGAATTGCTTGCAATATTCCAACAGTGACCTAACCAATGTCCTGTAAAGCCACAACATGACCTCCTAACTCCCGTACTCAGTACTCTGACCAATAAAGGAAAGCATCCCATACACCTTCTTCACTATCCTGTCTACCTGCAACTCCACTTTCAAGGTGCCATGGACCTGCACTCCAAGGTCTCTTTGTTCAGCAACACTCCCTAGGACCTTACCATTTAGTATATAGGTCCTGCTAACATTTGCTTTCCCAAAATACAGCATTTTGCATTTATCTGAATTAAACTCCAACTGCCACTTCTCAGCCCACTGGCCCTTCTGATCAAGATCATGTTGTAATCAGAGATAGCCTTCTTCGCTGTCCACCACACCTCCAGTTTTAGTGTCATACGTAAACTTACGAACTATACATCTTATGCTCACATCCAAATCATTTATATAAATGATGAAAGATAGTGGACCCAGCACCGATCCTTGTGGCACTCCACTGGTAACAGGCCTCCAATTTGAAAACCAACCCTCCACCGCCACCCTCTGTATTCTACCATTGAGCCAGTTCCGTATCCAAATGGCTGGTTCTACCTGCATTCCATGAAATCAAACCTTGCTAACTAGTCTCCCTTGTTGAAAGCCTTACTGAAGTCCTTATAGATCATGTCCACATTTTGCCCTCATCAATCCACTTTGTTACTTCTTCAAAAAAACTCAATCAAGTTTGTGAAACATGATTTTGCACTCATTCAGCCATGCTGATTATCCTTAAATATCCTTGCCTTTCCAAATACATGTACAACCTGCTCCTTATGATTCCCTCCAACAACTTGCCCACCACTGACATCAAATTTCTGAGTGTAACAGCTGCTCCATTTTTGAGGTATTTTAGGGGTTAGAGGTGATTTTCTCAAATTCCAGGAGCAGCAATTATTGTTTTAAATGTTGTTGCATTGTTTTGGAACTTTGGAGAATAAAAAAGTCAAAACAACAGCACTTTTAAAAGGAAGAAGAACAGACAAAGGAAGCACATGGTGAGGTCAGTGCAGGAGAGAGAGAGGGAAAGAAACCCACATTGCTAACTGACTGCTTATCAGTTACTGTCTTTGCTGTTGACTTCATGTATCACTGGACATCGGAGTGCATCTGGGAAAATTAACAAACAGTGAAATTCACAACTGATCTTGGAGGAACCTGCCTAGGAGCGGTCACAGCACAGAAGCAGATAAGTGGATTTTAAGGATGGCCTTAAAATAAGTCTGCAGTAGTGAGTAGAGTGGGTTCTTTCTTGATTATATGTTTTATTGAGCTTTGTCTCTTGATTAAACTTAAAATATAAGCCACACGTGTGAATTTAACCTGGAGCAGTGTTTTATAGAGGAGTAACACAGGGCTATTTTCTGGGTCTGTAGACTGAAAGAAACAAAACTGGCTCTTAGTAAAGTGATATGCTCTTCTTTTCGGATGTCGGAGTTTAGGGAGAGTTTACATATGACTGAGGATTATATCTGCAATAAATGTCATTGGTTGTGAATTCTATCAGATTGAATGGATCGGTTGGAGAGGCAGTTAGAGGCAATGGGGACCTAATGGGCAACCTTTTCACTCAGAGGGTGGTATGTGTGTGGAATGAGCTAACAGAGGAAGTGGTGGAGGCTAGTAAAATTGCAACATTTAAAAGGCATATGAATAAGGAGGGTTTGGAGGGATATGGGCCAGGTGCTGGCAGGTGAGACTAGATTGGTTTGGGAATCTGGTTAGCATGGACGACTTCGACCAAAGGGTCTGTTTCCGTGCTATACATCTCTATGACTCTGCATAATTGATATATATGAAAGGAAGAACAAGTAAAGCAACCTAGAAGACCTGTTTAAGCCATTCCTGTCAGCTGGCTTAGTAATAAATGTTGCAAAGAGTGATGTTGCAAAAGTGAGGTTAACTCACTTCAGACATAGTGTGGAGCAAGAACAAATGCTCTCAAGAATAGCAATGGTAGGTCAAACAAATTTGTCATTTTGGTAACCTCATTGGAATTTATCTGATTTATTCATTTTGTGAAACTTGTGAAGCAGTGGCCATGATTATTGACACAGTCATCCCAGTTAAGTCAAGACACCGCAGAAAATAGGAATCCTCTATTCTGACTGCAAAAAATGTGGGGAAACCCAGTATCAGCACAGAATAGCAAATCTCTAATTTCTGCACAATTAAAAACCTTTTAATCAAGGAAGGTAAATAATCTTAGTAGGAAGGCATGGCACCAAAAGTAATGTTACCAGGGAGATTTAATTTCAGAGATGCTGTAACATACAGAATAGCTTGCAAATCAGATGCTAAATCAGATGCTGATCAGGTTAATGCACTTCTACATACAACTGGCACAGAATTGTTTACTTGCTCAGTCATAAACTCTCAAAATGTACGCAGATACCCATTAGTTCTGATAATTACTTCTCCATCAAGTTGTTTTAAAAGAACTCCCCATGGCTACAGAAATACTTACAAGTTAATCATTAGCCCTTCAGACACATGGAAAATCCACGTCATATGCAAAATTCAAATATCCAAACTTAAAAAAGATATTAATTTATAAATAATAATCTCAGGCCCTTTATCACAACTTAGAGACAGTGAGGTCTGCAGATGCTGGAGATCAGAGTTGAGGGTGTGTTGCTGGAAAAGCACAGCAGGTCAGACAGCATCTGAGGAGAAGGAAAATCCACATTCTGTGCCGGAGCCCTTCATCAGGAATGGGGAAGTGCTCAGGCCCGAAATGTCGATTTTCTGAATCAAAAACAGTTCAAATTGACCTCTAAAATTATATCTTGCTTCTATTCAGCAACCTAGCTGTCAGCATACTAAACAGTCTTTTCAAAGCAGTTTGGTAATTTTTTCAAAAGGAAACAATACATCTGCATCCAAACTGTTATCATTTTCAGCATTAGTGAGTCACTTTCTGATCGGGGCTTTTGCATGACTAAAGATGCTAAAGCACATCAAGTCTAATAGCTAACAATGTGGGTGAAACATTCACATGATTTCCCCATGTATATGTGAATAAAAACCAGAAACTGTACAAATTTATTTGAATTCCATATACAGAGTAATAATTTTCCAGACCAACAGTCTGCAATCCTAATTGTTTTTATAAGAAAATAACTACATTTTGGATTAGAAAAATACACATATATTAAATATTTACCATCAGTTTCCTATAATGAATATTGTTGGGAGTCATTTTCTAACTTTGCCATATTAGCAGGAAATGTTGCCAGCTGGAAGCAAAATTTATACATCTAAATTTATGCTGTCAGCAGGTGAGGTTCCTCATCAGGGATTCAAAGCTGAAAATTAACCTTGTTAAATCACCAAAATCAGTGGGAGAAATTAAAAAGATTAATTTGCATTATTTATTCAGTGAGCTGTATTAGAAAAGACTTAGAAATGAGAAAAAAATGAAATGATTGTCTGATTATACCTAATTCGAGGTCCCAACTCATCTAATAAATTGTTTTGTATTAATGTCTCTGATGTTTGCATGAGAACTGAGCAGTGACTCACAGCATATGGCATATAGGGCTTCAGCTTTCAAGTTAAAAAAATCTCAAATTTTTTTTAGAATAGTGCATGGAGGTAGTGCATCACAGGCAGGACTTTTCTATAAACATCAGAGCCCTGACGCTGAGATGAAATACAAGTCCTGTGTCCACACTAGCCTGGAACCAGACCAGCAGTTATTTTCCTAGAGATGTCTGCATAATTGGCTACACTACATTGGTGATCTCACAAAGCTGGCAGGCAAATTACAAGAGTTTTGATACCCTGAGCACCAGTGATGGACTTTGCTGAGGAGGTCTAAAAATGTGGAGGTACTTTATATGGAAATGTAAGAATAAAGAAAAGGCACAAAGCAGTAAGTCTGTTCAAACTGAAGAGGACATTCCATCTGTTGGATCATTGGAACTATAGGGAAGGTCTTTCTTGTTCATGACCCTCTCCTTGGGATGGGATTGCGAAGGAGGTAGTGCTTCTGGGCCTTGTAACATCCCAAACTATCACAGGATGTCATCTTTGTCCCTAACTGAGGCCTTAACTATTTAGGATCTTCACTATTTAACATCTACACAGTGAGTAGGCAAATGTGGTTCTCAAATCCTGCAGCAAATTTCCCAAGTGACAGAAATGCATGTCAAAACCATCCCAATGAGGCTTCTCCCTTTTCCCAGCATCCTCTCCTCCAATCTCACCAGTACAGGACCAGGAAAATCCAATGAATGCAGTGGTACTTCCAAACATCCATTTTGAATATTCCTGATTCCTTCAGAAATCTTAGAGTCAGGACAATCACTTTATGTTGGAATTCAAGACATTTCTAAGACATGTGGGGTGCATACCTAACTGCATGCTACCAAAGGAAAGAATTGACTGTTATAACCATTTCATGAGGGGTGGGCTGATCCTTTTCCTCATTACATTCGTCAAGTGACCAGAACAGGGGTTTAATTTGTTGCATAAGGATCTACGGTAAAAGCGTTCATCTTTAAAGTGCCTGATGAACCACGCTCTATGATGATGTCACGCACTGAATTTGGTGGAGAACAATTTAGGATCTACATGGAGTATAATCAACCTCTGCGTTTTTTTAGATTAGATTAGGTTAGCTTACTTACAGTGTGGAAACAGGGCCTTTCGGCCCAACAAGTTCACATCGACCCTCTGAACACCCAGACCCATTCCCCTACATTTACCCCTTCACCTAACACTACGGGCAATTTAGCATGGCCAATTCACTGAACCTGCACATTTTTGAACTGTGGGAGGAAACTGGAGCACCCGGAAGAAACCCACGTAGACACGGCGGAGAATGTGCAAACTGCACAGATAGTTGCCTGAGGCAGGAAATGAACCTGGGTCTCTGGCGCTGTGAGGCAGCAGTGCTAACCACTGTGCCACCGACAATCATCAGTGTAACAATGTTCATCGCAACAGGATATGGTTGCAGTCATGCAATAGCCTACATGTTGTTTAAGACAAGGTACACGTCTCATTGAACTACCACGTTGTTTTACTCTAACACACTAGATCAAGCAAGTCATGTGAAGGACTGCGGCAGTAAAACAATCAGATACTCATCCAACATGGTGAGCATATGTGAGAATTCAATTCACAATAAGGTGGAAAGCATTGTAGACCATTTTGTTACTTCCTACATAGCAGCAGCAGTGCAGATCTGAAGATTTCTTCAGGTACAGCTATGAGGCTGCTCATCTAGACAGTTTGCAGTTGGAGGGGCAGTCAATAACCCTAATGAAAAGAACCTTTTGGCAAGATTTAACATAGTAAATTCTACAGTCAATAGTAAAAAGAATTTTGGATGTGCAGCAGCAAGAGTGAACTAGGAACTGTATGGAGCTGCAGCACTCACTATACCAAGGCAGTTACGCATTGCACTGGGTGTCAATGAGCTCTATGACATGCCCCAACTCAATATTAAACTGAAGAACAAACAGACATTCCAGAGCCCAAGGGAAAATATAAAAAGCTGCACAGTTTATAGGCTGAGATAGTTAGAAATAAGACAGATTGAGCATTCCCTGTCTTCATGGCCAGGCACCACAAAAAAAGCTTCATTAAGGAAAATCAAGGACCACAGAAGCAATTCAAAATAAGGTTGTGAACAAAGTCACAAAGCCAGAAAGCAAGCAATAAAGGCGCAATGTAGAAGCCTAAACAACCAAATTCCAATGGAAAAGAAAATTAGGAGCTCTTTGAGCATGACAAAATGATGGGTGATCCAAGATGTAAGCCATGGTAAAGACACAAAGAATTTAAACATTAGATGGTGGGATTCATCTAAGAAAAATATTTAAAGGTATACGGGCATCTTATAGTGTGGTAGGAATCATTTAATAAAACCAAAATGAGAACAGGCATTGTTTACTTATTTATTCATTTGTGGTACGTGGACACCAAGCATTGCCTATCTTTGGTCGCTGTGGAGTAGGTGGTAATGAGTTTGCCCTCTTGAACCACTGCAGTCCATTTGTTATAGGTTTACCCACTAAGTCAGGAAGGCAGGTCCAGGATTTTAACCTAGCAACACTGGAGGAACAGCAATATATTTCCAAGTCAGGATGGTGAGTGGCTTGGAGGGAAAGACTTGTCTTTCTAAGTGGTAGTGATTACAGATTTGGTAGGTGCTGTCTAATGAGCCTTGATGGGTTTCTGTAGTATATCTTGTAAATGGTACACACTGCTGCTACTGAGTAGTGGTAGAGTGTTAATGAGTATTGATGCCATACTTCATGGTTTTGACCAGAGAAGCTGCAAACATGGCGGATTCATCCATTTTACATATAAGGGCAGAAATCTTCCTTTCTACCCAGATGAGATGGAAATCTTCCATTTTGCTTTCATAAAGTTGAAATCCTTCAGTTAGACCACAGAACTATGATAAAATTTCCAATTCAGTAGTATGCAGGAGCAGCACTGTTATACTGCAGAAAAACATTTAAAGCAATGTTATGATCCAGCTGATAGTTATACCAAACAAGTCAGATTCTAGACTGAAACCTGACTTAATAGATCATAAATTTAACTTTTACTGTAATTTTGTATATTTTGAGTGGTTGTTGTAGTTAGCCGTTGATCATATTTACATGATGCTCCTTATGTTGTTAAAAAAGAAACACAAATTTATGACACAAAAAGAAAACATGATTGCAGAAGTAAAACAGAATTTAGAGGTACCTCATGATCAGAAAGAAAAATAATTCAACCTTTCATCTGCAATATCCTGTCCAATGAAATTAATCCCAATGAAATACTACATGTACTAACATAACATATTAACTTCTTGTTAAATTATTCTTTCAATTTTTGATAACCGAGAGTTTTCTAACTAATTCTGATGCCTGGATTCCTTTTCAGTTCTGGTGAGCTAAACTATACAAACTTCCATTGCTTGAATACTTAGCATTTCTTATAACCTACTATAAACTAATTTCTCGCAGCCTGGAGACATTTCACACAATTAATAGACTATCGGGCCGCTACATTTAAACTGTTCATTTGAACGGGACTCAAATTGCTAATGGCCATAGAGTTTTTTTTCTGTGTGACATACAACTTCCACTTTGTAGACGTCATCAATTAATATCACGGGTATTTTGCAAAGCACTTAACTTTATCAGAAGTGTTGCATTATGTGACTGCTCCAAATGATTTTCTGACATCTCAGGATAAATCATTCACCTTCACAGAACCAAAACCAAAATCGATCTTAACTGGTGTACAAGTAAACATATTTTTGTGTAATTATTATAATTACATTAACCACAGAACAGGTAAAATTCTTGAAAGATGTATCAATTGCACTGATGTCCTCCATATTGTGAATGGTGATATTTGTGCAGATGCTTATTCCAGTTGGTTATTTAATTGTCTAACACCATTCACAGCTAGAGGTGCTGAGCTTAGATCTTTCCATTGGTTATGGGATCACTTAGCCCTGTCTATCAATGATATTTGGTACACAATTAGTCCTATGTGGCATCTTCATTAGGGCAATACATTATCATTAGGTATGTCTGATGTAGCTCCTGGTTTGCTTTCTTGTTCATATCATTAACTCAGTGCTGTTCTCCAAGTTTGATGGTATTGATAGTGTGTTATGTTTGATGGTATTGATAATGGTTATGCCAGATCATAGGGTTGTAGATTGTGATTGGATAAAAGCTGCTGGTTTAATGGCCAATGGTCTCTCATGGATGCAAAGTTTTGAATTCCTAGATCTGTTCATAACTTATCCCATTTAGCATGATGGGAGTACCATATAAGATGATCGAGGATATTCTTAATGTAAATATGGGACTTTGTCTTCACAATCTCTGTGTAGTGGTCACTTTCACCAATCTGTCATGGACAGGTGTACCTGCAAAGGGTATATTGGTGAGGATGAGGCCAAGAAGATTTTTTTAAAAATTTTTCGTTCAGTCAAGGTTATGTACCCAATTTTTTGTCGTGTTATGAGATCTTGGACTTAATACCTCTGCCTCAGAAGAGAGGATGCAATCACTGAACTAAGGCTGATAATTCCCTTAAACCAAAATGTTTGCAAATTCAGTTCTGTGTAGCTCAAAGAATGGAACAAGAATAGCAACAGCAGGTAACGTCCTCCCAGAAAACTGTGCATGATCGCCAATGGAGTGTATTTTTTTCCAATTCATTTACTCTCCTGAGCAAGTTGAATAACCACAGATAAAATTTTCAAGAGGATTTAAATCTGCAACTTTATCCCCAGTCTTTCTCTGTATTAGATTATTCAGAATAATGATTAACAGTTTTTTTAAAAGTTACAAGTGACATACTTTAATTTCCAAATTTAGCATTTTCAGGAATGACTGATTGATAGTCCATAATTTTCCATTTGTTTAAATCCAGAACTGATTGCTCACGTTTTCCCAACAGTTGTTCCTCACAACTATCAATTTTTGCTTGGAGTAGCTAGTGGGATATTGACTATAAAGTTAGGGTTGAGGTTCAGGGTAGCTCTTTTTATATTTTCCATGTTAATTTTTTTATTATCCATAATCTTATAAATGACTAGCCAGGTTTTAACTTTAGCCTCTTGGTTGTGCAATTGTTTTTTAAATTATTGCATCTTACAGCACAGAAACAGCCCCTTCGCTTCAACTCGTCCATGCCAACCAAGTTTCCCAAAGTAAATTAGTTCCACTTGCCAGCATTTGTCCCATATCACTCTTAATCTTTCCTATTCATGTACCTATCCAAATGCCTTTTAAATGTTTTAACTGTACCTGCATCTACCACTCCCTCTGACAGATTATTCCATATAGGAATCACCCGCTGTGTGAAAAAGTTGCCACTCAATTCCCTTTTAAAATTTTCTCCTCTCTCCTTAAAAATGTGCCCTCGTTTTGAACACCCCCACCCTTTGCTTATTTATGCCCATCAATGATATGGAACTCTATAAGGTTACCCCTTAACCTCCTGTGCTCCAATGAAAAATGTTCCTGCCTGTCTTGCCTATCCTTATAACTCAAACCCTCTTATCGGGCAACATCCTATTAACTCTTTTCTGAATCCTCTCCAATTGAATAACATCTTTCCGATAGCAAGGCGACCGGAACTGTACACATATCCCAAAAGTCACCTCACGAATGTCCTGTACAATCTCAACATGATGTCCCAACTCTTATACTCAATGGTCTCAGCAATGAAGGAAAGCTTCATTAACCACCCAGTCTGCCTGTGATGCAATTTTCAAAGAACTATGTACTTGAGCCCCTGGTTTTTCTGTTTTATAACACTACCCCCATTTTACCGTGTAAGTCCTGCCCTTGTTTTTATTACCAAAATGGAATACCTTGCATTTATCCAAATTAAATTGCATCTGCTACTCATCAGCCCATTGGCCCAATTGACCCGAGCTCTTGATAATCTTAGATAACCTTTCTCACTGTCCATTATACCACCAATTTTGGTGTCATCCATAAACATACTAATTATACCTCTTAAATTCCCATCCAAATCATTTATATAAATGACAAACAAAAGTGGACCCAGCATTGATTCCTGTGGAACACCACTTGTCACAATCCTCCAGTCTGGAAAACAACCTTGCACCACCACGTGTCACCTACCTTCAAGCCAAGTTTGCATCCAATTGGCAAGCTCTCCTTAAATCCTATGTGATCTAACTTTACTAGTCAGTCAACCACATCGAATTTTGCTAAAGGCTTTACTTCTGTCCATGTAGATAATGTCTGTTGCTTTGCCTTCACCAACCTTTTTGGTTACGTCCTCAAAGATTTCAATCAAGTTTGTGAGGCATGGCCTTCCAAGCACAAAGCCATGCCAACTATCCCTAATCAGCTGGATAAAAGCAAATTACTGCGGATGCTGGAATCTGAAACCAAAAGAGAAAACGCTGGAAAATCTCAGCAGGTCTGGCAGCATCTATAAGGAGAGAAAAGAGCTGATGTTTGACAAAGGGTCTGTTAGACTCGAAACGTCAGCTTTTTTCTCTCCTTACAGATGCTGCCAGACCTGCTGAGATTTTCCAGCATTTTCTCTTTTGGTTTCAGATCCCTAATCAGCCCTTGTCTCTCTGAGTGCATGTAAATCCTATCTCTCAGATACCCCTCCAACATCTTCCCCATCACTGATGTCAAACTCACAGCTTTATAGTTCGCAGGTTTCTCTTTACAGCCTTTCTTTAACAAAGGCACAACACTAGCCACCCTCCCAATCCCCATCACCTCACCCATGACTATAGATGATACAAATATCTCTGCTAGGGGCTCCTCAAATTCTTCCCTAACTTCCCACAATGTCCTGGGATACACTTGCTCAGTTTTGAAGATTTATCTACCTTTATGTTTTTTTTGAGACTTCCAGCACTTCCTCTTCTATAATATGCACTGTTTTCAAGACATCAATATTTATTTCCCTGAGTTCCCTGGCCTCCATTTCTTTCTCCATAGTAAAAACTGACAAAATATTTACTAGCATCTCTGTCTCCTGAGATTCCACACATTGACAACCTCATTGATCTTTTCTGCCCTATTCTGTTCCAAGCTGCTCTTGTTGAAGTTGCAGGAACTGATAAGAGGCTTTACAATGGTCTGTTATGTGAATGGAATTGTTCAGGTCTGCTAAGGGCTAAGATTGCAAAAAAATTAGTAACGGTTGTCTCTACCAAATAAGGAGAAAAACATTCAGGATTGGTTGCATGCACAGATAATTCCAAATAAGTCATAGACTTGGAACATAGACCTATGTATAAGGTACTCCAAGAGATCCCTGATTTTTTTCAGCAGAACTCTGCAGAATAACGCCGTTCCCAGAATGTACACTGAGACAAACATCAATTGTGCCTGAAGGACCATCAACTTAGTGAAAGATGCCCTTTGGTCTGCCCGAACCTTGTTGGCCTTCCAGAGCAAGGTGTGACCTCGACTGAGTGTTACAGACTGGAGCATTTGAAGATCCAGGATTATGTGCTGAGAGACGCACTAAAGCTTGGGACAGCTGCCACCAAGATACAGTAGAGAAAAACCACTGCCTGAGGTCTTTCAGATTAAGTTAAATGGGGGTCTGTTCAATTATTGGACGCTCCTAGTACCTCAACTAGGAAATATAATCTTGTAAATATAATCTTGCACAAATAAAAGATGTCTTTGGTTTGTTTGTTGAATAGAGAGAAACTCTGATGGTTGTTTATGAGCAAATTATGAGCTGGAATCTGAACTGAAAACAAAAATTGCTGGAGATCACAGAACATTAGGCAACATCCATGGAAAGAGAGCAAGCTAACGTTTCAAGTCTTGATGACTCTTTGTCAGAGCCAAAATTCATTTGTTTTCTTCATATACTACTGTACAGAACTCAATCTGCTTTACTGACTTTGTATAATTTTTTTTCATGAATAAAGTATATATTTGAAATAAAAAAAACACCTACGTCAGGAGGCATGATGAAGATAACAAGAGGAGTTCCAGCCTAGCCAGCTGTCAACCCTCCCGAGTAACAATGTTTAGGGTTAGTTACAGAATCCAGGTAGTAAAAGACAGTGCTTCAGGTATCTCTAGTAGTTAAAAACACATATCATTTATTTAAGTACTTAACAAATTAATTGAGTTTTACAGAACTCTACATGTTTCCATTGTAACTTTGTCGATGTACATACTGTTGTCTCACAGAGACAGTAAACATTCTTTTGTTCTTGTGTACTTGTAGAATCTCTTTGGATTATCCTTAACCTCTTTGCCAAGGCTATCTCATATCCCTTTTTTGCCCTCCTGATAGTCCTGTTAAGAATGCCCCTACACCCCTTATACCCTTCAAGAGATTCTCTAGAGTCCAGTTGTCTACACCTAATACATGACTCCTTCTTATTCTCAACCAGAGCCTCAACATCTTTATTCATCCATTGTTCCCTACTCTTATCAATCTTATCTTTCACTCTAACAGAACACAATGCCTCTGAACTCTCATTATCTCACTTTTGAAAGCCTCACACTTGTCAGTCATCTATTTACTTGTGAACAGTCTACTCCAATCATCTCTTGAAAGTTCTTGTCTCATACCATCAAACTTTGCCTTACCGCAATTAAGAACTTTAATTTTTATATAAGGCATATCCTTTTCCATGACTATTTAAAAACTAACAGAATTATGATAACTGGTCCCAAAGTGCATCTCCACCAACACTTCAGTCACTTGCCTTGCCTTATTTCCCAAGAGAAGGTTAAGTTTTGCTCCTTTTCTAGTAGGTACATTCACATATTGACAAAGAAAATGTTCTTGACCACATTTAACAAATTCCTTATGATCCAAGCCCTTAATACTATGGCAATCCAAGTCCATGCTTGCAAAGCTAAAATTCCCTACTATTATAACCCTATTATTCCTACATATATCTGAGATCTCTCTATAACGGAGTTCCATCCATATAGCTTCATTGGACACTCCCTCAGAAATACCCACTCTAATAACAGTGGTAATCAAAAACACCATTCTCCCCAACTCCCTTGCCTCCCTTTCTATCTTTCCTATAGCATCTAAACTCCAGAACAGGTGCTAGTCCCCCTCTCCCTCAGCCATGTTTCTGTAATAGCAATGATGTCCCAGTTCCCATATACATCCTGAGTTCATCTGCTATACCATTAAGACCCCCTGCATTGAAATAAATGCAGTTTAATTCTTCAGAGTAACCTCCTTCTCTGTCTTGCCTATGTCTGTCTTTTCTAACTTAACTTGCACTTTTTAAATTCAGGACCATCCTCATTTGTTTTTCTATGGTCACTAATATTTACAATACCCCAATCCCACCTCCCTACTAGTTTAAAATATCCTGACTAGCAAGAGAAAGTCTCCTTGCCAGATGTTGGTTCCCTTTCAATTCAGGTGAAACCTGTCCCTTTTGAAAAGGTCTTTTCTGCCCTAGAAGAGATCCCAGTGGTCCAAAAGTCTGAATCCTTGCCCATTACATAATTTCTTCAGCCATTAATTTACCTGCTTTACCTTCTTATTCCTATTCACACTAGGTTGTGGCATCAAGAGTAATCCAGAGATTACTACCTTTGAAGTTCTCCTTTTTAACCTTCTAACTAATTTCCTATATTCACTCTGTAAAGCTTCAACCTTTTCCCTAATTACGTCATTCTTACCAATGTGTCCAACAAAGTCGGATTTCTTACTCTCTCCTTTGACAACATGCTGCAAGTATTTTGAGACGTTCTTGGCCTTGGCACCAGGGAGACAACATACCATCCTGAATTCATGATCACAGCCGCAGAATCTCCTGCCTGTGCCCCTGGCAGGACAGACCTCTATAACAATTACTTTTTTGAATCTTGACAAACCCTGTAAACATAAGATTTGTTCTTGGTCCCCAAGGTCTGGCTGCTACTTATATTTTCTTGTGAGAAACTATCCTCCTCAACAGTACCCTAAATGGTGTATCTGTTTGAGAGAAGAATAATCACAGGAAATTTCTGAACTACCTTCCTACCTCTGCTGACAGTCACCTACCAATCTGACTGAACCTGCGGTGAAATCACCTTTCTAAATCTACTAACCTGTCTCCTGTTTCTCAGTTTCTCTACCTGCCTCTCCAGCCATTCAAAACGGTGTGATAGAAGACAGATCCATACGCATCTCCTGCACATCTGACAGGAGGAGCATACCACTCCACTGACTGCCATAATTGCTCCTTAAAATTTGCTCACATGGGTTAGCCTAAAAAGACCCACACTTTTCTCAAATCCAGTATTTGTGGACTGATTACTGCTGACATATTACGCTGGGAGAACTTAAAAGCTATATTCTACATGAAAAGATCTAAAAGAAGATGCTAAAAAGAACTTTTCAGTTAAAAACAAATGCCTTTCACTGAACCATAGTTTTAATTTTAAGCATGCAGAAGTGAAAAAAAAATGTAAATCCTGAAAATCCAGCACTTAGCTTAAAATCCCAGCAACTGTTGTGAAAGATGGCAATTCAGTACAGGACGAAAAGCCTTGGCAACATGTCTCTCTTTTTAACAGCCTTCTGATGATCTGGTTCCACCTCCTTCATCTTTGTCTATTACTTTCCAATTTTCATTCCTTAAAATTTTTATAAAATGTTTTTTGGAAATTATTATTGAATCCTTTTAAGCAGTGTATTCGAAATATTTCACTGCACAAAGAAAATTTCCTCTCATCTCACTTCTGGCTGTTTAAAACCACATTCTCGATTCATTTCAGTTAGCTTCAACTAGCATTTGTTGAATTTTTGGCCTTTACTATGTAGTGACTGTTCACATCTAAAAATTGTTTTCAGCTTTTCCATTTTGTCTGATAAATGTAAGAAAATGTCTAGGTGAAGCATGTAATATATATTTGGTTCTGTTTCCTAGATGAAAAAAGGAATGAATGAGGCCATATCCTACTAACCTGCATCATCCAGAACCATGACACACATAAGCATAAGGCAACAGCATTTATGTTTGAGCAACACTAGACAAACCAAGGCAGATCAAGAAAAGATAAGACATCTCTCATTCACAGGGCATGTTAAACCTGATGACTAATGGAATGTAGACACTTAATTTATTAAGTTTGTTTCAAATGACAATGGGTTTGTTTGTGTGTCATTAGTGATAACATTGCTACATTAGACAAGATGTAACAAATACTGAAATAACTCCACAAAAGCTGTTATCCTGTCACTAGGTCACCCTTTATTTACACATGCAGAGTTGTTGACACTGATCCAGCTCCCTCAGATCAGTGGGATCTAGCACGCCTGTTTTTTTTTAAACTTTAGAATCCCAATCATATTGCAGATGTGGGGTTGGAGATATCGATACTGAAGAAGACTGCTACAATTGACTGGAGAACATCCAGAAACTTGCAGAATGGGCAAATAATTGGCAACTGAAGTTCAACACAGGAAAATGTGAGGTAGCACATACAGGTAGGAAGAATAGGGAGGTAATTTATTTATTGGAAGGTGCTCATCCAGGTGAAGTAGAAGACAAAGGGATCCTAAATTACAGTTACACCAATTGTGCAAAGAATCATCAGAGGTGAGTGAAATAACTCGACCAAGCCAGAATGCCATTAACAAGTCACCTTCTATTTACATGTGGAGAGTCCATGACACTGACCACTCCTGTTTATGTTTCTTTTTTGTTAGAACCTCTAACACTCCTGTTTATTTTTTTCTTTTCTCCTGACACTCGTGTTTATTTTTTTTCCTCTTCCTCTTTTTTTTTAACTCTCCGACTATCGCCTAACTGCGGTAATGCTTATTTTTTTCCCCACCACCCATATTGTGAGTGTGGAGGTGTGAGACACAGTGAAAGATACAAGATGCACTAATCTTTATTCAAATTTCCAGCAACAGGAAGAAAGGAAACACCTGAGCAACCAGTGACAAGCAGTGCCCTTCACATCAAAGGGCAATGCTGTGCGATCAAACAGTGAAGGGGAGGGCAGGGATTAAATCAAAATAGAGTTGGAGGGGGAAGTAATGCACTCCACTCCCTGCAGCACCCACCTCTCCCTGAACAAATTCAGGGTGTTGGTGGACACCGCATGCTCCTTTTCCACAGACACCCAGGCTCTAATGTAATCGCGGAAGAGGGGCAGGCAGTCGGCCCTAATGGCCCCCTCCACGGCCTGCTGGCTGGACCTATTTATGGCCAGTTTGGGCAGGCCCAGGAGCAACCCCACGAGGAGGTCTTCAGACCTGCCCTCCCCGCTCCGTACCGGGTGCCCGAAGATCAGGAGCGTGGGACTGAAGTGCAACCAAAAGCAAAGGAGGAAGTTTTTGAGAAAATCAAAAAGGGTCTGCAAACGCCTATACCCAATATATACATGGTCCACAGACTCCACAGCACCGCAGAACAAGCAGTTGGGCTGTGAGTCCGTGAGCACTCTTGTTTACATTTGTCAACCAGGGGTCCCTGACTGGACCAGATTAACAGCCCCAATCCGAGAACTCAAAGTCTATGAGGGCCACCTGGTTGACCTCATTACAATCAGAACAAATATGAGACGGGGAATCAACTGAGTCACCCATTTTGACTTGGATATCCCTGACTATTTTCAGGTGATGAAATAACAGAAACATGTGCCGTGTACATCTGTTGGTGACCTGTGGATCTCTAGTTTCCTGACAAACGTAACGGTAAAAATCACACAACACCAGGTTATAGTATGTTTATTTGGAAATACAGGTACACCATCCTTTATCCGAAACCCTCGGGACCAATGGTTTTCGGAATTCGGAATTTTTTGGATTTTGGAATAAGTGACAGTTTAACGGTAACATCTTAAAAAATCTTACTGAACAGCAGACATACCTGTGAGTACTACGGGCCTTGAGACTGACTTGACGCCTGCCAGTGCTGGGCCACACCCTCAGTCTCATGTGGGTCGAGTGGGTGTGGAGTTAGTTCAACTGTTTGCACACCAAACAACCTTGTTATGGATAAAAAGACTTCACAAAAAAACTTTGCATTTCAGAGTTTTTCGGATTTTGGGATTTCAGATAAAGTATTGTTTGCCTGTATTAGGTTTTGGAGTGCTGCTCCTTCATCACATAACTGTGGAGCAGGACCCTGCTAGTACTTCCAAATAAACCTATTGTACTATAACCCGGTGTTGTGTAATTTTTAACTTTGTCCACCCTAGTCCAACATTAGCACCTCCACATCATGACAAAAACAATAGCAAAAGTTAAATTAGTCAAGCTGGAAACGCAGAAATTGTTTTTTGGCACATAATAGGTTCATTTTTAAAAGTAGTTTCATTTTATTAAAATTCAGTTTATTCCATCTTTAAAAAGAAATGCATATAACTTTAGGTTTGCAGAGAATTACATTTATAGTGATAACTCAAAAGGACAATGTCACTTTGGCTCAATTTCTTACAACCTTTACTGTAGCTCTCTAAATAAGGTCTATGAAAGGAAATTCAATATTAAATCTTGACAATTATTTTAAATATATAAGTGGGAAACTGCAATAAGTATTGTATTATATAAAATTGAGTGAAAATTGAGTCCCTTTCATCATAAAAAAGTTGGCAATTGGTCCTCTGTCTAAATAAAGTAGATCACTGTTATAGTTTCCGTATCAAAGCAATTTCACATTGTTTTGTTTAAGAGGCTCAAATGTTTATGCAACATAAAAATTGGCTCCCTATCATCAACACAACTGCTTTAGAAAGAACCACTGTGTGAAAATAAATATTTTTATTATAAAATTCCTGTCATACAGTACAACATGCTGCATTCTAGTGGTACTCTAATGGATCATCTGCTATTTATAAAGAGTATCATAAAATAAATATCAAGCTGCTCTATTTCATAAAACCACAAACTAGATATTGGTATTTGGTGAATAATATAAATGAAAACACATAGGGGTCTGAAGACCGTGGGCTATGGTGAGTTTTGTGGCAGAATCCCGTGAGAAGTCCAGCGAGATTCATCTCAATGTTGGGAGTGACTTAGTGCATTTTCTGTGCACCTGGGAAGCAACAAGTTTCTCACTAGTTTTTCAAGAGTTCCCAATTAAGGAGCGGATAGCTTGTTAAATGCCTTATTAATATTCAGCTTCCTAGCTTGCTAAGCGTGCCAATTGAGCTAGACTTCGAGACATGATGTCAGGACCAATACCTGACAATTTCAGCTCGCTGCTGGCTGGAAGGAACTTCCACGTTGAGCACCATGCAACAGCATCTCAGAATATGATTCATGGGTTCCAGGCACACTGATCCCTCAGTCACAGTTATTAGCATCTGACATTTTCTAACTCTCAGAATCCTCATGGCACCTCTCTGCTCTGCTTGCAGAATGCACAGAAAACCCAGACTAGCATTGCAGGACCCACCGTCAATTAGCATTGAAAAGTTGCCACAAGGAATCTCTGCATACAGAGGCAGACACAGAGGCTACATCTGAGGGCTGCTTGCTCTTGCTCACATTGCTCCTGCCTGTAGGCTTGCACAAAAGTGAGGATGCAGATGCTGGAGGTCAGAGAGTCAAGTGTGGTGCTGGAAAAGCACAGCAGGTCAGACAGAATCAGAAGAGCAGGCGAATTGACGTTTTTGGCATACTCCTTTCATCAGGCCTAAAATATAGATTCTCTTGCTCCTCAGACACTGCCTGATATGCTGCGCTTTTCCAGCACCACACTCTTGATCCATACATTGCCTTGTCAGTTCAACAGTAGAGACACACATCCAGGTAGTTTGTCTTGCTGGCACCAATCCTCAATAAAGGTTTCCTACTTCCTGCAACATGACAATGTAGTATACCAACGTTCAAGCTGCACCACATGCCAACAGCTTAACTGCTGAACATATCGCATGTTCAGTAAGCAAGCGGCCATTTCTCAAAGTCTTCGAGGTGAGTTCCTGCACTGTAAGCCATGGGTAGCATATGACATCTGTCCAAGAGATTGGCCACAGTCTGGCACCTGGTTGTAGGAGGTCTTTGCCTCTCCAGTAGGAAGAGTGGGTCAAAGTTAGTCCTGTGGCTCCATATTGACAAGTCTGCAAAGTAAGGTGAATATGGTTCACAAAATGCACAGCTGTCAGTCAAGGAAACGTTTTAGCACTCTCCAGGTAACAGTTGAGGTAGGAGTGAGTGAGACAACGTGTTGTAAGTAATAGTGAGAATGGTACAGCATGAGACTTAGAGGAGGTGGGGGAGCAAGATGGAGTGAGTATGAGGTAGCAGAGGCAAATGTGGCACATTTAGTTGAACAAAGAGAGTTCTTGACCTTTTTATGGCACTGTTGTCCATTCTCCCGGATTGTGGAGATCACACTATGCTGGGTGGTGACCTCAGAAGAGGCTGCCAGGGCCAGATGGTGTGGCACCCTCTGCCACTTGTCCAGGAAGTGGGCATACCCTGTCTGTAACACTCCCTTCACTATGACCTCCAAGTCTCTTTTTCAGAATTGTAAGTGCTATCCCTTCTCTGACATCTTCGCACTGTACACTACTGAGTAGGTCAACTTTCGAATGCTGATGCTCACCTGGGTGCCTTTTAAATGCCAAGGATCCTAGCCTGTCAGCACATTTTCGCTGATTGGTAAGTCGTTCCAAGAATGGTGAATGGTAAAATGGAGATAGAATTAGACATGATGGACATCATATAGTTGGAGCAGATAGTTAAAAGATCAGTTTGGTAAGATATGGTGAGAAATTCCTCAAGGCCTCAACTGAAATACGCTCCAAAAAACTCGACATAACTAACATTTAGACAGAAGTCACAATGTTCATTTTTATTTCTGATTAAGTCACCAGAATTATATCATATTCTTCTTTCCACAGAGTTCTGAAATTGCAAAGAACTACATAAAGTTTACATCACACAAGATGGTCATTCAGCTCAGCTACCCTATGTTGATGTTTTTGCTCCAATTGAGTTTTGTATCCTTTATACTTCATTTAAAATATTATGTCCAGAGCAACTTGGATGACTGGTGAAGAGCTGAAAATGTGTTGCTGGTCAAAGCACAGCAGGCCAGACAGCATCTTAGGAATAAGGAATTCGACGTTTCGAGCTGACTGGTGAAGACTAAAACTTCTAAAAATTAGCAACCAAAGACAGAAAGGTCCGGATTTTTTTTGTGATTTGGAATCATGTACAAATTATAAGGAACCAGAAAATTACAGCTCTTCTTATGACCTGTAGTGCAATGCAAATGATTCATCAAACTCAGTTACAATTGTTGAGGTCAACAAGTATTTATCACAGTGTTAAAGGAGATACCTTGGCAAGTACAGAAGGTAATGGTGCACGTTTAAGGCCTGGTCCAGAGATATGATTCTTGACAATGTAAAGATTATAGAGTAGACACAAATCTTTGAATTGAAAAATCATGAAAAGTCAAGCCTTCAGAAAGAACATTCCTTCTGTATTTTAATAAAGCTTCTCTTAAAAGAGAAATTTCATGTATGTATGGATAAAGATAATTTCTAATCAAATGTTCAAACACATTTTCTCAAATTACAGTTGCTCAGCAGGGCAAAGTGCTTTACGCATAACTTCAAATGCAAAGAGAAATCAGCAAAATTGTGGGAAACTTTTATATCTGATCACATTCTACGCATGGGTAACCAGATAGTCAGTTCTAATTACTGATGGCAGCCTTTTAATAATGTTGTTAATAACACTATAGTTAATACTTCTGTAGTTACTAGTGATTTAATGAATGGTTTTCTTCACCTTTTAACTGCTGAATGGTGGTTTCAGTGACCAATAAGCTTTTAAGCACCATTGAAAGCAACATTTTGTAAACCAGGAATTGGATAGGTACTGTAAAATGAATGCAGCTGGACTTAATTTTTGGACTATAAATCTAATAGTCTCATAATCTGGCCGCAATACTGATTTTCTAGTTACCTCATTACAAAAAAGGCACAAACCAACTCTGCTGAAATACAGCTGAGACCTGACAGAAGGTGGTGCTTTTTTTCATACTGCAACTAACTGAAGTTACCAAGTTACCACCATCCAATCAAACGTATTAAACATAGAATGTGAAGTAGCTCAAAATGTGACCCTGCCATCCAAGTCAGGTCATTGCTTGCGTACTGCACTCCTGCCCTGAGAAATCCATTTCAATCTCAGCCATTCACACCACATCTGTGAAAGCCATTAAATGGATTGTTTACTTTGACATTGAATGATAATCATTTCTTCAGACAGAGGAAACAAACAGCAGATGAATGCTACCTGCCCTTGGAAATTTATAATTTCTAAAACATAAAGGAAGTAAAATTTAAATCTCTCTCTCCCAGCAACTGTGAAGTGGTAGGCTTAGTGCATCAGACTGGACAGAGTGATCTGTTCAGGAGCAGCACCAGAAATGTGTGGCCATCACGATTAAACTATAGAACTAGAACATAGAACATTACAGCACAGTACAGGCCCTTTGGCCCTTAATGTTACGCTGACCTGTGGAACCAAGCTGAAGTCAATCTATCCTACACTATTCCATTTTCATCCAATTGCTTATCCAATGACTATTTAAATGCCCTTAAGGTTGGTAGTCTATACTGTTGCAGGCAGGGCATTCCACACCCCTACTACCCTCTGAGTAAAGAAACTACCTCTGACAGGTAGTTTCCGGGGGAAAGACTCCAGGGGAAGTACCTCTCATGAACAGGTTGACTCTGTTGGAAACTGTCAAGACAGACAACACCGTCAGTCCGAGAAGCAGACAGGTCCGCCAATCAAAAATTGGCACGGAGGCAAAGCTGAGGAGTCAGACATCATGCAGAGCCATCGTAATAGGGGACTCCATAGTGAGAGGGACAGAAAGAAGTGTCAGGATCCAGGATGTCACCGACAGAGTGTAGGGAATCCTCAAGGGCGAAGGTGAAGACCAGAGATAGTGGTGCATGCTGGCACAAATGACGTCAGAAAGAAGAAGAGGAACGTTCTACAGCGGGACTTCAGAGAACTTGGAAGAGGGCTGAAAAGCAGGACTTCCAGGGTGATTAGGTAAAAACAAGGACTGCAGATGCTGGAAACCAGATTCTAGACTAGAGTGGTGCTGGAAAAGCACAGCAGTTCAGGCAGCATCCGAGGAGCAGGAAAATCGATATTTCGAACAAAAGCCCTTCATCAGGAATAGAGCCGGTTTGCTTACAGTTCCTCGGGCTGGAGAGGGTAGGAACAGGGAGATAATGGATTTGAATGTGTGGCTGAGGAACTGGTGCAGGAAGCAAGGATTTAAATTCTCGGATCACAAGGTAAGGATAAACAAGTAGCATGGATTGCACCTTAATAGGTGGGGGACCAGTATTCTGGCAGGCAGGTTTGCTGCTGCAATACAAGTGCATTTAAACTATGTAGTGGGGGGAGAACAAACTGGAAATTCAAGAAGGAAGTTAAAGGGAAAGTGAGAATAAGAGAAGTTAAGAAAGACAACAGAATCAACAGAACAGAAAACTCAAGAAGGGATCATACAGTATGGTCATGTGACATAGGGATTGATAGGTGAAGGGAGTAACAAGTTAAAAATATTATATATGAATGCACGAAGCAAAAGAAATAAGGTGGATGAGCTTGAGGCTCAGTTGGAAATTGGCAGGTACGATGTTGTGGGGATAACTGAGACGTGGTTTCAAGTGGACAGGGCCTGTGAAATGAACATTCAAGGCTATATGTGCTATTGAAAGGTCAGACTGATGGCAGAGGGGGTGGGGTGGCCCTGTTGGTGAGGAATAATATTCAGTCTCTGGCGAGGGGGGACATAGAGTCAGGAGATGTAGAGTCAGTATGGATAGAGCTGAGAAATTCTCAGGGTAGAAAGACCCTAATGGGAGTTTATCTACAGGCCCCCAAACAGTAGTCTCAGTGTAGGGTGTAAGTTGAATAAGGAGTTGAAATAGGCCTGTCGCAAAGCTATTACTACAGTTGTTATGGGGGATTTCAACATGCAGGTAGACTGGGAGAAGTAGGATGGTACTGGACCCCAAGAAAGGGAGTTTGTTGAGTGCCTCCGAGATGGATTCTTAGAACAGTTTGTACTGGAGCCTACCAGGGAGAAGGAAATTCTGAATCTGGTGTACAATGAACCGGATTTGATCAGGGACCTCGAAGTAAAGGTGCCATTAGGAGTTAGTGACCATAATATGATAAGTTTTAATCTGCAATTTGAGAGGGAGAATGGAGAATCGGAAGTGTCAGTATTGCAGTTGAACAGGAAACTATGGAACTATGAGGGAGGAGCTGGCCAAAGCTCAATGGTTCAATACCCTAGCAGGGATGGCAATGGAACAACAATAGCAGGTATTTCTGGATATAATGCAGAAGGTGCAGGATCAGTTTATTCCAAAGAGGAAGAAAGATCCTAAGGGGAGGCAGGGGGAGCCATTGCTGACGAGGGAAGTTAAGGACAGTATAAAAATAAAAGAGAAGTATAACATAGCAAAGATCAGCGGGAAGCTGGAGGACTGAGAAAATTTAAAACAGCAACAGAGAATAACTAAAAAGGCAATATGCAGAGAAAAAAAATGAGGTATGAAGGCAAACTAGCCAAAAATATAAAGGAGGATAGTAAAAGCTTTTTTAGGTATGTGAAAAGAAAAGAAAATGGTCAAGACTAAAATTGGGCCCTTGAAGACAGAAACGGGTGAATTTATTATGGGGATCAAGGAAATGGCAGAAGAGTTGAATAGGTACTTTGGATCTGTCTTCACTGGGGAAGATAGAAGCAATCTCTCAGTTGTAATAGTGGCTGAAGGACCTAAGGTAATGGACTGTTAGGTCTGAAGGCTGATAAGTCCAGTCAAAGAACACATTTGGACATTCCTAGATAAATTGCTCATGTCTGTGCTTTTTCTGAAACATAAGCCCAAAGTTTCCAATCTTCCAAGTGAGGCAGGTAGAGGGATCCTGAACGTAACACTGGAGGAGTCTGAGCACTTGACCTTGTCCAATAGGTGTTACAACATGGAGTAAACACTTCTGCTAATTTAACCCAGACACACAGAAAAGCTCACCTCGTCTCAATCTGTTAAAATATGAGTGGTAAAGAACTAACAAATGTAAAGAAAAAAATTAACAATTTATTCTTGAACTCCAAGTTTAAAAAAAAGAGAACATTAAACAACAACTATCTACACTGTTATCCTCCTTTATCTGATCGAGTTATCTACCTCCCACTCTACAACACTATACGGAACCAATAAAAAACCCCAATTAAGTTTAACAAGAAGTTCAAATTTCAAAACCAGTCAGCTTTCGGTCTTCACTTTGCATTTTCCTCTGCAGATTTCTCCTGGGTCTTTTCTTCGGTCTTCTGCTGCACAGATTTCATATGAACAGGTACCTTTCAGAGAGCAATTCTGTGGGCGCATTCTTTTGGTGCTCCTTGCCACTCTGGCTAACTGTTCAAAAATACCCAATTTTATATACCCCAAAACACTGGACCATCTCATTGGTTTGATGTCATCAAAACATTAAAATTCATATTTGATTGGATTTTGGTATCTTGGGGCATAATTTAAACTGATTGGCCAAATTCAACTTTGCTGTATACCATGACAACTTGGTTCCACCTATTTGTTTCACAGTCAAATGTTTCATTTTTGAATTTTTCAGCTCACTCTGTGCTCTTCTAGGTCTGTTCCAGATTCCACTCTCTCTTAAAGGTACAGTATACACCTACACCTTCATAACATAGGTATGACGTAATTGCTCTCTGTGTGGATGAGGAAAAGAACTGAAGGACAATGGGTAAACTGACCACTGCACTGTGCTACAGGAGGCCATTCAAATGGTGCACCAAAAATAAAGTGGTAGTGGGCAGAGGATTCTATAAATAGGTGTACAGATAACATCCTTTATATGCAGGATTTAGAGATGGGCATTGTGTGTTGCTTGCATAGTGCCAAGATAAGGAACATCTCGAACTGGCTTGAAAGGATATTTGAGTGGGAGGAGAGGGATCCAATTGTTCTGATTCATGTTGGAACCAACCAAATAGGCAAGAATAGCCAGTTGCCTGTTTGGGAAATATCAGGAATTAGGACCAAAGTTGGAGAACAATACGACAACAGAGCTATGATCTCTGAACTATGAACTGAGTTATGCACTTAGGGAAGTAAGTGCATAACTAAACAAACAGTGCGGGAAAGAAGGGTTCCACTTGGAGAGGCATTGGCATCAGTACTGGAACAGGAAAGAACTGTACCATTGGGACAACCTCCATCTGCACGCACCTGGGACTACGATTGTAGTGGAAAGCCTAAATGGAATAGTCACAGATTTTAAACAAGTTAAAGGTGGGGGACGAATCAGGTGAGGTATTTCAAGTTTCCAGAAGTAATAGGACAGAGTATGGAAAGGGTCAGGCATCTAACTTCAGATACATGGACAACTATGAGAAGAGGGGCATTCAATGCAAGACTGAGGTGTGGTACTTAAACATAAAATAAGATAACTGAGCTTGTAATGCAGATTGAAATTAGCTGGTACAATGTTGAGCACATCACAGAGATGTAGCTGAAAGAGAATCAGGGCTGGTAACTAATATCCATGAATATGTGCCCTATCAAAAGGACAGACAGCTGGACAGAGGGGGTGGGGTGGTTTGGAGGGTGGGGATGCTGGTTGTGGTTTGCCTTGTTAGTAAGAAATGAAATTAAATCAATTACAAGAAGTGACATACAATCGGAAGGTATGAAATTTCTGTGAAGGGCTTGTCAAATGAGCAGCGGTTGAGAACTCTGGTTCTGTAGTTGGTAGAGTTCAGAAGGATGTGAGGAGTGTCTCATTGAAACTTACAGAATACTGACAAGGTGAAAGTGAGGACTGCAGATGCTGGAGATCAGAGTCAAGATAAGAGTGGTTCTGGAAAAGCACAGCAGGCCAGGCAGCAGGAAGCAGGAAAATCGACATTTCGGTTTTTGCCTGAAACGTGTGGAGTCAAGAGTTGCTGCATGACTCTATACTGTTAGGACTCAGGCCAAGTTCCGAGAGTTATTGTGCTGCTCGGTGTTGCAGGCAGAGCTTATGAAATGCCCTGAAACTTTGAGGATCACAAGAAGCTGGGTTTCACGAAAAGGTCAGCACAGCTGAGAACGGGAGCTGAAAAAGCCACATAGATATTTGCTTGATAAGCCCATGCAAGAATAGAGCTAATTAAGTACTGGAGGGCAACTTTTAAAAATTTAAAAAGCAGAGTATTGACCAGGAAAAAACAATATTGGAGCAGAACTTCAGTAGTTATTGAGGCAGTTCATGATGGACGAGCTCTTAAAAGGGAGTTTCAAGGCTAGATCAGTAAAGTGAAGAATTCTAGCAACTTGTGAGGTTTATTGAGATTTGATGACCCACTGTCTCTTTAAATCTGGGAAGAACTGCTGAGAAATCTGTGGAATCTACCTTAATTGCATTTAACTATTTTTATATGCACTGCAGGGGTTCGATAATAGTCTCTTACCCAAGTTTACATGTTAATTCTGGGTGCTAAAAATAAATTGCACACCTAATGTGGATTGTATTATTATTCTAACTTGTAAAGTCTCATTGTTTGTTCAAATCATGGAGTTTGTAGCCCTGGATCTCACAACTTGTCTGCTTCTAAAATGAAACAGGTATTGGTCCTTAAACAGATCAACATAATTTGGTGATCTCATCAGAGACCACAATATAAAGTTGGATGTCTGGTCTGGGATCATAACACACCTACCCCGCAATATTCGCTGTCCAAACTAACACTCTACACCAATCTGCACAATTCAAGAACCATTCTTGACAAATGGACAATGCCCACCACATCTCCTAGTCCATGGACAGTGCTCTCTAATAACACAAAGTGAACACCAACCACACCACTCCTCAACCAAACCATGGATAAGGCACACAATCACTCATCCAACTTGCCTTTTAGAACCCCTTGTTCCTGTTTGTCCAATGCCAGAAAAAATGGCATTGTCAAGGATGGAGCAGGTTTAACATTTTCAGGAGGTGAGGGAATGAGAAATACAATGTTGTGAGGGGAGAAGGAGACAGTGTCAAAGGTGAGGAAGGGGAAAACTGTTGGGATGGAGGGAGGGTGTGAGTACTATTGGGATTAGTGGTGAGGAAGGGATTTGAATGTTGTCAGGGGTTGAGGGTAGGAGGAGCACAATGTTTGGGGTAAGGGGGTGTTAATCCTAAACAAAGAAAAATAGGTTGCAGGATAATTAATGATTTTAAATAATATTTTTGAAAAGATTATGTACTGTAAAACAGCTGGAAATAGCACAATTAACACATGCTTTAGAGCATTTGAACTCTTAACAGAATACAAATAGTGTAATAAAAAAGGACAACAGTTTGGCTTCCCCTGACTGTACCGCACTATGAAGGATGTTGAATTTCAGGCTGAAAAGTTGAGCTAGGTGCTAACACAGCATTAGGAGCAACATGGCAATCTGGCAGTGATTGTCACACCATGAAGATTAGGCCTTAAGACGAAAGGAAATAGGTGCAACAATAGACCATATGCCGCATCGAACCTACTGTGCCATTCAATATGATCATGACTGATCATCAGCTTGAACTCCTCCTTCCTTCTTGCTTCTCATATCCCTTGATTCTCTAAGAGAATAAAAAATTGTCTCCCATCCTTAAATACATTCAACAATACTAGCAATTCTTAATAATCAGGAGTAGGCATTTCCAAAAATTCATAACTCAAATCTCAATCCAAAATAATCAGTTGTTTAATCTAAGTCTGTGACCGTATGTTCTAGCTAACCGAACCAGGAGAACCAATTTCCTAGTGCCTACACCATCACGTACCTTTGGAATTTTGCACATTTCAATGAGATAATGTCTGATTCTTTTAAACTCCAGAGAATATAGAGCTAACTTACTCAGTCTCTCAACTTAGAGAATTATCTGGTGAACCTTTGCTGAATTGCTTCCAATGCAAGTATATTCAACTTATGTAGGGGGGCAAAGACTGTGCTTAAAGTGTGATCTCAAAGCCCTGCTTATTCTTGTACTGGTTCCTTGTGTTTGCTGTATCTAACAAACACACAAACAAGGAGCAGGAGTATGATATCTGGTCCAATGAGCCTGCTCTGCTATTTAATAAAATCATGGCTTAAGGCCATAAGACCATAAGACATAGGAGTGGAAGTAAGGCCATTTGGCCCATCGAGTCCACTCCGCCATTCAATCATGGCTGATGGGCACTTCAACTCCACTTACCCACATTCTCCCCATAGCCCTTAATTCCTCGTGACATCAAGAATCTATCAACCTCTGTCTTGAAGTCATTTAGCGTCCCGGCCTCCACTGCAGTCTGCGGCAATGAATTTCACAGGCCCACCACTCTCTGGCTGAAGAAATGTCTCCGCATTTCTGTTCTGAATTGACCCCCTCTAATTTTAAGGCTGTGTCCACGGGTCCTAGTCTCCTTGCCTAACGGAAAAAATTTCCTAGCATCCACCCTTTCCAAGCCATGTATTATCTTGTAAGTTTCTATTAAGTCTCCCCTTAATCTTCTAAACTCCAATGAATACAATCACAGGATCCTCAGCCGTTCCTCGTATGTTAGACCTACCATTCCAGGGATCATCTGTGTGAATCTCCGCTGGACACGTTCCAGTGCCAGTATGTCCTTCCTGAGGTGTGGGGACCAAAACTGGACACAGTACTCCAAATGGGGCCTAACCAGAGCTTTATAAAGTCTCAGTAGCACAACGGTGCTTTTGTATTCCAACCTTCTTGAGATAAGTGACAACATTGCATTCGCTTTCTTAATCACGGACTCAACCTGCATGTTTACCTTTAGAGAATCCTCGACTAGCACTCCCAGATCCCATTGTACTTTGGCTTTACGAATTTTCTCACCGTTTAGAAAGTAGTCTATGCTTTTATTCTTTTTGCCAAAGCGCAAGACCTCGCATTTGCTCACGTTGAATTCCATCAGCTATTTCCTGGACCACTCTCCCAAACTGTCTAGATCCTTCTGTAGCCTTCCCAATTCCTCAGTACTACCTGCCTGTCCACCTAACTTCGTATCATCGGCAAACTTCGCTAGAATGCCCCCAGTCCCTTCATCCAGATTATTAATATATAATGCGAACAGCTGCGGCCCCAACACCGAACCCCGCGGGACACCGCTTGTCACCGGCTGCCATTCCGAAAAATAACCTTTTATCCCAACTCTCTGCCTTCTGTCAGACAGCCAATCCTAATCCGTATCAATAGCTCACCTCAGACACCATGGGCCCTCACCTTGCTCAGCAGCCTCCCATGTGGCACCTTATCAAAGGCCTTTTGGAAGTCTAGATAGACCACATCCACTGGGTTTCCCTGGTCTAACCTACTTGTCACCTCTTCAAAAAATTTCAACAGGTTTGTCAGGCATGACCTCCCCTTACTAAATCCACGTTGACTTGTTCTAATCAGACTCTGCTCTTCCAAGAATTTAGAAACCTCATCCTTAATGATGGATTCTAGAATTTTACCAATAACTGAGGTTAGGCTAATTGGCTATAATTTTCCAACTTTTGTCTTGATCCTTTCTTGAACAAGGGGGTTACAACAGCCATCTTCCAATCATCTGGGACTTTCCCTGACGCCAGTGACTCTTGAAAGATGTCAACCAATGCCTCCATTATTTCCTCAGCCACCTCTCTTAGAACTCTAGGATGTATCCCATCGGGGCCAGGAGATTTATCAATTTTAAGACCTTTTAGCTTTTCTAGCACTTTCTCTTTTGTAATGGCAACCATATTCAACTCAGCCCCCTGACTCCCTTTAATTGTTGGGATATTACTCATGTCTTCCACTATGAAAACTGACGCAAAGTACTTGTTAAGTTCTCCTGCTATTTCCTTATCTCCCATCACTAGGCTTCCAGCATCTACCTGTCAACACCCTCGGAATCTTTTTCTATTCTTAGAAATCTTCTCACATTTATTCGATTCTGACATAACCTCTCAGCTCTAGATCTCAACTTTGATAGGAAATGTAAGCGACATGCCTCCTTAACCACCTTGACCACCTCTCCTATTATCTTCAGAGTCCTATAGACATTAACCATAAGATTTGTTTGTTCCTCTAGATTTTTCCAAATCTTACTACTTGTTATATGTGTTCTGGTTCTATCATCCACAAATGCATAACTTCATACTTCTTTAGATTAAATTACATTTGCCAATTTTCAGTCCTAAACAGTGTTTAATCCAAACCTTAAGTCTGTGCCAGGCACATTTAATTCCAGACGGGTATCAGTCTGCTGTACTCTATATATAACATTACTTGTGTCTGAATGCATTCAGATTCAGTCAAAAATCAAGAGGTATATATTCTCAGACTCATTTGAAATTCCATCAAAACAAAAAATAATGGACTTTTTTTTAAACAGACTTCAGCAATTTTTATTTATTTCTAACAAGAAAGACGCACAGGCAGTTTATTGCCTGTGTGCACAAAACAAAGGCAGACAACTAAGAACGATTTACATTTGAGAGTAAGTTTAGACAGAAATTAAGGTATTCCAGTAATGTGGGAAAGAAAATCTAAATATGACACACACTGTATTTTTGAAAAAGTTCATGTCAGCCTCACTATCTCCTTTACTATCTGTTACCATCACTCTTACATCTGCTGCTGGAAGCTAAGGAGAAGCTATGTATCTTTCTGTAAGGAAACATGGACATTGGCAATCTGCTGTCAGCAGTAGTGTAGGGATTAACACAGTCTTGCTCTCTGCCTCAGGCCCCATCTCAAGGAACATAACTTCCCTCTGAAGCCAGTTGCCTGTACCCAGTGACTATCTACTACCTATGTGTGTCCAGAACACTCCAGAATGATAGTATGGCTCCAGCAATACTCAAAGATCAGCACCATCCAGAAAACACAAGTCTCTTGATTGGCATTGTAACTCCACCTTATACATTTACTTCCACTACTGCTGATGCATAGTGGGGTAGAAATGTATATTATTTACAAGATACACTGCAACAGTTCACCAAGGCTCCTTTGACACTACTTTCCAAACCTGCGATACTAACCACATGGTTAGATGATATGTTGAGTCAGCAACACCTGCAAATTTCTTTCAAAGTCACAAGTCATCCTGACAGAAACTATATCAACATTGCTTCACTGTCACTTGATCAGAATCCTAGAATTGCCTTCTAGAAAGAAGGCAGTTTATGACTACCTTCTCAAAAGGTCATTAGTAATGGGCACTAAATGCTGGTCTATTTAGCACACCCATCTTTCCCATGAATTAAAAAAAATGGAGATGCAGCCATTGTTGTGCACTAGGTGCAGTCTTTTGAAGCTATACTTGTAGTTGAACATTATTCTTTCATGGGATATGGACAGGCTGGCAAAGCATGAATTTGTTGTCTATCCCCAGATGCCCTTGCAAATGAGTGACTACCCAGGATTTTTTCAAAAGGCAGTTAAGAGTCAACCACATGCTAGGTCTAGCGTCAAATTTAGGCCTTATCAGGTAAGAATGTAGCTTTATTTTCCAGGGTTATTGAATAAAAATTCAGTTAGATGCCGTTGTGGGCAATGAACTGAACCAATGCCTTCAGAACATTAGCTTGGGCCTCTGGATTACTAGCCCAGTGACATCAACACCACACCACCATCCCGCCCAGTAGATAGGCAAGCTTGGTATCCCCACTGACCCAGAGCAGTTGGGGGAGAAGCAGCCCACTTTGTGGCAACCATTCAAGCACCTAGTGAAGCAATTTGTGCTGCAAATCCAGACATCAACTGGGTCTAGATTGCTAAAAGGCTGACTGGCAGTGGCTGGGTTCTGGATCAGTGGTGCTGGAAGAGCACAGCAGTGGTCCAACCTGCCTATCTTCTTTTCCACCTATCCACTCCACCCTCTCCTCCCTGACCTATCGCCTTCCTCTCCTTCCCCACTCACCCATTGTACTCTATGCTACTCTCTCCCCACCCCACCCCCCTCTAGCTTATCTCTCCATGCTTCCAGCTCACTGCCTTTATTCCTGATGAAGGGCTTTTGCCCGAAACGTCGATTTCGCTGCTCGTTGGATGCTGCCTGAACTGCTGTGCTCTTCCAGCACCACTGATCCAGAATCTGGTTTCCAGCATCTGCAGTCATTGTTTTTACCTCATTGATTTTAACCCTACTGCGAATCCTCTTGCAAGGATGCTTGCCTTGAAGAAGTTTTCCTCCTCTCTCTACAAGAATCTCAGGGAGTCCCTCTCCCACTGCAACTCCCAGGTCATTTCCTCTGCCCTGAAGCTCTTCAACCATGTTGTGAAACAAACTTGCTACCACAGGCAAATCTGCTTCCTCTATACCTGCCTCCGAAACCAACTCATCCCACACAGACTCCGGACCATCTTTAAACCAGCAGAGTTCGGACCCGAACAGGACAAACGGTACAGACTACAGATTCAAAAACACCAGCAACAGTTCTCTTTCAGAATCCTCCGCTCCACGCTTGCAGCAATGCGCCGGCACCTAACCTCTCTACAGTCAGCCCTGCCTCAGCTGAGGGCCACACTCTCTCAGAATTGCAAAGGACCCACTCTGTACTACATCCTCAGGAGAATTCATACTCTCAACAAACAGTACTTCAACTCCATCTCAAACATCAAAAACTGTAAGTACAACAAACTTTTATCCACCCACCTCCATAACCAGCGCTCCTCAAACATTCCAGAAGATTCCCCCGGCCTCGGAAACGCCATTAGCCATGCAGCTGATGCATCTTCCACCCCCACACTGATTGATGATGTCACTTCCGCCCCCATCATGGCCACTCCCAAAGCCACTTCCAGCCCTCACATCATCGCTGATGGCACACGCTCAGTGACTTCCGCCACCCCTACTGCCTTGTCTGCCACCACTTCCGCCCCCCACAGACCCCACTGTCACTATCCCCACCCCCCAGAACCCTGAGGGGCACATTACCCCTGCTCATGACTCCACCCCCATTCCCCCCACCATCACACCCACTCCAGGTACTGGCTCCGACCCCACTCCCAGCTCCACACCCACACCAGATCCCAGCTCCCAGCCCTGCCGAGTTTTCACCATCCCTCCAGACCTCCCCCTCACTGAGGACGAACGATCAGTGCTCAGCAAAGGACTCACCTTCATCCCCCTCCGTCCACGCATCAATGAATTTAATACACGCCGTGACGTTGAACAATTCTTCTGTCGCCTCCGCCTCCAAGCTTACTTTCACAATCAGGATTCCCGCCCACCTTCCGAGGACCCCTTCGCCCACCTCCAACACACTGCATCCATCTGGATACCCCGCGCCGGCCTATTATCTGCCCTCGACCTCTTCATTTCCAACTGCTGCCGGGACATTAACTGCCTCAACCTGTCTACCCCCCTCCCCCACTCTAACCTCTCACCCTCACAACGCGCAGCCCTCCAATCCCTCTGCTCCAATCCCAACCTCACCATTAAGCCAGCGGATAAAGAGGGTGCAGTGGTAGTCTGGCACACTGACCTCTACACCGCTGAAGCTAAACACCAACTCGAGGACACCTCTTCCTACTGCCTCCTAGACCATGACCCCACCCCCCATTACCAAACCATCATCTCCCAGACCATACAGAACCTCATCACCTCAGGAGATCTCTCACCCACAGCTTCCAACCTCATTGTCCAGGAACCCCGCACTGCCCGGTTCTACCTCCTTCCCAAGATCCACAAGCCTGACCACCCTGGCCGACCCATTGTCTCAGCATGCTCCTGCCACACTGAACTCATCTCTACCTACCTTGACACTGTCCTATCCCCCCAGTCCAGGAACTCCCAACATACATCCGAGACACCACCCACGCCCTCCACCTCCTCCAAGACTTCCGTTTCCCCGGCCCACAACGCCTCATCTTCACCATGGATATCCAATCCCTCTACACCTCCATCTGCCATGACCAGGGCCTCCAAGCCCTCCGTTTTTTCCTCTCCAGACGTCCCCAACAGTACCCTTCCACCGACACTCTCATTCGTTTGGCCGAACTGGTCCTCACCCTTAACAATTTCTCCTTTGAATCCTCCCACTTCCTCCAGACCAAAGGGGTAGCCATGGGCACACGTATGGGCCCCAGCTATGCCTGTCTCTTTGTTGGCTACGTAGAACAGTTGATCTTCCGTAATTACACCGGCACCACTCCCCACCTCTTCCTCCGTTACATTGATGACTGCATTGGCGCCACCTCGTGCTCCCGCGAGGAGGTTGAGCAATTCATCAACTTCACCAACACATTCTACCCTGACCTTAAATTTACCTGGACCATCTCTGACACCTCCCTCCCCTTCCTGGACCTCTCCATCTCCATTAATGATGACCAACTTGACACTGACATTTTTTACAAACCTACCGACTCCCACAGCTACCTGGATTACACCTCTTCCCACCCCATTTCTTGCAAAAATGCCATCCCATATTCCCAACTCCTCCGCCTCCGCCGTATCTGCTCCCAGGAGGATCAGTTCCACCATAGAACACACCAGATGGCCTCCTTCTTTAGACACCGCAATTTCCCTTCAAACGTGGTTAAAGATGCCCTCCAACGCATCTCGTCCACATCCTGCACCTCCGCCCTCAGACCCCACCCCTCCAACCGTAACAAGGACAGACGCCCCTGGTGCTCACCTTCCACCCTACCAACCTTCGCATAAACCAAATCATCCGCCGACATTTCCGCCACCTCCAGGGATATATTTCCCTCCCCACCCCTTTCCGCCTTCCGCAAAGACCAGTCCCTCCGTGACTACCTGGTCAGGTCCATGCCCCCCTACGACCCACCCTCCCATCCTGGCACTTTCCCCTGCCACCGCAGGAACTGTAAAACCTGTGCCCATACCTCCTCCCTCACCTTTATCCAAGGCCCTAAAGGAGCCTTCCACATCCATCAAAGTTTTACCTGCACATCCACTAATATCATTTATTGTATCCATTGCTCCCGATGCGGTCTCCTCTACATTGGAGAAACTGGGCGCCTCCTAGCACAGCGCTTTAGGGAACATCTCCGAGATACCCGCACGAATCAACCACACCGCCCCGTGGCCCAACATTTCAACTCCCCCTCCCACTCTGCCGAGGACATGGAGGTCCTGGGCCTCCTTCACCACCGCTTCCTCACCACCAGACGCCTGGAGGAAGAACGCCTCATCTTCCGCCTCGGAACACTTCAACCCCAGGGCATCAATGTGGACTTCAACAGCTTCCTCATTTCCCCTTTCCCCACCTCATCCAAGTTTCAAACTTCCAGCTCAGCACTGTCACCATGACTTGTCCGGACTGGTGGTCCAACCTGCCTATCTTCTTTTCCACCTATCCACTCCACCCTCTACTCCCTGACCTATCACCTTCCTCTCCTCCCCCACTCACCCATTGTACTCTATGCTACTCTCTCCCCACCCCACCCCCCTCTAGCTTATCTCTCCACGCTTCCAGCTCATTGCCTTTATTCCTGATTAAGGGCTTTTGCCCGAAACATCGATATCGCTGCTCGTTGGATGCTGCCTGAACTGCTGTGCTCTTCTAGCACCACTGATCCAGAATCTGGTTTCCAGCATCTGCAGCCATTGTTTTTACCCCGTAGCTGGGTTTGGATGTGTGCTTGAGTGGCAGCTTCAAGAGTCAGCCCAAGTGCAAGACTGAGACTGATCCTGGCCTCACCACTGGTCAGATTTTCCAGTCCTCCTGAGACTCTCGCCTCTTGGCCTTGGTTGCATTGGAAATGGCAAGTAGATGTAGGAGTAAATGGTAACCAAAAGTCAAGTGTTGGGACTTCTTGACCTAGAAGTTGGAATTCCATAAAACGAGATAAATATTTCATTCCTACATGTAACCAGCATCAGTGTATAAGTGATTCTCTTATTCTATAGTTCACAACAGATTCATATGTGGCAAAAATAAATGATTTGTAAAGAAAATTCATGTAGGAGGCCAATATGATTCAGAATCAGCATACTCAAGAGATGATTCACGAAATACCAGTTTGCTTTACTCAGGTCTGACTTCTAATAAACTTACTGACAATTTAGTTAGTCAGTATCAATATTATACCTAGGTTAAATAGCACATGGAAAAGCTCTATAATGTTGGATTGCCCCCAAAGGCATTGTGTAGGGCTATACATCTGTAGTAATATTAGTCCATGGTAATTGATTCTGGTGATTATAATTATGCCTGCCACTGAAGGTGTGAGAAATTCATGTTTTTGAACCTATTTGTTAGTTTGTAAAAAAATATGGGCTGCATTTTGGCTATCCAGCAGTTCAAATCAGGAAATATCGTAACTCCAGACTTGCCAAAACACAGTGTCTGCACCAGGAGAATAGGTGAGAGATTTGGTCAGGCCCACAAACAACATAAGAAATAATAGATGTCTCCATGTGTGGATGAATGTAGAGGTGAGCTACTTAGAATACGTGCCTGTGTTGTCTGAGACTTTGTCCCATTAGTTTGAGTTGTTAGACTCTTTAGCCCTCACCCCTCAATATCTGTCCCCATGCCCCAACGCTTTGGACCCTTCATGTCAACTCAATGCTATCTCACAAATCCCATACATCCCGCTTGTCTCTTCAAACACTCCATACCAACTCCATGCCAAATTATGACACCACCCTCTGCCATGCCACCATATATATCCTTCATTCCAGTCCAACTTTTGCCCCTAAACATGTGCAATGCCCCCTCAAATTCTCGTTCCCAACTCATCTCCCTCCTCCACACAACTGTTTACTCGATAATTGCACATCCAGTGTCCATGATGAAAAGAACCGAGAAGTCATGCAGATGAAACAAATAAAATGCCGACATTCTTATATAGCTCTCATTCTGCACTCCGGATGGTAAAAGAAAACTAATGTTCATAAAACTGATTCAAAGCTTTTCAATCACAAGTTGTCAAACCCTTATAAAAACAAGCATTCTTCTATTCAGGCTCTACATCAAAGATAGCTAATTATTTAATAGGCCCTTTAAATAGTCAATTAAGTCATGAATTCAGACCTCATGCTGAGATAACTGTAGTTCTTCAAAAGAGGCAAAGTATCCATAATGACATCATGATTGTTCCTGAGGCATTCTCAACAAAGAATTCTATTAACATTGAACATTTTTTTTCTGACCTATGCTTGTCGATGAAAACAGTAGAACAAAGGGAATTTTTGTAACTCTCACTGATAGTTGCAATCTGCCAATTTGAAATTTTGAAGACTGGGACATTACCCACTATTCAAGAGTATTTTGTCTGCTACAATAGGAGTTAAAACCCTTTCAAAAGTCAAAATAGGGTCTATTTTAAACTTAGCATTAAATTTAAATTGCCCTGCCATGTTGAGATTTCTCAGTTGTGAGTAACATCTGATCAATTTCCCTTATCAGCAAAAACTGCATGTGTCAGAAATGGAAGCGAGACTTCCACATCCAAGTCCCACCCACCATTTATAGAAAGTCCATGATCACAAAGACTCCAAGTTGTGGGTTATTTTATTTAGAATGATGTTGATTATTTTAGAATGCTGTAATTGTGTCTTAATTGTTGTTGTGGGATTTGTCACAGATGGAAAAATTACTTAATTTTTCTGAACAGGTTGTTGACTATGTACTGTCCTGAGCCTGTTCAGTGAGGTTCAAACTCGTAATAAAAAATAAATCTCCGCTTTATTGTTACAAAGCATCAATGAGGAAGGAAAAATCTCATGGAAGAGAGCTATGTAATTGTAATCACGTTGATTTAGCACAACGTGGTTGAGCTATACTCTTTACTGTAAGCCCTCTCCACTTGTCAGTTTTGTCACTAGTTGTAACACCTCCAACAAAGAGCAAAGGCTCACAGCACAGTAGGTGTTTCAATTGAGGATGCTTTTATAAAATCACATTAATGTAGCTTGAAAATTTGAACAGATTTTAACTACCTAAATGAGTGGACTTGTACAAAATATCTTGCTTTGTTGACTCTCAAAAATGCCATATTAACAAGTAAATTGCACTAGCACGAATAATCTAAGCTCTCTTGTAATAACAAATGAGAATGGTCTAAATTTAAAGTCTGCAGCCAAAAATAAATGTACTGTGACTCAAACATTGGCACGCTGAAAAAGATCTTCAGCTCATCAGGGTTGCATTGTGAATAAAACTGTACCAACTAATAGTCATATTGGACACAAAACATCAACCTTGGACTGAATTTTATACCTTTTTGCCGAAAGTTGGGTTGTAGGAGGTTTTTTGGAGGGATTTCCTCTGCAAGGCTTAGCCGGCTTTCTCACCGTATCTTACCAAACTTGCTGCTTTAACTACAACCAAACCTGGCTGCATATTACTAGCACCATTCCCAAAACACTTGCCACTCACAAATGTACACCAGAATACAGGCACCTATATTAGCCATGTCATCTTTAAAAGGCCACTGTGCGCTCAGATCAGCATCAGCATTCCAAAGCTGTTCTGCTTGCTCAAGAACAAATTGTGGTCATGTTGGAAAAGGAGAAGACAGCACCACGATTCTCGAAAGAGAATGCGAGATCCTGGTCGAGGCAGTGGTGCAACAGAGGGCATATCTTTTCCCAGAGGATAGGTTGAGGATAGGCATGCCACTAGATTGTGGCAGCCTGGTCCGAGATTGCCTACTAGGCCAATGCCATCTCCATAGTGTGGAGGAATGGTCAGTGGTCTGTAAAAAAAAATCAATGCCTGTGATGTGAGCCGTGCTCTTTGTTGGAGGCGTTACAAGTGGTAACAAAACTGATAATTGGAGAGGGCTCTCAGCAAAGAGTTTAGCTCCACCAAACTGAGCTAAGTCAACATGATTACAATTACATATAATGCCAGGGTAAATAAAACACTCTTCACTCTTCTCATAATAACTCTAGCTCTGTCTCTGTGCCCAATAGACTAATGCTCTACCACTCTCAATGTTGCCTGCCATATCTTCTCTCACCCACCCCAATGTCTTACAGCACAAATGCAACACGACCCTCTAAGCTGCTTCCTCACTACCTCAGAACACCTCAGCAACTTTTCACCATCTGCACCAGCACTAATAGCTGTGCCACTCATTTTTATCACACTCTGACCTTCTCTTTCTCTCATTACAGGAGTAGACAGCCTATAACAGGGCAGGGCAAGTTCACGTGGGTGAAGGACTGCTTGATATTAGGTTCCCTACATGCAACAAGGAGAGAATTCTAATCCTCACAGCTGAGACTGAGACCACTCTTGGGGAGGTGCTGAATCATCCAGGTTCTTTCAACCTCCAACAATTTTTCATCTCAGTGTAACTCTCACATTAACCTGCCACTAGTCTCAGTCATTGCACACTACTTCAAAACACTGACCATTATGTCTCTTCTGTCTTATAGGTAAAGCCAGCTTCATCTCTACAGTGAACCACCCAGCTCCGCCAGAAGCCACCTCCTCAATCTCTGAGGACAAGAGTACTGAGGCCTTTGTGGGAAACATTAGCAAGGCTACCTCCTTTGTCCCTCTCCACAGCCCAGAAACTGCCACTTCGGTGATAATGTTATGCTTTGAGATTTTGGTCACGTAATATGTTGAGCACCTCACTGTGACAGCTCTGCAGTTGGCTATGGAAAAAATGGCCCAGGCCACTGATACTTGGCCTCAAGCAATAGAGAGCCATGTAGGGTTGACAATGAGGGACTTCAAGCACAGGGAGGATCAGGAAAGAGAGAAAAATAGGTATATGCCGTCATTGCTCAGAAGCTGCAACAGTTTGGCAACTCATGCAGTTGTCTGGCTGCCTGCATAGACAATTTGGCATTTGCTTTGAAATCAAGTTCAGTATTCTCAGGATATACAGCACACACACACGCACACACACACACACACACACACACACCTGGACACCATCCCTCACAATCACTTGTCCTCGGGGCTGAAGGCATGAGGAAACTGACAGAAGTCCTACTGAGGCACTTTAGTGACACACCTAACAATAGATTGTAATTGATTTGCACTTTTCTATTAATGTCATTGATTCTACCCAGCAGTGTCTGTTGCTGGTACAGCACACAAAGTGGAGCAATGCATTAGGATGTCAAAGCCAAAACATCTGTGTTCATATACAGTACGTAGGTCTGTGTGCCATGTTCTTTCCCTTTAAAAGTTCTAGTCTTGTCAAGTTTTACAGCCTCCACCCTCACAATTCAAATCATTTACCCTTCCCACTCTGAGTATCGATGCTGCTCTTTGCTTCCTTATTGCATAATTTCAGTTAATAGCATGATGGAAAGCAACAAAGAGCACAAACATTCAAATCCCATTGTGGCACCCCTTCTTATAGGCCCCATAAACTTTGAACCTCTCCAGGTCCCTACCCAACTTATCTATATTTGCCTGCACCTGCCCATTGCTCATTATCAGGCTCATTATTACTTAATTCTGCTTCATCAATTTGTGCTCTTCTATTCTATGCACCAGACAAAAATTAGATGACAAGAATTGCCAACATGGAAGTTAGAGTGGGTTCAGCTTCCCGCTCCTCCAGATTGGACATTAGTATCTCAGGGACACCTTCCATGGGCTACAGCTACACATCACCTGACAACTATCAGTGGAATGCTGCACCAACATATCTTGTTCACAGGTGCAGAGGACCCAGCACACAGACTGGACCAGACTGCATCTCGCAGTTGCTCACTTGCTTTTTTAGCACTCACTCGCAATGTGCTTACTCACAGCATATCTTGCCTTTAGTTTTAGTACTTTGACACCTCATTTAAAGGCTCAGTACATCTGCCTTGCTGTTCAGGTTAGTCCAGAAACAGAGACTAGCAGCTTTTCATGTTGGTTAGCAATCATCAATCAAGGGGTGGACATTTTGCTAACTGGTGCTATGGTATATCAATCCCACACCTGTACCATATGCCAAAATGCATAAGCGGCAAACTCACTACACGTTCTGCAAACAAACGGCCATGCCTCAAAATCTAAAGTGAGCAGTTTTCTGTCAAGTCGAGGGTGGCACCCTTCAGTCAGCAGGTTCCATGCAGGAAGTCAAAGGCAGGCCTCTGATAATAGGTCAGAGACTGGGCATGTCAGTTAGCTAGTTGGGATGGTCACAATCAGAGGGTTGTAGGTCTAATGTTTGGACTCACGGAAAGATAGCCATCATCTGCCTGTGAGTCCAGTGCAGCCCATCAGGGAGTCACGGGAAGACAGTTGGTGAGCAGTACAGATACTAACCGGGGGTTTGGTCACTCATCATTCATTAGGTCATGCAAAGGTGTAGCCATGATCAGTCCTGGAAGCCCATCAGGAACATATGGAGGGGTCATCACGGGTCACTCCTGTGGAAGACAGACTTGGGAACTTGATTAGAGTCAGAATTCCACGATGCAGGGGGGGATTAAAATACTGAACAGGAGGCAACTTAATACATAGATGGGAAGGTAATGCAGGATAAAAGGGAAAGGGATCATGTGGAAGGGGTACCTTGACTTCCATGGAGGAAGTGTGCACTACCAGACCTGGCATGAGTCTCCAGCAGATGGAGACTCAGAAACATAGGTTGAACAAGACCTGGCAAGTGAAGAGCTGAAAATGTGTTGCTGGAAAAGCGCAACAGGTCAGGCAGCATCCAAAGAGCAGGAGAATTGACGTTTAGGGCATGGGCCCTTCTTCAGGAATGAGGAAAGTGTGCCAAGCAGGCTAAGATAAAAGGTAGGGAGGAGGGACTTGGGGGAGGGTCGTTGGAAATGCAATAGGTGGAAGGAGGTCAAGGTGAGGGTGATCGGCCGGAGTGGGGGTGGGGGCGGAGAGGTCAGGAAGAAGATTGCAGGTTAGGAAGGCGGTGCTGAGTTCGAGGGATTTGACTGAGACAAGGTGGGGGGAGGGGAAATGAGGAAACTGGAGAAATCTGAGTTCATCCCTTGTGGTTGGAGGGTTCCTAGGCGGAAGATGAGGCGCTCTTCCTCCAGCCGTCATGTTGCTATTGTCTGCCGATCGAAGAGTCTAAGGACCTGCACGTCCTTGGTGGAGTGGGAGGGGAAGTTGAAGTGTTGAGCCACGGGGTGGTTGGGTTGGTTGGTCCGAGTGTCCCAGAAGTGTTCTCTTAAACGTTCCGCATAGGCGGACTGTCTCCCCAATATAGAGGAGGCCACATCGGGTGCAGCGGATGCAGTAAGTGATGTGTATGGAGGTGCAGGTGAATTTGTGGCGGATATGGAAGGATCCCTTGGGACCTTGGAGGGAAGTAACGGGGGGAAGTGTGGGTGCAAGTTTTGCATTTCTTGCAGTTGCAGGGGAAGGTGCTGGGCCAACTCCCTCCGTGACTCCCTCGTCAGGTCCGCACCCCCCACCAACTCCCTCTGTGACTCCCTCGTCAGGTCCGCATCCCCCACCAACTCCCTCCGTGACTCCCTCGTCAGGTCCGCACCCCCCCCCACCAATGCAACCTCCACTTCTCCAGTTTCCTCATTTCCCCTCCCCCCACCTTGTCTCAGTCAAATCCCTCGAATTCAGCACTGCCTTCCTAACCTGCAATCTTCTTCCTGACCTCTCTGCCCCCACCCCCACTCCGGCCTATCATCCTCACCTTGACCTCCTTCCACTTATCGCATTTCCAACACCCCTCCTCCAAGTCTCTCCTCCCTACCTTTTATCTCAGCCTGCTTGGCACACTCTCCTCATTCCTGAAGAAGGGCTTATGCCCGAAACGTCGATTCTCCTGCTCTTTGGATGCTGCCTGACCTGCTGCGTTTTTCCAGCAACACGTTTTCAGCTCTGATCTCCAGCATCTGCAGTCCTCACTTTCCCCTGGCAAGTGAAGCACCTATTGGGTTGACTGGGAGGCTAACATGAATGTTTACATTTGGGGATTCATCAAAACAGATAGGCTGAGCCCAATACTAACTATTCAAGAAGCAACAAAAGTTGCTTTCCATCATGATATAAATAACAAGTACACAATAGAAATTAAAACGGCTGTGACCACATCCAGAGAGGGCCATGTAAGAGTTTCAATCTTAGGGGATTTCTAGGCTGAGTGATATGAGGCCCTTCAAAAGGCAACAAAAGAAGCGTGGGTGAGAGTACATTATCAGTCCACACCTGAGCTGGGATATGACATACAGAAAACAAACTTAAGTATTTATTACATTAACAAATGCTTCTTTGAGAGATTTTGCAGTTATTTCAATCAATTCAACATATTACAAGTATCTTTTTCTCAACTATTATCAACATTTTGGCAGCATTTTGAACATAGAAAATTTTGGAGAAAAATCAACTTTGTTCCAACATAGCTCACGAATGCTTTGGCAAAGCATATCAAAATGCTCTGCCACTGGCTAAGACCATGAGAATCTGATTAAAACGTCAAATCCACATTCTCGTCTACCTCCAATAATCTTTCAGCCTCTTGATTATCAAGAACCTATCAACATTTGCTTCAATCATCTTTTCAGGGAGGAAGTTCCAAACTCATAACCCTCTGGGAAAAAATTGCATCATCTCTGTTTTAAACATTTTTATGTCGTCATTGTCAACGGGAATAGTACCAGAGGGCTGGAGGATAGCGAATGTGGTCCCCTTGTTCAAGAAAGGGAGTAGGGATAGCCCTAGTAACTATAGGCCAGTGAGTCTGACTTCAGTGGTGGGCAAAGTCTTAGAGAGAATGGTAAGGGATAAGATTTATGAACATCTGGATAGGAATAACGTGATCAAGGATAGCCAGCATGGTTTTGTGAAGGGCAGGTCGTGCCTCACAAACCTTATTGAGTTCTTTGAGAAGGTGACTAAGGAAGTGGACGAGGGTAAAGCAGTAGATGTTGTGTATATGGATTTTAGTAAGGCGTTCGATAAGGTTCCCCATGGTAGGCTAATGCTAAAACTACGGAGGTATGGCATTGAGGATACATTAGAGGTTTGGATTAGGAATTGGCTGGCTGGAAGGAGACAGAGGGTAGTAGTTGATGGACTATGTTCATCTTGGAGTGCAGTTACTAGCGGTGTACCACAAGGATCTGTTTTGGGACCATTGCTTTTTGTTATCTTTATAAATGATCTAGAGGAAGGGCTTGAAAGCTGGGTAAGCAAGTTTGCGGATGACACAAAAGTCGGTGGAGTTGTGGATAGTGAGGAAGGAAGTGGTAGGTTACAGCGGGATATAGATAAGTTGCAGAGCTGGGCAGAAATGTGGCAAATGGAATTCAATGTAGCTAAGTGTGAAGTCATTCACTTTGGTAGGAGTAACAAGAAGATGGATTACTGGGCTAATGGTAGGCTACTTGGTAGTGTGGATGAGCAGAGGGATCTTGGTGTCCATCTACACAGATCTCTGAAAGTTGCCACCCAGGTAAATAGTGCTGTGAGGAAGGCATATGGTGTACTGGGCTTTATTGGTAGAGGAATTGAGTTCCGGAGTCCTGAGGTCATGTTGCAACTGTATAAGACTCTGGTGCGGCCTCATCTGGAGTATTGTGTGCAGTTTTGGTCGCCATACTATAGGAAGGATGTGGAGGCATTGGAACGAGTGCAGAGGAAGTTTACCAGGATGTTGCCTGGAATGGTAGGAAAATCTTATGAGGAAAGGCTGAGGCACTTGGGGCTGTTCTCATTGGAGAAGAGAAGGTTTAGGGGAGATTTGATAGAGGTGTATAAGATGATTAGGGGTTTAGATAGGGTCGACACTGAGAACCTTTTACCGCTAATGGAGTCAGGTGTTACCAGGGGACACAGCTTTAAATTAAGGGGTGGTAGGTATAGGACAGATGTTAGGGGTAGATTCTTTACACAGCGGGTTGTGAGTTCATGGAATGCCCTGCCAGTAGCAGTGGTGAACTCTCCTTCTTTATGGTCATTTAAGCGGGCATTGGATAGGCATTTGGAAGTTATTGGGCTAGTGTAGGTTAGGTAGGATTCGGTCAGCGCAACATCGAGGGCCGAAGGGCCTGTACTGCGCTGTATCTTTCTATGTTCTATGTTCTATGTTCTATGTGACCCTTTAAGCAGTAATCAGTAGTTCTTGACTCTCCCATAAAACATTCTCTCCACATATACACTCTTAAGACCCCTCAGGATCTTCTTATGCATTTCAATCTACTCACGTCTTATTTTTCTAAATTCCAGTGGATATAATCCTCGTCTGTCCAACCTTTTCTAAGACAATCTGCTCATTCAGGTATTAGTTTACTAAACCTTCACTAAATTATTTCCAATGTATTCACATCCTTCCTTAACTAAGGAGACCAATTCCAACACTATATTCCAGATGTGGTATCACTGTGCCCTATATACCTGAAGCATAAACTCCTGACCTTTTTATTTAATTCTCCTTATAATAAATAGCATCCCATTAATTTTTCGAATTACTCATTGTACCTGCATAATAACGTTCTGTGAATCTTGTAGCGGATTCCTCACCATGTCAGAGTTCTGAAATTCCCCATTTTGATGATTTAAAAAAAATTTTTCCTTCCAAAATGGACAACTTTGCATTTTTCCATATTTTACTCCATTTGCCAGAACTTTGCCCACTCACTTAACGCATCCATAGCTTTTTGTAGCCTCCTTAAGTCCTCACAACTTACTTACTGCTCAACATGAAATATTTCAAACAATCAATTTACCAGGAAAACACACATTCTGATCAGTTCATTTCCCAGCCATGTCCTTCTTCAATTCATTTTCTCAAATCACATCCATAGGCAAATCTAGACCTTGGTTTAACTATGAGCAGGTTAAAGTCAATTTTCCTGAAATTGTATTCATTGTTATATATTTGTAAAAGAAGGCTTGCTGGAGGAAGAAAAGTACAGCATCTGAGTAGAGATTACGTAGTGTCATTTTATAATTGACTATTAACATTTCAGGTCCATCATCTTTCATCAGACCAGCAAAATGTTAAAGAAAGATATCGAAGACTTTCAGCAGGGGACAGGTGGGACAAGAGCCAAATAAAGATTGTGAGAGAGTGGAAGACAGATTTAGTGATAGAAAGTCCAGAACCAAAGGAATTGAGATGGGGAAATAAACAAAGAAACAGAACATGTACCTGCAGCAGGTGTATTGTGCACTGAAAGATAACAAAATGAAACAAGCAAAGGGAACAAAATGAAGCACCAAGTTTACAGACTTGAATTCCAGCCTTCGGAACTCAATATTGAATTCAAATAGTGTCTAAATGGAAGATGAGGTGCTATTCCTCAAGCTAAAGTGGAGTCTCACTGGAAATACAGTCAGCCCTGGATAGAAATGCCAGTGTGACAGCCAAGAGTGAATTAAAATGGCAGTCCATCAGAACATTGGGATCATGTTTGTGGAGACAAAGGAGGGATTCCACAAAGCGACCACCAAAATGGTGTTTGGTCTCCCCAGTGCAGACAAGACCAAATTGTGAGCAGAAAATACGAGTTTGAAAGAAGTACGCACAAATTATTGTTACATTTGGAAAGAATGAGCATGCACTTCACATATAACTATTGTAAAAAACTGAAGCTAAGACTGTATGTACTGTTTAATGTAGTTGCTTGGTTACCAGAATGGTTTCCATCACAACGAGTCTCACTATTTATATATAAATCATCTGAATTGCTCTTATCAAATCACTTCTCATGATATTGTTATAAAACCATTACAGCTCTCAATTTTTGAAAAAGTAATTGTACAGTATAAGGAAAACTATCAGCCATGGTCATGTTTAAATTATGATGCTATTAGGAGACTAGGCACAAAATTGCAAGTGTTGAGCCATGAAATGACTCCTTCCAATTCTGCTGTCTGTTATAGATTCCATAGAATCCCTACAATGCAGACAGAGACTATTCAACCCATGAGTCTGCACCAACTATCCAATGAGCATCTTACCATATCCCCATAATCCCACATTCGCCAAATGTAAACACCTACCACACTGTGGGAAATCTAACATATTTAATCAACCTAACCTGCACATCTTTGGACTGTGGCAGATCTGATATTTCCAACATCTAACAGTGTGTATAAAATTACTGCATGTAGGATTTTAGGAATTACTTATTTGGAACATTATTACCATTGCAAAAAGTAAAACATGCAGAAATGACAGTGTAGCAGCTACAACAAATTAACAGACGTTCTACAAGCAAACTAAAATGGGATTTTAAATTATCATACTTCTAACATCTAAAGCAAATACGTTCTCTCGGACACTTGAAAAACCTAAACATAAATAACCCTAATTGCAGGGACTGTATTTTGTGAGCATGCTCTTGGTTACAGTACTTTTATGGTACTCATATCCATTTGTGAAGGCTTCATGAAACAAATGTTTTCTACTGCCTGTTATTTTCATATGATTGTAAATTGGTGGGATTGAATTTGTTGAACTTAGTCATGTACACACAATATACATCACCTTTAAAATGCACTTTCGAAGACTGGTCACTGGTTAGACATATACAGCCATATCAGCATAAAATGTGTGTGTGACTTTGAACAAAAAATACAAATGATAGAGGTTATTGCTAAAAAGAGAAACATAATGGTGAAGCTTTTCATCATGCACTTAATCTGGAGAAATGCAAGAATGCCAAATGTCAAACTGCTGATTAATTAGTGAGTTGGCTGTCATTTGGGGAGGCATTATTATGGAAAATTCAACAAGGAAGTACAGACTCTCTACTTTCTCCAAAAATGCAAAATAGGTTCGAGGTTTGAACATATTCCTTCAGTTTGCATAATTGGTATACAAATCATTTGGCAACTGCTGTCCAATTATCGAATCACATCCAACGACAGAAATTGTGGATTGAGTTTTACAAGTTTGAGTTGGATCAGTATGGTCTATATTTTGCCTGTTATGAATAAGATGAACATGAACATGCTGTCATTTCAAACATATAATAGCAGGGAATATCGTCATGCTGAAATCCAAAGACAAAATTGTATTGTTGTGTTATAGGTGAAAAGTCCTTCTGAATCGATCGTAACCACGAATTATCACGAGCATGGCCACTGCATTGCTGCAGTGTGAAACAGCTTCCTTAATCTGTTGTACAAAGCTTTGAGCTATTTTATCTTTCTAGGGTAAGATGATATAGAGCAGACGCTACTTAGCTCCATAAGTGGCCCCCATTGGTCAATTCGTGAGTTTATGTGAAACACAGCAAACAATGATCTAACAAAGATTGCCAGTGATCCATAGGATAGTTTTGATGCACTCTACTTCTCCATCAAACTTGCAAAGTAAACAAATGAAGCTGGTATCCTGTTTACAAGGTTATTGATAATGTCAATATCATAACACGTGAAGTTGTACCTTGGGATTTTCACAAAAAGCTTTGGAAACATGTCTCTCTTTTCAGCAAAATCCAAATTGATGGGTTATTATGTAGTTTATTTGTGTTTAATCGATTATGATTCTCACTTACCTTTTTGCCAGTAAGAGATTTTTTTACAGTGAACAAAGCAAGCTTTATGGAACTACTGAATTCCACAGCATTACTTTATTGGTGGAAAATATGCCCAATGCATATGTTAAGAACATCTGGAAATATCTGCTTGACTCTTCACTGCTGTCAGTTGCTTGCTTAAGTTGTCTGAGTATTCTTGTGAGTTAACTAACATTGTTCTATAGATTAGCTTAACATAGGTGTATGACATCAACACCCAATCTGACCTATATAGGATACTTGTCCTTTTGCATTTGTATTTTCCAAGCCCTCTAAGTATGCACAATATAATGAGCTATGCCCACATACAAGCAACATTTATGGCAAATGATAAAAGTATCTTCACAATGATTTAAAATAATAAATATATTCCACTTTTGCATTTTAATAAATCCATTTATTAAAATGGAACAGTAACTTTCTACTCTGTCCTACAGTCAATGATCTCCTGTTTTTCCCTGAGCCCAAGGGCTAAATCTTATCATATTTTGGCAAAGTGTCAGGCCTTTTTTGAGTTTCATGAAGGATATCTTTCATTGAGGCCTTGCAAGTTTTCCAGGTTATAGGATCAAATTTGCTTCATTAACTATTCACCACATCCCTATGCCACCACTGCCATCTGAAGCTAGCCCAATTTGCCCACTTGCACGAGCCAGAAGTAGTTTCTACTGCTGGTATATCGCAGCATCCATGATGCTGACACCGTTTTAGAACTGTGCATCTGATCAATTTTTGGCAATTTTTCCAGAGTAGTGACAAAGCAGTCACAAATCAATGCTTCTCACACCAAAGATAGCTTCTCACACCACATATCGCTGTTTAAATACCAGGCCACACAGCACACCTGTCTTTAGCCACATCCAATCTTACAATCCTGTAAGTTACTGCCACATTTTCCTCAATGGTCTCTGTAGCCCAGTATGTTAACATTGTTTAACATGAGACCATAACATTTAGGGATGCCTTCGGTCACCTCAAAATGTACTTTTATTTACAAACATCAAAAATGAACCAAATCAAACAAACTGAGGTTGCATGTAGCTCTTTGAATAGAAATAAATTACTTGCATGTTGAGCACCAACAATTTTACAACCATTGAGTGATCACCACGATCAGCTATTGAATCCGGATGTCAATTAAGTCCTGTCTGGTTTATAGCACCCGATGCTGCTTTGCTTTATTGTGGTAAAGGTGATTTTCTTCTTGCTCCCTGTCCTTATCCTACTCTTCAAAAGACTGCTCCTGCTCTCCTAGTTCATCAGCATACATCAAGTTGACTCTTTCCCTTTCCAGTTGTGCACAGCACAGCATGGTGGGGTTATTTAGCACACTCTATCTGGGTTATACTCCAAGGCTGTACCAGAGTGCTCCAAGCATTGACACCTCATCTTCAGCAGACATATCATTTGTTCCACCATTGCCCTAGTCAAAGAATGGACTGCACTCCACCTCAGCCTGTGGTTGCATATTAAGAGTAGTCAGTCATGGGTGCAGTGAATAGACCTTCACTTCCAGAAACTTGTAAGGCATCTGAACCCTCAAATGTAGAAGGAACATAAGAGCTCTCAAGAATATGGACATTGTGAGGATCACACTTGCTGTGGCTGGATGCATCAGTCACACTTGGGAGCAGAAGCAACAGAACAGGTCTATGTCAATGTGAACAGTCAGCATTTGCATCATGGACAAACAACGGCTTTACGAATTCCTCCATTCAGTGGGAGATAGGCTATTCAGAATAGGAGTATGGTGCAATGACTTATCCTGGTACTCTGGCATTGGACTTTATTCTAACGAATGCACCACGAACCATGTGGCAAATATTTCTATCAGACGTTCCTGCACGGTATTCATTTTCAAAGGACAGGCTTCTTGTATTAGAATTGAAAACAGTGAAACCCAACTCTGCAGGGTCCTGGATTTGGCACGACAGGAGACAACATAGATTAAGAATTGCCAGGGTGAAGACTACATCTTACCACATCTGGCACAGCCCACCCTGATATTCATTATCACAGTTGTCAAGTGGCACCCCGCAAGAAGGTAGAATATTATTCATTGCTAATGCTGATTTGATCATTAATCTGCCATTTTGGACCTCATAGTTTCTCATAGCACCCTCTCTTAAATTTGTTAAATATAGTTGAATGCATGTTCAGTTCCCACAAAGGATCCCAATTGGCATTATTTAAAGGCATCACTGTGTAACTTCAGTTGAGCAATTCAGCAATTTTAATGCCATGCACTGTCAAAGGGCAATATCTAGATTCTCTCTTGTTGGAGATGGTAATTACATGTCACTTGTGTGGTGCAAATGTTACTTGGCTGTTGTCAGCCCACACCTGAATGTTTTCCAGGAGATGGAATGCTTCACTAATTGAGGTGTCATGAACGATGCTGAACATTGTGTAATTATCAGTCATCATTCCCACTTCTGATCTTGTGATGGAAAAAAGCCTATTTGTAAAACAGCTAAAAAGATGTGTTGGTTGGAAATCATCAGATCAATTCTTCCAGTGATATCCTAGGTCTGAGATGATTGACCGCCAACAATCACAATCACTTACCTTTGTACTAGGTATGACTTCAACCAGAGAGCAGCTTTCCCCTATTTCCCATTTTCTTCATTATTGCTCGAATTCTTTGATGCCACATTTGGTAAAATGTTGTCATGCTATCAACATTTAGTTAGTCATTGTCACATTTAGTTAGTCACTGTCACATTGCCTCTGGGGTTCAGCTCTTTAGTCCATGTGTGAGTCAATTTAGTAATGAGGTTAGGAGCTGAACAACCCTGGCTGAAGTCAAACTGTGTATCATTGACCAGGTTATAACCAAGATAATGTCACTTTTCAGTTCTACAGGTGATTATCTACAGGCTATTGAAAAGTTAATCAAAGTGCAGTCTTGTTGGAAGAGTACTGAGAAGTTATTTAAAGCAAGAAGGTATGTTTCCCTAGATTAGAAAGAGTGATGTTGCCAATAAATCACAGTTCATTGTTTGTCATTGTACAGGTTGCTGACTTTCTCTGGAGGAGACTGTAAATGGCCTTGCAGAATGTCTTTGAGCAGTTGTGGGCATTGACAGTCAGGCTTCGGTCTGGAACGCTTGTGTGGATGGCAGGAGTCTGGGCTGGCTGGTTATCAGACATCCATTAAAGCATTCATGGAGCAGCAGGGGTAGGAGCACGAAAACTGCCTTCCCTAGGAATGGTGTCTCAGCAATCATATTTGGTGAAGCACAGATTTTGGAACTTTGTGGCATTGCCAGTTCTTTTGACAGCAATATCCACAACCATAATGGCAGAAATCAGAGGCTTCCAGTCACTGAAGTGTTCATTTCTATCGCTTGCAAACAATGGAGGGGAGATGTGAGGAAGAACGTGTTTATGCATTGAGAGGTAATGATCTGAAATTCTCTGCTTACAAACATGAAGTGGAGATGATCAAAGATGTTGAAACAAAACTAGATGGAACCTGGGGTAAATAAACTTGTAGATCTAAAAGTATACAATGGTGGAGAAAGACTTCATAGATTTCTGGACATAAAACTAGCATTAACTTGATTGACCAAATGGTCTTTTTATGCGGTAATGATTCTATGGATCAATGATACACTATGCTCGTGACTGCTCACTCACCAGCTGCAGATCTTGTCTCTGTAATACACTGTAATGTACTTGCAGTAAACTGATGGCAATAAGCTTGATATGAAGTGATTGCAATTCTGCCACAGCTAAGAAATTCCATGTTTAGACTCTTGTCGTAAAAGCTCCTTAAAAAATTTAACCATGCAGTGTATTTTACATCTTAGTTGATTGTGAGAATTTTTCAATGTTTGCTCAATGAAATCATTGATGCAAGGTATATGACATTCCCTGCAATTGGTGCCAGATCAAATTAGCATTGTGGATGGCACGGTGGCACAGTGGTTAGCACTGCTGCCTCACAGCGCTAGAGACCTGGGTTCAATTCCCGTCTCAGGTGACTGACTGTGTGGAGTTTGCACGTTCACCCCGTGTCTGCGTGGGCACCCCTGCGGGTGCTCCGGTTTCCTCACACAGTCCAAAGATGTGCGGGTTAGGTGAATTGGCCATGCTAAATTGCCCGTAGTGTTAGGTAATAGGTAAAATGTAGGGGTATGGGTGAGTTGCGCTTCGGCGGGTCGGTGTGGACTTGTTGGGCCGAAGGGCCTGTTTCCACACTGTAAGTAATCTAATCTAATCATGAAATGTTCACCAATATCACTAGCTCTTCACAGGTTCAGAGCGAACACCATCAATGCATTGCTAACTGCAAGATCAGGATAATTACTGAATGTAAAATAATTAGGAGAATAAGCAGGAGAAATGGTCAGAAGCAGTTGTGAGGCTATGAATACACAATTGGAGTTAGCAAATGGACCAGAGACCATGTCAACATCTAGGTAGACAATTAGAGTCAAGAGAAATATGGGTAAAATGTGGGCACCTGAAGATAGAACTATTCCTTGTATAGAGGATAAAATGGAAATAGGCTGGTCAGATCAAATGGCCTACTTCTATGTTGTAATTTCAATTGCTCAACTCATTCACTCTTTGCTTGTGCTTCAATGAAAGTTTCCAATCCAAAATGGTTAATTAACCTTTAAGTTATGAAGGCATATGAGAAAATACTCATTCTTTCACTAATGAATTCAGCAGCTTTCCAGGCACATTCCAACTGCTCCAAAATGAAATATAACATTTGTTTAAATATTCTGCATTTCCCAAGAAGTGCCTCTGATTTAATTGTTTATCTAAAAGTGTAAAGCTATGGCACTGACTTTGGATGACATAAAAGTACTGAAATAATTTAATATGGTACGTAAAGTAAATTGATTATATTGTTCTAGTACATTGCAAGGTTTCAATTAATATGTTTAAAATGTGAATTGTATGTTAAATAATTAAGGGCCAAAACACTGATCCTATCCCTTCCCTAATTCATTTTATCTGAGAATGTGGATTTAAACACTTTGGAGATTGCTAAACTCACTAGTAACTCCTCTCACTGCTAATTCCTTCTAATATTTCTCTCCACACTGACGTTTACACATATGTTGTCCTTCACCATTGTGAAGATTGATGCAAAGTATTCATTTTGGACTGTGGGCATGACTACTCTTTCCTTAATTATTTTATTGCCTTTTATAGCTTTGAAAACCTCTTTGGGTTTTCCTTCATTTCTACCTACCAATGCTTTTTCATGCACTTCTTAGCTTTTCTATTTTCATTTAAGATCTCCCCACCTCTAAATTTTTTGGACTCCTCAAGGAACTCTGTATGTTTGAGTCCTCGGTATCTGCCATAACTTTTTTTTTCATAATGCTATACCTTATAGCTCTTCTCCACTCTTGGACCCCTCCTTTGGTTTTATGGGAACATATTTGCCCTGTATTCTGACTGTTACCCTCTTGAAAGCCTTCCACTGCTTTATCACAGTTTTATCTGTAAATGAACCGTTTCCAGTCCAATTCTCCAAGTTCCAAAGAAGGGTCACTGGATTTGAAACATTATCTCTGCTTTCTCTCCACAGATGCTGCCAAACCTGCTGAGTGTTTATTAGCAATTTCTGTTTTTATTTCAGAATTCCAGCATCTGTAGTTTTTTAAAATTTTAATGTCTAAATCTAATTGAGTTATTATCATGATCTCTAAGATGCTCTTCTACTGATGCCTTCCACGTGTCCTGGTGCAATTACAAATAATAGGCCCAGAACTGTCACCTGCCTTGTTAGACTTTTTACCTATTGGTTATAAATGTCTTCCTAGATAAAATTTACAAACTTTGCTCCCTTCCTAACCTGCAGAACAGAATTATCCCAAAAAATATTTGAGTATTAAGATCTTCAACTATTACACTCTATTGTTCTTAAACCTCTTTAAAATTTGATAACATATTTGATCCTCTATCTTCCCCAACTATGTGGATGTCTATAATACACAACCAACAGTTTATTACTTCTACCAATATATCCTCATTTGAGAATCCTTCCAAGATATCATTCATCATTGCTATGTCATTGATGTAATTGATTCCTTGAACAATATTGCAACAGCCTCTCCTCTTCTATCTCTCTCTCTATCTTGTCTCATTACCCTATAACCAGAAGTGTTGAGTTGCCAATCCTGGCCATCTTTCTGCCAAGTCTCGGTTATAACTATGACATCATACTCTTTACTCTATCTGCGCCCTTAGCTCATCTGTCTTATTCCTCAGGTTCCTTGCATTAAACATATGCCATTTAACCTTGCTAATCTCACTTTTTTCATTTGGTCTAGATTTTTTCTGCGTTTCAGAATCACTTACTCAGAGAACAAAGAACAGTAAAGCAAAGGAACAGGCCCTTCGGCCTCCAAGCCTGCGCCGCCACATTTTGCCCTTGTGTATTAAAACTGTCTTCATTTACACGATTCATATCCCTCTATTCCCTTCCTATTCATGTATTCATCCAGTTGCTTCTTGAACACTGCTATTGTGTTTGCTGCCACAACCTCCTCTGGCAACGCATTCCAGGCACTCACCATTATTTGTGTGAAAAATTTGCCACACACATCTCTTTTAAACTTCCTCTCTCGCACCTTGAACTTACGTCCCTTAGTAATTGACCTCTCCACTCTGAGAAAAAGCCTCATTCTTTATACTCTATTCAGGCTATTCACAATCTTCTATGTGGTAGCCCATCAACCTCCTGCATTCCAGTGAAAACAAACTCAGTCTAGCCAACCTTTTTTCATAGTTAAAATCCCCCATACTAGGCAACATCCTGGTAAATCTTTTCTGTACACTCTCCATAGCATCCACATCCTTCTGGTAGTGAGGTGACCAGAACAGCACACAATATTCAAAGTGTGGCCTTATTAAAATTCTATAAAGCTACAGCATAACTTGTCTATATTTATATTCAATGCTTTTTCCAATGTTTGCCATAAAGCTTTTTTTACAGCCTTACCTATCTGCGCTGCAAACTTCAATGATCTGTGGACCTGCAGACCTAAATCTCTCTGCTTACCTATATGCCTAAGGGTTCTGCCATACACTGTATAATTTCCACCTGTACTTGACTTTACAAAATGCATCACCTCACATTTGTCCGGATTAAACTTCATCTATCATTTCTCTGCCCATGCCTCCAACTGATCTATATCCTGCTGTATGCTCTGACAATCCTCCTCACTATCCAAAACTCCACCAGTCTTTGAATCATCCACAAACTTACTAAGTCCCAGCACGAATCCCTGTGGAACACCACTAGTTACAGTTCTCCATTCGGAAAAGCATCCTTTCACCTCTGTCTCCTATGACTAAGCCATGGCAGCACACCCCTGGAAACATGTGACTTCACCTTTTGTACCAGTCTGCCATGAGGGACCTTATCGAGGGCTTTACTGAAGTCCATGTAGACAACATCAACTGCTTTTCCCTTGTCAATCATCTTTGTCACCTCCTCAAAAAACTCGATCAAGGTAGTTAGTCACGACCTCTTCCGAACAAAACCATGCTGTTTCTCGCTAATAAGTCCACTTGCTTCAAAATGAGTATAGAGCTTCACTTTGAGAATCTTTTCCAATGATGCTCTTACCACCAATGTGAGATTCCCAAGCCTGCAATTTCCAGGAATATCCCTGCTACCCCCCCTTAAACAATGGAACAACATTGGCTATTCTCCAGTCCTCTGGGACCTCAGCTGTGGCCTAAGAGGATAAAAAGATGTCTGTCATTGCTCCAGCAATTTGTTTGCTTGTCTCCATCAATATTCTGGGATAGATCAGGAACCAGGAACTTACCCACTTTAAGATTTTTAAGACACATAACACCTCTTCCTTTTAATCACAAATTGGCTGACAAGCTCGACAATCCCTTCCCTGAGAACATCCTCCACTAAAACCTTCTCTTTGGTGAATATCGACACAAGGTATTCATTTAGGACCTCACCTACCTCCTCTAAATCCACACACAGTTTCCCTCCTTTGTCCTAGAGTGGGCCAACCCTTTCCCTGACTCCCTTCTTGCTTTATATATATAAAACCTTGGTATTCTCCTTAATCCTGCTTGTTAATGGCTTTTCATGGCCCCTTTTAGCCCTTCCAATTCCTTCTTTAATTTCTTTCCTAGTTTTCTTATATGCTTCAAGGGCTTCATTGTTTCCAATCCTCCTAGATCTTACGTATGCATCCTTTTTCTTTCTGACCAAGGTCATAACATCACTGGTCGTCCTGGTTACGTGTAACTTGCCATATCTATCCTTCATTCTCGCAGGAATGTGCTGCTCCTGAACTTGTATCAACTGTTATTTGAAATACTCCCACATGTCCAATAAAGATTTACCCTCAAACAGCCGCCATGTTTAACTTCTAGTTCCATCGCAGCTTTTCTCCCATTTGAATTAGTTGTCAGGATCCCATCCCTCTGACAATCTAGTTTAAATTGCTCCAATATAATTAACAAATCTCTCCACAAAACGTTTGATCTCACTTCTGTTCAAATGTAACCTATCCAACTTGGATAGAATCATAGTGATGTACAGCACGGAAACAGACCCTTCGGTCCAATTCATCCATGTACCATCCTCTGCGTGCAAAAGTCTTTTAGGTCTCTTTTATATCTTTCCCATCTCACCCTAAACCTATGCCATCTAGTTCTGGACTCCCCACACCAGGAAAAAGACTTTGTCTATTTATCCTATCCATGCTCCTCATGATTTTATAAACCTCTATAAGGTCATCCCTCAGCCTCCGGCAGTCCAGGGAAAACAGCCCCAGCCTACTCAACCTCTCCCTTCAGCTCAAATCCTCTAATCCTGGCAACATCTTTTCTGAACCCTTTCAAGTTTCACAACATCCTTCTGATTGGAAGGAGACAGAACTGCATGCAATATTCCAAAAGTGGCCTAACCAATGTCCTGTACAGCTGAAACATGAACTCCCAACTTCTGTACTCAATATTCTGACCATTAAAGGAAAGCATACCAAATGCCCTCTTCACTATCCTATCTACCTGTGACTCTACTTTCAAGGAGCTATGAACCTACACTCCAAGGTCTCTTGGTTCAGGAACATTCCCTAGGATCTTACCATTAAGTGTATAAGTCCTGCTAAGATTTGCTTTCCCAAACTGCAGCACCTCACATTTATCTAAATGAAACTCCATCTGCCACTCTTCAGCCCATTGGCCCATCTGATCAAGATCATGTTGTAATCTGAGATAACCTTCATCATTGTCCACTACACCTCAGAAATAGTTCCAATGCCTGAGAAATCTAAGGCTCTCCATCCTGTCACCATCCTTCCAACCACACATACAACTTCGCTATTGTTCTTTTCCTTCTGCTCACTACTGCGTGACACTGGGAGAAATCTGGAGATTACTACCTTTAACATTCTGCTTTTCAATATCCTACCTAACTCCTGAACGTCTGCTTTTGGGACCTAATTTCTCTTTCTTCATATGCCTCCCCCTCCTCCAATTTATTGGCATTCACTTAATAAGGAGCCCGAACAAAACTAGAATCAATGGGTCTCGGGGACAAACTCTCCACTGATTGGACTAATACCTACAATAAAACAATTCCCGTTTATTGAGAAGTGTACTCCATTGTAGGTGTACAGTGAAAAATATTCACAATGTCTGACGACATCTTGGGTACAAGTACCTTGGTACAATTCTTGGATACAGCAGAGGAATAAAAGTAGTTGCATTACTTACATTACTTGCATTACATGTCTCATAGGAAGATGACTGTGGTTGGTGAAGGTCAATCATCGCAGCTCTAGCACATCTCTGCAGCACTTCCTCAGGTTAATGTCCTAGGCCAAATCATTTTGAGCTGCTCCATCAATAACCTTCCCTCTGTCATGAGGTCAGAAGTAGGGATGTTTGCCAAAAACTGTCCAACGTTCACTTCAGTATCCTCTGATACTGAAGTGTTCAAATGCAACAAGATCTGGACAATATCCAAGCTTGGGCTAATAAGTGGCAAATAACATTCACACCATACAAATGCCAGGCAATGACCATCTCCAGAAGAGACAACCTAATCACTACCTCTTGACATTCAGTGGGGTTACCATCATTGAATCCCCCTGGGGTTAACATTGACCAGAAATACAACTGGATTTGTCACATAAACACCATGGCTACAAGGGTAGGTCAAAGCCTAGGAATACTGCAGGACATGCCTCACCTCCTGACTCCTCAAAGCCTGTATACCAGTACAAGGCACAAGTCAGGAGTGTAATGGAATATTCCTCACTTGCCTGGATGAAATCTGATTGAAGATTTGTAGCTCGGGTATCCGTTATTGTGGTTCTGCTCGCCGAGCTGGAAGTTTTTGCTGCAAACGTTTCATTCCCTGGCTAGGGAACATCATCAGTGCTGTTGGAGCCTCGTGTGAAGCGCTGCTTTGATGTTTCTTCCGGTATTTATATTGGTTTGTTCTTGCCGCTTCCGGGTGTCAGTTTCAGCTGCAGTGATTTGTATGTGGGGTCCAGGTCGATGTGTCTGTTGATGGATGTTCTTGCCGTTTCCGGGTGTCAGTTTCAGCTGTAGTGGTTTGTATATGGTGTCCAGGTCAATGTGTCTGTTGATGGAGTTTGGGGATGAATGCCATGCTTCTAGGAATTCTCTGGCTGTTCTCTGTCTGGCTTGTCCTATGATAGTGGTGTTTTCTCAGTCAAATTCATGTTGCTGGTTGTCTGAGTGTATGGATACTAGAGATAGCTGGTCGTGTCGTTTTGTGGCTAGCTGATGTTCATGGATGTGGATTGTTAGCTGTCTTCCTGTTTGTCCTATATAGTGTTTTGTGCAGTCCTTGCATGGTATTTTGTAAACTACGTTAGTTTGGCTCATGCTGGGTATTGGGTCCTTTGTTCTAGTGAGTTGTTGTCTGAGCGTGGATGTTGGCTTGTGTGCTGTTATGAGTCCTAAAGGTCGCAGTAGTCTGGCTGTCAGTTCTGAGACGCTCCTGACGTATGGTAGAGTGGCTAGTCCTTTTGGTTGTGGCATGTCCTCGTTCCTCGGTCTATCTCTTAGGCATCTGGTGATAAAGTTGCGTGGGTATCCGTTTTTGGCGAATACCTTGTATAGATGTTCCTCTTCCTCTTTTCGCAGTTCTGGTGTACTGCAGTGTGTTGTGGCCCTTTTGAATAGTGTCCTGATGCAGCTTCGTTTGTGTGTGTTGGGGTGGTTACTTTCATAGTTTAAGACTTGGTCTGTGTGTGTTGGTTTCCTGTGTACCCTTGTGGTGAATTCTCCGTTGGGTGTTCTCTCTACTAACACGTCTAGGAATGGGAGTTGGCTATCCTTTTCCTCTTCTCGTGTGAATCGGATTCCTGTGAGTGTGGCGTTGATGATTCGGTGTGTTTTTTCTATATCTGTGTTTTTGATGATTACAAAGGTGTCATCAACATATCTGATCCAGAGTTTGGGTTGGATTTGTGGTATGGCTGTATGTTCTAACCTTTGCATAACTACCTCTGCTATGAGTCCCGAGATTGGTGATCCCATGGGTGTTCCGTTGATTTGTTCGTATATCTGATTGTTGAATGTAAAGTGCGTGGTGAGGAACAACACACTAAGGAATCTACAAAAAAACGGACAGATAACCAAAGCGGACCAGCAAAGAATGAAACCTGAAAGCAACAACACTCCCAGATTCTATGGACTACCCAAAGTACACAAACCAGACATCCCACTCAGACCCATAGTATCACTACCAGGGACACCAGCATACAAACTGGCCAAAGAACTACAACAAAAACTGAAACACCTAGTCAGCGGATCCAAACACTCCATACAATCAACACAGGAATTCTTGGACGTCATCAGGAATACACACATAGACAAAGAAGAAACCATGGTATCATTCGACGTGACGGCACTGTTCACTTCAATTGACAAAACCCTAGCCAGAGAAACAATAGCCAACCTACTGGACATACATAACAGAACACAGGAGGCCGAACCTATCAACAAGGACGGCATACTTAAACTACTGGACCTGTGCCTCACCACGCACTTTACATTCAACAATCAGATATACGAACAAATCAACGGAACACCCATGGGATCACCAATCTCGGGACTCATAGCAGAGGTAGTTATGCAAAGGTTAGAACATACAGCCATACCACAAATCCAACCCAAACTCTGGATCAGATATGTTGATGACACCTTTGTAATCATCAAAAACACAGATATAGAAAAAACACACCGAATCATCAACGCCACACTCACAGGAATCCGATTCACACGAGAAGAGGAAAAGGATAGCCAACTCCCATTCCTAGACGTGTTAGTAGAGAGAACACCCAACGGAGAATTCACCACAAGGGGTACACAGGAAACCAACACACACAGACCAAGTCTTAAACTATGAAAGTAACCACCCCAACACACACAAACGAAGCTGCATCAGGACACTATTCAAAAGGGCCACAACACACTGCAGTACACCAGAACTGCGAAAAGAGGAAGAGGAACATCTATACAAGGTATTCGCCAAAAACGGATACCCACGCAACTTTATCACCAGATGCCTAAGAGATAGACCGAGGAACGAGGACATGCCACAACCAAAAGGACTAGCCACTCTACCATACGTCAGGAGCGTCTCAGAACTGACAGCCAGACTACTGCGACCTTTAGGACTCATAACAGCACACAAGCCAACATCCACGCTCAGACAACAACTCACTAGAACAAAGGACCCAATACCCAGCATGAGCCAAACTAACGTAGTTTACAAAATACCATGCAAGGACTGCACAAAACACTATATAGGACAAACAGGAAGACAGCTAACAATCCACATCCATGAACATCAGCTAGCCACAAAACGACACGACCAGCTATCTCTAGTATCCATACACTCAGACAACCAGCAACATGAATTTGACTGAGAAAACACCACTATCATAGGACAAGCCAGACAGAGAACAGCCAGAGAATTCCTAGAAGCATGGCATTCATCCCCAAACTCCATCAACAGACACATTGACCTGGACACCATATACAAACCACTACAGCTGAAACTGACACCCGGAAACGGCAAGAACATCCATCAACAGACACATCGACCTGGACCCCACATACAAATCACTGCAGCTGAAACTGACACCCGGAAGCGGCAAGAACAAACCAATATAAATACCGGAAGAAACATCAAAGCAGCGCTTCACACGAGGCTCCAACAGCACTGATGATGTTCCCTAGCCAGGGAACGAAACGCTTGCAGCAAAAACTTCCAGCTTGCCTGGATGAGTGTAGCTCCAATAATGATCAAGAAGCTTGCCACCATACAGACAAAGCAGCCCACTTCATTGGCATCATATCCACAAGAATCCATTCCCATCTCCACTAACACTCAGTAACAGCAGTGTGTACTTTCTACAAGATGCACTATAGCAATTCACCAAAGATCCTTAGACAGCATCTTCCAAACTCACGAGCACTTCTACCTAGAAGGACAATGGCAGCAGATACATGGGAACGTCACCACCTGCAAGATCCCCTCCAACCCACTCACCATCCTGACTTAGAAACATTGCAACATTCCTTCATTGTCACTGGGTCAAAATCCTGGAATTCCTTCCCTAAGAGCATTGTGGGTCAACCTGCAGCATGTAGACTTCAATGGTTCATGAAGACAGCTCACCACCATCTTCTCAAGGGAGCTGGAATTGGGCAATAGATGCTGGCCAGCCACTGACACCAATGTCTCACAAGTAAATTTTAAAAAGTCCGAGTCTAGGATAGCCTGTTCTCTAATTCTCGACAAAAAGGAGGTTGGAAGAACACAGCAAGCCAGGCAGCATCAGGACGTGGAGAAGTCGATGTTTCAGGTATAGCTCCTCTTCAGGACTAGGGATGAGTGTAGGGGAAGCTGCAAATAAGGGGATGGCAGGGGCAGGGTGGTGAAGTGGGGATAGGTGAAGACAGGTTGGGGGTATGACCTGGTGGGTCAATGGGAGGATTGAATCCAGTTGGTGGCAGGGAGGAGTGGAAGGGAGGAGGAGTGGCTGGGAAGACAATCTGGGAATGGAAAGAGAGGTTATTTGAAATTGGAGAACTCAATGTTAAGTCCTCTAGGCTGTAGGCTGCTCAGGCGGAAGATGAGGTGTTGTTCCTCCAATTTGTGGTTTGGTTCATTGTGGCAATGGAGGAGGAAGGGGAAAGGGGAATTAAAACAGGCAGTGACTGGGAGGTTTGGTCAGCCCTTGCGGGCCCGCCTGAGATGCTCGTCGAACCGTTCCCTAAATTTATGCTTGGTCTCCCCAGTGTAGAGAAAACCACATCAGCAGCACTGATGCAGTAAACTAGGTTGGAAGGGAGATGGGTGAACCTCTGTCTCACCTGAAAGGACTGGATGGGGCCCCGGATGGAGGTGAGGGGGTGATGCACCAGCAGGTTTTGCACCTTTTCTGGTTGCAAGGGAAGGTACCTGGGGATTAGTGGGAAGAGTGGCACCAATCAAACACTGTTGAAGGGAACAGTCCTTGTGGAAGGTGGAGCTGGGTGGGGATGGGAAGATGTTCTTGGTGGTGGGGTCTAGTTGGAGTTAGCGGAAGTGTTTAAAGATGATGTGTTGGATGCGAAGACTGGTGGGGTTGTAGGTGAGGACAAGGGTGACTCTGTCTTTATTGCGTTTGGGGCTTTTAGATCAGTGAAATGGGGAGTGGAGGTGGTGCAGCAGAGGGCTGTCTGGATGACAGAGGGAGGAAAAGCACATTGTTCAAGATAGATGGACATCTGGGATGCTTGGAAGTGGAATGTCTTCTTGTCTAATCAAATGCGGCAGAGGCGAAGGAATTGGGAGAACGGGATGGAGTTCTTGCAGGATACTGGGTGGTTTGAGGTGTGGTCCAGGTAGTTATGGGAGTCTGTGGGTGAATAGTAAATGTTCATCTGGAGACTGTCGCGAAAAATGGAAATGGATAGGTCAAGGAAGGGCAGGGTGGAAGTTGTGGGCAAAGTCGACGAACTGCTCCAGTTCAGCTTGGGTGCAGGATGCTGCACTGTTGCAGTCATCGATGTAACGGCAGAAGAGTTAGGGAACAGTATCTGTGTAGCTACTGAAGAAGGAGTGTTCAACATAGGCTACAAAGAAACAGGTGTAGTTGGAGCCCAGCAGGATGCCCATGGTCACTATCTGGATTTGGAGGAAATGGGAGGAGTTAAAGGAAAAGCCGTTGAGGGCAAGGACCAGTTTGGCCAGGCAGAGTGGAGTATTGGTCTCTCATTGGTTCATCAATGTATTGATCCAGAAATTTAAAAATCACACAACACCAGGTTATAGTCCAACAGGTTGTTTTTGGAAGCACTAGCTTTTCGGAACACCGTTTCTTCATCAGGTGATTGTGCTTCCAAATAAACCTGTTGGACTATAACCTGGTCTTGTGTGATTTTTAACTTTGTACACCCCAGTCCAACACTGTCATCTCCAAATCATTGAGCCAGAAAACCATTCCATACATACTCCAGAAATTACTCCTCCATATCATAGTTACTAATTTGATTTGTCCAATCTATATGCAGATTCAAGTTAAACATACACAAGATGTAATCTTGCATTGCCTTGTACGTTTAAACATGTATCATCTCTTTTGTCCTAATATTCTCTGCTCCTGTATCTGCTTACACTGTATAAGTTAGTAGAAGAGTTTTTAATTTCTTTTTATGTTATCTGTTATTCCATCTTCACATTCTTTCTTTGTAATCTTATTTTCATCTTCACTTCCCCCCTCAACTTAGTGAATTTCACTCTTAAAGAATTCATCTAACATGCATGCTATGATTGGGGGGGGGAGGAGCTTTATTATACTTTCTCCCTTGTCATCAGCGTCTTTAGTGTTTTGCATTTCCATCTTGTCAGAGTGCATTGCTATATCTGAAGCATCTCTTCAACATCATAATTGATTTCATTGCAGACTTCTGACAAATGTCTGATCCATTTTACTCTGGATAGATTCCCTCTTGTCACATTAAGTTAGCCATCTTCCAACTTAAAGTGATTTAGAATTTTCCTTGATCTTCTGCAGACACTTGGCCCACCAACCTGCAGTGGAGTGAAACATGAAACTTAGCAGTAACCTGCAAGTTCTAGCTCACCACCTACTTCTAAGGGCCTCCATCTTGGCTAGCAATCCCCAACATTTCATGGCACACTTCATGGGCAGTAATTGATTTCATCACCTATTCACGGAGGCTGGCATTAGATGAGCAATAGCCTCATAGTACATCACTTATAATAAATTTCACCATTTCAATAATGCACTTGGAACCTCATGACATCATTGTATTGCAATTCTGCTGCCAGAATTCTTTGCACTCACTGACAATCAACCATCTCATGCATTAGTTCCTTGAAAGTGGCGTCATGGGTAGACAGGGGGGTGAAGAAATCGTTTGGCATACCCACCTTCATCAGTCAGAGCACCGAGTATTAGAATTGGGACATCATGTTGCAGCTGTACAAGACATTAGTAAGGCCACATTTGGATGACTGTGTACAATTCTGGTCATCGTGCTATAGGAAGGATGTTATTAAACTGGAAAGGTGCAAAAAAGATTTACAAAGGTTTCAGTTACAAGGAGAAGCTGGACAGGCTTGGACAATTTTCCATGGAGTGTATAAGGCTGAGGAGTGACTTTGTAGAGGTTTATCAAATCATGAAGGGCATAGATAAGGTGAATTGCCAAGGTCTTTTCTCCAGGGGAGGCACAAATTTAAGGTGAGAGGAAAAAGATTTAAAAGGGACCTGAGTGCACCTTCTTCACACAGATGATGGTGCGTATACGGAACGAGTTGTCACAGGAAATGATAGAAGCAGGCACAATTACAATATTTAAAAGACATTTGGACAGGGACATGAATAGGAAAGTTATAAAGGGATATGGGCCAAACAGGCAATGAGACTAGTTCAGTTTAGAAAACCTGGTCGTCATGGATAAGTTGAGCTGAAGGGCCTGTTTCTGTGCTGTATTGACTCGATGGCACTGATGATCACTCAGCCAGTTGGTGCACATGCTTCGACTACAGGTTTGGTGGAGCAGCTAATACGGCTACTGAAATTGGTGTTCTATAGATAGAACAATCATTGGAGCAAGGTGCTCTCCAGTATAGTCTGGATGGAGTGTGTCACTCAATCTTTGCTTGCTGTACATCGCACAGTTGAAGCAGGCAAAGAGGCAAAGTAAAGATGCTGAATGACTGGGAGAACAGCAGCAGTCATCCAATGAGAAGGATCAGTCCATTGAGCTGGAGGAAGCTCTCCTTGTTTATGGCAGAGTTCAACTGCATTGGGTGCTGCAATACAGACTAAACCTGATTGACAGGCGGTTCTAGTAGATGTGAAGTATTGATTTTTAAACAGCAACCAAAGAGAGAGAATGGGTTTTATGTGTGAGGAATTATCTTCATTTAGTCTTTGACAGAAACAGGTTGTCATCGCATATGCCCGCTGTACTTGATGAGAAAAAACAGGAATGGACTACAAATATAAAGGCTAAGTTGTAGAGTGATGGCAAAGTCTGTTTCTCTGACACTATGCTCCCCACCTACTACTGAGACCCTGTTGCAAGGTGGTCTGTTGAAAAATGCTGCCGTGATTTCTCAAAAATTTGTTGCTCAATTTGCTTTCTCTATTTAATTAACTATGGTATTTAATTACATAATTTTGGATGTGTAATCCTACAGGACTAATAAATAATGCAATGGTTACCTTCCCAGGCTTTTGAACATGCAATTGAAACTTAACTGACCATCAGTGAAGGTACTTATTAGTCACCAGAAAGTAATTTAATATCTAATTATAAGGGATCTAATGGTGTAGTGGTAGCATCCATACCTCTGAACCAGCAGGCCCAGGTTGATATCCCACCTGCTCCTGAAGTGTGTAATCTCTCTGAACAGGTTGATAAGAAAAATAGGTTAAATAAAATTTCATCAACATCTTGTAATGCCATGCCTATCTACAATCAATACACTGTAAAAGATTAGCTAGTTCATTAAAAGTCAAGTTATGGTAGAAAAGTAACAACAAATATTCAGTCCTCCCACCCAGCATTTAAAAAGAATGTAGATCAGAGATAATGCTACAGTGTGGCATTGACTGCCTGTTGAGTTTGCTCACAGTGCCTGCAAGAAGCACTGATATTTCCTTTGTGTCAAGCATATGCTTGGAAATGCATGGATTTTTGCAGAATCAAGCCAACTTGAGATGTCTTGTGGATGGGTCCTAATTCTAGCTACCTTTATCATTATATCATAAAGGTGTAGATAGCCGTCTCACACACAGTGACCTTTCCTTCCTGTTTTGTGCAAGCCAACCATCTTCATTCCCACCTGCAAAATCTGTGTGAAGTCAGGACCCTATGTAAGAATACATGTTTCACATTACTTCGAAAAATTCATGAGCTGCAGGAGAACCCCAGTCCCAAGTGGGGAATCAAAAAAAGTCACCTGCTCGTGGATTTCTTCCATTTACAAGCTCTGAAATATAAAATAAAAAAATTCATTCAATTTCAGTAGTTAGATGCTATATAGTAAGTTAGATGTGATTTATTACAGGGTTCTCACTGTCTTGCTAAGATTAGTTGATCAGCACTTTATAAATGTTGAAATGCAATCTTTTTAATTTGGAAAAGTACTATTATGCATTCAAAACTGAAAAAGAAGTTCCTGGAAATTCTTAAAGTGATCCAACAGCTTTCCTTAGAGAAAGAAATCTAGACCTATTTCATGAAAACAGTGATTGACCAGCTACGTGATATACCTTAGTAAAAGCCATAGCCATTTGTTTCTACAATTTCATTTGACATCACTATTTGTAAGCTATAATGATTTACAATGAATGCTTGAATAAATTTCACAAACTATAGAAATTTATTTCAGACGGGACTTGTAGATAGTTTTACAGTTTTAAGAGGCTATTAAAGGATTATTTGTCTCTGATGTGGTAAGTGTATAGCTGATTGTTTTCACAGCAGACTGACCATGATAGGTCTTTTATAGGTTCATTTGATTACACTTTTTTTCAATTTAGAGTATATTGTTAGAATCCTCACTGACGTTTCATTTTTTAAAAAAACATTTTTTGGTTTCAAGCTAAGAGCTGAAGGTAGCCTTTCAACTCTAAGCAGCAGCCTGTTTATAAAAAAACAAACTGTTATGTGCTTACAAGGCCAAGCCTAAACATTTACTGCAGGTTGATTCTTCATTCAAAGAATGCTCCAGAAATTTCACTTCAGGAGATGAATTATGCTCAAACAGATGGCAGATGTTGAATGTTAACTAAGGCCGCATCAGGAGACAATCAGTCTAACAAACAGAAATCAAAGTTTGAATTTGTTTAGAACTGGGTTAAAGCCAGAAGTACTGCGTCTCCAAAAGCTACATGATAGAGGTTTACTTGCTCCCTGGTTATTAAAATTATTGAATAGAATCTCAATTATAAGTATTAAGTAAATATTCCTTGGAGGTAAAAACAATGACTGCTGATGCTGGAAACTAGATTCTGGATTAGTGGTGCTGGAAGAGCACAGCAGTTCAGGCAGCATCCAAGGAGCAGTGAAATTGACGTTTCGGGCAAAAGCCCTTCATCAGGAATAAAGCTTTTCAGGAAAGAAGGGCTTTTGCCCGAAACTTCGATTTCGCTGCTCTTTGGATGCTGCCTGAACTGCTGTGCTCTTCCAGCACCACTAATCCAGAATCTGGTTTCCAGCATCTGCAGTCATTGTTTTTACCTCGTTGATTTTAACCCTACTGCGAATCCTCTTGCAAGGATGCCTGCCTTGAAGAAGTTTTCCTCCTCTCTCTACAAGAATCTCAGGGAGTCCCTCTCCCACTGCAACTCCCAGGTCATTTCCTCTGCAAAAAAGCTTTATTCCTGATGAAGGGCTTTTGCCCAAAACGTCGATTTTGCTGCTCTTTGGATGCTGCCTGAACTGCTGTGCTCTTCCAGCACCACTAATCCAAAATATTCCTTGGAGCCTGCTTAAAGCTTTTTGCACACGTCAGAGTCTTCAGAAACCTACAAGGTACACTCCCATGTGCCCTTGATGTTACAGATTGTGAAGTCTGCTTATGTGCACTGGCCAGTTACATCTATTAACTTTTCTTCCTTTTGATTTATCCCTTAACTGTGTATGTTTGTCTCTGACTGTAGTTGTGGGAATGGGAGCTAGAATCAAATAAGATTGGGTTCATATAAAGACATTAAATGAATTATCTTGATGCTCAACTTTGCTCTGCTAAAGCTACTGCCTTATTAATTTTTGTTAAATCTTTCATGTAAACCATAAAACTGGTGTCAGATATTGGTTATACACGAAGTCTGATACTGGTTATTCAAAAAATCTGATTAGAAATTATTGTGGTCAACTTTAAGGTTGAGTATTTTAACTTTACTGAGTTGTAAATGTAAGGATAGGGAGGCTGATTTTCTTTGGTTGCTTGTCTCAGTGTTGTCACATGTCTAAGGTGAACTCTATTGGAATATTCATTTTTTTTAAATGTTCAATTGAAAGACATAGCTCTTGACGTCTGCCTGTTCTGAAAATTGAATGAGGAAGTGCAGAAAGTGCTTGAGGAAGATTATAGGTCATGTGGGTGTAAGGGCTATCGAGAGTATTAAGAGGCAAGGGGGTGAGGATAAATGGAGAGGTATCAGTGGGAATTGAGGGATCATGTGGGTATCAGGGACTATTAGGTATGGAAAGGTACGAGAGGAAATGGGTGGGCAAGCGATGAGGTGAGGAATGCCCATGTATCGCTATATCTGGGCTGAAGCCTCAGCAAATAGATGCCAGTACTTGATCCTATTTATATCACTAGCAGTTAGCAGATTGTAGCCCACTCATCCAACAAACCTGTAAGGACAGCTCCAACTGATGAGTGACCAAAGTGCAGACTGGTCTCGCTGTACCTCACTGACTAAATTATTGCAAATCTTTGGACCAGTTTCACTGAACCTGCAGGACTGACTGCAGCCCAGTTTCCAAACTGCAGTGATACAACCTACGACCACCTCAAGTGCTTGAATCACATGTCCAAGCCACTGGACTGTAACTGGATGGTGCTTTTGACTGACTATGATAGGATCCCCTGACTAATTATAATCCCACTTGACTGACTGACGACTACTCCCCCTAGAATTTGAGATATGGCCATTTGGCTGAAGAATATTCAGTGTGTTTGTTGCATAAATTACTGGTGTATGCTTTAGCTGTGACACTGATGTAGCATAGTGCCATTCAGCAACTTGTCGCACCCCCCTTGTCTGGTCATTGATGACAACCATGACAAATTTGGTCTGCAGTACAAGTTGACATGAAACAAAAGTACTTGTAAATTCTGAATGAGGCGGAAAAGCACAAAAAGATAAGGCAAGGTAAAGTAAGCTGTAAACTTCCAAGTCAGTGAGGACCAAGCCATCAAGCAAACTGCATCAGGATGCATCCTGCTCTGACCTGACAGTGGTATTACAATGCAAGGCATTGAGGTGCTCCAAAATGCAGCATCCAAGTGAAGACTGTAACATGAGCTGCTTCAGTACTGAAGCAGGCCTGGACCAGAAACCTGATTGAGCAGATTCAAATATGAAATCACAGGAATGATGGGCACAGATTTGGGAAACAGCAATATATTTGAGGACTTCAGTGAGGAAAAAGAGCTTAGAGAGGGGAAAGTAGTTTGCGAGGTTGGAGGAGTAAAGAATAGGATCTTTTGAAGACAGGGATGATAATAGCACACAAGAGGGTTTGGGAATTTGTACCTGAAAAGAGAGAATCATTAATTAAATCAGGTAATTTGGGGTCCAGAGAGAAGTTGAAAGGTCAGTAGTTGGTCAGTCTAAGTTTTGATGCAGCACGTCTCATAAATGTGGGTCTCATAAACAAAATGAAATCAGACACAGCACTGCAGGCAACAGGGATTGAACCTCGAGAAATTCAACACATTAAATGGTATGAGTATTAAATTAGTATGTGCAGAAATATTATTGTGAACTACAAAACAAAGGCTAGCTAGATGAGAACTTTTAAGTACAGTAACAAATAATTAAAGGAAGAATGTTTAACTGCAGTCAGCACAATAAGGGGTGCAGTGATGCCGTCAGCATGTCAGTGAAACAGACTAGGAAGAGTGGCCTGCAGTCAGCATGGCAGTAAAGCATTCTGAGTTTCAAAAGAACTTGCAGTATGAGGGGAAGGATCCAGTTGTCGTGGTCCATGTAGACACCAATAACATATGTAGAACTAGAAAAGGGATTCTACATAACAAGTATGAGGACCCAGGCACCAACTTGGGAAGCAGAACCTTAAAAGAATCATTACCTGATCCAAATGCAAATTGGCATAGGGTAAATAAGGTTAGAGAAATGAATACATGGCTGAAAGACTGGTTTGGGAGAACTGGATTCCAGTTTGGGGGCATAGTGCCAGTACTGGGGAAAGTGGGAATCATTGGGACAGTTGATACCCTGAACTATTCTAGGACTGACGATCTTGCAAACCACATAATTAGAGTGACATTTAAACTAATGGGACAGGGGAGTGAAGAAAATGTAACAAATGGAGGAATTAATGTGGGAAATAATAAGTAAACAATGATAGGAAGGGACAGAGAATGTAGACCCAAGAGCAAATTAGCAGATAAGGCAAGAGATTACTTTCTTTGAATGCATGTAGAATTGGAAACAAGACTCATGAACTAGTTCCACAAACTGATTAAATCTATTATTGAGACTTGGCTGCGGAATGACTTAGATTGGGACCTGAATATTGAAGGGTATGTAACATTTAGGAATAACAGGAAGCTAATAAATGATGGAGAAGTGGCTGTGTTAATTAAAGGTGATATTAACACAATAGAGAGGGATAATCTTATTTAAGAAAACCAGGATCTGGATAGGGACGAGGAATGATAAAGGCAAAAGGTCTCTTGCAGGAGTTTTATACAGGCCCCCTAAAGATATAAACATATGGTAGGATAGGGTATCAAAGAAGAAATAATGAGAGCTTGTCAAAAGGATACAGCAATTATTTGTTGGGCAATTTTAACCTAAGTACAGAATGGATGAATCAGATGGGAATTCATTAAATGTTTTCTAGGCAATTTCTCAGACAAATATATTGTGGCACCAAAAGAGAGCAGAATGTATTAGATTTGGTTTTGACCAAGGAGATAGGATTATTTACTGACCATATAGTGAAAGACATAGAACATAGAGCATAGAGCATAGAACAGTACAGCACAGAACAGGTCCTTCAGCCCACGATGTTGTGCCGACCATTGATCCTCAATGTAAACCTAATGTACGGACTCTTATATTTCTGTGACCATATGCATGTCCAGCAGTCTCTTAAATATCCCAATTGACCTCGCTTCCACAACTGCTGCTGGCAATGCATTCCATGCTCTCACGAATCTCTGTGTAAACAACCCACCTTTGACATCCTCTCTATACTTTCCACCAAACAGCTTAAAAACATGACCCCTCGTGTTAACAATTTCTGCCTGGGAAAAAGTTTCTGACTAGCAACTCTATCTATGCCTCTCATTATCTTGTACACCTCAATTAGGTCCCTCTCTTCCTTCTTTTTTCCAATGAAAGTCCGAGCTCAGTCAACCTCTCTTCATAAGATAAGCCCTCCATTCCAGGCAGCATCGTGGTAAACCTCCTCTTGAACTCTCTCCAAAGAATCCACATCTTCCCTATAATAGGGGCGACCAGAACTGGACACAGTATTCCAAGTGTGGTCTAACCAAAGTTTTCACGGCTCTTAAACTCAATTCCCCTGTTAACGAAAGCCAAAACACTATATGACAATAGAATAGGTGCAGAAATAGGCCATTCAGCCCTTTGAGCCTGCACCGCCATTCAATATGATCATGGCTGATTATTCCTAATTAGTATCCTCTTCCTGCCTTATCTCCATAACCCTTGATTCCACTATTTTTGAGAGCTCTATCCAACTCTTTCTTAAATGAATCCAGAGACTGAGCCACAACTGCCCTCTGGGGCAGAGCATTCCACACAGCCACCACTCTCTGGGTGAAGAAGTTTCTCCCCATCTTTGTCCCAAATGGTCTACCCCATATTTTTAAGCTGTGTCCTCTGGTTCGGCACCCACCATCAGCGGAAACATGTTTCCTGCTGCCAGAGTGTCCAATCCTTTCATAATCTTATATGTCTCAATCAGATCCCCTCTCAGACTTCTAAACTCAAGGGTACACAAGCCCAATCGCTTCAGTCTTTCAGTGTAAGGTAATCCCGCCATTCCAGGAATTGACCTCGTGAACCTACGCTGCACACCCTCAATAGCCAGAATGTCTTTCCTCAAATTTGGAGACCAGAACTGCACACAGTACTCCAGGTGTGGTCTCACCAGGGCCCTGTACAGCTGCAGAAGAACCTCTTTGCTTCTATACTCAATTCCTCTTGTTATGAAGGCCAGCATGCTATTAGCCTTCTTCACTACCTGCTGTACCTGCATGCTTGCCTTCATTGTCTGGTGTACAAGAACACCCAGATCACCACTGTACTGCCCCTTTACCTAAATTGATTCCATTGAGGTGGTAATCTGCCTTCTTGTTCTTGCCACCAAAATGGATAACCATACATTTATCCACATTAAACTGCATCTGCCATGCATGTGCCCGCTCACCTAACTTGTCCAGGTCACCCTGTAATCTCCTAACATCCTCATTACATTTCACCCTGCCACCCAGCTTTGTATCATCAGCAAATTTGCTAATGTTATTGCTGATACCATCTTCTATATCATTAATATATATTGTAAAAAGCTGCGGTCCCAGCACGGATTCGTGCGGTACCCCCCTGGTCACTGCCTGCCATTCCGAAATGGAGCCGTTTATCACTGCCCTTTGTTTCCTATCAGCCAACCAATTTTCAATCCAATTTAGTACTTTGCCCCAATACCATGCGCTCTAATTTTACTCACTAACCTCCTGTGTGGGACTTTATCAAAAGCTTTCTGAAAGTCCAGGTACACTACATCTACTGGATCTCTCTCGTCCATCTTCAGAGTTACATCCTCAAAAAATTCAAGAAGATTAGTCAAGCATGAATTCCCCTTCATAAATCCATGCTGACTCTGTCCTATCCTGTTATTACTATCCAGATGTGCCGTAATTTCATCCTTTATAATAGACTCCAGCATCTTTCCCACCACTGAGGTCAGACTAACTGGTCTGTAATTTCCTGCTTTCTCTCTCCCACCTTTCTTAAAAAGTGGTATTAGCCACCCTCCAATCCTCAGGAACCGACCCCGAATTTATCGAACTCTGGAAAATAATCACCACGATTTCCCGAGCGACCACCTTCAGTACCTTGGGATGTAGACCATCGCTTTCTTAACAACCCTGTCCACCTGGGTGGCAATTTCAAGGGATTTATGTACCTGCACACCAAGATCCCGCTGTTCCTCCACACTGCTAAGAATCCTGTCTTTACTCCTGTACTCAATTTTCAAGTTCTACCTTCCAAAATGCATCACCTCGCATTTATCCAGGTTGAACTCCCTCTGCCACCTCTCAGCCCATCTCTGCATCCTGTCAATGTCACACTGCAGCCGACAACAATCTTCTATACTGTTAACGACACCTCCAACCTTTGTGTCATCTACGAACTTGCTAACCCATCCTTCAATCTCCTCATACAGGTCATTAATAAAAAGTACAAAGAGTAGATGCCCAAGAACAGAGCCCTGTGGAACACCACTCACCACTGACTTCCAGGCAGAATACTTTCCTTCCACTACCCCTCGCTGTCTTCTGTCGACCGGCCAATTCTGTATCCAGGCAGCTAAATTTCCCTGTATCCCATTCCTCCTGACTTTCTGAACGAGCCTACCATGGGGAACCTTATCAAATGCCTTACTGAAGTCCATAAACACAACATCCACCGCTCAACCCTCATCAACTTGTCTAGTAACATCCTCAAAGAACTCAATAAGATTTGTGAGGCATGACCTGCCCCTCAAAAAGCCGTGCTGACTGCATTTAATCAAACCATGGTCTTCCAAATGGTCATAAATCCTATCCCTCAGAATCCTTTCTAACATCTTGCAGACAACAGACGTGATCATAATATGATTGAATTTTATATTCAGAAGAAGGGAGAGATGTATGGATCAAAGACTATTATTTTGAATGTAAACAAGATAAATTATAAGGGCATGAAAACACAGCTAGCAAAATTGGAACTGGAAATTTGGGTTAAGGGGTATGGACGTGCAGTGGCAAACATTTAAGGTGATATTCCACAAAATCAAGAATAGATATATTCCAACAAATAAGAAAAATTCTATGGCCAAGCTATCTTATACCAAAAAACATCAAAGATAGTGTTAAACTAAAAGAAAAGACAGATAAGTGTGCGAAGATGGATGGTAGGTCAGAAGCCCGGCCAGAATATTTAAAAAAGCAAAGAATTACTGGGTGATTAATAAGATGGGAAACATTAGTGAATAAGAGAGAGTTAGCCATAAATATAAGAATTGATACGAAAAGCTTCTTCATATCACGGATATACAGGAATATAGAGTTGAGATTAAAACCAAATCAACCATGATCTTGTTGAATGGAGGAGTATGCTTAAAGGCCATGTGGCATAATCTTGTTGCTTATTTGCATGTAATACATTTCTGGCCTTCCTCCTGTATTCTAACCTCCTAATCTCTCCTTGTTATATCCCCATTGTCTATCACTGGAGTTTGTTGACTCAAATTCTGTGCAGATCAAGCAAAATCCTAGCATTAAAATTGTCATATTCATTTTAAAATCCTTCCATGGCTTCTTTCACTTCTATATTTCTGAGCTCTTTCAGAGCAATAACTCTCTCAGATCTCAGATAGTTATGCTCATCTATTTCTTGCTCTTCAGCATTCCTAATTGTATTAGTTCATCACTAGTCACCTTGCTTTAATCTTCCCAGGTCCTAGACATTGGAATTCAATCTCTAAACTTCTCTAGCTCTATACCTCTCCTCTTTCCAAAAGGAATATATATATATTTATCAACCTACACAGTAAGGGCTCTTTTGTCTCTCTTCTTGCTATGAAGATATTTTCAAAACCTACTTATTTGACCACTGCTTTACCAACTGCCTTCATATCATCTTACATAGTTTAGTGTTTGGATTTACGTTATTACACTCCTGTAAAACATCCTATGATATTTTACTGTGTTCAAGGAGCTATATAAATATAAACTATAATTGTAGAATTGGTAGGAGATTTTATATGGAAGGAGTGATTTAGAGAGAAAAGTGGGGCAGTGAACACAGAGGACAGAAAGCAAGAAGAGCAGAAATTCAGGTTGAAATCACCAACGTCGCGAAGTTGTTCAGTTCAGAAACAGAGACAAGAAAATAGAGAAGGTATCTCAGTGAGGTAGTTATAGTAGTCTAGAGTAGATGGTATAGAACAAGCATTTTAAATAAGAACATGGATATAGAGCAAAGCAAATGCTCAAAGGAGAAGGCTTACACCACAACAGCAATGTTTTGAGCATAGCCAGTGGCATGGCATAGCATAACCAGGCAAGGAAACATAAGGGAAATATATCACTGCTCCTCAGCCATGTCTCTGTCAAGGCCATGATGTCAATTTTGTCAGCTATAATAAACTGAGGAATAACCAGGGCATTGTTCACAAGTAAACATACATTCCCAGGAAGACAATGTCAGAGAGAGGTGATCCAGTGATAATGGCCATAGGGTCAAAGCTAGAATTGAAGACAAATACAGGAAAGTGATTGGTGAAGATAGCCCGTTCAGGCAGTTGGCAGGAAGGACAAAGAGAAATGGAGTGGGCAATCAAGATTCCTGTTCATTAGAGGACAGTGACTTGGGTCTTAGTGAACTTCTCAGGGGATGCCAGAAGCAGAAAGGCAAGCTATAAATTTATCTTCATACGGAGTCAAGCCTGGCATGGTGGCAGAACAAGGAATGCAAATGAGTTTGGATTTATGGATGTGGAATACTGAATTGGGAAAAGAAAGGACACGTGACAGTGGGAGATGAGTAAAGAGACAAGAAGAAAATGGGACAGAGAAAGAAGAAGAAGAAGTGATTACTTGGGTCCATGGCCAAAGTCAAAATGCATACAAAAATAGCATCAGGAAAGTAAGGAAACAGATGGCATAGTTATATGTCAGGTTAAGAGTTATACTTTGAAACATGTAGTAGCAGAGACATAATACATAGGAGAAAATAGCTTCAAAGTCAGAAGCCAATAAGGTTGATGTAAGATGGATGAATTCAGCTTCAAATGTCCAGATGTGGAGATAAGTGACTGAAATCAGAATTTTTTAAATTTAACATTGAAGATCCTTTTCTCAGTTGCAAGTAAATAGTCACTGAAAAACTTTTATTTGTCACCAACTGTAAATGTTAAGCAGTTTCATTCAAAAAGTTAGGAGGTATGGGATACAGGGAAATTTGGCTGCCTGGATTAAGAATTGGCTGGCTGAAAGAAGACAGTGAGTGGTAATGGATGAAAAGTATTCCACCTGGAGGTCGGTGACCAGTTGTTTCCTGCAGGGGTGTGTTCTTGGGCCTCTGCTCTTTGTAGTTTTTATAAATGACTTGGAAGAAGAAGTGAAAGGGCGGGTTAGTAAGCTTGCCGATGACACAAAGATCAGTGGTGTTGAAGATAGTGTCGAGGGCTGTTGCAGACTACAACTTGACATTGATAGGATGCAGAGCTGGGCTGAGAAGTGACAGATGGAGTTCAACCTGCATAAATACCAAGTGATTCATTTTGGAAGGTTGAATTTGAATGCTGAACACAGGGTTAAAGACAGGATTCTTGGCAGTGTGGAGGAACAGCAGGACCTTGGGGCCCATGCACATAGATCCCTCCAAATTGCCAACCAAGTTGAGAGAGTTGTTAAGAAGGCATATGGTGTTTTGGCTTTCATTAACAGGGGGATTGAGTTTAAGCGCCGCAAAACTTTGCTGCAGTTCCATAAAACCCTGGTTAGACCACACTTGGAATAGCCGCCTCGTTATAGAAAGGATGTAGATGCTTTAGAGAAGGTGCAGAGCAGATTTACCATGATGCTGTCTGGACTGGAGGGCTTGTTTTATGAATAGAGATTGAGTGAGCTTGGGCTTTTCACACTGGAGAGAAAAATGAGAGGTGACTTGATAGAAGCGTACAAGTTCATGAGAGGCACGGATAGAGTAGATAGCCAGAGACTTTTCCCCAGGGCAGAAATAGCTGTCACAAAGTGTCATAAGTTTAAGGTAATTGGAGGAAGATAGAGGGGAGATGTCAGAGGTAGGTTCTTTACGCAGAGAGTGGTGAGTGCACGGAATGCACTCCCAATCGTGATAGGACAGTCAGAGACATTAGGGACATTTAAGTGACTGCTGGACAAGCACATGGACTGTAGTAAATTGAGAGGTGTGTAGGTTAGGTTGATTTTAGATTAAGATAAATGCTCGGCACGACATCATGGGCCGAAGGGCCTGTCTGTGCTGTGCTGTTCCATATTCTAGTTTCTTCTCTGCAAATTACAACCTATTTTCTACCATGTTCTATTTTACTGACTGGTCAGGATTCATCACTGCCAAAGTTACCATAGTAACAGCACAGTTAGTACACAGCTTTTATCATAATTACGTTGCCACCTGTTTGGTTAGCAAAATCCCTTTCATGATGATTACACAGTATACACAGAAAACAACTTCTTTATCGTGTTTACTAATACAGTGTGCAAAATCCATGTGCCCCTGCCTTTGGACATGGGGGCCACAATTTGCAGCATGCAGAAATCTATTGAAAGTGGGATGGATAAAATACAAAACTAGACCCTCTCATTTTCACACTACAATTGTAGCTTGGCCATTAGTGTCCTAGTGCAGTTCCAGTATCCTTTTTAAGATAGGTATTTTCTGCATACTCCAAGGGATAGAGTAGTATTCTGTAGTCTGCAGAAGAAACCATGTGCTCCAAATGTGCTACAAATTCACATTCCAATTTTGCTGCAGGGTATGCAGGTAAAGACCTCATGGAGGCAAACTACAAAAAATCTACAATAAAAATGCACACTGCGTTGTCTGTCAAATTACTTCCAGTCATTGACCAGAAGCTTGCAGCAGTTTGGATCCAAGCTTGGCTGTTTCCCATCACGGTGATATCCATGGGAGTATTGCCAAATTAAAGTGGCCTCTGTTAGCCTCTGTCTCAGCTTCCAATGTAGTTAACTGCAGTATCCTTCAGGTGAAGGTGTAGTATCTAATTTATTGAAAGCTGAAGCTGCAGTAAACATTGTGGATCCCACAACCTTGAAGGAGGTTTGGAGTCTGTTAGAACTCATCATAGTGTCATGCAGCATGGAAACAGACCCTTTGGTTGAACCAGTCTATGTCAAACATAATTCCAAATGAAATTTGTCCCATCTGCCTGCTCCTGGCCCATATTTCTCCAAACTTTTTCAATTCATGTATCTATCCAAACGTCTTTTAAACATTCTAATTGTACCAACTTCCACCACTTCCTCAGGAAGTTCATTCCACACATGAACCACTCTCTGTGTAAAAAAAATGCCTCTTATGTCTTTTTAAAATCTCTCTCCTCTCACCTTTAAAATGTGCTTCCTAGTCTTAAAATCCCACATTCTAGGAAAAAGATAACTACCATTAATTCTATCTATACACATAATTATTCTATAAACTTCGATAAGGCTGCCTCCTGCACTCCAGTGAAAAAATTCTGAGCCTTTCTTTATAACTCAAACTTTCCATACCCAGCAACATCCTAGTAAATCTCTACTGAACGCTCTCCAGCTTAATAATATCCATTACATAACTGGGCGGCCAAAACTGGACACAGTATTCCAAGATGCCTCACTAATGTCCTGTACAACCTCAACATGACTTCCCAACTCCTATACTCAAAGGACTGAGAATTGAAGGTAAGTGTGTCAAACTCCTTTTTAACCATCCTGTCTACATGTGAGACAAACTTCAAAGAATTATGTACTTGCTCCCCTAGGTCCCTCTGTTCTACATTATCCAAAACCCTGCCATTAATTGTTAAGCCTACCGTTACTGTCGTACCAAAATGCAACACCTCGCATTTATCCAGATGGAACTCCATCTGCCAATTCTCAGCCCATTGACCCATTTAATCAGGATCCCTTTGGGTTGCAAACTTATTAACCATGTCATCTTGAGCATTATGATACAATAGAAGTGTTCTATGCCTTTCCAATTGAAATTGTCCCTAAAGTGATTCTGCCATCCTCCTAGGAGTCTCCTAGCACAATTGGGTTGAGCTACTGCTTCAGGAGCCAAGCATACAAATATCAGCTCACTCAGTGGAGCAGTTTTTGTGTGATTAGTGCCTCTGCTGAGTTTGTTAGCTTTGGAGAAGACACTATTGCTGGATCATCTATCTTGCTACTTGATTGGAGTATCTTGCAAAGGGCACAAAGGTGGTTATGCTGCTCCAGTGTTTTGAAGGTGCCTATTGTCGATTACTCAAGTCTGTGAAGCCCACAGGAGCACAGGGATCAGTGATCTAGGATCATAGTCATAGGTTTCGGAACCTGGCTATCAAATTTTCCAGCTCTTGGTCAGCTGAAGGCTGAGCTGTCTTAGAGGCGATGATGAATTTCATCTTTTAAGCCTGCCTTCAAGAGGAGGCTCCAAAGATATGGAAAATGATCCACATTTTTCCAGCATCTCATAACTGATTTTAATCAATGAAGGCAAGTGTTTCACTGTGGGAGGTGCTTGGAGGAAAACCTTATTTTTCTGATGGTTGAACAAAAAGTTCATTTTCTTACATGCTCTGGAAATGATTGTATCATAGAACCACAGTCCAATAGGACAGCACTGAAAACTCACCAATTGGCAACAAACAAAACTGGCTTCTAACTAATACGTTTCCAGTAATCAAACACACCACTGGTTCCAGACGAAGTGGATAATAAAAGGGATATAATCACCCCAGAACAATTTCATCCTCAATTTAATCTCATCTCAAAAGAAACACACTCCCCAGCGACACTCTGATGCCAACAATACCACCTCCACCACTCCTGCCTGAATAACAGCAAGTTCTGACCTGAGACAGTTCAAATCTATTGATTCTATCTTCCAAAAGTCTCAAGGCAGAGACATAGGGTTATATAGAGTCATGCAACTCTCCAGTATTGAAATGGTACTTGAGAGTCTGCTTAGATGGTGTCAATCATTTGAGAGATCATCGAAGTAAAGATTGATACTATCCTCCACACACAGCAAAGCATTTCCTATAAGAATATAACCATAGGTTATGATTAGTGTTAGGGATGGGATCGGCATTAGGGATAGAGTTGGGGTTGTATTCCCACTGATTTTCAACCCCATTCTTAAATCCAGCTAATGTCACTGAAGCAAACTGTACAAACTTGATCACTGCTGAAGTTGAGAATGACTCATCTAGCATTGAGCATGGATCTAATTTAGAACTTTCTTAGTTGTCATAGCTCACTACCCCATAATTACATGCCTCTATTTTCAAAGCTTATTTAGTACTCTCATTACCATCCCTCCCTGCTTATACGTGGTAGACTGCTGTCTAGACCCGGTGCTTCAATCTTGTCTTGATCTTCGTCAGCTGCTTGCTGTTTATGAAGGTTCTAAATGGGTGAGGACCCCAAGATTTTGGGAAAGCCACGACAGATGTTCAGGAATTGAGATGGCTCCATTTCAAAGCCAAAGCTAGCATCAGTCAGCATTAAAACCGGATCAGCCACTTTGACCATATATTACAGTCACCATTCTGGACTTCATTAATATCTGCTCCCTATGCAATATGACATTGAGAGAATAGACTACTTCACAAATAGACTGCACACCAGATCAAACAACAGCCATCAACAAGTTGTACAAAAGTCTCTTTTCATCATGAGAAACTTCTTAGTTACTCATGGTTGGAAGCCTTGTTGGCTTAGGCGCAGTTCTCATGCAACAAGAACAGGCCAGGCAACCCATCAATTGTTGTGAAGACAAACAGATCATTAATGTCCATTGGATAACACTATTTGCAATTAGAGAAAGTATCTTATACTTTCTACTTGCATGGAAGCAATTTGAATTGATAACAAAACATTGATCACTGGTTAGCTTTTTCAAAAAATTCACATGACAAATTACAGCAATAGATACTCTTAACTACTCTGTGTTGAGTACCAGTCAGGCAAGCTCAACCCAACAGACTACCATTCATGATATGTGTTGTCAAGAGTCAACTCTACTAATCATGAGGAAAAGGTTGCTAAACAATATCTTAACTACAGAAACCCAAATTCAATGCCAAGACTAGTTGGCATCCTAATGGCAATATAACAAGGTGAGGCATTACAACTATGTATGAGGGCTATGGAATTACAAAATTGTAAATATAAGATCAAGAGAATGTCTACAAACAAAAGTATTCCCACATTAGAAAATCTCCACAATGTTCTAAATGAGTTCAACATTGTAACTAAAGGACTGACCTCATGTTATTCAACAATTGCAACATATATGGAGGGAAGGTATTGCAGCACACAAAAAAAAACAGTAGTAAGTTGACAAAACCAAACAACTTCTTAGGGAAAAATTCAAAATCGACCTTGCCATGTCAAATCTTTGTGATCCTCTCAAGATGGCTGAATTCGATCCAGGAGCACAGACTGAAGTTCAGAATCTTGTGTTCATCACATGCCAAGGCAACTTCACTTTAGGAATGACATTCCCTCTAATGCAAAGTCAACAGTGGAGATGATACCTGCGCAGGATCATTCACAGCTCCTCAATAGTAATGTGTCTATGTCTGCATTCAACAACTCCTTAAGGGAAAAGCAATGGACTGATGGTATTACTACTGGACTTTTTAATCCAGAAACCCAAGGAATGTTCTTGGACCCAGTCTGAATCTTCCCATAGCAGATGATGGAATTTGTCTTCAATAAAAATCTGGAAACAAGAGTATAATGCTGACCATGAAACTATTGTCGATTGTCAGAAAACTAATCAGATTCACTAACGGCCTTAATGCCATCAAGGTTTGGTCTACCACGACTCCAGATCGACAGCAATGTAGTTGAAAAAAAATGGTCAAATTAGTTGCAGGCTTTCTTGTAGATTTCTTATAGTCATTATATATCAGATGCTTCAGATATTTTATTTTGAATGATGTTTTGGAACTTTCATAGTCCAAAATAAAAATACCATAAAAAGAAGCCACAAAGATGGAACAATTTTTTCAAACAGTGTTTGTGTGAGAGAGGCCTCCACATGTTTGTAGAGTTTCAATCTGTAGAAGAAGCTTTTTTAATAATGTATGCTTGAAACTTAATACTTCAAAAAAATTTACATTAAAAAATTCAAAGAAGAAGTGATTGTTTTATATATGGAGCTTGTGGACAGGCCTAAACATGGGCATTGTTATTACCTGGAGATTGAAAGCTGATAGTTGGAGAACTTGAGGAGGAGGCTTTTTTTATTGTTTCAGCTTAAAGTTTAATATTTTTAATCTTTTGCATAAGTATTATTAAATCTATGGGTAAGGAAATGTAGTTTAGCTTTATATATATGGTGCTATTGAGAGCTTCTTCCTTTTAGGCTTAATGTCACTGAGGGCATTCAACAGACAGACTGTGATGACAAGTAGATTTAGAGAAGTGATTATACAGCAGGATCAGACAGATAGATGGGTGACTGTCAGGAAAGGAAGAAGGTAGTTCAGAAATCTCCTGGTTCCTCTATCATCAGGTATTCTGCTCTGGGTATTGTTGAAGAGGATGGTCTCTCAGAGGAAAATAAAAGTGGCGTCAAAAATGGCACAGGAATGAGTCTTCTGTTAAGCAACATATAGAAGAATAATTGTTATAGGGCACTCTCCTGTCATGGGCACAGACAGGAGATTCTGCGGCAGTGAGCAGCAATCTAGCATAATATGTTGCTTTCTTGGTGCCAGGGTTAAAAGCATGTCAAAATGTTTGCAGCACATTTTTAAAGGGGAGAGTGTAAAGCCGGAAGTTGTTGTACACATTGGCAGGAACAACATTGAAAGAGAAAGGGTTAAGACTGTGCAGTGAATTTAAGAGGTTAAGTAGAAGGTGAAAAGACAGAACCTCGAAAGTAGTAATCTCTCGTTTACACCCAGTGTCAAATTCTCATAAAAGAAAGAATAAAAAGGATAGGACAGATAAATGTATGGCTGGTGATACAATGTGCAAGAATGCAGATTCTTGAATCATTAGGATTTCCTCTGGGTAGAAAAGACCTGTTCAAAGGGGATGTGTTTCACATGAACCTGAAAGGGACAAATATCCTTGAAGGCTCATTTACCAGTTCTGTTTTGGGAGCCTGTAAACTATTAGAGAGGTGGTGGGGGTGTTCCTAAGGAGCAGTGAAGATAGAAATATGGTTCTGAATCAAAAAATGGCAAGAAAAGAAAGACTATAGCAAGTCAGAAAAGGAGGTATCTAAAGAATTAATCTGCATTAATTTCAATGCAAAGTATCTTATAAGTACAGTTGATGAACTCAGCATATGTCAGAACAAGGGACCGGGATGCCATAGCTATTACAGAAACTTGACTGAGGGAAGGATAGGACTGGCAGCTCAGTACTCAGGTTTTAGATGCTAAAGGCAAGATAGAAAGGGAGGCAAGAGAGGAGGGTGAGTGGTGCTTTTCATTAAAGAAAACATTACTACTGTAGTCAGAGCGGATACTTTTTAAGGGATCATCCAATGAAAATATATGGGTTGAAATAAGAAAGGGATGGTCACCTTGATGCAATTGTACTATAGGCCCCCCCAAAAGTCAGTGGGAAAGTGACAACCAAATATGTAGAGATCTCAGATAAATGTAAGAATAGTAGAGTTGTAATAGTGGGGGATTTTAATTTTCCAAACATTGACTGGGATTCCCACAGTGTTAAAGGTTTGGATGATGAGGAATTTGTTAAATGTGTTCAAGAAAATTTACTTTATCAATATACAAGTAGCTGGAACAGTGGCTCAGCGGTTAGCACTGCTGTCTCATGGTGCCATGGCCCTGGATTTGATTTCACCGTTGGGCAACTATGTATGTGGAGTTTGCACATTCGCCCCATGTCTGCATGGGCTTCCTTCAGGTGCTCCAGATTCCTCCTACAGACTGGGGATGTGCAAGTTATGTGGATTAGCCATGGGTTCCAGGGATCAACTCAGGGTGGAGGTCTCGGTCGGATGCTTTTCACAGAGTTGGTGTAGACTTCCACAATTTGGTGATTCTATGATTCTAAAGGTTCCGACTAGAAAAGCACAGCAGATCAGGCAGAATCTGAGGAGCAGGAGAATAGACGTTTCAAGCATAAGCACTTCATCAGGGATACTAGAAAAGAAGCAAAACTTGACCTTGTCTTGGGAAATAAGGCAAGGCAAGTGACTGAAATTTAAGTAAGGGAACGCGTTGGGACTAGTGATCATAATTTTATTAATCTTAGAGTAGTTATGGGAAAGGATACGCCTTCCATAAAAGTTAAAGTTCTTAACTGGAATAATGAGACAAGAACTGTCAAAAGGTGATTGAAGTGGACTGTTCACAGGTAAAGGAACGACTAACAAGTGGAAGGCTTTCAAAAGTGTGACAACAGAAGTTCAGAGGCATTACGTTTCTGTTGCAGTGAAAGGCAAGGCCATTAAGATTGGGGAACAGTGGATGAATAAAGATATTGAGGTTCTAGTCAAGAACAAAAGAAAATAATTATCTATTAGATGAAGACAACTGGGATCAAATGAATCTCTTGAAGATTACCAAGATTGTAGGGGCATTCTTAAAAGAGAAATCAGAAAGAGGAGATATGACTTAGCCTCGGCAGAAAAGGTTAAGGATAATCCAAAGAGATTCTACAAATACATTAAGAGCAAAAGATCAAAACAGAGAGAGAGAGAATAAGGCCCCTTAAAGATCAATGAGGTTGTCTTTTTGTTGAATCTCAGGAAAGGGCAAAGATATTAAATGAATATTTCACATCGGTTTTTACTATGAAGATAAATGGAAGCTACATATGGAGAATTCAGGGAAATTAATATTGATGTTTTAAAAACAGTTTATATTACAGAAGAGGAAGTGTTGGAGGTTTCAGAAAACATAACGGTGGATAAATGTCCAGGACCTGATTAAATGTAACTCAGGATGTTGTGGGAAGTTAGGGAGGAAATTGGGGGGCTCCTAGCAGCAATATGTGTATCATCTATAACCATGAGTGAAGTGCCGGAGGACAGGAGGGCAGCTGATAGAGTCAAACAGCCCCTTTGGCCCAACCAGTCCATGCTGAACATAATCCCAAACTAAACTAGTTCCACTTGCCTACTCCTGGCACAAGTCCCTCCAACTCTTTCCCATTCATGTACTTCCAAATGTCATAAACTTCGCAATTATGATCACATCACCCACTTCCTTAGGAAGTTCATTCCATACATGATGTTGTGCCTTTGTTTAAGAAAGGCTGTAAGGAGAAGCCTGGGAATTATAGACCTGTGAATCTGACATCAGTGGTGGGCAAGTTCTTGGAGGTGATTCCAAGAGATAGGATTTACTTGCATTTGGTGGAGTAAGGAAATGATTTGAGATTGTCAGCATGGTTTTGTGTGAGGAAAATCATGTCTCACAAACTTGATTGAGTTTTTTGAGGAAGTAAGCAAAAAGACTGATGAGGGCCGAGCAGTCAATGTTGTTTATATGGACATTAGTAAAATCTTTGATAAGATTCCTCATGGTAGACTAATTAATTAAGTTAGATCACATTGGATTCAGGGTGAGTTTGCCAACTAAATACAAAATTGGCTTGAAGGTCGAAGACAGAGGGTGGTGATGGAGGGTTGTTTTTCAGACTGGAGGCCTGTGATCAGTGGTGTTCTACATAGATCGGTAATAGGTCCACTGTTGTTTGTCATTTATATAAATAATTTGGATGAGAATATAGGAGACATGGTTAGTAAATTTGCAGGTGACATCAAAGTGTGAACAGTGAAGAATATTATCTAAGATTACAAATAGATCTTGATTAATTGTACCAGTTGATGAGGAGTGGCAGATGAAGTTTAATTTGGATAAATGTGAAGTATTGCGTTTTGGTAAAACAAAGAAAACAAGGCAGGACTTATACAAAAAGTGGTAGGGCCCTGGATAGTGTTGTAGAACAGAGAGACCTGGGGGTTAGGTACATAATTTTTTAAAATTTGTGATATAGGTAGACACAGTGATTAAGAAGGTATTATATTACTTCTTAGGAGTTGGGATGTCATGTTGAGGTTGTACAAGACTTGGCGAGGCCTCTTCTGGAGCACTGTGTGCAGTTCTGGTCATTCTATTATAGGAAGGGTATTATTTCAGAAAAGGTTTACTAGAATGTTGCCAGGAATGAAGAGTTTGAGTTACAAAAATAGGCTGGGACTTTAATGCTATCAAAAAGGACAGAAGTGGGAAGGTTTGCCAATGATTTCACAAACTGTGGCACAATTTGCACCTGCTCAGATACTGAAACAATACATCCTCACAGCAAGGCCTTAGATGATATTCAAACTTGGTTTGAAAATTTCGAAGTAACATTTGCATTACCCAAATGCCAGGCAACGACCATTTCCAATAAAAGACAATCTAGCCTCTGCATCTTGACATATGATGGTACTACCATCACTGGATACTGCACTATCAATATCCTGGGAGCTATCATTGACTAGAAACTGAATAAGACTAGTCATTTAAATGCAGTGTCTATGACAGTAGATCAGAGACTAGAACTCATCTCCTGCTTCCAGCTAGAAGGCACAAGTCAGGAGTGTGATGGAACACACCGAAGAAACTTGATACCATCCAGGACAAAACAGTCTGCTTGACTGGCACCACATCCACAAGCATTCACACCTTCAATCACTCAATACCAGCAATGTGTACCATCTACAAGACATACTGCAGAAATTCAAAGATCCTTTAACACCACCTTCCAAACCCACAAAGACCATCTAGGAGGCCAAGGAAAGTAGATACACGGGAACAGCACCACCTGCAAGTGTCACAATGCCAGTATTTTTGCAAGGTTACAATGCCCTTGGGTTTTTTCCACTGAGGGCGTAATTGGCCCGACTCCAACGAGCTTGGGTTTGAAAGGTTTCTTGGGGCCCTTTTTGTTTACCCATAACAGATAATGCCTCTGACCTAAGGCTTTCATGTCGTTAAAAAAGTGGTATAATCAAAGGAGAGTGGCCAGCTAGCTGTGTAGCTAGCTTTTATTTAGAGTTTTTGATTTAGTTCAGCAGCAGTGTGTGTAAGGAAAGGCTGCTGCGACAAGTCTAGTTGGGTACTCTCTCTCTAACTTCAAGCCTGTAAGCCCTGCTTTGATTCATTTTTACTCTTTGTGCTAAGAGATGTGTTTATTGGGACTGTTGCAAGTACTTTTGGAACAGCATCATTAAGTCTGGATTTTTGGATAGGATTAGATATCTGGTATTCTATTTTCTGTTCTCTGTGTTTCATTCCATAATTTTGTAAAAATATTCTGTTCGTTTAAAACTTGGCAATCAGACCAGCTAATTCACTCCAGAAATCTCCACCATATACACTTACGGAAAACAAATAGCTACCTGCTTAAAAAAGTTTTGAGGGGTAGGATCTGGTCTATAACAGATTGGGAGCTTGTCTGGGATTTAAATGGCGAGTGATAGGTTTTAGTGTCTTTTATTTTGGGTGTTTATTTGGTTGGTTTAAATGGTGTTCAGATAGCAATGGCTCTTTCAATCACCAAGGAGGTTCTGGAGGTGGAACAAATTACCTTGGGGATCTTACAAAAGCCAAATAAGACCAAGCCGTGGGAATTAGTAGACAAGCTGCAGTTGAAGTTACCTCCTAACGTGAGGAAAGATGATGATTGCAGCAGCAGCTCAGCATTTAAATTTTCTGGAAACCCCATCAGGATCTATGGAGATAGCTCAACTTCAATTGCAAATGAAGAAGCTTCAGTTAGAAGCAGAAATGAAAAAGTTTGAGTTACAAATAAAATCAGAAGAGAAAGGAACAGAATGAAGGGCTTGAGCAGGAGAGAAAGAAAACATATGAAGGGATTTAGCAGAAGAGAAAGAAAAAGAGAGTTTGAACTGCAGACAATGACATTTAGAAAGTCAGCTTAAAAGGATGGAGATGAAGGCTGAAGTTAGGCTTAGTGAGGAAGAGAGCGAAGATGAGCAAGTCCCTGGTAGTCAAAAGCGTGGTGAGAAACTGTTTAAGTATGTTCAAGCATTGCCTAGATTTGATGAGATGGATGTGGAAGCCTTTTTCATCTCATTTGAAAAAATGGCTAAACAAATGCAGTGGCCAGACACCATGGAGACTCAGGCAACTGAAACAATGCAGGATTTTTACACGGGAATCTTCCCTGATTATGTGGTAATGAGGTCACAGATTCACCAGCTGAAACAGGAGAGATCAAAGTGTATAGATAAGGAAGCTAAAATGGCATTAGCAGAGACTATGTTTGATCAGGTAGTTGAAGCAAAACAGGAACAAATAGGTAATCATGCAAATATCTTTAACTGCAAAACTCATTGAGTTACAACAGAAAAATGAAATTTTAAAGCAGTTGCATTTAAAGGCACATACAAAGAAGGAATCCGAGTGTATCCCTCTGTGTTATTACGTGAAAGATCATACCTTAATGAGGAAATAGAGACCATTGCATATTCAAACAGATGAGAAATGGGCAGAAATTCATCAAATTGTCTTGTTAGTTAGGTATCGAAGGGAGGTGTTGTGAGTGTTGCGTGAGCTACCACTTGAAGGTAATTTAGGAGTGAAGAAAACTCAGACTAAAATAGAAAGACATTTCTATTGACCTGGACTGCACAAGGATGGAGCTAAATTTTGCCAGATGTGTCATACATGTCAGGTAATTGGAAAACCACAGTGGTAATAAAACCTGCACCTTTAATATTGATTCCAGCATTTGACGAACCATTTACAAGAGTCTTAATTGATTGCGTAGATCCCCTACCTCAAACAAAAAGTGGAAATTAGCATTTGTTAACAATAATGGATATATCGACTAGATTTCCAGAGGCCGTTCCATGATGCAATATCATAGCTAAAAGGTTTGTAGAGGAATTACGCAAATGTTTTACTAGATATGGACTACTCACAGAGACACAGTCAGATCAAGGGTCAAACTTCACATCCAAATTATTCAAGGGAGTTATGGAAGCTTAGGAATAAAACAATTCAAATCTACTACATACTATCCAGAAATGCAAGGAGCGCTAGAAAGGTGGCATCGAACACTAAAGACCATGTTGAGGATTATAGTCAGGATTATCCAGATGATTGGGATAAGGGAATTCCATTTATGCTTTTTGCAATCAGAGATGCACCAAATGAATCGACCAAACTCAGTCAATTTGAATTAGTCTTTGGGTATGAAATGAGAGGAACATTAAAATTGATTAAGGGGAAGTTAGTAAGTCAGAATTCAGAGACCAAACACTTGGACTATGTGTGAAGTTTTAGTGAACAATTAAATAGAGCTGGGAGTTGGCTAGACAGCATTTAAAAATATCATAGCATGCAAGTAAACAGGAAGCAGACAAGAAATCAAAAATTCACAATTTTGCTTTTGGGGATAAGATATTAGTGTTACTTCCACTGATAGATGAACCATTAAAGGCAAGGTTTAGTGGACATTATCAAGTCGAAAGGAAATTGAGTGAGGTGAAGATTTGGAAATGCCGGTGTTGGACTGGGGTGTACAAAGTTAAAAATCACACAAACCAGGTTATAGTCCAACAGATTTAATTGGAAGCACACCAGCTCTCGGAGCGTCGCTCCTTCATCGGTGGAGTGAGGTGAACTACTTGTTAGGGACTCCAAACAGGAGGAAATCTCACAGATAGTGTCATGCTCAAAAGGTATTTTGACAAGGAAGGAAAGCAGGAGGAGTAAGTGGTAATGATTACAAAACAAAGGGAAGAACCAAGTTCAGAGTTTTCTGAACTGGACATTCCTCATAGTAAATTGGACAATGAGGAAGTCGTCAAAAATTGGGATAAATTATTGAATTACCTTCCTGAGAAAAATCAAAATGACCTGAAGGGGTTAACACGATCCCATGGGGAGATATGCGGAAATAAACTGGGAAGTATTAACCGAATTCTAAATGATGTAGATTTGGAGATGCTGTTCCAATTAAGCAAATTTCTTATTGCCATAAACCTCTAAAGTTGGCACGTTCAGAAGGAGATTGAATGCACGCTCCAAGAGGACATAATCAAAGTGAGTTATAGTGACTGGAGCTTATCTATAGTAATGGCGCAAAAGCCAGATGGTACCCAACAGTTACTTGTGGACTATTGCAAAGTCAATGCAGTTACAAAGACTGATGCATATCCAATTCCACAGTTGGAAGACTGCATTGAAAAAGTGGGACAAGCAACTTACATTTCTAAGTTGGACTTGCTCACAGGCTACTGGCAGGTATCTTTGTAAAGACCAAATGCAATTTTGGCTTTCGTAATGCCAAATGGATTGGATCAGTTTAAAGCCATGCCATTTCGTATGATAAACACTCCAGTCACACTTCAGAAATTAACCAATAAGGTCATTGCCAGATTACCCAATTGTGCGGTGTATATCAATGACCTGGTAATTTTTAGTCACTTATGGAAGGAACATTTACAACATTTATCAGACTTGTTTGATCGACTTCAGAAGGCAGGCTTGGTGATAAACCTAGCTAAAAGTGAATTTGCCAAAGCCCAAGTCACTTTCCTGGGCCATATTACTGGACATGGACAAATGGCCCAATGGCAAAAACGAAAGTAATTGGAGAATTTCCCATACTATCGACAAAAAGAACAATACTATGGCTTCTGGGATTGAGTGGATTTTATCGAAAGTTTGTGCCAAAGCTCCACTCACTGAATTGCTATAAAAGGCAAGACATTTCAGTGGACAGCAGACTGACAGAAGGCATTTGACAGCTTGAAGACTGTGTTAACCACTGCCCAGGTATTAGCCACACCTGATTACGCAAAGGCTTTCAAAGTGGCTATCGATGCGAGTGGGTGTCAGTGCTGTGCTCCTGAAGGAAAATGACGAGAAGATTTAAAGACTTTTTGGGACTTCTCCAGGAAGTTGAGTGTTCATCAGCAGAAATATTTGACTGTTGAGAAAGAGACTTTGAGCTTAGTGTTGGCATTACATGTCAGTGTTTATATTACCAGCGGATCATCTGAGACAATTGCATACACTGATTATAACCTGTTGAAATTTGTGGAGAAATTTATGGACAAAAATGCCAGCCTGTTTAAATGGAGCCTGTTGTTACAACCATTTAATTTGAAGATTGTGCATATGGCAGCTGGAGGTGACATGTTTGCTGATGAATTATCAAGACTTGAGTGAGAGATGGAGGCGCTCAGTGGTGGGAGATCCACAGACTGAATCCAAATGTGGCTGTGCATGCTTGCATGGTTATAGTCAGTCAATGTGTAAGTGTTTTAGGATACTAACCACTATTTTTTGAGGTTTTGAAAAATGAAGCCATCTTTGGATATTGATGGTTCATTTTTTTAAGGGGGGAGGTGACACAATGCTGGTCTTTTTACAAAGTTCCTATGCTCGAGTCTTTTTCCCAGAGAGGGGTAGTTGGCCAGGCTCTAACTAGGTTGAAAGGTTTGTAAGGTTTACTGGGACCCTTTTTGTTTACCCCTAACAGATAATGCCTCCGAACTAAGGCTTTCATGTCTTTAAAAAATAGTACAATCAAAAGATAGTGAGCAGCTAGCTGTGTAGCTAGCCTTCATTTAGATTAGAGTTTTTGATTCAATTCAGCAGCAGTGTGTGTGAAGAAAGGCTGCTGGGGCAAGTCCAGTCGGTTACTCTCTCTCTCTCTCTCTCTCTCTCTCTCTCTAACTTCAAGCCTAGTTTGTTTCATTTTTACTCTTTGTGCTAAAGGATGTGTTTATTAGGACTGTTGCAAGTATTTTCAGAACAGAATCGTTAAGTCAGGATAGTCTGCCGGGTTTTTGGAAACGATAAGTTATCCGGTATTCTATTTTCAATTCTTTGTGTTTCATTCTGTAATTTTGTAAGTAAATTCTGTTTGCTTAAAATTTGGCAGTGGGACCAACTAATTCACTCCGGGAATACCCACTACATACATAGCTAAAACAAATAGCAAAGTTACGGTCTGGGATACCTGCTTAAAAATGTTTTCGGGGTCAGACCTGGTCCATAACACAAGTTCCTCTCGAAGCCACTTACCATTCTGACTTGGAAACATATCACCAATACCTCAGTGTTACTGGGTCAAAATCTTCTAACGAGAGAGTATTTCATCATCTCCCTTGGCATTTAATGGCGTACCATCAATGAATTCCCCATCATCAACATATTGGAGGTTACCACTGACCAGAAACCGGAGTACCACCAGCTACGAAAAATGTGTCTATAACGTTAAGTCAGAGTCTTAGATTAATGCAGCACATTACTCCGTTTCCACCAGGACTGTGATAGAATACTGGAAAAATGCATCAAACACTCAACAAGTTGGCAGAAGAAAATTCAAGAAAAAACAGCTTTATCAGCAACCCATCCAGCACCGTAAACATTTAATTGTTCTTGGTGCAGAGTGGCAGCAGTATATACCATCTGCAAATTACACTGAGCAAGTCACCAAAGCTCCTTTGACAGCAGCTTCCAAACCTATGTTTGCTACCACATTGAAGAACAAGGTCAACAGAAACATAGGAATATCGCAATATGCACCACACCACACTCCACCTTTACTTTGGGCTATATCACCATTCCTTCCACGTCAGTGGGCAAATGTCCTGGAATTCCCTCCCTAACATCACTATGTGTGTGCCTACACGACATGTACTGCCACATTTAAAGAATTCAGTTCATCGTCATTTCAATGGCAATTAGCAATAAGCAGTAAATGCTGGGTTTGCCAGTGACACTTTATTCCCAAGAAAGAATAACAGAGCATCATGTACCAATAGCAGTTATCTAATCCCATCAGCAGATCTATAGGAAGTGATGTTGGAAGCATGTTTTTCAACTGGAAATCTGTGTCCAATGGAGTCCCACAAGCATCAGTATTGAGGCTTTGTTGTTTCTGGTTCATATAAATGAATTAAACTTAAAACGGGATGTCACGTTGAGGTTGTACAGAACATCAGTGAGGCCTCTTCCCCAGGTTCACAGTTCATGCAAAATTGGAGTGTTGGTAGTGAGGTGTTTAGCCTTAGATTAAAGGAGGATATATATGGGCTGGTCAGATGGGCCGATCAGTGACAAACAGAATTAAATCCAGATAAATTTGAGGGGATGAGTTTGGGAAGGACAAACGAGGCAAGAGAATATATGATGAATATGAGGAATCTGGGAAGCACCAAGGATTGGAGGGTGCTTGATACGAATGTACACCAGTCCCTACAGGTATCAGGATAGGTAAGACAATTGGTTAAGAATTCACATGGCCTACTTGCATTTATTGGGGAGGCATTAAGGTTAAAAACTGGGAGATTATGTTAGAACTTCATAAAACATTGTTTAGGCCGAAGCTAGAATACTGTATGCAATTCTGGAATCCATGTTATAGAAAGGATGTGATAGCATTTGAGAGAGTGCACAAGAGACCCACCAAGATGCAGAGAGATTGGACAGACTGGGGCTGTTTTCTTTAAAATAGAGAAAATTGAGAATTGAGATGTATAAAATTATGAGGGGCATAGATACTGTTGACAGGAAGCAACCTTTCCCCTTGATGGAAGGCTCATTAACCAGGAGTATAGATTTAAGACAAGAGGCAGAAGGCTTTGAGGAGATGTAAGGAAAATCTTTTCATTCTTAGAATGATGGGAATCTGGAAGACGTTGTCAGTAAGGATGGTAGAAGCAAAAATTTTCATTATGTTTAATAAGCATTTCGATATGCACTTTCAATGCCACTGCATACAATGCTGTGGGCCAAGTGCTGGAAAATGGGATTAGAATAGTTAGGTGATTGCTTTTGATTGCTGAGGACAATGGGCCAAAAGACCTTATTCTACGCTATAGAATTCAATGACTAAACACATTGCATGTGCACCCACCAAATGACTATATCTCAAAGTGCAACGGGGAGTAATCTTTAGTCAAGTGCCGGTTGTGGGGGTGGGGGGTGGAGATGTGTTGGTTGAAGTTTGCTATCAGTTAAGGAGTCAAAGTACAGTTCATCAAGGGTACTGGGTATTCAAAGTCCAGGGATTTGGGCATCATCAGTGACTGCTTAGGGCAGTCAGATCAGGGGCTCCATCTCATTGCAGAGTGGTCTTTGGGCCACGGCCATTCCTACTGGTCCTATGCAAACAAACAAACAGTCTGGGAATTCACAACACATTAGTTGGGAATCTACAGTGAGTCAACAGTCGGGGCTGTCTATCTAAGTCATTCAGGTGGGTGGGTCATGCTCGGTCTTGGACTTCTATATTTTCATCTAAATCATTTATATAAATGATAAACAAACATGGACCCAGCGCTAATCCCTGTGGAACACTGCTGGTCACAAGCCTCCAGTCCGAAAACAACCCATCACCATAATTCTACGTCTCCTTCCATTAAGCAATTTTGCATCCAATTGGCAAACTCAGTGGTATACTTATACATTCCATATAATGATATACAATTGTGAAAAAATGCTCCTCATTTTAAATTTTCTTGCATTCAGCAAAGGTGGAGTTAAATTTCTCTTCATGCTTTTGTTACAGTCTTTGCTGTAACTTCAATAGGTTAGCTAATACTATTACTCTCTTTTCTGCAAAAGCATTCATTTTATCGACAATACTACCAAAACAAATCCAAAAATATTTGTTAGGTTTTGATAAATTTAATGAAATTAACAGACATGTTGCAAATACAAATAAATACTTGAAAGCACACCCAGCTTAAATGGATAAAATACAAGGAAATTGCCTACAGAGCTTTCTTCTCTCTAATACACATGCAATTATATTTCATTTCCTGAAAAAAGGCTTAAAAAGGAAAATCAAGGAAACTTATGCTTCAACTTTTCAAAAACATTTTAGTTTAAATGATCTGATATTTTTTGAAAAAAATATCATTTGTCTTATCTCAAACAGAAAAAAAGTGCTGAAATTGGCTAGATATCATTCTGGTTGTTGGTATGCTCAATGAGCTGATGGGTTTGTTTGATCACCATGCTAGGTAACATCATCAGTGAGCCTCTGGTGAAGCACTGGTGTCCTGTTCCGCTTACTATTTACGTGTCTTGGTTTGTTTGATGGGTGATGTAACTTTCAGTTCTGTTTCTGACAGGTTAGTAAATGGGGTCCAGATCTATATGTTTGTTAATGGAGGTCCGGGCCTCTATGAATTCCACACATGTCTTTGGTTGGCCCGTCCCAGGATGGATGCATTGCCCCAGTCGAATTGGTGTCCCTCTTTGGCTGTGTATATGGATACTAGTGATAGTTGGTTATGTCTTTTGGTGGCTAGTTCATGCTTATGCACCCTGGTGTCCAGTTTCCTGCTGGTTTGTCCAATGTAATGTTCGTTGCAGTCCCTGCAGGGTATTTTGCACATAATGTTCATTCTGCTGGTTGTGGGTATGGGGTCCTGAAACTCCATCAGTAGTTGTTTTAGTGCAGTAGTAGGTTTATGGGCTTCTAGGATGCCTCGGGGTCAGAGTAGTCTGGCACTCATCTCTGAAATGCCTTTGGTATATCATTGGGTGACTAGTCTCTGTGTGTGTTCCTGATGAAGGGCTCTGGCCTGAAACGTCGATTCTCCTGCTCCTCGGATGCTGCCTGACCTGTTGCGTTTTTCTAGCAACACACTCTCGACTCTGATCTCCAGCACCTCATTTTCTCTGCATGTGTGTGTGTGTGTGTTATCTCTTCCTGTTTTGGTCCATTATGCAGGAATCAGTGGACCGCGCTTATCGGGTAACCGTTGTTCCTGAATACATTGCATATGTGTTTCTCCTCGGCATCTTGTAGTTCCGGGGTGATGCACTGCGTTTGTGGCTCATTTAAATAGTGTCCACTTGCAGCTCTCTTTGTGGGTGTGGAAATGGTTGGTTCTGTAGTTGAGTATCTAGTCTGTGATGTGGCTTTCCTGTAAATGTTGGTTCTGTAGTCCTCCATTGGCTTTTTGTTCTATCATGACATCAAGAAGAGGAGTTGGTTATTGCTCTCTTTCTCACTGGTGAATTTTATACCCTTGAGGATGTTGTTTCGATGTTTGTGGTTTCTTCTAGTTTGTCGCGTTTCTTGATAACAATGGTGTCATCCACAAAGTGGACCCAAAGCTTAGGCTTGATTGTGGGAAGGGCTGTACATTCTAACCTCTGTATAACTGCTTCTGCTGTAAGTCCTGATATTAGTGATCCCATTGGCATCCCGTTAACTTTTTTGTATATCTTGTCATTGAAGGAGAAGAGGCACAGGGTCCAGTAGTTTGAGGATACTGTCCTTGCTGATGGAGTTGGTGCTGTTGGGTGTTTGTGCTCCTGGTTTGTCTAGCAGTAAGGCAAGTGTTTCTTTGGCAAGGGTGATGTTTATTGATGTGAATAGGGCCATCATGTCGCAGGAGACCATGACCTCGTTGTCTTCTATCTTGGTGTCTTTGATGATATTAAGGAATTACTGGGCATACTGGCTAGAAGACTCTTGGTTGTGCATTCTACAAGGTATTTTAGTTTTCATTGTTGTTCCTTTGCTAGCGTGTATGTCGGTGTGCCAGGAAGTGAGTCTATGGCTCTGAGGTGATCTCCTTGTTTGTGTAACTTTGGTAGTCTGTAGAATCGAGATGTGTGGGACTCTTCTGGTTTCATTCTTTGAAGATCTGTCTTATTAATTTCACCTGTCTTGAGCAGTTTCTTCAAGGATGCTGTAATGTGGTTTGCTAGTTGTGGAGTCAGGCCCATTGACATCTCTTGGTAGGTGCTGGTATCGGTTAGTAGTGTGTTTTCTTTTTCAATATACTGTGTCTTGTTCAGGATGACAGTAATGCACCTTTTCTCCACAGGCAGGTAAAACAATATTTTGGTCTTTTTTGAGTCCTTCTAGAGCTTTCTTTTCAAATGTGTTCCCTTATTTCTTTCTGTTTGGTGTTAGTAATATTGTCTGTCTGATGGTCTGCTGGGTTTCTTCTGTTTGTCTGTTGTCTTTTAGGGTGGATTCTGGTGCTGCCAGGAAGTCCTTTTTGTCCACATTCCTCTGGTTGTAGTACATCCCTTATACTAGGTCAGCTTTTTCAGTGTCTGTGAATGGTCGGTGAATGTGCAAATTCCATACGTCCAGTTGCTTGAGTCGGGAATTGAACGCGGGTCTCTGGCGCTGTGAGGCAACAGTGCTAGCCACCATGTCGCCCATAATGGTGGGGAAGTTTCTGTACTTAAGTTTATAAATCAGAAATAAACTCTCAAATCCAATATCCTTAAAGGTGTGTCTTAATTATTATGTAATAACCACTCAAGTATTGTTTTTCTCATTGTTTCATGAGTGGTGAATATTGCTGATTAGTCCAGCATTTATTGCCTATTCTTAATTGTCATTCAGTAAGTGGTGGTGAGCTGTCTTCTTGAACAGATTACTCTATGTGGTCTAGATACAGTGTCGTTGTGAAAGAATATTTCCAAGTCAGGACAGTGATGTTCCCATGCATCTGCTTCCCTTGTCTTTGCAAGTGGTATAGATTGCAGGTTTGAAAGGTGTGGTTGAAGCAGCCTTGATAGGTTGCTGCAGCGTATCTTACAGCACATTGTTCCCATTGTGCGATAGTGGAGGAGAGATTAAATCTTTAAGTTGGTGGATAGGGTGCCAATCAAGCAGGATGGTGGGGATGGGACAGTGTCAAGCTTCATGAATGCCTTTGGAGCCAAGTTCATCAAAGCAAATGTAGAGTTACCCTTCACACGACTGCTTTATGAGTGGTGGGCAGGATTTGAGGAGTTCGGTGTTTTAGAGCTGGTCAGACCTTTGCAAGTATGCTAGTATTTAATTTTCTCACTGCAGAATTCCCATCCTCTGTCCTGCCACTGCATTTACATGGCTGATCCAGTTCAGTTTCGGGTAATAGTAAAATCTAAGATGTTGATAGTAGAGACCATGGGGCTAATGCCATTGAATATCAAGGAAAGATGATTAGAATATCTTGTGCAGGAGGTGGTTATTGTCTGGTACTTGTGTGTCACGAATGTTAATTGCCAGATCAAAATGAAGCATAGATACGTATGGAGTTGCAAATCTTCAGATTTTAATTACCACATTAGATTTTAAAACAGTTAGAAGTATATATTTTTTTCTTTCTCTTTTACTTCCCTTTCTTAATCCCACCTTTCTTTCTTTTCTCTTTGCTTTATATAGAGATTTGATATTAATTCAATAGTCTAACTGATACTAATTGGTTCAGACTCCATACATATTTATGCTCATTTTGATGTGGCTCATTATGATTCTTCAATCTAATTGACTAGGGAGGTATAACTTGTCCTGTTCATCATATTCAGGTGATTGAATGACAAACTTCAATGCATAAATCCAATGTCCATTGCTGTGATGTTGGAGGTGCAGACTGTACCTTTAAGACAGAGTGAATGCTGTCCTGAACCAAGAACTTACAAGTACCTGTGAATATGACTAGATGGCATTCCCAGAGTGTACTGGAAATTTGAAAATATGTAACATTTGGCTGTGAAATGGATGCCTGAGTTGGTTGCTATTTTGACAATAATTTGAATTTAACCAATCAGTTTAACTTATGCCCCAGGATACTAAAGCCCAATCAAGTTTTAATTTATTGTTTTGCTAACATTGATCCAATGAGATGATCCAATGTCCAGGAGGGTATAAAATACAGACCTCTTAAAAATTGGTCAGGGAGAGCAACTGCTATTGTGACAGAAACACTGAGATCTAACATCTTACTCTCCAAGGAATTGAGAAACACTCTCTATCAAAGGTACCACTTCATATGAAACATACTCGCAGTAAAAAGAAGATGGCCCAGGAAATTCAACAATTGGAAGAATGAAGTCACAGAAGATGACAGCGGCTAAATCGTTTTTTGAGGTTAAGTTGATGTAATTTATAAGTGTTTTATTGGAACAACATACTGTTATAGACTTGGAGGCATATTATAAGCAGTTTAGAGAAAGGGGGTTTAGAATTGTGAATAGTTGTGTAATATTCACTCTGAGAGTTAAAAAAATGCCATTTTCTTTAAATAGTGGAATTTGTCACTCATATTTTAACAGATTAGGAGGCAAGGTGAACTTTTCTGGGTGTTTGGTTTAATTAACAAAGGGCTTCATCTCTGTGTCGTAACAGTATGGGTTGCATGCATGTGTAATGACTACAAGATCCATTCCATAATGTTGAGGCTTTTAAATATCAATCTAAATTTGTACTTCTTTTTGTTTTGATTATAAAATGCTTAGCTCCAAAACCTTGGTCATATTTGAATCTTATTATTTATGTGATGTTATGAAAATTTTGTTCAGTCTTTCCAGAAGATGACAATTAACATCTTTTAGTACAAGTAATTTGATCAGTGGATTTATATGCCTATGGCTGTTAAATGGTTTAACTAATTTTAATATCCAATTATTATTCATTAGCTTAACTTTTGTCTCAGATTTCATTTAAAGCATAAAAAGTCTTTTTGATGTATAGGTACTTTCTCTTTGGAAAGTGCCAATTGCTTTTCTGTTCAATTGAAAATAATGAACATATGGCATGAATATTGAAAAATGTGACAGTATTTTTAAAAGCACAGAATTAAAAACAGAAACATAGTAAATACTCAAATTAAAGTAATTTCAAATATCATTGCACAAAAACACTGTAATTGGATAAGTTCAATAAGCAATCTCCAAACCCTGATCTGTCACCATAACCACCTATTTATCATTAGTTGCCAAAAGTCTTCCACATGACAATCTCATTTACAATTGTTTGCAGTTCTAAGTATGAACACAAACATTTTAATATCTGAATGAAAATAAAAGTAAACATAAGGAAATTAAATGAAGTTTAATTGCCTAATTATTAATTGCCACCTAACTGCCCAATTATTAATCTAGTTTCCTTACTCAATAATTATAAGTGAACAAGCAATTAAGCAGGGCTTTAACTTAAGTATAACCAATTATTCTGGTACAATTTACATAACTTTAAAGAAAAGCTGAGGGATAGTCCAGAAGCAAAATATTACAGATTCTGGAAATCTGAAATACGAACAGAAAACGCTGGAAATATTCAGCAAGTTAGGCAATATAGGAGACATAACAGAGTTAATATTCAGGCCAATGATCTTTTGTCATCATTTGATAAAAAGTCATCAACCTGACAAATCAACTGTTGCTCTTTCTCCATAGAGGCTATCTGATCGAATGAGAATTTTCAGTCTTATCTGCAGGACAAAATTCAACTAATGACAATTATAGAATACACATCAGCAGCATGACTGAGACCAGAGCTGTGTATTATTTCCTTCACTCATTCCACTCTTCCAGTGGTCATAACAATTTTTAAATTTAAATAAGTTGATGATACGGCTAATTATATAGGTCTCAGGCTGTGTCAGGTCCAATATTAAGAACAAGTTGGCCAGGTTTCTTTGATAATCTACAAATAACTGGCTTATTAGCAAAAAATAAACTTACTCAAACAACGATCAAGATTATTGACAAACAGCTTGCGTTATGCAAATGTATATCAACCCTTTTGAAGAAACTAACACACACAACACTGAGAAGAAAGAAAAAAATGAAAACTCTGCACAGTGTTAACTTTGGCCAAGCAATAGACAATCTCACAAAAAAAGGATGTCATAGATTGTTCCAAACAGTATTCTGATGTAAAGGCTCTTCTGCACATACAGCTGGTATATTGGGAGTGCCTTCTTGAAGCAGGCCAAATGAGTTGAATTTCTTTTACTTCAGCTGGTGGGTTAGATTCCAAGGAAACGTGTTCAGAAACCCTCCACAAGTGAAAAAGTGACGGCTTTCAGTGGGTTTTCAACTCACATATACTGCTATGGGAAGTTACAAGAAATGAAGGGAACAATAGGGTGTTACCTCTTAGGCAGGTCTCAAATTCTCTCTCACTAAATGCAATACAACTTATTCTACCCACAAACTGGGCCATCTAAACTCTACAGAAAACCTTCCAGGCTATTTGGTTCTGTTTAAGTGCCCTGCTCCTTACAGATGCAACTTTGTTGCTGTTGCACCCAGTGCCTTTTCTTTAGCAAAGTATCCTTTCTTTAAAAGTTCAAAATATATTTATATTAGTCCACATAATCATTTCAAGTAATATTTGGATCACATCTTTTTGTAAGAGCAAGAGCAAAGTAGTAGTCTTGAAAATCAGCGCAATTCACATCAATAAGACATTCATGCAGATTCATTATCATACAAGTAACAGCAACACAATGCCATCAGTTGCTGACCAAACATTTCGACAAAATAGCTGTAATTGTGCAAATATCAATCACACAAAGCAATCTGCAGTGTTAGCATGTAGAATTGCACAGCTTAGTATCATTCAGTAAGAAAGATTAAGGGAAGTCCTCAATTCATGATTTAAGCAAATTGCAAGAAAAGCACAATACTACAGTTAAAAACATGAAACGCCTACAACTGCCTTAACAAGCAGGTTGACTTAAAAATATCTAAAAAGTGAGAAACTTCTTAAGATTTAAAGACTATAAGAATAAATACTCAAATAACTGGGTGAAATAGTTACAATCATTACAGTCCAGCAATCTAGCAAAGCCGATTTTAAAAATTGTAATTCAAGTTTAAAATGTAGGCCTTTGTGATATCATAGAATCATAGAATCTCTACTGTGTGCAAACAGGTCATTTTGGTCCAACAAGTCCACATTGACCCTACAAAGACTAACCCACTCAGACCCATTCCTCTACATTTACCCCTGACTAATGCACCTAACCTACACATGCCTTAACACTATGGGCAATTTTGCATGGCCAATTCACCTAACCTGCACATTTTTGGATTGTGGGAGGAAACCGGAGCACCCAAAGGAAACCCACACAGACATGGGGAGAATGTGCAAACTCCACACTGAAATATATTGTCACAGAAATGGCAAGGAGGGATGCGTTCATTTTTACTCACAAAGCAGGTAGGTTTAACACTGTAACACAAAGTGAAAACTTTGTAACAAGAAATAAAGAAGCCTGGATTTTGCTGTCCATTAATTAAGACAGACCACTTTCCACTGAATCAAACACTGCCGCCCATGATAATTGACTTTCATTTCACTTTTCCTGAGCTTAATTTAATTCTGATGCCAATTAAAGGAGTTAGACAGCTTTCAGGATCAGTGACAGTATCATCAGACTAAACAAAAAATTATATTGGAGAAAGAAAGCAAACAAAAGCATAATAAGCAGTTTTTATCATTTACTTTTTCACAAGATTAAAATAAATATTGAGACAAATGCTTGAGATTATGAAAGAAGTTAAAATATCAGAAACAAACTTCTAAAAAATAACATGTCCTTTGAGGCCAGAGAAGTTGTTCAATTCTAATTAGAGTACAGCATGTAATGAAAACCCTATTTGTATTCTATAATGTGTAAACTTTCAAGTGATTCTAGAATGATACAAATAATGTAAATCCTGGAAGTTCATAATAAACCATTGATTTGTAATTGATTTTCATCTGTAGGAATTCAAAGGCACTTCTGATGGGGAATTAGACACTAAACTCTGAAGTTCCATGTTTGACTGTATGGGCAAAATGCTAATACTTACTGTCCATTTTACCATCATAAAACTGCATAATCCAGACCAGAGTTGTGTCCCCATTTCTGGCAGGGTTATGCTGGTAGTGGGTGGGTAATGACACTGCTGCTAAGCGGAATTGTTATCTTAGTGTCACAGTGACATAAAAGCTTCTTTTCTTACAGTTCACCCTAACATTCTTCTACTCCATCTTCCCCAATTCAGACAGGCATTCTTTTCTTCTGTGGTCATTTTGATATATGTTGTTAGTAGGGTGAAAACAAGTATAGCTGGGTTTGTAGTCTCCCTGTTAATTGTAATATTTGAAATTAAATGTGTAATTGATTCGATGATTATACATACGTATGAGAGAGTTGTAGCACAATGGTAGTAATGCTATTTTTGAGCCAGAAGGCTTAGGGGTTCAAGTCCCACCTACTCCAGAGGTGTGTCATAACACTTCTGAACAAGTTGATAAACAAATATCCATGTTCATATGAGCTTTAAAAGTGCAATTTTTCTACAATGCCGTGATTACCATGTTTGCTTCACATACAAAAGGTCTCTAGTTTGAAACCAGGTAGAACTAGTTAGAATAATACTGCATGGGGATGTCCTGGAATTCCCTTCCTAACAGCATTATCCTTCCCTCCAACCCAAGATCTGTAAGGGTTCATAAAAGGCAGCTCTTCACTGTCTTCTCCAAGGTAAATATATCAGAAAATACATTATAGTCTAACCCACAACACCCATATCACGTGAATTAATTTTTAAAAATCACCACCTACCTGGAGGTGCATGATAACATGTCCGAACAGGCTGATCACAAATAATTTTCAACTATAAATGAGTACTCAATGCTCTGACCAATAAAGGAAAGCATACCAAATGCCTTCTTCACTATCCTATCTACCTGTGACTCCACTTAGAAGAAGCTATGGACCTGCACTCCAAGGTCTCTTTGTTCAGCCACACTCCCTAAGACCTTACCATTAAATATATAAATCTTGCTAAGATTTGCTTTCCCAAAATGCACCACCTCACATTTATCTAAATTAAACTCCATCTGCCAATTCTCAGCCCATTGGCCCATCTGATCAACATCCCATTGTAATCTGAGATAATCTTCTTCACTGTCCACTAATTTTGGTGCCGTCTGCAAATTTAATAAGTATACCTCTTATGCTAAAATCCGAATCATTTATATAAATGGTGAAAAGTAGTGGACTCAGCATCGGTCCTTGTGACACTCCACTGGTCACAGGCCTCCAGTCGGAAAACCAACCCTCCACCACCACACTCTGTCTTCTACCTTTCAGCCAGTTCTGTATCCAAATGGCGAGTTCTCCCTGTATTCCATGACATTTAACCTTGCTAACCTGTCTCCCATGGGGCACCTTGTCAAGTACCTTACTGAAATCCATATGGATCACATCCACCGTTCTGCCCTCATCCTCTTTGCTACTTCTTCAAAAACTCAATCAAGTTTGTGAGACATAATTTCCCACGCACAGAGCCATGTTGACTATCCCTAATCAGTCCTTGCCTTTCCAAATAATGTACGTCCTGTCCCTCAGGATTCCCTCCAACAACTTGCCCACCACCAACGTCAGGCTCAGTGGTCTATAGTTCCCTGGCTTGTCCTTACCACCTTTCTTAAACAGTGGCACCATGTTAGCCAACCTCCAGTATTCTGGCACGTCACCTGTGACTATCGATGATACAAATATCTCAGGAAGCCCAGCAATCATTTCCCTAGGTTCCCAGAGTTCTAGGGTACACCTGATTGCATGTAAGAAAGCTGAGCAATTGCCATAAATGTACAAGTTGACCAAGACTGTAGAAATGACATACCATTTTCAGACCAATATTAGATTTTGTATAGACACCTAACTATTTTTAATATAAAATCAAACTTTTATTCAAAAATATATGCCTGGAGAAACGGATCAGGTCTGGCAGCACCAGTGGAGAGAGTAACAATTCAAGTCTGGTATATGACGTCTTCAATGCTATTCATACCAAACTCAAAATGCTAACTCTCTTTCTCTCTGCCAGATCTGCTGAGTTTCTCCAGCATTCTCTGCATTTGAACCAGATTTCCAGCATCCAGAGTATCTTGCCTTTATTTGACATACTAATGCTATACTAATGCTAAAATAGTAAAACATTCCAAGGTCTTTCAGAGGACTTATAAAACAAGATACAACACTGAGCCACAGGAACAGATATTAAGCTAGATGACCCAAAAGCTGTATGAGAAATGATTTGCAGATGTGTGTTAAAGGAGAAAAGTGTATAAAGGGAGAAGAAATTCTGAAGTTTATGGCATACACAGCTGAAGACATGGCTAGAACATGTTCTGTACTCTTCAATGTTCTATGGAGGAATTTAGAGTTACACAGTCTTAGAGAAGTACAGCACGTAAATAGATCCTTTGGTCCAACTCGTCCATGCCGGCCAGATATCCTGACCTATTCTAGTCCCATTTGGCCCATATCTCTCTAAACCCTTCCTATTCATATACCCATCCAGATGCCTTTTAAATGTTGCAATTGTACCAACCTCCACCACTTCCTCTAGCAGCTCATTCCATACACGCACTATCCTCTGCGTGAAAACACTGCCCCTTAGATCCCTTTTAAATTTTTTCCCCTCATCCTAAACCTATGTCCACTAGTTCTGGACTCCCCCAGCCCAGGGAAAAGACCTTCACTATTTACCATCTCCATGCCCCTCAAGATTTTATAACCTTGTATAAGGTCATCCCTCATCCTCCGACACTCAAAACACCCCCAGCCTATTCTGACTGCCCATAGCTGAAATCCTTAAACTCTGGCAACATCCTTGTAAATCTTTTCTAAAGCCTTTCAAGTTTCTCAACAAACTTTCAATGGGAGGGAGACCAGAATTGCATGTAATATTCCAAATTTGATCTCACCAATGTTCTGTACAGTTGCAACATGATCTCCCAACTCCTATACTCAATGCTCTGTCCAATAATGGGAAGCATACCAAACACCTTCTTCACTATCCTATTTACCTATGACTCTACTTACAAGGTACTATGAACCTGCACTCCAAAGTCTCTTTGTTCAGCAACACACCCCAAAACCTGACCATTAAGTGTATAAATCCTGCTCTGATTTGCCTTTCCAAAATGCAGCACCTCATATTTTCTAAAACGGGACCCAGGGAAATAGTGAGGAAACAAATCAATCTGAGATTGGTCGAGTTGAGAAAAGCCATGTTGACTATCCCTAACCCATCCTTGCCTTTCCAAATACATGTAAATCCTGTCCCTCAAGATGCCCTCCAACAACATGCTCATCGGTCCACATTTTCATGGCTTTTCTTTACCACCTTTCTTAAATAGTGGCACCACGTTAGCCAACCTCCAGTCTTCTGGCACCTCACCTGTGACTATTGATGATTCAAATATCTCAGCAAGGGGCCCAGCAATCCCTTCCCTAGCTTTCTATAGAGTTCTAGGGTACACCTGATCAGGTCCTGGGGATTTATCCACCTTTACGCGTTTTGAGACATCCAGCATCTCCTCCTCAGTAATATGGACATTTTTCTAGATGTCACCATCTACTTCTCCCACATTCTATATCTTCTATGTCCTTCTCCACAGTAAACACTGATGCAAAATGCTCATTTAGTGTCTCCCCCAACTCCTGTGGTTCCACAGTGTGTGGGCAGCATGGTGGCACGGTGGGCAGCATGGTGGCACAGTGGTTAGCACTGCTGCCTCACAGCACCAGAGACCGGGTTCAATTCCCGCCTCAGGCGACCGTCTGTGTGGAGTTTGTACATTCACCTCATGTCTGCGTGGGTTTCCTCCCACAGGCCAAAAATGTGCAGGTTAGATGAATTGGCCATGCTAAATTGCCTGTAGTGTTAAGTGAAGGGGTAAATGTAGGGGAATGGGTCTGGGTGGATTGCGCTTCGGCAGGTCAGTGTGGACTTATTGGGCCGAAGGGCCTGTTTCCACACTGTAAGTCATCTAATCTAATCATATCTTTGAGGGGCCTGATTCTCTTCGTAGTTAACCTTTTGTCCTAATATATTTATAAAATCCCTTTGGATTCTCATTTTTTGCCAAAGTTATTTCATGTCCTCAGTATACTCCTACTGCCTTTATACTCTTCTAAGGATTCACTTGATCTATCCTGTCTATACCTGACATGTGCTTGCTTTTTCTTAACCAAAACCTCAATTTCTCTCGTCATCCAGCAGTGTCTACACCTACCAGCCTTGCCTTTCACCCTAACAGGAACATGCTGTCTCTCGACTCTCGTTATCTCATTTTTGAAGGCTTCCCATTTTCCAGCCGTCCCTTTACCTGTGAGCATCCACACCCAATCAACTTGTGAAAGTTCTTGCCTAATCCTGTCAAAATGGCCTTTCTCCAATTTGGAAGTTCAACTTTTAGATCTTGTCTATCTTTTTCCATCATTATTTCAAAACTAATAGAATTATGGTCGCTGGCCCCAAAGTGCTCCCCAATTGATCCCTAGGTCACCTGCCCTGTCTTATTTGCCAAGGGTAGGTCAGGTTTTGCAGCTGCTCTTGCCGGAACATCCACATACTAAATCAGAAAATTTTCTTGTAAACACTGAACAAATTTCTCTCCATCTAAATCCTTAACACTATGGCAATTCCAGTCCATGTTTGGAAAGTTAAAATCCCCGAGCATAACCACCCTATTATTCTTACAGATAACTGAGATCTCCTTACAAATTTGTTTTTCAATTTCCCTCTGACTATCAGAGAGTCTATAATACAATACCAATAAGATAATCATCCCTTTCTTATTTCTCAGTTCCAACCAAATATCTTCCCTGGATGTATTCCCAGGAATAATGAAAATTGATTCATATATATGGATTAGATCTAAATAATTCTGTATTTTGGATAAAAGCAAGGTGATGTTTCAGTTCTATGATGTATAGTTTCACATTTACCAAAAGAACCTGGAAAAAAATCTTCATCTGCACAGACAATTCATAGTAGTAACACAGAAGCAAGGACATCAGATCAAATTTGGATACACCTTCATTTTGTTTTCCATAAATGGTGATCTTCCATAACAGTGAAGAGTGCCAAACAATTTCAGAATCTTGCTGGGCCAGCAGCTGTGTTTAATTTAAAATATTCCACACTGCCCCCTGGTCTACATACAATCCATCTTTTTGTATACAATTATTGTGTTATGAGGCATTACATTTTGGCTGAAATACATGATGAAGTCATCAATGGGTATGAATAATGCTGACAGCATTTGAAAAAATATAAAAGTTCCGTAAATTTGCCTACGATTTTTTTTTCTCTGTTGTTTTGAACCTTCCCTGGGAATGATGTGACTGCAAGACAAGAACAGTAAGGTTGACTTAGCACCTAGATAACATCACATCAGGATAGGACAGGTTTTTTAGGCTAGCTGTACTTTTCCGGTATTTTTTCACATGATCATAATTTAGGATTGTGGCAGTAAGTTGCTGTGAGGTTTGTGCTTTAACTGCAAGCTATGATTTCCATACTAACATTATGTGAACCAAAGCAGTTGCAGCATAGTCGCCAAAGTCCAGCCAACAATATGCTTGACCTTTCATTAAACAGAGACGACTGATGGTGAATCTAACCTGAGGTCACCATGCCTCAGAAGAGGGATGAGGCCAAGAAGACAGGACCTTTATGAGGAACACAACCAGGGTGAGAATTGAACAACCACTGTCCAGCCAAATGAACTAACTGATTCCCAAACCAAAATACAGATGATACAAAGAACATATTCTGTAGGCTGTAATTCACAGATGTAACTCTGTGCGACAATTTACTACAAAATTACAACAGCTGAAATTCAGTATCTTTTTACAGTGTTTTCAAATTATAATTAAAGGTACAATAAAGCAGAACAAAGCCATTTGTTTTTGGCATAAATGATGTTTGGTTGTTCGGGGCAAGCGCATTATATTGAAAATTAAGTCACAATTTGACCATGAACAGATACATCACTTCAGCACACAGAATGGAATTACTGAACGTATACAAGTATTAGCACAAGAAGTCACAAGTTAGCCTGTTGTACCTGCATCAGTAACAGGTTTACATAGTAGCAACTATTCTCATATATTTTCCAATTTTTTTCCCATATTTTGCCTCAAGAATTCTAATTTCCTTTTAGAAGTGATAATGCATTCGACACCCTCACCTCCACAGAGATCTTTCTTTTCCTTATCTTCCCTTTATGCCTCAAATACCATTTCCGAAGTTACCTCCTGCTTTCTGACCATTATGAATCATTGAATCATTTCCAAAGCATTTGGAGAATTCCATTAACTTTTCCTTAGCCTGCATACATATCACACTGAAAGCCATGAAAAGGATAAATGAGTTGCTGTATGCGCATGCCAGGCATTTAAGCAAGCATATTTCACAATCCAAACTTTATTTCAAACTTTTTTCAGCAGATAATAATGTCATTATGGTCTGCTGGTGATGTGCCTTCACAGGTGTCAATTTCACATTCGGGTAAATTTTAGATATTCCACTTCAAGTTTATTCAATCTCAAAGGAAGCTCAAATCAGATGTGGAAATACAGCAATCAAATGCAGGAACAGAGACTTGGGATGGAAAGTGTGAGTATACGGTGAGATTAAAAAAAGAACATCAGAATCTCAACATAATCCTTTCTCAGAAGGCAGAGTAATTTTTTTTTGCCTGTGGGGTTGGGGGTGGAGATGTCTGTGATGTGAGCCCCTACCAAAGCAAATGTGTAAATCAGGAATCTGTAAATTCAGTGATGCTACACATCTGCCATTGTGCTACACTTCATCTGTAACTCTTGCATTGACCACCAGTACACATTACAAATCTTAAACTCATGCAATCATTATAACTTAATTGATTGTAATAATTGAATCCTTGGTGTCTCTGTGAAGGTGATGTAATCACAAATGAGCTTAGAAGTGTCACCTATGTTTGCAAATTCACAACTATGTTCTGCAGGTGTCATCGCTCGAAACTGTTATCCTCATACAGTGAATTTTGAGTAAGAACAAGGTCTGTTATATTCACTGGTCATTCTTGGGTGTGTTGGGAATTTCAATGAGGATGTATCTGCTGGACATAAATTCCAAATGTTATTTGCTGACATGGCTTGTGCCACATACATCCGGTTTTGTGAAGGCTTCTGGATGCCATATTCAGTTAAATGCTGTCTTGATGTCAGAAGCAGTCATTATCAGCTCAACATACTTTACATCGCTGATAAATTTAGATACGAGTCTACCTCATTATCCAACTTATTGATCAATACAGTGACTAATTGACATTTTACCATACATGTACAGAAATTGTCATTTTGATGCAGATGACATGGTGGGACGAGGGGCTGAGGAGTAAATAATCGATAGAGATAGAGTCCAAACAGAAAGAAGGACAGAGAAGGGATTGGATACCGGCCAGTCTAGGAGAATGAATAGCTATTAATAGGGTCTACTAGTGGCTAACAATGGGGTTGTATGTAATAGCAGACTGTGTGATAACAAAGCCTGGTTTGTGAGGGTTGCTGTAAGGAAATGGGAGACGGTGCATCAAACCCTAAAATTTCTGAACTCGATATTGAGTCCAGACGGCTATACATACTTGCCAAGCGGAAAATGAGGTGTTGTTCTTCCAGCTTACGCTGAGCTTCAATAGTGCACTGCAGAAAGCCTGAGACAGGGATGTTGGCCAGGGAACTGAAGCTCAGGATATTTTTTGTGGACAGAAGTTAAGTGTTCTAAGAAGTGGTCACTCAGTCCATGCTTTGTCTCCCCAGTGTAGAGGAGACTACATTATGAGCAGTGAATACAGTAGACTAAATTGAGCGAAATGGAAGTAAAGCGCTGCTTCACTTGGAAAGTGTGTTTGGGCCTGCGGATACTGAGGAGAGAGGAAGTAAATGGGAAGGCCTTAGACCTCCGAAGTTGAAGAGGAAGATGCTGTGGGGTTGTATTTGGATGTTGGGTGTACAGAATGAGTGGACCAGGGTGTCTGGGAGGGAAGGTCCCTGTGGTAGGCTGGTGTGGGAGGGAAGTGAGGGGGAGGGCTGAAGTGCTGAAGGAATCGCTAATATCAGAGAGGATCCCAGAGGACTGGAAAATTGCTAACATTACACCACTGTTTAAAAAAGGACCAAGACAAAAGATGGAAATTACAGACTGATTAGCCTAAGCTCAGTCATGGGTAAGATCCTAGAATCCATTTTGAAGGTTGAAATTTCTGAATTCTTGGATGTGTATAGTAAAATAGGGAAAAGTCAGCATGGTTTCATCAAAGTGAGGTCATGTCTGACAAATCTGCTAGAATTCTTTGAGGAAGTAACAAGCAGGTTTGACCAAGGACAGCCAATGGATGCTATGTACCTGGACTTCAAGAAGGCCTTTGACAAGGTACCACACAGGAGGCTACTGAGTAAGATAAAGGCCCGTGGTGTCAGAACTAGTGTGGATAGAAGCTTGGCTGTCTGGTAGAAAGCAGACAGTGTGGATAAAGGGGTCGTTCTCAAGACGGCAGTCAGTGACAAGTGGTGTTCCACAAGGCACAGTGTTTGGACCGCAACTTTTCACTTTATGTATTAACGATCTAGATGAAGGAACTGAGGGCATTCTGGCTAGGTTTACAGATGACACAAAGATAGGTAGAGGGACAGGTAGCACTGAGGAGGCAGGAAGGCTGCAGAAGGATTTGGACAAGTTGGGAGATTGGTAAAAGAAGTGGCAAATGGAGTACAACGTGGGAAAGTGTGGGGTCATGCACTTTGGTATGAAGAATAGAAGTAGGGACTGTTTTCTAAATGGGGAGAAAATTCAGAAGTCTAAATTGCAAATAGACTTGGGAGTTCTAGTCCAGTTGTACTCTCAAGGTAAACTTGCAGGTTGAGTCAGTAATTAGGAAGGAAAATGAGTATTTTGAGAGGGCTTGAATATAAAAGCAGGGGTGTACTTCTGAGGCTCTAGTCAGACCACATTTGGGGTATTGTGTGCAGTACTGGGCCACATATCTGAGGAAGGATGTACTAGCTGTGGAGTGTGTTCACAGGACGTTCACGACAATGGTCCCAGGAAGGAAAAGCTTAACATATGATGAACATTTGAGGACTCTGGGTTTATACTCGATGGACTTTATGGAGGGGATCTAATTGAAACATACAGAATACTCTGACCAGAGTTGATGTTGGGAAGATGTTTCCATTGGTAGGAGAGATGAGGACCTAAGGGCATACCTTAGGGTAAAGGGAAGACCTTTTAGAATGGGGATAAGGAGAATCTTCTTCAGCTAGAGAGTGGTGAATCTGTGGAGTTCATTGTCACATAAGGCTGTGGAGGCCAGGTCATTGACTATATTTAAGACTTAGATAGATAGGTTCTTGTGTGTCAAGAGGATCAAGGATTATGGGTGAAAGCAGGAGAATGGGGTTGAGAAATTTATCAGCCACGATTGAATGGTGGAGCAGACACAATGGGCTAAATGGCCTAATTTCTGCTCCTATGTCTATGGTCTGTGCATGGGATGGGTTGGACCCAGTTGTGAGCTCTGTAAACTCTAGTGTTGGGGAATTCTTGGTTGAGGAAGAGGTGGACATCTTGGAGGCCCCTTTATTGAAATTAGCATCATCAGAACAAACTGGGACAATGGAAAGAATCTTCACCAGAAGCAGGGTGTGAGGATGTAAAGCCAAGGTTAGTCAGTCAGTTTTTAGTGGATATTGGTGGCCTGTCTATCCCCTGAAATGGAAATAGAAATGTCGAGCAAGAGAAGGGAAGAGTCCAAGATGGACCAGGTGAACGTGAGAGCTGGGTGAAAATTGGAAATGAAATTATAAATTTTCCCAATACCAAACGAGAGAGAGAAGCAGTACCAATTATATCATTGATATCCTGGAGAAATAAATGTGTGTGGGGCTGGAATACGACTGGAACAAGGAATGTTCCATGTACGAATATTCCACAAAGAGAGAGGCATAACTAAGGCTCATGCAGGTGCCTGTGGCTATCCTTGTGACCTGAAGAAAGTGAGAGGAGTTAAAAGTAAGGTTGGTCAGAGTGAGGATGAGCTCAGCCAGGTGGAGTTTTCCAATACAGTTAAAGTTATACAAATTCTTCTTTCTTTTGTTTGTATTTTAATTTATGGGAAAAAATAAAGTGGGTTTTGCTTAAAACCATGTAGTGTGACCAAATTATGTCTGGAATACAGCATCTTACACTTGCCTTTGAATAAGATTAAAGTTCGGGTCTAGGCTGTCTCCTTGATATATTTGCAGGATGATTGGTCTGCTCCATAACAATTTGAGGACTCATGTGAAATCAAAATATCTAACTTCAGGCTGTGTTTAAGATTATTGAAATCAAAGACAGTGGGTGTTGCATTTGGTTGGTTTAAAGAAGGTGTGCATTGTGTATTAATGGTCTTTCAGCCACTAAGCATCACATTGAGTGTTCTACAGAAAGTGAGCAAGGCAAAACAAGTTAAAGTTTGAGTTGCCTGTGTTTGTGAGGAAAGGGGAAATAATTGCAGTGATCGCTTTGCATTTACAATTACAAGTGAAGCAGTTTGAATTAGAGGCAATGGCAAGGGAAAAAGAAAAAGAAAAAAAAAACTGCCCGAGTAGAAAGAAAAGAAAGAGAGGCAAAAGCAAATGAGAGGCAATTGCAGTGGAACAAAGAGCAAAAAAATTAAAACAGCTGCAATATGAAAAGGAAATGAAATAGCTTGAGTTACAATTAAAAGCTGAAGGGAGAAAAGAGAGCTTTTGAACTTCAGAAGTTGGAAATGGAAGAAGAAAGCCCACTTAAAACAGCAACGGTAGAAGGTAGTAGTGATGGCGGGGAGGCAGTGACGAAGAGCAAACCCATCTTAGCCAAAGGTTTGTTGGGAATCTGTTTATATATGCCCAAGCATTACCAAAGTTTGATGAGAACGATGTAGAAACCTTTTGCACTTCATTTGAGAAAGTGGATAAACAAATGAAATAGCCAATCACCATATGTTTCCACACAGTAGGAAATCTAATCTTATCAAAACAGAATAAGCCAGTGCAGTTTATTAAAGTGGTAAAGGAGATCCCAGTGGAAGCTAAAAAGCTGCAAAAGTCTAGTCAGGTAGGAGTGATGCCTATTATGTTGAAAAGCTAGTGGAAAATCAGGCAACTCAGATGTTACAAATATGTCATGGGATTTTTCCAGGCTATATTGTAACAAGGTCATAAAGCCAAAAATTGAGAAATCAAAAAAGAAGATAAAGAAGTTGAAATTCAATTAGCAAAAATTATGATTTGATTAAATATTTGAGAAAAAACAAGAACAGCTGGAAGAAAACTGGATATTTTTACTTTAGAGAGGTTAGTTGAATTGCAACAAAAATTCAAAAAAATTAAGCAGTTGCGTCAAAAAGCATACACAGAAGAAGAATCGGCATCTGTCCCAGAATGGTAAAAACAATGCCTGCAGATGCTGGAAACCAGATTCTGGAGTAGAGTGGTGCTGGAAAAGCACAGCAGCTCAGGCAGCATCCGAGGAACAGGAAAATCCTGATGAAGGGCCGTTACATATTCTAGCAGATGAAAACTGGGCAGAAAGTTAGCAACTAAGAGAAAGTGAGGACTGCAGATGCTGGAGATCAGAGCTGACACACATTCCTAATTTCTGAAGAAGGGCTCACGCCAGAAACGTCGATTCTCCTGCTCCTCGGATGCTGCCTGACCTGCTGCGCTTTTCCAGCAACACATTTTCAGTTCTGATACTCCAGCATCTGCAGACCTCACTTTCTCTAGTAATGTGTCTCAAACAATTATATACACTGATCATAACCTCTTAATGTTTTTCAAAAAATTTAAAGCTACAGATACTTGGCTATTTTTGTAACAGCCATTTAATTTGAAAATTATACACGTGGCAGGATGAGAGAACGTAATTGCCGACACATTGTCACGACTATGATGAAGGAAGATTAAGGCGTTCAGTGGCTGAAGTAATGGTTGAAATGGACTATAATATTGAATGCATTACGTTGAAGGTTTTAAGATTGTATATTGATGGTTCTTTCTTTGAAGGGGACAGGATATTATGGCTTAGAGGTGTGTTTTGTCCTTTTTTTTCAAAGAGAGGTTCTGAGCCATAGGTGTCAAGCCGTCTATTTGAAGCCAATAAACAGCTTGTGAGGACTTTAGGTTTTTTTTAAAAGGTTGGAACAATATAAACAACATGGATGGGTGGAATCAGGCTCCCACAGAGAAAATTTTGTTTTAGCTTTCAGCAGTTGCTGAGGTTTTTGAAACTGGTTGTAAAAGCTGCTACATCTCTTTCTCTGTTACAGCTAAAAGCTTAGGTTCCCTTCCTACTGCCAGAATCAAATGTGAGACAATCTGTTTTACTGACTCTGCCTTTGCTAAGGATTATGGAGTGTTAGTACATTGAAACAGTTGCTGTTTAGTGGTTAAATGTTTCATTATTCTGCTCCATTTTCCAATAGAGTTATAGTTACATGATTTCCCTTTCTTTTGTTTGAATTTTTAACTAGTGGTAAGAATAAAGTGTGTTTTGCTTAAAGCTGAGTACTGTGACCAATTGAATTACATCCAGAGAACACAACCTTACACCTGCCTTTAAATAAGATAAAAATTAGGGTCTAGACTATCTCCTTTATATATTTGCAGGTTATTAGTCTGGTCCATAACAATGTTAAAGAAGTGTACGCAGAATTCTCTCATACAGTGTCAGAAAATAAACCTGTGAACAAAGTCAAAACACATGGAATAGAACAAACAGTACCAATATCGATACAAAATTAGTTGACTAATAGGGAACATAAAGTAATTGTTAATGGAGATTTTTTCCGTTCATTTTTTGTTCTTATTGTTAATGAGGTTTTTTTGGACTGAAGTTGGATTGCTGTGGCTTGCCTAAGTTGTCATTCATAGAACCCTCACCCTGCTTGAAATATAATACAGCTTGGTTTACAGGGCATAATGTCAACATTTTCAATGTGGGAAACTGTGAATCAATTCATTTTGGTAGGAAGAGTACAGAGAGAATATGAAAAATAGGACACAATTCTAAAAGCAGAGCAGCAACACACAGACCTGGGTACAATGTGCACATCATTGAATATGGCAGGACAGCTGGAAAGAGCAGTTAACGAAGCACACAGTATCATAGGCTTTATTATCAGGAGAGCAAGATCATGGCTATTATATTTAATATGTATAAGACATTTATTCAGCTTCAAATAGGCTACTGTGCTCAATTCTTGATACACATATTGAAAGGTACATACAAACATATGAACTAGTGGCAGGGGTAGACCATTCGATCTCAAGAGTGAGCCATTATTTCATAAGATAATGGCTGCAGTAACTGTGGCCTCAACTTCACTCTCCTGTCTACCACTTTGTTCCATCATCTGTCTCACTTACTAGTTAAGGATATATCTGCCTCTGAATTAGAAATATCAAATGAAGTGCGACCACCACTCTTGAGGGAAGACAATTAATCAAACTCATGACAATCCGAGAAAAAAAATTCTCCTCATTCTAACTTAAATGGAAGACCCTTTATTTTTAAACTTCATCCCTGAGTTCTTGAGCTGCCCACAAGAGGAAACATCTCTTCAGCATCTACCTGTCATATTCTCTCAGGATCTTATGTTTCAAAAAGAGCATCTTTCATTCTTTTAAACTCCAAGGGCAGAATGTGTAGAAGTATGAGTGACATGGTCTATGGTGAGATGTTTGGTAGAATCAAGTGATAAGTGAAGCATAGGCCATCTCTTTGTTGAGATAATTTGACACTACCATTTATGCTTTTCACAAGCGACCTGGTGAGTTTTCATTAGGCAGTGGTGAAATGCCGTGACATGGGTTAACGCTTGTTAAATGCATTGTGAACATCACAACTCAAATCAATAATAACACATCTTATCAAACTCACCAAACAAGCTAGACAGCAGGAAAACTCGACAAAGAAGCCAGAACATGTACCTAGTGAACGCAACCTACCAGTTGCTCCAAATGACCTCTTTGTTGGAAACCAGACACTAACATCGCTGCATTATGCTCTATGGGCACTGTCCACACAAACCCAAAGTCCACCAATATGGGCATTTGATATGTGCCAGCCTCTAAGAATTCTCATTGTGCATTTGCCATCCACTTACTCTATGCTTCTGCCCTTCAAAGCTGCATTATGGATGCACTAACAATTGTCATTGTAATGCTGCTTTGAGGAGACTGTGCACTTAAGGAAACACAGCCTGATAATTTACTGGACAAGGTTGCATTTCTGGGGTCGCTGCTTGCTGTCATTGAGTTCACTGACTCTAAGCCTACTTGGAAACTCTCAGCATCCATGTCTTACAGTTCTTTGCCATTTTGAGCTTTGCCCCCTCAGCCAGAGATACCAGGTTCTTACTAATACTGTTGTAAAATGCTATTTAGCACAGACACAAAGCCAGGAAGCTTGTTATATTTGTCAGCAGGCCTCAATCAAGGTATGGGGGTTAGCCTTCGCTTGGGAGGTCCTAGCAGAGTAAGTCAGGGGCAGTACCCAGTGCCATTCCAGGCCATGTCTCCTTGTAAGTGGTGAGGAGCCAAATGCTGAGCAGACCACCATCTGCCTTATTGCCCTATTGTGGGCTGTTTACCTCGTGAAATGAGAGGAAGGCAAATATTATGGGAGATGATGATGTGCTGTTACCTTTGGTGCAGATGGAAGGTGTCCCAAGCGAGTAAGCAGACAGGGCACAGGGCATGCAAAGTTAGTTGTATCAAGGGGAGGGGTGGATGACAGCAAGTGGAGAATATGGCATAGTCAATTGTGAGAGAAATAGTGCACAAAGCCTTGGTAGGAGGTGGGCACAGTAGTGGAGTTGGTTGCAAATGAAGTATCAGAGAGATGAAGGCAGTACTTACCCTGGTGGAGTAGAGAAGGAAACTGACCTCTTACTACAATTCCTTTAGATGGCTGAGAGTACTTTAACCTAGTTGCAAACTCTGACCAGGCTGGAAGGGGGGATTGGCATCATGGTTTTATTGCTGTCCCTGGGGGAAGAGGAAATCCTGTAATGGCACTACCCTGTCCAACAGGACTTCTAGAATTGCGAAGAGGGACGCCGATTTCCCTTAGAATAAATATCGGAAACTGTGCAGGGCATCCCTGGACTGACAATACTTGGCCGGGTACACAATAAGCTTTTAAAGACAGTGCTAGGGTTGCTGGTATTATGGATGATATCCACCATGTAGTGACTTGTTCTGGGAATGGAAAATGGTAAGACTGGGTGAAAAATGGACATGGGCAACAGGTACTTAATGAGGTGAATTTTGAAAGATGGGGCAAGAAAGCTTGTGAGGTTATAAGTTCTCCAAAACATTTGATGCAATTCAAGACTTAGCCAAAGAAAAACCATTAATTCAACCCTAAAAGACACAACCTCGACCTGTCTAATGCTTCCTCACAAGATAATCCCCTCTACCAAGAATGAATCAAGTGAACATTCTCTGAATTGCTTCTAATGCAATTATGCCCTTTCTTATATAAAGGAGACCAAAATTATACACAGTACTCTAGATGTGGTCTTGTAAATGCCCTGATACAGCTGCAGTAAAACATCTCTACATTTATTCATTTTTCATTACCCTTGCAATAAATGACAACATTCCATTTGCCTTCCTAATCATTTGCTGTACCTGCATATGAACTTTTGATACTCATGCACCAGGACATTCAGATCCCTCTGTACTTCAGAGTTACCGGTGTGTTACCTTATTATTCTTCCTGTCAAAGCGGACCAAAAGATGTAAGGCATATGAGTGTAAAAAGATTCACAAGAGTTGTTTTAGCAATGAGGAACCTTGGATACAAAGACAGATTAGAGAAGTTAAGACTGTTTTTTTTTGAGAAGAGAAGGCAATATCATTACATGACTGGACAAAGTAGATTGAGAAAACTCTTCCCGTTTGTGAAAGTTTGAGGACAAGAAGGAATAGATTTAAAATAAATGCAAGAAGAAGCAATGGCAACAAGAGAAATAAAATTATCGGGCAGCAATTATCATGAGTAAGATCTTGAATCCACTGGCTGACAATGTGACGGAGGTAGGTTCAATTATGGCAATCAAAACATAATTAAATAATTTTCTGAAATATGCAGGGTTACAGCAAAAGGGAGTGGAGAATTGGTGTAATGCTACATTCAGACAGCTGTGGTAGAATGAGGAGCTGATAGCCTCCTACTGTGCTGCAATAATTCTGTGGAGAAAGTGAGGTCTGCAGCTGCTGGAGATCAGAGTCAAGAGTGTGGTACTGGAAAATCACAGCAGGTCAGGCAGCATCCGAGGAGTAGGAGAATCAACGTCTCAGGCATAAGCCCTTCAAGAAGGGATTATGTCCAAAACATCGATTCTCCTGCTCCTTGGATGCTGCCTGACCTACTCTGCTTGTCCAGCACCACACTCTTGACTATAATAATTCTGTGAAAGGATTCAGAACTTGAGCTTTGTAAATATAAGTGAAGTGTGAAATTAAGTAAATTATACTGCAGTATTTTGATCAATTCTGAACAGCACACTCTTGGGAAAGTTTTAAAGGGTGCAGAACATATTCACTAGAATCTATGAGGATGAGAAACTTTAGTTATATGGAAAACTAAGGAAGCAAGGAGATTTTGGCTTAGAAGAAGAAAAAATTAAGATGACATTTAATTGGGCAATTAAAAATTATGAATAGTTTTCAATTGATCAGGAGAACGAATTTCCATTGGACTGAGGTCAGAATGCTTCAGAAGTTTACTGCTATTGATTATTATCTTGTGTGTCATTGCATAAAAGGCAAACATAGTAGAACTGACAAGCTCTAATTTCAGCTCAGCAGAGAAAGATGGCACAGAGATCTTCCAGCAGGCTGGAATGGTTTTACCCACTACTAACTGCCAACATCACCTCAGTGTAGAGAGGGGAAAAGAGACTAGGTGGCAGCAAACTTTCTTGTTGCTAATTTTACCTAATTTGTTCACAGTTGGCCCATTGAAGACATTCCACTGTTATCCCCAAATTTCAGCATTCTGTCATGGAATATTTGAGAAAGAGAGCTCTGTGAAAGTCAGGACAAATATCATCAGAGGAAAACGGTAGGTGGTAACACAGCTAGGGAAAGACAGGAAGTACTAAAGTAGATGTGACATTGTTAAAGAAAGCTGATAATGATTCAAGAGAAATGAATTAAAAACTAGGAATTTTGTCAGTATTTGGGAAGATCTGGGATAGGAGAGGTAAAAATTAAGTGCATGGAGATAAAGTTGAGGTCAAGACAGGTAAAGCATGTGGAGAATTAGAATGGTAACCATTTCAGAAAAGATTTGCCTTCAAAAGAAAAACAAATTTTGTAATCTCATCTTCAGGTCTATAAGGCTATATTGTCATGCTCGTTTAGTTGCCCTACAATCCCCAGTGTTTTCCTCAATTACTCAGCAATTTACAGCATAATTACTGACACTGTGCCTTTAGAAACGACAATTAATTATATTCAGAACATAGAATAGAACAGCACAATACAGGCCCTTTGGCCCTTGATGTTGTGCCGACCTTTTATCCTACTCTAAGATCAAACTAACCTATGTATCCTTCATTTTACTATCATCCATGTGCCTATCCAAGAGTCGCTTAAATGTCCCTAATGTATCTGACTCTACTACCTCCACTCTCAGTGTAAAGAACTGATTTGTGACATCTCCCCTAAACCTTCCTCGCCTTAAAATTATGCCCCCTTGTGATAGCCATTTCTGTCCTAGGGAAAAAGTCTATGATTATTCACTCTATCTATACCTCTCATCATCTCGTGCATCATTGTCAAGTCACCTCTCACCCTTCTGTGCTCCAATGAGAAAAGCCTTAGCTCCCTCAACCTTCCTTCATAGGACAAGCCCACCAGTCCAGGCAGAATCCCGGTAAATCTCCTCTGCACCCTCTCTAAAGCTTCCACATCCTTCCTATAATGAGGCAACCAGAACTGAACACAATATTCCAAGTGTGGTCTAACCAGGGCTCTCCAGAGCTGCAGCATAACCTAACAGCTCTAAAACTCAATTGGCCTGCTAATGAAAGCCAACACACCATACACCTTCTTAACAACCCTATCAAACTAAGTTGGCAACTTAGAGGAATCTATGGACATGGACCCCAAGATCCCTCTATTCCTCCACACTGCCAAGAATCCTGCCTTTCTGCATTCTGCATTCAATTTCTACCTTCCAAAATGAATCACTTTTCCAGGTTGGATTCCATCTGCCAGTTATCAGCCCAGTACCCCTCTACCAATATATGCAAACCATTGGCGGAACTGGTCCTCACCTCAACAACCTCTCCTTCAAATTCTCCCCTTCCTTCAGACCAAAGGAGCAGCCATGGGCAACCACATGGACCCCAGCTATGTCAGCCACTTCATCGAATACGTGGAACAGTCCATCTTCTGCAGCTACACTGGCACCATCCCACACCTTTTCCTCTGCCACATTTATGACTGCATTGTTGCCACTTCATGCTCCCATGAGGCTGGTAGGTTAATCAACTTCATGAACACCTTCCACCCTGACCTCAAGTTCATCTGGACCATCTCCCTCCCCTTCCTGGACCTGTCCGTCGCCATCTCCGGTGACCAACTCAACAAGGACTTCTACTTCAAACCCACTCATTCACTCATTCACCTGGACTACACCTCTTCCCACCACACCTCCTGTAAAACAGCTATCCCTTCCTCCCAATTGCATTGCCTCTGCCGCATCTGCTCCCAAGAGGAGCAATTCCTCTCCAGAACATCCCAGATGGCCTCCCATTTCAAAGATCACAAATTCCCCTCCCACATGATCAACAAAGGCCACCAGCACATCTGCACAACTTCCCGTACCCTTGAACCTCACCACTCCAGTCGCAACAAGGAAAGAAACCCCCAGTCCTCACCTTCCACTCCACTAATCTCTGGATACAGCGCATCATCCTCCACCATTTCAACCAGCTACAATCAGACCCCACCACTCATTAGGTCCATGCCCCACACCAACTCACCCTCCACTTCTGGCATCTTCCCCTGCTGTCGCAAGAGATATAAAACCTGCACCCACACCTCCTCTCTCACCTCCATCCAAGACACCAATGGATCCTTCTACATCTTCTGAGAACTTCTGCATTTCATCTAATATGTCTGTCGCTCTCGATATGGTCTCCTCCATATTTGGGAGATAGGAGGCCAACTCGCAGAACGTTTCAGGGAACATCTTTGGGGCACACGCACCAAACAACCCCACTACCCTGTGACCAACTACTTCAACATCCCCCTGCCACTCTGCCAAGGACACAAATGTTCTGGGCCTCTTTCAATGCCAAATCCAAGCCACCCGATGCCTGAAGGAAGAACACCTCATCTTCCTCATTGGCACCATCCAACCACACGGCATCAATGTCAACTTCGCCAGTTTCTTCATCTCCCCTTCCCCCACCTCATCCCAGATACAACCTTTCAACTCAGCACCAACCTCTTGAACTGTCCTACCAGTCCATCTTTCTTTCCACCTATCCCCTCCACCCTCGCCTCCGAGCTATCACAATCACCCCCCACCTGCATCTACATAATCGCTTTGCAACCTCACCCACAGCCCCACCCCCACTTTCCTATTTATTTCTCTGACCTCTCCCCCCACCCCGCTAACATTCCCGATGAAGCGCTTATGCCCGAAATGTCAATTCTCCTGCTACTTGGATTCTGCCTGACCTGCTATGCTTTTCCAGTGCCACACTTTTCAATACCGATCTCCTGCAAGTGTAGTCCTCGCTTTCTCCTGGTTCTGCATTCAATGTCCCGTTGCAACCTACAACAGCCCTTCACACTATCCACCACTCCACCAACCTCTGTCATCTGGAAACTTACTAACCCACCTAATTCTTTATCCAAGTCATTTTTTAAAATTACAAAGAGCAGAGGTCCCAGAAAAGATCCCTGTGAAACATCACTGGTCACTGAGCTCCAGGCTGAATACTTTCCATCTACTACCACTCATCTATGGGCCAGCCAATTTTGTATCCAGACAGTCAAATTTCCCTGTATCCCATGCCTCCTTACTTTCTGAATGAGCCGACCATGGGGAACCTTGTCAAATGCCTTGCTAACATCCACTGCTCTACCTTCATCAATGTGCTTTGTCACATCCTCAAAGAATTCATAAGGTTTGTGAGGTATGACCTGCCCCTCACAAAGCCATACTGACTATCTCTAATCAAACTACTGTTTTCCAAGTAATCATCAATCCTGTCTCTCACAATGCTCTCCAATAATTTGTCCACCATAGACTTAAGACTGACTGGTCTATAACTCCCAGGACTATCCCTATTCCTTTTCTTCAACAAGGAAATAACATTTGTCACCCTCCAATCATCTGGCACTACTTCAGTGGACAGTGAGGATGCAAAGATCACTGCCAAAGGGTGGCAACCTCTTCTCTCTTTTCCTGTAATAACCTTGGGTGTACGTCGGCTGGCCCAGGTGATTTACCTATCTTTATGTTTTTCAAAATTTTCAGCACATCCTCCTTCTTAAAATCAACGTTTGAGCATATCAGCCTGTTTCACACTGTCCTCAGAAACGGCCAGGTCCCTCTCAAGTAGTGAATACTGAAACAAAGTATTCATCAAGGACTTCTACTACCTCCTCTGACTCCATGCACAAGTTCCCCTCACTATTCCTGATCAGCCCTACGCTCACTCTGGCCATCCTCTTGTTCTTCAAGTAAGTGTAGAACACCTTAGGATTTTCCTTAATCCTACCCACAAAATGACTACCCCTTTCTTGTTTCTGACTTCCACCCATACTGATTCCGTCAACAAACCCTCCTCGACGGCCTGCCTTTTTACAGCTGTGATACTAACCCTGAATAGCAATGCCACTCCCCAACCCTTTTTACCTCACCCCCTATTCCTTTTGAAACATCTGAACCCTGGAATATTTAACAACCATTCCTGTCCCTGTGATATCTAAGTCTCCGTAATGGCCACAACATCATAGTTCCAAGTACTGATTCATACCCTAAGTTCATCACCTTTATTCCTGATAGTTCTTGTGTTAAAATAGACAAGCTTCAACCCATCACACTGACTGCAACTTTGCCCTATCAACTGCCTGTCCCTCCTCATGGATTCTCCGCATGCTATATCGGGCTATTCACCAGCTACCCCATTCTCAGATCCGTAGCTCCAGTTCCCACCACTCGCCACACTAGTTTAAACCCTCCTGAAGAACTCTAGCAAACCTCCCACTCAAGATATTGGTGCCCCTTCAATTCAGGTGCAACCTATCCTTCTTGTACAGGTCCCACATTCCCCAGAAGGTATTCTGATGATCCACATATCTGAAGCCGTCCCTCCTACACCAGCCCTGCAGCCACATGTTCATTTGCACTCGCTCCCTGATCCTAGCCTCACTAGCTCATTGCACCGGTAGCAATCCTGAGATTATGACACTGCTTGTCCTGCCTTTTAGCTTCCAACCTAACTCCCTATATTCACTTTTCAGGTCCTCATCCCTTTTCCTAGCCATGTCATTGGTACAAATGTGTACCACAACTTCTGGCTGCACTCCCTCCCACTTAATGAAACATTTTTTTTTAACATTTACAAGCAATTTCCTAAAAATATCTGTAAAATGGAAATAAGAGGGAGTAACTCAATAAAATCACAATTAAAATTAATTAAATTACAATTAACTAAAATTACAATCATCAAGGAAATTATACTAGACAAATTATTGGAGCTGTAGTCTTGCAAGTCCAGATTCTGAGGGCCCCATGCTCTTAAAAAGTGTGGCTAATTAGATAGTTAAGACTTGGTTTTAATTTTCCGATACTCCATGATTTGGGGAAGATTCCATTATATTGGAAAATTCTGAATAAAATTCTTTTATTCTAAATGGATAAAAAGTAGGGAACTACAAGCCAATTAGCTTGCCATCTGTTACAAGGGAATGTTAGAAGCTATTATTAAAGATTAGGGCATTTACAAAATTTCAGTGTAATCAGTCAGACACAACATGGCTTTGTGAAGGAGAAATCATGTTCAACCAATCTCTCCGATCTAAAGTATACTGTACAGCACTGGTTTCGTTACTGAAGAAAGAATGTAAGTGCATTGAAGCATTCAGAAAAGGCTTACTTAAGTAGTGGTTCTCAGCCTTTTGTTTCTTGCATATCGCCAATAATCTGTCAAAAGATCCTAGTCCCACCTGCAGGCTCCCTAACTTTCTCAAGAAAGTCACTTTGCAAAGCATCCCTTTGTATGAAACATCACTGCTTTCCCTACTGGCAACTAACTAGCACAAATATATGTATAGACAGTTGATACCTTAATGCTAATCTCAATGTCATTTTTTAAAAATTGTAATAAATATTTTTGAAACTGTGTGTCTCATCTAGACAACCTTTCATGTTCCATCACTGGAATGTTCTGGTCACCCTGCAGGCTCGAATGGCCAAATAGCCACCTCTATATGTCTATACCTATGTACATATGGATGCATCACATTACTTGTCAATATGGAAGTAAAATTGGGATAAATCAAACAGCGGTTTTTAAAGATGAGGTACTTGTGGTCAACCGAGCTAAATTTCTAATGAGGGGAAAGGTAGTACAAGCAAAGCCAAAGTTCCATAGATGACAAACCAGCGAGCAAGTAAGATTAAATAGACAAAGAGTGAGGATGTCAGATGTCAAGTTGATAATTCATGAGAGGAACAAGATCAATATTTAAGTCCAGAGAGGAATTCATACTTAAAATAAAGGCAAAGATAAAGAGGAAGCATTATGAAGGTTATCGACGTAATCAGGACTAGATGCATCTGAAAAATGCAAGGGAAGTAACAACAGCTTGTAGAGTGTGGAGAAAAGAAAATTAATAGGTTAGATTTATGATTCACTTCAGTTGCCTGAACAGGTGGAGAAGCTGTATCTGATCTTCTTAGAAATGGTTAAGAAGAGATTCATGTTCAAAGTCAAGAGGTACAGACAGAACAGGAAGAAACTAAAGTGTGAGGATCAAGAACCAGAGACATCAATTTAAGGTTACTAGCAAGACAACAAATGATGATATGAGAAAAGAAAACGTATTCCCTCAGTAAGTGGTTGGGATCTGGAAAACACTTGTGAGGGAATGGTGAAAGTAGATCTAGTTGTAGCTTTCAAAAGGAACTAGATAAATACCTAAAGAGGAAAAAATAGGAAGGCAACATCTAGCAAGCAACAATTTGATTTCAGACAGGCAACATGGTTTCGTCAAGGGCAGGTCATATCTCAAACCTCATTGAGTTTTTTGAGAAGGCAACCAAGTATGTGGAGGAGGGTAGGGCAGTTGACATGCTGTACATAGACTTCAGTAAAGCCTTTGATAAGGTTCCACATAGTAGGCTGTTGGACAAAATGCAGAGACATGGGATTGAGGGTGATTTAGCAGTTTGGATTATAAACCGGCTTTCTGTAAGAAGGCAGAGAGTGGTGGTTTGGTGGAAAATATTCAGCCTGGAGTCCGGTTACTAGTGGTGTGCCAAAAGGATCTGTTTTGGGACCACTACTGTTTGTCATTTTTATAAATGGCTTAGACACACGCATGGGTGGATAGGTTAGTAAGTTTGCAGATGACACGAAAGTCGGTGCAGTAGTGGACAGCGTGGAAGAATGTTGCAGTTACAGGGGAACTTGGATAAACTGCAGAATTGGGCTGAGAGGTGGTAAACGGAGTTCAATGCAGCTAAATGTGAAGTGATTCACTTTGGGAAGAATAACAGGAAGGCAGAATACTGGGTCAATGGAAAGATTCTTGGCAGTGTGGATGTCCAGAGGGATCTTGGAGTCCATATATATAGATCCCTAAAAGTTGATTGTGCTGTTAAGAAGGCATATGGTGTGTTAGGTTTTATTGGTAGAGGGATTGAGTTTTCACTTGGAATATTGTGTACAGTTCTGGTCGCCCCATTACAGGAATGATGAGGAAGCTTTAGAAAAGGTGCAGAGGGGATTTACCAGGATGTTGCCTGGTCTGGAAGAAAGGTCTTATGAGGAAAGATTTAGAGACTTGGGTCTGTTCTCATTGGAAAGAAGAAGGCTAAGAGGGGATTTGATAGAGACATATAAGATGACCAGAGGATTAGATAGGGTAGACAGTGAAAGTCTTTTTCCTAGGATGATGACGTCAGCTTGTACGAGGGGGCATAGCTACAAATTAAGGGGTGATAGATTTAAGACAGATGTCAGAGGCAGGTTCTTCACTCAGAGAGTGATAAAGGTGTTGAATGCTCTGCCTGCCAATGTAGTTAACTCAGCCACATTAGGGAGATTTAAACAATCCTTGGATAAGCACGTGGATGGTGACGGGATAGTGTAGGGGGTTGAGCTTAGATTAGTTCACAGGTTATGTTCTCAGAAATGGGAGTGAGATGATCTTATTTGCACTTGCAGAGAGCCAGCACAATCATGGTAAGCTGAATGGTCACCATTTGTATGATGACTTTCATAAGATTCTATAATTTTAATCCCAACCGCTATGTTGCACATATCAATTTAAGTAATCTTTGTGATTCTACACCAGCAGACGAACTGTGATCCTGTCACTTTCCAAGCTAATTTTCAAATTTGAAAACTTTACTTACTGTGCATTCAAATTCATGTGCTGAGTGACTATAATTTTAAGTAATCTTAAAGTCAACTGATATGAGTAGATTAGAGACTATTTTCAAAGAGGTTATTTTCAAATTCCAAATCCAAATTATCTTTCTGCTCACTATTTAACATAGAAAATAAGTGCAGGAATAGGTTTATTAAGCCCTTCAAAGCCTGGTCCATCCTTCAACATGATCATGACCAATCATGCAATTTAGTTCACTGTTCCCAGTTTCTCCCCACACCCTCTGATCCCTTAGCCCCATAACTAACTCAATCTTGAAAACATTCCATGCTCTGGCCTCAACAGTTCCGTGAGGCATAAAATTCCACAGGCTCACCACTCTCTGGGTATCAAAATTTCTCCTCATCTCAGTAAGTTCCAGTAAGATGGCAGTGAAAGAGGGCTTCTGAGTCCAGGGCTCATTCACTTCATATGTTTTTCTTTTCATTTCTTTTCTTTTTTCTCTTTTTTTTCCCCTCTTTTATTTACTTGGTTGTGGCGACAGCATTGGTGGCGACCAGAGAGCCCAGCAGTGTGGATTCATGGTAGTGGCAAAGGGAAATTTGGGTTCCCAGCAGCTTCTGTATCGATGAGGCAGTTGTAGCAATGGCTGCTGCAGCGAAGGTGAGTTTGGGCTCCCGGAGGGATTTGCTTCCAGGACAGATTCATGGAGGTGATGGAGGAGGCAGGTTTTGGCTCAGTACGAGACCTGGTGACATCAGCAGTGGCTGCATTAGTGAGGTAGACTCTAAATGGACACATGACGGCAGCAGGGTAAAGTTTGAGCCAGAGTGGTACCTGGAAATATCAATGATATCTGCATTGGTGAGATCTAGTGAGGACTCATAGTGGCAAGGGTGTCAGTAGAGGCAAGATGGTGCTGAAGAATGGCAACTTTTTTTCCAGTGGTGATGGCAGAGCCAAGGGGACTCATGCATGGCCACCAGGCCCAAGATGGATTATAAGTTGGACAGTTTCTTCATTTTTCTGCCTTTATATTCTATATTTTGGTTAATTTTTCTGTATTTTGAGATGGCAGTAGAGAGTGGCGACACTATACAATATTTGTACTGTATTTTGTAACAAGATACATGTGATGATAAATAAATCAAATAAATTTTACTCAACATAATTTTAACACTGTAATGTTACAAAAAGGCTTTACACTTAATATTGTTTGGGAGACTTAGGTTTTGAAGGAATGTGGGAAAAGGAATTTATTTCAAATTGTGTGGACATACCTGGATCAATTTATTTGAAAGTGAACTTTCAAAGAATTCTATATTTTTTTTAAACTGAATTCCTAGAAATCACAGACTGGTGATAACTACTTACTTTGTTGCAGACTCTACTGCGACTGTTCTGAAACGTGACTGCCTTGGACAGCTGCTTGTTTTATTTGATGGGATTGGTGAAAAATCTACTAAAAGTTAGCTGAGTTGAAGGGAAGCCTGATAAGAACAACCAATGCTGGAGAGAAGCTGTACGTGAAGAAGAGTCACCTCGACTTGAAATATTAGATTGCTCTCTCTCTCTCCATGGATGTTATCTGACCCACAGTGATCTCCGGCATTTGTTGTTTTCAGTACATGAACAAGTTGTCCAGTCGACCTCTCCCATTTCTGCAAAAGGCTTTTCATTAGATCAGGGTGGAACTCATTTGCTCTTTTAAAAGTGTGATCGAAAGAACAACTTGTAAAGAGTTTTTTTTTGTTTTACTTTGGTGTTTTTTTTCAAATTGTGAACCAAAATAAGTAAAGAACTGTTTTAAAACCAAAGATTGCAAGGATTGCTGCATGATTTGATACTCACTGTAAACACTGTTTATACAACTATCAGTTGTTGAACTGGTTGCAAACAAATTGGAGACAAAGGGTTATGTACAAGTGAAACTTTGCTTGGCAACAAGGAGCAGATTACTAACCAGTTACCAGCGACAAAGGCTTTCTGCCTAACAACATTATGTGATTGGGGTTCTCAGGTAGCCGAAGAGCTTTAGGCTTGAACAAGATACAGACATCAGACCACCACCAGCATTGAAACTCTTTGTTCTCTGCAGTAAACCACTTCAAGATTGCAAAAAAAATTATCTTTTCTTCATCAGTTACTGTAAACTCTGTCTTTTAAGTAATAATTCAGACTTTATTTTTTAGTGAATGAGCCACACTATGCCTTTGGAAGGCAGTAGAAGTACCTGGGGAAGAATTGAGTACAGCATTCTGACAAGCACAAGAATCTCTCAGCAGTCCTTGCAAACAGGTATCACTGAACTGCTTTCCCACATTTTACCTCCATCCATGATCTATACAATGTATACATGCACAAAGTGGAGGTAATAGGGAATTAGAGTTTTCATTCATATTGTTATATGCTAATGGCTCACAACTGTTTACCTGTAATAAGTAGTCATTTTTGTTAAATAAAGAAACCTGGCCCCTGCTGTCAACCTGGGTCTAGAAGACTGGTAAAGTAAGGATTTTTTCATACTTTTAAAAATCTTTAACTTTTGTGACTACCCTGGGAATAGCAGGGCTTGTTTTCCAGTGTGCTACCCCAGTGAGTTTAACAACCTCAAGACCGTATTTCTGAGCGACTATGTTGCAAGACTGCAGAAACAACAGTCCATGATAAGTGCCTTGATCACAAGCTTCAAAACATCACAGCAACAAACTCTATCCTTTGGCCTATAAGAATGCACCACTGGCCAAAGTGTGTTTTTTTCAGGAAGCAAATCTCCTCAGATAAATCCTCTTTTCTGAAGAGTGTGTTTATGTGTGTATAGGTATGAGTGTGTCTTTCCATGTGTATTTTGGAGATATTTAGAGGGATAAGCATTTTTTTAATTACTGCAGTTTTATTTATTAAAGTTTGATTTCATAACAAACCTATAATTGTGTTTAAACAGTTTTGTTTAAAACCTGATACAGACAAGGTATTAATTAGACAGCTTGGTAACTGAAAAACATTTTATTTGATGTTGTGACAGAGTAGTGGTAAGTCTAGAATGACGATGCACTCCTCTAGCCCCATCTGTAACCATAATTATGAAGTGAAATTAGCTGTTCTAACAATAATAAAAAAAGAGTAATCAAAGAGATGGGACAGGTTTTCAATAAGTTTCTCCTTGTATCTTCAACAGTGTCAGTAATACTATAATATATCACTATATATGACTCTAAAAAATCATTCCAAAAACTGAGATTCATATAAAGTGTGAATATTGTAAAATATCACAGAAAACAAGGCAAGTATAAAATGTAAGCTGCCAGAGTGTGGATGATTGCCATTTTGAAGTATGAAACAAAACATAACACTGGTGTTTCATATGAAATTAATATGGCTTGGTTTATTGAATAAATGAATTGAACCAACACATGTTCAACCACAATAAAATAATTTCAAAATCTGTCAAATTCATTGATTTTAGAATTCATTCTGATTTTCTTTGACCAAAGCACCATTGTAAGTTTTGCACTCTACATCAGATGTACCACTTCCAATTTCAGAATTACTTCTTCTCAACAAACTTGATCTCTTTCTATTCATTGAATTAGATGTTGTGTTATTTTTAAACAATCGGGGAACAGTTTGGCACTAATAGCATCTTACAAATTGATGACAGAACCACACAAATGTCAAGAGAGGCATCATGTATATTTTCACTTCTTAAAAATTAATTCTGTCAACCATTCGTTATTTCATTTGGCACATTAAGTAATCCTTGACCAGGTTTTTGATGTACATACTCTTATAAAGTCATAGAGTTATACAGATGTAAAGCATGGAAACAGATCCTTCGGTCCAACCTGTCCATACCGAACAGTTATCCCAACCTAATCTAGTCCCACCTGCCAGCACCCAGCCCATATCCCTCCAAACCCCTTCCTATTCATATACCCATCCAAATGCCTCTTAAATATTGCAATTGTACTAGCCCCCACTACTTCCTCTGGCAGCTCATTGCATACACGCAGCACCCTCTGCGTGAAAATGTTGCTCATAAGGTCTCTTATATCTTTCCCCTCTCATCGTAACTCTCAAGTTCTGGACTCCCCGACCCCAGGGAAAAAGACTGCCTATTTATCCTATTCATGCCCCTCATAATTTTGTAAACCTCAATAAAGGTCACCCCTCAGCTTCCTATGCTCCAGGGAAACCGGCCCCAGGCCTGTTCAGCCTCTCCCTCTAGTTCAAATCGTCCAACACTGGAAACATCCTCGTAAATCTTTGTATCAGTGGTTATATCCCCACATATAACTGCAATTTGAATGTTTTCTTTTTCTTCATAGGCGCTTCTTGAACTCATTGGTTGTATGGGATTGGAACATACTGAGCTGCATTCTTTTCACAAGGTACCAGGATGATTATTCCACATATTATCAATCTATATTTTAATCGTCAATCCAAACAATGTCATGAACAAGCATAAAAATGTCTGACAAGGATCTTGATTTTCAGCATGATTTTACATTTGAAAATTACCATCGGTTTTGTTCTGTTAGCCATATAAACTGTAGTCTTCATGAGAATTGTTTTCAAGTCTTTCCACTACAAAATTTGGTTGCTGGGACTTTCAGAATTTATGAGTATTTTGTTTATGGTGTGCGGTATAATGGGACACTTATTTTTGCCACTGCATGATGATAATCACTATAAATATAATTTTGATAGAGGTCTTTTGGTAGTCTTGCAGAAACCTTGATTTTTTTTGTTCCATAAATTTGCTATTTCAATTAGCTTTAAAACAAAAACAAACTACTGGGTGGATAGTGAAGAAGGCGTTTGATATGCATTTTTTATTGGTCAGAGTATTGAGTACAGGAGTTGGGGGGGGGGGATTGCGGCTGTACAGGACATTGGTTAGGCCACTGTTGGAATATTGTGTGCAATTCTGGTCTCCTTCCTATCGGAAAGATGTTGTGAAACTTGAAGGGGTTCAGAAAAGATTTACAAGAATGTTGCCGGGATTGGAGGATTTCAGACAAAGGGAGAGGCTGAACAGGCTCGGGCTGTTTTCCCTTGAGCGTCAGAGGCTGAGGGGTGACTTTATCGAGGTTTACAAAATTATGAGGGGCATGGATAGGGTAAATAGACAAAGTCTTTTCCCTATGGTTGGGGAGTCCAGACCTAGAGGGCATAGATTGAGGGTGAGAGGGGAAAGATATAAAAGAGACCCAAGGGGCAACTTTTTCATACAGAGGGTGGTACAGGTATGGAATGAGCTGCCAGAGGAAGTGATGGAGGCTGGTACAATTGCAATATTAAAGTGGAATTTGGATGGGTATATGAACAGGAAGGGTTTGGAGGGATATGGGCCGGGTGCTGGCAGGTGGGACTAGATTAGGTTGGGATATCTGGTCGACATGGACGGGTTGGACCGAAGGGTCTGTTTCCACGCTGTACATCTTTATGACTCTGCGACTCTATACTGGGGATAATTGTGACCTGAAATAAAAACGAAAAGTGCAGGAGAAAATCAGTAGGTCATGTAGCCTTTACGGAGATAGAAACAGAGTTAATTTTTTTTTTCAATATGATACTTATTTAAATTAAAGGGGTTGGAAATGTTATGGGTTTTGTGATATAGAGAAAGATGGAGGAGGAACAAGTGGTGCAGATAGTGAAGATATCCCAGAGCAAAAGGAAAAGGACTGCTAATGACAGTGGAGAAGCGACATAGATGAAGCATGATAGGTGTTAACAGCAGAAAATAGGTCAGTTCTACTGAGAGCAACAGGAGCCCATTTTCTACTGAGGACTCTATGCTCCATTTTGATTACTTTTCTGTCCAATTCTGCATACACACACACAGACACACACTTGCTCCCAGTATTTTCAACTATTGACATCTACTCTTCATTTATATGTCTCTGCTGTCATTAGCACTTCTTTTGCTCCTCCTTGCCCCTTTTCTGACAGTATAAAACCCATCATCGTTCCAGTCTCTTTCAGTTTTGAAAAGTCATATTGGACTTGAAACTTTCAGAAGTTTCAGTTTCCCCAGCAATTTCCATGGCTTGAATTAGTCAACTTAAGACAGTATGTACTTATTGTACTTTTGATGATAAACCATCTAGATGACTTTCAACAACAGATTCAAATACATATTTCTCAAGATCAGTCTCTATTCACATTGTATATTAGGTCTTGGGTTCCTTCTCTTCCATTCCTCATGTATCCTTGCTCTAGTTTTTCATTATCCCAGATTTCCATTTCTGCAGTTTCTGTTTCTATTTCTTGCTTGATGTGGTGGAAGACTCATTCCTCTTTGTTGTTTGCCACCTGGGGTCTGCTCTGTGTGGGTGTATCTTCAACATCTGCACAAGTCAGTTGTAACATCTACTAACTACAAACGCATGTACAGTATACTATGACAGAAAGTGGGGGATCAACCTACATGCAAAAATGTCCACAGGGTGTCTTATATGCTTGGTTAATTTTAAGTAACACAATCTAATTTTAATTCCCTCACATTGAAAGCTATTTTACGTAGTTTCTATTTTCAAAACAAAAGACGGCAAATTAGATATAGGAAGCTACAAGCTTATCAGCTTGACATCCATTATTTTGAAGATGTTGGAAGGGATTAATAGAAATGCCCTTTACGATTACTGTGAAAGAAGAAGGCTATTAGAAATTCATAACAGCTTCGGAAGATAAAAGGTTGTACTTAACAAATTATGTGAGATTTTTAAGGAAGAAATTATCATTGTAGATAGAGGAAATCCATTGGAGACTGTCTACCTAGTCTTTCAGAAAGTACCAGTAGATATTTTGTGCTGGCTTTTATTTCACCATTGTGGCCAAGAGGATGCTGCATTGAGGCACAATGGCAAGGCTCATCAAAAGTGACTGAGAGATATGAGAGATTTTGGAATGTACCATCTGTGAGATTAGAACAATATTGTGGTTCTACATAGCAATGAAAAAGTCAAGATTGGAAGTACAGTGTACAAGCAGTGAAGAATTTTAAGTTACATCCAAAAATAAAAATTCAAATTAGATTAACAACACTAAAAGGCATGGACAGTTACTGATATAGTATCTGCACATCCAGAAGTTTACTGTAGGCATGATGACAAATTCTGTGTGCCCATACGATGGCAAGATAATGCAAGACACAGCAACAGATCATGGTGAATTGTGGCAGAGGCTCTAGCAAGTACTGCAGAATTCATCCGGTATAGTCCAGCAATGGAAACATTGCTTGAGTACCCCAATAATCTGCTCACTGATGTTTTGTGTGTCTGCCTCATTTTGTTTTTTATACGTGCTGCCACATGTGTTTGAAATTGAGTAGCACACTGGAGTCATGAGTCAGATGGTCATCAGACAGTTATTGTTGGCAGTCTCTGGTTTGGCATGGTCAATGAAATACTTTGAAGAACTGATACAAAATACACATTTCTCAAGGTCAGGCCAATGCTTGGTCTCTATTCACATGGCATATTTGATCTTGAGCTTCTTCTCCAATCCTGACTTTCACCAACACAGACTTCCCTCTGCAGTTTCTGTTTCTATTTCATACTTCGTCTGGTGTAAGTATAGCAGACTGCAGAAAAGGAAAGGATCATGACTACTGCCAGAGGATAGCAACAATCTAAACGGAATACATTCAGAACAGATCTAACAGTTCAAGATTGAACATCCTTGAGGCACTAGAGATCATTAGAATTATTTTCAACCACAATCTATAATCTTAAGACTCAACATATCTCTCATTCTCTATGACAATCAGACTAAGGGACCAATCCTATTCAATTTGGAAAATAAGAGAATAAGCCAGGAACTACAATATGCATGACTAAAAATGAGTTACCAACCATGTGAAGATAGAAGACTGGAATGAACACATAACACACAACAAAAAAAGCATGCTGTGGATAGCACAAAACATTACCACACTCAATATGCCATCAACAGTTTACTGTATCAAGCTGTGAATGGTGGTGGGCAGTTAATCAACTAAGGTGAACAGAAGGTTCCATGAATATTCCTGTCCCAAGGATGGTTGACCTTAACACAAAAGACTAAGTTGAAGTGGTTTTGCAACCATCTTCAGTTATAAATGTCAATTGGATTATCCTCCTCCTGAGATCCCACAGTTACAGACGTCCGCATCATCAAATCCAATTCACTCCAATATGATGTCACAAAATGGCTGACATACCAGAAACAGCAAAAACCATGGAACTCAACATTCTAGCTGTAACACGGACTACTTGTCCTCCAGCACTAGACACAGCATAACTAATGTGTTCCAGTGCAGGTACAGCATTGACAGCTTCACATCAAAGTGCAAGCCTGCCCACAAAATCAGGAGAAATCCAATTTGGCCAATTAACATCACAGCAGCCCATCTCAGCGATCAGTCAGGTATCCCGAATATAGCTGTCTGGTATCACTTTTTCACTAAACATCTGCTCATCAACACTTAGTTGTGCTAAAATCTCTTAGTTCTCCAGACCTCATTTTAACCTTGGTCCAAGCATGGGCAAGAGAGTTGAATTAAAGCAATTAAGTAAGGATGACTTCTCTTGGCAGAGACCAGTCTTTGATGAAATATGACAGCAAAGTTGAAGTCAAATGGGAATAGGAAGAAGTCCCAACTAACTGGAGCCATATGTAGCTCAAAGGGAAGATCTCACTGAAGAACCAACATCTCAGGGCCCAATTATGATGAAAGATTCAATAGAAGAAGGCTTACATTTCCTGGAAATTGAGCAGATTAATTGAAACATATATAACTTTTAAAGGGTCTGATGCTAGGTAGTCTAGAATTAGGGACCACAGTCTCAGAATAAGATGGGAATTTGGGAGAGAAAAAAAACTTATTAATCTCAGGAGTTTGAACCTTCGGAATATTCTACTCCAAAGAACTGTGGATATTCAGTTGTTGAGATTTTAAAGTTAGAAATCGATAGGTTTTCAGATAAACATTGAAGTTTTGGAATCAAAATATTATGAGAAGGCACAGTAAAAGTAGAAAGTCCTACTGAATGACACAGCAGACCATAGGGCCAAAAGGACCTTCATCTGCTTCTATATCTTATGTTCTTAAAGAAGTCTACACTTATATTCCTTTGAGTAAAGGTGATTAAAAAATTATTTTTCATTTGGTTTTGGGATTTGGTATCATTTGAAGTGAATGGTTATATTTTGCTAATTTGAGGAAAGGCAATATAAAAATCAATAGAGCAGGAATAGAGAGAGGATTCGCTCTTCATTCCCCTACGCCCTCGGATTAATGAGTTCAACACGCGGCGAGATATTGAACAATTCTTCCGCCGCCTTCGCCTCCGTGCCTACTTTCACAACCAAGACTCCCGCCCACCCTCTGACGACCCCTTCTCCCGCCCCCAACACACCCCATCCACCTGGACACCCCGTGCTGGCCTCCTACCCGCCCTCAACCTCTTTATAGCCAACTGCCGCCGTGACATTAACCGACTCAACCTGTCCACCCCCTCACCCACTCCAACCTCTCACCCTCAGAACGTGCAGCCCTCCACTCCCTCCGCTCCAATCCCAACCTCACCATCAAACCCGCAGACAAGGGAGGCGCGGTGGTAGTTTGGCACACTGACCTTTATACCGCTGAGGCCAAACGCCAGCTCGCGGACGCCTCCTCTTATCGCCCCCTTGACCACGACCCCACCTCCCACCACCAAACCATCATCTCCCAGACCATCCAGGACCTCATCACCTCAGGGGATCTCCCATCCACCGCCTCCAACCTCATAGTCCCACAACCCCGCACCGCCCGTTTCTACCTCCTGCCCAAAATCCACAAACCTGCCTGCCCCGGCCGACCCATTGTCTCAGCCTGCTCCTGCCCCACCGAACTCATCTCCCAATACCTCGACACGGTCCTGTCCCCTTTAGTCCAAGAACTCCCCACCTACGTTCGGGACACCACCCACGCCCTCCACCTCCTCCAGGATTTTCGCTTCCCCGGTCCCCAATGCCTTATTTTCACTATGGACATCCAGTCCCTGTACACCTCCATCCCCCATCACGAAGGACTCAAAGCCCTCCGCTTCTTCCTTTCCCGCCGCACCAACCAGTACCCTTCCACTGACACCCTCCTTCGACTGACTGAACTGGTCCTCACCCTGAATAACTTCTCTTTTCAATCCTCCCACTTCCTCCAAACTAAAGGAGTTGCCATGGGCACCCGCATGGGCCCCAGCTATGCCTGTCTCTTCGTAGGATATGTGGAACAGTCCATCTTCCGCAACTACACTGGCACCACCCCCCACCTTTTCCTCCGCTACATCGATGACTGTATCGTGCTCCCACGAGGAGGTTGAACAGTTCATCAACTTTACTAACACCTTCCATCCCGACCTGAAATTCACCTGGACTGTCTCAGACTCCTCCCTCCCCTTCCTAGACCTTTCCATTTCTATCTCGGGCGACCGACTCAACACAGACATCTATTATAAACCGATTGACTCCCACAGCTACCTGGACTACACCTCCTCCCACCCTGCCCCTATAAAAACGCCATCCCATATTCCCAATTCCTTCGTCTCCGCCGCATCTGCTCCCAGGAGGACCAATTCCACCACCGCACAGCCCAGATGGCCTCCTTCTTCAAGGACCGCAAATTCCCCCCAGACGTGATCGACGATGCCCTCCACCGCATCTCCTCCACTTCCCGCTCCTCCGCCCTTGAGCCCTGCTCCTCCAACCGCCACCAAGACAGAACCCCACTGGTTCTCACCTACCACCCCACCAACCTCCGCATACAACGTATCATCCACCGCCATTTCCGCCACCTCCAAACGGACCCCACCACCAAGGATATATTTCCCTCCCCTCCCCTATCAGCGTTCCGCAAGGACCACTCCCTTCGTGACTCCCTCGTCAGATCCACACACCCCACCAACCCAACCTCCACCCCCGGCACCTTCCCCTGCAACCGCAGGAAATGTAAAACTTGCGCCCACACCTCCACACTCACTTCCCTCCAAGGCCCCAAGGGATCCTTCCATATCCGCCACAAGTTCACCTGTACCTCCACACACATCATCTATTGCATCCGCTGCACCCGATGTGGCCTCCTCTATATTGGTGAGACAGGCCGCTTACTTGCGGAACGCTTCAGAGAACTCCTCCGGGCCGCCCGAACCAACCAACCCAATCACCCCGTGGCTCAACACTTTAACTCTCCCTCCCACTCCACCGAGGACATGCAGGTCCTTAGACTCCTCCACCGGCAGAACATAACAACACGACGGCTGGCGGAGGAGCGCCTCATCTTCCGCCTGGGAACCCTCCAACCACAAGGTATGAACTCAGATTTCTCCAGTTTCCTCATTTCCCCTCCCCCCACCTTGTCTCAGTCGGTTCCCTCAACTCAGCACCGCCCTCCTAACCTGCAATCCTCTTCCTGACCTCTCCGCCCCCACCCCACTCCGGCCTATCACCCTCACCTTGACCTCCTTCCACCTATCCCACCTCCATCGCCCCTCCCCCTAGTCCCTCCTCCCTACCTTTTATCTTAGCCTGCTTGGCTACTCTCTCTTATTCCTGATGAAGGGCTTATGCTCGAAACGTCGAATTCTCTATTCCTGAGATGCTGCCTGGCCTGCTGTGCTTTGACCAGCAACACATTTGCAGCAGGAATAGAGAGAGACAAACATCTGGGGTATTTGCTCACAAATCGCTGAAGGTATCAAGAACAGTTTGAGAATGTGCTTAAAAGGGCATACAGAATTCTGCACTTTATAAATAAGCATTTATAATAGAAGAGAACAGAAGCAAAGTTTCGCTGCAACCAAAGTGTTTAGGAAAAATGTGAAGACTTGAAAGAACATGGATAGAAGATTTTCAAAAATGGTTCCAGGAATGAGAAATTTCAGGTGAATGAATGGAAGCTATTGATGTTCTCCATAAAAGAAGAGGGTTAACAGGAGATCGGAGGTATGCTCGAAATCAAAAGAGTTTCAGATAGTACAGAAACTAATACTGGTACAAGCTGCAGCAAGTAATGAGAAAGCACAAGTTTAAGATGATTGGGAAAAGTAACATGGGAACAAATATTTTCATGCAGGGTATGGTCATAAGCTAAAATGCCCTGCTTCAGAAGATACTGGAAACAGATTCAGTCATGGCTTTCAAAAGGGAATTAGAAAAGCACTAAAAAGAAAATTTTGCAAAGCTGTAAGAAGAGGAAACAAGAATGAGACAAGTTAAATTGCTCTTGTAGAGAAGCAACATAGACTCAATAGTCAAACAGTCTCCTTCAATGCTGTGATTGTTGCAATCATATTCGCCTTTGTTCTACAGGAGCAAACTACAGACTGATTAATTCTGACTATCTGGATAATTGCCCAACTGCAAAGAAAATTAATGCATCACACTTATGAGAACAACAATCAGAACCCTTAAAATTAACAGTACATGGTCACTCCTTTTGCAGTTGAAATGCATTTGTCAAAGACAGCTCTGCACTGGTGTATGAAAACATGTTACATAATCTGTGAAAACTATTCCTTAGGTATTAACAGAAATTGACATACTACCTGTAAATGGAGTTCACTCCAAACATTGTGCCTTCACAAATTAGCTCCCCAATCTAATTTGAATAGAAACAATGGAACCTGTAATCCTCTAAACTTCATTGCAATTTACAGTAAAGTAATAATAATTGTACCATACAAAACCGAAGGCTGCACAGACAAAAAAGTTGCAAGACATTCAATGTTCACTGCCAAACAAAAGTAAACTTCAATATTTAATTGAACAACAGTAGCCTTGCTGTCGAAAATCCTGCAAAGCAGGCCAACGACACTTCAATGTCTGTGATATGCACACTGGAGTTGAACCTCAATATAACCATGAAATTTGTTTTCTTGATCAGTGAAAAAACTTTTCAGTTCAGCTAAGATATAATTGAATGGTGAAGCATACTGGAGGCACTCAATGGTTTGAGTGCCTTTAAAATTTCATCTCAGCAAGTTTAAATTAAATCATGCTAAGAACAACGCTGATGTTAAAAATCTGTGATTTCGAACAAAGTCATTGCCAGAATCTCAAACTTTACTCTCACATCCACATTTGTGGGAACTGCATTCAAAAAGTACATTAAAAATAATACATTATGTTAGATTATTAGATCATACTAAAATGTATAAATTTGAAAGGCCTGTCAACCTTTCAACAAAACGGTCAGCTCATCAACAATTTGTTTTATAATCTGAGATTGCACTTCCTTCCAACTCCAAAGTTAGCTTTACAACCATTAAGTTTCCAAACTTTAAATTTCTGAAGCACAGAAGGAGCATTCTTCTAAATTAAACTTGGATATACTTGCACATTTAGGTTACCTGCAAAATGATTGCTGCATTGCGGTGGTGGAATATATTGCTAAGCTTGGAAAACATATTGTATGCCCAGTTCAATCATAACACTGAAAAAAAACAGAAAATGCCCTTCAATGCCCTGCTCAAGGATTGAAATGTAAGGATTTACAAACAGCAAGTTTTTAGTTGTAATTCACAACACAGCAAGTTCCTTACTTCTGCTGTGCTACCAGCAGTAGGACTTGTTTGATGCAAATACTGTGTGAGCTGAAATACTAGATTTCAATGCTGGCAGTTTATTTAAACAAAAGCTCTACTTTAATAATACAAGTCTTCCAATTACATCCCTAAAACAGGTTAATGTACACATGGGAATTCCTTCCAACAATTTCCAATAACTCTCCTCCCAAGGGAACAGAGTTCCAAAAACTTCATCCATGGGCCTACTTTTTACTGTAAAGTCTCGATGTGTAACAGTACATCCAAGTTTGATCCTCTTCTAATTTGACACCCACTCAAAAACACTTCATTAACGGACATAGATAAAAATCATCAATATAAATTCCAGGCATCTTTTCTCCTTGTTAATGCAGGGATGCAAAAGCCTAGTTTAGCGCCCAATCATTGCCTTATCTGAAATTATACATGAATGAGGTTTCTAGAACCTTCTTGCTGTACATTCCTCACAGTTGGTGTACAAGTCACTGATGGCTGCAAAATTCTTTTAACATAGAAAATTCAGTACAAGTATTCATAAGGGTTTTGATGGGATGAGATTATGGATATGAGATCAGGGTGTCACATTATTAGATAAATAGGTCATCTATTTATAAAAAAAGAGATGAGGGGAAATATCTTCACTCAAAGGGTTGTGAATTTTTGGAATTTCCTACCTCAGACGGCTATGGATTGTTGACTACTGAATATATTTCACATCAAAATTGATATTTATAAAATCATAGATTCTGAAACAGACTCTTCTGTCTAACTCATCCATGCCGACCAAGTCTCCCAAATTAAACTAGTCCCACTTGCCTGCATTGAGCCCATATCCCTCTAAACCTTTCCTATTCGTATATTGTCCAAATGTCTTTTGAATGTCGTAACTGTACCTGCATCTACCAGTTCCTCTGGCAGTTCTCTACCATTCTCTGTATGAAAATGTTACCTCTGAAGTCCCTTTTAAATCTTTCGCTTCTCTCCTTGAAAATATGCCCCCTAGTTTTGCACTCCCCCACCCAAGAAGAAAAAAAACTTTGCTATTCACTTTCTCAATGTCCCCCATAAATCTTTTAAAGTAGAGGAATTCCTAATTTCAATTAGAAAGAAAATGTTTTGTTAGCCTTTCTTGCAAGTGGGTTGGAATACAAGAATAAGCATAATTAGCTGTAATTAGCATAAATCTCTGTTGAGAATATACCAGAAACATTAAAAGGTCTAAAATATATGGAGACAGTGCAGGACGGTGGAGCTGAAGTAGGAGACTAGATATGATCATACGAGTGCCAAAGCAGGCTCAAGGTGTCAGATGGTCAACTTTCACCTATTTCTCATTAAACGGTGTAAAAAAAAAACTACAGAAAATTGAATTGCATTGTCAGTTGTGGCCTTGTATGAAAGTTTACATGTCGTAGCAAATCCAATTTAACAGAATAAAGCTAAAATTCAATTTGTTTAATGCTGATGAATTTTGAATTTTGTTTGCTTTGGAACTCTATGGGGCAATAACTAAATAAACATGAAAATGATTTAAAGAAATTCATTTGCCTTCATTGTTGCAACACTGGAGTATAATAACACTGGAATTTGGAACAATAGTAACGCCATTGAGGCCCTTGAGCCTCTTCTATCAAATCAACTTCATTCTGGCTGATCTACAGCTGAATTTCATTTACACCTACCTTTGGTCCATATTACTTGATGCTCTTACCTGAAAAAAAAGGACAATTTTTATGAGTAATCACATTATAGGTTGATAACTAAGCTAAGGAGTTACTTGATAAGTGATTTTTGATTTGGATTACTTTCACTTTCACGTAAAAAAGAGATAACAGTATCCAATTATTCATAAAGGAAACAGTAAAATTTAGAAATGACCAAAATTAAGCTAGATTAATTGGTTAAACAGTCAAGATGATAAATAACAAGAATTTTGTTTATATAGTGCTTGTATGTTGTAAAATGTATTAAGGTGTTTCAGAGAAGCATTATCAAACAAATCAACTGAGCCAGCCTTGCGACAAAAAGTAGGGTGAATGATACCAGCTTGATCAAAAAGGTAGCTTTTAATAACTATCATCAAACAAAAAACAGAGGAAAGAAGTCTGAAGAATCTAGGACAGAGGACAGGAGAAAACTGTGGTTGTAAGAGCTGATCCTTTTTTGAGGTTATTTTTCCAGTCTTGGAGCTGATTTCCTTGGTTTCTTGGAGCAGTAGTGACAGTTTTATAAGTTTTTGCATTGTTCTGGAACTTTGGAAAAAGATCAAAATAAGGTACTTAGAAGGGACAGCAGGTATCATTTGAGAGGTGATAAAAAGCAGTGAACCTACTTAGCTGACTGACCAGGCGGTGAACTTTCACAGCTAACTGCTTGTGGTAAAAACAATGACTGCAGATGCTGGAAACCAGATTCTGGATTAGAGTGGTGCTGGAAAGGCACAGCAGTTCAGGCATCATCCGAGTAGCAGGAAAATCGACGTTTTGGGCAAAAACCCTTCAACTACCTGTGCAGAGGATGGTGCGTGAAGGAACGAGCTGCCAGAGGAAGTAGTGGAGGCTGGTATAATTACAACATTTAAAAGGCATCTGGGTGGATATATGTATAGGATGGATTTGGAGGAATAGGAGTCAAATGCTGGCAAATGGAACTAGATTAATTTAGGTTGTCTGGATGGCATGGACGAGTTGGACTGAAGGGTCTGTACCGTGCTGTGCATCTCTATGACCACATGTTTAGGAAGGCAATTTCAAATGCTAAAGCCTTGGCACAGAAGGAACAGTTGCCAACAGTGTACTAATTAAAATCAGGGCTTTTCAAGTGACCTGAATTAAGAAGGCTGTTAGGATGGAAGAGAGTACAGAGGTAGGGAGAGATGAAACTGAGAATGGAACTGCTTAACTGAGAGCCAATGTAGTCACTAAGCACATGGGCAATGGGTGAGAAGGACCTGAGTACAGTAACATTGAGTATAGTGTTCAAGAGGTCATATTGCAGCTGTATAGGACATTGATGAAGGTCAATTTTAAAACATTGCATACAATTCTGGTTGCCCTTCTATAGGAAGCATGTTGTTAAATTTGAAAGGGTACAGAAAAAATTTACAAGGAAGTTGATGGGACTGGAGAATTTGAACTACTGGGAGCGGCTAAATAAGGTGTTTTTTTTCCCTACATCATTGGAGACTGAGGGATGATCTTATAGAGGTTTATAAAATCATAAGGAGCATGGATAGGGTGAATAGCTAAGGTCCTTTTCTATAAGACCATAAGACATAGGAACAGAAATTAGGTCATTCAGTCCGAATCTACTCCACCATCCAGTCGTGGCTGACAAGTTTCTCAACTCCATTCTCCCTCTTCCTCCCGTAACCATTCTCGATACTCAATTTTAGTCTTAAATATACTAAATGGCCTGGCCTCCACTGCCTTCTGTGGCAATGAATTCCATAGATTCACCACACTCTGGCTGAAGAAGTTTCTCTTTATCTCTGTTCCAAAAGGTCTTCCTTTTATTGTAAGGATATTCCCTCAGGTCCTCGTCTCTCCTAACAATGGAAACATCTTGCCAACATCTACTAAGCCACTTAGTATTCAGGATGTTTCAATTAGATCCCCCCATATCCTCCCAAACTCCATTGAGTATGAACCCAGGGTCCTCCAACGTTCCTCATATGTTACACTTTTCAGTCCTGGGACCATTCTGGTGACCCTCCTCTGAACATGGTCCAGGGCCAGCACAGCGAGTCCAAAACTAGAAGAAATAGGTTTAAGGTGAGAAGGGAAAGATTTAAAAAGGATCAGAGGAGTGATTTTTTCATGCAGAAGATGAGTAGGTCTGGAACAACTGCCAGAGGAAGTGCTGGAGGTGAGTACAATTAAAACATTTAAAAGGTATCTGAATGGGTAAGTGTTCAGAAGGATATGGTCTAAATGCTGGCAGATGGGATTAGGTCAGATTGGGATATATGGTTGGCGCTAATGAGTTGAACCTAAAAATTTGTTTCTGTGCTGTATGACTCTATGGCTTGGTGAGAGTTAGGTCATAGCGAGAAGTGGATTTGGATGACCTCAAGTTTACAGAGGGTAAAATATAGGAGGTCAGCATGAGTGGGCCGGAATAGTCAAGTCTAGAAGTATTAAAAATGAAGGATAAATAGGTTCAATACCAGATGAATGGAGGTGGGGTGAGGAAGTAGATCAAAGCTACAATGATGACAATTGGCAGTCTTAGTGATGGTACAGATAAATCAAGGAAGACAGAAAAAGAAGTCTGAAAAATTCAGTTACTTATGAATGGGAAATCTGAAAAAAAATTGCAATAAGCTTCGATAGTTTTGAGTCCACAATGCTGACAGACAGCTTATTCATAATTTTTTAATCATGTTAAATGGTCAGAAATGAACAGTGTGTACCTTAGTTGCTTATTTGTATTGGATACAGATAAGGCTCCCTTCCTGCAGTGTGGACTCACAAATCTTTGCTTTTTTTTTATTCATTCACAGGATGTGAACTCTGCAAACCTAGTCTTTGCCTATTCCATTTATCCTGGATTGGTTGGTACTAAGTTCTCTTCTGAAGCCAATGCAATCCATATGTTTTAAATACACCACAGTGTACTGCCAGGTAAGGAATTCTAAGACTAAGTTCCTGGTACAGAGCAGGGACAGTAATCATCAATACAAAACCAGGTCATCATGCTGTGTGATTTGGAGGTAGTGGTGGTTCCATTCACTTACTGCCCTTGCTGTTCTAATTTGGTGAGGTTTTTTGAAGAAAGAAACAAATGCAAATTGTTGCAGAAAATCAGCAAATCTGGCAGCATTTGAGGGGAGAAAACATATTTAGTCCTTTGGGTCCGGTGACCCTTCTTTTTGTGCATTAAATGCTGATGAAAGAAGAGTGAGCAAATTGCTGCAATGCATCTTGTAGAAGGTTCAAACAGCAGCCATTTATGTGCCAATAGTTGTGGGATAAGTGAATGTTTAAGGTGGTGAGTGCAGCTTCAAATCAAATGAGTTGCTTCATTCTGGATTGTGCCCAGCTTCTTCAGCAATATTGCATCAGCTCTCATCCATGCAAACTGGAGAGCGTTCTACCAGCCTTTTGACATGGTGGAAAGACTTCAGTGAGCCTGGAGTTGAGTTAATCGCTGCAAAACACCCAGTCTCTGACCTATTTTTCTAGGCACAGTATTTATATGGCTCATTTAATTATGTTTCTGATCAATGGTGATCTCACCAGGATGTTAATAATGGATTCAATGGAGGTTCAACCATGGAAATGCCTATTGATTGTCACAGTCAAATACTTCAATTCACTTGTTGGAAAATGGTCATTGGTATGAACATTACATTGTGTAACTTTAGAACTAATGCTAACCCTAACCCTGTTGGGAGGTGTGGTGGTATTATCATGAAATTATTAGTTCAGGAACTCAGGTGATATTCTGGAAATTTCTGGAGACTATGGCAGATGGCAGAATTTGAATTCAGTAAATATCTGGAATAGAGTGTCCAATGACGACCATGAAACTACTGTCAATAGTTGAAAAAAAATCAATCTCGTTCATCAATGTCCTTCAAGAAAGGAAATCTATTGTCCTTACTTGGTATGGCCTACATGTGACTCCAGATCCACAGCAATGTGGTTGACCATTAACTGCCTTCTGAAGGGGATTAACAAGTCAATTCAGTTGTAACAATCGATACAAAGTCTTTAAAATCAGGTGAAACTAGATAGGCTACTGAGGCTCAGGAAGAATCAATGGCAAAAACAGCTCTGTTGATGGTTCATGGTCCTGCCTTACTAAAATCTGGGAGTTAGTGTTAAAATTGGGAGAGCTATCTCACAGATTTGTCAAGTTACAGTTTGACATAGTCATACACACAGAAGGAGAAAGTGAGGACTGGAGATGCTGGAGATCAGAGTCGAGAGTGTGGTGCTAGAAAAACACAGGTCAGACAGCATCCAAGGAGCAGGAGAATTGATGTTCCAGGCATAAGCCCTTCATCACGAATGAAGCCTCATTCTGGTGAAGGACTTATACCCGAAACATCGATTCTCCTGCTCCTGGGATGCTGCCTGACCTGCTGTGCTTTTCTAGCACCACACTCTCAACTCATACTCACAGAACCATACCTTACACACACCATCTTCATCATCATCATCACTAGTTATGTCCTGTCCCACCACAGGACAGACTCAATACAGGTGCTGGCACATTGGTGAAAAGTTGGTCTTGGATTCCTCAGTGTTGACTTTGAACATCAAACTGGGCATTCATAAGGCACAGTTGGTCACCACCAGCAGTAGAATTGTACTCTAACAAATCCACACCCTCTTGGCCTGCCATTAACATCAAGCCAGGGGTTCAAACTGGTTGAAATGGAGAGTGCGTAGAGTATTCCAAAACAGCAACAGGTATACATGAAAATAAAGTATTAACCTGTAAAGCTACAACACAGAACTCTTGCATACAAAAACATAAACAGCAAGTGATAGACAGGGCTAAGTGATTCCACAATGAGCACATCAAATCTAAGTTCTGCAGTCCTGCTACATCATGTCCTGAGTGCTCCTGGGCAATCAAATATCTCACTTGATAGGAAGGCTCCATAAATACCTCCAACCTCAATGATGGGACAGCCCAGCAAATCTGTACAAAGGATAAGGCTGAAACATTTGCAACAATCCTCAGCCAGAAGTGTCAAATAGATGATCCATCTTAGCCTCCTCCAGAGGAACCCAAACTTCACAGATACCAGTCTTCAGCCAATTCAATTCACTCTACATTATCATGAACTAATTGGATCCACTGGATACTGCAAAGACTATGGGCCTGACAACATTCTGACATTTGCACTGAAGACTTGTGCTACAGAACAAGCCATGCCCTCGCCAAGCTGTTCTAGTGCAGCTGCAACACTAGAATCTACCCAACAATACGAAAAATGCAATCCAACCAATTACTGCCCCATCAGTCTACTCTCAATCATCAGTAAGGTGATGGAAGGCAACATCAACAGTGCAACCAAGCAGCACCAGTTCTGCAATTATCTGGTCACTGATGCCCAGTTAAAACTCCCTGAGAGCCACTCCATTCTCCAAAGTTGAAGTAGGAATGACAACCCTTGACATCAAGGCCATGTTTGACCGAGTATGGGATCTCACAAAACTGGAGCCAATGGGATCAGAGAGAAAACTCTCTGATGGTTGGAGTAATACCTGACACGTAGGAAGATGGTTGTGGTTGTTGGATGTCAGTATTCTCACCTCCAGGTCATGGATCCAGGATAATGTCCTAGTGCCCTCAGGACAGGGTCCTAAGCCCAACCATCATCAGTTGTTTCATGAACTACTTTCCCTCCATCTTAAGATGGGGATATAGGGAATTGTTGATGATTGTACAATGTTCAACACTATTCACAACTCCTCAAGCACTGAAGTAGTACATGTCCAAATTCAACAAACCCTGGAAAACATCGAGGCTTGGACTGACAAGTGGAAAGTAACATTTGCACCACACAAATACCAAACAGTGATCATCATAAATAAGAGATGATCTAAAAACTGCTCCTTGACATTCAATGGTATTACCATCACTGAATTCCTCATTATCAACATCCTGGGTGTTACCATTCACCATAAACTGAACTGAACATATGAATACAATGGTTACAACAGCTGGCCACAGGCTAGGAATACTGCAGCAAGTAACCCACCTCCTGACTCCCGACCACCTGTCCATCATCTAGAAGGCACAAGTCAAGAGTATAATAGAATACTTCCCACTTGCCTGGATGACTGTAGCTTTAACAATACTGAAGAAGCTCAATACCATCCAGGTCAATTAGAATTTAGAAATAGATCTGCTCGAGTGGTACCATATCCACAAACAAACATTCAGTCACTCCACCACCAACCCTCAGTAGTAACTGTATGTGCTATCTCCAAGATGCACTGCAGAAACTCACCAAAGATGCACCAGAGACAGCACCTTCCAAACCTATGACCATATCCATCTCAAAGGACAGAAGATACATGGGAACACCAGTATCTACAAGTTCTCCTCCAAGGTACTCACTATCTTGACTTATAAATATATTGCTGTTCTTTCACTGTTGTGTCAAAATCATGGAATTCCGTCCTTAACTGCACTACAGGTCTACCTACAGCACATGGACTGCAGTGGTTCAAAAAGATAGCTCACCACCACTGATGCCCATACCCCAAGAATAATAAAAGAAACTACATTAGTGAGATAACAGATGAAATAGAACTTTCGTGATGAGGCAGGACCAAATAATAATTGGTGAACTCACTGAAAGGATAAGTTAAGTGCAATAGCCAAGTATTATGGAAGGAAACTAATTAACAGTAATCAACTTTGAACCAACAATGCTAAACAATTCTGGAACAGAGAGGCTGTAATTCTTATAAGAATCTTAGATTTAAATAGTGAATAGAAAATATTGCTGCTTGTTACGCTGCAAACCAAAACTGCAAAATATGACACTAAAATTCCTTGCGTTAAAGCAGTGTATGCGACTAGGATTGTACAAACAAATGCTGTTCAGCTTGTGAGATGAGTGGAAAAGCAACTAATTTTCACAGGTTAAATTGATTCAAGGATCATTAAGTGAAGGAAAGAGTTTCCGGACCCTCATCCTAACGTTGCCAATAATTCAAATGGCCTTTTGAGAAAGCAGGGTAAGCTAAGATTTTGTTTTTAAATGATGTCTTTGGACTCCATAGGTGTGTACATAATTTGTTGTGTTGCGAGACAGTATTGATATGTTGCAAATTCAGACATGTAATCCACAGCATTTTAGTGCCTAAAAAAAACAATGGAAAGCTAGTCTTTTCATGAATATTTGTTTAATTTTTTTTAATGCATTGCCCCAATATTATATTTTTCCTTAATTTAAATCAGGAAATCAAGAAAAGTAACATTACTGCCAGTTGTTAAAGTGAACTATTCCGTAACAAAAGCTGATAAAATGGAATGGTTTTCATAAATGTCCACATCTAATGGATCTGAAATCAAGATCATTATGCACATGTGATCCAGGGTTTAAATTGTATAAATCAGAAAATTCTGGAGAAACTCAGAAGGCCTGGCAGCATCTTCAGAGACAGAGAAATAATGTTTCAAGTCAAAATCACGGAATTCCATCCTTAACTGCAATGCAGTTCTTCAGAACTGGACAACAGTCCAAAGAAGAACCATTTAGTCTCAAAGCATTAACTGTTTCTGTCACCAAAGATGCCAACAGTCATAGAGATGTACAGCTTGGAAACAGACCCTTCGGTCCAATCCGTCCATGCCGACCAGATATCCCAACCCAATCTAGTCCCACCTGCCAGCACCCGGCCCATATACCTCCAAACCCTTCCTATTCATATACCCATCCAAATGCCTCTTAAATGTTGCAATTGTACCAGCCTTCACCACATCCTCTGGCAGCTTATTCCTACAGTTTCTCCAGCATTATCTGTTTTTATTTCAGATCTCCAGCATCTACAGTACATTGCTTTCATTATGACGTGTTATGCTACAAGTTGAACGTATGTAACAATCAATTCTCATCTAATACATTAGGTTTCATTCAACATTTCAGAAGCACTGTTATATAAAAAGGAAATTCAATTTGTTAGCAAACTGAAACTTGCATTGGATATTCAATTGTGGGTCAATATAAAACAAAGTTTTTGTAATTTTGCATTTATTCTAATTTACAAAAAATGTTTTTAACATGGAAAACATGCTGGACTGAAGTTTATTCACATCCACTGACCTGGGATTTTGACTCAGTATCCCCTTAATTGGTTTAAAGATAGGTTGCCAGTGCAGTTATGAGGAGAAAGCCAACTCTTCAGCTTCAAGATCCTGTCAACTTGAAGAGTGAGAGTTCAACCTTACAACTTGAAGAGGGCAGCAGGCTGCAATAAAGGCTGGGTTACTAAAGGTCACTTCCACATGAGCTTTTTTAAAAATTCAAACAAAAAGGTAGAAAAATAGCTTGCCTACCACTATGGAGTTGCAAAGAGTGGATGATTGGGCTAGTATCCTGCACTAACTTACATAAAGGCAGTTTGGTCCATGGCCTACTCCTGGATATCTGTCTTGAGATAATCCAACTGCACCCAGTCACCTTGGGATATTGGAAACGGAGTAGAAAATCTCGATATGTCTCCTAACTGCCCTTAACAGGCCATTTCATGAGCCTAGCTTGTTAATTGCCTGGTAGGGTCAAGCCTAACCTCACATTCTCTAAAATGACAAGTACTCAGACTATACCTGTCTCGGTTTCTGAAATAATTCTACAGAGACACCAAGTGACCCCTTTTCCACATGCTCATAGTACTTGACACTGGTACTGCTTCCTTAGTGCCAGCTCTCAGAGTGAACAAAACCTCTGACACTCCTATTTATATTGTCAGCCAGGGATCCCTGTTTGGACCAGATTAAAACCCCATTCAGGGAACTCATGTTCCAAGAGGTCTACCTGGCTGACCTCATTACAATTATTATAATTTCCAATCTTGATGTGGCTAAAATATTATGACCAAGATCTTTCACAGACATAAATGCAATAACAACTGTCACCTCAAATATTCACCATTCAAGGTCAATGTATCCAGTATTACAGTTGCTACAATTACAATATTAACTGGCTTTAAAGGGAGATGGTTGCCTAGTGGTAATGTCACTGGACTAGTAATTCAGAGGTCCAAATTAATGCTCAGAGATCATGGGTTCAAACCCCACAATGGCAGCTAATGAAATTTAAATCTATGTAATAAATCTGGAAATGGAAAAAAGTCTCAGTGAAAGTGAGATTCTGAAATTATCATTGACTGACTAATTGTCAAGAAAATGCATCTGGATCACTAAAACCCTTTAGTGTAGGAACCTATCATCCTTATCCTGTGTGGCTTATATGTGATAAACCTACATTCAATGCGGTTGACTCTGATCTGCCCTCTGAAATAGTCTAGCAATTAGGGATGAGCAACAAATTGGGTAATTCATATATCCCAAAATAAAATAAAGGCACTGAAATAAGTAAGCCTTAAGGTAAATAAACAGTGAGGCGTTCTTAGTCAGTGGGTTTGTAAAACATGACGGTGTTAAGTCGGTCGTCATTGATGGAGATGGAGAGGTCTAGGAAGGGGAGGGAGGTGTCAGAGATGGTCCATGTGAATGCCTCATCTTCCACCTCGGAACCCTTCAACTCCAGGGCATCAACATGGACTTCACCAGTTTTCTCATTTCCCCTCCCACCTTTCCCAAGGTTCCAAACTTCCAGCTCAGCACCATCCTCATGACTTGATCCAACTGTCAATCTTCCTTCCCACCTATCCGCTCCACCCTCCTCTCAAATCTATCATCTTTGTCCCTTCCTCTTTCCATCTATTGCACTCCCAGCTACGTTCTCCCCAACCCCAATCCCTCCCATTTATCTCTCAACTCCTGAGGCTTCCAGCCTCATTTCTGATGAAGGGCTCCTGCCCAAAACGTGGTTTTCCAGCTCCTCAGATGCTATCTGACCTCTGTGCATTTCCAGCACCACTCTAATCTTGGTTTTATCTGGGTTTTGGGCAGAAGGCAGTGGGGCTGTGAAAGCTGTGGAGTTTTATGGTTGCTTTCTAGTTATCCTCCAGTTAAAGAACTATTGAATGTTTTGAGAAAAGAATCCCAATTATAATAAAAAATATGATTAATCCTTGGTGCCTGCTGGAAATGGTTTACATTGACTGGCGACTTCAGAATTCAATAACATAGAATCCCATTGCCTTTAAATCAACGCAACCTTCAAGGAATTTTGTAAAGGCATAAAACTCATTGTTGAAGCAATTATTGAACTGGACAGTTAACTTTTATTTTTCTTATAATTTACCCCATAACTGTGCCTGTCTGTCTGTGTGTGCGAGAGAGTGGGGTTAAGATCAGAGAAGATTGGACTTAAATCATAGACCTTATTATCTAGTTTTGTTTTGCTAAAGTTACAGCATTAATAATAATTTGTTAATTTATGTTTGAGTTATTAACATGGTGTCTGATAGTCTTATAGACGAGGTAGGTAGATTTGCACAGTTTTGAGGATCATTGAATATTTTATTTTCACTCTTGTGATATTCAATGTTAGCGAGTCTGATTTAATGTGGCTTGCTATTCCTGTATTCTAACAGTGTACTACTTATCAGTGGCTCAAACAAAGCCCTTACATGGGTAATTATCACGCAATTAAGGACTTCAATCTATCACCACACCAGTAGAGTTCTTGTGGTGCAGTGCTGGTGTCCCGGTCTCTGACACAGGAGGCCTGGGTTCATCTTACCTGTTCCAGAGGTTTGTCATAAGATCTCTAAGCAGTTTGGCTGGGGAAACACCTTGATTGGATTGAGATTATGAAACAGTATCAGCGGGATCTAACTAGGGGAGGCAATGGCCTAATGGTATTATCACTAGACCTATTAATCCAGAGACCCACCCTATATTCTGGGGCTATGGTTTGAAACCCGCCACAACAGATGCTAGAATGTTCATTAAATTAAAAAATCTGGAAAGAGTCTGATGATGACCCTGAATCCACTGTCAATTTTTGAAAAAAATCACTACCATCCTTACTTGGTCTGGCCTAAACATGACCCCAGGCCCACAGCAATGTGGTTAACTTCTTAACAGCCCTCTGGGCAACTAGGGATGGACAAAAAATGTTGGTCTGGCAAGAGACACCCTCATCCTGTCAATGAATAAGTAAAAAACATTGGGCCTAGTTTGAGGGCTGTCTTGTGGCACAGTAGTAGTGTCCCTATCCCTGGGTTGAGAGCCTGGGTTCAAGTTCATCTCACTCGAGAGGTGTGTAATAACAGGAAATATAGATTAAAGAAAATCACCACACCAATGAGCAGACTGGAGGACATTTTCATGGGTCTGTTCCTGGGCCTGGCCAGGCTGGCTCTAAACTGGTGCGGGCTATGGAGGGGGTCATATGTGATGACTGTCTGCCCCTCTTCTGCATTTATGTTTGTGCCCAGGTGTTCTTGGAGAAGAAGCATGCCAAGGTACCCATCAATGCTCTCTATGCCTTTAACGAGAGGTGGGCACTGCAGAGGATACAGTGCTTTACTTTCTCCTCCAACTTTATTTTAATTTAGTCCCTTCCCATTCTCCCTATCTCACCCCTCACCTTTGATGGCTTGCATTACCCATAATGGGCTTTGCTTGTAAATAATCAATTCAAATTCATAGGTGTTTTACTGGTAGGAACATTACTCAGTTGCGTGCAACAGCATTGGGTAAAAATGTTTAAAGAGTCACCACTTCAATTTATCAGACAGCTGGACAGGATTGCAAAAATGAGAGGATTGATGTAATCCAGTCAGTTTAACCCTGTGGACTGCTGGTCTTTAAGGGGAGGAGGAGGGGTTAAGGATTGCATCCTTGTTGGGTCCCCTGTGTCAATTAGAAACAGCTCCTGACAGTTTTGCTGATCTATGGCAATCCTTTCCTGCTCCCACCCTGTCCAACATGCCCTCAACCTCCTCCTTGGGCCTGGTGAGTTTTGGATTCACCCAGCTTGGGAGATTTCATAGTTTCTCTTCCTTGTGCAATTCCACAATACCAGCAAGGCATTTTCACCAATCCTGGTGTGGCGGAGGGAAAGTGATCTCAGATTGGCTGCAGCTCCGTGGACAGGTAACCCTCTTGAGGTGGATGGATGTCCCTTCTCAATTATAATAGGGCTGTTGCCTGACAAACTGAAGTGAGGTGAGCTAGCCTGACGAGATTTGGTCATGTCTGAAATTTATGCTGAAGTGGAGAAACCCACTCTCAGCATGTAATCTAGCCCATAGTTTCAGGAACATAAAGTACAATGTAAATAACAAAATATAAACTTGAACTTATTATTCATTCAAATGGGCATGAATTGTTGAGTAGGAACATGCAAAAGTAGAAGCAGTTTGGGTGAAAGGTCATCTACCTGAAATGCTAACTGGAGAGGATATGGAAGTAGAGAGCCAGGAGCTGCAGGGCTGCTTTGCATTTTCAATAACTACTCATTGAAGGGATTCGGACCTCATGGTATCTGCATATAAGACGCTGTTATCTGAAAACAATCAATCAATCAATCTATAATAAGTTACTATGCACATGATCCTGCAAGATCCAGCTTCAATGTAACTACATTCATATTGAATTGAATTGACTTTATTGTCACATATATCGAGGCACAAAAAAGCTTTTGTCTTGTGAGCAATACAGGTAGATCACGGAGTTAAGTAACATAGATAGTAAATAATAGGAAAACGGTGGCCAAAACAAAAACACAGGTACAGGCGAATGTTAAGAGTTTGTGAGTCCATTCAGTATTCTAACAAGAATAGGGTAGAAACTGTTGCAAAACCGACTGATGCGCGTGTTCAGGCATCCTGATGATAGAGGTTGTAGAAAAACATTGTCAGGGTGGGATGGATCTTTAAGAGTGCTGGCGGCCTTTCCTTCACAGTGGGCCTGGTAGATAGATTCTATAGATGACAGGTTGGCCCTTTATGATTGTCCGGGCTGAGTTCACCACCCTCTGTAACCGTCTCCGATCTTGAATGGTACAGTTACCATACCAGGCAGTGATACATCCAGGCAGAATGCTTTCGATGGCACACCTATAAAAGTTGGCAAGGGTATTCGCTGCCATGCAAAATTTCCTCAGCTGTCTGAGGAAGAAGAGACGTTGTTGGGCATTTGTAAACAGTGCGTTCACATGAAGAGTCCACATAGATCAGAATACAGTGTGCAGAGATGATAGGAATTAAAAAAAAACTTGCACATATATGGCACCTATCACAACCTCAAAACCTGACAAGCATTTACAACATCTGAAATGTAGTCATTGGTTGAATTGAAGGAAACACAGCAGGAATATTACAAGCAATAATATGATAATGATCAGGATCATAGGGAGAACTACTTTACTTTCTCTTCAAAATGGATCTTGGCATTGACCTGAAAGAGTAATGAGGTCTTTGTTTTATACCTGTACAAAAGAGGATAGTACTTTTCCTGAGTATTATACAGGATTGCCAGCCCAGAATTTCTTTCAAAGAATCAAATTCAATACCTTCTCACATGCTGAGTTTGGTAGGTACACGACTGCCTTGCTGCAACACCGCTGTGGTGTCTGTAGTGGGAAATAACTGTCATGCTGTCTATTAAAAGTCAATAACGTAAACAGCTTGCAAGGCTTTGGGTTTTAAGTTGGAAGAATAGAAGCAACCTGAATAGATGGGGCAAGATCCTACAGAACCAGGATTTTTAGTTTCAGTAGTAGTTGAAGCTCAGTGGAAGCTGCAGTACATTTCTCCCTGCTACTCTTTCTGAGTTTACTCTTGACAATATCCCTCCTGGACTAGAATACTACCTGTGAGACAATCTATTTTTCCAAACTGGCCTTTTGCCAAAGGTATCAAAAAGGGTGGTGCTGGATAAGCACAGCAGGTCAGTCAGCATCCGAGGAGCAGAAGAGTTGACATTTCGGTCATAAGCCTTTCATCAAAAATGTGGAGGGGAATCAGATAAATAGTGGACTGAGGGTGGGGCAGGGAGAAGTAGGTGGGAATGCAATAGGTCAATGCAGGTGAGGGGATAGGTCAGTTGGGAGGTGCAGCGGATAGTTGAAAAGGAAGATAGACAGGTAAAGCAGATCAAGAGGGCCGTGCCGAGTTGGAGAGTTGGATCTGGAATGACGTGGGGGAGGGGAGATTTCGAAACTAGTGAAGTCAATGTTGATGCCATGTGGTTGAAGGGTCCCGAGCAGGTGAGTTCTTCCTGGCTTTGATTTGGCGGTGGAAGAGGCCTAGAATTTGCATATCCTTGGGAGAGTGGGAAGGAGAGTTAACCACAGGGTTGTCCACGGGGTGGTAGGATTGTTTGGTGCCTATGTCCCAGAGATATTCCCTGAAACGCTCCAGAAAACAAGGATAGAACTCCTTGATTCTCACCTTCCATCCCACTAATCTCTGGATAAAGTGCATTATCTTCCGCCATTTCTGCCACCTTCAGTCAGACCCCACCACCAAAAATATATTTCCCACCCCGCCCCATATGTGTTCTGCAGAGACCATGCTCTCTGCGACTCATTTATTAGGTCCGCGCCCCCCACCAACCCACCATCCACACCCGGCACCTTCTCTTGCCACCGCACAAGGTGTAAAACTTGCACCCACACCTCCCCCTTCATCACCATCCAAGGCCCAAAAAGATCTTTTCATATCCAGCAGGAGGTTTTCCTGCACATCCACCCCCACCCACCTCATCTACAGCATCCAATACTCTCAATGTGTCTCCTTTACATAGGGGAGACAGGACGCCAACTTGCAGAGCATTTCAGAGAACATCTCTGAGACACACACATCAAACAACCCCACCGCCCTGTGTCCGAATCACTTCAACTCCCCCTCTAACTCTCCCAAGGACATGCAAGTCCTGGGTTTCCTCCACCGCCAAATCATAGCCACCTGTCAACTGGAGGAAGAACGCCTCACCTTCTGCTGTGGGACTCTTCAACCACACAGAATCAACATCAACTTCACTAGTTTCCAAATCTCCCCTCCCTCAACCTCGTCCCACTCCAACTTGGCACTGCCCTCTTGACCTGTCCATTTTTCATCCCACCTATCCACTCCACCCTCCCCACTGACCTAAAACAATTACTGCCCTGTGCACCCACCTATCGCTTTCCCACCTACCTTCCCCCAGCCCCTCACCCACCCCCCCTATTTATCTTTCATCCGTCTTCCTCCTCCACATTCTGGATGAAAGGCTTATGCCTGAAATGTTGACTCTCCTGCTCCTCAGATGCTGACTGATCTACTGGGCTTTTCCAGTGTCACCCTTTTTGACTCTGACTTTTGTAGTATCTGCAGTCCTCACTAAAATTGAAAACCTCACTTTGTCCTTTTGCTAAAAGTGTGTTTATGAAATGTTACTATGTTGAAACAGTTACTGTTTATTAGTTAAATAATCTATTATTCTATTATATTTTTCCAATATAGTTGTTATTCCTTTTTTTTCCCTTTGTAGTATTTTATCTACAACGTATGAATAAACTATGTTTATGAATTGTATGCATTCTGCTCACCCCAATGAAGAAGGTCAATGAACCTTTTCTGGTGTTGGACCGTGATCCTCCTGAATACATCTCCACTGATCAATTTCTGCGAACTCTATCCATATCTACTTGATCTACAAAGATGATTTTTCTTCCATGAAGAGGATCTCCCAGCTCTCCTGACTGCCTTGAGGATCTCAGGTCGGTGCCTGTAGAACACTGGCAATCCTATCCTGCTTGCCAGCTGTCTCTCTTCTGGTATTCTTGATGTTTGCACCCCTGAAAGTAAATAGTGGCCACAAATATTGCTGCCACTGTCTGTTTAAACCAAGCCAAAGCACTCTCAGATTGGTCACCATAACCTCACCCTATGGCCACTAATTAGGTGATTAACCCACCATGTAACCAATTAGTTGGATGATCTATAAAAATCGGAGTCTTTCAATAAAAGAGTCCTGACTTCTATTCCCAGAATCCACAAAAAAACTAGGCCCTTTGTAATTGACAGGAGTGTTAGTGGAAAAAGATTTTCACTTTACCCAAATCTAAAGTTGGTGATTTAAGTATTTATAATGTTTTTAAAAAATTGAATCCAAGTTCTCAAATTACCGTGTTGAGCAGTTCTCAGAAGCTTACTACATACCAATGTCATTGTCCTATTTGCCCATCAGATGCACACAATTCTGGGCGTATATTTTAACTTTAACTAAATAAAATAGGTTTTAAGTAATTTGAAATTAGGTGTCCTAAAGCCTCACATTAATACAACTAATGACTACTAAGGGGAACATAATTTATCAATAAGAATGGAGTTCTCCTAGTGTCCTAGCCAACACGCTTGCTCACGTACCAGCACTGAAACATTCTGATCCTTCATTCATTCAATTACTTTTTCAGCATATTGCAGAGTGCAAATTAACTGCTACATTTGTTGATTGAGTGTTCATTTTGTATCTTAAAGATGTTCCCACCTGATCAAGATGAGTGTCAGTCACCCAGTAGAAGGCCCCAGGAAAATGGCAGAACAGTTGAAATGGAACAGAGAGTCCACTATCCCCATTTTTTTCATCATTACTTACTGAAAAAGATTTTAAAATGTTTCCTGAAGTTCATTTGTGATTTCAGGGTGATGCAAAGTTATTTGAAAACTAGCTTCTATAAAGATCTACAATTTATAACATTTTCTAGAAAAATGAGGATGTCACCATAAAAAGGCAAAGGAACCGGTGGATGACTATAAATGCCAAATACCATCTTCCAATTAAGCACTGATATGCATAAAGCCCCCAGTAAAAACAAACAGTTGGTGCCAAGAAGATCTGCATTCACTTTGTGTTTTATCACATCTGAAAACAATTCATGTACAATCAATTGTTCTTAAGAGGAGATCATCTGGTGGTCATTTCCACGTTTAGCCAAGCTTCACAAATAACAATGACATGAATGCAAAAATAAAGTCAATTTCTGGGTAATTATGGTTTAATGAAAAATGTTCTAGCCATTCAGAAGGATAAGGATAATAGGTGCAAGGAAACACTACCATCTGGAAATCTTTCAAGTCACACATCAACATGACTACCTTGGAAATATATCACCATTTCTCCATCTATTATCAATGGGTCAAAATCTCTACCCAACAGCAAAATTCCTGTACCTACACTACACAGACTACTATGATTTCAGAAGGCAACTGACGACCACTTTCTAAAAGAAAAATTAGGCCAAGCAATAATTGCTGGCCTTGCCAACAAAATACGAGATTTAAGCAAATGGACTGCCTGAAGATTATGAAGCAGGGGTTTTGTTCTACAGGTATTAGGTCTTTACGAACATGAAAGGTCATTAAAGGTTAATCTAGGAGAAATGACATTGGGAATTAAGCTTACCATTCACATCTGTTTGAGGAAATCATTCGTCTGTCTCTTCCTCTCTCCTGGAGGCCTCTATTACCAAAATGTGTTTTTCCCAGAGAAAATCCATTCAACTGCTTGAAACCTCCTGCTTGGTACTCTATATCATTGTCACTATCTGTTCCTGGCTACCTCATTACACCAGTGATGTCTTAATCCCATGAACAAATACAATGAGGAGAACCTCTAAGAGTACTCTAAATAGTACCAGGGGATCTTTAACATCCATTGTAATCAGTCATGATTTAATATTTCATCAAATGCTTGACAAAATAGCACGTTCTCTACGGCAACTGTAATTATGTCAAAATGGGACTCAAACATAGACATGAGTGCTAAAAGCAAGCTAAACACTAATGGAATAAAAACAACATTCCCCCACTGCACCCCTCTTCTCCCTCAGCCTCAAAATGGGGTCCCTGTTAGAAAAGGTTTGGGAACCATTGGTCCAAGTTTTGTAACTGACAATGGGATCATCTTTGGGATTCAAATTTTCTGCAGCTAACATCCCATGTAAACCTGAATCCATGCTAACGTTACCATTTCAGCCTTTTCCTCATAATGATGATCAATTGATCCATTTGTCCTCAAAGTCAAGGACACATGATAGCGGCCAAAATAAGTTAACAGTGGTTTCCCAATCCCTGAAATGTCTACAATCTACTTCGATTGAATCACAGTCATTGTACAAGGAGGAAGAGAACATCGATAAGAGTGCGCAGAGATGCTGATGTCAGGCAAAGTACCCAGAATAAAAACCCAGAATAAGACAGTTGCAAAATGTTTGGAGAACACATGTGCTCTAATTACTTTCTCCTTCCCACCAATAATTTTCTCCTCATCTATATTCCTCTCATTCATCTTATGAAGAGCAACACACGAAACATTGAATGAATACTTCTGAAAGTTCAAAAATTGTTCCTTGATTTAAAAGTTGTTCCTTGTTACTTTAAAGTTAACATCCATTGGCGGAATGTTTTAGTAGTTAAAATGTTGAATTATTGTTGACACAATAGCTGGGGATGACCAAAGTTCATAAAAGGATATTGAACAATTTAGATAGAAATGATAAAGGCAAAAAGTCACTTGTCAGAATGCTATATAGGCTTATAACAACAACCACCCAAAAGGATGGAGTATAAAGGAGGAAATAATGGGAGCTCAGAAAAGTATAGTCAGAATCATGGAACATTTTAATCAACATATAGACTCAGAAAATCAGATAAGTAAAGACTGCCTAGATGAGGAGTTAAAAGAATGTTTTCAGGATGATTTCTTAGCTTGTTCTGGAGCTTACCAGACAGCAGGCTATATTAGGTCTGGTATTGTTGAACAAAATAGAATTAATTAAAACCTTATAATGAAATCACACGGAAACTTATAAAATCCTGAAGGATGTTGACAGGACACAAATGGAGAGGATGAACTGAATCGTTTTTTTTTTGGCCATGTGTAAGATGTATTGAATTTGTTGGGAGTATTTTCCACTGTATGGCTAAGTGAGATTGTAATACCTTATGAAATTCGTCTCATTAACAACCTACCTGCTTTTATAGTGTCCTTAATGTCTGATTCACCAACTTATAATACACTATTCTCAAAGCAAATTGCCAGTCAGCAAATATTAGCTGAAAAACCTGTGTACATCCAGAAATCTGAAGCTGCTCTGCTTGGTGATGGACACAAGTGTGAAGATATTTGAGAAGGAGAAGATGGTGTCAGAATTTTGCAAAATGTCCTGGAGGAGGGGATGATGCAGTGAAATGGTGCCCCCTCCTGGAAGGCCCACAAAGGAAACCACGCCACTGGATCCTGGCAACCTTATTCCGCATTCACCACCCAGGGCAGTGCAGGCTCCACTGTGCAGAGGAACAACCAACAGCGCCACAAGAAACTCCACTCCACCAGGTAAATGCTAGGCTCTTCTGTCCATCACTCCAACCATTTGTCCTCAGATTCAAAGACCCAAGAGAGAGAGGGACAGGAAATCTGGCATGCACTCCTGGTACCCCATCCTCACAAAGACACAGGGCATGCCAGGAGATATTCAGCTGGAGGAGGTACAGACACAGACCCTTCAAGGCACCCTACCTCCATCCTGCCTGCCAAGTAGTTTTCAGAGCTGTCATGATGATCATGAAGTTTGTCAAATGTCAGATGCCAATGCCTGTGGTTAAGAATGCATGTTCCTAGTGCCCATGTGTCATGTCCAGCAATAATGTTTGGTGCTGAGCAACATGGAGGTTGCTCACAGCCAGTGATGAGTGGCCAGGTAAAAAATGAGGTCTGCAGATGCTGGAGATCACAGCTGCAAATGTGTTGCTGGTCAAAGCACAGCAGGCCAGGCAGCATCTCAGGAATAGAGAATTCGACGTTTCGAGCATAAGCCCTTCATCAGGAATAGGAGAGCACTGATTCCTGATTCCTCTCCTATTCCTGATGAAGGGCTTATGCTCGAAACGTCGAATTCTCTATTCCTGAGATGCTGCCTGGCCATGAGTGGCCAGGTGCCCACTTTGACTTCTATATTGAGAATTCTTGATATAGAAGATGGAGATAAGTGAATATTAATGAGGAAAGTGGTGAAATAAACCCATAAATGGAAAGTAAATAAAAGTTGTAGCGAGTTGCTTCCAATGTCAGGATAGGTCTCACCAGCCTTCTCACACAAGACTATCACAAATTTCACTATCATGTCATTCAGTCCCTATAAGAACCTGCAGGATGTTTCCTTTCATGGGAGATTGTAGAATTAGGGATCATTGTTTCAAAATAGCAGGTCACCTACTCAAGACAGAACTGACAATTTTTTTTTCTCACAAAGGTTGAGAGTCTTTGGAACATTCTTTCTTATAAAAACTACTTTTCAAGACAAACATTGACAAATTCTTGATAAAGAAGAAGAAAGTGAAAGTTTACCATGGTAGGTCGAAATGTGGACTAATCAAGTCAGCCATGATTTTAGTAAATGGCAAAACAGGTTCAAAGGGCCAAGTGGCCTACTCCTACTCCCAAATTGATGTTTTGACTGGTATCAAGCTACCAATTTTAATTTCAGTGTTGAACTACATTGTAGTGCATTGGAGATAGAGTTGAATTTGTCACCCAAGAAGAGCTTCCACACAGCCAGACTGTGGGCACAAAGCCAATGCCATTCAGTTGGCAATACGTTCCTAAATATTTGCTTAAGTACACAATATTTCTTTCTGAATCAGTTCAGTTTTTCTTGGCCTTTAAAAACCACTTCCACATTAGGTACTTCCTGATAATTCCCGTCTTCAATCCCTGCGACTTTATCAATTTCTGTTTTTGGGATTGTCTTGGGATTGTCTGAGGTTGAGTCAGACTGGTCACAACTTTGATATCATATTAAACTTTGAGATGAACTTCCAATAGCATTTGCTCACCATTGCTAGGATCACCTACAGGGTTATAACGTTGCCAGTTTCATACTGGCTTTCAGTTCATGAGGTATTGAAGAGCATTTCAGCACCACTTGTTACTTCCAGATTTGATTAATCCCAGAACAGGCATTACATTTCGTTTAAAGACTCCAAGTCATTCCCAATTGGATTCCCACCTTTCACCCTCCAAGAACATAATCAATCCAAAACTCTGAGTTTACGCTAACTTACTCAGTTATGTTCACCCATCTTGTTGAATGACATTGTCTCATAGTTAAAATTATCATCCTCACTTTGGTCTCATTCCTCATTATCACTGTAACATCTTCCAGCTTAAATAACCCTCCAAAATATTTACATTCCTCTAGTTTTGGTTCCTCGCTCCACTATTGGTAGTCATGAACCTCAACCACAAAGTAAACAAGATCTGAAATTTCCCAACAAAGTTGTTTTTCTACCACTCTTTTCTCCTTTGAGAAAGTCACCAACATGAAGATAGCAGCTTATCACTGCATGAACATGTAAAGTTACATGTAAAGTGTGAATTTCGGAACTGGTAAAGGAATTTTATCTTTTATTTTATCTATCCAAAAATCAAGTCATATTTATTTTAGCTTTTAACTCCAATTTTCTTTACAGGTCAAACTTATTTCAGTCTTAGTCAGAGGTAGATACTTTTTAAATCAACCTATTCAGAGATACTGGAGAGGCAGCTACAGATAGATAATTAGATGGCTACTTTGAACTTGTTTTCCTAGCCAGTAGTATTGGTTTATCTCTGTGCAATTTTAACTAGGACAAATGCAAATGGTTTTACGAAGTTCACAAAGATGGCCGCACAAAGTCTGATCACTGAATGCAATTAGACACAGAGTGTAAGCTTGGGGATTTGTTGGGGTAAAAAGTGAGGTCTGCAGATGCTGGAGATCAGAGCTGAAAATGTGTTGCTGGTTAAAGCACAGCAGGTTAGGCAGCATCCTTGGATGCTGCCTAACCTGCTGTGCTTTAACCAGCAACACATTTTCAGCTGGGGATTTGTTGGGTAAGGGAACTTGGTGCAATATTTTAGGAGACCCAGATTAAAAACTGGCAGATTTTAAAAAATGGGAGATTTTATAAAACAAGGGAGTAAACTCAGACTTCAAAAAGCATGACAGAACTACTCATTATTCAGACTGGTCTGATGCTTGAAAAATATGATGCCATAGGGAACTATTAAGTGATTGATGAATACTTCTGATGGTTTTTTTTACAAAACCCCTGCAATTAACTGCAAAAGGAATGAAAAAAGTGGCACCACAGAAAAGTCTCGAGTTGATTTGGTCAACAGTGAAATATATATTGGAAAGCTGTGCATGTAAATAACTAGACTAATTCACTACTTTTAAGAAAGGCAGGTGAATTACTTGAACATAGTTATGTAAAAGTTTTACAATCCTATTAAGTATCTACTTTTTATAGGCACAGGAGAAGAAGTTGATTGATAAGGGGGAGTAATTCAACTTTGATTTCCAGTGTACAGTTAGTAGTCCAAAGGTAAGCTGAAAGCATGGCATATGGTCCTGTTAAATGCCTACAATGTGACATCTGGGGAGTTGCAGGCACCTCATATAATCAGCTGCAAAAAATTTAAGAGCTGGGTTTCAGAACTCAAGATATGGCTACAATCACTGTGGCGTACCTCCAAAACTGAGAGCTCCATGATTAGCACTTTAAGCAGGTGGTCATACCATGAGTTAGAAGCTTTCAAATAGAAAAAGAATAGGTGACCATCACGTTGTCTAAGTGTGCCAGGCAATTCATTTAGCAATCCCGAGTCTTTCTTGTTGACTAAACAGATTTTCATTTTGGTGAATATGATAGGAGGGCCTCTGAGAGACTATCAAGAGGATTTGAGTACAGGAGCAGAGATGTCTTACTGTAATTGGACAGGGCCTTGGTGAGATGATAGCTGGAATATGGAGGGCAATTTTGGGCTCTTTATCAGAGGAAGATGTTCTGGCTGTGGAAGGAGTGGGACAAAATGTTATCAGACTGAGTCCTGGGAAGGCAGGACTGACCTTTGAAGAGAGACCGGATCAAATGGGACCACATTCACTGGGGTTTAGAAGAATGGGGGATTCTCACAGAAACCTATAAAATTCTAAATGGACTAAACATTGGAAAAGCAAGAAGGATGTTCCCAATGAACAGGGAGTTCAGAAAGAGGAACCATAATGTAAGGATATGCGTTCGGCCATTTAGAACTGAAATGAAGAGCAGTGTCTTCACCCAGAGAGTGGTGAGCTTTTGGAATTCACCACCATAGAAAGTAGTTGAAGCCAAAAACAAATGTTTTCAAGAAGGGGTTAGATATAGTTCTTAGGAATAAAAGATCAAAGGGTTTAGGGAGAAAGCAAGAACAGGGAAGTAAGCTGGATGGCCAACTTGAGGACCTCCTCAAGTTCCAATCACACTCAATGGCTCTCAGTATAAAAATGATGGGTGATACTCCCATGAAGTACTATCTTTTAATTGAGATGTTAAACCAAGATCCAACCTTCTTGCTTGATTCGATTTAAAACGATTCCATGGCACTATTTTGAAGAGAACCAAGGGGTTATCCTTACTGTCCTAATCAGTATTTATTGTTCAACCAACATAACAAAACAGGTAAAGTCATAGATTCAAGGCGTTGGACAGCACAGAAACAGATCCTTTGGTCTAACTCATCCAGATATCCTAAATTAATCTAGTCCCATTTGCAAGCATTTGGACCATATCTCTCTGAACATATCTTATTCATACACCCATCCAGATTCCTTTTAAATGTTGTAATTATATTAGACTCCATCATTTCCTCTGGTAATTCAGTCCGCATATGCATGACCCTTTGCATGAAAAAGTTACCTCTTTGGTTCCTTTTAAATCTTTCCACTCACACCTTAAACCTAAGCCCTCTAGTTTTAAACTCCCCTACCCTAGGGAAAAGACCTTGACTATTCACCCTATCTATGCCCCTCAATTTTATAAACTTCTGTAAGTTTATAAACTTCACCCCTCTGACTCCTACATTCCAGGGAAAATAGCCCCAGCTTATTCAGTCTCTAGGTATCTAGACTTTATGACATTTTTCAACATGGGAGATTCCTGCATGCATATTGGCTGTCATCATGTTTCCTACGTTACAATATTAACTATGTTATGAAATGTGTTTAATTGACTATAATTAAATGGTCATGAAAAGCACAATGCAAATATAACTGTTTCTTTTTATCATCTTACCCAAGGAACACATTTGCCCAAGTCCTTTCTGTCTTGGGAATTTATTTAGCTTTCCCTTAATAAATCTATCCTAATCACCTCATTTATTTAAAGCAGCAATGAATTCCACATTTTCACTACTAAGTAAAACCAACTGAAGTCAGCACACCTGAAGTAGTTCACAGGTTATGGCCAATTGTGAAGTATCGTCATACAAAGATGATAAAATAATTTGGAAGTACCATATGACTTAGTCACCTCATTCATGGAAATTTGTTATAAATTATAGTTCTTATTTTATAATCTAACTTGTATAAGTTTTCAAAAATAACATTTCAATTAGTTCAAGAAATGTTATGAAACTTGGAAAAATGAAACTACTTTGACATTGTTATGTTCATTGATATTCTTTTTGATTTTTACTGATGTTTCAACACAAAAGAGCTGCATTTTCAGGAAATACTAATGCTTCCCGTCTTTTAATGACTTCTATTTTACTTTCTCATGTCAACAACTGAAACTAATTGTTGCACCATAAAATGTTAGCTGATGGCGAGAGCAGAGTGGGAGTAAGTTTGTCTATATGACCTTAAGTACTGGCTCCCAAATGGGTACCATGGTTATGAGTAAGCAAATGAATGGCAACTAGAGATGAGCTGGTGCAACCTGGGAGGTGGAAGCTGTGATTGTTCATTCTAAGTGCAGACCAGAATGATTGGCTGGCTGTTGTATCTAGAAGTTATACATTCGGGAGGGCTGTGAGCAGCATGAAGATCACCAGGTAACAATAGCAAATTAAGGAAGGAATTAGAGGGCTCTTGGCAACCATGGTTTGATCCTCCTGAATGGTATTGTGGGACTACCTACAGCACAGGGACTAGGTGGTTCAAGGCAACAGCCCACCACTATAGGCTCAAGGACTATTAGGGATGGGCAATAAACGTTGACCTAGTCAGCGATGCCCACATCCCACAAGCGAATAAAAAAACATAAAATTCAATTGGAATCAACCATTTCTCAGGAAAAGGAGGGAGGTAAATTTAAAAATAAACAAAAATCCTTGTCCACCAGCTGCCGAATGGGCAATGGGTAACAAATGATTTGACAGTCGGCACAGACCAGAAAGGTTTCAAGTTCAACCTCTAATCTGTGCTGTTATTTTGCTCGGGGACTGAGTGATCGAACTGGACACAGTTTAGTGTTGTTAGTACTTGATCATTGCCAGGTCACACTCAGCATATAAAAGGGCATTAGGAAAGAGGATTTGGCTGGGCAAAATTGTTGGTATTGTACCATTATTGAAAACCTAGTGACTGACAAGTTGAGATATAGAAGTACAATAGAACCACACGTCAGGAAAGGTCTCTTAGCATAAATGAAAAAAGAAACGAGAGAAAAAGAGTCAGGAAAACAAATAAAGGTGGTTGCCAAAACTACAAGTACCTATTTCACTCACCTAAAGGGGATATAATCCTAAGAAATCACTTTGACATCATGCACAAGTAAACACAAGATAGTTTATACTACAGGCCTGCAACACAATGTTTTAGTTCCTATGTAGAATACATGCTGTGTTACAGTCTTACACATACTCTAACCACATTAACCCACAACTGAAAGAGCTTTAACTGCTTACATCACAATCAGTAATGCTTTAGTGTGTACATCATCAAACATCATTGAGACACAGCACAAAGGGTGCAGCAGTATCCACCATGACAACCATTATGGAGCACCTGGTAAGCCCACATTAATTTTGGAGTATCCTTCTTTTTAAAAAAAACTCAACCTCTTGTTCAACTAGTGAATGTATACATTTGCAGAGAATGGCGTAGGATCTATGATCTTATATTTGCACTAAAAAGAAAAAAAAACATTTTCTTGTGCGACAAGGCAATCCCACAACATAATTCATGACAGGTAGCCTTCCACCCTGGCTGCCACAGTTCTTCACTCCATCTCCCACTGCCCAAGGGCAATTCTGGGAGACAAGCAATATGCCTTATAAAATGGCTAATAATCCCTCTACAAGAGCTCCACAGGACAGCAGTGAGGCATTGTAACCAGAAACAACTTTCCTAAAACAACTGTTGCCCACCAGGCTCAGAATTCCATTGGATCAGTTTGGATCAGTCAGGCAACCCCATGTAATATAAAAGAATCTCAGTCAATGGGATGCTTTGTCGCACTCTTGACAACAGGGCGCTCGAGAAGTGAGGATCTGGAGAATAGCAAGACTCTGGAACTAGCCAGCTCAATGAAAGAAGAGGAAGGGCAGGAATTGAAAAAGTATTAAGAGGAGGGAAAGGGAGGAATTTGCAATACACTAAAGGTGGTCTGTATGCACGTGGAAGACTGGGAATTTATTAGGGCTAAAGATTTCATCTGGATGAATAAATATCATTATCATTTTTTCAGGAACTTTTCAATGAAGCCTCCTATGGCCTAAAATGAAGAACAAGGTATGCAAGTTACTCAGGCACCAATGCTGACAAATCTACTGAATCCACGATCCAGAGTATCTAAGTTCTTACTGCCAATGAAGAAACCAGATCTGCTATGTCCAGAAGGTCTTTTTTTTTAAACTCCACAACCTGTGTTCTGGGTATGTTTGTTCCCTCTATCTTGTGGAAAGTATATTGTTGAGGAAACCATTGCTGTTGCTCCTCTTGTTCCTTGTTGGAAGTCCAAAACAGCAGTTGGGAAGAGAAGATCAATGGGAAAAATCACCAAATGTAGCAGGAAGGGGTTCCAAACCATTAGAACTCTTTTGTAAAGGACTGAAAGCATATTCTCAATACAAGTCCTGTGAACAAAAGCCTTTCACTTAGCCAAAGAATCTGGTGCCAGATCTCAGTATTTCAAACATGTTTAAAATCAATTGCTCAGCTCCATCAAGTTCGACTATACTCTCGTCTTGTTTCCCCAAGCTCCCAAATCTGGCACACACTACTGAATTCAGAATAACTAAATATATTTAAAAAGCAGACCTGCCTACCATAAAGAAGTTTCCTCAGATGGTACAGAAGGTGCTTTGGTTAATGACATAAGGTCCCTTTCAACATTCTGTCTGGATAGCAGTTTCAACTCTTTTCACTTGCTGCACAGAAATCCACACACCTGGACAGATTAAAATTGGCCTGGCATGTGGGTTGAGATGGTTTGATGAGGATGACTAACACTCAGAGACTGGAACTAAATTGACTGTAGTAAACTTGCAGTATTCACTTAATAATGCACTTCGAGCCTGCACCATCTTTCAACATCAGCTCTACTTTTCCACCTTATCCACAAAGCCTCAATTTCCTTCATGCCCAAAAATTGTGTCTTGACAATAAAAATTAACTCAGCAATCAGAGCACCTGGAAAAATACATTTGATTTGTACCAATTCTGTTTTAGGTCATAACCCAGAGGGGATTGCTTGCTGTTGAGTAGAGTATCATCAACCCCTCATTATCCTTGTAGTCACAAAAGATGAGAACAATATTGACATGCCTCTCCTCTCTTTGAAGGACTGTTGCTTGACACTCCTTTGTATCTTCAGATGTGACATTCCAAAGGTTTCTCTTATCTCTCTCTCCAGGCAGCTACTTAATTTACGTATAGCACTATATTTGTTTGTATCAGACTTCCTTTAAAAACAATATCTTGAAAGTTCCAGTTAAAAATGTCCACAGTACTTCAGGGTTATGGTGACAATATCCATAACTAAATATATTATGCTGTAGAAGGGTAGATGAAATTAATATTTCTCCTTCTGAAGTGTCATATTAATGGTATTCCATGATAAAACAGCATGCACCAATTTCCTGAAGATTCTCTCTGAGGAGTGACAAAAAACTATTAAAATGGGACAGTGGAGTTAAAATAGGGAATATGAGTTTCATAATAATAAAGCAGAAGGAACCAAATCACAGTGGTAGAACCAAAAGCTGCCAGATGGTCCATCTGGGAAGCATCCAATCAGCATTGAACTTCTGATAGTGTGCAGAATCTAAGTTAATCTGAACACCAATTTTTTGGGGGCCCATCATTGATCACTGCAATAATGGACATTGCATCTTTAATAGCACTTCACATAATCCAGAACAAGAAACCAAGCAAATTGGACTATTACATCCACATAGGTAGTTATATGCCTCGAGAGCCTATATCACATTTAACCACTTAGTTAGGCGTAACATTTAAACTTCTTTTTCTTCATCAACCTTTGCAATCTGGACTTCAGTGTTGGCTCAGTTTCTGATTTAATCAGTAATCCTAGAAATGAATTCCATAGCCTCACAATTCCATGTGACAAAGTTTCTCTGGCCCTCCGTTCTAAAATCTGTTAACTTTGACAAAGACACATAAAATATTGGAGAAACTCAGCATCTTTGATCTATGGATTCCTCGTATTTGGCTCCTCAATTACTGAAAACAGTGTGTATCCATCTACTATGTTCCACTCTTTCATAATTTTAAATATCCTACAAATTCTGTATTTGTTCTAATGGAATAATCCTGATTTTTCAAGCGTTCATTTGTAGTTTTGCTTCTTTCAGGAAATGGCTACTGAACCTGCGTAGTGCCCTATTCAGAGCATTTATCATCCTATAACGTAAAATCCAACATTAGTTTCCAACAAAGACCTTATTAGTTTTTGTTTATACAAGTTCCTCTTTAGCCCTTGATTTTTATACTTTTCTTCTTAAGGTAAAACATAGAATGACATCATTTTTACATGTAAAGCTGTCAGCCACTGCTCTGAAGTAACAAGCCTATTTCCATTCAATAAATGTTTCATCAACTCACATATACTAGCATATATTTTCATTTGCCACCTTTTATTCTGTCTGACCAAGTGATTTCTTTTTGTTACACCTACTATTTTTGTACAATCATCAACTGTCAACACCACTTCCTCCATATATGCAAATCACTGATGCACAGTGTAAATATATAAGTGGTTCAAGAATTAAACCCTGACAGACACTATTACCATCACAAACACAGTAGGAGTTGAGAGCAAGTTTGGAATTGTGATAATAGAGGCCTGGCTCAAGAAAGGGACGGCTGGGTGTGAAATCTTCCTGGGCATCTAGATGTTCATGCAAGATAAAAAAGGAGGACGATTAGCACTTTTGGCTAAAGAGTGCACTGCTAGAGAAACAGGAAGTCTCAAAAGGTTTAAGGACAGCAACAATTGGCGAGAGCTACCAAAAAGGGTGCAATTATATTGTTTGGTGTTGTCTGTAGACTATCAACTAGTGGGAATGATACAAATTAACAAATATGCAGGGATACTACAGAAACACGCCACCATTATAGACTAGTTACAATGAGGGACTTCAGCCAAAATATTTGCTGGGTTACTGTTGGTGTAAGGGACAGCGAATGGTAAGAGCTCCTAGGATGTGGTCAGAAGAATGTTCTATACCAGCATATGTCCTATCCAACAAGAAAGGATAGACCTGGTTCTTGGAAATGGGGTGAGCCAGGTAGATCAAGTGTCAGCAGGGGAACAGTTAGGAGATAGTAGCATTAGGATGATAGTAAAAAATGACAATGATCGATCCAGAATAAGAAAAATCAATTGACAGAGAACTAATTTCATTGGGGCAAGATCATTGCTGGGTCAGGTAGATTAAAATATAAGATTGATGGGTAAAAACCTCACTGAACAATGGATGACTTTCACAGAGGTGATGTTGCAGATAGAGTCAAAATATATTCCTCAAAAAGGGAAAAGTTGGACAAAGTCACAGCTCCCTGGAAGATAAAATTGATAGAAATTAATCTCAAGAAAAAAGGTATCAGATAGAACATACAGTTGAGAACCAAGAAGAATATAGGACGTTCCGAGAAGAGATGAAAAAGCATATTACAAAAGTAGGTAGGAACTATAAGAAAAGACTGAGAATCAGCATAAAGTAATGTCCCAAATTCCTCCTTGGGTGCATCAAGAGTAAAAAGTGGTGAAAGGAGGAGAAGAGCTATTAGGGTCCAAAAAGGGGATTTACACGTGAGACAGGAGGCACAGTTATGGTATTAAATTAATACTTTTCGTCCATCTTGACCAAGGTGGTAGTTGCTACGCAGACATTGATAAGGAAGAAGTGTTGTATAAGCTTGTATACTTGGAGTTGGCAAGGCACCAGGATTGTTGAAATGCATCCAAAGATACTGAAATAACACAGTGGAAATTGATCACAATCGTTCAGTCTTCTTTAGATTCAGTGGAGGTGCCAGAAGACTGGAGAATTTCAAATATGAAAACCATTTTCAACAAGGACAATTACAGACCTGTTAGTTTAACTTCACTAGTGGGAAATTTTAAAGCAACAATTGTTCTGGATAGAATTAGAAAAGAGTGGGTTGACTAAGAAGTTCCAGCATGAATTTATATAGGGGAAATTGTGTTTAACTAAGTTGCTAGAGACTTTTTTAAAAAGATAGCAGAAAGGATTGAGGACAATGCTGTTCATGCAGTCCTAATGGACTCCCAGAAAGTATTAAATACAGTGACAAACAGTATTGAGAGAAATGTTATAGCTCATGGAATAAAGGAACAGTAGCAACTTGGATAAAAGGTTGGCTGTGCCATAGGAGACAGAGAAATGATCAATAATGTTTTTCAGATTGGAGGAAAGTTTGTAGACGACATCCCCAAGGATTAGTTTTGGGTCCCTTGTTTATCCTGATACATTAATGATATCTATCTTCGGCTTCAGGAAACAATTTCAAATTTGGAGATATATGAAACTTGGAAGCATTCTGAACTGTGAGGAGGACAGTATAAAACTTCAAAAGAAAATCAGACATGGTGGAGTGGGCAGATAAATGGGAGGTGAAGTTCAATGCAGAGAAATGTGAGGTGATGTACTTTGGTAGGAAAAACATGGACAGACAATACAAAATAAGAGGTATAATTCTAAAGTGGGTTCAGGAGCAGAGGGATCTAGATGATATATATGCACAGATGATTGAATGCAGCAAGACAAGTGGTAAACGTTGTTAATAAAGCATATGTGGTCTTTATTAATAGAAGCATAGGAAATGATGCTGAACTTGATGCAGACACTTGCCAGACCTCATCTGGAAAACTGTGTACATTTCTGGACGTTTCATTATAGAAGTGATGTGAATACATTGGAGAAACTACAGAAAAAATTTACAAAAATGGTTCCAGGGATGAGAAACTTAGATATGAGAATAGATTGTAAATATTGGACCTTTCTACTCAGAGAGAAGGAACAAAGAGGATATCTGATATGAGTTTTCAAAATCATGAAGGGACTGGATACAGTGGATAGGGAGAAATCATATCTGCTTGTAAAAGTATCTAACACGAGATAGACTGCTTTCCAAAGAACAAATGTGATAGGAGAAAAAACATTTTCATGCAATGAGTGGTTCAAATTTGAAATTAGTTTCCTTGAAATATGGTGAAGACAGGATCCTATAAGCTTGTAATTGGGATTGCTAAATTGAAACAGGGTGAGGCACTTCAAAGACCATCAGATAAAATGATAAATGCCTCATTCCAATTTAGAAAGGGAGAACAATGTTAAGGGCGTCAAAACACACACTAGATTGAAGGTCCTTCATGAAATCTGCCCACCTGAAGATGATTGGCCACAATTTGACAATGAGTCAGAGGAAGAAGGAGAAAACCTGGAGATGGTGCCTAATACTCTATGTAGGAACTCCAAAAATAGAGTGCCCAACAATGTCAAGGATTGGGAATACATTATTTTAAAAATGGTAAGATCCCAAATGGGTTGTTCAAATCCATAACCCATCTGAAGTCCTCCAGGGTCATAAAAATACTGTTATTGAAGTGTAATCCATACACAACAAGAACTACTCTCTTGCATGATCCAGCCCTGGCTAATAAGGAATGCAGGAGATGTAGTGTTCTATTGGACACACATCCTCATAATTCTGGTTGGTGCTCAGGTATTAAAGGCACAACTGAATTTTGGATTACACCAATTTGTTGGGAAGTTTGGTTGGATTACATATGTGAAGCCCCATATAAGGGATGGATCAGGCAAACTTTGGGAGCCTGACATAATCTTTCAAAAGAGACCTGTGGTTATTGTTGTTGATGTCACAGTTAGGATTGAGAATGAAGAAGATGCTTTGGAAAAGGACAAGATAGATAAGGTCGAGAAGTACAAATATTTGACAAAGGAGATAGAAGGATTGACAAAAGGGAATACTTTTGCTTTTTATGGTTTCATTATGGGTGCAAGAGGGAAATGGGCGAAGGAGAATGATAAACTTCATGAGTTCTTTAGGAATTCAGAATTTTAAAACCTTTGCCCATGAAATGTCCCAACTTATGACATTGTTGAATTATTGAGAATTTTTAACAATGATTAATTGATTTATGATCAAGATTGAACTCCGGATTTCCCATCGGTATGCATAAATGTTTTATTCATTTTAGAGCCGTTTTAATTTTTAATGGCTTATGTATTCTATGATAACTGGATTGTTTTACATTTTAATTACTCGAGTTTTTAACAGTTTTATAATAAAGTTGTATCGTTTTAAATCACAGTAAGGGTGGTGGGTAGATGGGTACATTATTCTTTTCACGTAACACATGATATGATGTAACGCATGGGTATTATATTAGATTAGATTCCCTACAGCGCGGAAACAGGCCCTTCAGCCCAACCAGTCCACACCGACCCTCCGAAGAGGAACCCACCCAGACCCATTTCCCTCTGACTAATGCACCTAACACTATGGGCAATTTAGCACGGTCAATTCACCTGACCTGAACATCTTTTGGACTGTGGGAGGAAACCGGAGCACCCGGAGGAAACTCACGCAGACACGGGGAGAATGTGCAAACACCACACAGACAGTCGCTCGAGGCTGGAATCAAACGTGGGTCCCCCGTGCTGTGAGGCAGCAGTGCTAACCACTGAGCCACCGTGCTGCCTGTTAATGTATACTAAATCTCTGAAGAGCATCCCACTCAAACACCTGCCTCCCCAATTCCATAGCAAATCCACCGACCCTACATATTTTTAAAATTAGAATTCCATCATCTGGTGTGGTAGGATTTAAACCCAGATTCCTTAATTATCAGGGTCCCTGGCTTAACAGCCCAGCAATAATACCACTAGGCCACCACCTCCCCTATTTTAACCTAGCTGTTGAACAGCTACACTATCCTTTCCATTGCTTGGTGAATTGCTGTTTCCTGTGATTACCCTTCCCATCTCTGTAAGATCTAGCTTGGTAAGCTTTATAGAGGTATCAAAAATAAAGTCAGCTATTGACTATTGAAACTTGGATAATATGCTAGTAGAATTAGTGTTATAATGAAGCCAAATGCCTTGTCATCTAATTAGTGATGCATATGCCTTGTCATCTAATTAGTGATGAATGAAATTCCCACTGTCGTTACCCACTATCTGGTGAAACCAAAGCCAAGAGAACGGGCTTGATAGAATCAGCAGGGAAAGAAGACCCTGTCGGGCTTGACTCTAATCTGGAACTGTGAAGAGATATGAGAACTGTAGAAAAAGTGGGAGCCCTTGACTGCTGGTGAGACACCACTATTCTTATCTCCTTTCACTTACCTAACGAGGCGGGGAGGCAAGCCCTGAGGGGCTCTCACTTCTGGTCAGAAGCACCCAGATGACTCTCAAGGGGATTGGTAAATTATTTAAATGGAAGCTCTGTGCAAAGTCATGGGGACAAGGAACAGGACAAAATCGTGTTGTTCATTTGAACAGTGTGTGCAGATATGATGGGTCAAATGGCTTCTTTCTGCACTGTAAAACTTCTTTGATTCTGTTTTCTCTCTTCAAACTTATTTTTAAATCCAATGTTACCCTCATCTTAATTCTCTGCTACTTAATCTTCTATAGGAAACTTTGTTAAAGACTTGCCTAAATTCCATGCAGTCTGCATTTTCCCCCAACAACCTTGTCTGTGACCTTCTCAAAACAGCCTGTGAGCCAGTGTCTTCCTTGCAAAGCACTTACAGAATTGTCCAAAATTTATCTCTTGTAGCTGAACAGATTTTCTCTTCTATTTCCTACGCACTATTTGAAGGTCTGGGCAACACCTCTGGTGCTACTGTACTATTTTTTTGATCTTTGAGCTCCAACTAACATACCGACTGTATCTCTTCCCTGATTTTTCCAATACTCTAGTGTACATAAACAATATCAGCACTGTAATTTTATTTTCCAATTCTATCATCCTATTGCATCTTGGTTGCATGAATCTTGTTGATCTTGCTATAAATTCTAAATATTCCTGTAAAATTCCAGTTACTCATGGTCATTTCTCACAATCAATGTACGATCTATGGCCAGGATTGGAAGCCCCATGAATTATGTTGCCACTTGATGCCAAGGTTCAGGATATCTTATCTGGTCTTCAGAGAAACGTGGAATTGGGGGGGAAAGATCCATTTGTCATTGTCCACCTAAGTACCAAAGGTTTAGGTGGAATGAAAAAAATGAGTTTCTGCTGAGACAATATGAGCAGCCATGGGCTAAAGTAAAAGGCAGGCCCAGAAAGGTTACAATCTCTGGATTACTGAGCTGAAAGCTAACTGGCACAGGGTCAATAAGATGAAAGAGGTAAATGTGTGACTTTGAGACTGGTATGGAAGAAATCATTTCAAACTCATGGGCCACTGGCACCACACTGGGGAATGGAGCCATTCCAATAGGATGGGCTGAATCACACTGGGATCAGACTCCTGGCAAATCACATAGCTAGGACTGTAGATAGGGCTTTAAACTAAATAGTAAGGGGGATGGTACAGTTTTATGAAAACTTGGAAAATCAAAGTTAAAGGTGAAGGGAGGAATGCAGAGGTTAGTGATGAGGCTGATTGGTATCAGAAAAAAACAAGGAAGGGACAGAATATGTGAATCTCATATTGCATCAAGAAATTGTATGAGAGAGGGAAGTTTGATAATAGAACAAACTTAAAGACTTTGTATCTAAATACATGAAGCATAAAATTAATGAGTTAACAGCACAAATAACTTACGAATGGATATGATTTGATGGCAGTTACTGAGGTGTGGTTGCAGGGAGACCAGGTTTAGGAACTGAGTATCCAAGGGTACTCAGCATTTTGGAAGGATAGGCAAAAAGGAAAGGGAGGTGGTGTAGTTTTATTAATAATGGATATCTGAGTGCAGATTGCACATTTTCCCCGTGACTTTATCTGAATTCTCTGGTTTCCTCCCACTGTCAAAGATGTGCAGCCTAGGTAGATTAGCCATGTGAAATGCAGGATTACAGGGATTGGATAGACAGGTGGATCTTCATAATGTGTTCTTATGAGGGGTGGTGTGAACTCAATGGACAAATGGACTGCTTTCACACTGTAATTATTCCATAATTCTATGAGATAGGAATTGACCGGTGTTGATTGGAAGGTGATCCTAACTGGGACAATGATGGAGCAGCAATGGCAGAAGCTTCTGAGGGTAATTTCGGCGGCACAGCATAATTAATTCTAAATAAGAAGGAACATACCAAGGGCAGGACAATGCAACAATATGCTAAAGATTAGTGGGAAGCTTTTAAAAACCAGCAGAGGACAACTAAAAAAGCAATAATGCAGAGAAAATGAAATATGAGGATAAGGCAAAAAGAGATTGTCAGAGATCTTTAGATATAAAAAAAGGGAAGAGAGGCGAAAGTGGACATTGGACAGTTGGAGAGGGAATAAAGAAATAGTGACAGAACTGAATTAGCTTTTTGCATCGGTCTTCATGGTGGAAGACACAAGTAGAGTAACAGAGTTTCAAGAGAGTCGAGGGGGGGGGAGAGGTGAGTGTAGAGACCATTACTAAACAGAAAGCCCAATTCTCTAGCTTTCCACTAACCTTCACCACATTGTTTGCTTTTTTTGTGCTTTAATGCAGTTCCTGATTTCTCTTGTCAGCCACGGTTGCCTTTTGCTGTCCTTAGTATGTTTCTTCCTCCTTGGATTGAATTTCTGCTCGAGAAGCTGAGAGATGGAAGGTGGATAAATCACCTGAATTGGATGGACTACACCGCAGGGTTCTGAAGGAGATAGCTGAGGAGATTGTGGAAGCACTGATGGTGACCTTTCAAGAATCACAGAGGTTCCTAGAGGACTCTGGTTAATATAACACACCAATTTAATAAGCGAGGAGATGAGAAAGGAAAACTATAGACAGATTAGCCTGACTTTTGTTGTTGTTAAGATACTAAGAGTCCAGTATTAAGGATGTGATTGAAGAATATTTGGTATGGCATGGTAAAGTAGACCTGTGTCAGCACACCTTCATCAAGGGGAGATCATGCCTGAAGAAAGCTGTTAGAATTCTTTGAGGAGGTAATGACCAAGTTAAATGACAAAGCCAGAGGATGTGATCTATTTGGATTTCTAGAAGGCCTTTGACAATGCCTCTAAATAAGATAAAAGCTCATGATGTTAGGGGCAAGGTACTAGCATGGATAGAGAATTGGCTGACTGATAGAAGGCTGAGAATGAGGATAAAGAAGTCTTTTTCAGGATGGCAGCTAGTGACTCATGGAAATTCAGTCTTAGGACCACAACTATTCATGTTATACATTAACTATCTGGATGAAGAAACTAAGGGCATTGTCACTAAGTTTGCAGATGACACAAAAATAGAAATTGCTAGAAAAACTTCCTACGAATCTATAAATAAAGTCTGGCAGCATCTGTGGAGAGAAAGCAGAATTAACATATTTGGTCTAGTGACCTTTCTTCAGAATTGATGAAGAAGCTGGGAAAAAGTTGGTATATATGCTCAAGATGAGGTGGGGAGGTGGAAGGAGTAAATGATAGGTGGAGATGGAGCCCAGAGAGAGAGAGAAACACAGTTGGGCAGACAAAGGAATTGGTAAAGGTCAGCCTGGGAGAAAGAATAGATGTTAATGGAGACCATTAGTGGCCAACAATGGGTTATTTATAGTAGTAGCCCATGTGATGACAAGGCCTGGTGTGTGGGATTGGGGTAAGAACATAGGAGGTGTTCAAGACCTAAAATTGTTGAACTCGAAATTGAGTCCAGAAGGTTGCAGCATTCTCATGCGGAAAATGAGGTATTCTTCTTCCATCTTGCACTGAGCTTCATTGGAGCACTGCATTAAGCCCAAGATGTTAACCCGGGAACATGGTTGTGTGTTAAAATGGCAGGCTATCAGAAGTTCAGAGTTAGTTTTGAGGACAAAATGTAGTGTTCTGCAAAGCAGTTGTCCAGTCTGTGTTTTGTTTCCCCAGTGTAGAAGAGACCATATTAGAGAGCGAATTAAGTAGTCTAGACTGAGTGAAGTGCAACTAAATCACTGCTTCACCAGGTGTCTGAGTCCTTGGATTTTGAGGAAGGAGGAATTAAAGGGGCAGATGTTACACCTTCTGAAATTAAAACCAAGTATTGCTAAAACATGGAATACTACCATTTATAACAGGAAATATACGTGTTGAAATTCAACAAGTGTTCGGCTTCTGGCTCACTGCTTTTGTACACTGTGGGTGCTAGAATAGTGGGATTGATCGGCAGCTCAAGAAGGCATGGGAATGGAGGGAGCATGGAGGGTATATAACGGGACATGGCAAAAGCTTTTAAAACCTTAGGTTTGACTCCTCAACAAGTTTTTTTTTCCAATGTTCATGAAGTGACTTAATTGACAGAGTTGTCACAGCTTTCAGGAACTCAACTGCCCATACAAAAAATATCAAGGTAGGGGTAATTTGAATTTCCAGCAGATTTAAAATACAAACCCAACATCAATTTATGTTAGTGCCAGATCATGATCCGTCATGATTTCCAATCCAGCTAAAAGAGTGGGCGAGGTAAATTCAAAATCCTGGCCTCTATCAATTCCATTCTGGCCTTCCTAATGTAGATTTTGAAATAGCTCCACAGAGGCTGGTATCCCATCACCAAGTCACCCTTTATTTACACGTGTACAGTGCTTGACACTGGTCCTGCTTTCTCACAGCTGGCTCCAAGAGTGAGCAGAACCCCTGACACTTGTGTTTCTCTCAGTCAACCAGGGCTCCTTGATTGGACAAGGTTAACAATCCCAGTCAGGGACCTCTTATTCTACAATGGCCACCTGCTGACCTCATTACAATCACTACAGGTTTGCTCTGAGTCAGGAGGCAAAAATTCAGCCCATTGCTTTAAAAAAAAGTTTTAAGCTGACTTTGTGTGACAGAAGGTCACAAATTAAAGTTTTCCTATATCTGTGGGTTGCCAGAAGAGCTGAATAGTACTGCAAAATTAAATAAAGATAAGTGTGTAGGAGGTAGTCTGCTCAAACATTAAGTGTCAGTTGTGAATTGAAATTGGGTATTAAATTACGGAGCTTCTTAATCAAAGAGCCTGCTATTTCCATACAAGTATGTAGTAATTCCCATTATTTACACTTCTTTAAGAAAGAACTTTAAAAAGTAATTACAAGGATTCTACAATGTGAAATACAACCCTATCTTACACTTAATTAGCATGAAGTGCATAAAAGTACTGATATATTAATAAACTTCATTGTGGTAGAAAGGAGATGATGTAAGCATTTACTAACTTGTTACAATTATGTATGAGAAAATAAAAGTTGAGGTTTCTGAACTACAGTCCATGGGCCAAATAGAGTAGACAAGTCTGGCTATATCAACCCCCAAAGCCAAGGCAACTAATTTATTATTATTTCTTAGGTTGTCCTGTTTTAAATTACAAGTGAAGAGCTAAAGCTTGTTGCTGTACATTGAATAATTGTCAGTGCTTAGAGTTAAATAGTCTCCACCATTTACAGATAACAGAAACAGGTCTTTCGGTCCTTGATGGTGTTAATGCTATAACCTAACCCCTTCCAATCTTTTAGTATTTGAATCTACCATTATTGCTTTATATTCCTATCTTCCTCATAAGCTTGTCTAGTTTCTCCTTAAATGCTTCTATACTATTTTATCCACTCCCCATGGCAGAAATTTCTTTCGGTAATGATGTTTATTCTAAATTCATGTTTGGACTTCTTGGTGATCATCTTGTATTCATGGCCTCTATTTACTCCCTGCCACTTGAAAGAAAACATTCAATCAGAACTTTTCATTAACATCTATGCTCAATTTGAGAAATGCTATTGGAGAAGACCAGCTGTCCATACTTCATGTTATAAATGATGTATACTATCCTAACTAATATTAAAGCTCTGGAGTGCTGCTGCGAGAGCACTTCTTTGAGAAGTATTCCATTATACTTTCTGTAAGGGACATGTCTTTTAAAAACTGTGGACAGAATGAGAAATAGCTGTTATAAGACTAATGTTTAAAAGGGTAACTATGCTTTGAAAGTAAGTGATCTGACACTCATTACATGCATTGTGTAAATAATTATCTGAACATGCAGTAATTGACACTTGAGTTACAGATAATTTGGAGCCAAGGCAGTACACCGATTCAGCTTTTGCTGGCAACAAGAAGTTAATTGGTCTCTGGACTACTGTCCCAATAATTGATGTCAGAGTCATTTCTGCCTGTCAAGAGCTGTGTACCTGTTTCTCCAAATTGAATACTTTGGAGCTAGGAACGAATGTGTGCGTGAGAGAAAGAGAGAGAGAGAGAGAGAGAGAGAGACCCACACAGGGGACGGTACAGTATTTTCCCAGTTCAACAGTCTCTCCCCAGTTCAACAGTCTCTCTGTTCTCTACAGTCAAAGCTTACAGTTAAACCAGATAAAACCCAATTTATCTTCCTTGCAACAGTTGTTATAAGCTGTAACTTTTAAGTAAGTCAGACTTTTTAAATGTACCAGCTACCTTGTATTCCTTTTCAACTAGTGGAAGCATCCAGAGAAAGACAACTGAAGCAATGTGCCGGCTCACAGAAGAATCATAAGTATTATCTCAACCAAAGAACCTCGATCAAAGATTGAATTGTCTTTCTAGTATTTCCCCTCTGCCCATAACTTATTTTAGCCTGTTTGTTAGCCTGTCTTTCTGTGTGTAATGGGGAGTTTTAAGGGGATTAGTATTTCAATTAGTAGTGTTACACTGAAGGTTTATAAATGTTTATAACTTCAGCTAGAAGCTAATTACTTACAATAAATAGGTTTTTTTGATTCCTGAAGAAATGTCGATTCTCCTGTTCCTTTGATGCTGCCTGACCTGCTGCGCTTTTCCAGCAACAATAAGTTCTGATCTCCAGCATCTGCAGTCCTCACTTTCTCCTAATAAATAATTGTTGACTAGTATAGAAACCTATGTTTTCTATCAACCTGGTCTGAAGACCAGGCAAATTTGAGAACCTTTCATACTTTATAAAATCTATAATGTCTGTGATAGCTCTGGGAATAGCGGGACTAGATTTCCAGTGTACTGCCTCATAAGTCATAACATTCTGATGTGCCTTGTAGATGGTGAGTAGGTGTTTTAGAAGGCAGATGGTGAAATACTTGCCATTTACCTTTTATTGAAGTTATTGTATTCATATGGCTCATCGAGTAGACATCCTCATCTCAGGATGTTTATTGTGGATGGTTAGTCTCTTTCTTGTTGAAGATAACCTTGTCTGGCACTTTTGGCAAAATGTTACTTACCATTCATCAGTCTAAGCCTGGATGATGTCCAGATGTTGCTATATCACACTAACTACCTGAGGGAGAGCAAATTGAACCTACTACTGTGTAAACATGAAGATGCAACTCCACTTCTGACCTTATGATATACAGAAGGTCTTTAATGAAGCAGCTGAAGATAGTTGTCCAAGGACACTGCCCTCATGAACTCTTGCAACAAACTCATTGGGCAGAAATAGTTAGTTCAAATACTCACCACAATATTGCTCTAGCTAGTTTGACTCCAGCCAATGGAAAGAATTTCCATCAACTCCTACTATGATTTTACTAGGAGTCCTTGACACCATACAAGTTTGAATAATGCTTTCACCTCAAGGACAGTTCCCCTTTTGGCTGGACAATTGGTTGTAACGCAGAGTGATGACAACCAGTGAGTTCAACTCCCTCTCCAGCTAAAGTAACCATGTCCAACTCTCCTTCTCAACCATTCCCCTTGCTTGAGGTGTGGTTACCCTCAGGTTAAACTGCCAGCAAGACTAAGGGTACTTTACTCTTTTCTAGAATTCAACTCTTTTCTCCACGTATTGACCAAGGCTGTAATGTGTTCTGTAATTGAATGATCCCAATAGAATCTGAACTCAGCACTGGTGGGCAAATTGCTGAGGAGTAAATACTGACTGACAGAAATGTTGATGACACGTTCTATTACCTCACTGATGTTCAAGAGGAAGTTAATGGAGTGACAACTGGCCAGGCTGGATTTGTCCTTAATGTTGCAGACACATATAACCCAGAAAAGATGTTCTACATTGCAGTGGTAGTTTCCCTATCTGTAGGTCAGACAGTTAGGATTCCAGTCCTATCTGCCCTGGAGGTGTTACATTATATTTCTGATCAGGTTGATTAAAAATAACAATAATCTGGAAGCTTTCACTTTGTGATCTGTAAAATAAAGGAATGGAAAGGATAGAAACACTAATGTGAAATTTGCCATCATCACAGCTGCACTGGAAGCTTGAATAGAGATGCAAGTGAGTCTGCAACTCAAGTCTTCAAAACTCAAATTAGGATGTTATCAGAGCCTACAGACTTTGCTGTACTCAGTGTCAACAGTCATTTCTTGACATCACTTGAAATTAAAATATTGAAAATTAGTCCTCTATTAAAGAGTCTGCATCATAAGGTCTTAAAAGAATTAGCTGCAGAGATAATTGATGCATCACTTAGGATTTTCCAAAATTCCCTAAATGATGGCAATGTCTCAACAGATTGGATAAATTGCACATGTAACACCCCAGTGCAACAAAAGGAGGAAGACAGAAAGCAGAAACTAAAGGCCAGTTAGTCCAACATCTGACATAGGGAAGATCCCTAGAATCTATAATTAAGGGGGTAATAGCAGGACTTTTAGAAAATCATAATATAATCAGACAGAGTCAACATTGTTCTATGCGAGATAGATCATGTTGGGCTGTTTAATTAGAGTTTTTGTGAAAAGGTGACAATCGAGATAGAAAACGGAAATCTGTAGATGTGGTGTAGTTGGAGAACCAAAAGATATTTGAGAAGGTCCCACATCAAATAGATACTACATAATTTAATAGTTTATGGCATGGAGGTAACACAAAAAGATTAGTGAAAGATTAGTTAGCTAACAGAAAGCAAAAAGTAGGGAAATAGTTTATTTTTGGTGAACAAGATGGAATGAATGGAGTTCCAAGGGGATCAGTGCTGTGTCCTCAATTATTTACAATCTATGTTATGATTGGAATGAAGAGACTGAAGTAGTCTTTTGTGTGCCATGAATTACACTGATAACTAATCTAAGATCTGTCAGGCTCTTGATGTCATGAGGAATTAAGGGCTACGGGGAGAATGCGGGTAAGTGGAGTTGAAATACCCATCAGCCATGATTGAATGGCGGAGTGGACTCGATGGGCCGAATGGCCTTACTTCCACTCCTATGTCTTATGGTCTTATGGTCTTAGGCTCGCAATGTGGCAAAACAGGGCTTTGTTTTTGCAAACAGAAAGAATATAAGCACACAATGTGCCTTTTCAGTGTATAAAAAAGGTGACTGCCATTCTCTGACACATTGGTCAAGGAATTGGCCAAGCAATCAGGGTCCGCTTGTGTGGTTTAAAATTCAAAAAAAGTTTGGCAAATACCCAGTCTTCATCTAACTGGTGAATAGGTGAGTAGAGATGCAGTGGCAAACATTTAAGTAAGTATTTCAGAACATTCAGAAAATACACATTCTATCGAGAAAGAAGGACTCTCAGGTAAAGACACAATATCTAAGGCAAATCAAGGAATTGAAGGATAGTAGGCAAATTGAAAGAAAATGATTAGAATTTTGCAAAGATGAGCAGTAGGTCAGTAGACGGAATATAAAGTGTAAAGACTGCATCCTTTTGATATAACTCCAAGAAGGCAGGTATCCTGTCACCAAGTCATCTTTTATTTACACATGCACAGTACTTGGACTCTGACTGGCTTGCTCAGAGCTAGTCCCTGAAATGAGGAGCCCTTCTGAATTGCCTTATTTTATTTGTCAGCCAGGCCTCACTGGCCCAGGTTAACAACCCCAATCAAGGATTTCATAGTCAATCAGACCCACCTGGCCCTCACTCAGATCAATGCATGACTTCCCCAAGTCTAGGGTGGAGGCTTGATCTTTTTCTGGAACTTTTTGCCCCAGGTCAAGTTCCTCGAACACAGGCAACATGTACCAAATCATAGCCCGTCTTTTACACCAGAGCTTCTTAGAGTTTCCTAAAATTCTTCAGGCTGTAATGGTATTGAAGCTGCATCTATCTTGGATTCTTAGGTTTCTTTGGCACTAGACAGAGGGGAAGAAGCCATAGTTTCTGAAAGCCTTTCTGGCTGTTCTGTGAGGCCAGGGATGCTTAGCTCCTACTCAATTTAAAGTTAGCCACTTTCATGTGATCCATATGTTTGTTCAGGACCACCTCACCTACGCAAACTTTGTATGTCCCAGGAAATGATCTCGCGTCAACCTTACCTCATACCCATGCACGGCCATTTCCATGGTTCCGACACAAAATTTGGTCCCCTGAAACAAACTCTCCCTCACTCAGAAGGAATTTGGCCTGCATTGGCATTCCTGCTGGCATTTCAGTCTCCCCCTCCGAGGTCTGAGAATATCAGGTTTAACCTGGTGTGCAGTCTTCTCCCCATCGGCAACTCTAGTTTACTCCGGTCAACCACTTTTGCTCCCCTTAGTAATAAGCTGTCCTCTATAGTAATTTGGTCTTACTAGAAAGGTTTCAATTCTGGTTGCGATAGTTTTTTTTGTTTCCCCATCACCACCAGCTGTTTTAGTTGCCAGCTTGGGATCTTTTTGTGTCCACAGTTTGATATTATCAGCAGTGACCAAAAAGGGATCTAAAAAGTTTAAAACCAGAATGAACTCTGAGGAGAGGGACCACCGGTGGTGTATCTGCCAGTGGTAGGCAGCTCAAGGCATCTACATTTGCCTCTTGGCCTCCTGGCAATGTTCCGACTTGTAACTTACACACTGAAAATAAGGGCCCACTGTTGAATTTGACCAGAAGATATGGGCAATACGGCCTTGTCTTTTTTAAGTAACACTAGCAGGGGTTTGTGGTCTGTTACTATGACAAATTTACATAAGGGTATTGGTGAAACTTTCTCACATCATAGATGACTGCCAAAACTTCCTTTTCTATCTGGGCATATTTGCGTTTGGCATCAGTCAAAGACTAGGAAGCATACTCACATTCCTCTCCCTTGAGCCACCGTGAGCCAACATTACCCTGGTACCATACAGAGAGGCAACGCATGTCAGCACCACCTCTCACTTGGGATCATATTGGGGCAACACCTTCGATGACAATAGCTGCTCTTTCACTTTTCTAAAGACTCCTCGCCTTGGCTAGACAACTATTTCCAAGGATGACCCATTTTCAATAGTAGGTGTAGTATAGGTGTCAAGATGGAGGCTAGGTTGTGTATGAATTTCTTGTAATAATTCACCAACCCAAGGAAAGACCAAATCTCTGATATGTTGGAGCTGGGGCACCTTTCATTGCCCTCATTTTAACTTCCAATTGGTGTATCCCACTTTCGTTGCCACTGAAATAACTCCAAGGAGGTAGGTGTCCTGCCACCAGTTACCTTTTATTTACATGTGAGCAGTACATGGACTCTGACCAGCTTGCTCAGGGCTAGTCTCTAGGATGAGCAGACTCTCTGAATTTCCTGTTTATATCTACCTGAAATGGCCCAGGTTAGCAATCATAATCAAGGATTTCATAGTCAATGAGATCTACCTGGCCCTCATTCCAATTAGACACTTATATTTTCTGTACTGTGGACAGTGGATTGAAATGAGAAACGAACTGTTTTAAAAACCAAGGAAAACTGCACTTTTTAAAAGAAAGTTACTTGGCACTAATTTGAAGTGTTGTAATAGATGTTGCTTGTTCAGGCTTTGGAGAAGACAATATAGAGTTAGGGAGTCTGTATAAGTGGAGATTCAGCTGGGAACAAGTAGTAGATTGGTTGTGGAATGGTGACAAGTTGTCAATGACAAAGGTTGTCTGCCTGACAACAGCTATGTGCTTAGTTCCCAGGTAGCTGACCAGCTTGTGGCGTGAAAGGTTGGCCAGAAGTCATCGGATGTTCAAGAAGGAAGTTTCCCTTTTGTCTACAGTAAAAATCACCTCAAGCTTACAGATAATCAGGTTTTTTTCCCCACAGCTGTTGCTTTACGCTGTGACGTTTAATCAATTAGTCATAAAGCTTAGAAGTGTGAATCAGTTACGCTTTATCCCTGCAATTAAATTAAACTCGGTAGCGAGGGAAGGTTGAGGATTGCCCTGACCAGAAGATTACATGAGGGAAGCCTGTGGACAAGGTTCACTGAACTACCTTCCTATTTCTTCCTTCTGCTCATAACATACATGTTTTATTTTCTGTCTGTCTGAATGTGTATAAAAGGGGAATTTTATAACATAGTTAGAATTTTAGCTATTAGTTCTATATATCAACTGTTCATGATTGTTTATCGGCAGCTAGAATTTATTTATTTGTAATAAATAGTCATCTTTGTTAAGTACAGAAATCAGTTTCATACATTTATCACCCTGGGTGCAAACGACAGGTAAGTTGGAGAATTTTCCAAATTTCTATAAAATATTTAACTTTTATGACAGCTCTGAGAATAGTGGGCTCGATTTCCAGTTGCCAAGTGAGGCACAACACCAAAACATGATTTAGAGATTAATATAGAATAAGAAATAAAATAAAAGAATAAACTATGTGAAGTTACGGAAACAGATATCAAGAGTTCCTAAAGAGTTTTAAAAAGGAGAAAAGTACATTAATTAAGTACTAGGTCTCCAGAGAGAGAGTCTGCCAGAATTAATAATGGAAAATAAGAAAATGGTGGACACATTTAATGAATATTCGTATTGAATAGTTATTGCACACAGTAACTCCACTACTGCATATGCTTCTCATCAAGGTTCATGGATGGCAATTCTCTTTTCAGCATGTCTAGTCAACAGCTCTCACCCAACTCATCCTCCCTCCCCTCCACACTTCCTACTCACTTAATGGAGACATCTCATTATCTCTTCTGCCTCTACATCACTACTAACACCTTTGCCATCCACTTCCATCAAATTTGTTCCCTTCCTTTGTGTCATTGTAGGAAAACATCTTTCATAAGTTGGCCTAGAAGGAAAAGACAAATGGCTTTTGGTTTTGGAGGTGGTTTCCTCGAATTCCAGGAGCAATTACTATTTTATATGCTCTTGCACTGTTTTGGAACTTTGAGGAAAAATTCACAGAATGTTCCATAGAAGGTAATCCAGACCACGCTGTTTTGAGGTCCTGTTCCAAAATTCATTTCCTATATTACAAATCGTACCTACACTTCAATAAGGTACTTCACTAGTTGCAAAATGCTTCAAGATATCTGGTAGTCATAAAAAGTGCTATATGAATGAAAATCTGTCTTACTTTCCATTTTTTACTGCAGTACTTCATCTCTCTTCTTACCTTTGTGATTGATGTTAATATGAATAATGAGCTCTAGCTATTCAGAGTGTTCTGTAAATGTGCAATGAAATTCTTGATCGTCATACGAAGGAAACAGCAGATCATCCTAAAGTAATCTTAACGAAATAGCACAGTATTTCTTCCAAATCACTGTTCCAAAGCAATCCTCCAAAGCAGGTATAATTCAATAGACAATACATTTGACCTCATATTACTTAGGCTTGTGTTCTTTTTTTCCCAAAAATGTCTATTTTAACTTCTACCACCTAGAAGGTTACAACAATTTTAATGGTAACTAGGACAAATAAATTATTGATCATCTAAATTAGATTACCTTTGGAGAAGTAGCCTTTAAGAATATTTTTAATATTTTATGGAAGTGCATGATGTTAAAGGTTTTAAGCTTCCATAGAGAATATGCTTATCATTTATTAAACTATTTAAAATTTACAAATAACTATAGCTTGTTAAAAATAGCTTCAAATAGCTTTCTGAATACTGACCTTCATGCATATTTCAAATGTAAAATATTATGGCTAATCACAATGTACTCTACAAACAATAAAACGGTTAAATCAATAGGTTTGTTTGAAATTTGTGTCAACAGCAGAGTTCTCAAAATGGCACACCATGCTGTTAATTCTCATGCTGTGTCGCTCAGCAGTGTCATCAGCATAGCTATCGCTAATTTTCCACTTTTCCACGAATATTGAGAAGTTTTTTAAAAATCCCAAGACACTATTTAAGAAAGGTGGTAAGGACAAGCCAGGTAAGTGACTTAAATGGGTCTGTGTGAATTACTCTTCAGAGTTTCAGTGTGGATTTCTTGGGCTGAAGGGCCTGTTTCCACACTGTAGAGAGTCTAATCATAGTCTAAACAAGTATAGACCAGTGAGCTTGATGTTGGTGTTGGGCAAGTTGTTGGAGGGAATCCGGAGGGACAGGATGTACATGCATTTGGAAAGGCAAGGACTGATTAGAGATAGTAAACATGGCTTTGTGTTTGGGAAATCATGTCTCACAAACTTGATTGAGTTATTTGAAGTAGTAACATAGAGGATTGATGAGGGCAGAGCCGTGGACATGATCTATACGTATTTCAGTAAGTTGTTCAACAAGGTTCTTCATGGAAGACTGGTGAGCAAGCTTAGATCTCATGGAATACAGGGAGAACTAGCCATTTGGATATAGAACTGGCTCAAAGGTAGAAGATAGAGGGTTATGGTGGAGGGTTGTTTTTTCAGGCTGGAGGCCTGTGACCAATGGAATGGCACAAGGATCGGTGCTGGGTCCATTACTTTTCATCATTTATATTGATGACTTGGATGTGAACATAGGAGTTATAGTTAGTAAGTTTGCAGATGACACCAAAATTGGAGGTGTAGTGGACAGATGATGCTCTGTAAATAAGGGTGTGGATAGAAGAAAGGCTGGCTAACAGGAAGCAGAGAGCAAGGCATAAAGGTCTAATTTTCTGGCTATGGAGTAGAATATGGGTAGATGTGTAATTGTCCATTTGGTTAGTTATCTAAATGGTGATATACTGCAGATAGAGTCAGAGATATGCAGCATGGAAACAGATCCTTCGGTCCAATTCATCCATGCTGACCAGATATCCTAAATTAATCTAGTCCCATTTGCCAGCACTTGGCTAATATCCCTCTAAACCCATCAGATGCCTTTTAAATATTCTAATTGTAATTGTATCTACCTCCACCACTTCCTTTGGCAGCTCATTCCATACACGCACCACCCTTTATATGAAAAGGTTGCCCTTAAATTCCTTTTAAAATCTTTTCCCTCTCACCCTAAATCTATGCTCACTAATTCTGCATTCCCCCACCCCGGGAAAGACCTTGTCTGTTTACCCTATCCATGCCCCTAAGGATTTTATAAACCTCTGGTCACCCCTCAGCGTCCGATGCTCCAGAGAAAACAACCCCAGGCTAGTCAGCCACTTCCCATTGCTCAAGCCCTCCTACCCTGGCAAAATCCTTGTAAATCTTTTCTGAACTCTTTCAAGTTTCACAACATCCTTCCTACATGAGGGAAACCAGAATTGCACACAATGTTCCAAACGTGGTCTAACCAATGTCTTGTACAGCTGTAACGTGATCTCCCAACTCCTATACTCAATGTTCTGACCAATAAAGGAAAGCAAACTAAATACCTTCTTCGCAATCCTGTCTACCTGTGTCTCCACTTTCAAGGAACTATGAACCCGCACTCCAAGATCTCTTTGCTCAGCAACACATCCCATTATGTGTCTAAGTCCTGCCCTAATTTGCCTTTCCAAAATGCAGAACCTCACAAATATCTGAACCGAACTCCATCTGAGATGCAGAGGTATCTGGTTGGCCTAGTGCATGAACCACAAAAGATTAATATGCAGCACGTAGTTAGGAAAGTTCATAAAAGTCGTTGTTTATTGCGAGGGAACTTAATGCAAATGTAGAGATGTTGTACTTCAGTTGCACAGGACATCTGAAGTATTGCATATAATAATAGTTTACTAATTTTTAAAAGGATGTAAATTTATTGGGAACAGTTCAGAGGAGATTTAGGAAACTAAGACCTGAAAAGGGCGGACTGTGTTCTGAGGAAAGTTTAGAGAGGTCAGCTTACATTCACAGTCAAAAAGGATAGCGCTGGAAAAGCACAGCAGGTGAGGCAGCATCCGAGGAGCAGGCCAGTTGATGTTTCAGGCATAAGCCCTTCATCAGGAATGTGGAGCAGGGAGGGGGATGAGCGATTCCTAGGGAGTGTGGGTAGAGTTGAGGGCAAGGTAGGTGGGAAGGCGATAGGCGGATGAAGGTGGAAGTTAATTGTGGTAGGTTTGTAGGAAGGGTGGAGCAAATAGATGGGAAAGAGAATGGACAGGTAGGACAGGTCAAGAAGGTGGTGCCAAGTTGGAGGTTTGGATCTGGGATGAGGTGGGGGAGGGGAGGTTTAGAAACTAGTGAATTCAATATTGTTGCTTTGTGGTTGAAGGATCCCAAAGCAAAAGCTGAGGCGTTCTTCCTCCATTTGGCGGGTGGCTTTGACTTGGCAGTGGAGGAGGCCCAGAATTTGCATGTCCTTGTGTCAGTGGGAGAGGGGTTGAAGTGATCAGCCACGGGAGGGGGGTGAGGCAACACCTGCTCCTTGGTTGCTTCCTGACCTGCTGTGCTTTTCCAGTGCTCCCTTTCTCAACTCTGACTCTCCAGCATCTGCAGTCCTCACTTTCTCCTTGGCTTATACTCATTGTAGTTTAGAAAAGTAAGCTATGACTTGATTGAAACTTGTAAGATCATGAAGGATCTTGATGGATTGGATACAAACAGGATATTTTCTCTTATGAGAGAATCAAGAATTAGGTATCACTGTTTAAAAACAAGGTCTGTAAAACACAGGTGTGGCGATTTTTTTCTCTCTCAATGGGCATGAATCTTTGGAACTGTTCCTGAGAAGGTGGTGGAATATTTTTAAAGCAAAGATAGAGAGATTCTTTTAAAGCAAAAGGATAAAAGATTATCAGGGGTTGGTGGGAATGTGGATTTGCGGTTGCAATTAGATTAGTCAGTATTTCATTAAAATTGTGGACCAGGCCAAATAAGCCAAATTGCATAATCCTGCTCCTGGTTCAGATGTAAAAAAAGATATATTTGAAAAAAAAAGTTGTCAAGAATTTTAATCCGATTCAAGAACCTCCAGGCTAATCAACCAAGCTGCTCTGAAAACCTCTCTTGCAGCTGAAACAATCCACAACATTCTAAATCAAACAACATTTTTAAAAGAATTTCAGTTCATCCTATGTAAAAGTATCATTTTGAAAAGTCCATGATCTAGATTTGCATCTTTGCCAAGTTCTTTTCAGTTCTGTGTTGGACTATGCCCTAGTTATGTACCAAATTTTGTTGGAGTTTGTCCTTTTTAATTAGATACAGGGCTGGATTTTCACTAGCAAGGTGAGTCGCTGACTTTGGGAAATTTCCCAGCACTGCAGATCCACTTCAGTCTACTGGTATCCATTAGACTCAATTTTAACTTGAGGGAGGTAGGTGCAAGATCAAGTCCTGATCTGCTGATCACACAAATATATCCTAAATGGCTGCACAACCAGGTGAAATCTAGCTGAAAATGTGTTGCTGGAAAAGCGCAACAGGTCAGGCAGCATCCAAAGAGCTGAAGAATCGACATTTTGGGCATGAGCCCTTCTTCAGGAACACATTTTCCAGCAACACATTTTCAGCTCTGATCTCCAGCATCTGCAGTCCTCACTTTCTCCTCAGGTGAAATCTAGGACAGGTTGGTTAGAAAACCCACTTTGGTTTCTTGAAACTCAGTCCAAATTATTTTCAAAGCTATTAGGACCACTGTCACAACGCTCCATGCACCCATACCTACACCTATGGACTCTCATAACTCAATGCTCCCTCCATGCCAACTCATACTGCCAGCTACCCACCTAACCAGGCTAACTCATACTGCCAACCACCCACCCATGACCTATACTGCCTCATACCATCCGTATCAACTTCCACTCATAACCCCATACCACCTATGCAAAAGTAAAGTGGCACATGTTATTTGGGCTTATGCCCGAAACATTGATTTTCCTGCTCATTGGATGCTGCCTGCCTTGCTGTGCTTTTCCAGCGCCACACTTTTTAACATGTTATTTACAGTCAAACAACCCAACAGACTAATACACTGGAGCAAAACTATCCCTTTACCCATCTTCCATGACAGAGATAATAAAAACAGAAAATGCCAGAAACATTCAACATCTGTGAACAGGGAAACAGAGTTAATGTTTCAGGGAATGGATTTTTCTTGTGTTAATCTGTTCAAATTTACAGGAGTGAATAATTCAAAATTCAAATAGAAAAGGACGATTTTTAAACCCTCAGCCTCTGAAGCTCCAGTGAAAATAACCTCAGCCTATTCAACATTTCCTTATAGCTCAAATCCTCCAAACCAAGCAACATCCTTGTAAATATTTTCTGAACCCTTTCAAGTTTCACAACATCCTTCCTATCGCAAGGAGACCAGAATTGCACATAGTATTCTAAATGTGACCTAACCAGGTGATCTTATAGAGCTTTATAAAATCATAAGGGGCATGGATAGGGTAAATAGACAAGGTCTTTTCCACTAGGTGGGGGAGTCCAAAACTAAGGGGCATAGGAATAAGGTGAGAGGGGAAATATTTAAAAGGGACTTAAGGGACAATATTTTCATGCAGAAGGTGGTGAATGTATGGAATGATTTACCAAAGGAAGGCACGATTACAACATTTAGAGGGCATCTGGATGGGAAAGGATCTGAAGAGGAAGGGTTTAGAGGGATATAGGTCAAATGATGGCAAATGGAACAAGATTAATTTAGGATATCTGTTCGCATGGATGGGTTGGGTCGAAGGGTCTGTACATTTCTATGACTCTCTGAGTATAATGCCTAATCAGGGAATTCATATTCTATGATATCCAGTTGACTGATCTTGTTACAATCACTACAGCAGGGTGACAAATAAATAGGGTACCAGGTTAATGAGGTGCCAGATAAATGATGGAGTAAATCAAGGATGACTGGAGTGTTCAGGCCACAGGATGGAGTAGTATTGGCTATTAGAAGGAGTGGTGGAGAGGCGAAGTGGGGTAGGTAGCTTGGCAGTATTGGATCCGGTGAAGGAAGTGGCCAGGGTGTTCAAGCTATAGCTGTCAACTTCAGGAGGGCTAGTACTATCTAATCCTGGAAAGCTTTGGGTGGCATTTGTTCTGGAGAAGGTGGCAGGCTGGCAATGAGGGACGGTTTGGCAGGGTGTGTTGGATGCAGAGTTGGGGGCATGTCTGACAGAGTCTAGCTTAGATTGGGAAGGGTAGGATTCTCAAATCAGGTTGAGACATGGAGTGAAGGGTGGGTGCATAATCTGTTGAGAGAGTCGAGTCTAATTAGAGGATGGTTGTCAGAGGTATAAGGAGCCAGAAGACATGTCATCTGGAGAGGGGCATTGGTCAGTTTAGGTTCAGTTTAATAGTTACCCAAGAATTGGACTGGGATTTTTTTATTGTCTGACACTTCCAGGGTAACTATTAGCTTAAGTGAGGCAGAACCCTGTGAATTCTCTGAAGTTAATGAATTATTTTGGAGGATTCTAAACTCAGGCAATTGCTCATCAAAAAATTGAATTTCCTGGGCATTCTCACAATGTCAGCTATGTCAGGGGTTCCACATGGGCCCGGCATACGACTCCAGTCTATGCAGCTCTGACGACAGTCTGGTCATCAGGATATCTGAGCCAATATTGTCTATGTTAAATAATATGGAGATAAAATTGCAAAAGAGACCTAACAAAAATAAAACTGGAAGTGTGATAAAAGTTCTAGTTTTGTAAAATATTACAAAATTAGCTGTTCTTGAAACAAATTGTTATTGCTTGTTCCAAAGTCATGCACAAACTGGAGTCTCAACAGAAATAAAAGACAGGAAGCACAGAATTCTCTGGAGACCATAGCAATCAACATTCTCTCCTTGTACTAGATTTGTTGCAACATTAATTAGGTAATGAAAAGCCTGACTATGATAGATCAGTTTTCTTGTATGGTCAATAGCTATTAATTTCACCTTACGCTAAGTTTGTACTAGCTTAAAACTTATTGCATCTCAATTTGTTTCCTGAATATGAAGAAGGTTTAATATACAAATGGTAACTATTTCTGTCTTCACAGATGCCACTAAAGATGGCTTTTCAGCTTACTTCTAGCATTTTCTGTTTTTAGTTCAGCCTTCCAGTATTTGACTATTAACATTTATTCTTATTCTGGTGAAACATCTGTCTTGTGATTTTTCTGTGTTCTGCCATTGACTTGGAAACGCTAAGATAAATATTTAAGGGTATTTGTAAATCGTTGGCTACGTTCAATAATCAGATGCAATCTTTGCAAGTTTAAGATTTAAATTGACACATCTTTTGTAGAGCACATCAGTAGTCTGTGTTCAAGTGAATCTGGTGCACATGTAAATGATGAATTCACAATTAGTTCTAGCTTAGCTCCTCGAAAGTCAGCCAATTACTGACCATTTTCACAGAATGAAAAGTTCTCAGAATTATCATGGTGCAGGAGACAAATTCAGACCATTATGCCTGCACTGTTATTTACTGCCAATTTTCTGCTTTTTTCCTATATCTCAGCACAAAATTTTTTTTTTAAAAAACCATCAAATGCCCTCTTGAATGCCTCAAGTGAACCTGCCTCTATCATATTTCAAGGCACCTCATTCCATAGCTAACAACTCACTGTTTTAAAAAAAGTCTTTTTTCTCTCATATTACCCTTACTTAATTTGCACATCTCTTTCAATCCTGTCATTCTAGTTTCTTTTACAAGTAGTTTTGTTTGCATCCTGTCCAGCCACTCAATTTTGAAAACTTCAATCAGATCTTCTATCCAGGGAAAACAGTCCAAAATTCTTCAATTTATCTTCATAACTAAAGTTTCTCATATCTAGAAACATTCTGATAAACCTTTATAAATTAGTTTTTCTCCCCCCACTCAAGTATACCAATGAATACAACCAGAGACAAGCTGTGAGTTTGACCACTTAGTCTAGAATTAAAGATCAGTCAGAATTCTCATTCCTCAAAACTAATCAACTTTCTTAATTGTAAGTACACAATTAGATATCATAGGACAAATTGTGCTGAGCTGTAATCCTTCTTCTGGTTGAGGAGCAAATGTGGTGATGTTCACAATCAAGATTTGTGCTTAAGTAGTTATTATTCAGGTGAGGTACCAAAGTATTTTGCCAGTCACAAAATCATACCAAAGCACTGACAGAAGTACAGATGAAAAGAAAAATGGCATTAGATTGTGAATTATTTGCATGGTATGTAAATACAAATTTAACAATTAGCTAATTTTGTTTAGAATAGTTAAACTATGAGCTGACCTGCAGTATATCTAATCCAGCAATTTTACAGATGCAGTACAACGTCGAAACACAAATGCAAAGACCAATTTTAAACAGTTGAGAATGATGTAGTCAAAAACATTGCTAATTGATACATATCAAACAAGAAAATAAAGTTCTAGAAATCTTGATTATGTAAAACCCTCAAAACAAATTGTTGACTTCCTGACTAGAGTGTCAAATGTATCTTACAATTTGGCAAGAGACAAATTATTTTGCAATGTAGATAGTGAGCAAGAATCCCAGGCACTTATGAAGAGATTAAATGGTTTTGAACAAGTAACATCAAATTTTAACTACACAAAATTAAAACAGTAATACAACGTAGAATAGATACAGAACTTAATTCTAACATGCAATTAGAGTTAACCTGAGTCAAATATATACACTGTAATAGATGCACTATGTCCTGCCTGTGAGCAAGGAGACAAGTCCCACTTGTTCCAGAGACATATAACATCTCTAAACAGGTTGATTAAACATAATGGTCCCATATAGCATATTCAAAGAGCAAATGCAACCAAGACAAGCCTGCTGTCAAATGTAGCAACATTGATTCTGCTCGTTCCCTGAACATCACAATATTCAGAGATTGCTGCCTTGCACAGTACAAAATATGCACAAAAAGAGATTTGGTCACAAAACTAAGTTTCAACTTTATATTAACCAATGTATAACATCGTGGCTCTAACTTCGTTTTAAGAAATGAGTGTTAAATTAAAACTACAGCGCAAATTGTACTAACTGTTTAAAAAAATCCACATAATCTTGTTGAATGCTCTGAGTACACAGAGTTGTTTCTCCTAAAGAAAGTAAACAGATTTCAGTTACAGGAGGGGTACCAAGCAAAAGTAACCTTAGTTAATATGATGTTTTGTTCGCATTTAAATCAGAGATTCCCCTGCTATATGATACAAGATGCGGAGTAGTTCAGTATCAAAGCACCAGCGATCCATATTAGGGCATATTACCTCACATGGCCCCAAGAGCAAGTTCGAATTCGCTGTCAGGGCATCATCGAATAACACATATTTGAGACCAAAACTTTGTTGTCGGAAAGAAAAGAGCAACTTATTTACCTTCGCCAGCTAATTCACAGCAATATTTTAAAAAGTGTCCGAAGCGAGACATTTAGCTATGCCAATTACTATCTCAATCAATTTGGATTTTTTTAAAAATGTATTTCAATGGACTCCTTAAAAATTGCATGGAGAGAAAAATATTCTTTTGCAATACTTTGTTAAGTGTTGGACATTGCTCAAAATATTTCACCGAGTCTCCGTTTGGCGTGCAAGAATATTTGTCAGGTTGGTAGGTGCATACTCATAACGTCGCGAGAGACTAAATGACATACCTTAATGATGCTACTTCTGCGGGGTGTCGCTTTGGCAGCCTCAATGAGACAAGCTTCTACATCTCCTGTTGTTCCCAAGGACGTAGATTCTCCGGGACTGAAACGATCTCCAGCCGCTGAAACGGCACTTCGCCTCCTCCTGCCCTTTCCGCTGGCCACCGCTGCTCCAACAGTTTCCAAGTCTTCTTCCGTTGTGTCCCAAGCTTTGCGGGAATCACCAACTGGCTCAGGCTCCTCAAGTAACTCAGATCCATCAAGTCCACTCTCCTTCCGACCTTCCGCCATTTTGTGCATAAATTATAATAAACAATACTCCAAGTAATGTTTGTATTCTCAACAAATTCTACCAGCGGCAATGTTGCTCGACGAGACTCTCATAGCTGTCAGATCACAACCGAAGCACAACACACCGGACAAGAACTCAGCACTTGAAAAAGAGGCGCGGTTTCATGTGCCAGTCTGAAGTCAAATTAGATCTGCAACAATTCAGATATAAATCGTTTCAATTCCGTTGATAAAACAGGAAGTTTGCGGATAACCCGCTCTAGTGCATAGGATTGCCTTACTCACACTTTCCTTTCTGTTATTTCTCGCAGCAAACTGACACCGACAGCTTTTGGCTACTCAACTAATTGACATGAGCTTCCACCAGTTAGCATAGCTGAGCCTCGTCTCCTAACCAATAGGACCGAATAGAAGTGGGCGTACCTAACAGTCTGAGGCAAGGAGGGGGCTTTATGTGTTACTCATAAAATATTACTAATAGTTTTAGGCTTTAATGACAACAAAATTCATAAACATTCCAGAAAATATATTTGTTCAGTATGTTAATTCGGGCAGCATGTTTCTTTTGAAACTTTGTATTAATATATTCATTCTATATTGTAAGCAATACAATCCACTCTGTTTCACGCAGAGGGTGAGACCGACAGCAGCTTTTTTTAAAAAACAGATTTTTTTATTTAACGCAAATTTATCATCGAAAATGTTCTATTTTGCTATAAATTGATGGTTTGGGGAGCACAGGCTTTTACCGTTATTCAACCAAAAAAAAGTAATGCCTCAAATTTCATCAGTAATATCTTCGCTCTACGAATTGCTCATCCACATTTTATTTATTTGTCTAATGTATTAATTTTGCACAAAAAGTACATACATATGTGTTAGCCATGCATAAAAAAAACTGTTCGGACCTGTGGTTTAATTAAGTGCGCTTTTAACAATAAATATGACTTTACCAGCCACACGATCGCCCTCTAGCATAAACACTGTTATTTAGAAATGTTAAACGTTCCTAATACGTGAGAATGATCTCAATCGGTTTGTTAACCTGCGCATATCAACTATTTACAAAATGGGATCACTATTTACGTTTCGGTTTTGGACATCATCTATTAACAAACTTGACAGAGGGTTGATAATTTTTCTATCAAAAGTTCGCATCACAAAATACATATTTGTATATTCGACCAGTCTAGATCAAAATTAAGTGCACCAAATACAAAGTAAGAATAAAGGTCATTTAGATGTTTTTACAACAGATACATTGAATCCGGATTATATAACCAATAATGTGTTTTCTACATGTATTTTTTTATGCTGCAGAGAATGCGCTTTGGATTGTTTAATTCGAAATAGAAATTCGTGTCCGGAAACTGAAAATTATACGTGTTTCTCTAATATAGTTAATTACACTCAGTCATTCGGTCGGAATTTTCAGTTTGATCTGATTCTGTTTAGCAATCCGAAAGTAAATTTCAGAAATTCAGGAAAATTAAAATACAACCTACAGCTTTAAATATGTTACCTTAAATGGACAGGTTGCCACGACTTAACGACGTAGCTCTATGTTGTCAAAAGTTAATAAATCATTGCGTCCTGCTTTGAGAAGCCTTGCTAACTTGTAACTGAAGCGGTGAGTTTGTGCGTGTTTAGTTCGGACAGGAAGAAATTATGAAAATAAGATCTGTTCACACGCAATCTCCACGTTTTCAAGGTCTGCTTTCATGGTTATCTTTTATATTAATTTCAAACAAGGTCAGAGATGGTGAAGGGATTTATTTCACCACAACTTGTGGTATATAAATAGGATATCAAACGAAAAGACAAAATGTCACTTCTTCCATTTACGTGGTCAAGCTCTTAATCCTGAATGCAGAGTATACTTAAAGTTTAATAACCCTACTGCTGCCAATTTTAAACTGCATTGTGAAACACTATCGTGATGGTGTTTTCAATAACACAAATTGCCTGAAAAATTCAGCAGGTCTGGCAGCATTTAGAGTCGTGGAGATGTCAGCAGGGAAACAGAGTCTTCGGTCCAACTCGTCCATGCAGACCAAATATCCTAAATTAATCTAGTCCCATTTGCCAACATTTGATCCCATATCCATCTAAACCTTTCCTATTTATATACTTGTCTGGATGCCTTTTAAATGTTGTAATTGTACCAGTCTCCATCACTTCCTCTGGCAAGTCATTCGATTCACACATCACCCTCTGCTGAAAAAGTTGTCCCTTAGGTCTCTTTTAAATCTTTCCCCTCTCATCTTAAACCTATGCCTTCCAGTTCCCCCCAACCCAGAGAAAGGACCTTGTCTATTTACCTTATCCATGCCCCTCATGAAGGTCACCCTTCAGCCTCCGATGGTCCAGGGAAAATAGCCCCTATAGCTTTATGGAGAGAAAGCAGAGTTAATGTAAATGTTGTGAAATTGGTTGCCCAGTCTAGTCAATGTAGAAGCAAGGCATCCAACACCTATGTTCTGTCTGCAAAAATGATCCTGAGTCTCCTGTTGCCTGCCACTTCAACACATCGTCATAGTTCCCTGGCCAACATCTCTGGCTTTGGCTTGCTGCAGTGCTCCAGTAAAGCTCAGTGCAAGCTGGAAGAACAATGTCTCATTTCTGAGTTCAATAATTTCACAGCCAGAGCATGTTTCCCATGTCCTTACCCCAACACAAAAGACAATATAATCACACAGGCTGCTACCACAAACAACTCATTTTCAACCACTAATGGTCCTCATTAGCATGTATTCAATTTCCCAGGCTGACCTTTACCCATCCCTTTGTCTGAGTCCTGCTGAGTTTTTCCAGCATTTTATGTTTTTGTTTCAGATTTCCAGCATCTGCAGTTCTTTGGGATTCTTTTAGTGATGGTATTTATGTACCCATTATGTTTAAAATGTCAAAAAAAAGTTGAATAAAGTTTTGCATACGATCCAACATAATAGATTGTGCAACTTATCATGTATTGCATGTTTACATTTGTTCACCACCTTCAAGTGTTAAAAGTTGACTGAATAAATCATACATTTATCTTGACCATACATTGATGTTGACCAATAGGATTTTGATGCTCACCAAATTTTTGGATCACGTGTCCATATTACCACATGATACAAAGTATATGCAGTCTTGTAAAATACACATTGAAAATTAGCTTGGCATTTAAAATTGCAGTAATCAAGACTAATACATTCGATGCCAGATGTGATTAAAATAATTCCAATATTGTTTACTATTTGGTTTTTGATTTATTAACTTGCAGAATTTCTGTTGGTCTGAAGTAAATAACTAGATTGTATGTATTTCTGTAATTATTTTTGATGCCTATACTTATAATGAATGGGTTTGTGTGCACCACTTTTTTTCTTATAGAATGCTTTGCAATCCAGCAGGTCATAACATTTGTTAGAACCTTCTGGAAATTGGTTGATGTTTAAGCAAAACACCCATAGCTTAGAGAGAGAGAATTTTGGTTTGGGTTTTTAGTGTTGAGCAATCCTGTGAAGTTCTTGGAATAGGATGGCTGCATAGACTAATGTTCCTGAGAAAGGATGGATATACAGTATAGTGAACGAGGTTACCTTTAGATTGAAGAGTTAGTGTTAGGCCCTGACCAGAAGTGTTAGGATAAAACCCTAAAGAGGTTATTTGAAGCTCAGTGCCTTTATGCTCAGGATGCAGGATGGTGACACAACAAAAGCAAACTGCAGTCACAACCTTAAAGTTGAAGTCACAGGTGACTTAAAACTATTGAGAAATTAGATACAGGCACTCTTGTGTGAGTATTATATTAGTGGTGCTTTTGGGTACCATGCTGGGGATGAGTTTTGGGTAATATACAAAATTTGTTTTTTGGCTTTTCAATTTATTAAGGAGTACTTTGAAATTAAATTTACTGTGTGTTTAAAAATCTTTTGAGTTTATAGTACGAATTTTTTAAAAATTCATTTATGGAATGAGGGCATCACTAACTAAGCTAGTATTTCTTGCCAAGCGGGCAATTAAGAGTCAACCATATTGGTGTGAGTCTGGAATCAGTGGCCAGGTCGGGTAAGGATGGTAGATTCCTTCCCTTAAGGACATTAGTGAACTAGATGGGTATTTCCAACAATCAACAATGGATTCACGATCGTCATTAGACTCTTCTTTTCAAATTTTACTGAGTCCAAACTACACCATCTGCCATGGTGAGAACATTACCTGGGTTGCTGAATTAACATTCTCGTGATAATACCATTAGGCCATTGCCTCCTAATTTGGCTAATACAATTCCATTTCTTTTGTTACTAAACCTATGTTTTATTGTTAAAGCTGAATCTAGAGCATTGTGTGCTTATATATCAATATGAGACCACATTGTCCAAACCAAAATAAGCCCAAATTTTAGGAGAAGATTTGTAGCTCAGGTTGCAGATCATATTGTAAGTTTGCTCGCTGAGCTGCTAGGTTTGTTCTCAGACATTTTGTCATCATGCTAGGTAACATCATCAGTGCTGGTGATACACTGTTGTTCTGTCCCGCTTACTATTTATGTGTCGTGTTCTGTTGTGGTGGATAATATCACTTCCGGTTCTGTTTCTGAGAGGTTGGTAAAAGGGGTCCAAATCGATATGTTTGTAAATGGAGTTCCAATTTGAATGTGAGGCCTCTAGGAAATCCCATGCACGTCTTTGTTTAGCCTGTCCCTGGATGGATGTATTGTTCCAGTAGAACTGGTGTCCCTCTTCAGCTGTGTGTATGCATACTAGTGATAGTTGGTCATGTTTTTGGTGGTTAGTTACAAACATAATACAAAATATTATGTCACAAGCAGATCTTAAGAAAGCTTTGCAAAACAAAAGGTCCAGCATTAACATAATGTATAAAAAGCAATGTAATCATATTGAACCATTTTGGACATTACTGTAGCTTATGTATTTTTTGCAAACTACATGGTAAATTCCCAACAAGTCCAAGCAAAGGATAAATATTCAATGGAAAGATGTCATACAGCTATCCGTGACTAATGGTTTATGCATCATAATTCAAATTCCCAAACATTATTTGTGTTCCTATCCCTCACAAACCTTGATTTCACCAACTCTTGAAATTGTCCAAAGTTTGCACCATGACCAAAACGCAATAGGTTATATTTTACTTTTCCTTTAATTTAATAAATTATCCTAAGACACTACACAGGAGCATTAAAACAAAGATTTGAACCATATATGGTGATAAGGTAATATAGGGACAAATGGCAGGAATATTGGTCAAGGAGATAAGATTTTAAGGACCATGTTAAACAAGTAAGGTAGAGGTAAGAGAGGATAATGAAGAGAACCCCTAAGTGTCGATATTGGCAGTTAAAGATAAAGCCACCAATGATGAAGCAAATAAAATTAGGAATATTCAGGATGAAGCCAAAATTAGCTAAGTACATATACCTTAAAGTGTTATGGACCTGGGGAATTACAGAGAAGGAAATGTAGAGTTGGAAAGGGAGAGGCCATGAATGGATTGAAATCTATGACAACATTAAAATCAATGCATTGCTTGACCTGGAGCCAAAATCTTGGAGAAAGTGAGGACTGCAGATACTAGAGAGTCAGAGTCGAGAAGCATGGCGCTGGAAAAGCACAGCAGGTCAAGCAGCATAAGAGGAGCAGGAGAGTCAACATTTCGGGCATAAGCTCTTCATCAGGAATCCTCCTCCACTTTCCAGATGAAGGGCTGAGGCCTGAAACATTGACTCTATTGCCTGACCTGCTGTGCTTTTCCAATGCCACACTTTTAGACTCTGAAGTCAGTCAGCGAGCAAAAGGATGAAATGCTGAAAAGAATCTTCCATATAATTAGATGAAATGTTGCTGAATGTAGGGAATAACAAAACATTTGTAAACTAGGGAAAATGTCAGGTAATTAATCTCCTTTGGTATCTACTGACCTCTGCTGGAAAATGTAAGCTTACAATCAGGTAAGAATAGGATGATTCCCTCTACTGGATAGTAAAATTGTTAATTATTGCAATGAAGATGACCAATAACTTCAACTAATAGAAATTATTCCTTTCAGTAAAGGACAGGGAAAATTGGAAGAAACGTACTTTGATATTTGACAATCATACCATTCGATTTATCTCAATTTGCACAGCTCACCTCAAATCCTTCACTATAGTTCTGATATAATCCAAACAGTTTTTAAAAAAATAACTGGCAATTTATGCAACAAATTTGAACTTTATTTTTAATTACTTGTGCTAACTGTATGGAGTTAGCCAATCTCAATCACAATAGCATTATTCCAGTCTTTGAAGGAAAAATGTTGACCACTGTGCCGATGTCAAACCATAAGATGTAGGTGGAGAAATTAGGCTAATCGGCCCATCAAGTCTGTTTCACCATTCAATCATGGCTGATAACTTTCTCAGCTGAAAATGTGTTGCTGGTTAAAGCACAGCAGGTCAGGCAGCATCCAAGGAACAGGACTTTCTCAGCCTAATTCTTCCGCTTTCTCCCTATAAACTTTGATCCCCATGAAAATCAAGAATCTATCTATCTCTGTCTTAACTATAATAAATGACCAGGCCTTCACAGCCTGCTGGGGCAATGAATTCCATCGATTCACCTCCCTCTGAATGAATAAGATTCTCTTCATCTCTGTGCTATCGTTTTACTCTGTGCCCTTGGGTCCTATTCTCTCCTGCTAATGGAAACATCTTCCCAATGTCCACTCTGTCCAGACGGTTTAGTATTATGTAAGTTTCAATTAGAACAGCCTCTCATCCTTCTAAATTCCATTGAATATAGATGCAGAGTCCTCAAACATTCCTCTTATGTTAAGCCTTTCACTCCTGGGATAATTCTTGTAAACCTCCTCTAGACACACTCCAGGACCGTACATCCTTCCTGAGGTATGGGACTCAAAATTGTTCACAAAATTTTAGAAGTAAATGGCCAGTTAATACAGGATTACTTCTGAAAACCTTAGAGCCAATCTAAAGTTTAGAAGAGGTTTAGCAAGAAAAAATATTTGTAGGCATAGTAAAGAAAACATATGCAAGACAACAAAATGTGTCTTGAAATTATGTTGTAAAATAAAAAATCTGATTCCCCAATGCGATGCCCTGGTGAGAAATTATATTTGGAGAAGCACTAGTCCAAATATTGTGGGATTTTTTTTGTTTACCAATTTAAATGTATGAAAAATTAGGGAATACAGGTAGATAAGGTATCAACTAACTGATTCAGCAAGAGCCATTCCTAGCCAGAAACGCTTAACTGGAAAACCAGCCTTTGCAGATCTGATACTTAAATTAATATAGCAGCAAGTGCTGGAAATACACAGAAGGTCTGACAGCATCCCTGGAAAGAGAACCAGAATTAATGTTCTGAGTCAATTATGATGAGTTTTGTGCCTTTGAAAGTTGGAGGTGAGGTTTAGGGAAAAAATAGGAAGGTTTGGGAAAGGATGGAGGGTGGGAGATTAAATTACAAAGGTTGTGTGAAATAAAGGCAAATAAGGGAATGACAAATTGACAGTACTGACCTCCAAACTGATTGCAATGCATGCTCTCAGATCCAACTCTGAGTTTGTAATCAAGCCTGCCGAAAATACTGTTCTTGTCTGGTGTATTGACCTTTAGGTTGCAAAGGCTGATGGCCAGCACTCTGATACCTTCTTCTATCTCCCCCTAGACCATGACCCCACCATGGAATACCAGGCTATTATGTCCACCACAGTCACTAATCTAATTTGACCCAGTGATTTCTCTCTCATTTCCTGCAAACTCATAGTGCCCCAATCTTGCACAGCCCACTTCAACCTCCTTTCCAAAACCCACAAAGAGGACTGCCTGGGTAGATTCATTATTTCTGTCTACTTGTGTCCCAAATAAGTTATCTCTTCCTACCTCGTCTCAATTTTTTCTTTCTCTGCTCAGTCCCTTTCCACTTGCATCCCAGTGCCTTGCAACAAAGGTGACTAGAGATTTTTCGGTCTTACACCGAGCTTCTAAAACACTTGTATTACTTACATTAGAACATAAGAATCAGGAACAGAATATACCTCATTCAGTCTATTGGGCCTGCTACCCGTAGCTCTTTAATCCATTCCTCATTAAAATCTAACCATCTCCTTCTTAGATTCATTCAGTTTTCCAGCACCCGCCACACTCTGCAAGCATGAATTCCACAGAATCACAACCTTTGAGAGAAGTAATTTGTCCTTATCTCTGTTTCAAATCTGTGACCCCTTTATCCAAAACTATGACCTCTAATTCTAAATTTCAGCATAAGGGGAGACATCTGCTTTATGTAACCTTTGTCAATCTCATGTCCTTATTCACTCCCCACATACTAGGCCTTATCATCACATGAGCTGCTACCACAAACAACCCATTGTCAGCCACTGATGGTCCCCATGAGCAGCTATTGAATCTGAAATGTTATCCTTTAAACCCATTCCTTTGACTGCTCAATTGATGTTTTCTCTCATCTCCACCTATGTTTACTGCTCTCCCCTTCCCTGACCCATCTTCAATATAAATTCTGAATACAGGTTACTGGACCTGAAGCATTAACTCTGCTTTCTCTCCACAAATGCTGTCAAATCCACTGAGATATTCCAGCAATTTCTATGTTTCTGATTTCCAGCATCTGTAATTCTTTGGTTTGGTTTGTAAGGGAGTGATAATGCTTCTAGTATATGAATGGAAGTATAATGTATAACTCTGCCTGAAACATTAAAGCACGGTTTATACAACCCCACGACAAAAAATCAAAATTGAAGACAGAGCCCATAACCATAAATTGTTGACCTCATTACTGAGTTCAGAAGGCTGTAAAGTGCCAAATATAGAAGATGTTGTGCACTTCCTTGAGCTTGCATTGAAATACTGCAACATGCTGAAGATTAAAATGTGAATATGAAGGGAAAGTGGTGAATTAAAAATTGGCAAGCAACCAGAAGTTTCGGATCATGCTTGCAGACTACGTGGAATGCTCTGCAAAGAGATCACCCAAACTGTGTATGATATCCCCACTCTAGAAGAAACCATACTGCAGACAATGAAAATACTAAAATTAAGCAAGTACAATTAAATTGCTATTTTACCTGAAAGGACACATTGATTTTTGGAACGTGAGCAGAGATGAAGCAAAAGAGCAGGAGATCCATTTCCTGTGACTGAATGGGAAGCTGCCATAGAAAAAGATTGAGGTGCAGATGGTCACAGAAGAAATTATCCCTTTGAAAATGTTGACAGGGGAGGGAAAGAGAAGATGTGATTGGTGATGGTTTCAAGTTAGAATAATGAAAATGGAAGAGGACGAACCTTTGAATATGACATGGATAGGTTGGAAAGTGAGGACAAGGAAACCATATTGCAGTTCTGGGAGGGAGGAGACAGGGTGAGAGCATAAGCATGGGAAAATGGGTCGAACAATGTTGAGAACACTGTCAATTACAGCAGGGGAATCCTCAGCTGAAGAAATATTAAACATATTAGAAGTGCTAGTGTGGAAGGTTTCATCAGCAATACAGAAATTGGGAAAATGAAATGGCGTTCAAATAGGAGATAGTGTGTGATGAAGTGCAGCAAAGGTAGTTATGGGTGTGATGGACTTATAAAGACATCCTAACCCTGAAATGAAGACAGAGAAGTCTAGAAAGAGAAGAAATGATTTGGAAATGAAGCAAACACATACGAGTGACTGTTGGAAACCAAAGCAAAATTTTCCAGTTCTAGGCAAGAACTGAAAATAATATTGATTCAACATTAATATACTTTTAATATAAGATATGTCAGGAGGGGTATGAGAAGGACAGAACCAAGAATGTTTCATATGCCCCAAAAATGTCAGGGGGAACTTGGACCAATATTGTTCCCATATCGACAAGTTTTGAAAGCACTTTTGAAAGTTTTATTTGGAGGAAGTGAGATTTAAAGATCAAAACTTGAAATAAGAAGTTCACTTAAGTGAAGGAGGTTGGTTGTGGAAAAGAACTGTTTGAGCTTCTTTTTCAGGATGAAGTGGAGCACTCAGACCATTGTAATGCTGGGGACCTTCGCCAATCTGTTCTAGCACACCTATAATCCTGGCATCCACCTGACGATATGGAAAATTGCCTGGAAATATCATGTAGACAAAAAAAAGGACAAATTCAAGTTGAGAGTTGAGAATCAAACTTTGAACTTTGATCAGCAGGTTGTTTTAAAAATGATTTGGAGATGCCGGTGTTGGACTGGGGTGTACAAAGCTAAAAATCATACAACACCAGGTTATAGTCCAACAGGTTTAATTGGAAGCACTAGCTTTCGGAGCACTGCTCCTTCATCAGGTGGTTGTGAAGTATAAGATTGTAAGGCACAGAATTTATAGCAATTATAGCAAACCACCCTCTATGTAAAAAATTAGCCTCTCATGTCTTTTTTAAATCTCTCTCCTCTCACCTTAAGAATATGCCCCCTGAGTCTTGAAATCCCCCATCATAGGGAAAAGACATCTATGATTAACCCTATCTATACTCTTCATGCTTTTCTAAATCTCAAAAAGGTCACCTCTCAACCTCCTACGATCCAGTGAAAAATGTTCCAGCCTACCCAGCCTTTCTTTATAACTCAAACTTTCCATATCTGGCAACATCCTGGTAAACTCTTTCTGTACCCTCTCTAGCTTAATACTATCCTTCCTATAATGGTGTGACCAGACTAGACATAGTAATCCAGAGGAGGTCTCACCAATGTCCTGTACAACCTCAACATGACTTCCCAACTCCTCTACTCAAAGGACTCAACAATGAAGGCAAGCATGCTAAATACCTTCTTAAAAAACCAAAAGAGAAAATGCTGGAAAATCTCAGCAGGTCTGGCAGCATCTGTAAGGAGAGAAAAGAGCAGACGTTTCGAGTCTAACTGACCCTTTGTCAAAGCTAAAAAAAAGGGAGAAATAGGGAGGCATTTACAAGGTTTGTGAAGGTTTGTAGTTCAGGTTCAGGTTTATGGTGTAGGTTTGCTCACTGAGCTGTAGGTTTGATGTCCAGACGTTTCATTATCTGGCTAGGTAACATTATCAGTGGCGATCTCCAAGTGAAGCGAAGCTGTTGTCTCCTGCTTTCTATTTATATGTTTGTCCTGGATGGGGTTCCTGGGGTTTATGGTAATGTACAAACCTGCGTATACAGAAAACCGACAAACACTGGCCAAATACTTAACTGCACCAGCAACCATCCCAACACACACAAACAAAGCTGTATCAGAACACTATTCCAACAAGCCACCTCACACTGCAGCACAGACGAACTTTGGGAAACAGAGAAGAACCACCGAGACAACATATTCAAGAAGAACAGATACTCAAAAAATACATTCCGCAGATTCCTCAGGAACAAACCACGACAAGCAGACCTAACACAGCCAGAAACGCTAACCACCTTATCAACCATCAAAGAAGTCTCAGAAATATCAGCCAGACTACTAAGACCCCTTGGAATCCTAGTAGCACACAAAACCCACCAACACTCTCAAACAAAAACTAACCAACTTAAAAGGCCCAGTACAACACATGGACAAAACCAACGTCGTCTACAAAATTCCATGCAAGGACTGCCACAAACACTACGTAGGACAAACAGGAAGGAAGTTAGCCACCAGGATACATGAACACCAGCTAGCCACAAAAAGACAAACCCTCTCTCCCTCGTAGCCCTACACACGGAGGAAAAAAACCTCCATTTCAACTGGGACAACACATCTATCCTGGGACAGACTAAGCAAAGACATGCCAGAGAATTCCTAGAGGCCTGGCACTCCAACCACAACGCCATAAACAAACACATAGATCTAGATACCATCTATCAACCCCTCAGAAAACGAACAGGAAATGACATCACCACAAACACCAGGAACCCCATCCAGGACAAACATATAAATAGAATGCAGGAGACAACAGCTTCGCTTCACTTGGAGGTCGCCACTGATGATGTTACCTAGCCAGGTAATGAAACATCTGGATATCAAACCTACAGCTCAGCGAGCAAACCTATATCTTAAAAGGGAGGTTTTTATACTAGACTGAGAGAAGGCGAGTCATGGCTCCAGAAGCAAAGGTAGCAACAAAGAGGTGAAAATGACAATGCATAGAGAGATTGTAGGGAGATTAGGAGCTGTGAATGACCGAGGCTGAAGCCAGTGTTATGTGGGGGATGGGTGAAGTAGAGGCAAAATGGAAAACGGGGAGAAGGGTAGCAAAGGGGGAAGAGGAGAGGAAAAAGGTGACAAGAGAGTGGGGAGCGAGAGAAAAAGAGACAATCAAGAAATATGAGGTAGAGAAGTGAAAAAAAATATTAAAATAGTCAATAAAATAAATGAAATAAAATTACGGAGCAGAATGAAAACAGAGGGGTCGAGATGGGATAGTCATCTGAAGTTGTTGAATTCAATGTTGAGACCGGCAGGCTGTAACGTGCCTAGTCGGAAGATGAGATGCTGTTCCTCCAGTTTGCGTTGAGCTTCACTGGAACATTGCTGCAGGCCATGACAGACATGTGGGCATGGGAGTAGGATTGTGTGATGAAGTGGCAAGCCACAGGAAGGTCTGGGACCTGATTGTTTGCAGACCGAAGGTGCTCAGCAAAGCGATCATCTAGTCGGCGTTTTGTCTCTCCGGTATAGAGGAGACCACATTGGGAGCAACGAATGCAAAAGACCAAATTGAAAGAAGTACAAGTGAAATGCTGCTTAATCTGAAATGAGTGTTTGGGGCCTTGGATGGTGAGCATGGAAGAGGTAAAGGGGCAGGTGTTGCACCTTCTGCAATTGCATCGGAAGGTGCCATGTGTAATGGGAGAGATGTTAGGTTTGATGGAGGAGTGGACTTGGTTGTCCCAGAGGGAATGATCTCTCCGGAATGCAGGCAGCGGTAGGGAAGGGAAGATGTGTTTAGTGGTGGCGTCGTGTTGGAGTTGGCAAAAATGGCAGGAGGATTACTCTTTGCATGTGAAGGCTGGTAGGGTGAAAGGTGAGAACACGAGGGACCCTATCCTAAATACTTTCTTAATCCCTTCCCATCTCCAGACTCCCTTTCCAGCCCCTTTCATTACTATGACTGACCCTGCCTTCCAGCTACCAATTTGATTCATTCCTCCTATCAACCAACCAGGTCGAACCCTCTGTGTTCATCTATCCCTACCTCATCACTCCACTCTGTCCCCATCCAAAACCCTCCCCTACCCCTACCCCTTACACCCATCCCAATCCTGAAGAAGGATTACACCCAAAATGTAGACTTCTCCACCTCCTAATGCTGCCTGGCTTGCTGTGTTCTTCCAGCCTCCAGCTTGCCTACCTTGGATTCCAGCATCTGCAATTTTTTTTTGTCTCTTCTTAACCATCCTTTATATACATGATGCAAACTTCAAAGAATTATGTACCTGAACCCCTAGGTCTCTCTGTTCTATCACACTACATACGGCTCTTCCATTAAGTGTATAAGTCCTGCCCCGTTTGTGGTATCAAAATGTAATACCCTAAATTCATCCAAATTGAACTCTATCTGCCATTTTTCAGCTCACTGACATATTTGATTGAAATCCTTTTGCAATTTTAGAAAACCTTCTTCACTGTCTACTATGCCACCAATTTTGGTAGTCTACTAATTTATTGACCATATCTATTATATTCTTGGCCTAATAATTTGCATAAATGACAAATAAAACAGGACCCAGAACTGATTGCTGTGAATAGTGCTGGTGATTGGCCTACAGTTTGAAAAGCAAGCTTCTACCACAACTCTTTATTTCTGCTATTCGGCCAATTGTGTAGCCAATTGGCAAGCTTATCCGGAATCCCATGTGACCTAACTTTACTAATTAGTCAACCATGTAGAACCTTGTCAAAGGCTTTACTAAAGTCCAAGTAAACAACTTCTACTGCTCTGCCTTCATCAATCTTTTTGGTAACTTGCACGAAAATCTCAATCAAATTTGTAAGACATGATTTTCCTCACACAAAACCATGCTGACTACCCCAATCAATTTTTGCCTCTTTAAATGTTATCAATCTTATTTTTAGAATCACCTCCAACAACTTACCTACAATTGAAGTCAGACTCAGAGGTCTATAGTTCCCTTATAACTGTTCTTAAACAAAGGTACAACATTAGCTACCTCCAGTCATTAGGCACCACACCAGTATAGATGATGCAAATATTTCTCGCAGGGACCCTGCAATTTCCTCCCTTACTTCCCCCAGCATTCTGAGATACATTAGATCAGGTTACAGAGATTTATCCATCTTTATTCTCTAAGACACCCATAACTTCCTTTTCTGTAATGTGAATTGTTTTAAAACATCAATATTTATGTCCCTGGGTTCTCTACCCTCCATTTCTTTCTCCACAGTAAAAACTGATGCAAAATATTAATTTAATATCTTTCCCATCTCCAAGGGTTCAACACAAAGACAATCTCTTTAATTTTTAAGGGGGCCTACCTTCTCTCTAATTACCATCTTATTAACATATTTGCAGAATCTCTTTTGAATTATCTTTATCTGCCAAAACTGTCTCAAATCCCTTCTTAGCTTTCCTGATATCCTTAAGAATGCCCCACACTCTTTATACTGTATTAATTAAGAGATTAATTTGAACCCAGTTGTCTATATCTTTTATAAGATTCTCTTTTATTCTTGACTAGAACCTCAATATTGTTTATTCATTCATTAGTCCTTAATCTTATCAGCATCCCCTTCACTCTAACAGGAACATAATATCTTTGAACTCTGGTCATCACACTCTTGAAAGCCTCCCAATTGTCAGACATCCTTTTACCCATGAACAGTCTACTCCAATTAACGTTGGAAAGTTCTTTTCTAATGCCATTAAAATTTTCCTTACTCCAATTAAAAACTTTTAACTTTATACAAGGCTTATCCTTTTCGATAACCTGTTAAAACGAATAGAATTATACTGCTAGGCTCAAAGTGTTGTCTCACTTTCACTTTAGTTACCTGCCCTGCCTTATTGCCCTAAAGGGAGTCAAGTTTTGCTCCTTCCCCAGTAGGAACATTGACATATTGATAAACAACTTTTTCTTGAACACATTTGACAAATCCTTCACCATTCAAACCTTTAACACTATGGTAGCCCCTGTCAATGTTTGGAAAATTAAAAACCCCCATTATTACAACCTGATTATGCTTATATATATCTTGAGATCCTTCTGCACATTTGTTTCTCAATTTCTCTCTGACTCGGCAGTGGGGAGGGGGGGGGTGTGGTGGTGGGGGCAATAGTACAATCCATCAAGGTGATGTTTCCTTTTTTTATTTCTAATTTCTACCCATATATTTTCACGGATGATTTTTCAGAAATATCTTTTCTACTTACAGCACTAATATTTTCTTTAATCAAAAAGACCACTCCCTCTCATTCCTTGCCTCCCTCTTTATCCTTCCGATGGCATTTAAAACCAAGAACATTGAATTGCCAGTCCTGTCCACCCCTCAGCCACAATTCTGTCATAGCTATGACATCCAAATCCCAAGTTCCTAAACATGCCCTGAGTTCATCAACCTTATCTGTAAGACCCCTTGTATTGAAAGAAATGCATTCAAATTCCTCAGAGTTCCACTCCTGTCTTTCTTTTCTAATTGACTTGCTTTTTACATATTCAGAACCATCCTCATCAATCTTTCTATTTACACTACTTCTTAGAATCTTCCCCTCCCAGAGAATAAAGTCTCCCTTAATAAAACTAGCAAATCTCCCTGCTAAGATATTGGTCGCCTTTCAGTTCAGATTATACCCATCCTTTTGTGAAACAGGTCTTTTCTGTCCCAGATGATATTCCAATTGTCCAAACACCTGAATAATACACTACTTCTTCAGCCATTGATTTGTCTCCTTTATCCATTTGTTCCTTTCCTCATTCAAGTTTGGCAACAGGAGTAAACCTAAGATTACTAGTTCTCAGGTTCTTTTTTTTAAATCTTCTATGTAACCTTTTATATTCACACTATAAAGCTTTAATCTTTCCACTAAAAGAGTCATACCTACCAATATGTAAAATAATTGCTGCCTTCTCAATCTCCCCTTTAGTAATATGCTGAAACATTTAGAGACATCCTTAATCCTAGCACAAGGAAAGCAACATTCCATCCTAAATTTCACTGCCAAAGAATCCCCTGTCTGTGTCCCTGGTAAGAGAGTCCCCTAGAACAATTATGTTTTAAAATTTTGTCAAACACTGCCTAATATAAAATTCAAGGTAGCCACATGGTATAGATGGGTGTCAAATTTGCACATGCACTGGCCCACTAGCCTCTGAATCTGTTGTTTCTGTCAAGATCAAGACTGTGTGAAACACTAAACATGAACTCAGCAGTGCCCCAGAAACTTTCAGGAACTTGATGAATACATACTTGCTTCCAGCAGAAACACTAGATAATGACCAGAGGTGAAAACTAAGATCACTTTTTCTTCTCTAGCTCAAGGGTATTGACTAAAGGCTGATTGTAGTGGCCTTGTCATTTCATCTCTGCAAGGCATTGTCTAGTTCAAACATACAAATGTAAGTAAATATTGTAACTACTTGAAGCACTTTCAGGGAATCACAGGATGACCACAAATATTATAAAAATGGTCGGTTGTAAGACCATATTTTTGATGGCATTTTTTAAATCTTAGTGGCAGCTAGCAACAACTTAGTCATAATAAACAAATTCACTTGGATTAAATTTCACAATTAACTAAAAAAAGTATTTAATTCCATCGGTGCTACTTGCCTCTGGGAGTTGTCAATTCATTGCATGCATTGTTTGTTTGCCCTGGGGCCCCAGATGTAGACAAATGCGTAAATAAACTTGTATTTAAATTACACTTTATCATTTCACAGAAAAATCCCAAGCTGTCTCATGTAGAAAAAAAGTTACATGGGCACATGTTATCAGGACAAAATGCAAAGGAACCATGCAGAAAAATTTTAGTGATGTCGTAATTTTATAATTAATTTTGGTATTTTGAATGACTGTGACAACAAATTGATTAATCATGGCAAGAAATTTAGATGACTCCAGTCGGAGATTTGAGAAATGAAGTTGACCATTTTTAATAACATGGACTGGAATTTATTCATGGCCTGTGAGTGTTGCTGGCTAGGCAACAGTTATTGCCTATCCCTAATTATCCAGAGGGCAGTTAAGACTCAATCACATTACTTTGGGTCTGGAGACACATGTAGGCCAGACCAGGGAAGGGTGACAATTTCCTTCTCTAAAGGACATCAGTGAACCGAATGGGTTTTTCTGACAACTGACAACTGACAATGGAGTCATGGTCATCACTATACTCTTATTTCCAGATTTAAATATTATTAATACATATTCATGATATTAATGCAACTAAAGGAGCACTGGAAAATAAATACGTAAATTCATTTAGAAATACCCCGTTAAATATTTCAATATTTTACAATATTCTTAAAATACTTATTGCCACTGACTTGCAGTCCATGACAAAAACTTGTTACCTCCTTTTCAGACAGCTGATGCGCAGAAGATAACAGAACCATAGAATTATAGAAACTTATAAAATAGAAAGAGATGATACCAAAACTGGAGGTGTAGTGGACAGCGAAGACGGTTACCTCAGGGTGCAACTTGATCAGACGAGGCAATGGATTGAGGAGTAGCAGATGGAGTTTCATTTAGATAAATGTGAGGTGTAGCATGTTGGAAAGGCAAATCAGGGCAGGATTTGTACAATTAATGGTGAGGTCCTGGAGAGTGTTGCTGACCAAAGAGACCTTGGAGTGCAGGTTCATAGTTCCATGAAAGTGGAGTCTTTGATAGATAGGATAATGCACAGAAGCTCTTCAGCCTCTCTCACTGCACCCCCCAGATAGGATAATGAAGAAGGCATTTAGTTTGCTTTCCTTTATTAATCAGAGCATTGAGTACAGGAGTCAGGAGGTCATGTAGTGGCTATACAGGACATTGGTTAGGCCATTTTCAGAATATTGTGTGCAATTCCACTCTCCCTCCTATAGGAAGGATGTGTGAAACTTGAAAGGGTTCAGAAAAAATTTACAAAGATGTTGCCAGGGTTGGAGGATTTGATCTATAGGAAGAGGTTGAATAGCTGGGGCTATTTTCCCTGGAGCATCAGAGGCTGAGGGGTGACCTTATAGAGATTCATAAAATTATGAGGGGCATGGATAGGGTAAATAGCCAAGGTCTTTTCCCTGGGCAAGGGGAGCCCAGAATTAGAAGGCATAGGTTTAAGGTGAGAGGGAAAGATTTAAAAGGGATCTAAAGGGCAACCTTTTTGTGTAAAGGGTGGTGCATGTATGGAATGTGCTGCCAGAGGAAGTGGTGGAGGCTGGTACAATTACAACATTTAAAAGGCATTGGGATTGATAAATGAATAGGAAAGGTTTAGAGGAATATGAGCCAAGTGCTGGCAAATGGGACTAGATTAGTTTGGGATATCTGGTCGGCATGGACGAGTTGTACCAAAGGGTCTATTTCCATGCTGTACATCTCTATGACTCTATTAGGCTGGTAGTGCCATTCCAACTCTTTGAGACATATCTAATCACTCCCTATTGCTCAGCCTTCTCCCCAGAACTTTTGCAATTAGCCATCTTCACGTACATTCCAGTTGTCCTTTAGAACTGAGAAAATTACAACAGAATCATATTCTACCACATTTGCATGCAGATATTTGATCTTAACAACCTGCTTTGTAAAGGAAGTTCTTATTTCCCCTGAATCTAATTTACTATTTATTTTAACCTCTAGTTACTCACTCAGTTGAAGAGGAAATAGTTTCTCCCAACCTACTCCATCTACGTCCCTCATAATATGATTCACTCTATTAGGTCTCACCTTAGCATTTACTTTTATAAGAAAATCCTAGCTTTTCCAATCTCTATACACAATTTACTGGAAGAAAAACACCTCAATTATCACGGAAATCCTACAGCCTTCTGGACTTGATATTGAGTTCAACAATTTGAGGCTTGAGCACCTTTCTCCATGCTTTCCCTCACTTCCCATACACCAGGCCTTAACATCACATTACCCATTTTCAATCACTAATTGTCCCCAATAACAGCTATTCATTCCTCCAGACTGACATTTAACTACTCCTTTGTCTGTCCAACTGTTTTTCTTTCTCTTTTAGATCCTATCCACCTATCATTTACTCTCCCCACTCCACCTCCTGTCCAAAAGTCACCCTTTTCCTAGGTAGCATCAGTTCTAAAGAAGGGGTCACTGGACCCAATTTGTTAACTCTGAATTCCCTCCACACCTGTCGAGATTTTCCAGTGATTTCTGGTTTTATTTCTCTACATAATTTGATTTCTCAATCCTCAAATTATTTTGATGAACCACATCTGAATAGCATTCTTCATAAAGTATGATGTGCAGAATTACAAATGACACACAATCTGAGGCGTAATTTCTGATTAGCAAAGGTTTAGACTGACTTCCTTGATTTTGTATTCATTGTCACCCTTTATAAAGCCAATTAGCACATATACTTGCAGAGGTTTGTTATTTTGATTCTTCACCTCACTCCCATTCTTGACCTTTTTTGGTTTCCAACTCATATGACAGGAGCTAAAGGAACAGTACTTCATCTTTTAATTAGACACTTTATGGTCTCTCTGACTCAACAGGAGTTCAAACATTTCAGATCACATGCTTATATTTTCTCAGACAGCGATTTCTGGTAATATTCTGCCTTTGTCATATTCAGCCCCTCTAGAAGCGTCTTTTGCTTCTTGCCCATTTCCATTTACTTTTGCCTTGTATCATCAATAACTTTCATTTCTCCTGCCTTCAATCTATCACAAACATTCTCTTTTATTAATTTCTCCCTTCTTATGACTCAATATTTGTTTAAAGTCTGTTATATTGCGAACATTTTCCAGTTCTGTAAAAGATCAGTAAAAAATCTGAAATATTAACTTTGTTTCTCTCATAGCTGTTACTTCAGCTGCTGAAAATCTTCATCATTTTTTGTACTTTATCCCACACACATTCATAACTGCTGAGAATGTCTCACATGTTCTGTTTTTATCCCATATATTTTCTTAACTGCCACACCGTCTTGTCCTGTCAACTTCAAAGATAGTCAATATGCATCCACAGATGCAACTACTTAAAACAATATTATCTAGATGATAGTGCCACATCATGGTCTTTCACCCAATAAAAGAACCACTGAAAAAGGATCACTGAACTGAAAATGCCAATTATGGTTTTGCTCCAGAGTCCTGCTGCGTTGCTCGAGCTGTTTCTGTTTTTATTTGTTTCAACCTGCTATCCTGTAATAATTTATTTGATTTGTATGTTCTTCCTCAAGCTTGTGTTGTACTTCATTGGAACATTGCAGCAGGCTCAGGACAACAATGTTTAACGTGAGAGTAAAGTGATTTGTTGAAATTGTAAGCAATGAAAGGTTGGGGTAATTCCAACTGTCAGAGTGGAGATGATCCACAAAGTGGTTACCCAGTTTGTGTTTGGTCTCACCAAAGTAATGGAGACCACGTTTTGAGCAGCAAATACAGTTGAAAGACATACAAATTAAATACTGCTTTAGCAGGAAGTCTGATTGCCATGCTGGCAGTGATTCTTAGGCAAGGGAAGGCCAACCTCTTTGGTCAACGTACCTTATATTGGTAGAAGCAGATTGCGAGGTTGTATCTATAACCAAGACAATATGAACAGAGTAGGCTTGCTTCTAAGAGGGATTTTAAAACAAGCCCTCGATCCCTCATTGCTTCTGCTCAGGCACTAATGCCTGTTTTAGGCAAAGTGTCCCAGATATCTGAAAATCATTTAAAGGTAATATGACAATGGGTGTTTTCAGATGTCCTTAAAGACTAAGATGAGATTTGCTACGGGTCTTTTTTTTTAAGTTTTGAAGGGTTTAGGTAAAGTAATTGAGAAACAATGATTCCTGAAATTGGGAAGTTAGTGGAGTTACAGTGGAAGTTCATAATCTATTAACAATTATTAATAAAAGAGTGAGGAGAAAGTATAAAAAACATGTTTTATGCAGATAGTTCTTAAAACATAGAATGCTTTTCATAGCAAATGACTGAGGCAGATTATTTTATCTTTAAAGAAATATGTGCATAAAAATCCAAATAAAAGAAAAATATAAACTATTAAAAGGGTTGAATACTGGGATTCAGTTTTAGATTGCTTTCTGAAAAGGCTAGTGATCACATAGTGATTAACTTGCTTGATTAAAAAATCTTACATAGCCCTATCAATATATGTTTACATAACACATTGTTTGAGTGGTAAAAATTCAAAGGAAAGATAAGTCTTATCATGACAAACTTCACAAAAGTTTACCTGAAATCAAAACAGCCCTCTAGAGTGTATTCTTGGTCTCCCACTTTCAAGGTAAATATAGAAATCTGACTCATGATTTTTACCTGCAATAGAACTAGAAAATCCAGTTCAAGATTTTTCATTATGTATGCATAAACTGACATCAGCAGAGAATATTTCATCCTGCTAAAATGACCACAAGTCATGCAGCATAATTGAAAACTCCCCTTAAGCTTCTCCTGGTTTGCTGCTTGACCATGATAAAAATCCCTGATATACAGCATGAACAGAATCTCTACAGATCGTGTAATGAAACTATTGCAGCCATTCAGGCGAACTCCCAAGGAAATCTGTGGTCAAAACATTTAATTCTGAAGATCATACAGGGTAACAGTTTCTAAATTTGTACTATATTAATGCATTTTTCATCCTATTCTCACCACATAAGCATATGGCCTGCCAAGCACCACAGTTAAAGGGGTTGTCGAGAATATTCCCTTGCATATAACAAGTATGCTTGAAAGAAATAAACTGTACTTTACTGTCAGTCATATGTGATGTCATGCAGAGCCCAATTTTTTCCACTTATTTAAACAGAAAGTATTCTCAATTTGCACACACAACAAAGAATACTCAGCTGCAGAAACATCGCAGTACAGTGCTCATCAGTAGATGTTCCCAACTCTAATCTAGATAAAATGCTCAGTGTCTCAGTGTCTGACAGTATCTGAGTTGGTGGGAGGTAGCCATGCTGGTGCATCCTGAGGCTTTTGTGCTCTCTTCATTAAAGTTGGAGGAGGGAATGTTTTGTACAATTACCTTGCTCTCGATCCCAGAGATCGTGCAACTCCTGGGACAGTAGGATAATGAACAATGTTTCTTACTGTTTTGCTGAAGCATGGTCATTTTGGAACCTTCACAAGAGCAATCCCAATCTTGGCCTGTCAGAACCAAGATCCTCTTCTCATGGAGGATGAAGAGATGAACATCCAATACCTCAATAACTGTTCTGGTTTTTTTCAGCCCTATTTGGCTTTTTTCCTGGAATGAAACAATGGAAGGAAAAGAGTGACATGAAAGTGACTGGCACATTTATTAATGCCGGTGCTGTTAGGGAAAAGTGATGAGGTGTCCTGAGCAAGTGAGAAGGCTGCACGGAGAGCATGCAAAGTTAGTATTGTCAGGAATTTGAGGAGACCGTGTGAGTAAGGGAAGATGTTGCATGTGAGAGTGGTAGAACATCAACCTTGACTGCAACTATGTAGTAGCATAGATAAACTAATTGTAACATAACAAACAAAACAAAGTGCTGGCACTTATCCTGATGAAGCAGAGAATGTCATTGACCTTCTTCCAGCACAATTGGGTGCATAGTCAGATTGCAGAAACTGTATTGACACAGGTAATAACCTCAGATTGGGGTGGAAGGGCCTGATGTTGTGGCCTCCATTTTCTTGTCCTGAAGGATAAGGATGTCTCTCCTCTGTACCACTCTATCCCCCAGTATCTCCAGGTTCCTTGAGAAAAACATGAAAGCAATTTCCCTTTGTGTGCCGTGCCCAAACGTAATCATTCAGGGCAGCTTCAGAATGCCAGCACTTGACTCGGTGTGAAATAACTTTTTAAATAGAGCTATGATGCCACGGATGCTGGGATACTCAATTAGTCAATGTGCTTCCACTATGACAAACAAGAGGCGAGTATCACACAAAAAGGCCACCATTGGAGCTTAGTACGTAGTTAACAAAGTCGGTTGAGAATGATTGCACAAGAAAACTTGCACCAGCATTAAAACTTGCCAAACCTGTGGGAAACGTGTCTTGAAACTCAATAAGAGAGACACTTTACCAATTTCTAGTAAGACTTAGCTCATCGGTTGATATTGTTATCCTCAGCAAAATATAGAGAGTAAATAATACTCATTTAATAAAATGAGGAAACAAATAATATTAAAACATAGCTGAACAGTAACAGTTTAGATAAATTGGAGGAGTTAAAATTATGCACTTTCAAAGGCACAAATTTTTCCGAGATTCCTAAATAAAAAGTAAAGGAGGAGAAGGCCAAAACACACCAATAATGACATCTCATGTCATCCAATAAAGCTGAACTATATTTAGTACATCTGTCCACCGTCCTTTTCACTATTTGTAATGACACTTAACAAATCTTAAGTTGGTTACCATTTCTGTTTTTACCTTTTCACAATTATTTCTTTCATATTTAGTAGATTTTGGTTAGTTTCTGAAATATTCTAGTGTCCACTAGAACAGACAGGTGGACTAGCGTTCGAATCCTATACTTGCTGTCTTAGAATGCTATCACTAAGCTGAAAGCACACTGTGATAGAAACTAACTATATATCTAACAACGAAAAATATAAAAGAATTTTGAGAATGTCAGCAGCATGTAAGAAATTAGCTGAACGGTCTTCCTGAGTTCTGTGACTCCATGATTCTCATCAGGATTTATTAGTATTCGAACCATGGTGCAAAATTGCTAAGTGTGTTATCAGAAAGACGTGTTCTAAAGTGCTATTTGCAAAGATGATAGATCCTTTGATTATGATTTTTCAAAATTACCTGGATTCTGAAATGGTCCCTGTGCATTGGAGATTAAGAAATTTAAAAACACACATAAAAAAACAGAGAGAAAGAAAGTTGGAAACTACAAGCCAGTCGGGTGATCAGACAAACTTAAAATAGGGCAGAAAAAAACAAAAGGTTAGATAGCTCGACAGACGTAATCCCAGAGGAAAAGTCAGTGGTCAGCCAACAGGCCCAAAACTTCTGGTTCAAATGTTGGCCACCCTAAGCCATAAAGTGCTGTGGGTAAGTTAACTTGAAGCAGACTGGAACTTCCACTCCTCACTAAGAGAAACTTGTACTCTCTAGCATTGCTGACCAATCTGATTGGTCAGGAGCACCTGTTGTCCCAGCAGTGGCATATTTGGGCAAGGTTATTTGGTGGGGCAGGATAGTGAGGAAGATAAAGGGTATGGGCTTTGTAGTATTGGAAAGAAGGAGGTGTTCCCTTGATGGGATAATGTTGGTGTCAAGATTAAAGTGGTTCTGGAAAAGCACAGCAGGGTAGGCAGCATCCGAGGAGCAGGAAAATTGACGCTTCGGGCAAAAGCTCTTCATCAGGCTTTTCCAGTGCCACTCTAATCTTGACGCTAATCTCCAACATCTGCAGTCCTCACTTTCGTCTAATGTTGGTGTCAATTAAGCTTTTAATAAGTTTGATTGACCCTAAGTTATTTATTTACATATGGTGGGCATGCTGCCCAATTTTGGAGTCTTCCCCCTCCCTCCCCCATATTATGGAGTTGAATTTGAAGTTGGTTGACTATCTACTTAGGAGAAAGTGAGGACTGCAGATGCTGCAGTACCAGAGTTGAAAAATGTGGTACTGGAAAAACACAGCAGGCCAGGCAGCATCCGAGGAGCAGAAGAATCGACGTTTCGGGCATAAGCCCTTCTTCAGGAATGAGGCTGGTGTGCCAAGCAGGCTGAGATAAAAAGTAGGGGGGAGGGAATTTGGGGGAGGGGCGCTGGGAATACAATAGGTGGAAGGAGGTGAGGGTGAGGGTGATAGGCCGGAGAGGGGGTGGGGGCAGAGAGGTCAGGAAGAAGATTGCAGGTCAAGAGGGCGGTGCTGAATCCGAGGGTTGGACTGAGATAAGGTGGGGGGAGGGGAAATGAGGATGCTGGAGAAATCTACATTTATCCCGTGTGGTTTGAGGGTTCCTAGACGGAAGATGAGGCACTTTTCCTCTAGGTGTCGTGTGGCCAGGGTCTGGCGATGGAGGAGGCCAAGGACCTACATGTCATTGGCAGAGTGGGAGGGGGAGTTAAAGTGTTCAGCTACGGAGCAGTTGGGTTGGTTGGTGCGGATATCCCAGAGGTGTTCCCTGAAGCATTCTGCAAGTAGGCAGCCTGTCTCCCCAATGTAGAGGAGACCACATCAGGTGCAGCGGATACAGTAAATGATGTGTGTGGAGGTGCAGGTGAATTTGCGGTGGTATAGAAGGATCTACTGGGGCCTTGGAGGAAGGTGCGGGGGGGAGGTGTGGGCGCAAGTTTTGCACTTCCTGCAGTTGCAGGGGAAGGTGCCGGGAGTGGAGGTTGGGTTGGTGGGGGGGGTGTGGAATTGACGAGGGAGTCACGGAGGGAGCGGTCTCTCCTGAATGCTGATAGGGGTAGGGAGGGAAATATATCCCTGGTGGTGGGGTCTGTCTGGAGGTGGCGGAAATGACGGAGGATGATACAATGTATCCGGAGGTTGGTGGGGTGGAAGATGAGGACCAGCGGGCTTCTGTCCTGGTTGCGATTGGAGGGGCGGGATTCAAGGGCGGAGGTGCGGGAAGTGGAGGAAATGCGGTGGTCCCTCCAGACCTCCTCCTCTCTGAGGATGAATCCCTCCAGACCTCACCCTCTCTGAGGATGAAATCCCTCCAGACCTTCCCCTCCCTGAGGATGAATAAGTCGGCTCCCACTCCCAGCTCCAGCCCCACACCAGGTCCTAGGTCCCAGCTCTGCCGTATTTTCACCATCCCACCAGACCTCCCCCTCACTGAGGGTGAACTATCAGTCCTCAGCAGAGGCCTCACCTTCATCCCCCTACGCTCCCGGATCACTCTGTTCGACACGCGGCTAAATATCGAGCACTTCTTCCGCCGCCTTCGTCTCCGCGCCTACTTCTTCAACAAGGACTCTCGCCCATTCTCTGACGACCCCTTCTCCCGCCTCCAACACACTCCATCCACCTGGACACCCTGTGCTAGCCTCTTACCCGCCCTCGATCTCTTCATATTCAACTGCCGCCACGACATTAACCGCCTCAACCTGTCCACCCCTCTCACCCACTCCAACCTCTCACCCTCACAACACGCAGCCCTCGACTCCCTCCGCTCCAACCCCAACCTCGCCATCAGACCGGGAGTCACAGTGATAGTTTGGCGCACCAATCTTTACACCGTTGAAGCTAGACGCCAACTAGCGGACACGTCCTCCTACTGCCCCCTTGACCATGACACCATCGCACACCACCAAACCATCATCTCCCAGACCATCCATAACCTCATCACCTCAGGAGATCTCCCATCCACTGCCTCCAACCTCACAGTCCCACAACTCCACACAGCCTGTTTCTACCTCCTACCCAAAATCCACAAACCCGACTGCCCCAGCCGACCCATTGTCTCAGCTTGCTCCTGCCCCACCGAACTCATCTCCGCAAACCTCCACACAGTCCTTTTCCCCCTTAGTCCAAGAACTCCACACCTACGTTCGGGACACCACCCACGCCCTCCACCTCCTCCATGATTTTCGTTTCCCCGGCCTCCAATGCCTTATCTTCACCATGGACATTCAGTCTCTACACACTTCCATCCCCCATCACGAAGGCCTCCAAGCCCTCCGCTTCTTCCTCTCCCGCCGACCCAACCAGTACCCTTCCACTGACACCCTCCTTCGACTGACTGAACTGGTCCTCATTCTTAACAACTTCTTCCAATCCTCCCACTTCCTCCAAACCAAAGGAATAGCCATGGGCACCCGCATGAGCCCCAGCTATGCCTGCCTCTTTGTCGGATATGTGGAACAGTCCATCTTCCGCAGCTACACTGGCACCACCCCCCACCTTTTCCTCCGCTACATCGATGATTGTATTGGCGCTACCTCATGCTCCCATGAGGAGGTTGAACAGTTCATCCACTTTACCAACACCTTCCACCCCGACCTCAAATTTACCTGGACCATCTCAGACTCCTCCCTCCTCTTCCTAGACCTCTCCATTTCTATCTCGGGCGACCGACTCAACACATTTACTACAAACCGACTGACTCCCACGGCTACCTAGATTACACCTCCTCCCACCCTGCCCCCTGTAACAACGTCATCCCATATTCCCAATTCCTCCACCTCCGCCTCATCTGCTCCCAGGAGGACCAATTCCACTGCCGAACAACTCAAATGGCCTCCTTGTTCAAAGACCGCAATTTCCCCTCCGACGTGGTCGACGAATCTCTCCACCGCATCTCCTCCACTTCCCACACCTCTGCCCTTGAATCCCGCCCCTCCAATCGCCACCGGGACAGAACCCCACTGGTCCTCACCTTCCACCCCACCAACCTCCGGATACATCGTATCATCCTCCGTCATTTCTACCACCTCCAGACAGACCCCACCACCAGGGATATGTTTCCCTCTCCATCCCTATCAGCATTCAGGAGAGACCACTCTCTCCGCGACTCCCTCGTCAAGTCCACATACCCCACCAACCCAACCTCCACTCCCAGCACCTTCTCCTGCAACTGCAAGAAGTGCAAAACTTGCACCCTCACCTTCCCCCTCATCTTCTTCCAAGGCCCCAATAGATCCTTCTATATCTGTCGCAAATTCACCTGCACCTCCACACACATCATTTACTGTATCCACTGCACCAGTTGTGGTCTCCTCTACATTGGGGAGACAGGCCGCCTACTTGTGGAATATTTCAGAGAACACCTCTGGGACACCCGCATCAACTAACCCAACCGCTCCGTGGCTGAACACTTTAACTCCCCTTCCCACTCTGCCAATGACATGTAGGTCCTTGGCCTCCTCCATCGCCAGACCCTGGCCACATGACGCCTGGAGGAAGAGCGCCTCATCTTCCGTCTAGGAACCCTCCAACCACATGGGATAAATGTAGATTTCTCCAGCTTCCTCATTTCCCCTCCCCCACCTTATTTCAGTCCCAACCCTCCGATTCAGCACCGCCCTCTTGACCTGCAATCTTCTTCCTGACCTCTCCGCCCCCACCCCCTCTCCAGCCTATCACCCTCACCTCCTTCCACCTATTGTATTCCCAGCGTCCCTCCCCCAAATTCCCTCCCTCCTACTTTTTATCTCAGCCCGCTTGGCACACCAGCCTCATTCTTGAAGAAGGGCTTATGCCCGAAACGTCGATTCTTCTGCTCCTCAGATGCTGCCTGGCCTGCTGTGTTTTTCCAGCACCACATTTTTCAACTCTGACTATTTACTTAACATATATCAATTTAAGGATAAATTATGCATTTTTAAATTGGTAGTATGTGACTGGGGAATGCCACAAGAATCAGTGTTGAGAACACAGCTAGTTACACTCTATTAAAACAAATTAAGCGAAGAGCCAGTGAGTTATTTATCTATTTTGTTGATGAAAGAAAGTTGGATGCAAATGCATGCTACTGAAAGGCACAAAAAAGCTACAAAGAGTTATTGACAGGCTATGTCACTAGAAAACAAGATAGCAGATGAAATATAATGTGGGAAATGTGAGGTTTTTCACTTTGGAAATAAAAATAAAAAATAATTTTTTCAAAAATATCTTAAAACTTTTAAATGTTGATATTCAGAGATGATTGCTTGTACTCTTACAAGGAACATAAAAAGCTGGCATGAGGGGTTCTTGTGACACAATGGCCTCTACCTCTGGTCCAGAATGCCTGATTTCAAGTTCTACATGCTGCTGAGGTATATCACAACATGTTTTGACAGGATGATTAAAATTCAAAGGCTGACATACAAATAATAAGGAAGTAAAATGCCAGGCTGGCTTTATTGGAAGATAATTTGTTATGTTACAAATATGAGGTTTATATTATTGTTATATTTTGAGACTGAGTCTCTAATTTAAGGATAAAAGGTGGTCATGTGAACTGTTCTAATGAGCCAGACGGGTAGCCTGGATAGTCTTATTGTTAGAGATTAAAAGGGACCATATTGTTTTACTGCAAAGAAGCTATAAGGTGTTTACATGCAGAAACAATGATCATAGCATGTATGCTCACAATAGATAGACTGTGTGCCTCCAAATTCTAAGCAACGTGTTGAGAATGCTGAGTTGTATTTAATTTCAAGGTGCAAAGGAGTAGGGCTCTCCAGACCTATGTGATTTGTGTTATCATGGAAATGTACTTTGTCAGAGAAAGGGACTAAGTTATTCCTGATAAGTCAGAGATAGTTTGTCTGCCAGAATTCGAACAGGCTAAAAGTCTATATGGCTTAATGCACTGCAATGCAGGTGAAAAATTACAATCAGATTGAAAGCATAAAATTACCGAGGAGGTAAAATGAAACTGGAAGATTTGTCTAATGTGCATTCAAAGGTGAATCTCTAGTCATACCTCGACTGTGAAGGAGAATCCTGGGGTGAGACGTTCCCAGGCTAAGAAAGGGATATGACAGAAGTAAACCCCGAGGAGCTAAAAGTAATTTTGGATTAATGGTTAGAAAATTGAATGCCTAAAAATGAATGCCTTGAAAGGTCAGTACAATAATCAGACAACAGCAGGTTATAGTCCAACAGGTTTATTTGGAAGCACTAGGTTTTGGAGCGCTGCTCCTTCATCAGGCGGTTGTGGAGCAACGCTCTGAAAGCAAGTGGTTCCAAATAAACCTGGTGTTGTGTGATTTCTAACTTTGTCCAGCCTAATCCAACACCGGCTCCTCCACAATGCCTGTGCTTGGATAGGATAAACTGAGATAAATTGAAATCATTACGTTTGTCCTGTGTGGTTTAGTTATGAAAAAGTAGACGTGCATTTCTCAAACTACCATTAGTATGTGGTTAACTTAAAAGTTGCCAGCTGTAGTGAGTTTAAACCAAGAGGATTATTTATTTAGACATTTCCCTGATAAATCTAAATGTAGACAAGTACTGGTGGCTCTTGTGTCAGGGGATCAAATTTCTTTACAGGTGAGCTTCGAGCTTTTGGACCAGAATGCTGGAGGGGGAGTGCTTATTAAACAAATTTTAGTTCTGTGGTTCTTGACAGGCAAATGCACCTTTGTGCTACAGCCGATGTACTGTTGGTGAGCTGCAGATTACCTGGTCTGCTGTAAGATTTGTGATGAATCACTTCACCTTTGTGTATGAATCATCCCATTCACTTTTCTCTGTTAAAATAGAATGCCTACTGTGTGGAAACAGGCCATTCAGCCCAAAAGGTCCACCAAATAGCAGATAACTCCGATGGTGCTAAGAATAAGGGGCTGTGCTGTTCTGTGCACAGTTTTGCATTTTATTCTTAAGAAAGGATATATACCCCTTAAAGATAGGACACTGAAAGTTCACGAGATTGGCTCTTGGGATGGGATGGTTTTCCTATAGCAAGCAAAGCAACTTGTAACATGTTTTATCTTGATTCAAAGTTAAAAATCACACAACATCATGTTATAGTCCAACAGGTTTAATTGGAAACACACTAGCTTTCAGAGCATCGCTCCTCCATCAGGTGAAGGAGAGATGCTCCGAAAGCTAGTGTGCTTCCAATTAAACCTGTTGGACCATAACCTGGTGTTGTGTGATTTTTAACTTTGTACACCGCAGTCCAACACCGGCATCTCCAAACCATTATCTTGATTCTCTCTTGTTCTCTAATCTTTCCCTGACCTTCCCCTCTGTTCCATTGCCCTTTTTCAACACCATAAAACCCCAAACACTTCCATCTCTTTTCTGTTCTGAAAAAGACTTGTATTGGGCTTGAAACATTCGAGTTCTGAAGAGACTTGATAAGGGAACCACTGAGAGGCTGTTTCCCCCTGGCTGGGGAGTTTGGAACACAAGGCACCATTTCCAGAAAAGGGATTGATATTTTGGATTGATGAAGAAAGATTTCCAAACTCTGGAATTCTCTACAAAAGCTGTACATGAATACTCCACAATCATATGCCTGTATATATATTTAAAGCTGAGATAGACAGGCTTCTGGTCTCTTAGGGAATCAAAAGATATGGGGAGTATTGGAAAAGTGGAGTTGGGTTTGAATGCCAATTAATAATTGTATTAAATAGCAGGGGCAGCTCAATGCCCAAGTGAGCTATTTCTGCTCCTACTTTTTTTGTCCACCTAAATGAACAGGAATAGCAAGTGAATGGGAACATTTCACCTCAAAGTTTACCTCCAAGTCACACATTGTCCTGACTTAGAAGTACATTGCTGGATCAAAATTCTGTAATCCTGTCCTAACAATAATGTTCCAGCACCACATGGACTGCAGCACATTTTTTTTAAATAACTCATCATCACCTTTCTTAGACTAAGTTGGACATAAATGCTGGCCGAGCAAGCTGTGCCCACATCTTATGAGTGTGTCAAATAGTTTTCTCCTAATCAGCACACTTTCGGGTACATAATAATCTATTACGATTGCAATTTTTTTCAATTAATAATGTGTGCAAGGCCATTTTAAGCCCATGCAAAATTTCTTTAAAGCTTTTAGACGTTTATTTGATCACTGCTTGAAAATGTTCAAAAATAGGATTCATAATATAGATAATGGATAGAGAGATGTGTATCCTTTATCCAATTCCTAACTCCCTCCAAATCAAACCAAGTATTTTGGGTGTTTATGTGCATTCTGACCCACAGGGTGGTAACTCAAAATTCCTTATGAAATATATGTTACAAGTATTTAGTTTGAACTGATAAAACTGAATGAAACACAATTACATCTCCACATTCACTTTTTTCTTGTCTATGAAATGATCATGAATTTGCTAAACTATTGATTATTCGTGTGTTTTTGTGTGCGTAAGTAGCAGTACAACCAAAGATTCATTTAGAAACACAACTAAATTAACTAAAGAGAGAAGTATTGTTTGGCCCGTCGGATGCATGTTACCGTTCAATAATTTACAAAAAGCAAGCTGCATTATAAAAGTGCTTTCAAATAACTTGACATGTTATAATTAAGATGTCGTTTCAATGTCCTACTGAAGCGTATATCCGTCAACTGATACGTTAGAGGAATGCTGGGCAAGGGAGGTCAAAGCCGCACGAATGGTGATGTGAAAGCAAAAGTTCAGCCTCACACACCCTTTCCTATGGGAGAATTGCAACCCCCGCCCCCTTTCCCCACAACCGAGCCCTCCAGGTTAGTAGTTTCGGGTCGTCGTGCGATTTGTTTCTCAACACGACTGTTATGACAAAAACCCAAATCCAACTTACTAGTGCACATTAAAGTCCATGACTGACCTCGCTAACTACACGGGCACAGAAGTAACTGAAGATGATTGACAACAACAACAGTTGCGTGGTGTTTTCAGGAAAGTAAAGCTGTATAAAATAAAAAGTTACAAATCACCCATTTTTCATTCTTGCTTGAAAACAAGTTTTCTCATTACTTCGGAAACAAATAAGCGGTCCCCGGCACTGAATATTTAATGATATTTGAGGCGGACGCGGTGGTCCTGGGATTTGATTGGCTTGGGTTTGTCAGTGGAGCGAGTGGGGGGTTTGGCCGCCCCCCCGGTCACTGACTCGATGTGGTATGACCCGGTAACTTAAGGTGCTGCCAGTTGCCCACAAACCCAAGTACAGAACCAACGGGCTTTTTTTTTAATTTTGCGCGTTGAGTAAAATCGGTGATACCCCCGAAACCAGCGCTTTCGTGCAAATGGACACCGAAGGAGCGGTGAGTGGCCTGGGCAGCGTCGCCACAGCTGGAGCGAAGCTGGATGGGAGGTGGGGGCAGGAAAGGGTCGCCGTGAGGCTGCTTTCTTCACACTTGGGAAGAGGGGTTGTCTGCTACAACCACCGCTCCGATTGTAATCGGACTTTAAATCGCAGATGCAGCGCCGGCTGGTCCCTTCACTCAGATGTGTTTTTAAAAAAAATGTAAGCTATTAATAAATCCGGGAGAGACAGAGACATCAACAATTGCAACTTGATCTGGGAGGTGGGCGAAGCTCGGAAGGTGTGCTGGCAAAAACATGGCCACGCCGCCGCACAATCACGACGCCCACCGAGCTTTTAGGCGAGGATTTCATCTTCGGCGTGTTTATTTTTGAATTTGGTGTTATTTTGACTAGATCACGTGCTCCCGCTCCGAATTTGCGGCAAAAGAGGTGCGAAATTTAGCCAGCGTTTTCCCACCGTCGGAATAACACTTTTTAAAAACAAGATCGAAGACAGCGACAATTCGAAGGAATCTATTTTTGAATTGATTCCCTACTTTTCCGGTTGTTTAGTGATTTTAATTCGATGATGGGGGGGAGAGGTTGAAGGAATGGTTTGATAACTTACATTGCCGGCGATGTTTATAGTAGGTTTTAATTTGTAACGGCCGTGATAAGTATGTCCGACATTGGCACCTCCATGGTGTTGGGGGATTTTTTTTGTCGGTCTATACTGTGGGGGGTTCGCGAGCGTCGCCTTTTCCGCAGATTCCCGCCAAAAGCCGTTGCGCGGGCGCACTCGTTCCAGTTCTCACCAGTTTGGTCCGATCCCCGCGGAGACCCAGCGGCTGACCTCTGGCTATAAATCGGCGTGGCCGGACTACATATATAATAAACCGGTGTTGAATAAAGTATTTCATTTTACAAAATAAAAGGGTGAGCGGATTATTTTTTTCCCCCCATCGAATGGGATGGGTCAGACGAGATTCGCTGCGCCGCTTTCGATTCGTAGCCCCAGAATCATAATTTGGAAATAACTGGTTTATTTTTGTTGTTTCTTGTGATTTGCTAATTTGAAAACAAACTTGTGGGCACACCAAGGCTAAAGTGGCGTCGTTGCCGTTGGCAGGGAGAGGTGAGAAGCGGGTGGCGAGCCGCGTACACAGGGCTAACGGCTGCCGAACTCGCGCTTGCGCCTGTGAGGCGGTGATTTACCAACACGGGGATTATTGTTTGAATATATTTAAACCTCCCGATTAACAACTACACGATCGGGTTTGTAGATATCTTACCTGAACGGTTTGACCAGTTCAGGCAGCGTTACCAACTGCGCTGTTAATAATGGAGCGGATGTGTTTTCTTTTAATCCGAGTTTTTTTTTCCCCCTTTAACTAAACGTGGGTAGTTCAAAATTTGAGATGCTTGAATTTGTTTTAAAAAGGAAATTAATGGATACACTTGTTGAAACTTTGGAAGTGAATTATGCGTGGTTCTTGGGAGTGCAGGTAAGAGCTTCTCGCGGTTACGGAGAAGTTCAACTGCTTTTCCAAACTAGTTGACGCGGAACTTTAGGTGAATGCTAGGGCAAAACAAACCGTAGAACTAGAGCAAATGTGAAAGATGTAAATTTTACATATTTCAAAATATAGAATATAAAATTTTTGTATGAAACATATTCTACAAAAGTGATAAAGTTGTATTTTTCTTATCGGTGTACGTCAGAAATTAAATTTGATTTTACGTATAAGAGAGTGCTATCGCACGATCATTTAGACATTTTCAGATTACATGACTGGTTCACTAAATGTCCCATTTCGACATGGTGATATTGTTTACTGCACCGGTGTAAAATTCTTACTGTCCTTTTATTTAATTGGTAATTACTGATAATCTACAAATACCAGAGGCGTCTTTCGATTAAAGGGAAACAGGCTTGTAAAGCTTTATGGCACATTAACTGTAGAGAAAGGCAAGGAAGCAACCCCTATGAACTATACTATCAGAAGTGGCATAGGGCCTCAAACTTGCTCTTATTGGAATTAAAGAAATTCTGATTTCACCAGTACCTACTTTTCTCTCTCTGTGTCACTTAGTCTTCCCTGCCTCCACCAAACACCTGATGAAAGTTAAGTCAATGATGGTCCGCTAAATTTTTTGATTTATTTTAATCATGAGAATTGCAATCCACTATTAGGATAGACAGTTTGTATCTAGTGGGCTATTTGAATAGGAGAGTCCAACAAATCTATTGAGGCTCTTTGAGTAGTTGGACTGAAAATACATCAAGTGTAATTTTCTGTTTCAATTATTTAAATACAAGTTGCAGGTACCTTTTTTATTCATATTCCTATATGAATAAAAATCCAATGAAATATGTTAGGAGATTGCAAAAATAAGGTTACAAAATTAAGCCTGAACAAAAATTAATATAAACCATTCACAGTGTGTAAATTCACATTTTTGATTAATGTTCAGGTGATGTTCTTTAAAAAAATTCAAATTAAAAAATGAAAATGTTTACACTTGGTATATTGTAGTTGGAAGATCTTGGTAAGATATTTCTGACAAAATGCTCATTCTTTTATCTCGAATTTCAGTGACAGATTACATATGAAAAATGTCAAAATATTGTCTTCTTCCATTTGATTATTAGTGTTCTGTGTATGTTTTATGCAAAATTAATTAATTGTTTAGGCAAGGTAACTAACAAGACAGCAAAATAAGTTGAAAGAAACAATAATGGAAATTGAGGAAATACTGAATTAAAGACAAACTGAACAAGTTAATTGAGGTTGAGAAGTGATTGTACAGTAATATAGTACTGTAAGACAGGGGAAATGTGCTGTGCACACATAGATTTCGAATGTCTGCTTTGTGGCCAGTGCTTTAAATGTTAACCTAGCAATAATGTGGAAATAATAGGATAGTGCATAAAATGTGTTACTAACAAATATGATGCCAAATGTAACTCCTTCACAAGCTAACAAAAAAGGCATCAGATAGACATTGCGAGCTTTTTTTATCCCAGGAACACTTGAGCTGAACTGATACTCAGAGTCATAGAGATGTACAGCACAGAAACAGACTCTTCAGTTCAATTCGTCCAAGCTGACCAGATATCCTAACCTAATCCACTGCCATTTGCCAGCACTTGACTCAAATTCCTCCAAAGCCTTCCTATTCATAAACCAATTCAGATGCCTTTTAAATGTTGCAATTGTATCAGCCTCCACTACTTCCTCTGGCAGCTCATTCCATACATGCACCACCCTCTGCATGAAAAAGTTGCCCTTAGGTCCCTTTCATATCTTTCCCCTCTCATCCAAAACCTGTACCCTCTAGTTCTGGACTCCCCTACCCCAGGGAAAAGACTTTGTCTATTTATCCTATTCATGCCCCTCATAATTTTGTAAATAAGGTCACCACTCAACCTCCAAAGCTCTAGGGTGAACTGGCCCAGCCTATTCAGCCTCTCCCTACAGCTCAAATCCTCCAACCGTTGCAACAGCCTTGTAAATCTTTTCTGATCCCTTTCATATTTCACAACATCCTTCCGATAGGAAGTAGATCAGAATTGCACGCAATATTTCAAAAGTGGCATAACCAATGTCCTGAATGGCTGCAACATGACCTCCCAACTCCTATACTTACTACTTTGACCAATAGAGGAAAGCATACTAAATGCCTTCTTCACTATCCCATCTATCTGCGACTATACCTTCAAGAAGCTATGAACCTGCACTCCAAGGTCTCTTTGTTCAGCAACAGTCCCTAGGACCTTCCCATTAAGTGTACAAGTCCTGCTAAGATTTGCTTTCCAAAAATGCAGCACCTCGCATTTATCTAAATTAAAGTCCATCTGCAACTTCTCAGTCCACTGGCCCATCTTATCAAGATCCTGTTGTAATCTGAGGTAACCTTCTTCACTGTCCACTACACCTCCAATTTTGGTATCTGCACTCATGATAGTCCAATGAATTCAGTGGTTGTAGAGAGTTACTGGTTACATAACTGTCTTCTTTGGGTTATTACATATATCTACAGAATTGTACAGTCAGTTCTGCTATAATGCAGTAGTTCCATTTTCACACAATCCCATGTTAGAAGAAAATCGTGTAATAGTACCAATTCAACTATTGGGGCCAGAAATGTGTTATAACTAATATATGCTTTAAAAGGTCCCACTTTAGAAACAATGTCCCCGGTTCGTCAATCGCATTATAGCGAATTCACATTAATGAAATGCCATGTTATAGTAGTAGGACTGTCACAACATCGGCAAAGGTATACTTTGTGACATTGCTGGAGCTTGTGCTTAGTCTATCTTTCTCTCCATGCACCTGAAGTAAGCAGTCACTCTTTAGTTGCATCTGCATCAGCAGAATCTCTGGATGTTGTCAGAACAACTGGCTACTTTGCAAAGCTACAAAAACAATCCTTATTTGATTCAAGAGCATGGTGTGATTCACTTTTGCTTTGAAGAAAGTACAGACTATATATTTCATTAGAAAATCAAACTTTAAAGAAAATATCTGTTGCAACAATCAGTCACTTGTCTTATCTGAGCAATGGAATTGACAGTGACTTTCGTAAGTTTAGTATGGGTTTTGTAAACTCTGCAATAGTAGTTACGTTTCTGCTTCTGCGATAAAAGTAGTTGGAGGTGCACAAGGTTTGTGAAGGTTTGTAGCTCAGGTTGAGGTTTAGGGCGTAGGTTTGCTCGCTGAGCTGTAGGTTTGATATCGAGACGTTTCATTACCTGGCTAGGTAACATCATCAGTGGCAACCTCCAAGTGAAGCAAAGCTGTTGTCTCCTGCTTTCTATTTATATGTTTGTCCTGGATGGGGTTCCTGGGGTTTGTGGTGATGTCATTTCCTGCTCGTTTTCTGAGGGGTTGATAGATGGTATCTAGATCTATGTGTTTGTTTATGGCATTGTGGTTGGAGTACCAGGCCTGCCTCTAGGAATTCCCTGGCATGTCTTTGCTTAGTCTGTCCCAGGATAGATTTGTTGTCCCAGTCGAAATGGTGTTTTTGTTTCCTCCGTGTGTAGGACTATGAGGGAGAGAGGGTCGTGTCTTTTTGTGGCTAGCTGGTGTTTGTGTATCCTGGTGGCTAACTTTCTTCCTGTTTGTCCTACGTAGTGTTTGTGGCAGTCCTTGCATGGAATTTTGTAGACGACGTTGGTTTTGTCGATGTGTTGTACTGGGTCTTTTAAGTTGGTTAGTTTTTGTTTGAGAGTGTTGGTGAATTTGTGTGCTACTAGGATTCCGAGAGGTCTTGGTAGTCTGGCTATCATTTCTAACACTTCTTTGATGTAGGTAAGGTGGTTAGGGTTTCTGGCTGTGTTACGTCTGCTTGTCGTGGTTTGTTCCTGAGGAATCTGCAGACTGTATTTTTTGAGTATCCGTTCTTCTTGAATAAGTTGTATAGGTGGTCCTCCTCTGTTTTCAGAAGTTCGTCTATGCTGCAGTGTGAGGTTGCTCGTTGGAATAGTGTTCTGATACAGTTTCGTTTGTGTGTGTTGGGATGGTTGCTGGTGTAGTTAAGTATTTGGTCAGTGTTTGTCAGTTTTCTGTATACGCAGATTTGTAGTTGTCTGTTGTCCGTTCTTTCGACTGTGACGTCCAGGAATGCGCGTTTGTTGTCAGTTTCTTCTTCCCTGGTAAACTTTATGCCTGTGAGGATGTTGTTGATGATGTGAAAGAAAACAATCTTGGAGCCTCTGAATCAAGTGTCCATTCTAATCCATTTGGCACTTGCAATAAGTCCTCACAGACTGAAATAGGAATATTTTGAAAGGAGAAGTAGGGCGAGAGTAGTAGATTTGTGCAAAGTAAATATGTCAAAATGGTTGATTAATGGTGTTATAGCTTATCTATTTAGTTTAGTGTTGTTGGATACTAACATGGAGGATCAGATGTCTTTTGGATATGTTTATCTTCATGCAGTTATCATGTATACAACTGTAAGTAAACTTGATTTTGTAGAATTTTGCTAGTCACAGCACTTGAAAAATAATTTCTTAGTTTATTGTCTTTAAAGCTGTATTTTTTTTCCTTTTTGAAGTTGAATTAATTGGCTGAAGTTCATAGAACAAAATGTACATTATAGAAAGAATAGCCAAAATATTTATCTCCTTCTATACTATATGATTATTGAATAAGGCATCATTGGTAGTTTTATGGTAAAATACCTAATAAAACTTTTTTTTTAAACTCTTCTTTAAAAATTAAGGATTGTTGCAATGTATTTGCAGAATGTAGAACCAAAGGTGTAAATAATGAAAAGTACATTTAAAACCAACATTTATTTATACTCAAATGATAATAACTATTTAGAAACACCTGTTGATGAGATTAGTGGAGGCAAGGAAGCAGGTCTAGCTTCTTCAAAATATTGTTCAGTGTTAAGATGGAAAGATTAGGTTACCGGAGGATGAACAATGCTGAACCTCATAGTCTTTTCTTGTTTTTGTTTCTTGCATTCTTAAAGGGTGAAAATAAAAATTCAAGCAGAGAAACTGACTTCATTTTTGATGCAGGTTTTATAATTAATGAGTTTGGAAATTTTCACTTTCATGGCTTCCTAAATTTACATTCATCATCATGAGAAAGTGTCTCTGGAGACCTTTGTGCTTGGAGTGGTGGGAGATTTCAGGCACGGCATATTGCAAATATGAATCTTAACTGTAGATCACAAAAATAAACAGACATTGAATAATTTTCCACCTTGGGAGAAGGTACATGATTTGGTGCAACCTGTATGGAAGAAGGAAAATAGGATTTAACAATCTCAAAATATGAAGTGAAACCACATTTGACTATCGCTTTTGAAATAGTATTTAAAATTTGAATTTGAAAACAGCTTTAGTTGATTCCACCCATACAGTCATTATAAAACTAATGAAAGTAAGACCTTGGAAGCGACTACAGATTTGCGATACATTGTTCTAGGAACTGAGTTTGTCAGTAATAGCATTTATTATAGTTCTGGTGAGTTAATGGATTTATAAAGGAATCCTTTTTCTTTTACAGCAGCAGAGTTCTAATCTGCCACAGATGGATTCTTCATCTCCATCACCAAACCCAGTTTCTCCAGTGCCGTTGAACAATAACAATCCAACCAGTGCCCCAAGATTTGGAACAGTCATTCCCAATCGAATTTTTGTAGGAGGGATCGATTTTAAAGTTGGTTTTTCATATATTCTAATTCATTAGTAAAATTAATTACAACTAAATAGAAATTTATAGGTACAAGAATATTTGTGTTTCAGGTAGCTGTTTTTCACCCCACAGACAAATGAAAATGACCTAAGAAAATTTTTTGCTCAGTATGGAACAGTTAAAGAAGTCAAAATAGTAAATGACAGAGCTGGCGTTTCTAAAGGGTGAGTACAAAATAATTTTGAAAAGTTATTAATCACCTCCAAAGATGGTGTCAGGAATGGCTAACAGGGAAAGCTTCATTGTACATGTTGAATCAGAAATGTGCATGAGATTGAAACAATTCATTCAGGCTTTCAGGAATATCAGTTATTTTCAGGAGTTTGCATAATTGGAGAATACATAAACTAACATTTTCTGTTTAGTGTTAATAGCTGAAATTATTAGTTTTTCTTAGTGTTTTCTTTTGTCTCCTAGATTCCATAGATGACATAAACCACATTCTCACTTTGCCTCATGTAGTTTATGTTGTATGGCTAGTCAAATGAGATGAGCTTATGTTTCATGGTTGTATAGGAATGGCTGATCCCTAGGGTTCCATGTCTAGAAGTAAGACACCAGGTATTCTTTGAGTAAGATTACTGAAAGGAAAATTTCAAACTGAAAAGATGATTTTAGGTTGTTTTGTGGTGTACAAGCAAGTTAGTAATTGGAACAGGAGAATTATTAATAAAAATCTCAAAATATTTTCTTGGCATAAATAAACTGTTTCCAGCAGCCAATGGATCAGATATTTTCTATATATAGAAGACATTAAGTTATATGGAAATTCAGAATAACATTTAGACAATTGAAGATTGTTGACAATATCACAAACTAATTTAAAGTGAAAGGACAGGAAACACATTTGGAAGGAGAGCTGTATTTTGTGATGGATATTTCAAAAGAAACTGGAATATATTTCCAGAGAATTGGAAGTAGTTTATTTCCTGCAATCTGTGATGTTGTTCTTCCATGAAAAACAGTTTTAATTATTTCAGTTTTCAATGGGAGTTGATGGTTATAGGCAAAAATGTGGAATTGAGGCTGCAATTGATCTTGTTTAGTGGCTGAGCAGGCTAGAGGAGCCAAATGGCCTACTCTTGCTTGTACTACATATGTTCATATAAATCATGTATGGATAAAACTGCCAAAGTCGAGTACCTCTCATTTGAACTTTTTATTTAACAGAAATTATGTATTTTTAAATAAATACATTTTTTAAACATTTCGGAGAGGCATACAAAATTATTCTTTGTCTCCCGTGTCACTCAGTCATTTCAGATGGGTAATGTTCTGAAGTGGTTATTTTAGAAACAATGAAAGAGCTTTAACCCGAATTAAGAACTTGAATTAGGAAGTTGCATTATCATCTAGCTGTTTTGCATCCCAAGCCAGTAACATAGTATTTTGGCTGAACTTGCGATGTGATGGAAATTTGCGAAGTGATGTTCATCTTGTGTGACGCTAGCAGACAATAAAGCATTCAATTCAATAACCTTTTATGAGAGTCAGGGAGAAGGTAATGTAAGAAATAGGAGCAGGAGTAGGCCATCTGGCCCATCAAACCTGCTCTGCGAAATGATAAAAAGATTTTGGTAGAATAAGAGTTCAAATCAACCCGAAAATGCAATTTCATAATACTATACATTAAGTTGACTAGAACATACCCAAGCCATTTATAATAAATGTTCAGGACCTCCTGATATTTGTTAATGCAAATCCTAGATCTTAGTTCCTTGGGCACCTGATTGTACAACTGTAACTTCTACCACAAGTTTAGATATACAGGAAAGATCATGATTGGCGTCCCAATTGTTTAAAAAGAGTTGTAAACTTACTATTTGGTTGAATAAAGCTCCATGAATATAAAAGGGAAATATTTTGGGCAGGGAATAAATCTCAGTTTTGACCAATGTTCAATTCTAGCAGTTCATCAAATAGGGTTTTAAAAAACACAGCAAAGACATTTAAATGCAAATTTGGCTCACATAAAAGAAGACTGTAGAAACAAAGTTCTTAGCATGCCATCTAACAATACTTCAAAACACAGCAGTTGCAATGTGCAAATTGATAAAGAGTTTTGGTGGCAACAGACTTCTGGTATCTGTAGAGAGACAAAGAAGTATCCTCCTCCTCATGAAGAGACCTTGGAGCGCAGGTTCATAACTCCTTGAAAGTAGAGTCACAGATAGATAGGATAGTGAAGAAGGCATTTGGTATGCTTTCCTTAACGGTCAGAGTATTGAGTACAGAGTTGGGAGGTCATGTTGCAGCTGTACAGGACATTGGTTAGGCCACTGTTGGAATATTGCGTGCAATTCTGGTCACCTTTCTATCAGAAAGATGTAATGAAACTTGAAAGGCTTCAGAAAAGATTTACAAGGATGTTGCCAGGTTTGGAGGATTTGAGCTTTAGGGAGAAGCTGAATAGGCTGGGGCTGTTTTCCCTGGTGACCTTATGGAGGTTTATGAAATCATGACATGCATGAATAGGTAAATAGACAAAGTTTTTTCCCTGGGATGGGGGAGTCCAGAACTAGAGGGCATAGGTTTAGGGTGAGAGGGGAAAGATGTAAAAGAGACCTAAGGGGCAACGTTTTCACACAGAGGGTGGTGCGTGTATGGAATGAACTCCCAGTGGAAGTGGTGGAGGCTAGTACAATTGCAAAGTTTAAAAAGGGTTCGAAGGGATATGGGCCAGGTGCTGGAAAGTGGGATTAGCTCGGGTTGGGATATCTGGTCGGCATGGATGAATTGGACCGAAGGGTCTGTTTCCATGCTGTACATCTCTATGATGCTATGTCATCTATTGGGAGCTCATGAAGATGCCAGAACTCTAATTGGCTGTTTCGCTGACAGTCCTTCAGAAACCTAAGTATTGAAACAGTTCCAATAATTATAAAGAAATCTGTGATCAGTCCTATAACAAGAGAGTCCATTCTGATTTCCATTGGATTAGAACTTGGCCTCCCATTCACTACCTTTTTGGTATTCGCCAAATTCCCCTCGATATGTTGCACAGAAAATGAAGTGGTTGCTTTCTTGATTGTGGTGCTTTTTGTGGCTGTTGCTTTCATGGTGGTGGTGATGGGCCTTGTATGGCTGGTGGACAGGGGCATGATGATTGGATGTCACTTCAGAGCCACTGGATGTCATGGAAGTTGATGTGGTCTTGGATGTTGGTTGCATTGGCAGAGTTGTCGACCTTGGGGTTTGTCCGGTTTGGCCCATTGCTGGTTGTGGCTTTTGATTCCTTCTGTCCAGCAGGCATTGTAAGAGACACACTAGTTGTTTTAACTGTGATCTTACACGTGGAGTTTTGGCAGTAAAAGACCTTTTCGCAGAGGTCTCTGCTGTGGGATTGCTGTAATTTTGACAGTACTTCAATGTCATTTCTGTTTGATTCAGCTACAGAGCCAACACTGGCAATCACAGATTTTGTAAGGGACTACTGGTACTTGTATGACCTTTTCAAGCAGGTGTACTAACCTGAGTCTCTGTTTCATTTCCTGTTTGTAGGCCACTCATTGTATCATTATTAACCATCCCAGTCTTTTGTTAGGCCACCGATAACTAGTACATCCGTCAGCATGCTGATAGTTAACTTTTCAGATGATAGTTAAAGCTAATTTCACTTTTCAGGCGTAGTGTAGTGGAAGTAAAAGCCATAGTATTTCTAATGTCAGTGTCGCTAATGTTGTTGGCTGTTGTTGCTGTCGTTATTAGTTCCTGTTACAGTTGAGGACAAATTAAATGCCAATGATGTTACATCACTGGACATTGCTACTATTGAATCAACTGAGCTTATGTGATTTCCACGAGAAGAGATGAGCAATGTAACAAAAGTACACAAACAGGTCATCCAGCAGTCCACTATTTCCATCTTCCCTATGTTCCCAAAAGCTCAAGCTGAATTCCTGATGAAATAGCTATAAGTAGCCTGTGACTGAGTCACACAATAGGACAAAAAGAGTTCCTCTGTCTCAAAAGTCTGAGTAAATGAGTATTTCTCAGGAAAACGTTTGCCTTTTGAATTATTCTCACTTAAATTTCAGTTGAAATGTTGTATCTACAGTGTCAAGGACCAGTTCATGAAGATACTGCAAACAAAATCATGTTGGAAAGAAATTGGTTTGAGAATTATCGAACGTGCACTTTAGTTTTACAAAAGAGAAAGTCTATAGTTGGCAATGAGCACTAATAACCTCCAACAGAGGAAAAGTATATTTACACTTGAATCAAGAAACTGTGACACAGCAGAGCAATTGCAACTAATGGAGTTCTTGCAAAAATTTGGACCATTAGGTATTAAAAGTCATTGCTCGAAAAAGGAGTATTTATGGAGTTTAATGATTTTGATTTTCTTCTGCTAGCACTCTGAGCATTTTTTTTTATTCAAAATGGAGAAAAAGATGTGGAAACCCTTAATGTCTTCAGGTCGAACATAACTGTCTACTTTGCAAATCAGGTTGGAGGAACTTAATGGTATCTCCCATCATATTCCCTACAAAAACGCTGATATTAAATACCAAAATGAATGATGACCTAATCTTTCATACAGGGCAGCGTTAATTCTAATGCCTAAAAGGGACAGACAGTAGCCATCGTGGGGGACACAGAAAGGTAAATTACATTTGCCCCAGTTGCCCTATCAATTTTCAGAGTGTACATCTTCTGAATTGCGATGAAGGAAAGCAGCTTGTATGTCTGTTGGCTGTAGTTGTGTTGGGTAAGAGCTGGCAGCAGAATGGAACTCAGTAATTGAAAGAAAATATATATTCATTCATGGGATGTGGGTGGCATTGGCTGGGTCACCATTTATTGCTCTTGAGAAGGTGCTTGTAAACTGCCGCTTTGAGCAGCTGTGATCCATTAGGTGTCAGTATACCAAAAATGCCATTAAGGATGGAATTCCAGGATGTAGAACACTGATCTATTTCTGACTCAGGATGGTGAATGGTTTAAAGGCGAACTTGTAGATACTTGTGTTTTCGCATATTTGCTGGCCTTATCTGTCTAGGTGGTGGTGAGTATGGATTTGGAAGGTATTGTCTAAGGACTATTGGTGAATTTCTGCAGTTAATCTTACAGATGGTACACACTGCTGTTACTGAGCATCACTGGTGGAGGGAGTTAATGTTCAGGTGCCAATCAAACAGCCACTTTATCCTGGATGGTGTTGAGCTTCTTGAATGTTGTTGGAGTTGTACTCACCCAGGCAAGTGGGGAATATTCCATCAGATTCCTGACTTGTGCCATGTTGATGGTAGATGTGCCACAGGATACTTAACCTCTGACCTTCTGTTATAAATGCGGTGTTTCTGGCAAATGCAGTTCAGTTTCTGGTCAATGGTAATGTCCAGGATATTGGTAGTGGGGGAATTCAGTGATGATCAACTCTTTGAAGGTCAGGGGGTGATAGTTGGATTCTCTTTCGTTGGAGATGGTCACTGCCTAGCACTTCTCCCATGCTTATTCCTGCATGCCCTTCTCCAAGGGATTTTTCTGCACGGAGATCGAAAATAATCTATGTCATCTAGAAGAACAGATATTAGATCAAGATGAAGCAAAAAAAATGCTGAAATGGATAAGTGTGCAAAGTAAGACTTATTCAGTCCGCTTGTCTTCAATTTGAAAGCTTTCTTTATTATTCATTCAAGGGAATCTGGGAGTCAGTGGCTCAGCCAGCATTTGGTGCCCATCCCTAATTGCCCTGGAATGGCTGCAGTCTTTGGATGTAGATATACACACAGTTCAGTTAACTAGGAGGTTCCTGGAGTTTAACCCAATAACAAGGCAAGAATGCTAATATACTTTCAAGTTAGAATGTTGTGTGCCTTTAGAGGAAACTTGCAAGTAGTGGTAATCCTTTACTTCTGATGCTTTTCTAAGTTGTAAGGTGCTGCCAAAAAAGCCTTGGTAAGTTGCTGCCTTACATTTTGTAGATGGTACACACTGCTGCCACTGTGGTAAAGTGAGTGAATGTAGTGGTTGGGTGCCAGTCAGCAGGCTGCCTTGTCCTGGATGCTATCAAGCTTCATGAGTGTTGTTGGAGCTACATACATCCAGGCAGGTGGAGCGTATTTCACCACACTCCGGTCTTGTGCCTTGTAGATGATGGACATGCTTTGGCAGAATTTCTAGCTTCTGACATGCTCTTGTAGCTGGAGTATATCAATAACTAGTTCATCCACTTGGTACTTCTGGCTAAATATGGATCCAAGTACCTCATCTTTTGCATGTATGTGCTGTACTGTCCCAGCATTGAGTGTAGAGACATGAATGGAGTCTCTCGTCCAGTGAGTTGTTTATTTGTCCAGCACCATTTATGACTAGGTGTGGCAGGACTGCGAAGCTTAGATCAGATCCGTTGGCTATGGAGTCATCACCTTTTGTATGCTTCTTCTGCTATTTGACATATAAGTAGTCCTGTGTAGCTATATTGGCTGAGGCTGCAGTTTTGGGTGTATCTAGTTGTTATAGTCATAGAGATGTACAGCATGGAAGTAGACCTTTTGATCTAACCCGTGCATGCCAACCAGATATCTTAAATTAATCAAGTCCTATTTACCAGCACTTGGCCTTTATCCCTCTAAACCCTTCCTATTCATATACCCATCCAGATGCCTTATAAATGCTGTGATTGTACCAGCCTCCATCACTTCCTCTGGCAGCTCATTCCATATACACAACACCCTTTGTGTGAAAAAGTTGCCCCTTAGGTCCCTTTTAAATCTTTCATCCTAAACTTATGCCCCCTAGTTCTGAATTCCCCCACTACAGGAAAAGACCTTGTCTATTTACCCTATCCATGCCCCTCATGATTTTATAAACCTCTATAAGGCCACCTCTAAGCCTGTAATGCTCCATGGAAAAGAGCTCCAGCCTATTCAGCTGAGAGTCATAGAGATGTACAGCACCGAAACAGACGCTTTGGTCCAAACCGTCCATGCCAACCAGATATCCCAATCCGATCTAGTTCCACCTGCCAGCACCCAGCCCATATCTTTCCAAACCCTTCCTATTCATATACCCATCCAAATGCATCTTAAATGTAATTGTACTAGCCTCCACCACTTCCTCTGGCAGCTCGTTCCATACACATACCACACTCTGTGTGAAAAGGTTGCCCCTTGGGTCTCTTTTATATCTTTCCCCTCTCACCCTAACCCTATGCCCTCTAGTTCTGGACTCCCCAAACCCCAGGGAAAAGACTTGGCCTATTTACCCTATCCATGCCCCTCATAATTTTGTAAACCTCTATAAGGACACCCCTCAGCCTCCGAGGCTCCAGGGAAAACAGCCCCAGCCTGTTCAGCCTCTCCCTATTAGCTCAAATCCTCCAACCTTGGCAACATCCTTGTAAATCTTTTCTGAAGCCTTTCAAGTTTCACAACATCTTTCCGATAAGGTGATAAGGTAAATACATTTATTTATTTCCAGACAGTCTAGTCACATCTTATCAGTTTTAGCATGTTCTCTTAAAATTATTGCCTTTTTGTGTCTCTGAAATGCTGAATGTTTAGAAAAGTGAAAGTGATCATTAACTTCCAGATCTTTCATATCTTCATCTGTCACACTACTTTACAAAACCACAACCCAGAATCACCCTCCTTAGAAAGAAGAATTTAATCTGCATGCTGATGCTCAGTTTGGATTCTGCCAGGATCACTCACCCCTGACCTCATTACTACCATGTTAAAACATAGATAAAAAGCCTGAACTCGAAAGGTGAAGTGAGAGTGTTTTTACTCAGAGAATAGAGGGGTGTAGAACACACCGCCTGCAACAGTAGTAGATTCGCCAACTTTAAGGGTATTTAAATGGTCATTGGATAAACATAGGGACGAAAATGGAATAGTGTAGGATAGATGGACTTCGGATTGGTTTCACAGGTTGGCGCAATAAGGAGGGCTGAAGGGCCTCTACTGTGCTGTAATGTTCTATGTAAAACTCAAGCCATAACAGCCTTAAATGACAAGGACACCTGATCCAATGACCATTTAAATACCCTTAAAGTTGACGAATCTACTACTGTTGCAGGCGGTGTGTTCAACACCCCTCTATTCTCTGAGTAAAGACACTACGTCTGACATCTGTCCTATATCTGTCACCCCTCAATTTAAAGCTATGTCCCCTCGTGATAACCATCATTATCGGAGGAAAAAGGCTCTCACTGTCCACCCTATCTAACCCTGTGATTATATTATATATCTCAATTAAGTTACCTCTCAACCTTCCCATCCTGAAACACTAGCAAAACTGGAGTAAATGGGAATTACTCCAGAGAAACTCTCTGCTGTTTGGAGTCATACCTAGCACAGGGGAAGATGGATGTGATTGTTGGAAGTCATGTCACTTACTCCTGGAACATCAATGGTGTCCTTGATCCATGCAGCCGTCTTCGACTGCTTCATCAATTATCCTCTTTCCATAATAATTTCAGAAGTGGGATGTTGACTGTTCAGATATTCTGAAGAAGTGTCACTCGACCCAAAATGTTAACTCTGCTTTCTCTCCACAGATGTTGCCAGACCTGCTGAGTCGCTCCAGCAATTTTTGTTTTTGTTTCAGAAGTCCAATGGGCATTGACACAAGCACTCGTTTCATGGCTGTAAACTTTTTTATTAGCTAATACTGACTTGTTCAGTATAACGAGAGAGTTGTGTGAACTGTATCAACCTCACAATGAGATTTGGGGCAAGAACACCCACAGAACAAACACCTCATGAGATTTCAACCTAGAATTTCGAGCAGGAACTTCAGTTTTTGCATCTTAAGACTGTCTGGAGTCATGTTGTTCCTTGTGTCTGAGGTGGGAATGTTCCCCAAAACTTGCTCCTCTTCCATCTACTGCAACTGGTGGAGTCTTTAAATCACAAATTTACCGCAGTGTAGGAGATTTAGCATGATGTAATTCTTCTGCATTCCCAATTTTAATTGCTCCTGGTGGCCATGCCATAAGTTACATAGACATGAGTTCTGAAATAACCTGTCTACATCTCTCAGCATCTCTACCTCACTTCATTCCTTTTAAGACACAATTTAAAACATAGCTTTTAGAGACTTACCTTGGTATATCACTACATTTGTTAAGTCTGATTTAATAATACTGCTATGAAATAACTCATGACGGATAAAGCCCCGTGAACAAAGCATGTAGATTGGTGTTGACGTAAACAGGCCAGATTGGGTGATTCTGCAACATTAAGCCACAAGGAAAAATGGGTGGAATTTAGTGCCAACTCCTTTCCCCAGAGGCATGGGATCTATCTGTGTAATGAAGCAAGAGGAAGCAGGGTGGGGATATCACCTTCTTCCAATTTGGTAGCAAGAAGACTTGTGACCTCTCAATTCAGAGGCCTGTTGAGGCCATTGAGTGACTTCCTGAGGGCATCATTTCATCAATGTAGGTATTCAACCATTGATGGACAGCGGACCTGCCCTCCGGGGAACCTGTTCAGGAACCTGGCTGGATTTGCCCACAGTGGTCTTATTAAAACATACGAGATTCTGAGGAATTTGACAAGGTAAATGTATCCTAAATGTGTCCTCTGGAGAATCTCAAATTAGGAGACATAGTTACAGAACACAAGGGAACATTCATTTAAAGCTCTTCTCCTAAAGTTGAGTAGATGTCTAGAATTCTTTACCCCAGAGGTTATGGAGGCTCAATCATTGTAAATCTAGAGGGTGTAGATTTATTCTTTTGAAATGTCGGTGAAATGAGGAGCTGTAATGAAAGAGGGATTGAGGCCTGAGGCAGCTTAGCCAATGGTGGGATAGGGTTGAGAGTCCAAATGGTGTACTTTCAGCTCCCATTTAATATTATTGCAACCTTTATCATAAACGCCAACGTTTTTTACCTACTGATGTTAGGCTAGCTGCTTTGTAATCCCTTCTTTTCTCCAAATTTCTTTTTATTACGCAGTAGCATTACTTATCACTCTGCAACCTGTTGGAGCTGTTTATAGAATCTACAAAATTTTAGAAGATAACAACCAATGTATCACTGTGTGCTTGGGATAATGCTTGGGGATACAGATTACCAGGCCCTGGGGATTTATCAGCTTTCAGTGTCACTAATTTCTCCACCTTTAACTAATTTCCTTCAATTTCTTCCTCCCAAAAGACTGTTGCTTCCCTAGCATTTGTGGGGAATTATTGGTGCTGTTTTCTGTGAAGGCAAAGGTAACGTGAATGTTGAATTGCATGTCATTTCCTTGATTTTCATTATCTATTCTGCTTTGGACTGTAAGGGTTGTCTTCACTAATCTTTTCATATACTTATGGAAACTTTTACTGCCCACTTTTATGCACCTTGCAAATTTATGCCCATACTTGGTTTTTCCCCTGTATTTCAATCTTTGTGTCATCCTTTGCTGAATTCTAAACTGCTCCCTAACCACATGCTTGCTGCATTTTGTATCAACTTTATATGAAGCTAATGATATCCATAATTTTTTTTTAGTCAAGGTTGGGTCACTTTCCTGTTGCATTTTTATTCAAGAAAGGACTGTTGTAATACATACATGAGCTATATCATGTCTTATGCCTTTTAATGAAGTTATACAATCTACCATAACAACTCAGGCCTCAAGCCTTCATAGTTTAGATTTAAGACCCTAGTTTTGGATTGGACTATTTCACTTGCTATTGAAATGAAGAGTTTTATCATGTGAAGTTATATTTCCCTGGAGAGTCTCACATAATAGTCTTATTAATTCACCAGTTTTTGGCTCTTCAGCTTCCACACTGTAGTAAGAGAGGAAGCAGCAAGAAGATAAATTAAAGCCTAGAACTAGGGACCCAGCACTTCAGCTTCAACACAGCAGTGACAGACAAGTTATAGTTTAACAACTGCAGTTTCAGGGGATGCTGATTTGGGGGAGAAAAGTACAAAACAGTGACAGCACAGGGAATTGGTGGGTTACTTGATTCATGATTTTTAAAAACTGCATTTGTTGGAAGAAGGGATTAACTCAGAAACAAGTGATTGTCAATGCCAGTATAATAAAGGAATGCGAATAGGCAAAGTGGAATAAAGGAAGTAAGTCTTTAAAACTAAGTAAAAACAGATTTGTCAAATGGAATAGTGGCCTGTAAAATGTGGGAGGTGAAGGATTCTCCCAGGATCATAGACAACCATATGTACAGGAAGTGCTTCCAGCTGCAGAAACTTAAGCTCTGAGGTTTGGAGTTTGAACAATGGCTGGAGACAATGTACCACATCTGCAAGGTTGGGAGTTATATGGATAACATGTTCAGAGACCAGGTCACATTGCAACTTAACAGCCTGGAGAAGGAAATCAATGCAAGAGAAATGGGCAGGGATTGTAGGAACCCTTGGCGTTCTGTTTATAAATCGGTTTTCCAGATTGGAAGCTGATGTGGGTGCTAGTTCTTCAGGCAGTGTATTCAGAGCTATGTTTATGGCACAGCAACCTGCTCAGCTGTACAGAAGGAGATATAGAAGAAGGAGGAACAATAGAGGATTTATTAATTAGGGAAACAGGTGTTTTTGTGACAGTCAGTATGACTCCGGAATGGTATGTTATTTCCCTTATGCCAGGGTCCAGGATGTGATGGCAGTGGCTGCAGGACAATCTTCTAGGAGAGGGTGAGTAACCAGAGGTTGTAGTTCATATTAGTGCCAATGATTTAGGTAGGAAAGAAAACTGGTCTTGTCACAATATAGAGAGTTAGGTAGAAAGTTTAGCTGGTAGGCTGTCCAATGTAGTAATCTCTAATCACTCCTAGTGCCACATGCAAGCAAATATTGAAATAGGAAGATAAGGCAGATGAATGTATGGCTGGAAAGATGGTGCATGATCGAGGGCTTTAGATCCTGGGACTATGGGGGCTGGTTTTGGGGAAGATGGCACTTGTCCAAGTGGGACAGGTTACATCTAAGCAGGGCTGGGACTGAGTACTTGGCAGGATATTTTGCCAGTGCTGTTGGAAGGACTTTAAAATAACTCAACAGCAGTGTAGGAATCAAAGGAGGGCAGTAGAGGAGAGGACAAGGGTTCACAAAATACTTAAAGAGGTGTAACTAGCACTAGCGCAGCTAATAGCAACTTAGTAGGTGAAGTCAGAATAATAAAGAAAAAAGTCAGGTCTAAAACGGATACTGTGTGCGTATATGAAATCATTGTGTATACAAAAGAGTGTAGATTGCCATGTGAAAGTTTGATTGTGACCAGAACACAAAATGACAAGACTAGGTAGGTGTTAAATATTCCTGGGTATAAAATATTTCAGAAAAGAAAGGAGGAGGGATAATAGGATTAGGTAAGGAGACATTACAGTACTGGAAAAAAAAGCATGTCTCAGAGGATCACAGAATCAATTTGACTAGAACTAAGGAACAAAAAGGGATACAATTAAATTGTTAGGTGTAGTATATGGAACACCAGATAGTGGAAAGGATGGAGAAGAACAAATCTGCAGAGAAATTAGAGATACTAGTACTATAATGTAGTTAGAATGGGAGACTTCAGTCAGCAAAGGCATAAACTGGGACGCTTGTAGTGTTCGTGGCAGAAAAGGTCAATGGTCCTGCATTGAGCTTCCTGTAGCATTATGTTTTCAGACCAAGAAAGATGCATTCTTGAACCTTGTTCTTGGAAATGAGGTGGGCGAACTGAATCAAACAGGGATCATTTAGGAGACAGTAATCATTATACAGGAAGGTTCGGGATAATAGTAGAGAATGACATGCAACAATGTGGAGTGAAAAAAATCAGTAGGCAGGGAGCGCACTTAATGGGGCATGAACAGAGCTGAGCAGGATTGACTGGAATGAGAGGTTGACAGGAAAAATAGTTATAACAAAGGCTACCTTCAAAAAGGAAATAGGTTGGTACCATCAAGATATATTCCCTCAAATAGGAAAGCTCGAACGAACAAATCCAGAGCTCCCTGGATGACGAAATAGAAACTAAAATAAAGAAGAAATTTGCTTATGACAAGTGTCAGATAGAAAAGAAAATTGAGATCCAAGAGTGTTGTTGGAGGTTCAGAGGAGAGGTGAAGGAGCAAATTAAGAGAAGAAAAGATCAAATATGAGGAAAAGTTGGCTGCTAATATAAAGAAATGTCACAAAGTCTAAGTAGAAAGAGAGTGGCAAAAGGAGAAGTAGGGCTGATGAGCGACCAAAAGGGGATTTACACCTAGAAGCAGGGGCATATAAGGTGTTAAATGAATACTTTGCCAAAGAGAGAGATGTTGCCTAGACTTGGATAACAGTAGAGATAACCTAGTCATTGAAAGGTTCAAAATTGGTCGGGCAGAATTTTTGGAAAGACTGTTCGTACTTAAAATTTGTTAAGGCACCGGAACCAGATGAGATGCATCCAAACGATTTTGAAGGAAGTGAGAATGGAAAGTGCAGTGGCACTGTCCACAATCTTTCAGTATTCCTTTGATTCAGAACAGATGCCAGAAGAGTATAAGGTTGCAAATATGTCAGCTTTGTTCAAGAAAAGTTGTAATGATAAGCCCAGCAACTACGGACCAGTTAGTTTAATCTCAGTGGTGGGGAAGCTTCCAGAGGCAGTTATTCAAGATAGAATCAGTAGTGACATGGCAAATTTGGGTTGATTATGAAGAATCAGCATGGATTTATTTCTACAGGGGAAATAATGTTTAACTAACTTGCTGGAGTTTTTCAAAGAGGGAACACAAAGACTTGATGAGAGTAACAGTGTTGATCTAGTTCACATGGAGTTTCAGAAGGTATTTGATACAGTGCCACAAAGCAGACATGTGATCAAAGTTATTAGTCATGCAATAAATAGGTCAGTAGCAACATGGGTACAAAATCATCTGTGTGATAAGAAACAGTAATAGTCATTGGATATTTCTTGAACTGAAGAAAGATTTTAGTGGAGTTACAGAGGAGTTATTATTGGGAACCTTGCTTTTCCTCATATATTAATGAACCAGAGCTTGTAAATGACACAAAGCTTGGAAGAGCTGTAAATTGTGACAATGTAGAATTCCAAAAGGACGTAGACGAATTGATGGAGCGGGCAGAGAGCTGGCAGATGAGACTCAACGTGGAGAAGTATGAATGGATTTTACGAGGCGTAACACTGAAAGACAATATAAAATTGCAAGTGCAGTTCTAAAGGAGGACTGTTGATTTTTGGGAACGTATTGTGATTGAGTTATCTAACACAGGCAGTCATTTATTTGTCGCCGTTTTCTGATAGCTTATTGAGTTTCTTGTTGAGTATTGAGTAGCAGTTTAGAGCAGCATATATTAATTAATTAGATAAAGAAAGTATACAACTGTGACAGTTGGGGATGGATCACTCATACTAGAGGTTACAGAGGTTCTCAGCGTGGAATATATTCTTGAAAGTTGGAGGGATATCATCCTGCTCTTTAGCTGAGTTGTTGAAGCATTCTTCCTTGGGCCTTTCTCGTTTTCTAGTACATCTTCCACCTGCAGAAGACAGCTCTTTAAGGACTGTAATTAGACTTTGCCTCTGACTCTAAGCACTTACTGTTATGTAATTTCTAGAGGCACATTGTTTTCTGTGTTGATCAATTGTCTGAATACTTGGCGAAATTGCCGTCCGATCCCTAATCATAACATCAGATGGCCAGTTGTCCCTTTGCCATCCCTTCATCTCAGGGTTAGTTTATCAATTGGAAGAAAAAAAATTACTTGTTTTTGAAAGCAATACACTAATAATAAGGTACATTTAGCAGCAGATAAATTGTTGATGGTTGTTCAATCCATTGTGACCGTCGTGTTTCTTGAAATTCTTATTTTTCCATGCTAGATTTTTATGAAGTTAACTATTGCTGTAATGACTGTTAAATGAAGTCTTATGCTACACGTTAAATAGTAGGAAGATTCTGTTTTTAAGGGTCCCCAGTTTCCAACATTGGGAGCAGAGGAATGTGAATGTTGGTATAACTGGGTATATGTGCACAGATCACTGAAAATGTCAGGACAAGTAGAGAGAGCACAAAGCAAAGCCTACGGTATCCTCAGGGATATAGAGCCTAAGGAGGTGATGTTGATCTTACGCAAAACACTTGTAAGACTTCCGCTGAAGTATTATGTACAGTTCTGCATGACACACTATCGGAAATTGTGAATGCATTTGAGACAGTGCAGAAGCAGTTCATAAGAATGGTTCTAAGAATAAGGACAGTTTTAAGCAGTTATAACTATTCTCCTTAGAGAAGAAATCTAAGAAAAGATGTGCTGGAGATTTTCAAAATTATGAGAGGTCTTGATAGAGTAGACAGGGAGAAAATGTTGTCGCTCATACCAGGAAACAGCATTTAAAGTAGTCAGCAAAGAAGTGAGGCGAAACTTACACTCAATGAATAGTTAGTACATTTCATAGCCTACCTAGAAGTGTGATGGAGGCAAGTACAATTGAGGTATTTCAAGAGGACATTTGATGATTTAGACAAAAATAATGTGCAAAAGGTATGGGAAAAAAGCAGGAGAATGGCGCTTGGTAATCATGCTATTTAATGAGTTGGTACAGGCATGATGGGCTGAATGTCCTCCTGCGCTGTAAAATTTGTCTGATTCTGTGATTTCTTATTGCACAATGCCAAATCCAGGCATCCTCAATGTATTGGTCTGAAGAAAACATTGTGTACATACTCCAGAAGTTCATCCACCACCATATTATTCCACGTGGTTTCTCCAGTCCATATGTGGATTAAAGTCAACCATGATTACTGTATCAGTCTTGTTGTATTGGTCTCTAATTTCCTCTTTAGTCCTGTCCCCTACCTAACTAATACTGTTGAAGACCCATAAATGATATCCACAAGTCATTTGGATACATAACTGGCTCAAAGGTAGAAGACAGAGGGTGGTGGTGGAGGGTTGTTTTTCAGACTGGAGGCCTGTGACCAGTGAGTGCCACAAGGATCAGTGCTGGGTCCTCTACTTTTTGTAATTTACATAAATGAATTGGATGCAAGCATAAGAGGTACAGTTAGTAAGTTTGCAGATGACACCAAAATTGAAAGTGTAGTGGACAGCAAAGAACGTTACCTCAGATTACAACAGAATCTTGACCAGATGGGCCAATGGGCTGAGACATGGCAGGTGGAGTTTAATTCAGATAAATGCAAGGTGCTGCATTTTGGGAAAGCAAATCTTAGCAGGACTTATACACTTAACGGGACTGTTGCTGAACAAAGAGACCTTGGAGTGCAGGTTCATAGCTCCTTGAAAGTGGAGTCGCAGGTAGATAGGATAGTGAAGAAGGTGTTTGGTATGCTTTCTTTTATTGGTCAGAGTATTGAATACAGGAGTTGGGAGGTCATGTTGCGGCTGTACAGAACATTGGTTAGTCCACTGTTGGAATACTGCGTGCAATTCTGGTCTTCTTCCAGAGGAAGTGGTGGAGGCTGGTATAATTGCAACATTTAAGAGGCATTTGGATGGGTCGATGAATAGGATGGGTTTGGAGGGATATGGGCTGGGTGCTGGCAGGTTGGGATATCTGGTCAGCGTGGATGGTTTGAACCGAAGGGTTTGTTTCCATACTCTATGACTCTAAGGGATGCTCCACTCACTGATTCTTAAATCTAGATTTCCCAAGCCAACATTCTTCCTCAATATTATACTAACTTGATTCTTCATTAAGAATGCAATCCCCAGCTACATTTTTCTTTTTGCCTATCTTCCTTAATTTAGAATACTTTTTGGATATTTAGTTCCACAACCCTGGTCACCTGCAGTCATGTTGCTATAAACAAAATCATATGGTACCCGTTAACAACTATTTGTGCTTTGAATTCATTCATGTTATTTAAAAATCAGATTTTCAGAATTCAGACACAATACCTTTAGCTGGATATTTTTAATGTTTTGCTTTTTTTGCGCTATAGCCCTATTTGCTACTAGCCATTGTTTCATCTACTTTCCCTTTTTGTTTTCTACTTTGTAACTTAGTTGCCCATTCCTAATTGTCCTTAAAAAGCTGATGGTGATTTAAAATCAGGTCTCACGAGAATATAGTTTTTCAAGCTTTAATATAGCACTCTGCATTACTTTGCATATAAGTACTTCAGCAAAATTATGTTCTGTTGTTGGAATGGAATTCACTCTGAATTGTATGTAGTATATGCAATGAAAGCTTGAAATGCTGAGGTTACTTTAGTGATTTGATATCAGTATGTTGATTTATAGTCTTAATTGTAAATCTTTGGAGTTGATGAAAAATGAGGGAAGGCAAATAAACTACATGATAAAGTTTACAAACCATACTCTCCTTGTCTGAATGGGTTTCCTCCAGGTGCTCTGGTTTCCTCCCACAGTCTAAAGATGTGCTTGTTAGGTGGATTGACCATGCTAAGTTGCCCAGTGTCCAGGGATGTGAAGGCTAGTGGATTAGCCATGGGAAATGCAGGTTTGTAGGGATAGAGTAGGGGGCTGGGTCTGTGTGGAATGCTGTTTGAAAGGTTGGTGTAGTCTAATGGGCTGAATGGCCTACTTTCACACTATAAGGATTCTATAATTCTGTAAATTGAAAAAACAAATGATATTTTGAATTGCTATGAGTTTGTATTATTATTCGTTCATCAAATGTGGGTGTCACCTATATTCATTGCCTAATCCCAGCTGCCTAGAAGAAGGTGATAGCTGCCCCAAACCATGCTGTTCAAAAGGGAGTCTAGGATTTTGACCTAACGACAGTGAAGGAAGTGATGTCCTTCCAAGTTTACAAATCATTTTCTACTTGTCTGAATGGGTTTCCTCCAGGTGCTCCGGTTTCCTCCCACAGTCTAAAGATGTGCATGTTAGGTAGATTAACCATGCTAAGTTGCCCATAGTGTCCAGGCATGCGAAGGCTTAGAGGGAACTTACAGGTGATGGTTTCATGTATCTGTTGCCTTTGTCCTTCTAGGACAGACCTGGGCACTTTACGGCCCACGGGCCGTATCCGGCCCTTTGGTTGTTCCTGTTCGGCCCGCATGAGGTCAATCTTAAATTAGAACATAAATGAAAAAGTATTTATGTGCCATGCACGCAATACAACTGTGTTGTTTTTGTTTTGGAGAGGATGCTTTTTTAATTTATGTATGGACGCCCATGCGCTTATATGTGTATGCGAGCGTGCATGAACAGCTAAAAGTGATGCTTGCTGGCTAGCCCTCAAAATGTCAGGTCACGCCAAGACAAGTTATGTCATATCCCACAAATGCACCAGGAACAGTAAACCGTTTTCTTATGGAGAGTTTATTAAGGAGTGCTCGTTGGACTCTGCAGAACTAACATGCCCGGAGAAAAAGGAGGCATTTGAGAATGTGCCCTGCTCCCGACACACTGTAACGAGAAGGATTGGGGACATCGCGAGAAATCTGGAGCTTCAGCTGCAGCACGGAGCGGTCAACTTTAACTTTTTTTCCTTGGCTTTGGATGAGAACTGCAACATACGTGACACAGCCCAGCTACTCATCTTCATACGTGGGATAACCACGGACTTTAAAATCACGGAGGAGCTAGCAGCCATGCAGTCAATTAAAGGAACAACAACTGGTAATGATTTGTTCACAGAGGTAAATGCATGTTTGGACACATTGGGACTAAAATGGGACAAGCTGGCAGGTGTGACAACGGATGGTTGTCCAAACCTAACGAGAAAAAATGTTGGACTCTTAAAGAGAATGCAGGATAAAGTGACAGACATTGACTCTGAACAGAAATTGGTATTTTTGCATTGTATTAAGCATCAGGAAGTGTTGTGTAAGTCAGTGTTTAAAAATAACCATATGGTTGATGTTGTAACTAAAATAGTTAACTTCATCAGGACAAGAGCTTTGAATCACAGGCAGTTTGTTGCATTTTTGGAGCAAAATGAGACTGAACATTGTGACATAGGCTACCACACAGCTGTCAGGTGGCTCAGACTGGGCAAAATGCTGAAAAGTGTATGGGACCTGAGAGAAGAGATTCAAGATTACTGTGTGAAGAAAGGGAATGACATTCCACAGCTTTCAGATGCAGAGTGGATTGCAGACCTTGGTTTTGCTGTTGATGTGACTGCACTTATGAATGAACTAAATGTGAAACTGCAGTGCAAGGGCCTTTTTGTGCATGAAATGTACAACTTGGTGAAGGCTTTTATGAGAAAGTTCAGCTTTTCTCAAGCCAAATGGAGGACAACATTCTCACCCACTTGCCAACATTGAAGAAAGCCACACCTTCAGCTGAGCACCTCCATAGGTACTTATCTATATTAGAAGCACTACATGGTGAATTTTCAAGGCGATTTCAAGTCTTTAAAATGGTTGAGAATTAAATGCACATGTTTTTTCCCCATTTACATGGGATGTGGAGAATGCACCTAGTGATGTTCAGCTTGAACTCATTGACCTGCAGCCTGACACACTTCTGGCAGAGTACTTTAGGTCAGTCTCACTGTTTGATTTTTGCTCTTACCTCAAAGAAGATAACTTTCCACACATGAGGAGGCATGCTCATAAGATTCTAGTCCTTTTGGATCTACCTATATATGCAAATAGACATTGTCAGTGATGAAGTTCAACAAATCCAAATACAGATCCTCTATCACTGATGATCACCTCTCAACTGTCCTTCACATATCCACCTCAGACATTCAACCAGATTTGTGCACTTGTTCAAGCCCAAAACAGACTTGATTTTTCTCACTAAACAAGTAAAATGAACTGAAAAAAATTAAAAGCACTTATTGCTTTTTGTATAGAGTTGTTTGTTGTTTATAATACTGAACAATAATGAAACAACTTTTCATTACTGGTTTGTGAGATTAACATGTTAAAAATAAAATGAAATACTGAAATTATTGTTTTTACTGTTTATTTCTATATTTGACCTACTCCACAATTTCATATCTTTATTGTAACAGAGTATCCTTATTCTTTTGATTATAAGTTTCAGTGCAAAACTATATAATTAAGTACTTTTTACAATGGGAGAAAATTAATACTGAGCAGAATTATGTTCAACTTATTGTTGGTTCGGCCCTCCAACACAACTCAGGTTTCTCATGTGGCCCCTTGGAAGAATTAATTGCTCACCCTTGTTCTAGGATGTGATTTCAAATAAACCTGTTGAACTATAACCTGATGTCATGTGACTTCTGATTAGTTGATAGAGGCAATGGGTTTGCATTTGGAAGTCTCATAATTTCACAGATTTGAAGTGGCCGAGAAACATCTGCATTTTACCACAGCTCATAGAAAGTACTACCATTCCATTCTCTCAAAAGAAGTTATTGCCTTATTGCTTTTAGCCCCTCGTACTTCTGCATTGTGTAGAAAGTTCAACAATTGCTGTTACCTTGCGATCTGTAATTTTGGTGATTGGCTGTCTAGATATTTTGCTCAACGTTCCCATTTCAGAAGACCTTTCTATGAACACATTAAGCTGACAGTAGAATGACAGTTGACAAATGAAATTTCAGAGAGTATAACACTGATATCATCTTTTTGGCCAGTGTCTAACCTCTCAAATATATTTAGATTAACCCACAGATATCTTGGATCCTGAACAGAATCAAACAAACCAGTAATTCATATCTGGTCTGCTCCTCTCAGAAATATTAACAAGCTGATGGGGAATTGGACAACTTTCTTATATACCTTTTTTTTCCAATTTGCTACATGATTCTCCTTCTGACTTTCATATCCATTTCCTATCAACGAGTCAGAGATTAATTGAATTGTCATGTATGTTTATTTTAATTATTATTTTCTCATGGGATATGGTATTGCATGACCATCATTGCCCATCCCGAATTGCCCTGAATAAATTGATGATGAGCTACCTTCTTGAGCTACTGCAGTCCTTGGGGTGTTTGTACACCTATAATGCTGTTAGGAAGGGAGTTCCAGGATTTTGACCAGTGATGAAGTTTCAAGTTAGTATTGTGCGTAGCTTGGAGGTGAATTTGCAGATGGTGATGTTCCCATGTATATGCTGCCCTTGTGCTTTTAATCGCAGAGGCCATGGGTTTGGAAGGTGCTGTCAGAATGCCCTTGGTGTGTTACTGATTTACATCTTGTAGACAGCATACGCTCTTGTCACTGTGCATCAGTGATGAAGGGAGTGAATGTTGAATGTGGTGAGTAGGGTGTCATCAAGTGGGTTGTTTTGTCCTGGGTAGTGTCAGGCTTCTTGATTGTTGTTTTAGCTGCCCTCATCTAGGAAAGTGGAAAGTATTCCATTACACTTCTGACACTAACCTTGTAAAAATTAGACAGGTTTTCGCGGAGTCAGGAAGTGAGTTACTCACTACAGTATTCCTAGCCTCTGACCTGCCTTTGTAGCCACTGTATTTATATGGATCGTCCAGTTCAATATATGGTCAATGGTAAGCCCCCAGGATGTTGAAAATGGGGGATTCACTGATGGTAATACCATTGAATGTCAATGGGCAATGGTAAGATTGTCTCTTATTAGAGATGGTCATTATGTGGTGTAAATGTTACTTGCCACTTTTCAGCCCAAGCTTGGACAGGAGGTGATTTACCCAGAGTAGAATGCCTTGTCTTCAATTTGTTATTGTAGCCACAGTATTTATATGGCTGGTCCATGTAGTGTCGGGTCACCAGTAACCCCAAGAATGCAAACCCATTTAATGTCATTGGCTGATGGTCAGGTTCCCTCTTTTTGGAGGTGGTCATTGTCTGGCATGTGTCTGAAGTGAAAAGTACTTGGCACTTCAAGCTTAAGCCTGGATTGTGTGCATGTTTTTGCTGTAAATGGACATAGACTGCTGTAATATTTGTGAAATCGTGATGATTGTGCTATCATCCACACCCTTACTTTATGATAAAAGGAAGGTCATTGATAAAGTAACTGAAGATAGTTGGCCAAGAAGAGGGAGAATTCTCCCAATGTCACAGTGTTGGTAATGTTAAATCAGTTAGACAAATATGGTGAGATTGGAAAAATTGAGAGGAAAATGTCCCAATTTTCCATCCAAGATTTGAATGGTTAGATGAGAATCTTGCAAGTGAGCAGTGAGCATTAAATCTTTTTATTATCTTGCTTCATTTATACGCAGTTTGCTATTGTCGCACACAGAGGAGGGAAACTAGATCATGACAATTCCTGACATGGAACTCAAAGCAAGTACCTGATGTCTGTAACTCTCCATTAGCTTATACTCGTCTCTATCTTGGTCAACAGACACCAACATCTCAGGGTGCGCTCCATGGGCAGTGACAATCTCACCATTTAAACGTGCCACATCTCTGATCTGGTTAAAATCTATTCTCCACTTCTTTACTGCCCTTGGAGAATATGGCTCCTTGCATTTTAATATTTTTGATAGGCCAGTTTGTACACAGGGCAAGGCACACATCTTATAGATTTGAATGGGATACACTTAAAGGTTCTTTGTTCACTGACAATGCCTTTGCACTTTGTACTACCTTGGATACTGACAGAATCTTTGTCTTGCCTTGCCTTGTTTTTTGTACACAAACAAAGCCAGGCAGTTTATCATGGTTGCTGTCAGTGATCAGTCCAGGGAGTAGACACGTTGTAAGAAAATGTCATGTCATAAACCATGTTTTAGCAGTATTTACACACAATGTGCTATAACCAAATGGCTATAACGGAAAGCCCAAGTCATTAATAAAGAATGGCTGCTTTGTTAAGGGGGTATTGACACAGTATGTCAAGGCACCATCCATTGTCAGACCAGGGATTTGAACATAGCCATTTAGGCACTTGTGCTGACACAGTCAGGTGGTCCTGTTATCATAGTCTGGGAAGTGTGCCAAACTCCATCCTGCAGGTCCAGTGCAACCAGTCCAGGATTAGAAGTCATCACAGAGCTACATTGAACCCTTTGTCATTAAGGTAGGTCACAGGCAGTCTAAAGGGTCTGTTTATTGAAAGTCAAGGGAGGAAATTAAGGGGTCAGTTATGTGGTAGGGTCATTAGGAAATGGATGAACACCATCACACTCATTGATAGGATGACGATGTATGTCCATGTTTTGACATAGCTAAAGCTATATGCCAGGTCTTGTGATAAAGGGGGAAACGAGCAGTTAGCTAAGAGTCAGTGGGACCTTGGGAAAAAGCAGAGTTGACAGGGAGGGCAAAGGAAAAAGAAGTGGAAAGTTTTGAGGGTCACTTAGATTGCGAGGCTGAACCTGCAATTCGCTTTATGATGCGCTGTGTTTCATAGAACGTAGAAAAGTATAGCACAGAACAGGCCCTTCAGCCAATGATGTTGTGCCGAGGATTATTCCTAATCTAAAATAAAATAACCTAACCTACACACCCCTCAATTCACTACTGCCCCTGTGCATATCCAGCAGTCGCTTAAATATCCCTAATGAGTCTGCTTCCACCACCACAGTTGGCAACGCATTCCATGCATTCACAATATTCTGTATAAAGAGCCAACCTCTGACGTCTCCTCTATACTTTCCTCCTAATATCTTAAAACTGTGACCCCTTGTGCCAGTCAGTCCTGCCCTGGGGAAAAATCTCTGGCAATAGACTCTAACCATGTCTCTCATCACCTTGTATACCTCGAACAGGTCACCTCTCTTCCTTTTTATCTCCAGACAAAAACGTCCGAGCTTATTCAACCTCTCTTCATAAGACAAGCCCTCCAGTGCAGGCAGCATCCTGATAAACCTTCTTTGCACCCTCTTCAAACCCTTGATATTTTCCTATAATAGGATGACCAAAACTGGACACAATATTCCAAGTGTGTAGTCTCACCAAATTCTTGTAGAGCTGCAGTAAAACTTTGTGGCTCTTAAACTTGATCCCCCTGTTAATAAAAGTCAAAACACCAAATGCTTTCTAAACAACCCTATCCACTTGGGTGGTAACTTTGAGGGATCTATGCACTTGAACTCCAAGGTCCCTCTGTTCCTCCACAATCCTGTCTTTAATCCTATATTCAGCATTTGAGTTCGACCGTCCAAAATGCATTACTTCGCATTTATCCAGATTGAACTGCATCTGCCCTTTCTCAGCCCAGTTCTGCATCCTGACTATATCACGTTGCAGCCTGCAGTAGCCCTTTGTACTATCGATGACACCTCCAACCTTTGTGTCATGGGCAAATTTACTAACCCACCCCTCAACTTCCTAATCCCTTCTGCCAAGCAACATCCCTTCCCCCGCGCCCCCACCCGGCTCTCCTTAGTCCATTTCTGAGCTCCTTTCTAGTAAGCTTGTAATTCTCTAAAGCCGTACTAGATCCTTGCTTGTTCCAACTTACGTAAGCTGCCTTCTTCCTTTTGACTAGAAGCTCATCTGTTCTCGTCACCCAAGACTCCTTAATCTTACAGCTTCTTACCTGTCTCTGAGGAACAAATTTGTGCATCGCTTGCAACAACTGCTCCTTGAACAGTCCCTACATATCTGTTGTGCCCTTTCTGTGGAACAATTGCTCCCAATCTTACTTCCCAACTCTTACCTGTAGCGTTATAATTTTCTTTTCCCTAATTAAATATCTTCCCTTGGTAACTGCTCCTTTCCCTCTCCAAGGCTATGGTAAATGTGAGGCAGTTGTGGTCACTGTCACCAAACTGTTCTCCCACCGCAAGATCTGACACCTGTCCTGCCTCATTGCCGAGCACTAAATCCAAAATGACCTCTCCCCTTGACGGCCTGTCTCCATACTGAGTAAGAAAACCCTCCTGACAAAAATAACTCCATCCAAACCATCTGCACTAAGGAGGTTCCAGTCAGTATTGGGAAAGTTGAAGTCACCCATAACAACAAACCTGCTACATCTGCAGGCCTATGAGTTATTCAATCTCTCTACTGCTGTTAGGGGGACTATAGAGAACCCCCAATGAGGTGGCTGCTTCCTTGCTGTTCCTGACTTCCATTTATACTGACTGAATCGACAATCCTTCCTCAACAATCTTCGTTTCTGAAGCTGTGATGCACTCTCTGATTAGCAGTGCTACATCCCCTCCTCTTTTACCACCCTCCCTGTTCTTTTTAAACGTTCCAAACCCTGGAACACCTAGCAACCATTCCTGCCCCTGTGAAACCCACATCTCCGTTATTGTCACAGCATCATAGTCCAAGTACTGATCCATTCTTTAAGTTCATCACTGTTATTTCTGACACTCCTTGCGTTGAAGCAGATATACTTTAACCGATCCTTTTTTTGCATCATATGAATAACCTTCCTGATAGATTCACTACATCCTGTCACCACCCCATGTCAAACTACCCCCCTCTCAGATATGTAGCTCTGGTTCACACCCCTCCACCCCAGCCAAACTAGTTTAAATCCTCCCAAACCACACAAGCAAAATCTCCCACCCAGGACATTTGTACCCCTCCAATTCAGGTGCAACCCGTCCTTCATGTACAGGTTCCACTTTCCCCAGAAGGCATCCCAATGATCTAAATATCTAAAGCCCTGCCTCCTGCATCAGCTGTACTCACTGCCTGTTCCTCACCTCACTATTGTTGCACCGGTAGCAAACCTGAGAACACTACTCGTCTTGCTCTTCAGCTTCTAACCTAGCTCTCTGTAATCACTGTCTAGATCGTCAGTCCCTTTCCTGGCTATATCATTGATGCCAATATGTACCACGATTTCTGGCTGCTCACCCTCCCGCTTCAGAATCCTATAAACCCGATCGGCGACATTCCGGATCCTGGCACCGAGGAGGCAACATACCTTCTGGGAGTCCCATTCCTGATCACAAAATGTCCTGTCAATCTGTCTAACTATTGAGTCCCCTATCATTGCACTTTTCTATTCTGCCCCCTTCCCGTCTGAGCCTCAGTGCCAGAGACCTGACAACTATGGCTTTTCCCTGGTAAGCCATCCCCACCAGCAGTATTCAAAAAGGTATTCTTATTGCTGAGGGTAACAGCCATCCTCACAACAGATATGTGCACTCACAGGGTGAGTGGAGTAATCTTTCTTTTCACCCTGAGGGAGCGGATTCTATTTTTGCATTGTGAGGCCCTTTCAAGTGGAATAGCATTAAATGGGCACAGTCAAGTTTAGATGAAAGATATCTGTAATCACGTAACTCTGTATGTGAACCTCATATATTGACATACTATGCTGACTAAAAATCCTGGCCACAAGCGTTCTTGACCATAACGTTCAACATGATCATTAATCTTACAAATGGCTGTGTAGCTTAAATAATGTCAAGCAAGCTATAAGGTTTTATGTTGTTTGCAAAAGTTGCAAGGACCTTTCCATAGCTGCATATCCTGCACAAGGTATATTGTAGTTTAAAGCATCTATATATGGATTGCTGCCTTGTTTGGGTATTAGGTTAGTCCAGGATGGTGGGAGAGGTTTTCATTATTGCTTCCAGGCATATGATCCCTTACTGTACTTGTGTCAGAAAGTTTGAGAGCACACATCTCTCTGATTCAGTTCACCAATATGCAAGGTCCATGTAGAAGCATTTCATTATCCTCCTTATTGGAGGCCTGCATGATCCAATATTCTCAGTACACTGTTCAACCGTTGTTTGTGTGTGCTGCAACTGCTGAATAATCATGTAACTGAGGGGCTGCTTTGTTTCTGGTATTGCCCACTAGGCTCATTGGAACTGTCTCGAATGGATCCAGGCACAGAATTGGTGGTTGTCTCTATGTGCTTCACTAAGAATTTCCACAAAAGTGGATAAGAAACTTCTATCTGAACGACCAGGACCATCATCAACTTCATTGGATATGGAACATCTTCCTAAAGTGGAGTTCCCAGCCATAGGTGCTCTCATGATTTGGTGAAGATTTTTTCCATGGAATGTCAAGCAGTTGAGAGATGGGAGGTGTTTGTATATTCTGTTTAGAATTTCTGGTCAATGGATCATGTCATGATGCCGAGAATATCTGGAGTGCAACACCTTCTTCCACTGGAGCTGTGCACCGCAAGATGTCTTCTCCGCGTCAAATTCCCATGCAGGTTATGCTTGGGAGCTCGTTGCAGTACCTTTCAGATAAAGTAACCCTTGGATTGTTTGCTCCAAATAGCTGGAGAGAGCACCAAATCTGTATGATGGTCAATGAGATCCTGAAAGCTTCAGCATTATATGAACACAATGAGGATGTTCTTCAGAACAAACAGCACCTTCAGTATTCTACAGCTGAAGCAATGTCAGCCAAAGGCATGCAATAGAATTTCTTTGTGAATCTCTTCCAAGAGAAAGGAATTGCATGAAATTTTTTTTTTATAACTGTAAATATTTTGAGGCCAAAGAGGAAAGCATCTTAATGTGTATCTTACTGCTTTGATCTTTTTATGCTATTACAGTTATTTAATAAAAGTTAACATTACAAACTTATGGAAGTCGTCACAGCATCATACATTCCCTCATTCAATCATGATAAATATTCATGGTAGTATAAAGGCAATGAAAAGGAAAATTGTCATTTGGACAGAGTTAGAATGTTGTATAGTCCTAAAGATGACTCACTTCTCTAAGTCCATTCTTTATAGATACAATTAAAATGACAATCACTCATAAGAGCTGGTGACAAAATGAACATATAATTACAAATGTAATAATGTAATGAAGATTCTCCCATGCCACTGATTTGCCCTCAGAAGGTCTTCCTACTTCATCCCATTACGTCTAGCTGCACTTAAGGATTCTGGAGTACATGGAGATTGTCCTACAGTGCAAGTCATTTGTCTTTGAGTTTTTGAATGGGCAACCCCAGGGTCTTTGTGGCTAAAGGGCCTTGACATGTTGAGGGCACTTGCATAGATGCAAGTTCACATTCCTCAGTTTGAACTCGCAACGAGTGAGGATTATGAGCAGGCTGGAGTTGGAGGGCTGTGCACCTCTGGAATGGCCTTCAAGTAGACCTTTTGGGATCTTGTAAGTGGTTTCTCTCTGGTTGCTGCTGCCTGGCACCAACCTCTCATTGTGAGGAAGGATATTTGGGGTATGGTAAAGTGCCCTCGTCCCCTTGTTGCTTTGCTGTTGGTGTTGAGTGCTCGTGACTGGAGTGATACAGTGCAGATTGAAGATGGAACGTGCTCAGCCTGGGTCTCCAAGACAGCAAGCAACCTGCCTGCAAACATATTCAGAGGCTTATATGCTCTAGGCGACACCAGAGATGGTATTGGTTGACTCTTCCAATGTTCGACTCAGTTTTCTGCCTGTTGTTCTTGTTTGCTTGTATATTTTAGTGTGTTATTCATCACAAACACTGAGGGATCCTCTCCTACCTGGGGATCAACAGATGCCTGATTTCCAACATCACTCCGGTTGCGAAGGACCTCGGGTGTTTCATCGCCAGGCTGGAGTTGTGTTAGTGATATGCTCACCAGAAGGTGACATCCACTTCAGCTGAGTTGTCAGTATCTGAGTTGGTGGAGGTTGCAGAGAGAAACCTTGCTGGTGCTTCCTCTGAAAGATCTGTGGCTTCTTCCTCAAGCAGTGGAGAAGGAAATGATATTCTAAGGGGCTGGTTACTTCATGGCAGCTACAATGCTGCGGGCACCAGTGTCTCCTGCAGACGAGATTAAGAGTTGTGAAGTGGGTTTGAAGCTTGAGCATTTTAAGAATACATTGACAGTAATGGAAGAGCAGCATGGTCTATGACATGGAAGTCTCTGCATCACCACATGAGTCACTAAGGTCCTCTGCCATTAGGAAAGGATTCTCTCCTTGAGGGGAGTGCACATACAAATGGCTTCACCCAGCTCCCTGTCTTGGCTCATTCCAACCTTTTTTGGAATGATTTCTTTTGGAATATGACAAGGCAAGTGATTAAACTGGGCTGGCACAGTGGTTAGCAGTGGGCAAGGAAAAATAGTGATGTGTTCCAAGTGAGTAAGTAAGAGGTGCCGACATCATGCAGAGTTAAGAGTAATTTTTTGAAGGGGGTGTGTACTCTTGGTATCAAAACTTTTTGAATTATGTTGCAATTAAAATGCTCAGAAAGTGAAAAGACAGATTTTGTCATCCGTACTCAGTAATTGGAAATCAGTTTACACAATTCACAGAATTCATAATTTTATAGTGCTTAAGGTAAATACAAAACTCACTTATGACTTTGAGCTTGTTTGCTCATTTTTTTGATTTTAGTTTTCATCATACAATAAGGAGGAGCCACTTAGTTGGTAAGGCAGCTATTGTGTAATTCAAAATAATGCCAACTACATGGCATGTAATCATCAGTCAGGCTGAAATCAACTTTGGGTTGCTTTGTTGCCCTGCCCTGTAGTAAAATCATGGCATAAACCTTAGTTTGGTGACCATGGTATACTCAAGGGTGTTATCTGGAGAAGTTGTCAAAAAAATTAGGTCTGATTCAAATAAGCCACAGATGGAATAGGGATGTCATGTTGAGGTTGTACAGGATGTTGGTGAGGTCTCTTCTGGAGTATTGGTTGCTGTTCTGGTTTCCCTATTATAGGAAGGATATTATTAAGCTGGAGAGCATTCAGAAAAGATTTATCAGAATGTTTCTGGGAACGGAAGGTTTGAGATATAAAAATAGACTGAAAACTTTGGCACTTTTTTCTCTGAAGCATAGGAGGTTTAGGGTGACCTTATTCAGGTTTGTAAAATCATGAAGGCTATAGAAAAGATGAATGGTAAGGGTCTTTTCCCTAGAGTTGTGGAGTTCAAAACAAGGGGTCATATTTTTAAGGTGAGAGGAAAAAGATTTAATAGGTATGTGAGGGCAACGTTTCTACACAAGAGAGTGGCTCATGTGTGAAATGAACTGCCAGAGAAAATGATGGATGCCGACACAGTTATGACATTTAAAAGATATTTGGATAAGTACATGAATACGAAAGGTTTGCAGATATATGGGCCAAGCACAGGCAAGTGCAACTAGTTTAGTTTGGGAACATGGTCAGCGTGGACTGGTTGGACTGAAGGGTCTGTTTCCATGCGATATGACTCTATGATCATGACAACTTTTTAACTGGCTGTCTCAAGTGCTTTTTCAATGCTTCATGGCAGAATATTGGCCAGGATTATTGAAATTACATAATTAATGCATTTAAAAATCACCCAGAAACAGGTTAAAGTTCCAACAGGTCCATTTGGAAGTACTAGCTTTCAGAGTGCTGCTCCATCAGGTACCGAGTGGGGCAGGATCAAAAGACACAGAATTTATAGCAAAAGATCACAGTGTCTTGAAGTTAAAAGGATATATTGAACAAACCTAGATTGCTGTTAAGTCTTTCATCTTTTAGAATGGGTTGCAGATTTGATTCATCAATATGTAAATCCCAGAACTTCTTTTAAGTCACATTCTCGAGATAACTTAAGGTTTTATAAAAAAAAGGTGACATCTCAGCTCAGACAATGTATTGAAGGTGTGAGGTTAGAGTCTGTCTGTATCCCAATCTTGAGTCAGACTGGTTCCATTTCCAAAGTAGGAATTTATAAAATGTTATATGGATTGTCTGCCTGCAGGTTGTGTGCGTTTTGAGCAAAAATAGAATTTATCTGCAAATACAATTCTATAAATACAAATTCACCCCATAGACCTGAATTGGAAGGGGACTAATATACTGGCACGGAGATTTGCTAGAGCTGCTTAGGAGGAATTAAACTAGTAAGGTGAGGGGAGTGGGGAACCCAGGGAGATAGTGAGGAAAGAGATCAATCTGAGACTGGTATGGTTGAGAAAAGAAGTGAGCTAAACAGTTGAGGCAGGCAGGGACAAAGCAGAGAACAAGGTAGGACTGATGAATTAAACTGCAATTATTTCAGTGCAAGAGACCTAACAGGGAAGGCAGTTGAACTCAGGGCATGGTGAGGAACATGGGATTGGAATATCATAGCAATTACAGAAACGTGGCTCAGGGATGAATATGACTGGCAGCTAATGTTCCAGGATACAAATGCAACAGGAATGACAGAAAGGAAGACAAGAGATGGAGGAATGGTGGTTTTGTTAAGGGATAGCATTACAACTGTAATGAGGGAGGGTATTCCCGGAAATATATCCAGGGAAATTACTTGGGTGGAACTGAGAAATAAGAAAGCAATGATCATCTTATTGGGATTGTATTATAGACCGCCTAATAGTCAGAGGGAAATTGAGAATCAAATTTGTAAGGCAATGTCAGTTATCTGTAAGAATAATAGGGTGGTTATGGTAAGGAATTTTAACTTTCCAAACACAGCCTGGGACTGCCATAGTATTAAAGTGTTTAGGCAGGGCAGGTGACTGAGTTGTCAGTGGGAGAGCACTTTGGGGCCAGCAACTATAATTCTATTAGTTTTAAAATAGTGATGGAAAACGATAGACCAGATCTGAAAGTTGAAGTTCTAACTTGGGGGAAAACCAATTTTGACGGTAAGAACTTTGAAAAGCTGATTGGGGACATGTTTGAAGGTAAAGGGACGGCTGAAAAATGAGAAGCCTTCAGAAGTGAGATAACGAGAGTCAGGAGACAATATATTACTGTCAGGGTGAAAGGAAAGCCTGGTAGGTGCAGGGAATGCTGGATGGTGAGAGAAATTGAAGTTTTGGTTAAGAAAAAGAAGGAAGCATATGTCAGGTATAGATACGATATATCAAGTGAATCCTGAGAAGAGTATAAAGACAGTAGGAGTATACTTAAGAGGGAAATCAGGAGGGCAAAAGGGGACATGAGATTGCTTTGGCAAATAAGAGTTAAGGAGAATCCAAAGGGTTTTTACAAATACATTAAGGGTAAAGGGTAACCAGGGAGAGAATAGGGCCCCTTAAAGATCAGCAAGGTGGCCTTTGTGTGGAGCTGCAGGAGATGGAGGGGATATTAAACGAGTATATTGCACCAGTATTTACTGTGGAAAAGGACATGGAAGATATAGAATGTAGGGAAATAGATGGTGACATCTTGAAAAGTGTCCAAATAAAAGAGGAGGAATGCCAGAATGTCTTGAAACACATGAATGTGGATAAATCCCCAGGACCTGATCAGGTGTACCCTACAACTGTGGGAAGCTACAGATGTGACTGCTGGGCCTCTTACTGCGATATTCATGTCTTCGATAGTCACAGGTAAGATGTTGGAAGACTAGAGATTGGCTAACGTGCTGCTACTATTTTTGAAAGGTGGTAAGGACAAGGCAGGGAACTAAAGACTGGTGAGCCAGACATCAGTAGTGGGCAGGTTGTTGGAGGGAATCCTGAGGGACAGGAGATACATGTATTTGGAAAGGCAAGGACTGATTTGGGATAGTCACCATAGCTTTATGCATGGGAAATCATGTCTAACAAACTTGATTGATATTTTTAAAGAAGTAACAAAGAGGATTGATGAGGGTAGAGTGGTAGACGTGATCTGCATGGACTTCAGTAAGGTGTTCGACAATGTTTCCCATGGGAGTCTGGTTCGCAAGGTTAGATCTCATGGATTACAGGAGAACCACCCATTTGGATACAGAACTGGCTCAAAGGTAGAAGATAGAGGGTGGCGGTGGAGGGTTGTTTTTCAGACTGGAGGCCTGTGACCAGTGGAGTGCCACAAGGATCAGTGCTGGGTCCACTACTTTATGTAATTTATATAAATGATTTAGATGTGAGCATAAGAGATACAGTAAGTTTGCAGATGATACCAAAATTGGAGGTGTAGTTGACAGCAAAAAAGATTACAACAGGATCTTGATCAGATGAGCCATTAGGCTGAGGAGTGCCAGATGGAGTTTACATTAGATAAATGCAAGATGCTTCTTTTTGGGAAAGCAAATCTTAGCAGGACTTAGGCACTTAATGGTAAGGACCTAAGGAGTGTTGCTGAACAAAGAGATCTTGGAGTGCTGGTTCATAGCTCCTTGAATATGGAGTCGCGGTAGATAGGATAGGGACGAAAGCATTTGACATGCTTTCCTTTATTGGTCAGACTATTGAGTACAGGAGTTAGGAGGTCATGTTGTGGCTGTAGAGGACATTGGTTAGGCCACTTTTGAATATTGCATGAAGTTCTGGTTTCCTTCCTATGTTGTGAAATTTGTAAGGGTTGAGAAAAGATTTACTAGGATGTTGCCAGGGTTGGAGGATTTGAGCTACAGGGAGAGGTTGAATAGGCTGGGGTTGTTTTCCCTGGGGCATTGGAGGCTGAAGGGTGATCTTATAGAGGTTTGTAAAGTCATGAGGGGCATGGATAGGATAAATAGACAAAGTCTTTTCCCTGGGGTCAGGGAGTCCAGAACTAGAGGGCATAGGTTTAGAGTGAGAGGGGAAAGACATAAAAGAGACTTCAGGGGCAACTTTTTCACACAGAGTGTGATGCATCTGTGGAATAGGCTGTCAGAGGAAGTGGTGGATATGAGCACAATTGCAACATTTAAAACGCGTCTGGGTGGATATATGAATAGGAAGGTTTAGAGGGATAATGTGCGCTGGCAAATGGGACTAGACTGGGTTGGACTGTCTGGTTGGCATGGGCGAATTGGACCAAAGGGTCTGTTTCCGTGCTGTACATCTCTATCACTCTGTGACCTATATGTGTGTGTGCATGTGAGGGAGCGAGAGAGGTAGAGAGTGTGTGAGAGAGTGCGCGTGATGAAGAGTGTCTGTGTGTGTGTGTGTGTGTGTGTGCATTCGCGTGCGTGCGTGAAAGAGTGTGTGTTTGCGTGTGTGCATACTTGGGAGAGTGTGTACGTGAGTGTGACAGAGTATAAGCCTGTGAGATGACAGTATAAGCCTGTGAGATGGTGTGTGCATGGGTGTGACTGTTGGGGGTATATGTGTGTGTGTCTGAGAGAACATGTGTGTGAGAGAGGGTCTGCGGGACTCTGTGATTATGTAGAGTGTGTATATATGTGCTTGTCTGTGTATGAGAGAGTGTATAGTGTATTGGGGTTACCTGTAGTGCTACATGGATGGCACCCTTCGTTACCCAGTACTTCCTGAGAGTGGAGAAACTATGCCATGTTCTTTGCAGCCTGCAACACAATTTCAGTGAGGATGAGCACCTTGCCTACATCTCCACTTCTCGCCTTTAAATAACTGCCAAACCATAAACAGGCCATTGTTCACAGCAAACTGCCCAGCCTTCAGGACAACATCGACCATCACATCATGCCACCCTGTCATGGCAACCACTGCAAGACATATCAGAGTGTCGACATGGATACCATCATTATACTTGGGGATACCAGCACCATGTACATGGCGGATTCGCATATGACTTGGCCAACATTGTCAATCTCATACGTTGCAGTCAAGGATGCCCTGAGACATGGATATTGGCGAGACCGAGCAGACACTACGACAATGAATGAATGGACCCCATGCAACAAAAGCCAGATAGGGATATTCCCTCCCAGTCAGGGAACACTTCAGCAGTCAGGGCCATTTGGTCTCGGATCCTCCAAGACGGACTTTGGGATATGCAATAATGCAGAGTGGCTGAGCAGAGGCTGCTAGCTAATTTCTTTACCCATGAGGATGGCCTCAGCCAGGATCTTGGGTTCATGTCACTCTACAGGCGACCCCACTGCACTATACAGTTCACACACACATACACACGCTCTTACATTTTCACACTCACGCAGACCCTTTCTCATACATACACACTCCCTCAGGTGCACACGTACAGCCCCCACACTCACACCTATGCACACACCCTCTCAAAGGCTTATACTCTGTCACGCATGCACACACTACCAAGCACGCACACACGCAACACACACTTACATACACTCACATGCATACACTCACACTATCTCTCTCTGGCTCGCTCTATCTCTTGCTCTCTCTCTCTCTTGCTCCCTCACATGCACGCACACGCACATACATCTGTGGGGTGAATTTGCATTTGCAGAATTGTATTTGCAGATATATTCTATTTTTGCTCAAAAAACACACAACTTGCAGGCAGTCAATCCATATATTATTTTATAAATTCCTAGTTTGGAAATGGAACCAGTCTGACTCAAGATTGAAATATAGACAGACTCTAACCTCACATCTTTAATACACTGTCTGAGCTGAGATGTTACCATTTTTACAAAACTTAAGTTATCTTGAGAATGTGGCTTAGAATCATGGAGATGTACAGCATGGAAACAGACTCGTTTGGTCCAACGTGTCCATGCCAACCAGATACCCCAACCCTGTCTAGTCCTACCTGCCTGCACCCGGCCCATATCCCGCTAAACCCTTCCTATTCATAATTTTAACTTTGTAAATAATTAAAATGTTTTGCATCACTGTCACATCAATATGATCTTTTCTAACCCATGTGTATGTCTTATTTTCACTAAATTTTAATTTCTCTGTATGTGGTAACTTTTCTGTCCATACTTTCTTTTAGGTATGGGTTTATTACCTTTGAAACCCAGGAAGATGCTCAAAAGATCTTACAGGAGGTGAGGAGGCAAAATTTTCAATTTACCAAATCTCTTTATGTTAAGATTGCTGTCTTTGTTTAATTGTTATCTACAAATTCCAGTTTTGTCTTAATAAAACTTCACTAAGGAGAGCAGGGATGTCTTTCTACAAATATCTTCAATGTAAAACAATTAATTACTTCATTTGTACATAAAATTATCTTTCTAGATCAAGTATGTTTTCACTCACTTTTCCTTTCCCAATGTTTCCCAAAAATAAAGCCTTAACATAAGTGGAGAAGTAGTGTCTTTATGCAAGGAAGCAAATATAGTGATTGAATACTTTGCCAAAATGGATAGTGACAAATTCATGCAAATGAGGAGGTAGTTGAGGTGCTTCTTGGTACTTAACCTTCAGAACCATTCTTAACATAGATTAATGGACCTGAAATGTTAACTCTGTTTACTGTCCACAGATGTTGCTAAACCTGCTGAGTTTCTCCAGCATTTTCTGTTTTTATACCTAACTATATTAGTCCCATTTATCTGAACTTGGTCGATGCCTATTATATGCTGTGATATTAAGTACTCATCCAGATGCTTCTTAAATATTGTGAGTATCTGCCTCCACCACTTCTCAGGCAGTGTATTACATATTTTTACTTATTTCTGGGTTAAAAAAAGCTCATATCCTCTAGATTAGTTACTTCTCATTTTTTAAACATATGTCATCTGGTCTTATACACAGTTTGCCATGGCCCTCATAATCTACCTTGTCAGTGCTTCTCATATTTTATATACCTCAATCAGATTCCCCCTTGTCCTCCTCTGCTACAAGGAAAACATATCCAGCCTATCAAGTCTTCCCTCATAACTAAGACTTTGCATCCCAAGTAGCATCCTGGCAGACAATTTATGGGGTCTTTTTTATGGACTAAGAATAGGCACATTAGGTCTTCGGAATATATTTTCCTTCACTGTCCTTGAAAGGTTTACCTCAAAATGGACAGCAAGCATAAGAGAACTTTAGACTTTGATCTTCTCTGTGTCCATCCCTATGAAAATTTCTGACTCATGCTTAATTATCGGTAGCATAGTATGATCTCACAGTCATTCTTCTGTTAAAAAAGCACCTTTGACATCTGCAGAAATTTTGAGGTTCTGGAGTAGAAACCAAGAGTTGTATATCTTGGAGCTTGTGCTAAGAAGGGGTGTCAAGGCTTTAGCATTCTCTTTGCTTGGAGTTGCTCCAATATGTGTTAGTGGGAAGGAAAGCCCCTTGTGGTTAGAAGGGAGATCTCATTCGAAGTTTGAAAAATACAAGGGATTGGTGTTAGTCTGTGGTGTATAAAGGCATAAAATGCAAGCTGTGACTCATTTTACTGTTTGCAAGCTGGGGCAGGTGTACTACAGGAAACTTGCTAGGAATAATTTAACAATTAATGGGCACTTATGGTACTCTTGTAACAAAGTGGTAGTGCTGTTACCTCTGAACTAGAAGGCCTGATTTTAGATCCCACCTTCCCCAGGGGTATGTGATATAATTCTGAACAGGGTGATTATAAAATATCTACATGGATTGACCAGTTGTAGCACAGTAGTAATGTCCCTACCTCTGACCCAGGATGCCCAGTTCAAGTCTCACCTGCTCAGGATGTATGTCAGCTGAACAGGCTGATTAAAAATATCAATAAATTAATTTTTGTGAGATGGTGGTAGCATCACTGGGTTATTAAGCCAATGAAACCTACAGTGGATCATACCCCACCACAATAGTTCAATATCCATTCTTAGTGAGGGTGAAGCTATGAAGCTATTGTTGGTTATCGTGATTGAATTATGGAAGAATGGTGGTAATATCACTGGGCCAGTAATCTACAGGTCCAGGCTAATGCTTTAGGGTCACAGTTTCAAGTTCCACCTCCAGTAAATAGTGGAACTACCACAGAAAGCTAAAACACATTCTAAATAAACTGAGGTTAACCAGTGGTTAGTTGTTTAAACCAACCCTCAAGAGAACGGGTGTTCCTTTGACTCTAATTACCTCATTAGATAATAGATTTTCATCAGTAAACCTTTTGGCACTTTGGAGTTAAAATGTATGTGGAAGTTGAACACTTACGGAAGACTTCAAATCTCATTGCAGCTGTAGTTTGAATTATTTTAAATCTAATTCACCCTCTGCATTCCAGTACATTCTACCCTTAAGATCTTTTTTCTGTTGAGCATAGTTTTGAATTGTAACACTATTGCTGCTTTAAATTTCATTCTTTGTAGTCAATCTCTACAGCTTCATTTAATCAAGAGTTGTTGATTCAGAAGGATGGGCTTGCTCTGTCAAAGCTGACTTAAATACATATGTCTCCAGTGGCTTTTAACTACTGTTAGATACTTTTTAAAACAGAATTTTTGTTTGGGTGGTGAAGTATTTTACAGAAAGTTTAGTTTCTTCAAAGATAAAAGATGATTACAACATTAACTTTGCTAGAGCATTTATTATAAAAACAATGTTGTGACAAGTGCTAGAAGATTGCAACGGTCAGTTCCTGAAAAGTCTTTGCTGCAGCTAAACTTCGAATTTTTACTCTGGTGGAATGACAGTAATGTATCCCAATTACTGGGATATTCTTAAATATTTGTGATGTGGCCAAACAGGTTGATTATCAATCAACAAATCCTACAACTAATCCTTTGGCTATTAGAAGAGCAGATCAAGTGCCAAATAGTAGCTTCCCACTGGAAGACACCAAGTGCAAATTCTTACCACGGGCCAATTCCATCCTTGTTTCAAGTGACGATCAGAAAAAGAATTGTGACATTCTCTAAAACATACATAATCTTGGAAGGACTTGCATTCCAATTCCACTTCAACTCATTGGATTCGTATTTGTATTTTCTGTTTTCCTTTAGAAGATGGAGATTATCCGAGATCTAAAGTCTTGATTGAAATTTGTTTTATTTTGCCTGCTGTTAACCTTTGCAGACAGTTTTGCAGTATCATTCTAGAAATTTCTGCTGTTAGCAATCAGGAAATATACTGTCTTCAAATTATTTGAAAGTGAATTACAATGTGTGTTTGCAATAAATAATTAAAGCTAAAGGTAGATTATTCACTTATTTAACAACAGCTATTTTCCAAATGAGGTTTTACACATTTATTATACACTACTCAATAATCCTCTGGGAGTGTATAAATTGTGTATACTATAAGTAGAATATAGTATATTCTGAGTTGGAAAAAAAACGATTCTAGCTATTTTGAGTCATTGAAAAGGGTCTTGTGCAAGAGTGTTCTAAAATCCATATCCATTTTGAGTTGATAATATTATCACAGATTGTTAATGTTCAGGAAAGCTTTATTTCAAAAATAAGGACTAAGGCCCTTTTGATTCAAGCCTTCTTTAAATTGATTAGTTTAATTGTTATTTCATCTGGCAATTAAAGCATTGTTGTGCACCTTTCAATTTACAGTTATATTTCACTGCAGAACATCTGCAAGAAATTAATGCAGAATCAATACATTTGGTGACAGCAGTTGGTAGAGTTGATACTTTGGCTGCACTCTCTCAATTCAATATTATTATAGTTACACAGTTCTTCTCTGAGGCTTTTCACTCATGATTGATGTATTGCAATTGCACTGTTGAAATAATAAATATTTTTATTAAGACCATCCATTTGACAAATGAGGATTCAGGCTAATTTGCATCCATGAAAACTTTTCTCATTTTATGATGGCTCTAACAAATTCCACCACAACAGATGAAACAATCCACAGTGTTCCAAGCGAGCAGCCTACAACATTTTGACAAGAAAATCAATTTGCCTATGTTATTGGATAGATAATTGGAAATTAATCCAGAATCCCAATCCTCATCTCCACTAATAACTTACTGCTTTCTTTCTCAGGCCATACCCTTACTGTGTACAAGTTTCGTTGAAATCTGTTCATTAGTTTTTGAGCTATATTAGCGACCAACAAAACATTATGCCTACCTTCAGTAGTAATGGTAATAAATAGCATTATACTTCATAATGGCTGACATGTGTTCTTTATTTTGTAGCAAAATAATAATAGGTATTACAAAGATGTGTTTTTCGAATTCACGGCTATAAACTGTGTTTTACTTTACTTTCTTTAGATGCTATTTCTTATAGATATTACATTAACTTTTGTTTTTATGTTTAAATCATCCATTCATACAGCAATTTTGAACTATAAACTTGGTGTTATTTCTTATAGACATGATAGATATAATACATTGTGCTTTTACATCTTATCCTTTTCAGGCAGAAAAGTTGAATTACAAAGATAAAAAACTGAATATTGGCCCAGCAATAAGAAAGCAACAAGTGGGGATTCCACGTATGTACATACTAATTTACCCAATTATTGGTGACTATACAGAAAAAGAATAGTGTTGCATAGCACCAGTCATGAGAATTCTTATTTGTTCAAACTTTGCCAAGAAAATGGACAAGAGATCAGAAAGGATCTTACTCTGAAGTCACATCGTTTTTTTTCAGGTAGATAGGAATGAAAAATTTACCACAGTTGATGCTGTTTTAAGGAATGGTTTAGTCAGTGCTAAGTTTTGTAATAATTCTATGCAAAACAAATGATTTACTAATGAAATCAACATTCTCAAAGACCAAAGCTGTGTGCTTGCTTAATGTATTTTGTGATGACTTTTTAAAAAATCATTTCTGTTCAAAATAAATGTTCATTTTTAAATTTTGCCTATCTCAACATCAATTTTCCCATCATTAAGTGTAGAAATTTAAAAATGTTTTTGCACAGTTACAGCATAATGTTTTCAATAAACGTATTCCTGCATAGGCCAATACCTGTTGCTGGTTGTGTCACCATAGTCTTACCAGACCATTGGGACTGCTCTTTCATTAGAGAGAAGCAACTGGTGATGATTTAACCTGAGGGCCACCACATCACAGGCAAGGGAAGAGGTTGAGAAGGAAAGTTCTTCATGATAACCTCAAACTGGTGATGAGGATTGAACATGTTGTTGGCATAACACTGCTATGTAAACCAACAATCCAGTCAACTGAGCTAAACCAATTCCTGCCTTTACTGGTGAATAATAATGAAGAGTGGAATCTGATGCCATGTCTTGTGGGGAGTGAGTGAACGGGAGGACAGTTGGGGTTGGGGCTGTGGGTGGGGATGGAGTGGATATTGAAGCTAGGAGTTTGCTGCCACCTTCCCACATCTACCCTAATAAGGTCAGCACCAATTTAGGCCATTAATTCCACTTAAGGGGACATCCTGTAGCTACTGATACCAACAAGGTGGTGAGTAGTGAACTTGTCATGGGGGGGAATCACAAGAAAACTATGTCAGGTGTGCTTGCTAGCTTCTGGGAGAGTCAGAATCCTGATTGGAGGATTCAGAATCGGAGAGGGGCGGGTGCATGCTGAATGCCACCCCCAGCTTTGCTGCAGACATTTAGTCAGGCCACCTCTCAGTATTCTGAATCCCATACAGTATAGATCCAATATACTCCCAATGTAGGGTCTTCTGCGGGATTAGTGAACCTTTACTGTACTGCATCTAACGCAAGTACATTTTTCATTTAAATGTGGAAACAAAAACAGCACACAGTGGTCCAGATGTGGTCTGAACAACATTTAATACAACCATACTCCAGTTCCATTACAATAAAAGCAAGCAAGCCACTTGCTTTTTGAAATGCTCAGTATAGTTCCATGCTAATTTCCTGCATTCCTTGCATGAGGACGTATGGCTATTTTTGCAGGTAAAAAGACGGCTGGGAAATGGGAAGTCTTCAAAAATGAGGTAACGAGATTCCAGAGGCAATTTGCTCCTTTTAGGGTGAAGGGCAAGGCTGGTAGGTGTAGGGAATGTTGGATGACCAGAGATATTGAGGTTTTGGTCATGGAAAAGAAAAAAGCATATGTCAGGTATCGACAGTGGAGATTGAGTAAATGCCTGGAAGAGTATAAAGGCAGTAGGAGTATACTTAAGAGGGAAATCAATGGCGCAAAAAGGTGACATGAGATAGCTTTGCCAAACAAGGTTGAGGAGAATCCGAAGGGATTCTACAAATACATTAATGACAAAAGGGTGTAGTTAGGGAGAGAATAGGGCCTATTAAAGATCTCCAGCATCTGCAGTCCTCACTTTCGCCGAGTTGATTTTAACCTTACTGCAAACCCTCTTGCAAGGATGCCTACCTTGAAGAAGTTCTCCTCCGCTCTCTACAAGGATTTCGGTGAGCCCCCAGATCATTTCCTCTGCCCTGAAGCTTTTCAACCATGTCCTGAAACAGACTTGCTGCCACAGCCACACCTGCTTCCTCAGTGCTTGCCTCCGCAACCAACTGATCCCTCATAGACTCTGGATTCCTGGTGAAGGACTTTTGCCCGAAACGTTGATTTTCCTGCTCCTCTGACGCTGTCTGACCTGTTGTGCTTTTCCAGCACCACTCTACGTCTGCCTCTTAAGATCAGAAAGGCCTCCCATGTGTGGAACTGCAAGCGATAGGGGAGATACTAAATGAGGACTTTGCATCAGTGTTTACTGTGGAGAAGGATATGGAAGATAAAGAATGTGGGGAAATAAATAGAGACATCTTGAAAAATATCCATATTACACAGGAGGAGGTGCTGGACATCTTAAAGGGCATAATGGTGGATAGATTCCTGGGACCTGATCAGGTGTACTCTGGAGTTCTGTGGGAAGTGATTGCTGGGCCCCTTGCTGAGGTATCTGTGCCATCGATAGACACAGGTGAGATGCCGGAAAACCAGGTTGGCTAGCGTGGTGCCACTATTTAAGAAAGGTGATAAGGAAAAGCCAGGAAACTATAGACCAGTGAGCCTGACATCATGATTGTTAAGTTGTTGGAGGGAATCCTGAGGGACAGGAGTTACATGTATTTGGAAAGGTAAGGACTGGTTAGGGTTAGTCAGCAAGATTTTGTACATGGAAAATTGTGTCTCACTAACTTGATTCAGTTTTTGAAGAAGTAACGAAGATGATTGATGAGGGCAGAGCAATGGACATGATCTATATGGACTTCAGTAAGATGTTTACCAAGGTTCCCCATGGTAAACTGGTTAGCAAGATTAGATCACATTGAGTACAGGGAAAACTAGCCATTTGGATACAGAATTGGCTTGATGGTAGAGGACAGAGGGTGTTGGTAGAAGGTTGCTTTTCAGACTGGAGACTTGTAACCAGTGGTGTTCCACAAGGGTTGGTGCTGGGTCCACTGCTTTTGATCATTTCTATAAATGATTTGAATGTGAACCTAAGAGATGTGGTTTGTAAGTTTCAGATGACACCAAAATTGTTAATGTAGTGGACAGTGAAGAAGGTTGCCTCAGAGTACAATTGGACCCTGATCAAGTGCGCCAATGAGGTGAGTAGTGTCAGATGGAGTTTAATATAGCTAAATGTGAGCTAATGCATTTTGGAAAGGCATATCAGGGCAGGACTTATACACTTAATGGTATGGTCCTGGAGACTGTTGCTGAACACAGAGACCTTGGAGTGCAGGTTCATAGTTCCTTGAAAGTGGAGTCACAGGTAGATATGATATTGAAGAAGGCATTTGGAATGCTTGGCTTTTTTGATCACTGCATTGAGTACAGTAGTTGGGAGGCCAAGTTGTGGCTGTACGGGACATTGGTTCGACATTTTGGAATACTGCATTCAGTTCTGGTCTTCCTGCTATTGGAAGGATGGTGTGAAACTTGGAAGAATTCAGAAAAGACTTATGAGGGTGTTGCCAAGATTGTAGGGTTTGAGATGTAGGTAGAGGCTGAATAGGCCAGGGCTATTTTCCCTGGAGTGCTGGAGGCTGAGGGGTGACTGTATAAAAGTTTATAAAATCATGATGTGCAGTGCGGTTTTAGACTGTGTAGACAACACCAGAGGTCACATGACACCAGGTTATAGTCCAACAGGTTTATTTGAAATCACAAGCTTTTGCAGCACTGTACCTTCAGGTGAAGTCATGAGGGGCTTGGATAGGGTAAATAGACAAGGTCTTTTTCCCGGGTGAGGGAGTCCAGAACTAGAGGACATAGGTTTAAGGTTAGAGTGGAAAGATTTAAAAGGGATCTAAGGGGCAACTTTTTCACGCAGAGGATGGTGTGTGTATTGATTGATCTGCCAGAGGAAGTAGTGGAAACTGGTACAATTGCAACACTTAATAAGGCAATTGGATGGATATATGAATATGAACAGCTTTGAGGGATATCGAGGCAGATGGGACTAGATTTATTTAGGATATCTGATCGGCATGGATGAGTTGGATCGAAGGATCTATTTCCATTCTGTACATCTCTGTGACTTGTTCAAATCATCCAATGCTTTTTTAAATGCCTTTTTAAAGCTTAGTAATAGATTTTCCTACCAATTGGCATTTGTCTAACATGGGTTCATAGAGCTTTAAGCATGGAAACAGACCCTTTGGTCCAACTCATTCATGCCAACCAGAATTCCTAAATTAATCTAATCCCATTTGCCAGCACTTGGCCCATATCCGTCCAAACCATTCTTATTGATGTACCTTTCCAGATGTCTTTTAAACGTTGTAATTGTATCAGCCTCCACCACTTCCTCTAGCAACTTATTTCATACATGCATCCCTCTTTGTGTGAAAATGGTGCCCCTGAGGTCCCTTTTCAATCTTACCCCTCTCACCCTAAACTTATGCCCTCTAGTTCTGTATTCCCCCAACCCAGAAAAAAGACCTTGTCCCGTGCCCCTCATGATTTTATAAATCTCTATAAGGTCACCCCTTAGCCTCCAGTGCTCCAAGGAAAAGATCCCCAGCCAATTCAGTCCCTCCCTATAGTCCAAACCCTCCAACCCTGGCAACGTTTTTGTGAATCTTTTCTGAATCCTTTCAAGTTTCACAACAGCTTTTTTATAAGAGGGAGACCAGAACTGCACACAGTATTCCAAAAGTGACCTAACCAATGTCCTGTACAGCTGCAATGTAACCTCCCAAGTCCTCTACTCAGTGCTCTGAACAGTAAAGTTATCTTTCTTTAGCAACAATCCCCAGGATCTTACCATTAAGTGTATAAGTCCTGCCCTGATTTGCCTTTCCAAAATGCAACATCTCACGTTTATTTAAATTAACTACATCTGCCATTCCTTGGCTCATTGGCCCATCTGATCGAGATTCTGTTGTACTCTGAGGTAACCTTCACTATCCACTGCACCTCCAATTTTGGTGTCCATCTACAAACTTACTAACTATACCTCCTGTGCATGTAGTTTCTTGTTTTTTCTCTCCCTCCTTTCATGAAAAGTAGTTTAATACTTTGGCAATTTGCAACTCAATGGGGTCATTCCTGAGTTTAAAGAATTTTCGAAAGTTTTAGCTCATCCACTATCTCTGCAGCTCCCTCTTTTAGAATCCGAGACTGAAGGCTGTCAGGCTTCATGGCTTTGTCCAATTTTAATCCCTTGAGTTTTTGCAAAGCTTTTTCTCTGATATTAATTTCCTTAATTTCTTGATTCCTTTTAACCCTTAGCATACCATTTATATCTGGAAGGAAGCAATGTTTCCCTGTAAAAACGTACTTGGAGTATTTGTTAAATGCCCCTGCCATTTCCTCAATTTGCAAGTTAATTGCTGTTGTATCTTCTTCAAAGAGAAGTACACTTTATGTACTTAGTAAAACAATTTGTAAGGTATTTTATATTTCAATTTAGTTCATTCTCATTCATTTCATTCTTTTTTTTAACAACCTTTTGATAAAGTTTGATAAAGGACCCCTTTGGAAATACTCGTAATCTTTGATTAGAGGCCCAACCAGTCCCTGACCACCATAGCCCTCCCCTGCCTGGATGAACTTGTACTCACAATAATCAACTTCTATTTTAATTCCATTTGTTTTCTCCAAATAAAAGATACTACTATGGATACCTGTACACAAGTCCAAGCCATGTCTGCATTTTTGTCAGATTCTTTGCGGCATTCTTTGTCTGTACCTACTGTAGCTGTCTAATACATAGATGATTGTGTCAGTGCTGAATCGTGGTCTTGCCCCACATTGCAATTTCTACCTTTTCTTTCTTTTACATGGTCTGTATCTGAGCCCTCTCATCATAGCTGCTATATTTTGATTAAACCTACATTTGCAAAGCCCACTAACTCCCACAGTTACTTTACTACATGTTGTCATACTTGCTTCTTGTAAAAACTTTGTTCCATTCTTTCAGTTTTTCCATCTCCATCATGTCTGTCCTGTAAAGGAATTGATCTTACATACTCGTTCTCGTATGCCTTTTTCTCAATCAAGGTTCCCCTGCCTCAGTAATTGCCAGCGCATTCGACCATGCCCGTTCTGTGGACTTTAGTTTTTTCATTTCTCTCCCTTCCCAGACTGTTAGAAGTTTTTTCCTGTGTCTTCACAATGCATTTTTGTGGATCATCCATCATCATTTCTGCCACTTTTAGTGTGATGCCGCTACTAATGCATCTTCCCCTCCCCTCTCCTTTCAGCATTCCAAAAACAGATTATTTCCTCAGTCCAGAAGTTTTCAACTGGTGTGCCACAGCAAGGTGAGAACTGTGCCATGGAATTTGCAGGAAGCAACGCTACTTTACATAAACTGCCAATATAGCACATGCATGGACATTCGGTACGATACATGTGCACAAGTTGCAAAATCTGCTGATCATGCAGCCTACTTGCTCATGCACAGGCCTAAACATTCAGTATGAGCATGTGCAATCATTTGGATCATATCTCCGGGATGAGAAGAAACTGCACGTGTACAGAAAAGTGGCGCACATTTGTTGAATGGCTTGAACTGAAGTGTCCGACATGTATTTACATTAGCATGGATTTTGTAATATTTTTGGATTTTTTTTTGTTTCGTGATCCAAGTCTTAGAATAGATTCAAAGAATCTTGTCAAGAGGTGATTACTCTGCTAATTCAGTCCATTAAATATGTGAAACCAAAGGGAAAAAAGCAAGAACTGTTCAAAGACAGTACAATTATAATTATCTGGCCTTTGGATTTTCATAGACAGAAGATGCTGTTTGCTCCTTAACTGATGTCTCATCTGCAGAGTGAAGTTGGCAAACACTGTTTCAACAGGTTAAGACGCCACTTACAGACAAAACATTCATCTCTTGCAAACAAACACATTCAGTACTTCTAGAGCTTGAGAGAGCACAACAAGCAAACCCCATCCCATTGAAACCCCATCCCATTGTCTTAATCCTGTCTTTGTATATAAAAAAAGGATGTATATCAGGAACTGATACTACAAAAGAGATTGATAAAATTCCACCCTCTGATCATATAGCTAAACAGCAAATTGACAACATAACACGTGATTTCGAAATTGTGATGGAAGAGAAGTTGGCAACTAGTGAGAAGTTTATTTTGCAGATTGAGTCCACTGATACAAACAGACACTGCCAGCTGGTGGCCAATGTTTGGTACTTTGAAAAGAAATTCCATTTGTGAGACTTCTTTTTTTGTGAAGAGCTACCAAGTCATGTGGTTTGTGAAGAAATGTCTCCAGTTTTTATTTGAAAGAAAACAAACTTATCTGGGCCATGTGTTGAAACAATTGCACTGATGGACCAATCCTCATGATGGGAATAATCAATGGATTTGTCATAAGCTAAAAGAAGAAAATCCTGCGATGCAGAGCACCATCCTCATCCTCCACCATGAAGCTTTTACAGTCAAAACAATTCCACCAGACTTAACTGGAGTGTTAAAGCAAGCCATGCAAATCATGAATTATGTAAAATCACAACTGAAATCATATTTGTTCATCACTTTGTGGGTTAAGATAGGGCTAAGCATCAGAGTTCATTATTACGTAACAAGGAGCAATGGTTATTGCGAGGGAAGGTTCTTTCCTTTGTTCATGAGCTTTGGGGAGAACTGAGAGAGTTTTCAATTTACACGAACTGCCTTTAAGGATTTTATTGTCTATTGACTACTAATAAACTAAGCTGGCATATCTTGCAATCATTTTCCAGCATCTGAATGAGCTGATTACTAAAATACAGGAGACGAATGAGGCAATCCTGACAATCACAGATAAACATCAGGGTTTCAATGGTGGGAGTGCACTTGAGATGATTCCACTAGTATCATCAGCAGCAGTTGTAGCTAACAAGATGCATAGCATCATATTCACATACCTCAAAGTACTGCAAGAGAAGTTTGACTTTTACTTTCCCTCAACAAATGTGAACACTATGACTGGATATGTGATCCTTTTAGTTCAATCTGTTTTGATTCATCATGAAAGTTTTTGTTAAAAAGAGGAATATGCAGAGCTACGGATGGCCCACACAAAGAAAGCGTCTTGGCTGGACATGAATATCCGATAATCACTGACCATATTATTGCTGTTTGCAGCAACAGATCTCTGGGAGCTCGCATTTTCAACACTGACATACTCGAAAAGCAATGGGAGACAATACTTGTGAGTGCAGCAAGATTTTCAGATGCTACTCATTAATTCCTCCCCAGACAAAAAAGCTCTGTGCATGCTGCTAGGCCCAGGTTACTGTGCTTTATATTTTTCTCTGATCCATTGATCATAAATAGTTAGAAGTTGTTGAGCTGAGCAGATTTTCTGTGCTGGCAGTTGAAGACTGAATTTTATTGTGATGGATTTCAAACATCTATGCTTTTAATCCTGCTTTGGCTTGTTGTAAGCACTCGGTTGCAATCTTCTCTCATAAGGCTGTAACCATAGTAACTGCAAGTAAATGTTTATGACCAATCAATTCAGCCACAAAATAATGAGCATGCCATGGAATTTTATCTCATTGAAGCATGCCTTGAAAAGTTGGGAACCACTGACCTACTCTTGTGCCGCCCCAACCTTCCTTCCCAACCTTTAGTATTATTAAGGTATTATTAAGCACACAGTTCAGACCTGCCCTTTGACTTCCTCTCATCTCAACATCCAACGCATTGGATGCACCTTCATGGTGAAATAGCAGTTGGCTATACTATATTCAGTCTGTTCCACTTAATTCACTGCTCTGTGGTCTCCTTTACTTGGAGACACCAAATGTAGATTTACTGATCACTTTACAGAACACTATTGAGTTCTCAGGCATGACCATAAGCTTTTAGTCCTGTTATTTTGCTTCTGAACATATTTCCCGTTCTGATCTTTCTGTCTTCCTTTTTCTGCCAAAGACAGTGGTAGCTGAACACTAGCTCAAGGAACAACGCTTTAACTTTCAACATTTTACAGTTTCTGGGCTCAGCATAAAATTCAAGTATTTTAGATTTCAACCTCCCATTTATTTCCTTTATCCTTTTATGCTTTTTCCTCTCTCTTGTTTTGTCTTATTTCTTCTTTGCTTTTAGATGGTTAAATATTCAGGAGTGTACTATTTACATCTGCTGTAGACATATCTTTGCTTTTTTACTTCTCTTATCAGTCTTTGTGTCTTTCTCTTTGTATCATATTAAAGCCTTTGGTGATTTGATCTATGCTCCCCTCAACTCCATTACAAGCTTGCCTTTTTTGTTCTGTTCCTAACCTTGTCTCTTTAACTTAGAGTCGTAGAGTTATACAGCACAGAAATAGACACTTAGGTCCAACTCGTCTGCACTGACCAGACCTCCAATCTGACCAGACCTCCAAGCTGACCTCGACCCATTTCCCAGTATTTGGTCCACATTCTTCTAAACCCTTCCTGTTCATATACTCATTCAGATGCCTATTTAATGTTGTAATTGTACTTGCCTCCACCACTTCCCCGGCAGCTCATTCCATACATGCACCACCCACAGTGTGAAAATGTTACCCACCCAGGTTATTTTAAATCTGTCCCCTCTCATGCCCTCTAGTTTATAACCCTTTATAAGGTCTCCCCTCAACCATCCGCCTCTCCAGGAAGAAATCTCCAGCCAATTCAGTTTCTCCCTATAACTTGAACCCTCCAGTCCCTTGCATCATCCATGTAAATCTGCACCTTCTCAAGTTTAACAACATCTTCCCGACAGAAGAGTGACCAGAATTGTACACCAAAAGTATATTCTAAAAGTGGCCTCACCAGTGTCCTGCAGAGCTGCAATATGACATTCCAACTCCTATACTCAGTTTCTGACCAGTGAAAACAAGCGTGCCAAAAGCCCTCTTTACCACCGTGTCTACCTACAGCTTCACTTTCAAAAAACTATACACCTGCACCCCTGGTTCTCTTTGTTCGGCAATATTCCTGTGGCCCCACCATTAAGTGTATAAGTCCTGCCCTGTTTTGCCTTACCAAAATACAGCACCTCATGGTTATCTAAATTAAACTCCATTGCCCCTTTATCGCCCCATTGGCCTATCCATTCAAGGTCCCGTTGTACTTTGAGATAATCTTCTTTACTGTCCAATACACCACCTATTTTGGTCTGATCTGCAAATAGTATCTGCATATCCAAATCATTTATGTAAATAACAAAAAACAGTGGACCTAGCACCGATCCTTATGTCCAACTGTTTGTCACAGGTCTGCAGTCCGAAAGGCAACCCTCTATCACCACTTTCTGTCTCCCAGCTTCAAGTCAATATTGTATCCAATTGGCTACTTCACTCTGGATTACATATAATCTATACTTACTAACCAGTCTACTTTACGGAATCTTGTTGAATGCTTTGCTGAAGTCCATATATATAAAACGTCTACCATTCTGCTTGTGTCAGTCTTCTTTAGCACCTCTTCCAAACTCAGTCAAGTTAGTGAGACTTGATTTCCTACGCACAAAGCTATGTTGACTATCCCTACTCAGTCCTTGCCTTTCCAATTGCATGTAAATCCTGTCCATCCTAATCCCCTCCAACAATTTAGCCTTCACTGACATAAGACTCATCAGTGTGTAGTCACCTTCTTTTTCCTTAGAAACGTTCTTAAGTAATGTCACCCATATAAGCCAACCTCCAGCCTTCCAGCACCTCATCAATGACTATAGATGATTGAGCAATCTCTTTCCTAGCTTCCCACAAAGTTTTGGTAGGTCCCAGGGATTTATCTACCTTCACATATTTTAAGACCTACAGCATCATCTCGTCTGTAAAATGTACCATTTTCAAGACATCACTATATATTTCCCCAAGTATCCTAGCTGTCATGTCCTTCCCCACAATAAATGCTGACACGAAATATTCATTTAGTAGCTCACCCATCTTTTATGGTTCCACTCATAGATGACCACATGCATATAAGCAAAATCAAAAAGATTGGTCATTAATGTGGAGCAAAAATAGCCATTTAGACTAGAAATCATTAAGGAAATAGAAATATCTATTTTAGCATGTGACCCTGTAGCATTGTTTGGGGAGGATGTGCTGCTTTGCAACAAAAGATTTGTTTTACAAAGCATAATTTGTCTTCGAAGAAAGAACTTTTGCAAAATAACCATTCCATCCTTTAAATTTTGCAGTATATTCAAAAATCACAGAAGTTCTGGATAGAGCAAAAAGGGAGAAATTAAATTCCCGATAGTGTGGAAAGAGGCCCTTCAGCCCAACAAGTCCACACCAACCCTCCAAAGAGTAACTCACCCAGACTCATTTCCCTCTGACTAATGCACCTAACATTATGGGTAATTTATCATGGCCAATTCACCTGGCCTGCACATCTTTGGACTGTGGGAGGAAATCCACACAGACACTGGGAGAAAGTCCAAACTCCACACAGTCATCCGAGGCTGAAATCAAACCTGGGTCCTTGGTGCTGTGAGGCTACATTGCTAACCACTGAGCCACTGTGCCTTGTTTCCATTCATGAAAGGAACAAGAATGAGAGGGCCCAGTTTTAAAATAATTAACAAAAGAAGCAAAAGAGACATGAGGAAAACATTTTTCGCACAACAAATAGCTTAGGTTTGGAATGCATTGCTTGAGAGTGTGGTGAAGGTAAGTTCAATCAAGGCATTTGGGGGAATTTAATTGTTCCTTTTAAAATAGCTATGTTCTGAGTTTTGGGGTGAAAACAGAAGGCTAGTACTAAGTGAGAAGTTCATCTGGAGAGCTGCACAGACAGGATGACTAAGTGTCCTCCTTTTAGCTGTAACAAATCCGTTATTCTGTTTCTGTATCTCATTGCTGTAAATAGATCACCTAGCGGGGAAAGGAGAATTGTCATCTCCTCTGACCAGCAAATACTTATTTCATTTTTTTGTATTTTGAGATTAGTAACTATATAAAAATCCCTAGCTTCTGAATTTGTTGAGGGAATTTATGGCACTGAAATCTGAATACATGACAAAGTGTGAGGTGCGGCAGGTGATGAATGCATCTTAAATTTTGTATGTATCTTGAAAGAGAAGCAGAGCTGGGACAAGAAATTGTGTCTTGGAGAAACCCGGGAAGAAAAAGAAAAAGATCAGAAAAAACAATGAGAAAAGAAATAAAGTTGATAACTGGATGAAATGATCAAAATAGCATGTTTGGACTCGGGTCATGCTAAGCATCCTGATGGTTGTCAAACAACACCTGTATTGAAATGAGTATGCTTCGTGCCCTCATAGCTCCAAAATGTTGTTGCTAGAAAATTAACCTATGAGAGAAGAATTGCTTACACAGAATTCCACTAGTACATTTTGGAACTTGTGGTCTTCTAACTTGGGTGCAGATAACGATTGGGAGGAGCCTCGTGCCTTGAAGCTACAGGCATGTGGAGGGGTGCATATCTCTAGTGAAAAATGCTGTCTGAAATTGTTTCAAGTGCAGTAAAGGCAACTATTTAGGTAGGCTTATTCTTGTTGTGAACTTTGCAAACTTCTGTATTTCTCTTCTGTTATGAACATTAATTCCAGTGTTAAGCCAGTATTTTACTCAGAAAGCAATGACAAAATCAGAATTATTATGGTGCAGAAAGAGGGCACTCAGCCCATTGTGACTGCACTGCTCCATGTGTAATTTGACTTGGTGCCAAATGTTACCTTTGCTTCATAATCCTGCACATTGTTTTTAATTAAATATTCACCCAATCCCCTCTTGAATAATAACAATTTGTACTGCCTTCCACCACACTTCCAGGCAGTGCATTCCAATCCGAAACCACTGACTAGGTGATAAAGTCTTTTCTCACCTCAAATTTGTTTATTTTGCAAATCACTTCAAACCTGTCTCCTCCAACTCCCAATCATTTTACCAGTTTCTTCTTGCCTCTAGCTTGTCAATATCCTTCATGATTTTGAGAACGACTTACCTCCCTTCAACCTTCTCCAAGGAAAATAGTCCCAACTTCCAATCAGTCCACTTAACGAGATTTCTGATCCCTGGACCATTCTTGTAGACCTTTTCTGCACTCTTTTGAATGCATTCATATCTTTTCTAAAGGATGATGCCTAGAACTTTATATTATCCCAGCTGATGTCTAACCTGTGTACCATACAAGTTCAGCAAAGCCTTCTGGTTTTTGTTCTTTGTGCTCTTATTAATGAAGTCTGGAATACTGTATGCTTTATTGACAGCTCTCTACATGTTTGCTCACCTTTAATTACTTATATAAATATAAACCCAGGTCTCTGCTCCTGCACACCTTTTATTTTATGCTATTTCTCCATGTTGTCTCATCAAAGTGTATCATCTGAAAATACTCCACATTGAATTTCACCTGACAACTAACTGCTGACTCCACCAATTTGTCAGTGTTTTTGAAATTCTGCATTGTCTTCCTCACAGTTTATAATTTGTCTATATTTTATGTTATCTGTAAACTATGAAATTTTCCCCTGCACACTAAGAGCTATGTTATTTATATATATTAGAAAAAGCAAGGGTTCTAATACGAAGCTCTGGATAACTCCACCACAAACCTTTCTTCATCCTGAAAATTACCCATTAACAAATACTTTTTGTTTCCTACCACTCAACCAGTTGTTGTATCCATCTTGCTACCATTCCTTTTATTCCATTACCTGTAACGTCACTTATGCCAAATAGAGAAAGTTGGAGAAACTCAACAGTTCCGGTAGCACCTGTGGAGAGAGAAAAACAAAATGTTAACATTTTGAGTTCCAATCACTCACCTTTCAAAGTTCTGAACCCCCAAAATGTAATACCTTTGAACAAATATGTCTTGTCTATATCTGAAGCAGCTCCTCTTTGAAGGTAGCCATTGTTCAACTATTATTTGTTCTGCCAACCACTGGTTCCATTCTATCCAGCCTAGCTCTATTCTTGCCCCATGAAAGTTGGGAAAAATTATGGATTTCTAATTTTCCCAGTTCTGATAACTTACTAAGTTAACTCTGTTCCTTTTCTTCACAAATGGTGCCAATTCTGAATATTTCCGATATTTTTCTCTTTTGATTGGACACATGCCACCAACCTGCAGACGCTCTTAGCCCAGTAATACATCAGAGGGTGATTACCCTGAAAATTCAATTTTTTTCCCCTACTATTTGTGTCCCCTATATCCCTTTTCTTCCTCTTCCCCTTCATTTTCTCTAATCTTTTTATTCTTGTCTCCACTAGATATCCTCATCTCCACTCCCTTTTTCCTATTTTACTATCTCTCTCTTGCCTCTGCAACTTAAAAATGTTCTCTAGTTCTCTCATCTCTCAATTATTCCTCTCTGATCTGGCTCATCTTTTCACTCAACCTTTATTGTCTTGCCACCCTCTAGTCTGATCATTATCCTTGATCCTAACTTACCTTGTGCATTTTCTTGGGAGATTGACTAGTAAATAGTGCGCTAGAAATTGCTGCTGCAGCAGATTGGTGACAAAAAAAAGTTAATTTGATTTTTGTTCATAATAACATACAGAATTCTCACCATAAATCTCTGGAACATTGATCTGCTAACACTGCAGTGAAATCGCAAAGTTGTAGTTCGGAACATTATGCCAAATGGCTTATCTCTGACCAGTGAAGGTAGAGAATTAAGAAGGAAAATAGTGAACCCTTTGAGAAGGCAACACTGAATTGTAGTTAAATACATACAAAAACAAAAGTAAAAAAAAAATAGGTTAACAGAAAAAGGAAACATTGTATTTTGTTAGAACCATGCAGCATGCCCTTGATCCTCGCATTTTTAATTATGAACCCTGAATGGCTGTGATTAACTTGCAATCATATCTCAAATCCATGAGATAAAGCAGACCACTGAAAATTGTCTTGAGAATTTGCAGAGAATTGAAACTCATTGGATATCTGGGTTGACTTTGCAGATTCCTGGACTTTTTAACCAATTAATGGCAATTGCTGTCAGTCATCATTGCAATGTTCCGCATATAAGCACACAACTAGTATCAGTAAAATAACATGGCATTGTCTCAGACAAGTAATGGACAGAATAATTAAAACATATAATCACAAATGTTTAATTGCTTAAGCAAGAGATTTCTAAAAAATGGGTGATTTGGAAAACCTGAAGGTTGGTTATGAAATTGAGACAACCTGGGCATTGGAGTAGAAAATTCTGACAAAGCACTATATAAAGTCCTGAAAAATGAGAAAGCAAGTCAACAGTACATGAAATATTGGCTAATTTTTGATGTGGTAGGAGGACAAGAAGCAATTTATTGCTAGTGGTCAGGATGCCACAATGGTTCCCTGTCCCCGTTTCTGGTCCTGTGAATACATAATCAATTAAGCCAATTGAAGTGCTAGCCGAGGACACTCTTCACAAATCTAGATTTTCCAGATGGCTGACAGGCCTTTGATATCCAGCTACAGCCGATACCTGAAAAAGTGGTATTAACCCGGTAGTGGAAGACATAATATTGGTTTGGGTAAAAGACCAGAATTTGGTGGCCATAGAATTGCCTCCTACAAGGCAGTCGAACATGAATCCATGGCCTTGTAAGAGTTACAGCTGTGACTGCAGGCCTTCCTGTGAAGAAGTTTCCTTTCTGCAATGATAGCTATGGCAGTTGTGGCCATAGTCTGTTTACAATTATTTGCTCAGTTCTTGGGAGGGTGCCAATGTATCCTGTAATGCTTACAGCATTTCGAGCCATTGGGAGTCTGCCTTCCAGAAGATTATTGAACCATTGTCACTGCTTGGCATTTTCAGGTTTCAGACCTCCTTTATCCTGAAACCTGTGAGAAAATCCAGTCTGAAGCTGATTAATCTGCCATGTATTTCTATTTTTCTCGATTCTTGTTTAAGGTTTCCAGTATCTGCAATATTTTTAATTCTGCTGCTTTGTTTCATTGGATTCTTTCAGATGAATTTGCAGTTGTGACTTGTTTACTATCTTGGCAGCAAGATTCCGAGTGGAATCATATTGATGCTACTATCACTTCAAAAAGATGGCTTTGATTAGTTAGAATAACTTTTACTTGAACTCCTTAAGATGTTTTAAAATAGTGATGGAAAAAGATAGACCGGATCTAAAAGTTGAAATTCTAAATTGGAGAAAGGCTAATTTTGATAGTATTAGACAAGAACTTTCAAAAGCTGATTGGGGGCAGATGTTCGCAGGTAAATGGATGGCTGGAAAATGGGAAGCCTTCAGAAATGAGATAGGGAGTGCAGAGACAGTATATTCCTGTTAGGGTGAAAGGAAAAGCTGGTAGGTATAGGGAATGCTGGGTGACTAGAGAAATTGAGGTTTTGGTTAAGAAAAAGAAGGAAGTATATGTCAAGTTTAGACAGGATTGATCAAATGAATTCTCAGAAGAGTATAAAGGCAGTAGGAGTATACTTAAAAAGGGGGACATGAGATAGCTTTGGCAAATAAGAGTTAAGGAGAATCCAAAGGATTTTTCAAAATATATTAAGGACAAAGGGTAACTAGGAAGAGAATAGTGTCCCTTAAAGATCAGCAAGGCGCCATTTGTGTGGAGCTGCAGGAGATGGGGAGGTATTAAATGAGTATTTTGCATCAGTGTTTACTGTGGAAAAGGACCTGGAAGATATCAAATGTAGGGAAATAGATGGTGACATTTTGAAAAATGTCCATATTACAGAGGAGGGTGTCTTGAAACACATAAAAGTGGATAAATCCCCAGAACCTGATCAGGTGTACCCCTGAACTCTGTGGGAAGCTAGGGAAGTGATTGCTGGGCCTCTTCCTGAGATATTTGTATCATCGATAGTCACAGGTGAGGTCCCAGAAGACTGGAGGTTGGCTAATGTGGTGCCACTGTTTAAGAAAGGTGGTAAAGACAAGCCAGGGAACTATAGACCAGTGAGCCTGATGTCGGTGGTGGGCAAGTTGTTGGAATCCTGAGGGACAGGATGTACATGTATTTGGAAAGGCAAGGACTGCTTAGGGATCGTCAACATGGCTTTGTGCATGGGAAATCATGTCTCATAAACTTATTGAGTTTTTTGAAGAAGTAGCAAAGAAGATTGATGAGGGCAGAGTTGTAGATGTGATCTATATGTGGCGTTCGACAAGATTCACCATGGGAGACTGGTTAGCAAGGTTAAATCTCATGGAATACAGGGAGAAATAGCCATTTGGATACAGAACTGGCTCAAAGGTAGAAGACAGAGGGTGGTGGTGGAGAGTTGTTTTTCAGACTGGAGGCCTGTGACCTGTGGAGTGCCACAAGGATCGGTGTTGGGTGCACTACTTTTCATCATTTATATAAATGATTTGGATTGAGCATAAGATGTATTTAGTAGGTTTGCAGAATGCACCAAAATTGGAAGTGTAGTGGACAGCAGAGAGGGTTACCTCAGATTACAACAGAATCTTGATCAGATGGGCTGAGAAGTGGCAGATAGAGTTTAATTTTAAATGCAAGATGGTACATTTTGGGGAAGCAAATCTTAGCATGACTTATGCACTAAATGGCAAAGTCCTAGGGAGTGTTGCTGAACAAAGAGACCTTGGAGTGCAGGTTTATAGCTCCTTGCAAGTGGAGTCGCAAGTAGATAGGCTGGTGAAGAAGTTGTTTGGTAAGCTTTCCTTTATTGGTCAGAATATTGAGTACAGGATTTGGGAGGTCATGTTGCGGCTATACAGGACATTGGTTAGGCCTCTTTTAGAATATTGTGTGCAACTCTGGTCTCCTTCCTATGAGAAGGAAGTTGTGAAACTTGAAAGGGTTGAGAAAAGATTTACAAGGATGTTGCCAGGGTTGGAGGATTTGAGCTATATGGAGAGGTTGAACAGGCTAGGGCCTGTCAGGGACTGAGGGGTGATCTTAGTAGAGATTTACAAAATCATGAAGGGCATGGATAGGATAAATAGACAAGGTTTTTTCCCTGGAGTGGGGGAATCCAGAACTGGAGGGCATAGGTTTAGGGTGAGAGGGGAAAGATATAACAGAGACCTAAGGGACAACATTTTCACGCAGAGGGTGGTGCGTGTGTGGAATGAGCTGCTAGAGAAGTGGTGGAGGCTAGTACAATTGCAACATTTAAAAGGTATCTGGGTGGGTATATGAATAGGAAGGGTTTGGAGGGATATGAGCCGGGTGCTGGCAGGTGGGAGCAGATTGGGTTGGGATATCCGGACAGCATGGACGAGTTGGACTGAAGGGTCTGTTTCTGTGCTGTCCATCTTTATGACTCTTAAGTTCATTCAAAACTGACTTGAATTATGTATTTTAGTAGCTTCCATTTTCTGGGAGCTATTTTACACCATGTTTCTTGCAACAAGGTGTTTGTTTTTCATCTGAGATTTCTGTTTGCTGAATAGGAACAAGTTTAATGCCAGCAGCTGGGACAATGTATTTGACCACTTCAACTGGATATCCTTACACATACCACAATGGAGTGGCTTACTTCCATAGTCCAGAAATCACTTCTGTTCCACAACCTTGGCCTGTGAGTAAATATGAATTTGAATAGTTTGTTTTTTTTTCATCTGATAATGAACTACAAATTATAAGAAGATATCTATATGGTTAAAGTGCATGTTACAAATGGGATTATTTCACTCCAGTTATACAGAACTCTGGATGGTTTCAGATTTATCTGCATGTTAGTTCATTAATGGCACAAATAATTAGACAAAGTACTTAATCTGAATGCTCTTGTCCTCCCTGATAATGCTTGAAAGAAACTCTGTTCATTGACACTCTTTTTAAATTTGAACAAAAGTGAATTAGAGTTCAATAAAACAAAGAATTGTGGATGCTGGAGATCTGAAACAAAAACAGATTGCTGGCGAAACTCAGCAGGTGTGGCAGCATCTTTGGGGAGAAAGCAGAGTTCATATTTTGAATCCATGACTTTTCACAACTGATTGCAGCTAGGAGAAAGTGCTTTTTATACTGAAGTTTGGTTGGTGGGTTGAAGGATGTGGAGACAGGTGTTAGGTGAACGGATAGGTGGAGATGAAGCCCAGAAAGAGAGAGAAAGGTATGAAACAGCTAGGCACAGGAGGGGATCATTGATGATAGGCCAGGACAGAAGAGAAGCTGAATATGTGATCATGATGGCTGTAGGTAGGAGAGGATGGGTTGGCTGTGCTGAAAGCAATCCACACCATGATGGAACCAGAGCATAGAGCAAGTTAAAAAAAAGAGAGACAGAATCAGGTTATTAAACTTAGCGTTAAATCCTAGAAGCTTCAGCATCCCCAAGTGGAAAATGAGATGCTATTCATCAAGCTGACTGTGAGGCTCACTGGAGCAGGCCTGCAACAAAAGTATTGGCATGGAAACATGTTATTGTGTTGAAAAGGCAGGCAACTTGAAGCTCTGTTGTTTTTGTGCACAGAACGTCTGTGTTCAGCAAAGCATTCAACTAGTCTGCGTTTCATCTCCCCTCTGTAGAGGAGACTGCAATGTGTACAATGAATATAGTTGACTAGATTAAATGAAGTGCAGGTAACTTGCTGCTTCACCTGGAAAGTATGTCTGTGGTCTTGGATAATGAGGAGGGAGAAGAGAAACGGTCAGGCGTTGAGCCTTCAGTAATTACATGGGATGGTGCCACGAGAATGTGAGAGATGTTGGGAATGGTGGAGGTGAATCAGGGTGTCCAAAGGGAACAATCCCTGCAAAATGCTAGGAAAAAGTGAGGACTGCAGATGCTGAATAGTCAGAGTCAAAAGGTATGGTGCTGGAAAAGCACAGGAGGTCAGGCAGCATCCAAGGAGCAGGAGAGGAGACATTTCGGGCATAACCCCTTCATCAGGAATGTGGAGGGATAGGGAGCTGAGAGATAAGTGAGGGTGATGGTGGGGGGAAAGTAGGTAGTATGGTGATAGGTGGATGCAGGTGGGAGGTCAATGGGGAGGGTGGAACATACAGGTGGGAAGAAACATCGACAGGTAGGACAGGTAGGCCGGTGCTGAGTTGGAAGGTTGGATCTGGGATAAGGTGGGCGGGGAGAGATTTATAAATTGGTGAAGTCAGTGATGATACTCTATGATTGTATGGTCCTGAGGCGGAAAATGAGGCATTGTTCCTCCGTTGATGGTTGGCTTTGATTTGATATGTCCTTGGGGAAGTGTGAGGAGGAGTTGTAATGGTTTGCCACATAGCAGTGGAGTTGTTAAGCTCGTGTAAGCCAGAGATGTTCCCTGAATTGCTTCAAGGGTTGGCCTTCTGTCTTCTCGATGTAGAAGAGACGACATCGAGAGCAACAGGTGCAGTAGATGAGATGGATGAATGTGCACGAAAATCTCTCTCAGACGTGAAATGATCCTTTAGGGCCTTGGATGGAGGTGAAGGGGGGAGATAGTGGGCGCATGTTTTGTACCTAATGTGGCAACAGGAGAAGATGCCGGATGTAGAGGTTGGATTTTGGGGAGTGTGGGTCTGACGAGGGAGTCACGGAAGGAATGGTCTCTGCAGAACACATATAGGGGTGGGGAGGGAAATATAATTTGGTGGTGGGGGCAGGGGGGGTCTATCCTTGTTGCAGTTGGAGGGGTGGGATCTGAGGGCAGAGGTGTAGGAAGTGGAAGAGATGTAATGGAGGGCATTGTTGGTCACTTGGGAGACGAAATAAGGACATCTGGGGTGTTCTGGACTGGAATTGCTCCTCCTTGGAGCAGCTACGTTGGAGGCAGAGGAATTGGGAGTAAGGGATTGTGTTTTTAAAGAAGGTGGTATAGTCAAGGTAGCTGTGGGAATTGGATAGTTTAAAATAGTTGTCCGTGTTGAGTCGTTTACCATAGAGGTCCAGGAAAAGGAGGGAGGTGTCCGAGATGGTCCATGTAAACTTGAGGTCAGGGTGAACGGTGTTGGTGAAGTTGATGAAATGTTCACACTCCTTGTGGGAGTATGAGGTGGTGCTGATACAGTCATCGATGTAATGGAGGAAAAGATAGGGGATTGTTTCATGTATTCTGTGTAGAGGCAGGCATTGCTGGGGCCCATGTGGGTGCCCATGGCTATCCCTCTGGTCTTTGGAAGTGGAAGGATTCAAAGGAGACATTGTTGAGGGCAAGGACAAGTCCCTCCAGTTGAAGAGAGTGTCAGGGGAGGGGGACTGGTTGGGTCAGTGGTAGAGAAAGAAATGCAGTCTTGTAGTCCTTCATCATGGGGGTGGAGGTATATAGGAACTGGATCCATACCCTCAACCAACGCTCTTTCTCCAGCATATCAGACAATAAGGAATATAAGTACACCAAACTGTGTCACGTTACCTCTAAACCCAGGAATCCTCAACCACTCCAAACCTTTCACAGAATAAACAAGGAACTGTAAGCCAGTCAATCTGACATAAGTAGTACAGAAAATGGTAGACTCATTATTAATAATGTGATAACAGGGTACTTGAATCAACAGATTGTGGGACAGAGGTAATACAAAAATCATTTTTGATATCTGTTACACTTTTTTAGTGATTAACTAGTCAGGTAGATTGTGAGGAAATGAGAATATAGTGTGTTTGGATTTTCAGAAATCTTGATCAATGACACACAAGAGGTACATTAGAATTGATTGAAGTTTAGTCATCATGCAGCAAACAGTAAGTGGGAATAAATAGACCAGTTGTGGGTTGATCAGCTGTAAATTTTCACATAATGCAAGGATCAACTAAGGATGACAGAATCTATATTAATGATTGTCAAATACAATATTCATTGTACTGACGAAATAAAGCTAGTAGGAAAATAAATAATAGGAATGACCAAAGAGGCTGCAAAAGGATTTAGACAAGTTAAGAGTGCGTTAGAATATAATGTGGAGAAACGCAAATTGTCTATTTTGGAAGAAGAATGCATTTTTCTGGATGAAGTAGCAACAACATTTTTTAAATTGAATGATTCTGATGTACTGGTGTTTCAAGGGAAATTGGAGGCTTCGGCATGATCCACAGGATGTTAACATGCAATTACAAGAAGTATCAAAACAAATACAATATCAGCCTTTATTACCAAGGGATTAAATATGAGCCAATTTTATTGTAATTATTTAGGGCCATTTAGACAAGCTGTGTAGTTTTTGTCTTATAGAATCCCTGCAGTTTGGAAGCAGGCCCTTCTGCCCTTGGAGCCCACACCAACCCTCTGAAGAGTATCCCACCAAAATCTACCCACATACCCTATATTTCCCCGAGCTAATCCTCCTAACCTGCACATCTGTGGGCACTATGGGCAATTTAGCATGGCTAGTCCACCTAACCTGCACATTTTTGGACTGTGGAAGGAAATGGAACACCTACAGGGGACACGGGAAGAATGTGCTAAATCCACACAAACAGCCAGTGGAAGGATGGAATTGAACACAGGTTCCTGCCATTGTGAGGCATCAATGCTCACCATTGAGCCACTGTGCCACCTATCTCTTTAGCTAAGGAGGGATATATTTGTCTTCGAGGAAGAGCAGTAAATGTTTGTGAATTGTCAGAATTTCCTGTGAGAAAGATTAAGTGATCTAATTAAAGTGTTACATTCTTAAGGGCTTGAAAGATTAAATGCTGAGAGGATATTTTTATTTGACTTTGGGGTCAAGTCTCAGATGAAGAATTGACTTATTTAGGATTAAATTTAAATTAAAATCTTCACTCTGTTTTGAGAATCTTTGGAATTCTCGACATATTCTCTGCATAGAGAGCTACAGATTTTTTAGTGAGTAGATTCAGTTTATAGTTGAAAAGGTTTATGAATACTGAGGAAATCAAGTAACGTGGAGATAAGTACGGAAAGGTACAGCTGAGGCAGTAGCTCAGTCCAGAATGGCAAACCAGCACTGTGAGGGTTCAAATTTCCACTCGTGCTTCTATGTTTCATGTTCTTATGAGTAATGTTACAGGTTACCAATCTGAAATATTGATAATTTGGCAACACTGGTCAGTGAGACAACTATGAAAGAACATAAAGTTAAAATAATCATGAAGTTAAATGAGAGGCTGGGGAATATATTAGCAGGTAATTATATAGTTTTTAGAAAAGTGGAACATTACATACACTATGAGAAATAGTGGAATTGTGGAGCTAGCTGACTATTTAGAAAATTTTTGACATCATGAGCTGAATGGAATGAGTCAAATAATCTGTTTCTAATCCTCAATTTATTGCCTGTTGGGAAGAGGAAGACAACCTTTGCTGAGATTCTGATGGCTTTTGTTTGTATTGTGTGTGTGTCAGCTTTTAAAATATTATTTACTGTTACTGTTTTCTATCAGCCTCGTTCTATTTCAAGCTCACCAGTAATGGTAGCTCATCAAGCTCAGCCAATTTATCAGCAGCCAGCATACCATTATCAGGTAAGAACTTATCTTATTCAGATGATATTATACCTTTTGTGAATCAGGACATGTGGTTCTGATGTTTTGAAGAGGTATTAGATTTTATAAGAGCATGTTTCTGGCAGGGGCTCCTTGAGCCAGGAACACCCGGTGGATGTACTGCAATCTCAGGCACTTCTCAATTAATTCGAAACCCTGTTGGTCCTAAATTCCTAAAATGCACTCATTTTCCATTTTTGAATATTAAGATGAAAAAATTGGTGAATGTGCAAAACATGGGACTGCCTTGATGTGTTGAAATTGTTTTTAATTCATAAAAGATATGGGTTAGTTTGTAAGTGTTCTAATTTGCTTATGAATGAGATTTCTATCTTTAAGATACTGAATGGCAACCAGTGCTAGGTTTTTTCTCCCAACTTTTATGTCATTGCCTATCACATGATGAAATTGACTGGGATCTTCATGGCTGATTTTGACTAACGCAGCACAGACTTGGAGTTAGAATTTGTGCCAGATCAAAATATACTTTGCCACAAGTGAATTTCATAGAGACCCCCGTGAGTGTGCTTTGGAGACACAGAAGAACATGTGGACTCCTTCGTGTAGCTTGAAAGTACAGTATGTTCTTCTATAACGCAATGGTTAATTGGTGTGCAATCCACATTAAAGACAAAATGCGCTTTAGAAACATCATTTTAAGTTTTGCCACTGTAATCACACTATAGCTCGCACACATTTTAAAAGTTTGCACTGTAGAAACAGCGTCCGCAATTCGTGAATCGTGTTACAGTGAATTCATATTGACAAAACACACATTATAACAGAAGGACCTGTATCAATCCATTTTGATACAGGAAATGGTTACAATTGAAGACAATATTTCTAAGTAGCACTTAGACATGGAAAGAGACAACTGAACCAATTCAGCCTTCCTACCTCTATATTCGCAACAGAGTAAAATTAAAATGTTCAAAGACTCAAAATCGACCTCAATGACTTAGAGTCATAGAGATGTACAGCACGGAAACAGAACCTTCGGTCCAACTCATCCATGCCGACCAGATATCTCACCTGTAATGGACAGCGAAGAATTACACTAGGATCTTGATCAGATGGGCCAGTGGGCTGAGGAGTGGCAGATGGAATTTAATTTAGATAAATGCAAGGAGCTGCATTTTGGGAAAGCAAATCTTAGCAGGAATTATACACTTAATGGTAAAGTCCTAGGAAGTGTTGTTCAATAAAGAGACCTTGAAGTGCAGGTTCGTAGCTCCCTGAAAGTGGAGTTGCAGGTAGATATTATATAGTGAAGACTGCCAGCACCTGGCCCATATCACTTCAAACCCTTCCTATTCATATATCCATCCAGATGCCTTTTAAATGTTGCAATTGTACTAACCTCCATTACTTCCTCTGGCAGCTCATTCCATACATGTATCACCCTCTGTGTGAAAAAGTTGCCCCTTAGGTCTCTTTTATATCTTTCCCCTCTCACCCTAAATCTATGCCCTCTAGTTCTGGACTCCCTCACTCCAGGGAAAAGACCTCGTCTATTTACCCTATCCATGCCCCTCATTTTATAAACCTCTATAAGGTCACCCCTCAGCCTCCAACGCTCCAGGGAAAACAGCCCTAGCCTGTTCAGCCTCTCCCTATAGCTCAAATCCTCCAACCCTGGTAACATCCTTGTAAATCTTTTCACAATCCTTTCAAGTTTCACAAGATCCTTCTGGTAGGAAGGAGACCAGAATTGCACACAATATTCCAAAAGTGGCCAAACCAACGTCCTGTACAGCCGCAACATGACCTCCCAACTCCGGTACTCAGTACTCTGACCAATAAAGGAAAGCATACCAAATGCCTTCTTCACTATCATATCTACCTGCAACTCCACTTCCAGGGAACTATGAACCTGCACTTCAAGGTCCCTGTTCAGCAACATTCCCTGGGACTTTGCCATTAAGTGTGTAAGTCCTGCTAAGATTTGCTTTCCGAAAATGCAGCACCTCGCATTTATCCAAATTAAACTCTATCTGCCACTCCTCAGCCCATTGGCCTATCTGATTAAGATCTTGTTGTAATCTGAGGTAATCTTCTTCGTTGTCCACTCCACCTCCAATTTTGGTGTCATCTGCAAACGTACTAACTGTACCTCTTATGCTCCCATCCAAATCATTTATATAAATGACAAAAAGTAGTGGACCCAGCACTAATCCTTGTGGCACTCCATTGGTCACAGGCCTCCAGTGTGAAAAACAACCCTCCACCACCACCCTCTATCTTCTACCTTTGAGCCAGTTCTGTATCCAAATGGCGAGTTCTCCCTGTGTTCCATGAGATCTAACCTTGCTAACCAGACTCCTATTGGGAACATTGTCGAACACCTTACTGAATAAAAACCAATCCAAGACTGAATAATCAAATCCAGACAGCAGGTTTGTACCCTAAATAAAAGACTTAACTAATTATGAGTAGTACAGTAGATTTAGCAGAGCTAATAGAGTAATGTAATTGATGTCAATGATTTAAACTCAGTAACCTTCTATTTACAACCCCATTCACACAGAAGATAGACAGGCAAACAAACATAGTTCAGGGATAAGTGAAAGGAAATAACAAAACTGGCTGTGTTACATAAACAGTTTTCATGCTATGTTGTTCTAACACCATACATGATTGTTTCCTGGTTGATTTTTCTGAAGACATCAGTCAGGACTACCTTTTCATTTCACTCTTAGGATGTTTCAGCAAGACTTGTAAAGTTAGTTTCTACTCTGTGCGCATCTTGTGGCTGATTATGGGAGGTTAAACAGGAAGCTTTCAAACGTTCATACTTTACACCTTCAATACTTCAGCATCAACATCCAAACTCCTGTCAAAAACACAGTCTAAACAAAAGCAATTCAAACTCTACAGACCCTCCTTCTGTTTCACCATGATGTTCTTCACTTGACTTGCTGGGTACTGACCTTGTTAACATCAAATATCTGCTATTTGGTTAGACATGCTACTTTACCTGGTTTTGAAGACAATGGAACACATTGATCAAAAACCAACCTGCAACGAACTTCAGGCCTGGCCTCAAACAAACAACAGCTTGTTAATACAAGATGCTGCCCACAGTCCAAAAGTCATCTTAAGCTCACAGTTCACAGCTTCAAACCAAAATTGATAAAATAATAAAATAAAAATAACAAAACATCAGCAAGCATTCAAACAGAACATACTTTCCTTGTGATTTTAATTGTACATATTTTGAGTTACATTCAAGTTTCTTCTGCACATTGCAAAAAGTACAATGTTTTACCAACTTTGAAGTAGAGTAGCAAATGGAGGCATTTGAAGAGAACATTTGGTTGAATATTCTACGTTTGTGCTCATGACGTATGATATATCCTTGACACAGGATTTTCCATCGTCTAGACAGAAGCAACATTTTATCAGTTTTGATGAAGAGTTCTCCCCTTGACTTGCTGGGTACTCAAAGCGTTAGCTCTTTGCTTTCTCTGTCATTTGACCTGAGAAGGAGGAAAAGATTGAATGACTGAGAGTGGGTGGTGAGGGAAGAGTTGTACAAGTATGGGAAATTGGGACAAAGGGCTGCTGAATGAATGAGTATCCAACATATGAACATTTCCTGCATTTATGAATTTACTGTACTTTATATTGTTCTGCATTTTATGTAAAACTATTTACGCATGGATTTGGAAGTGGAACACTGGCAAACTGGGGTCTGCTTGTATGATCTATCACACGCAAGCTTTAACATACTAAATGTTACTATGCTTCTTTATGATTGTTTCATTTTACTGGTATCACAATTTTCAAGGTTTCTAAAAAATCCAGTCAGTTCTGCTATATCGCAGTAGTTCTGTTCTCATGGAATCATGTCTTATAAGAAAATTGCATTATAGCAGTCCCATTTAAACTAATGGGTCCAGAATCACGTTATAACCAATACACATTTTAAAGCAGTGCCCCCATTTTGTCAATTGTATTATAGCGAATTTGTGTTAACAATACACACTTTATAGCAGAACGACCTGCAGATATTTTTTCAAGGAATGTGAACATCACTGATGAGGACAACCTTTATTGTTCATTCCTAACTGCCCTTCTGAGTTAAAATGGGATCACATTGAAAAATGATTTGTGAAGCACTGCCTTAGTCCTTTGTTTTACTCCAGCAAGGTAGTGCTGTATTCTTCATGTGGACTTCATCCTGGATTTAAATGTGTTATATGCATTGAATGCTGAAATGCTGAGGTTACTTTGGTGATTTGAAACAAAATGCATTAGTCCACAGGCGTGATGGTTATAGGAAGTCAGTAAAAGGAATACTAATGTTTATACACTTGATGTCCAAAGACCGCTATAATTATACAGTTGTTTGTCACAAAAAAATTTGGAACTTTTTTGTCTTCTGCCACTCTCATCCTCTGCATGCAGCTAACATTCCCATGCTGTTCATTGCCTGTACACTTCAGATGGCTTAATATTGCAAGGGCTACTAAAATAATCTACTGCTGTAACAATTGATAAATGTTCCTAATGAAATGAGCCAGTATTTTGATATTTGGAGGAATGGCTGGATATGGCAGAACATATGCCAAGTTTTCTTACATTGCACTGGTGACTTGGTTTCAAGACATGGAAGGAAGTATTGACTTTCATCCATTAGAGTGACTGATACATGGTCAGATGACACGTAAGAAAAAAAAAGACAAAGGTCAGTGCCAAGAGTGTAGATCCGTGAAAGTGGATGCAATGCAAGAAGAAGTTTAATGACCTAATGACCCATGACAAGTTTGCACAGTCTTAAGTTTGCTCTTCAAATAACACTGCTTCATAATTCTCAACCTGCTTATTTCCCCACATCCCATTCACCCATCTATCAATGTCAAGTACTAAACCTGAACCCCTGAATTTATAATACCCATCCTCACACATTGCACTATTTCAAAACATGAGAGAAGTCACTCCCACAACTCTGTCACACTGGCTGCTATTCAGGTCTGATAACCACATGAAACATATTACAGAACAATCTGTAATGCATAATTTTATATTCTTTACTGCAGGAGAAGATACTATGTAACTGAAGGCAGTAGGATATATCTGGAGGAGGACAAGAACACCCACAGTTTTAACCTCCTGCATGTAACGGTGCTGGATCATGAAAAGAGACTGTGACCTTTGGTGGGACTCAAGGGATTGTTGCTGTTTGTATGTGCCCTTTCATTCCTCTGTCTAATCTCACAGAGTCTTTGGACTTTTGAGATATGGGTAGTATAGGACCACAATCTTACTTTCTCCTCTCCCCTCAAAAGAAACCATCTTGTCCTTTTCTGATTTTAGATATCCAACTATTGGATCCTATCCTATCAGGAAGAAAATGCTGAAAATGAAGTGTTATCACTTAAATCTTACATTTGCAAACACCAACTCAAAAGCAGTCACTGCATGTATTTTAAAGGCCAGGAGAGAGAGAGTATCTGCAAATGTAAAGATGTTGGGCAAAACATGAGAGGAGCCAAGGTGGAAAGAAAATACAGAATTGCTGCCAGTTCACTGAATGTTGAGTTCACACATTATTTCAGTTGCAATGGAGTAAGATTAAAACTTAGATTATGCCACAGAAACAAAAATTTTGTGTACAGGCTTTCTCATACACTCTGAGGAGAATGAAGGCATGCATTTGGCATAGTGCTTTGAGTAGAGCTTGGAGATTATCCTTGCCAACATTCAACAAGTGATCACATCCATTGCTTACCTCTGAAACCCAACACAATGAAGCAGCTGATAAGGCAATATCAAAGCTATGATGCAGTGCAAGCAGCTTCCATCGGTAGCCTGAATGCTACAAGGGATATCAGAATATGTCTTTTGGCTGCTGCCTTTCAAAGGGACTTCCTGAAAGTATTTTTCGAAAGGTTTGGGATTGTTGCGATGCTATACCAGACGGTGTCATTGGCATAATGATAAATAATTCAGCAATCTTCTACAGGTCTTAACATTACTACTCTCAGTTCAATAATTCTGAAAATTACCTGACCAGCTTAACCTAAACTGAGTAGTTTTGGGCCTGGAAAGACTGACTTTAGTGGATATCATCTTGGTCTAGGCTACAGCAAAGTCACTTGCCCAGTCTTCTCAGTTGAAGATCATCACTCTTCTCCCACGTTTTTAAAGATGCCGAGGAACAAACTCAGAGGTGCTCTGAGTTAGTCTAAAGCACATGGAAAATGGACACTTTACAGGTGATCACTTTAGTCTTATCTGTGTTGTGTAACTAATTTCTAAATTGTGCTGGAATGTGCATTTTCATGATGGAAAGAAGGCAATGTAGCACCAAGCAATAGAAGAGAGGTAAAGAGCATGGGACTGTCAGCATTTGAAAAGTCTTATGATTAAAGGTACAGGTCACTCTTCTACAACGTGCATTTCATCATCGCGATTTGGCTGTAACGCAATTAGTGAATTAGGGAACAACTTCTTTAAAACACAAGCTCCCATTGGCTCTCACATGATTCCATCCCCAGCACTAAGTGTTGCAGTGCACTGAGGAATGGACTAGTGTCGACATCACATGGTTGGTCAGCTAGTACTTGCATGCAGTTTGACAGAAGCTTCTCCCAGAATTTCTTCATGATTTTAAAGGTGTTGAACCATTAGAGGAGCTTCTAGCAATCAAAGAACATTGCATTGCTCTTGCAAAGCAAGTTGGATTTGAAGAAATGGAGACTGAGGATGTTGAGGAGCTGCTTGAGTCCCATTGTGAAGACCTCTCCACAGCTGATCTCCAATACTTTGTTGCTGTGGGGGAAATTGTAGCTCGAGCTGAAAGCAATGAAGTCCAGGAATGCAGCACCACAAGAGTTTTCCATTTCTCTTTTATCTTCTACCCTGAGGGAAGTTGAGAAGCAGTTGCAGCTCTTAGAAGACCATGACGACAACGCAGAATACAGCAGGATAGTAGTTAGTGGAATGAAGTCTTATCGGGCACCCTATGAACAGCTTCTTCATGAAAGAAGAAAGATGGCAAAGTGGCAAAAACTAGATGCTTTTTTTTTAAGCCAACCCCCAAGAAACACTCTGAGAACAATGAATCACAACCATTCACTCCTGAAATAAATATTTTGTTGTAACCCTGCACCTGAAAGGGATGATGATGATGATGCTAATGATGACCCTCAGCCTTAATTCAGTACTGTAACTCAGCAAACTCAGAAGCCTCTTCAAGTTACTTTCCAGTATTTTAAGATAAAGTTTAAATTGTACTTCATCAAGATATATGATTCTACCATTTACTTAGACGGTGCTATAATTTGTGTTAGGCGAGGTAGTATTTTCATTTTGATGTTTACTGATATTTTTGTAGGTCGGCCCCAATCCTGTTTTTCCCATTGGCATCATTATTTCTGTTGCGCGATTTTCAATACTGTGAGGTAGTACGAGAACGCAACTGTCGTGTTATAGAAGAATAGATTATAGTCCTGATAAATAATTTGATTAGGTGGAACCTAAAGGGATCGTCTGTGTTGTAGTGTCTGTTTATATTAATGTTGCATTTAAACACCATCTAATTTTTTCTCCCTGCTCCTGCTCCTTAGGTCTGTTCCATAAACTGGGTTTTTGTTTTAGATTGGAGTTACGAATCATCATTGAGTAACATTGGTTACTCAATATCCAAGTCCAGACGTGGACTTGACATGATGTTTTAAATAAAGGTGATATAGAAGAATGCCATAAATTGATGTAACTGCGATTACTTCCAGGATAATGAGTATCAAACAGCTTAATGTGCTGCTGTGAGTGCACACAGTTGCACAGTAACAAAGTGGAATCTTCTTCTTTCATAAACGAGGAAGAATTTAAAGGAGTTGCATGAAAGGCAGTATGGATGCAGTCAGTGACACCTTTAACGCAGGGAAAATCTGCAGCCCATATTAAACTGACCTGTCTCTGGCAGTAGGAATAAGGTAGAAGTGTTCTGCAATGCTTTGAAAGCCTCAGTGACTTATTATTTAAAAGATTTACACTGCAAACATGCTTGTATCCCAAGCAGCTACTTGGAAAGAGGCTGTGGACAAATATTAGGAGCTACAGTCATCTTGACAGGTGTAGGCATTGATGTTAATAAACAAATGTAATGTTAGCAATGGAAATAAGACAATGGGAGCAGAAATTAGGCTATTCGGCCCATCAAATCTGTTCCACCATTTAATTATTGCTGATAAGTTTTTCAACCCCATTTTCCCACTTTCTTCCTGTTACCTTTGATTCCCTTGGCAATCAAGTACTTATCTATTTTTGTCTTAAATCTACTCACTGACCTAGCCACAACAGCCCTCTGTAGCAATGAATTCCACAGATTCATCACTCTCTGGCTAAGGAAGCTTCTCCTCATCTTTGTTCTAAATGGTCTTCCCTTTAATCTAAGGCTGTGCCCTTGGCACCTCACCTCTCCTCATCTTCCCAAGGTCCACTCTGTTCAGGTCATTCAATATTTTGTAAGTTTCAATCAGATCTCTCCCTCATCCTTCTAAACCCCATTAAATATAGACCCAGAGTCCTCAAACATTCATCATATGTTAAACCTTTCATTCCTGGCATCATTCTCATGAAACTTCTCTGGACTCGCTCTCAGGCTAATACAGCCTTCCTGAGGTATGAGGCCCAGAATTGCTCAGAATACTCTAAATGTCGTCTGACCAGAGCTTTATAGCCTCAGGTGTAGATCTCTGCTTTTATATTGTAATCCTCTTGAGATGAATGGCAACATTGTTTCGACTTCCTAATTACAGACTCAACCTGCAAGTTTACCTGAAGGGAATCCTGGACTAGGACTCCCGAGTCCCTTTGTATTCCAGATTTCTGAATTTTCTCCCCATTTAGAAAATGGTTCATGCTTCTATTCTTCCTACCAAAGTGCATGACTTCACACTTTTCCACATTGTATTTCATCTGTCACTTTTTAGCCCACGCTCCTAACCTGTCTAAATCTTTCTACAGCCTCCTTGCCTCCTTAATACTACCTGCCCCTTAGCTGACTCAAAACATTTTGAACCACATAACATTTTCAGTTTCAATACACTCTTTTATTTCTGCTCAGCCGACGAGAGATACGGAATCAAACACCAAAGGAGTACTCAAGCTTCCTTGTGGCGGACTCTTCACAGATCTCTGATCTCTAGCATAAAAGCAGTATATTTTATAGCCCTCATGTGCATGACTAATTCACTTTCTCTCATTCCCACATGATTTAATATTACTACCTCTAGTAGAGTTCTCGTAAGTCAAAAGTAGATAAGCAAAGCAGCTGGTTTAAATGTTACTACATCTGGTATTGTTCACATAAGACAAAAGTAGATAAAGCAAGGTAGTTAACAATGTTCTATTGATTAAAATTAAAAACAGCCCAGTCCTAGTACTGGGAAGAAACATATGCATGAACAACTCCAAGGTTATGCAAAAGTGCGTGCATTCTTTTAATTCTTGATTCTTAACAGCCACTGTGACTGCAGCTCCCACTTCAAACTTGTAAGGCAAATCATTATTACAAATAGAGACTTTTAACTATTGATTCCCAATACATTATCACCTCCACCTATATTTGTATCATCTGCAAACTTAGCTGGAATCCTTTCAGTTCTTTGAACCAGAAAGTGAAAAGCTGTGGTCCCAGCATTGATTCTTGTGGAACATTACCAGTTATTAGCTTCCATCCTAAGAAGGACTCTTTTATCCCCACTGCCTGCCTTCTGCCAGACAGCCAATCTTCTATCCGTGCTAGTACCTGGCCTCTAACACCATGAGCCCTTATCTTACTCAGTAGCGTCCTGTGTGGCACCTTATCAAAGGCCTTCTAGAAGTCCAGATAGATAATATCTATTGACTGTCCTTGGTCTAACCTGCTCATTACCTCCTCAAAGAATTCTAACAGTTTAGTAAGGCATGACCTCTCCTTGATAAAACAATGCTGACTTTGCTCTATTTTACTATGCATTTTCAAGTATTCAGAATTAAAGCCATAAGACATAGGAGCAGAAATAAGGATATTCAGCCCATCAAGTCTGCTCTGCTATTCAGTCATGGCTGATAAATTTCGCAACCCCATTCTCCCTCTTTCACCCCATAACCCTTGCTCCCCTTGACACTCAAGAACCTATCTATCTCAGTCTTAAATATAAGTGACCTGGCCTCCACAGCCTTCTGTGGCAATGAACTCCATAGATTCACCAATCTCTGGCTGAAAGTTATTCCTTATCACCTTTCTAAATAGTCTTTCCTTTATTCTAAGGCTATACCCTCGGGTCCTATTCTTTACTACCACTGGAAATAATTTCCCAATATCTACTCTGTCCAGGCCATTTAGTATTCTGAATGATTTAATTAGATCACCCATCATCCTTCTAAACTCCATTGAGTATAGACTCAGAGTTCTGAAACGTTCCTCATATATTAATCTTTTCATGCTTGGGATCATTCTCATGAACCTCCTCTGAACACACTCCAGAGTCAGTACATCCATATTGAGATATGGGGCCCAAAGCAGTACACAATATTTCAAATGTGGTCTGACCAGAGCCTTTTAGAGCCTTAGAAGTACATTCCTGCTTTCCATTCAAGTCCTCTCAAAATAAATGCCATCATTGCATTTGGCTTCCTAAATACTGACTAACCCTGCAAGTTTACCTTGAGAGAATCCTAGACAAGAACTCCTAAGTCTCTTTGCACTTTATGCTTCCGAATTTTCTCCTCATGTAGAAAGTAGTCCATGCATCTATTCTTCCTTCGAAAGTGTATGACCTCACACTTTTCCCACGTTTTACTCCATCTGCCACTTCTTTGCCCACTCTCCTAACCTGTCCAAATCCTTCTGCAGCCTCCCTGCCTTCTCAGTGCTGTCTGACCCACTACTTACTTTTGTATCGTTTGCAAACCTAGCCAGAATGCCCTCAGTTTCTTTATCTAGATCGTTAATTATAAAATCAAAAGGTGTCCCCACACTGAGCATTACAGAACACCACTTGTCACTGGCTTCCATCCTGAGAAGGACACTTTTATTCCTACTGTCTGCTTTCTACCAGACAGCCAATCTTCTATCCATGCTAGCACCTTGTCTCTGACATCATAGGACATTATTTTACTCAGTAGTCTCCTGTGCAGAACTTTATCAAAGACCTTCTTGAAGTCCAGCTAGATAACAGCCATTGGTTGTCATTGATCTAACCTGCGTGTTACTTGCTCAAGAAATTAGAGCAGATTTGTCAGGCATGACCTCTCCTTGATGAAACCATGCTGACTTTGTCCTATTTTACCATACACTTCCAAATAATCAGAAATCTCATCATTCACAATGGATTCCAGGATCTTATCCACGACTGAGATTAGGCTAATCGGTCTGTAATTTTACATCTTTTGCCTTACTCCCTTTTTAAACAGGGATGTCATGTTAGCAATTTTTCCAGTCTCTGGTACCCTCCTCCCTATTCTAGCAATTCCTGACAGATCACTAACGCATCCACTATCTCTTCAGCTATCTCTCGTAGAATCTGGGATGTCATCCATCTGGCCCAGGTAATTTATCCACCTTCAGGCCATTCAGTGTTTCTGGCACCTTCTCTTTGATGATGGCCACTATACTCAGGTCTGCCTTCTCACTCTTGAATTTTTGGAATATTACTTGTGTCTTCCACCATCAAGACTTACGTGAAGTAATCATTCAGTTCCTCAGCCATTTCCTTGTTTCCCACTACCATCTCTCCAGTGTCATGTTCCAGTGACCCAATGTCCACTTTTGCCTCACTTTTGACTTTATATATTGAAAGAAACTCTTACAGTCATCCTTTATATTACTGGCTAGCTTGCCCTCTTATTTAATCTTCTCCCTCCTTATTTCTTTTTTGTTGCCCTGTGTTGGTCTTTGTAAGCTTCCCAATCCTCTGGTTTCCCACTGCCCTTCACCACATTACATGCTTTATCTTTTGCTTTTACGCTATCCTTGACTTTGTTAGTCAGCCATGGTTGCCTCAAACTCCCTGTACTATGCTTCTTTTTCCTCGGGATGGATCTCTGCTGTGTCTCCCAAATTACTCCCAGAAAATCCTTCCATTGCTGTTCCCCTGTCTTTTCAGCTAGGCTCTTGTCCCAGTCAATTCTACCCAGCTCCTCCCTCAATGTCTTTGTAGTTGCCTCTGGTTCTATCTTCTCCTTCTAAAATTGCAGAATAAATTCAATCATATTCTGATTACTGCCTCTGAAGGGTTCCTTCACCTTAAGCTCCCTTATCAAGTCTGCCTCATTGCACAACAATGAATCCAGTATTGCCTGTTCCCTTGTGGGCTCCACCACAGGCTGCTTCAAAACGCCATCTCATAGACATTCCATAAATTCCTTTTCTTGCAATCCACTACCAACCTGATTTTGCCAGTCCACCTGGATATTGAAATCCTCTGTGATCATTGTAATTTTGCCTTTGCGACGCATCCTTTTTATATCCTGGTGTATCTTGCACCTCAGCTCCTGACTAATGTTTGGAGGCCTGTACACAACACCAACTATGTCATTTTTACCATTACGGTTCCTCAGTTCTACCCACACAGATTCTACACCATCTGCCCTTACTTCGTTTCTTACTATTGATTTAATTTCATTTCATTTACTAATAAGGCAACCCCACCCCCTCTGTCCACGTGCCCGTCCTTTCGATAGGACATACACATATCCTTAGATATTTAGCTGAAAGTTTTAAACCTGAAATTTTTGTAAAAAATACGCATGCAAGGCAAAATCAGTGCTAAAAAAAAATTGTCGATTTTAGCTGGTGATATTTTGTCAGACATGTTTTCCGGAGCGTTCAAAACTTTCTAAATGCTCAGGAAGGCTCCAAAAACAGTAATTAACCTATAAGTAGTTTATGACACATTTGGTTAGAACTGTTGGAAGAAATGCTGCAATTTGTTTAATATCATGTCCATCTATGTAAGGTTAATATCATTGGCTAGAGTGTGTTATTCACAATAGCAGCACTGTCATCAAAGCATTTCTGTATGTATATTCTCACGTGATCATTTCATTTTTCAAGTTGCCAGAATGCATATTGGCTCAAATCCCTTTTTGACAATCTCTGATACGGAAGCAGCACAGTAATGCACAATACTGTCCTTGTACAGTGGAATAAAGTAAACCTGTAATTTCTTGAGAAAGGTCTGTGAAATATGTATTGTTTTGAAGAATGTTCAGAAAGGAATTAGGAATTTACATCAATTGTGAAGGAGTCAATTGAAATTTTCTTGGATAGTAAGAAATATTGGTTCATGTGACCAGATGACATTTGATCTAGAATCAGTAACAACACAAAGGAAGATAATAAAGTAGCCATATGATTAAAAAAAACTGTAGAGGAGGTGGTGGGCAAATATCCAACTATAAGCACAAGGACAATACTGAGAGACATAATAAAGAATAAATTGAATCCTTGAAGCAATTCATTCTCAAGAAGGGCTCAGTTTTTCAATTAACAGAAAAGAAAATGGAATCTTTTGGAAATCTGTGTGACTATCCCAGAGATAGGGAAAAAAAGTGTTTGTTTTCTTATAAATGACCACACTGCATTGATCACTTGCAGAGGAACTCTAGAAAACTACATCATCAGGTCTGTCATAACTTGAGGAAGACAGGATTCATAAAATTATACCTTGCTGGTGATAATCACACCCACGAAATTCAAAGCTGTCTTTGGATTGTGCTACTTTTATTATATAGTAGTAAGGTTAAATGGTTTGAGACAAAATCTAGCCATTGTCTTTCAGTTTAATTAAGAGTTTAATTCAACTAACTGCACAGCCACCTGGTGGCTGATTGTTGTAGCTCACCACACCTATTTGATTTGTTATCATTAACTCTTGGATGTTTAACATTGGCATTTCTTGTTGCCTTGCCACATGCACATGCTTCCCACCCTTGCTTTGCATCCCTCAGGCATTGCCATTCCTCCTTCAAATAGTATATTGTATCTCTCAGGGCACAAAACAGCTAAACCTTGATGTTGACATAGGTTCCCATACTAATCAGTGATTCATTTAAAAGTGACAATTTTTGAGAATACATCCAGAACTTTAACTAGTTACAGTAATTTATCACACTTCCTGGTTTTAAGCGTAAGTTGCCTGTTAATGTATGTGTAATTTTGCATTGTTTCTGATTGATATTGAAGTAGAAACTTCATGGTTTGCTTGGATCTTGGGTAGCACAGTGATTAGCACTGGTGCCTAATTGCACCAGGCACTTGGGCCAAATTCCAGTCTTGGGTGACTGTCAATGTGGAATCTGTACATTCTCCTCACATCTCTGTGGGTTTTCTCCAGGTGCTCTGCATTCCTCCTACAGTCCAAAGATATGCAGGTTTGGTGAAATTGGCTGTGCTTTAAAAAAAATTGTCCATACGGTAGTTCTGGGATAACACTCATTTTGGCAGTGCGATTTGACTATAACATCGCTGCAGAATTAGGAAATGGTATTTTCAAGAACACTTACTGACATTTGCAATGGCGCAATTGCAGCAGGGTTTGGTTCACATGCTTTGTTCTGCCCATGCACCGATGTCCACGCTGTGCTGCAAATGTGCTGGTGTCTGTGCCATTCTGCGCATGCGTGACGTTGGTGCCAGAAGCATCTGTTCAGCACATGCACTGATGTCTGTGCTGAAGTCTCTGCATCGTTCTGCACATGTGTGAGGTCAGCGCTGGCCTTTGTGCGTTGTGTGCATGTGCTGATGTCACCTACCAGCAGAGCAGCTTTCTATGAGAGGTATTATACAGAGAGCAGCTTTCTTACATTTTTAAAATGTACTCTGTTAAATTTACTTTTGTTTTGTTAATAAATATAATTTCAACCTTCATTCAGGCTGTGCCATACTTTGCGTTAGACTTTTGGGTGATTTTTGAGCAATCATGAGTGATATGTTTTGGTGGTCTGCTCCAACCCCACTTTTCCCATAGGCCCCATTATTTTTATTAAGCTGGGTTTTGCTAGAATGCAACTATGGTGTTATAGAACTACCTGTAGTTTTGAAGAATGTGCAGGTTAGATGGGTTGGCCATAGTAAACATCCCATGTAGGTTATGGGGATGGAGTGGATCTGTATTGGATGTGTTTTGGAGACTCCGTGCAGACTTGGTGAATTAAATGGCCTGTTTCTGCACTGTAAGGATTCTGTGTTGACGAGTTTGGAGCTTGTGATGAGCTTGATTGGCAAGCCTTTTTGGGCTCCTTGTGGTCTCCTAGGTTTTGGCGGGGTAATGGAGGAGGCTCTAGCTAAAATGCTTTTATCCCTGATGAGAAAATCCATCATCACAAAGGGTGTTTGAAGGCATTCGAATGCTACTCATTTCCCTTACTGCTAACCCTGCACCATCATGACTTTTCTGTTTCCCAGATTGTCACAGTACCCTGGATCTCAGATTGATTGTCATTTTATTAGCAGGTACCGCTTTCCTGCTATTCATTAATGAGAAAATTGTTGTTGGACTCTGAATGGCCAGCAGCCCTCGACACTTAATGCATGTCTTTCCAGAGGAGGTAACTCAGGTATCTTGTTGCTTCAGCTAGCAGGCAAGACCCTCTGTGCCTCCATAGAATTCTTCCAGACCTTCTTTCTGAAGAATGTTGGTAATTCCTTAATTTGCCAGTAATTTGGTAGATTTGGTTACTTTGGTTTAAAGTTTTACCACAAGGATCATACCATTTACTAGACTGATTTCTGATTCTGCCAGCCTTGCAAGCAGTAAATTCGAGGCATCTACCTCAGAATGAAATAATGTTCTTCAGTTCCTCTCTAATCCATTACTTAGGGCACAATTTTCACAAACAGCAGCTGGAAATGCTTATTGGTAATGTATATGGCTAGTCAGTGAGACTTTGCCCTCAGGTTCACAAGAGGGAGTGCATTAATTTTCTACCAACAGAGTTGTGTACTATTCATGAGGTCCACTTATCCCCTCACCTGAGAACTATTTTCATGATGAAAAGATAACACGTATACTGTGGGAAATTTAACCAGTTATCTGTCTTCATAGTACAAGTTACAATATGTCATAATGAGCAGTGTTACTTAACTAAGTATAGTTAACTAACTTTAGTTTCTTCTTTTCTTCTTTTGAATGTAAGATCAGAGTTCTGTGACAACCTGATCTAATTTTATTGAGGTACAGTTAGTACTTCCTAGTTCAATTATTCAAAGTTACGTGAACCTATTCTGATTTATGCTTATATATGTAAATGTCAGTGCTCGATTTATGATCTAAAATTTCCCTTTTATCTTGTCTATAACAAATTGATCAAACTCGGCAGGACTTTTCCATAGAAAGTAATCATCATGTATCATAAAACATACCTGCAGGTTTCTCTTTGTGACACCAGTAGAATGCTGCTCGATTTCCTTTTGGAAAGAAGACCTAACTGAAAAATATCATATCCTCAACACATCATTCATCTGTAAATACACTTGTTCATTTCCACAACTTTCTTTCTATATTACTCATTTTTTAAGTGGCTTCAAAATGCTTCTTGGAACGTTTTCATCCTGCCATATGCAGCTTTTGTGTCAGTGGACCTACACAAATCTATTCATAATTCCACAAATATTTAGCTAGAAGAGCTTAGAAAATCCATCTCAACTGTACCCTCAAAATCTTGAGTAACTTGTCTGGATTCAACTTTGTATCCAGTCTGACAGTACTTCTTCTTCTGTTTGTATCGATCTGTCAGACAAGTTTGGATTTCCTCTACCTGGCGCTTCTGTATAGATAGCAAATTCCTCCAACTATCCAATTCTTTGCTTTCATCCTTCATAGTTAATCATTTCATTCGTTTGCAAACACTAAAACTTCCTGACCATCAGGGTGTTATTACAAGTGGTGTTCCAAAGTGTTCTGTAATCTTTATTCTGTTGCATGGGTTACATTGCAGCCTTCTCTTCCTTTCTGTAATACAGCTACTTGGATCTCTCCCTCTCATGTTCAGATATTCTTTTGCCATTACAGCAACTCCTTATTTAAAGTTGTGTTCCTGAACGTCACAACATTAAGTTAAATGTCTTTAAATGAATAATATTTTCCAATTAATTGGGGGAGAGTGGTGGAAGGAGTGAAGTGAGCAAATAGGAGGGGATGGAGCCCAGAGAGAGAGAGAGAGAAAGACACAAAAGAGATAGATAAATAAAGTAAAACTATATAAGTGATTATAAGAGCTAAGAGTGTGGAAATGGGTTAGCTGATGAGATAATGTAATGGGTCTGGAGGTATGTGGCTTTGGGTGACCATGTTAAAAGTAATTCAGGTCAAAACAGGAATAGGTGTGCCATTGCTAAAAAAAAAGAAATTTGGAATCAGGCTCTAAAGTTATTGAACTCGATGTTGAGTTCTCAAGACTGCAAGGTCCAAACCAGAAAATTAGATGTCTTCAAGCTTTCACCTGAGGCTTGCTGGAATACTGCAGCAGGCCTGAGACAGAAACGTTGGCATGGGAAAATGGTAATGTGTTAAGTAGCAGGCAACGACAAACTTGTCATTCTTGCAGCCAGAATGTAGGTGTTCTGCAAAGCAATCACCCAGCCTGCATTTTGTCTCCCCAATGTCCAGGAGACCGCATTGTGAACAGCGGATACAGTAGACTAGATTGAATGAGGTACAGATAAATTGTTACTGCACCTAGAAGGTATATTGGGTCATGGCTACTGAGGAGGCAAACAGGTAGGTATGTATAGCTTCTGCAATTGCATGGGAAGATGCGTTGGAGTTGTGGAGATGTTGGGAATGGAGGAGGAAGGAACCAAAGTATTTTGGAGGAGACATTCCTCCAAAATTCTGGCAGGGGAGTATGTGTCTGGTTGTGGTGGTGATGGGAATGGTGTCTTATGATACTTTGGCTGTGGAGGCTGGTGGGGTGGTAAATGAGACCAAAGGAGCCCTATCCTTGCTGTGGGAGGGTAAGTAAAGGATGAGGGCCAAAGTGCAAGAGAAGGGCAGCACGGTGGCACAGTGGGAGGGTGGCACGGTGGCTAGCACTGCTGCCTCACAGTGCCAGAGACCCTGGTCCAATTCCCGCCTCAGGCAACTGTCTGTGTGGAGTTTGCAAATTCTCCCTGTGTCTGCATGGGTCTCCTCCAGGTGCTCTGGTTTCCTCCCACAGTCCAAAGATGTGCAGGTTAGGTGAATTGGCCATGCTAAATTGCCCGTAGTGTTAGATGTAGGGGAGTGGGTCTGGGTGGGTTGCTCTTCGGAGGGTCAGTGTGGGCTTGTTGGGCCGAAGGGCCTATTTCCATAGTGTAAGTAACCTAATCTAATGACTAAGGGCCCTGTCAACCGGTGTAGCATAAAATCCTCAGTTGAGGAAAAATTTGGACACTTTTGAGCCCCCCCCCCGCAGAAGGTAGCATCATCAGAACAGATGCGACAGAAGAGGAGAAACTGGAAGAATGGGATGGAGTCCTTCCAGGAAACAGGGTGTGAGGATGTATAGTCTTGGTAACGTAGGAGTCTGTGTATTTATAATGTATACTGGTTGGGTCAGTAGGACTTTCCTCATCAGAAAGAAATATTGAAATATTACACCTTTTAAGTCGAAGATGTGCCATAAGGATCAGTGCTGGTTCCACTGTTTTCTGCCATTTCGCTTTAGAATTAGATTTTATTGTCACATACTCAAGACAGGAGTACAGTGACAAGTTTGCAACGTCACCTCTCATGGTACAAATCTTAGATACGAAAAGAAGAATTTTTAAAAAGTTGCATTACTTAGTGATTCATGGTATAAGTTAAGATTTGGTTAAAAGGATAAACATTACAGCAGATAAACAGATTACAGATAAACATACGTTGCAGTAGATCTCAGCGCAGGGATATCCACACATGGTCTGACCGGCCTCACAAGCCACTGATCACATGCGCTGGATTGTCTCTGCTCCCCTCCATGCCTCCAGCCCATACCACTCCACTCCAGGTTTCAGCCACACTGCTCCATGCCTCTATCCCACTCGGCACCAACTCTCAGCCACTGCTCCACACTGCTACATGCCTCCAACCTGTTCCACTGCAGCTCTCAGCTGTTCCACACCACTCCAGACCTCCAGCACACTTCCCTCTGGCTCTTATCTGTTTCAAGTTAAGTTTTTCTCATCAAAAAAAACCCTTCTTAAAATCTTAGGAAAAAGGAGAGAGAAAGTAAAAGAAAAGAAAAAGGCAGAGCCCCAGGCTGAGAAGCCTGGACACTGCCTACTCTGCCTCTGCCATTTTGACAATTATCCCACTCATGGCACCATCTTACATATAAAGTACCGAGTACAAATCTTCGAGGAATAACAAAAAAAAATAGCATTATCTTACATTACAAGTTAGAAATAAGGCATAGTTAAAAGGAAAAACATTACAATCAGATAAACGGAATACAAATGAACAGTCAGTAGATCAGCGCAGGGACTTCCACACATGGTCTATATAAATGAGTTAAATAAATAAATGCTGGACACACTTTCCTCATTCCTGATGAAGGGCTTATACTCGAAACGTCGAATTTCCTGTTCCTTGGATGCTGCCTGACCTGCTGCGCTTTTCCAGCAACACATTTTCAGCTCTGTAAATATAGGATGTTTGGTTAGTCAATTTGCAGATGATATCAAAATTGTACCTCAAAAAGGTTACCTTGGAGTGCAGCAGGACCTTGATCCGATGGGCCAAGGAATGGCAAATGGAATTTAATCTAGATAAATGTGAGGTGCTACATTTTGGTAGGGCAAATTAGAGCAGGAATTAAACACTTAATAGTAAGGTCCTGTAAGTGTTATGTAACAAAGAGATTTTGGAGTACAGGTTCATAGTTTGTTGAAAATGGAGTCGCGTGTAAGACAGGACAGTGAAGAAAGTGTTTGGTATGCTGCATTGAGGATAGGACAAGACATTGGGTAGGCCACTTTTGGACTATGGGGTAAAAACAATGACTGCAGATGCTGGAAACCAGATTCTGGATTAGTGGTGCTGGAAGAGCACAGCAGTTCAGGCAGCATCCAAAGTGCAGCGAAATCGACATTTCGGGCAAAAGCCCTTCATCAGGAATAAAGGCAGTGAGCCTGAAGCGTGGAGAGATAAGCTAGAGGAGGGTGGGGGTGGGGAGAAAGTAGCCTCCATGCTTCAGGCTCACTGCCTTTATTCCTGATGAAGGGCTTTTGCCCGAAACATCGATTTTGCTGCACTTTGGATGCTGCCTGAACTGCTGTGCTCTTCCAGCACCACTAATCCAGAATCCACTTTTGGACTATTGCAATCAATTCTGATCTCCTGCCCATTGGAAAGATGCTAAATTTGAAAGGGTGCAGAAAAGATTTAGAACAATTTTGCCAGGGCTGTGCGATTTGAATTATAAGCCGAGGGTGAATAGGCTGGGAGTATTTTTGCTGGAGTTTCAGAAGTTGAGGGGTGACCTTATAGAGGTTTATAAAATCATGAGGGGCATGGATAGGTTCAATTTACCCGGGGTAGGGAGTCCAAAACTAGAGGGCGTAGGTTTAAGATGACTAGTAAGATTTTGAAGGGACCTAAGGGACAACTTGTTCACGCAGAGGGTGGTGCTTAAATGGAATAAGCTGCCAGAGAAAGTGGTAGAGGCTAGTACAATAACAACATTTAAAAGGCATCTGGAAGAGCATATGAATAGTAGGGTTTAGAAGAAAGTGGACCAAATACTAGCAAATGGGGCTAGATTAATTTAGGATATCTAGTTAGCATGGATAAGTTGGACCAAAGGGTTTGTTTCTGTGCTGTATAACTCTATGACTCCTCTGTGTTGTGAACTCATGTCAGTTCTGGAGCAGCATTACTGTTTCCTGAATTAATGGCTGTTGATGTTTCAACTAAGCTCTTAGAGAATCGAGCCGATAGTGGCTTTTCTGCCTCAGGTGTAACAAGTGTTCTTAACTCATGAAAGAGAAGGTAGAGGTCATTGTTAATGCATTTATTTGTCAGAAGCTGTTAATTCTCAGTACAGCAATACTCGGGACAGCTGCTCGCTCTTCACATATCATCAGGATTATTTCTCAGCTGGGAGAGCAGAAATGCTTCTAGATCCAGCAAGTAAATTATGATTTATGCAAATTATTAGTTTATCATATTAGAGATTTCAAGCACCATTATTCATGTTTTTTACAAGATTATCTGATAATGCGAACTTATTTCATTGTAAGAGGAGGTAGTGGCACAATGGTAATGTCACTGAACTAATAATCCAGAGTTCTAGACTGATCGTCTGGGGACATTGATTTGAATCGCACTGTGGCCAGTGGTGAAATTTAGATTCAGTTAATACATTGGAATTGAACATTGGTGTAACAGCAACCATTACCACTGTCAATTGATGTAATATTCTATCGAATTCACTAATGTCCTCCACTAAAGGATTCCTGGCCTATTGTTATGTGATTGACACTGATGCTGAAATGACATATCAAGTCATTCAGTTTAACTGCATAAAGGCATGGGCAATAAAACATGTCCAGTGTCCTTCCTGAAGAAGGGCTTATGCCTGAAACGTCAATTCTCCTGTTCCTTTGATGCTGCCTGACCTGCTGCGCTTTTCCAGCAACACATTTTTAAGCTCTGTTCTCCAGCATCTGCAGTCCTCACTTTCTTCCAGTGTCCATTATTGAAATGAAAAAGATATCTCAGAAGGCTGCTGTGGAACTCGTTTGTTTTCTGAAATGAAATTTTACAATTTGCTACTCTATTGTCAGAAAAATTTGTATATCATAACCTATTATTTTTATTTACAGGCACCAGCTCATTGTCTCGCAGGTCAGTGGCAGTGGGGATTGCCTCAGGTAAAATTTACAATTGTTAGCTTGTGTATGATTAGAAATCTATTGTTATGGTTGAACTGAATGCAACAAAAAAAAGGCTGCTGTTTGATTTTTTAAAGTTGGTATTTTGAATTCGGTCTCCCTCTCTCTAGCTGTAATGGATTTTAAAAATTGCTGTTCAATGCAGGATTATAGATAGAGCCCCTACCATACAAGTTTTTCAACAGGTTCTCATAGTAAACTAGATCTGCAAAAATGGCATATTGGATCAAAGTTGGCTGAAAAGCAGGAAATAGAGAATGATTGTAGAGGGATCTTTGTGTGACTGGAAGTCAGTTTCCAATGGTGTTTTACAAGCCTTGGTGTTGGAGTTCTTGATATTTGTAGTGTTTATTAATAATTTGGACTTGAATGTGGATAGTGTGATTAAGAAGTTTGCTGAACACACAGGAATTGAGAGGGCAGTAAGTAGTAAGGAGGATAATCCTAAACTGCTGTACAATAATAGACAGGCACAGAATACTAGAATAAGAATGTTATGATGGAACTGTATAAAACACTGGTTAAGCCACAATTGGAGTACAGTTCTGGTCACCAAACTATATGAAGGATGTGATTGCACTGGTGATGGTGCCAGTTACATGTACCAGAATGCTACCTGGGGTGGAGGGTCTGAGCAAAGATGAAAGATTGGATAGTTGGGGGTATTTTCCTCAGAGCAGCGAATGGTGAAAGAGCACCTTATAGAGGTGTACAAGATTACATGTGGCATAGATGGAGTGGACAGGAAAGGATTTTTTTTCCACTAGTAGAGCAGTCAGTAACCAGAGGGCATTTATTTAATGTAGGAGGTGGAAGGCTAAGATGAGAATGGAAAAGGACGTATTTTCAAATAGAGGGCTTTGGCCGTCTGGAACTCACTGCCTGAAAGAGTGGTTGAGTCAGAAACTCTCATAACCTTTAAGCAGCATTTTGATATTCACTTTTATCGCCATATCCTTCACCGGTAAAGATTAAGAGCTGGAAAATGAGATTAGTGTGTTCAAACCTTACTGGACCGCAGTCATAATTTGCTGTAAATGTCTGAGTCTGTTTAGCTTCATAGTTGTAGTGAATGAAGTTTGTAAAAATGTAGTTCTCTCAAAAATATAATTGAAGGCCATTTAGCTTTTGAGGTGCTGCTGTTGAATTAGATAGTTCTCACATCCAAGTCTGGCAGTAATCGTGTGAAATAAGACCAAATGGGATCTAAAATTGTCAGGCAGCCTTTCAAAATACTGTACCTGACTTTAAAGGAAACAGAGTCTTATAATAAGTTTTAATATATGTTTCTAGTTTTACCTACATCTGAAAAACTGACTAGTGAAGTTTTACCTCTTTGGATTCAGATTTGCTGCCTTCTGCTTCCACTTGGCCTTACAAATGAATGAAAATAAAGTATCCGACAATGTCAAACCATAACTTCTTATATCAGCAAGAAAGATCTTCCAAATGAATACGTTTGCTTACCATAAAATATGACAACTGATGAAGAGGCAGTGCCTCGAAAGCTAGTGCTTCCAACTAACCTGTTGGACTATAACCTGATTTTTAACTTTGTCCACCTCAGTCCAGCACCAGCACCTCCAAATCATAAAATATTAAGTCATGGAATTTTGTATACTTGTTTGAATGATATCAAAGTTATAGTGCATACAGTGTTTAGAAACACATATTTATGATCATTACATTTGGAACATGGAATTGTTTGGACATTACTGGTTTGAAGGGGGATTTATCATGTGATTGTTTGGAAAAAAAGTCAAGAGTCATGGAGAACAATGGGTTTTTGCTGTTGTCTGGAAAAGTAAATAATTTTGGAAAATGGAACAATGAGAGCTTTTAAAAAGGAATGTTGCTTTTATGACCTTAATGTCTTTACAAACGAACTTGAAAGAAATTCTAGGATCTACGTTGTCTTCACCTAGCAACATTGTCTGGTTATTTGGTTTCTGTTGTCACAAAAGTGGGAGTTGTCAGCTGTAGGAGAAAAGCTGACAGGAGTGAAAACATCTCTCACTTTCTCTTGTATTCTCCCTCATGTTCTCTCTCTGTTTTCTTCTCTCTCTCAATGAACAGAAGGCTCTGTTCTGCTCTTTAGCTGACAGTAACATGATCTCTGGCAGAAAAGCAAAGGAAGTCAACTCATTGCCTTTTCAGTTTTGGCCTATAGATTCACAAGTGTATTTTCTAATTATTTTCAATCATATTGTCCCTACAGAGCTGTGTGTTATCCAGTCTACATATGAATGCAAGTGTGTGTTTGTTTTAGGTTAAGGGGGACATCGTCTAATTCTGCATAGTAGGTTAGTTGATAATCACTTGTGTAAAGAATAAGTTTGTTGAAGAAGCTAGTGAAAGTCCCTCTTTTTGTTCTAGGTGCATGTTAGTAATAAGATGAAATAAATTGACCACTTTGGCAATTAAATCAGAATTTTCACTTTTGGAGTAATGAATCAAAGCTGCTTAACGATGGAGAAAGGGGTCATTTGCCAATTTTGTCTTTACTGAAAGTCTGAACATTTTGACTTGCTGCCAGTCTCCTGTCCTTTGCCCAGATCCCTTCACATTGTTTCCATTTAAATAATCACCAAATGTCCTCTTGAATGGATCAGTTGAATGTGCTTCCACTGCTCTTCCAGAGAGGGCAATCCATACTCTAACTTCTCATTGTGTGAGAGTTTACTTTCTCTCCTCGAATTTGTCGTTTTTGCAAATCAGTTTAAAACGGTGCACTTTGGTTCTCAATCTGTTTACATCTGAGAACAGTTTCTCACTATCCACTCTGTCCATAACCAATCTTTCTACGATCTGAAGTCCCCACCTGCTTTAGGAAGACCACCACAATCCCAGTGCCAAAGAAAAATCATACAGCATGCCTCAATGACTACTGCCCGGTGGCTCTGACTTCCATAATTATGGAGTGCTTCAAGAAGTTGGTGATGGCTCACATCAACTTCAGCCTACCAACTTGCCTTTATCCTGAGCAATTCGCCTACCGACGCAACCGGTCCACAACAGATGCATCTTCCTGGAACTGCACGCAATTCTGTAGCATCTGGCTAACAAGGATACCTATGTCATGCTCCTGCTTATTGACTACAGTTCTGCCTTCAAAACCATAATTCCAAACAAACTCCTCTCTAAATTCTGAGACCAAGATCTCAGCTTCCCGCTATGTAACTGGATCCTTGACTTTATAACCCACAGATCGCAATCAGTAAGAATAGGTGTCAAAACCTACTTCACAATAATCTCAATATCGGTGCCTTGCAAGGCTGTGTACTTAGTCCCCTACTATACCTTATACACTCTCAACTGGGTGGTCAAATTCTCCCCCAACTCCATTTACGAGTTTGCTGATGACCTATCACAGCTGTAGGAGACGGAATACTGGAAAGAAGCTGAGTGGTTAGCAGCTTGGTGTGAAGACAACAATCTCTCCAACGTCAGCAAAACAAAAGAGCTGGTCATCTACTTCAGGAAGCAGAATGGAGGGCACGCCCCCTACTGCATCACCGGTGCTAAGGTGGAGGTGGTCAATAGTGTCAGGTTCCTGGGAATGATGAACAGCAACAGTCTGTCCTGGTCCATGCATGTAGACGCAATGGTAAAGAAAGCACACAGATGTCCTCAGGAGGCTAGGGAAATTTGGTATGTTCACAAGGACTTTTACCAATTTTTATAGATGTAACATAGAAAGCATTCTGTCACAGCGTGGTTTGGCAACTGCTCTTCCCAAGATCACAATTAGGGATAGTCAGCATGGCTTTGTGCATGGAAAATCAGGTCTCACGAACTTGATTGAGTTTTTTGAAGAAGTAACAAAGAGGATTGATGATGGCAGAGCAGTGGATGTGATCTATATGGACTTCAGTTAGGCATTCAAGAAGGTTACTCATGGGAGACTGGTTAGCAAACTTAGATCTCGTGGACTACAGGGAGAACTAGTCATTTAGATACATAACTGGCTTGAAGGTAGAAGACAGAGGGTGGTAGTGGAGGGTTGCTTTTCAGACTGGAGGCCTATGACCAGTGGAGTCCAATAAGGATCGGAGCTGAGTCCACTACTTCTCACCATTTATATCAATGATTTGGATGTGAACATAGGAGGTATAGTTAGTAAGTTTGCAGATGTTACCAAAATAGGAGGTGTGGTGGACAGTGAAGGAGGTTATCTCAGAGTATAAGATCTTGATCAAATGCGCCTTAGGCTGAGAAGTGTAGATGGAGTTTAATTTAGATAAATCCGAGGTGCTGCATTTTGGAAAAGCAAATCTTAGCAGGATTTATACACTTACTGGTAAGGTCCTGAGGAGTTTGCTGAACAAAGAGACCTTGGATTGCAGATTCATAGTTCCTTGAAAGTAGAGTCACAGGTAGATAGGATAGTGAAGAAGGCATTTGGTGTGCATTCCTTTATTGGTCAGAGTATTGATTACAGGAGTTGGGAGGTCATATTGCGGCTGTTGGTTAGGCCATTTTTGGCCAATTCTCGTCTCCTTCGTATCAGAAGTATATTATGAAAATTGAAAGGGTTAAGAAAAGATTTACAAGGATATTGCCAGGATTGGAGGGTTTGAGTTATAGGGAGAGGCTGAATAGGCTGCGCATGTTTTCCTTGGAGTGTCGGAGACTGAGGGATGACATTATAGAGGTTTATAAAATCATGAAGAGCATGGTTATGGTAAATAGACAAGATCTTTTCCCTGGGGTAGGGGAGTCCAGAACTAGAGGTTATCGGTTTAAAGTGAGAGGGCATAGTTATAAAAGGGACCCGAGGGGCAACGTTTTCATGCAGAGGGTTGTGCGTGTATGGATTGAGCTGCCAGAGGAAGTAGTGGAGGCTAGTACAATTACAGCATTTAAAAGGCATCTGGAATGTGTACATGAATAGGAAGGCTTTGGAGGGATATCAACTAAGTGCTGGCAAACAGCCTAGATTAAGTTAGGATATCTGGTTGGCATTGACAAGTTGGACTGAAGGGTCTGTTTCCATGCTGTACATCTCTGTGACTCCAAACTATAGAAAGTTGTAAACTCATCAAGCAGAGCAACCTTCCATTCGTTGACTTCATCTTTACTTTCTGCTGCCTCAGGAAAGCAACCAATATAATCAAAGACCCTCCCACTCCAGTTATACTCTCTTCCACTCTGTTCCCTTGGGCAGAAGATATGAAAGTTTGTGTCTGCATACAATCAGTTTCAGGAACTGCTTCTTCCTTATTGTTATTAGAATTCTGAACACACCTCTCAAATTTTAAATTTAATGTTAATCTTGCCTTCTGTGCATTTTCCTTGCAGCTGTAACATGTATCCTTCATTCTGTTCTATTATCCTATGCACTTTGTATGGTACAATCTGCTTGTACAGCACGCAAAACAAAACTTTTCACTGTACATAGGTACATATGACAATAATAAATAAAACTAAAGTCTGAGGATTTTGAAAGCTTCGAGCAAATCTCCTCTTTTTTCTTTTGATTGAGTACAGTCCCAACTTTTCCAATCTTGCCTCTCCACTGAAGTATCTTATTCCTTGAACTATTCTTGTAAATATCTTCTGCATTTTCTGTAGTACAATCACATCCTTCCTTTAGCATGGCGCCCTGAATTATATTCAGTGTCAATACAGTGTCAATCGGTGATATACGTTCATCATAACCTCCCCTCTCTTGTATTCTGTGCCTCTATTTATGAATACTGTAGTTTAGAGTACTGTATGCTTTATTAACAGCATACAGTAACCCAACCACCCCGTGGTTCAACACTTTAACTCCCCCTCCCATTCCACCAAGGACATGCAGGTCCTTGGACTCCTCCATCGCCAGACCATAACAACACGATGGTTGGAGGAAGAGCGCCTCATCTTCTGCCTGGGAACCCTCCAACCACAAGGGATGAACTCAGATTTCTCCAGTTTCCTCATTTCCCCTCCCCCCCACCTTGTCTTAGTCGAATCCCTCAAACTCAGCACCGCCTTCCTAACCTGAAATCTTCTTCCTGACCTCTCCGTCCCCACCCCACTCCAGCCTATCACCCTCACCTTGACCTCCTTCCACCTATCACATCTCCATCGCCCCTCCCCCAAGTCCCTCCTCCCTACCTTTTATCTTAGCCTGCCGGACACACTTTCCTCATTCCTGATGAAGGGCTTATGCCTGAAACGTCGAATTTCCCGTTCCTTGGATGCTGCCTGACCTGCTGCGCTTTTCCAGCAATACATTTTCAGCTCAGTTCTCGAACCTCAACAATTTACAATTTATTTAAATGATAAGCAAGCAGGGACAGAATGTAACATTGCAAAACTCGTGGATGAGACAAACAGTGGCTGAACAATGGGCTCTCCTAAAAAAAAATGTGATTTGGGCACAGTAATGTTATATACTCTCACAAGGGAAAAGACTGGACTAACAAATCTAGAGCTTCCTGGAAGAGAAAGGGGGTAGAAATTAAGCTGAAAAAGTAAATGTGTGATTATGTAACCAAGCTGAATATAGGAGGTTCAGAAAGGAGCTGAAAAAGTAAATAAGCAAAGAAGAATTATGAAAGAATGGTTTAGTAGCTCACATAAAATAAAATATCAATGTCTTCTATAAGTACATCACTACATAAGTAGTGAAAGTGTGGCAAAAGCAAAAGGATGTCTAATTAGAAACCAAAAGGGAGATTTACACTTAACAAGTAAGACACACGGCAAAGATGTTAAATTCATATTTAACATCTGTCTTTACCTACAAGGCAGATGCCTCCTGTGCCATTGAGACAATGGAAGAAACTCAAGTCATTAGGAGGATTTAAGATTGATAAGGGAGTGGTATTGGATCAGCTGTTGGAACTTAGTTGATAAGGCACCAGTAGTGGATGCAATATATCCAAGGATATTGAAGAATAGCAAACGTATTCCCTTGGTCAAAAAGATGTTGTAAAGATCACCCCAGTAATTACAGAATAGTCAGTTTAACTTCCGTGAAATCATCTAGAAGGAGTTATTCAGGATGTAATTTAGAAAAATATAGATTAATTCAAAAAATGTCAGTAATGATTTGTTATGGGAGAAATGTGTCGAACTAACTTGCTGGGGTTTATTGAAAAAGTACCAGAGAAGGTTGAGATGGGAAAGACTGTTGTTGTGGAGTACATGGGTGTACAGGATAGATACACAGCAGATGAACTTCAATGCATTAGGTGATACACTTTGGTGTAAAGAATATAGGTAGCTCATGCAAAAGAAAGGACATTATTCAAAAGGAAGCACAGGAACAGGGAACCTGGGTGCTTAAGTAATGAAAGCTTGCAGGACAGGTAGAGGTGTTCTCTAAAACTTTCCGCAAGTAGGCGGCCTGTCTCCCCAACATAGAGGAGGCCACATCGGGTGCAGCGGATGCAATAGATGATGTGTGTGGAAGTGCAGGTGAATTTGTGGCGGATATGGAAGGATCCCTTGGGGCCTTGGAGAGAAGTAAGGGAGGAGGTGTGGGCACAAGTTTTGCATTTCTTGCGGTTGCAGGGGAAGGTGCCGGGAGTGGAGGTTGGGTTGGTGGGGGATGTGGATCTGATGAGGGAGTCATGGAGGGAGTGGTCTTTTCGAATGCTGATAGGGGAGGGGAGGGAAATATATCCCTGGTGGTGGGGTCCGTTTGGAGGTGGCGCTTCCCCGGTCCCCAACGCCTTATCTTCACGATGGACATCCAGTCCCTGTACACCTCCATCCCCCATCACGGACTCAAATCCCTCCTCTTCTTCCTTTTCCGCCATACCAATCAGTATCCTTCCACTGACACCCTCCTTTGACTGACTGAACTGGTCCTCACCCTGAACAACTTCTCTTTCCAATCCTCCCACTTCTTCCAAACCAAAGGAGTTGCCATGAGCACCTGCATGGGCCCCAGCTATGCCTGCCTCTTTGTAGGATATGTGGAACAGTCCATCTTCCGCAACTACACTGGCACCACCCCCCATCTTTTCCTCCGCATCATCGATGACTGTATCGGCGCTGCTCGTGCTCCCACGAGGAGGTTAAACAGTTCATCCACTTTACCAACACCTTCCACCCCGACCTCAAATTCACCTGGACCGTCTCAGGCTCCTCCCTCCCCTTCCTAGACCTTTCTATTTCTATCTCGGGCAACCGAATCAACACGGATATCTACTATAAACCGACTGACTCCCACAGCTACCTAGACTACACCTCTTCCCACCCTGCCCCCTGTAAAAACGCCATCTCATATTCCCAATGCCTTCGTCTCCGCTGCATCTGCTCCCAGGAGGACCAGTTCCAATACCGTACAGCCCAAATGACCTCCTTCTTCAAGGACTGCAGATTCCCCCCAGACGTGATCAACGATGCCCTCCACCGCACCTCCTCCACATCCCGCTCCTCCGCCCTTGAGCCCCGCCCCTCCAACCGCCACCAGGACAGAACCCCACTGGTTCTCACCTACCACCCCACCAACCTCCGTATACAGCGTATCATCCGCCGTCATTTCCGCCACCTCCAAACGGACCCCACCACCAGGGATATATTTCCCTCCCCTCCCCTATCAGTGTTCCGAAAAGACCACTCCCTCCGTGACTCCCTCATCATGTCCACAGCCCCCACCAACCCTACTTCCACTCCTGGTACCTTCCCCTGCAACCGCAAGAAATGCAAAACTTGCGCCCACACCTCCTCCCTTACTTCTCTCCAAAGCCCCAAGGGATCCTTCCATATCCGCCACAAATTCACCTGCACCTCCACACACACCATCTATTGCATCCGCTGCACCCGATGTGGCCTCCTCTATATTGGGGAGACAGGCCGCCTACTTGCGGAACGTTTCAGAGAACACTTCTGGGACACCCGGACCAACCAACCCAACCACCCCATGACTCAACACTTTAACTCCCCCTCCCACTCCACCAAGGACATGCAGGTCCTTGGACTCCTCCATCGCCAGACCATAACAACACGATGGTTGGAGGAAGAGCGCCTCATCTTCCGCCTGGGAACCCTCCAACCACAAGGGATGAACTCAGATTTCTCCAGTTTCCTCATTTCCCCTCCCCCCACCTTGTCTCAGTCGAATCCCTCAAACTCAGCACCTGCAATCTTCTTCCTGACCTCTCCGCCCCCACCCCACTCTGGCCTATCACCCTCACCTTGACCTCCTTCCACCTATCACATCTCCATCGCCCGTCCCCCAAATCCCTCCTCCCTACCTTTTATCTTAACCTGCAGGACACACTTTCCCCATTCCTGATGAAGGGTTTATGCCCGAAACATCGAATTTCCCGTTCCTTGGATGCTGCCTGACCTGCTGCGCTTTTCCAGCAACACATTTTCAGCTCTGATACTCCAGCATCTGCAGACCTCACTTTCTTGTTCGAGAACTGAACCTTGTAGCACTCCTCCAGTTATAGTTCACCATCCAGAGAAGGACACATTTATCCTAACACTCTATCCTTTCTAACCAAGCCACTATTTGCTGGAGTTCAGAAGAATGTGGAGGCATCTGATTGATGTGTATAAAATGCTAAAGGAGGTTGATGAAGTGGACATTGAACAGATGGTACCCCTTGTGGGACAGTCTCAAACAAGAGCTCATAGATATAAAGTGAAAGGAGGTAGGTTCAAAACTGAGATGACCAGAGACTACTTAAGGTTAGATTAGATTTAGATTTTATTGTTATATGTACTCAAGTACAGAAGCTCAGGAGTACAATGAAACGTGTACAATGTCGCTACACATGGCACCACCTTAGGTACCTAAATACAAAAAAACCTAGGTACGCATTAGTAAGAGAAACGAAAGTCAAAAAGTTAAGCATTACTTCATTGAATAAGTAAAAATAAAAGAAATAAGATAATAGGGAACATTAAAGTCATTCGTAGTTTAAACTGGGAAAATAAAGTAATAAATGAAAAGGTCAACAGTCTTTGATGAATCCTCCGCGCACCTGCTCTCCGGGAGACCTCAGGCTGTCTGTTCTCAGTGGCACTGTTACAGATACCATCGCTGCTCTTAGACTGCTGCCTCTCCGATCTCCCCAGGTGCCTCAGGAACATGCCTGGGCAGGATCCATTTGCATACCGAGCCAAGACACCACACTGAGACGCTGAGAGACTGGCCGACATACCAACAAGATACCAGCTGAAAGCTGCTGAGAGACCAGGCCTTCTCTCAGAAGATTATGAATCTGTGGAATTCACTGCACAATGCAGTCAAGGCAGAATAAATCAACAGATTCAAGAAAGAAATAGATATGTTTCTGATGAAAGGCAGGATAAAGGGCTATGGGGAGTAGGCAGAATAGTGGAACTGAGACTAGGATAAGATCAGCCATGATCATGGTAAATAGTGGAGTATGTTCAAAGGGCTGAATTGCCTACTGCCGTTCCTAATTCTTGTGTTCCTAAGTCAGAAAAGGCTAGCATACATATTCAACAGGTAAAAGAGAAGGTAAATTGAATGCTGACCTTCATTTAAAAAAACATAAATATAAAAATGAAGAGGACTTGTGAAAACTGTACAAGGAACCAGTTCGATCATAGTTGGAGTTTTGATCCCCTTATCTAAAGAAAGATACACCAGCATTGGAGACAGTTCAGAGAAGGTTCAGTGAGTTGATCCAGTGTGGAGGGAGTGTCTCAAGAGAAGAGATTTTGTAGTTTGGGCTTGCACTCATTGGAATTTAGAAGTATGAGAGGCGATGTTCTTGAAACATGCAAGATTCTTATGGGACTTAACAGAGTAGATGCAGAGAGGTTCTATGGCCTTGTGGCAGAGAGGAGGACAAGAGGGCATAATCCCAGAGTAAGTGGTCATCCAATTAGGACAGAGATGTGGAGGAATTTCTCTTCTGAGGGAGGTTAATCTATGGAATTTATTACTGCTGTAGAGGCTGAGTCATTGAATACACTTAATCTTTCAAGGAATAGGGGGTTAAAGGGAAAAAGCAAGAAAATGGGGCTGAGGATTATCAGATCAGCCATGGTCTCATTGAATGAAGGCACAGGCTCAATGGGTTGAATGGTCTACTTATGCTATTGCTTCTTATGGTCATTTGATTGACTTCATTCTCAAGATCTAGGTCTTAACAAAAACATCACTACTTCTCCTTTTGTTCCTTCCCTATCTTTTCTGAACTTTTTGAAACCAAGACAGTTTTAGATATAGGTCTGCTTTTACTTAAGCCATGTTGCCACTGTATCACAAAATCCCCACATATTATCATAACCTCAAAAGATGATCTGTGCCTGTAACTCCTCTGTTGTGTTAAATATACTCCACAAATTCAATATTTGCAGTGTAATGTTAATTGAACCTTAATTGCCTTCTCCATTGTTCCAACTCCACCTATTAACTTGTTATTCTGTATTTTAATGGTATGTCTCTTTCAGCATTTAGCTCACTTTTTGCTTCCTAATATTCTCTCCTGGTTGCCATGCCCTTGCTAAGTTAACACTAGCAAAATATCCTGCATGTTCTCCAGCTCTGTTCATATGCAACCCATTCAACTTGTATGGACGTCATTTCCCCTAGAGCCAGTACTACTGTCCCACGCATCTAAAGCTCTCCCTCCTGTGCTATTTTTCAAGCTCACATTCATCTGTTCTTTCTGTTTGTGCATGGCACCATGAGTAATCCGGAGATTACCACTTTAGAGATTGTTCTTGCTAATTTTCTGCCTAGCTCATTAAATTTAAATTTCAGGGCCACTTTCCCCTTCCTACCTTCAACAAGGAACTTTATGGTAGACTGGTTTGTAAGGGTAGATCACATGGGATCCAAGGAAAGCTAGCCAACTGGATACAAAATAGGCTTGATAATAGGAGACAGAGGGTGATAGTAGTGGATTGCTTTTCAGACTGAATGCCTGTGACCAGCAGTGTGCTGCAAGGATTGATGTTGGATCGATTGCTGTTCCTCATTTATATAAATGATTTGGATGAGACTATAGGAGGCATAGTTAGTAACTGCGGATGACGCCAAAATTGGTGGTATAGTGGACAGCAAAGAAGGTTATCTAAGAGTACAGTGGGATCTTGATCAACTGAGCCTTTGGCCAATGATTGGCAGATGGGGTTTAATTCAGATAAATACGAGGTTTTGCGTTTTAGTAAGACAAGCAGGGCAGGACTTACATAGTTAATGGAAGGGCCCTGGCGAGTACTGTTGAACAGTGAGATCAAGGGGTGCAGGTTCTAGTTCCTAGAAAGTGACTTCACAGATAGACAAAGTGGTGAAGAAAATGTTTGGTACGTTTGCCATCATTAGTAAGAGTGTTAAGTACACTGGTTGGGATGTTATGGCTGTACAAGATATTGGTAAGACTACGTTTAGAGTATAGTTCTGGTCGCCTTGCTACAGGAAGGATGTTATTAAACTGGAATGGGTACAGAAAACATTTACAAGAATGATACCAAGACTGAAAGGTTTGAGTTATAGGGGGAAGTTGATTAGGCTGGGATTTCTTTTCCCTAGAGCCTAGGAAGCTGAGGGGTGACTGTTTACAGGTTTATAAAATCATGAGGGGCATAGGTAAGGTTAAAGCCAAGATCTCTTCCCTCGGATAGGGGAGTCCAAAGCTGGAGAGGATAGGTTTAAGGTGAGAGGGAAAAGATTTTGAGGCAACCTGAGGGGCAACTGTTTCACGCAGAATAAGTATAGAAAGTATATCAAACAAGCTGTTACAACAGGTGGTAGAGCAGGTACATTTACAATATTTAAAAGACATTTGCACAGGTAAGTGAATAGGAAACATTTGGAGGGATATGTGCCAAACACAAGCAAATAGAACTAGTTCAGTGTGGGAAATCTGGTCGGCATCGATGATTTGGGCCAAAGGGCCTGTTTTCATGCTCTGTGACTCTAGAACTCTACCTTTGTTATTCATTCTAATTTGAACCCAAACTCTAGCTATTTTCCCTTCCCTAGAAGAATGTCTTGTAGCCAATCTTTGACATCCTTGACACTAACACTGTGGAGATAACAAACCATTCTGGAGTAAGGGACAGCAGCAGAATGTCTGCTTGATTCCTGAACTAGAGAACCCTTTAGCAGTACTGGCATTCTGCTATGCTATCTCCTCTCCTTTACGCCTGGACCATCTGTCATACCATGACTTGGCTCTTGCTGCACTCCTTGGATCCAAGAGCATCACTGGTATCCAGAACAGAGTTGGTTGGTAGACATAGCCTCTGGGATTTCTTGCATTACCTGCCATTTTGTCTTGGACTGTGTGATGGCTACCCTTTCCCTGTCTGCCTGCTTGCCTCTCCAAATGTGCTTTAAACAGATTTCCTCCTGGAAGATACATTTTAGTGACTGTAGCTGCTGCTCAGGCTCTGAAACGTGGAGACGAAGGTTGTGCAACCTCACCTAGGTCTTGCAAAGAGTCCACGACTATTCACAAGCCACAAGGACAGGCATTCCAACTGGCTGAACTGCCATGATATCACTTTCACTTTTAAGTTACTTTGTGTAATTTTAGCTAATTTAGTCTTACTCTTGTGCAGTTGACTAAAAATGAGAAATTATTCGGAAGTAGAAATTCTTTGATCCTACAAATCAGCTGTGTCTTGTCTTATAAATTCCTCCTCTCCTTAAATTTGTTTTGAAATTTATGTTTCTCAAAGCAGCTGCTCAACAATGAATCAACTCACAATAGCTCACAATTCTAGCACTGTCCTCCCATCAGAATCGGAACAAAATTTGAGTACTCAGTGTGGGATGTTTGAACTTGGATATCAGAAAATTGAATGTGTGGTAGCATTCAACAAAGGATAAATGGACAGACACATAGTTTCTCATATTATAAAACAAAGATTGCATCTGAAGTAGCTAAAACTCTTTAAGAGATACGGAACTTTTACCTGGCTGGTTCCGAAAATTTAACTATGACTCCACTAATACAACTAACAAAAGAGTTAAAGGTAGGATTTCCTGCAAAAGCCAGATGGCAGAGGTAACTGGAATACTAGGCCAACATTTAAGACTAGTGGAAATACAAGAGAGGTTATTCTCAGCTGTGAGTCATCAGAATTCTCTACAGTTGAATTATAGTTGTTGTAGTTTGTACATGAAAATGTGAATCGCTTTGATGAGCAGAGAAAAAATAGGAAAGAACTTTAGAATTGAAAATGATAGATAAAGAAATTAAAATCAAGAAACTAAGAGGTGTAGTAAAGTAAATTGTCTGACGTACTCTACCTGGCAGAAAGAAGAATTGATTGTGTCATATTAATATGTTAAAAAGATGGCATTATAGAGTCAAAGATCAGAAAAAGCAAATTTGTCAAATGATGGTAATAAAAAAGAATGACAGAGTGAGGTGGAAGCGATACAGACAATACAGAATATGAACCTCCTGCTATCCAATTAGTACATGCTGAGAAACTTTAGACACAATATTCTCATACTTAAAGGAAAGATAACAGAAAGATCCATAAGGGTGCTTTTGCAATTGAAGAAAATCTTGGGATTTATCAAAGTACACAACCTGAGCCAGTTATGATCTGTATGTATGGGTATTAGTATCAATAAAACAATATGCTTATCATTTAAGCCCAGAAGAAATGAGCTGAGGTTAAAACAGGGATTCAGTGTGTGCCAAACAATCACTTGATTAAAGCTAGTCAAATCAATTGTGGAGTCCTTCATTGGTATTAGTTCTTAAACCTAATGGATTGATTAGATTCTGCATTTCCCTATACAAAAATGAAATGAAAACAGATTCATACCTAGTTCCTCAGATCAAACATTGTAATAATTGGATTAGAGGTGCCTCATTCATTATTAAGATTGAATTATTGAAAGGGTACTGTGAAGTACCATTATATCAAGAGCTAAAGAGATATCATCTGTTGTTACACCAAATGTGTTGTATCAAAGTATGCTAACAGATTTATTGAAAAACTGGTAAAGGTGATTCTGTCAAGAGTGCCAAACAGCTTTTGAAAAAATCTCATCCTCATGCATAAACCAGTTTTGGGCCCTGACATAACAAAAAAAAATGGCTCAGTGGTTACCACTGCTTCCTCATTATCAGGCACTCAGATTCAGTTCTAGCCTTGGGCAACTGTCTGTATAGAGTTTGCACAATCTCCCCGTGTTGGTGGTGTGGGCTTTCTCCGGGTCCTCCAGTTTCCTCCCATAGTCCAAAGATGTGCAGGTTAGGTGGATAGGCCATACTAGATTGTTCATAATGTCCAGGGATGTGTAGGCTAGGAGGATTAGCCATGGGAAATGCAGAGTTACAGGGTTAGGGTAGAGGAGTGGGTCTGGGTGGGGATCTGATTTAAACTTGCAGAATACTGAACAGCCTGGGCAGAGTGGATGTCGGCAAGATGTTTCCTTTGGCAGGAGAGATGAAGATTTGAGGGCACAGCCGGGAACACCTTTTAGAATGGAGATTAGGAAAAGCTTTTTAGCCAGAGTGTGGTGAATCTGTGGAACCTGTGGAAGCCAGGTCATTAAGTATATTTAAAACAGTGATAGATAAGTTCTTGATTGTCAAGGTTAGAGAATATAGAACAGTACAGCTCAGAACAGACCCTTCAGCCCACGATGTTGTGCCGACCATTGATCCTCATGTATGCACCCTCAAATTTCTGTGACCATATGCATGTCCAGTAGCCTCTTAAATGTCCCCAATGACCTTGCTTCCACAACTGCTGCTGGCAATGCATTCCATACTCTCACAATTCTCTGTGTAAAGAACCCGCCTCTGACATCCCCTCTATACTTTCCTCCAACCAGCTTAAAACTATGACCCCTCATGTTAGTCACTTCTGCCCTGGGAAATAGTCTCTGGCTATCGACTCTATTTATGCCTCTCATTATCTTGTATACCTCAATTAGGTCCCCTCTCCTCCTCCTTTTCGCCGATGAAAAAAGTCCAAGCTCAGTCAACCTCTCCTCATAAGATAAGCCCTCCAGTCCAGGCAGCATCCTGGTAAACCTCCTCTGAACCCTCTCCAAAGCATCCACATCTTTTCTATAATAGGGTGACCAGAACTGGATGCAGTATTCCAAATGCAGTCTAACCAAAGTTTTATAGACCTGCAACAAGATCTCACGACTCTTAAACTCAATCCCCCTGTTAATGAAAGCCAAAACATCATATGCTTTCTTAACAACCCTGTCCACTTGGGTGGCCATTTTAAGGGATCTATGTACACCAAGATCCCTCTGTTCCTCCACACTGCCAAGAATCCTATCCTTAATCCTGTACTCAGCTTTCAAATTCGACCTTCCAAAATGCATCACCTCGCATTTATCCAGGTTGAACTCCATCTGCCATCTCTCAGCCCATCTCTGCATCCTGTCAATATCCCACTGCAGCCTACAACAGCCCTCTATACTGTCAACAACACCTCCAACCTTTGTATCGTCTGCAACTCATCCTTCAAACCCCTCATCCAAGTCATTAATAAAAACTACAAACAGTAGAGGCCCAAGTTCAGAGCCCTGTGGAACACCACTCACCACAGACTTCCAGGCAGAATATTTTCCTTCTACTTCCACTCGCTGTCTTCTGTTGGCCAGCCAATTCGGTATCCAGACAGCTAAGTTCCCCTGTATCCCATTCCTCCTGACCTTCTGAATGAGCCTACCATGAAGAACCTTATCAAATGCCTTGCTGATGTCCATATACACCACATCCACAGCTCGACCCTCATCAACCTTTCTAGTCACATCCTCAAAGAACTCGATAAGGTTTGTGAGGCATGACCTGCCCCTCACAAAGCCGTGTTGACTGCATTTAATCAAGCCATGCTCTTCCAGATGGTCATAAATCCTATCCCTCAGAATCCTTTCTAACACCTTGCAGACGACAGACGTGAGACTTACTGGTCTGTAATTGCTGGGGATTTTCCTATTTCCTTTCTTGAAGAGAGGAATTACATTTGCCTCTCTCCAATCTTCAGGTACGACTCCATTGGAGAGCGAGGATACAAAGATCTTCGCAAGTGGTGAAGCAATTGCATTTCCTGTTTCCCAAAGCAGCTGAGGACAAATCTGGTCTGGGCCTGGCGACTTGTCAATCTTAATGTTTGGCAAAATTTTCAGCACCTCAGCTTCCTCTATCTCTATCCATTCCACCATGCACACCTGCTCTTCAAAGGTTTCATTCACTACAAAGTTTGTTTCTTTCGTAAAGACAGAAGCAAAAAACTCATTTAGGGCTTCCCCTACCTCCTCAGACTCCACACACAAATTCCCTATGCTATCCCTGATCGGCCCTACTCTTTCTTTGACCATTCTCTTATTCCTTACATAAGTGTAAAATGCCTTTGTGTTCTCCCTAATCCGTTCTCCCTAAGCCTTTCTCGTGCCCCCTCCTGGCTCTCCTCAGACCATTTTTGTGCTCCTTCCTCACCTGCCTGTAATCCTCTAGAGCTGACCCTAGCTTCCTCCACCTATGTAAGCTACCTTTTTCCTTTTGACGAGAAGCTCCACCACTCTTGTCATCCAAGGTTCCTTTATCTTACCACTTCTTGCCTGTCTCAGAGGGACATATTTATTCATCACTTGCAAAAACTGTTCCTTAAACAGTCTCCACATGTCTATAGTGCCTTTACCATGGAACAATTGCTCCCAATCCATGCTTCCTAACTCATGTCTAAACCCATCATAGTTTCCTCTTCCCCAATTAAATATCCTCCCATTTTGCCTAATCCTCTCCTTCTCCATAGCTATGTAGAATGTGAGGCAGTTGTGGTCACTATCTCCAAAATGCTCTCTCACCACAAGATCTGATACCTGCCCCGGCTCGTTTCCGAGCACCAAGTCTAGAATGGCCTTTCCCCTCGTCGGCCTGTCAACGTCCTGAGTTAGGAAACCCCCCTGAACACACCTTACAAAAACAGCTCCATTCAAATCTTCTGTTCGAAGGAGGTTCCAATCAATATTGGGAAAGTTAAAGTCACCCATTACAACAACCCTACTACATCCACACTTTTTCAAAATCTGCCAACCTATGCTTTCTTCCATCTCCGTGCTGATATTGGGGGGTTTGTAGTAAACCCCTAACAAGGTGACTGCTCCCTTGCTGTTCCTAATTTCCACCCGTACTGACTCTGTAGGTAGATCTTCCTCGACAATGGAAGCTTCTGTAGCTGTGATACCCTCTCTGATTAGTTACTGGAGAGAAAGCATGAAAGTGGAATTGAAAAACCTATCAGCCATGATTGAATGCAAAGCAGACCCAGTGGGCCAAATGGCCTAATTTCTGGTCCTATGTCTTATGGTCTCTTTGGAGGGTTAGTGTAGACCCAATGGACTGACTGGCCTGCTTCCAAACCATAGGGATTCTATGTATTATATTAAAATAGCAGTTGATGCTAATGGCTTGGAGGTGGGGGTTACCTTATTGCAAAATGACGAATCAGACAAAGACAATCTAGAAGGGTACTTTTCTATTAAATTAAACCAGCGTCAAGAAAAATACTCTACAGTGGAAAAGGAAACTTCTGGGATTATTACTGGCTTTCAGCCATTTTGAAGTTTATGTTTGGCATGCTCATAAAGAGACATTAATTTATAATAAGCCTAATTTTTCAACCTTTGTAGATAAATTTAAAACTAAAAATGGCAGACTATTTTGACAGCATCTGTGGAGAGAAAGCAGAGTTCGCATTTCGGGTTCAGTGAGCCTTCTTCAGAATTTCAGTTGTGAGAAAGGGTCACTGGATCCAAAATGTTAACTCTGCTTTCTCTGCACAGATGCTGTCAAACCAGCTGAGTATCTCCAGCAACTTCTGATTTTATTTCAGATCTCCACCATTTGCTGTTTCTTGTTTTAAATTATCATGATAGAATATTTTGTTGGACTTTGTTAATTTGATCTTATAATACATGAATTCTTTATGTCATTGGAAAAGTTGATAGAACTGCAGGTATACTATCAAGAATGTAATAATGCCTGAATAGTTTCGAAATTTACAAAAGGTGGCAAGAGGTTTTATAAGCCTGTGTAAAGAGTGAACGAGACTGAATAAATGTCATTTTACTTGTGTCATGTTTATATTGTAATGAGTTGTAGTTGAAATAACATTTCATTTTCCCAGATGTGGAAACATATTAGAAGCATATTGTTTTCAATCATGAAAATTTGGAGAACTGAACTGTTTAGATGGCATTGGATTGGTAAATGACATATTTATCAAGTGATTTCTTGGAAAAAGTCAAATCAAGGAGAACTGTTGAGTTATTCCATGCTTACTGAAAAAGCAAATTGTTTTGAAAAAGGGAGACAATGCAAAGTTCATTGTGGAATTCAAAACTAGGGGGTATAGGTATATGAATAGGAAAGGTTTAGAGGATTATGGGACAAATGCAGGCAAATGGCACTAGTTTGGGAAGTTTGGTTGAGTTGGACCGAAGAGTCTGTTTCTGTGCTGTATGACTCTAATTATAGACTCAATGGCTTGACAAAGAAATTTGAAGAAAATTCCTAAGAACCATGTTGATATCTTCTGGACTTTTTATTTGTGTTTTGCCACAAGTGGGAGCTGCTAGCAGATGAAAGAAAGTTACAGGAGGGAAAACATCCTTTCTGTCTTTGTCTGTCTGTTTCTTTCTCTCTGATAAAAGATCTTAAGCTAGAACCAACTGAACAATATATTTTCTGGGAATCTGAGAAAGTTCTAGAGATCAGTATCTCTGAGCTCATAAATTCTGAAACCTGAACTGTTGATTCAATCCAAAGAATGAAGTCTAATTGACCTTTAATCTGAACTAAGCTCTTCAATCACCCTTCAGCCAATAGCAAAATTATCTCATCAATAGGAAGCTGAAGGAACTGGAAAAAGTCACCCATTCTCCACTTCTAATTTAGAGTTTTGTTCCATTCGGCTGTTATTCTCCCTCCCCACCAATTATACCTCTGCAATGTTCTATGTTGTCCTGTAGCTGAATGTATACTTGTGTGTTATGATCAAGGGGGACATAATTTAACTCTACACAGTAGCTTTGTTGATAATCAGTTTTACCCCTTTTGTTTGAGATAACAATAATAAACAGAAATAAATTGACAATTTTGATGATTAAATAAGATATTTTACATATTTGATACACCTGGTGGAGGCAGGCTTGATTTCCAGCACACTGCTCTGATCAGTCATAGCAGAATGTGTGAGATGCAAATGAAGGACTTAAAGAGTTAAATGATAACGTGTTTTGACATTTAAAAAGCATAAGGGCTAAGTAAATATTTATTTTCTAATTTAAAGACCAAATTATTCCTTTTGTCTGCTTACTTCGTGATATTAGTGATACAAAATTAATTCTGTCACACTACATCATACACACATTTCTTAAAACTTCTCCAAGAATGTAGAATGATGTGTAACTTCATAATATTCTTTTGTGTATGATTTATATTATTTACTTATTCCATCAGTCACCAGCATCTACAGCTTCTGTGTTATACCTCCAACCATCTGAGATAATATATCAACCAGTGGAAATGCCTCAAGATGGTGGGTGTGCACCTCCTCCACTTCCAATGATGGAAGCTTCTATGCCAGAGGTAAGATTAATGATTGGCTCACCCAAAGGAAATTCTGTTGCATTATTTGTTTTTATCTGATTAACAATAGATTCAGTATAGCTTTTTTTTTGCTATTTATTCTGTAACTACAGTTAAACTGCTCATGATCAAATAGAACTTAACAGTGATGTCTTTGTATTAATGTTATGTTCTTTGTTTTGGCTTCCAGCTTTCTACTTTTTTCTGACTATGTTCTTTTATTTTCTTCATCTTCCACATTTTGGTAGTAGGGTTTGTTCTTAGTTATGACTGGGGAATCATTTGTTCTCCAACCCAAAAGGAGAATTAAATGGTATGATTTTGTCACATTAACCCTCTGTCCATTATACTGCATAGTGGCTTACTGGAACTTGTAATTGAGCGTGCCAGCATAAGCTTAAGCTTGGTATTGGGAGTGTAATGAAAAGGGCAAATTGTTCTATCTTTCCTCTTATTCTTTTCCATATTTGACTATTGGGCCTCTCAGTGCCAAGATTACTGAAATTCTTCAGCTCATAGGACTAATCACATCCATACAGACCTGAGGGTCTGCAAATTTTAGCCTGTTGAAGACTTACTGAATGAATCATTTTTATTAAAATGCTCCCTCCAGATAATTTATTGGAGCATCCAAGAAATCTCAATCTCAGTAGCTTACAATGCAATGTCAGGCTTGACACACATGTATTTATATTTCCTCCCCCATTTTTAGATCCATGCTCAGGCATGAGTATATGCCTTAAGTTTTCCCAGTCCATGAAAATGACCCAACAAAAGGAAAAGTGAGGCACGAGTTTCATAACCCATAATGCTTTGACTTTGTCAGCCAGTTTCACTAACTCCTATTATGTGAAAATGGATCTTTCTTGTTTTTTTCTGGTATATTCTTTGAACAGTATGTGGATTTCAGTCCAGGCATTAACCCCACCTCAACAGGTGGGTTAGGGTCATTAAGTTTAAAGATTGGAGCTGGGTTCCCAACCTATCATGTAGCATGCCAGCATTGATATGCCAATGGCTTATGTGGTATATCTCATCTTGAAAATGGGACTTAGATTTGAATCATGCTTACAATTATACTGAGAGTCTGATTTTAAGTAAACAGCTCTCAGCTGAATTATTCTGCAAGTTAACTTATGGATGTCCTTCTATGGCAGGTGTGCATTTCCTTAAACTGCTCTTTTTGGGCCAAAGGGAGGCGAGTGTTTCTCTGAGCTAAAATATCATCTTTGCTCAAAATATTGCCTCAAAAAGGATTATGTGGAACATATACTGGCCATCCTTGGATGCATTACTCTAAGATTTGAGCATATGATTCATGTGATTTTTGAACCTGGCAATTTTAAGTGCAGTTTTATTGCTGTTCAAGACCTAAAGGTCAGTGAAGTATAGGTTTCCAGTTTTTTACAAAATTTGTTCTTTTCTTCAGGCTATGAGAGATGAATACATGATAGTGTACCTCCCCTTGGACATATTCAGCTGTAGCATCAATTTCCAATAAAAGCCCTGCACTGTCAACAGCAATTTTCCTAAGAGTAAACAATGGGTCTCGGTCTGACTCAATTGTAAACTGTAGACCTAAGACATGGTGTGCAAACTTCTCACGAGCCCAAGTAGTGGCTATGCCTTTTGCAATTACTGCATATTTTTGCTTTCTTTCAATCAAAAGAATTGAGATGCTTATGCACCATTCTGTTTGCCATCCGTTTTGTATCTGGAAATATAAAATTCATAACTGCATCTCATTTGTAGATAATTCTGGATCATAATGGATCAATGTGTCTGGTGAAAGTAACATCCATTTTATTCTGTAAACTATGTTTTGTTGGTTGTCTTCCCAGTTTCCCAGCTTGATCTTGCTTTTGCAATTGATGAATTCACATGCGCCAACTCACCCATTTGTTCACCAGCCCAATAAAACTGCTGAAGCCTGATAAATTAAACGGATGTGGAAATTCTTCAGGTGCCTCTGAGGTCTGCTGTGAACTCTGATGCATACAATGTGCCCTACAAGTTTAATAGTTGGCTGCAAGAGCTCTCATTTATTATCGAGTGTTAACTTCAGTTTATTGTAGCAATGCATTCACTCTGGCATCAAGTGTTGTTTTATTCTGGCATCATATTTTTTAGTGAAACCAAGGGTTAGGATGTCATCCATCTGGAGAATATTGCCTTCAATCCTGCCAGAATAATTGTTGTTATCCTCTGAAAAATCTCTGATGCAGATACCATACTGAAATGTAATTAATTAAAGTAGTATCCTTCATATGATGTAATGAGGATTTTCAGAAACACGGATTCATCTAATGTTAATTGTATTCATCTGAAACTAATTTTAAAAGTCACTATTAGCATCTAGGATCATGAAGTTTGAGCTTTTTTCTAGATTTGCCAAACTGTCATCCGCAAGTGCCATTGGTTGAATCTCTGTTTCAACAGCTTTGTTAAATTGTGTAAGATCTACAGACTCACATTTTCCTATTTGGTTTTGGCACTGGTATCATATGAACACTGACTTGTAGGTTTTGTTACAGGTGAGAGAACTCCTTATTACAACATTGATTCACCTTCTCCAGAGATGTGTGAGGAGCATTTCTTGTGCTGATCAAATACACTGGCTTGGCATCTGGCTGTGAAATGATGTGATGAATTGATTTCAGCTTCCCAGGGTCTTTAAATAATTGTGGGAATTCCACACTAAAGTTTTTTAGACTTGTTTGGCTTCCCAATTCTTCCATTTGTGGTAGGTGTGTAAGCTCTTGTATTTAACAGTGAACAATCTGGGTTCTGGATCATGTACACGATTTCTGTGATTTTTCTTTTCTCTGTATTGATGTGTGTCCACCATCTATGCCTTAACTTTAAATTAAGCCTCATGCTCCATGGAAATAGATACTTAACGGCTGGAGTAAGTCTTTCTTTAACCACAGTTGTGTGTAAAGAAGAACTGAAAGTCCAACCAAAGTGTTTAGTTTGAAGTTGCTTTGCCTATTGGTCAGACTTTCTGCACTTTGACAGTTTCCGTTTGATTTATCATTTTCCCCCAGAAATGGCAGTTCACTTGTCTTTAATCTTCAAGCTAGTAGTCTTAATGAATTTCTTTTTATTTTCTGGCTGAGATCTTTTTACTGTGGCCTGCTGCTTTAAATTCCTTTTACAGGAATGACCCTCTATATTTTTAGAAGAGCAATCTTTGTGCTAATGCACTCTTTTTTTGCCATAGTGACAACACAATGATTTCAACTGCCACACCCACTTATTGCATTTCCTGAAGTTGTGTGGAAGTGCTTCCACTTCAATGCATGACAAACTACGTGGTGTGAGTTGTATTTCTTCACAAAGTCTCATTGTCTTGATTGAATGCATGATTTTGTTTACTGCTTTCCTGGTTTACTGTACACATTTCAATAATGTGAAATCCATCCTCAACAGTAGAGAGTCTGACAGTATCTCCTCGACAGTTCAGCACAGAATTAACTCTTGTTCCTGGCCTCCGTATATTCAGGTCTCAGCTAACCTATACAAAGTGCATAACAGGAATCTGTTCTCTCTTCCATTCACTGGATGCAACTATTAACTTTGCCCAGTCTATAATGGTGTTCTTCCTAGGACTGAAATATGCATCAAATGCTTCATGAGTTCTTCATATGAAACTAGATCTTCATTAATAGCCTGTCTGATGAAACTTACATTATTGATTCTCTGTATAACAAAGATGATTTCTACCTCTCATCGATGGCATAGAGAAGGGTAATGACCTATTCCTTAATAAGCTTTACTGTAAGTCTTGATATAGGTTGGTAGATTATAAATCTTGTAAACAAAGGTTCAGCAACTCTTCAGCCTCATTTAGCCCTGCTTTGTTTTCAAAGCACTCTGGTGAGAGCATGGTGTTCTTCATTGGTTCATTTTATTGTAGACATTCTTCTCATTTTTTTCTTATCCCTGATAGTTTTTTAAAATTTCTGTTTCCCATGCTATCCTTTCATTTGCTGCCACTGTATGTTATCACCACCTGTGATTCTTGTTTACTTATGTCGAGAATTGGGATTGATAGAGAATGCAATTAGCCTGATATCAGTAGTCATTACCTTTTATTCAACATTATTTTCTAATGATATGCAAGGCAAGACTTTACACAAGCCTTCTACATAGAATCGGACACCAGTTATTCTGGTAGTCAAGTGATTTTTTTTTCATTGCAGACAATCCAATTACAAATAACATTTTGCCTTTACATTAGACATTCCATCCCCTACCAAACTCTAATTTTGAATTCTCTTTTTTTTTGTTGCCGATTGCCAAGCTCTGGACTTTTCCACCCTCTGACTCAAGGAATGTGCGTCTATTGAGTTAAGGCTAATTCTATACAGTTCAGTAGAGGTTGCAGAGTTTATGTAGATTTGAACTAAGGTGGTAATTGTGAATCACTCAGTACTGTCTCTCAATCTTTCTTTCAACATATGGTCATGTGCCATTTCCTTCAGGGATCTGAAATGAAATTTAGAGCTCCAAGTATTTGATAACCACAAATAATATGATCTTGGAATTTTGGGATGTTAGTGTTGTTTTATTTCATCCAATTATGTGTGATGACCTTTGAAAATGTAATCAATTTAATAAAGGAAATAAGGAATTTTGTGAGCATGCACACTTTTTTGTCGAGTAATTACGAGTGTACAGTGATAGGATCTTATTGCTTCCTAGCCCTATGCGGATCACAGTGTTCAAGCACCCTATCACCAGGTTTACACTCAAAGTCCTATGGCAGTAGCAGCCCCTGTGATGCAGCAAGAACAAGTAAAGGTAGGAACATTTTTGGGGGCAGGGAGTCTTGACCATTCTGATTTCTTCCACAAGATTACTAGTCAACAGGAAAAAAAAGGTTACACTTAGGCTATTTTTTTTCCGATAGCATGATCACACACCAGGAACTTATATTAATGACAATCAGTCAAGCCTTACTGCAATGAGAATTCTTGAAGTGTGCACAATTCGTTAGATTTTATTATCACTCTTCAATGTGGGAAATGTTTGTGCCATAACTTGCTGGAAGTGGACTCGCTGGGCAGGCTGTGCATTAGTAACAATAAGTACCCTGAAAATGCCATTATTTCTCAGCAGGGTCTGTCTGATGTAATGCCAATGTGGTATGATTTTGTAATCTGATTGTTAGCACTGAATTATGAGGTCTTTTACTTAGCTAATTATTTATTTTCTGCTTTATTGGAATTAGTTATGGGTAAGTAACAGTGGGTAACACTGTTATATGTTTATATAAAAACAAAGTGATGGAGAAATTGCATAAATCTGGCAGCATCTGTTGAGAGGATAAAGTTTACACTTCAAGTTTGCTATTATTCTTTGATATTTTATATTTGTCCTTTTTTTTTTACTGAAATTGGCAAAAAAGGGAAAATAAATCATGCATATTTCACAGTTTTGTGACCATTTTGGTGATGTCCTGAAAATGAATTGGTATAGGGAGTCCTAATGCTAGGCATTAAGTGTCATTTTTCCAATTAATTGTTGCAACTAAGGCCAATGTCACATTTTCAGAAAGCATAGCAAAGGTAATCCCAGCTACTGACGTTATTAGTCTTAGCTCCATCCCATGTAAAATAATGGAACCATTTATCAGGAATAAACATGAGTACCATCTTTAAATAGTAAACAGCAATCAACATGATCAAATATTACAAGATCATTTGTTCACACAAAATTTTTAAAAATTGCCAGTTTCCTGAATACCATTTACATTGATCTTAAGCCTTTGCCTGCTATTTTCTATCAGGTCCAGCAGCTGATCATGCTGATTATTGAGGTTACTGTGCTGTTTATCTTCCATCCAAATACCAAAAACATTCTTATCACACATGGTAAGCCAGTATAGCTTTTTTGAGGGTAAATAGGAAAAGAAGAAATTTGAGAGCTGGAAATTATCATAATAATTCGGACAGCACCCTGGCACTTAGCATGTGATCTAATTACTTGTTGAGTGTTGCTTGAAATATCGTATTGCTTCAGTAGTTCTGCTGGTGGATTTGGAATGATTTTGACTGCTTATACTGAATTTGCATGTATTCATAAAACTTATGTCAAGTGTCTCATCCAGCTGAAAACACAGTTGATGGGAGCAAAAACAGAAATTGCTGGACAAACTCAGCAGATCTGACAGTATCTATGGAGAGAGTAGAGTTAGTGTTTCAGGTCCAATCAGCCTTTTGAGAACTGATCTACAGTGGTAAATTACAGTCCTGCTACACAAGTGCCTGACAATGACAGTCTTTAAAAAGACACAATTGCAACATCACCGGGTGATATTCAGTAGCATTACCATTACTGATACTCCAGCTATCAAACCTGTACTCACCACCCTATTAAGCATTCCAATTCAGAAACACTTGTTGTATGAAAATAAAGTTAAAAATCACACAGCACAGGTTATAGTCCAGCAGGTTTATTTGTAAGCACTAGCTTTCAAAACGCTGTTCCTTCATCAAGTGCTCCTGTATGATATTTAACTTTGCCCATCCCAGTCCAACACCAGCGCCTCCAAATCTTATGTAATTTTTTTTGTCACTTTTGGCATTCACCTTCAATTTGTGCCTTCTGGTTATTGATTCTCAGCCATTTGAAACTATTTCCCTTCATATACACTATCGGAACTCCTCTTGATTTTGAGCACCCATATCAAATATGTTCGTAACCTTCTCAACTACAAGAACTATCCTACCTTCTCCAGTCTGTTTACATGACTGTACTCTCTGATTCCAGAATATACTCTTCTGTGCCCTTGCCAAAGATGTCATGTCCAGAATTAAACGTTAGAAAAATAGGAAAAAAAAATTAAGCAGGAGAAGGCCATTTGACTCTTAAAGCCTGCTTCACCATTGAATATGATCACAACTGAGCGTTCAACTCAATACCCTATATTTGTTCTCTCCCTCCCCAAAATGCTTTGATCTCTTTAGCCTTGAGAACCATATCTAATTCCTGATTGAAAACATTGTGTTTTGTCCTCAACTGCTTTCTGTAGTGACCAGGCACTTGCTCATGTCTCAGCAAAATACAATCCTATTGTTTTGGTCATTGTTGATTTAACCAAAGTGCAGAGACTGGAATGGCAGGCCTGTCAAAGGCATTAGATAAAATGGAACAAAGGAGTCCACCAACATTATCAATACCGTGGTGGTCTGGCAAATGTGTCTCATGCCTCTCCATGAAAAGCTGAACGATACATTGCACTCTAATGTAGTACCCATAGGTGTTCGGCATCAATAGCAAAGCAAGAGGTAGATGAGAAACCAACCTCAACCTCATTCCAGATTCCTTTTGGTCTTAGGAGGAGGGTGACAGCAAGTACCAATAGTGAGTCTGAGCCACATATAAGACTGCCAAAAACTACATCTTGGGGCACTCCACTTCACTTCCCCCTGTCTATGATGCCAAAGTCTACAAAATTTGCAAGTAAATAAGGGTGAGCCACATCTGGGCAGGACATTATCAACAGATCTGGACCCATCTGTGACAGATGCCACCTGGGGGAGGACTGTCTGTCTTCCAAGCCACAGGGCCAACTACAGTGTAGCTTCCCTCCACGCCAGTTGGAGATGTCGTTACTGCACTTAAAGGGAAAGGAAGAAATAAACTGACTCAGGTCACATAGGTGACATGGATGATGTTTCATTGTAAATAATTCAGCACTTCTGGAATAATGTATGCACTTGCATTCTTAAAATGTCTAACCCATTATCTTTGTCGCTGTTGGACTTGGTTACTCCACACCCAAATGAGAGACGAGCACCCTCTTCCAAGGATAACAAGTATTGTTCTCTTCTCACCAAGCAAATTTTTGATTAAAGAAAACATCTTTGAACGTCAATGTTGATAACTGCAGCTAATGCATAATACTTTAATGTGGATAGCACTGTGGCAGTGTATAAGGAATGCATCAGGTTCAGGCCTGCATTGGTCTTCCACACTTACACCAATCTGTGTGTGAGAATTTGGAATCAATGATGAGCCCATACATTGTGAAAAGCAAAGGTTTATTCTGTTTATCAAGGCTGGGAGATTTATTCTGTTTATCAAGTGGGTAGCTCATATGTTCATTGTTCTTGACAGGACAATGTTTTGCCAGAGAAGCTTCACAAGCACTCCCTCTCTCATGTTAAATGCTGTCTGACACAAACTCAAAAATATTTAGACTAACCAATGATGGAAAGATGAAAAGGAGGTGCATCAGGATTCCTCTTAACTTGCTGTCTTTCATGACAGTCATACACTGTTTCACACTTCTATATCACATGCTTACTGAAGCCTTACTGTCATCATTGTTAATTCCCTGTTTCACTGAATATACTAGTTAAGAGCAGGAGTAGGCCATTCAGCCACTCAAGTCAAGTCCACCATTCAATAAGATCTGATCTAATTGCAACCTCAAATCCAAACTCCCACTTATCCTACCTTTCCTCTTGTTGTTTAACAGAATCTATCCACCTCTGCCTAAAAAATATTCAAGGATTTTGCTTCCATTATCTTCAGGAGAGTTCCAAAGACCTTTGATCTCGGAAAAAATAATATTCACCCAGTCTGTTGTTTAAAAATCAGGGTCATCCATTTAAAAGGTGACCTTAGTTCTCAATTCACCTCAGTGTCTCACATGTTACAATCAAGGCATCTTATTCCTGTAAACTCAATCAGATACAAGCCAATCCTGTACAATCTTTTCTCATAAAGAAACCCCACTCCAGGTTTTAGTCTGGTAAAGCTTCTCTGAACTGCCTCCAACACAACTGCATCCTTCCATAAATAAATTGGCCAATACTGTGCATAGTACTGCAGGTGTGGTCTCATTAGTGTCCTGTATACCTGAAGCACTTCTGTACTTAAGTATTCATTACCTCTCACAATAAATGAGGTAATTGATTAATTCCTGTACCTGAATATTAATATTTTGCAATTCAGGCACTGAACATCTGGGTACCTCTGCTTCTTAGAGCTCTGAAGTCTTTCTCTCTCTCTGTGAGCAAATGCAACTTGCTGCCAAATGGATAGTATCACTGAACCAATTTTACTTTGCCCCGAAAAAAAAATGTAACTTACGCTAACCAATTTGAAAGGTGTGGCAACCATTTTGAATCTAGTAAGCAGATAACTTTGAATTGACAATGGCATGATTTCAACTTCATTTCCTTGACTGACTTATACGCTTCCCCTAAGATACACAATGATCCCACATCCTTCATTTTCCCTGTTTTGTTGCTGTCCCACTTTTGCCAATGACCTTTCAGCTTCCCAGTATTTCCGTTCAGTCCCTTTGTATAGCCATTAATGACCCTCAATTTAACCTTAGGGTGCATGGATTTGTGCATTGCCACGCTGTTGCTGGCTATACATTCTCCTTGTCCATCTAGGTGATAATGATTGTGAGTTTGAAGGTATTGTCGAAGGAACCTTCATGAAAAGTTGAGCACTGACTAAGACTCAATCCTCAGACTGCAAAGACACAGCCTGATGGACTGCCGAATCCCCTGCAATAAAATGACACGAACCCCTTGACTTAATACAGCAGTACCCACTAACTCCTTATAGTCCCTCTTGACCCCATATCTGGTTCTCTTTGACTTGGACACATGGCTGTTTAGTTGAATGAAGCACGTACTTCCTCTGTAAGCTGCTGCGTAGGCTGTAGAGATGACATTTTTGTAGAACTGTGCTGTACAGCAAAATGTCCACCATTTTGACTGTTCAATACTCTGAACTACCTGCCTATCCTAGGACATGAAAAAGCAATGCAAAATCTGGTGGCCAACAACCTCCAGTGGGGGCAAGTTACTGATCACTAAAAATAAACCAATAGTCGTAAGATGCATCGTGTAAATGAATGAGATGTTTGTGTACTGCTGTGCACAGACACCCAGCAAAACCATGCCATTGTGGGTTTCCCTGAGCTCCAAACTGAAATCTTAAAGGGTTATGTGCAAGTTCGTCCAAAGGCAGGTACAGTGATACAGTGAGACTGTTTTAGTTTGTCAGTGCTGATTTGCATGGACTAGTAATGGAGGAGGTCTGTGTCTGGAGCTTACAGGGATGTTATAATAAAGACAAAATTGAATGGAAGGCAGAAAATATGCTGATGAGAGATCCACTCTATCTTGCTTGGCATGTAGATGGGCCTTTTTTAAAGGCCCATCCTGTGTTTCTAAGGTATTTGTATCTCAGTTCCACTTAAGAAAATCATAATGCTAAAATTTTATTTACAGTTTTAGCTTTATATCAAGGAAAGGAATTGGTGTGGACAAGCCTAATCATGCACATAAGACAAAGGACTCATTAGTGTGGATAGGAACAAGACCTTATACAAACCCTGAAGTATATAGTATTAAGTGGTTTTCTTTGTACGACATCTCCAGGAAATGGCTCAATGGTCTTTTTTCGGCCATTATTTGCAGGCATCGTTATTAAGTCATCTATACGGGCTGATACCTGGATCAAAATCACGTGGGCTGCAAATCAAACAGTAAGAAGGCATTGGCTCATTTCCTGAAATTATATTTACAAATCTCCATGAGGTCAAAAGACAAGTTGGATGGTTCTCTTTTCCAAGAGAGCACTGAATAAATTATTAATGGAGATTTAGGCAAAGGGCATGTGCTTTTTTTTTTATTTGATGGGTACTCTTCCCTGCCAGCATCAGGGAAGAACTTCTACTCAGATATGCACTTAAATCGAGTAAATTAGATGCAGCTAATCCTGCTGCTAATTATGAAATAACTCTTTTGAAGCCAGAATCCATCACCAATCAGCCTTTATTCAAAAATACATAGCTCTTGATAATGGCGCTATCTGTTACTGAGTGAGGCATTCAGGGTTCCAGTATTCCTGACATTCACCCTGTTACATCAGCCAGGTCTCCTTGATTGGACCACATTAACAGCCCCAATCAGGGAACTCAGATTCTATGTGGTCCAGCTGGCTGATGTCATTACAATAACTACTTCACTTCCCTCTGAGTCCATGAACCCAGGGCTGCACAAATTCGTTTAGAGTCTCCTGTGTGTTTTTACACCAGATCAGGCTCCTCCTACTTCGAATCTGACTCAAGAGACATGTAACGAATGTGAGCTTGCCTCTTGCATCTGGAGTACCTCAGCAGCTTTCACTTTCATCTTCCAGAGGCAGAAACATTGAGGTGGTCATTTCTGTCATGTCCATTTCTGATTCAGAGGACTTCATAATGTTTGAGGGATAAAGTGAATCAGTGGGCTCATGAAGTATTTCTGAACACTCCGAGCAGCAGGGCAAGTTTTTCTCTTGTACTGTCTCTGAATTTAAAGCTTTCAAATGGCCCACATGCTTATTCAGGACTTACCAAACTGAATACATCATTGGTCCTGATCTCGCATCTATCATGTGTCTTACCCAGGCTGTGCTATTTTCATGATTCTTGCACTAAACATTGTCTCCTGAATCAAGGTGTCACTTTCACTTGGTGGAGTCTTGGGTTTGGTATTGAAATTCCTGATCCATTTCACCCTCAGTTCCAGGTCCAGGAAGATCAAACTTAACCTGGTCTGGAATCTTCTACTCATTAGCAATTCTTCTAGTGCTATCCCTGTATTTGCATGTGGGGTGGTCTTATAATCAAACAGGCATAAAGACAGTAGTGAGTAAAGTAGGTTCTTTCTTGATTATATGTTTTATTGAGATATGTCTCTTGAAAAATATATAAGCCATAAGTATTAAGTTAGTCTGGAGCAGTGTTTTGCAGAGGAATACGACCATGCTATTTTCTGGGTCTGCAGATTTGAAAAAGCAAAAATGGCCTTTAGTAGAGTGATATGCTCTTCTTGACCAATGTGCGAGTTCAGGGAGAGTTTACTGAGGATTATATCTGCAATAAATGCAGTTGGTTGCGAATCCTATCAGATTGAATGGATCAGTTGGAGAGACAGAGGCAATGAGGAGCTTATAAGAGCAACGGGATGTGATGAATTGCAGTTACAGGAAGGGAAAAAAGTTGCAGACACAGTCACATAGATGGTTAACTCCAGGAAAGGTAAGAGAGGCAGGCAAGTAGTGCAGGAGTCTTCTGTGGCTATCCCCATTTCAAACAAATATGCTGTTTTGGAAAATGTAGTGAGGTGATAGATTCTCAGGGGATCGTAGCAAAGTTTCTGGCTCAAATGCAATGAGGGATATGTCAGGTTCAAGAGAGTGATTCTGTGAAGGGACTCTCTAGTCTGAGGCACAGATAGACATTTCTGTGGTAGCGAGAAATCAGAATGGTGTGTTACTTCCCTGGTGCCGGGATCAAGGATGTCTCAGAGAAGGTCAAAATGTTCTCAAGGGGGAGAGGGCCCAGCAGGAGGTCATTGTACACATTGGAACCAATGACATAGGAAGGGAAAAGGATGAGATTCTGAAGGGAGAATATAGAGAGTGAGGCAGGAATTTAAAAAGGAGGTCCTCAAGGGTAGTAATATCTGAATTACTCCCAGTGCTATGTGCTAGTGAGAGTAGGAATAGGAGGATAGAGCAGATGAATTCATTGCTGAGGAGTTGGTTTATGGGAGAAGGATTCATATTTTTGGATCATTGGAATCTCTTTTGGGATAGATGTGACCTGTACAAGAAGGACAGATTGTATCTAAATTGGAAGAGGATTAATATACTGACAGGGAGATTTGCTAGAGCTGATCAGGAGGAATTAAACTATTTTGGTGGGGGTGTTGGACCCAGGGATATATTGAGAAAGGAGATCAATCTGACACTGGTACAGTTGAGAGAAGAAGCGAGTCAAACAGTCAGGGCAGGAAGGGACAATGCAGAGAACAAGGTAGGACTGATAAATAAACTATTTATTTCAATGCAAGAGGCCTAACAGGGAAGGCAGATGAACTCAGGACATGGTTAGGAACATGGGACAGGGAATCATAGCAATTAAAGAAACATGGCTTAGGGACGAACAGGACTGGCAGCTTAATGTTCCAGGATACAAATGCTATAGAAAGGACAGAAAGGGAGGAGAGGAAGGGGAATGGCTTTTTTTTTATAAGCGATAGCATTACAGCTGTACTGAGGGAGGATAAGCCAGGAAATACATTTGGAGAAGTTATTTGGGTTGAACTGAGAAATAGTAAAGGGATGATCACCATATTGGGATTGTATTATAGACTTCCTAGCAGTCAGAGGGAAATTGAGAAATTAACTTGTGAGGAGATGTCAGTTACCTGTAAGAATAATAGGGTTGTTGTGTTAGGGGATTTTAACTTTCCAAACATAGACTGGGACTGTCATGGTGTTAAGGGTTTAGATGGAGAGGAATTCGTTAAGCATGTACAAGAAAATCTTCTTGTACAATGTGTGGATGTACCTACTAGAGAAGGTGCAAAACTTGACCTATTCTTGGGAAATAAGGTAGGGCAGGTGACTGAGATGTCAGTGGGGGAGCACTTTGGGACCGGTGACCATAATTCTGTTAGTTTTAAAATAATGATGGAAAAGGATAGATCAGATCTAAAAGTTGAAGTTCGAAATTGGAGGAAGGCTAACTTTGAAGGTATTAGGCAAGACTTCTCAAAAGCTGATTGGGCGCAGATGTTCACAGGTAAAGGGACGTCTGGAAAATGGGAAGCCTTCAGAAATTTGATAACGTGAGTCCGAGACAGTATATTCCTGTTAGAGTGAAAGGAAAGGCTAGTAGGTGTAGGGAATGCTGGATGACTAAAGAAATTGAGGGTTTGGTTAAGAAAAAGAAGGAAGCATATGTCAGATAAAGACAAGATAGATCAAATGAATCCATAGTGTGTAAAGGCAGTAGGAGTATACTTAAGGAAATCAGGAGGGCAAAAAGGGAACATGAGATAGCTTTGGCAAATAGAATTAAAGAGAATCCAGAGAGTTTTTACAAATACATTAAGGACAAAAGAGTAACTGGGGATAAAATGGGGCCCCTCAAAGATCAGCAAGGCTGGGGGCAGGGGTGTGGTTTTGGACATGGGTCGGGGATGCGGGTTTGGACAGGGTTGGGGTACAGGGTTGGACGGGTTTGAGGGTTGGCGGATGGGGTTGGGGTAGGGCTGGACGGGTTTGGGTGGACGGAGTTGGGGGCGGGGTTGGAAGGCAGGCATGGGGCAGTGTTGGATGGGGTTGGGGGGGAGGTGTGGGGGTCACATGTGCAGTGATGCTGAACGGGGAGCAGACTTTAGGAAAGGCATTAAATCAATTAACCAAATAATCAATTAACCGACTGAAATAGTGCCCGCCCATCTTGTTCAGATAATCAAAGTTCCTCTGTAAGTAGAAAGCAGGAAGCATCAGCAGTGCTTCGTCCGGAGCCTCACTAAAGATGTTACATAGAATGGTGACGAAACGTCTGAAAATGAACCTTCCGGCTCAGCGAGCACACCTACATCCAGTGAAACCACTGTTTAAGGAAGGTGGTAAGGACAAGCCAGGAAACTATAGACCAGTGAACCTGACGTCAGTAGTGGGCAAGTTGTTGGAGGGAATCCTTAGGGACTGGATGTACGTATATCTGGAAAGGCAAGGATTGATTAGGGATAGCTTTGTGCATGGGAAATCATGTCTCACAAACTTGATTGAGTTTTTTGAAGAAGTAACGAAGAGGATTGATTGAGGGCAGAATGGTAGATGTGATCTATATGGACTTCAGTAAGGCGTTTGACAAAGTTCCCCATGGGAGACTGATTATCAAGGTTAGATGTCATGAAATACAGGGAGAACTAGCATTTGCATACAGAACTGGCTCAAAGGTAGAAGACAGAGGGTGGCGATGGAGGGTTGTTTTTCAGACTGGAGGCCTGTGACCAGTGAAGTGCCACAAGGATCGGTGCTGGATCCACTACATTTATATAAATGACTTGGATGTGAGCATAAGAGATATTGTTAGTAAGTTTGCAGATGACACCAAAATTGGAGGTATAGTGGAGAGCGATAAATGTTACCTCAGATTACAACGGGATTTTGTTCAGATGGGCCAATGGACTGAGAAGTGGCAGATGAGTTTAATTAATAGGATAAATAAACAAAGTCTTTTCCCTGGTGTGGGGGAGTCCAGAACTCGAGGGCATAGGTTTGGGGTGAGAGGGGAATGATATAAAAGAGACCTGAGGGGCAGCCTTTTCACGCAGAGGGTGGTATGTGTATGGAATGAGCTGCCTGAGGAAGTGGTGGAGCCTGGTACAGTTGCAACATTGAAGAGGCATTTGGATGGGTATATGAATAGGAAGGGTTTGGAGGGATATGGGCCGGGTGCTGGCCAGTGGGACTAAATTGGTTGGGATGTCTGGTCGGCTTGGACAGGTTGGACCGAAGGGTCTGTTTCCATGCTGTACATCTCTATGACATCCCAGATGGCCTCCTATTTCAAGGACTGCAGCTTGCCTTCTCACATGATCAACAATGCCCTCCAGTGCATCTCCTCCACTTCCTGCATCTCCACATTTGAACCACACCCATCCAATTGCAACAAGGATAGAACACCCTGGTCCTTACCTTGCACCCCAATAATCTCCAGATGCATTGTATTGTCCTCCATCATTTCTCGTACCTACAATCAGACTCCACCACCAAAGATATATTCCCCTCCCCACCCCACCCCTATCTGCATTCCACAAAGACCATTCCCTCTGTGATTCCCTCGTTCGATGTGCGCTCCCCCACCAACCTACCATCCACACCCGGTGCCTTCCCTTGCCGCCGTAAAACCTGCACTCACATCTCCCTCTTCATCACCATCCAAGGTCCCAAAAGATCTTTTCACATGTGGCAGAGATTTTCCCGGACAAGCGCCCACTTCATCTACTGTGTCCATTGCTCTTGATGTTGCCTCCTCTACATCATGGAGAGAGGATGCCAACTCGTGGAGCATTTCAAGGAGCATCTCTGGGACACACACACCAAACAACTCCCCCTGCCCCCTGGCTCTGTGGCCAAGCACTTCAATTCCCCCTCCCACTCCCCCAAGGATGTCCTGAGCTCCCTCCACCACTAAATCAAAGCTGTCAACTGGAGGAAGAACGCCTCATCTTCTGGATATAGGTTTGCTTGCTCAGCTGGAAGGTTTGTTTTCAGACATTTCATCACCATACTAGGTAACATCTTCAGTGAACCTCTTAATGAAGCTTTAATCGGAGGCTCACTGAAGATGTTACCTAGTAAGGTGACAAAGTGTCTGACAACGGCCCTTCCAGCTCAGCGAGCAAACCTACATCCATAACCTCAACCTGAGCTACAAATCTTCTCATCACCCATCTCATCTTTTGGTTGGGGACCCTTCAACGACACAGCATCAACATCGACTTCACTAGTTTCTAAATCTCCCCTCCCCCACCTCAGCCCAGATCCAACCCTCTAACGTGGCACCGTCCTTTTGACCTGCCCTACCCATCCATCTTCCTTCCCATCTGTTTGCTCCACCTTCCCCACCAACCTATCACCATTACCGCTCACCTGCATCCCCCGATCACCTTTCCCCCTCCAGATTCCTGATGAAGGGCTTATCCCAAAGCCCCGACTCTCCTGCTCCTTAGATGCTACCTGACCAGCCATGCTTTTGCAATGCCACACTTTTTGATTCTGACTCTCCAGCATCTGCAGTCTTCACTTTCTCCTGAAGTTATAACTGTTTGACCAAGAGTTGGCTTTGTTTGGGGTTTGATGTGGGTCAAATTAGAGTTATCCTTCTCAGGATATTTCCTGAGTGAAGCTGTACAATTGTCTGCATTCAAGTGATGTTCCCTGACCTTAGGAGAACTGTTGTAGGTGTTCACTTTCAACCACACAACTTTGTTTTTCACTAGCGAACACTTAGGATCAGGGTTTGATTTGGTAGTTCAAGACATTTTGAATGATGATCAATCGAATTGTATTGGCACACCTCAACTTTTACTGACAAACTGCTGGGTTTTCTTCCTGAGGATCTCATTATCCATTGTTTTGGGCCAATATATTGCCAGTCCTCCATGGATGAATGATTAGATTAGATTACTCACAGTGTGGAAACAGGCCCTTTGGCCCAACAAGTCCACACCGACCCGCCGAAGCGCAACCCACCCATACCCCTACATTTACCCCTAACCTAACACTACAGGCAATTTAGCATGGCCAATTCACCTGACCCGCACATCTTTGGACCGTGGGAGGAAACCGGAGCACCCAGAGGAAATCCGATTACCACCCAAGTAGAGAAGAAACATTTCTACCTTTAAATTTCAGCAGATGATTTTTAGGGTTCAGACGTTTTAAGCAGCATGAATTATGAATTAAATAATTTATAAAAGAGTATTAACTTTGGCTAGTTTCAGCAGGAAGAGCCCCCAGACACATCTGCAGAGGTATGGAATGCTGAAGTAAGACTATACTATTGGCTATTAAAGAGATGAAGTCATATAAGAGAGTGATTTAGAGCTGATGGAGGGAGATGGCTGACAGAGTCGATCCAACTTTTAAAATTCCAAGAATTGCCACACTGTGGAGAAAACTTTAATGACCTTTTGACACCACCAAAAAATGTATGTGAACTAATGTTACTTGGGACAAACCTCGCCCTCCTTCACCTTAAGTTTTTCTTACTAGTCTGCTGTCTACATGAACTGGCATGGAACAAATTCTGATGTGCTTTGATTTAGTAAATAAAGCCTGTCTAAATCTTGCAATCTAATGTAGCCACAAGTGAAATGTCAGATAAGGTCAACAACCATATTGCCAGTGGCTGCGAGGTTGACTATAGCACCGACCCTTTATATGTCTTTATATATAAGCTGCAGACATTGATAGATAGTGACTGGTGGTATTATCAGTAGACTATTAATTCAAAGACCCAGGTCATGTTCTGGAGACTCAGGTTCAAATCTCACCTTGGCAAATGGTGCAATTTGAATTCAATTTTTAAAAATCTGGAATTAAGAATCTACTGATGACAATGATAATCACAAAAACCCATCTGGTTCATTAATGTCATTCAGGGAAGGAAATCTGCCATCCTCACGTGGTCTGGCATATGTGTGACTCCAGACCCACAGGAATGTGGTTGACTCTCTATTGCCCTCTGAAATGGACAAGTAAGGCATTCACTTGTTCCAATGATTACAAAGTCTCAGACAAATGAAACTGAATGGATCATCTGGTACTGACTGAGGCACCGGAAACGGCATTGGCAAAATCAGCCCTGTCGAACCTGCAAAATCCTCCTTACTAATATCTGATAGACTAGTACCAAAACTGAGAGCTGTTTGACAGCCTGACATAATCATACTCACAGAATCATACCTTACACACAATGTCCCAGACAATGTCATCACCATCACTGAATATGTCCTGTCTCAACGTAGGACAGACCCAGCAGAGGTGGCAATACAGTGGGATACAGTCGGGAAGGAGTTGCTCAGGGAGTCCTCAACATGGACCCCATGAAGTCTCATGATTTCGTTAAACATGGGCAAGAAAACCTTCTGCTGATTACATGTACCATCCTCCCTTAGCTGATTAATCAGTACTTCTCCATGGCAAACAACATTTGGAGAAAGCACTGAGGACGGCAAGGGTACAAAATGTATTCTGGGTGGGGAATTTCCATGTCTGCTATCAAAGCTGGCTTGCCTGCAGTACTACTTATTGAGCTGGTCGTGTCCGAAAGGACATAGTTGCTAAACTGGCTCTGTGGCAGATGTTGATGGAACCAACAAGTAGGAAAAACATACTTGACCTCATCCTTACCAATCCTCCAGCTGCAGGTGCATCTGTCCATGACAGTATCAGTAAGCGTGACCACCGTACAGTCCTTATGCAGATAAAGTTCCACTTTCACAGTGAGAATAGCCTCGATTGTGTTGTGTGGCACTAACACCGTGCTAAATGGAACAGACCTCAAACAGATCTAGCAACTCAAGACTGAGCATCAATGAGGTGTTGTGGGCCATCAACAGCAGTAGAACTATACTCCAACAGAATCTGTAATCTCGTGGCCCAGGATATCCCCCACTCAACCATGACCATCAAGCTAGGGGATCAACCCTTGTTCAATAGAGAGTGCAGGAGCGCATGCCAGAAGCAGCACCATGTATACCTGGAGATCAGGTGTCAACCTGGTGAAGCCACCAAACAGGACTACTTGCATGCCGAACAACATAAGCAACAAATGATAGACAGAGCTAAGTGTTCTGATAACCAACAGATCAAATCTAAGCTCTGCAATTCTACCATATTCAATCGTGGATAATTAAATAATTTACTGGAGAAGGAGGCTTCACAAATATCCCCATCCTAAATGATGGAAGAGCCCAGCACATCAGTGCAAATGATAAGACTGAAGTATTCGCAGCAGTCTTCAGCCAGAAGTGCCATGTGGAGGATCCATCTCAATCTCTTCCAGTGGTCCCCAGCGTCCGTCTTCAGCCAATTCAATCGACTCCACATAATATCAAGCAATGGTTGGAAACACTGGAAAGGCTGTGGGCCCTGACAACATTCCCGCAATAGTACTATGCTCCAGAACTTGTTGCTCCTCTAGCCAATCTGTTCAAGCACAGTCATGACACTGGCATCTACCGACAATGTGAAAAATTGCCCCAAGTATGTCCTGTATGTTAAAGTAGGACAATCCACCCCAGCCAATTGTCATCTATCAGTCTATTCTTGATTATCAATAAAGTGATGAAAAGTGCCATCAATATTGCTATCAAGCAGCACCTGCTCAGCAATAACCTGTTCAGTTACACTCAGTTTGGGTTTCAAAAGGACCACTCATCTCCCTGACCTAATTACAGCCTTCAAACATGGACGAGGGAGCTGAATTCCAGAGATGAGGTACGAGTGACAGCCCTTGACATCAAGGCTACATTCAATCGAATGTGGCATCAAGGAGCCCTGGCAAAACTAGAATAGGTGGGAATCAGGGGAAAACTCTCCTGTGTTTGGAATCATACCTGACACATAGGAAGATGGTTGTAATTGTTGGAGCTGAAAATGTGTTGCTGGTTAAAGCACAGCAGGTCAGGCAGCATCCGAGGAACTGTAATTGTTGGAGGTCAATCATCTCAATTCCAGGGCATCATAGTAGGAGTTCCTCAGAGTCATGTCCTCGCACCAACTACTATCACTTACTACTTCAATGTCCATCCCTCCATCATAAGGTCAGAAGTGGGGATGTTTGGCGATGATTGATTGCATAATGTTCAGCACCATTCAGGTACTGAAGCAGTCCATGTCCAAATGCACCAAGATCTGCACAATATCCAGGCTTGGGCTGACAAGTGGCAAATAATATTCATGCCACACAGATACCAGTTATGACCATCACCAATAAGAAACAATCTAACCACCACCCCTTGACATTCAGTGTTGCCGTCACTGAATCCTCCACTGTCAATATCCAGAGCAGGTCAGGCTAGCAATACTGTGGTGACCAATACATCTCCTGACTCCCCAAAGACTGTCTACCATCAACAAGTCAGGAATGTGATGGAATACTCCCAACCTATTTGGATGAGTGCAGCCCCAACAACACTGAAGATGCTTGACACCATCCAGGACAAAGCAGCCCACTTGATTGGCATCACATCCACTCCCTCGACCATTGTGTTCGGTAGAGGCAGTCTATACTTTCTATAAGATGCACTGCAGAAATTCATCCAAGATTCTTCAGACCATTGCCATCTGGAAGGACAAGGGCAGCAGATATGTGGGAACACCACCACCTTCAAGTTCCCCTCCAGGCCACTCATCATCTTGACTTGGAGATAGTGAGCAATGCAGATGCTGGAAAGTCAAAGTCGATAAAATGTGGAAGTGGAAAAAGCACAGCAGGTCAACCAGCATCAGAGGAGCAGGAAACACGATCTGTTGGGGAGAACCCTTCGTCAAGATCATCTAGCTTGGAAATATATCACTGTTACTTCACTGTCACTAGGTGAAAATCCTGGAATTCCCTCCCTAATGGCATTGTGGGTTAACCCACAGCAGGTAGACTGCATCACTTCAAGAAGCCAGCTCACCACCACCTTGTCAAAGGCACTAGGGATGGGCACTAAATGCTGGCCAGCCAATGACAGTATATCCCACAATTGGGAGAGGTCACAGTGCAGAAACAAATCAGTGAATACTTTTTACGTGTGGCCTTGCTGTAAGTCTGCAGTACTGAATACAGTGGGTTCTTTCTTGATTACAGAGGAACTTTGATTATCCGAATATCTATGATCCGAAAATCGGATATCCAAAGGAGATCTTGAGGTCCTGATGGAACTAGTACATCAAAGACATGTTTCCAACAGTGATCGCATCTTTTGTTCACAGTGATTAAACTGGCACTGTCTCCAAATAACTGACTGCCCACCCTCTCTCTCTCCCTCCCCAAACTTTACCTGGAGTTCTATATAGGCGTGTTCTCTAACCTGCGCTCCCCCCCCCCAGATAATCTGACCAACATTGGGGGGGGGGCATTGTTGCACGGGGTTGGGGGCAGAGGGCGTGGTTTTGGGGACGGGGCAGTGTTGCACAGGGTCGGGTGTGGCGAAAAGGTGTTTCACGGGGTTGGGGATGGGGCGGGGCAGGGTGCGGTTTTGTGGATGGGGCAGTGTTGCACAGGGTTGAAGGCAAGGATAGTGTTGCCCGGGATGGGGGGCCGGTTTTGGGGATGGGGGCTTTGTTGCACGGGGTCGGGGGTGGGGGAGCGGTGTTGGTCTGTGGTTGGAGGTGGTGTTGCACGGGGCGGTTTTGGGGGCGGTATTGCATGGGGTCAGGGTGGGGGTGGGCGGGGTTGCATGGGGTTAGGGATGGGGAAGGTGTTGCTCAGGGATGGGGGGCAATGTTGTTTGCAGGTGTGGGAAGGTGTTGCATGGGGTTGGGACGAAGGGTGGTTTTAGGTCGGGGCGATGTTGCATGGGGGTGGGGGGGTCGTGTTGCCAGGGGTTGGGGTGGGAACAGTTTGGGAATGGGGGCGGTTTTAGGTCGGGGGCAGTGTTGCACAGGGTCGGGGGTGGGGGGGTTGGCAGTGTCAGATGGGGAAGGGTCTCACGCGCTGTGTGCTGCTGCTGTCTCCTGAACGAGGAGCAGACTTTAAAAACTCTTGAGCCCCAGAGGAAAGGCATTGAATCAGTTAACCGGATAATCGATTATCCGAACGAAATAGTGCCCGCACATCATGTTCAGATAATCAAGGCTCTCCTGTATATGCTTTATTGAGATACGTCTCTTGATTCACCTTAAAAATATAAGCCATAAGTATTAAGTTAGCCTGGAGCAGTGTTTTGTAAAGATGGTGCTATTTTCTGGGTATGCAGATTGGAAGGAGCAAAGGTGGCCTTTAGTAGAGTGGTATGCTCTTCTTGTCAGATGTAGGAGTTGAGGGAGAATTTATGAGGATTATATCTGCAATATATGCCATTGAGTGCGAATCCTATCAGATTGAATGGATCTGTTGGAGCAACAGTTAGAGGCAGTGAGGAATTTACAAGAGCAAGGGGAGGGGTGTGATGGATGGCAGATATAGGAAGGGAGAAAATTTGCAGATACAGTCTCATAGGTGACTTAACTTCAGGAAAGGTAAGAGAGGTAGTGCACGAGTCTTCTGTGGCTATCCCCATTTCAAACAAATATGCTGTTTTGGAAAATGTAGGGAGTGATGGACTCCCAGAGGAATGTAACATGAACAGCTACGTTTATGGTATTGAGACTGGCTGTAATGCAGTGAGGGGTACATTGGGTTCCAAGAGATCGATTGTTAGGGGACTGTCTAGTCTCACGCACAGACAGATGTTTCTGTGGCCAGCAGTGAAAAATCTGAATGATGTGTTGCCTCCCTGGTGCCAGAATCAAGGATATCTCAGAGAAGGTGCACAATGTTTTCAAGGGGGAGAGGGCCCAGCAGGAGATCATTGTACACATTGGAACCAATGACATAGGAAGGGAAAAAGATGAGATTCTGAAGGGAGAATATAGAGAGTTAGGCAGGAATTTAAAAAGGAGGTCCTCGAGGGTAATAATATCTGAATTACTCCCAGTGCTATGAGCTAGTGAGGGTAGGAGTAGGAGGATAGAGTAGATGAATGCATTACTGAGGAGTTGGTGTGTGGGAGAAAGATTCACATGTTTGGATCATTGGAATCTCTTCTGGGGTAGAAGTGACCTGCACAAGAAGGACAGATTGCATCTGAATCAGAAGGGGACTAATATACTGACAGGGAGATTTGCTAGAGCTGCTTGGGAGGATTTAAACTAGTAAGGTAGGAAGTGGGACCCAGGGAGACTGGTACAGTTGAGAAAGAAGAGAGTCAAACAGTCAGGACAGGCAAGGACAAAGCAGAGAACAAGGTAGGACTGATACTTCGTTGTAGTGAAGTAAACTGCATTTGTTTCAATGCAAGGGGCCTAACAGGGATGGCAGATGAATTCAGGGCATGGTTAGGAACATGGGACAGGGATATCATAGCAATTTAAAAAACATGGCTCAGGGACGGAGAGGACTGGCAGCTTAATGTCCGAGGATATAAATGCTACAGGAAGGATAGAAAGGGTAGCAAGAGAGGAGCAGGAGTGGCGTTTTTGATAGGGGATAACATAACAGCTGGACTGAGGGAGGACATTCCCAGAAATAAATCCAGGGAAGCTATTTGGGTGGAACAGAGAAATAATAGAATGATGATCAACTTATTGGAATTGTATTATAGACCTCCTAGTTGTCAGAGGGAAAATGAGAAACAATTTTTTAAGGAAATCTCAGTAGTTTGTAAGAATAATAAGGAGGTTCTGATGGGGGATTTTAACTTTCCAAACATAGACTTGGACTTCCATAGTGTTAAGGGTTTAAATGGAGAGGAATTTGTTAAATGTGTACAAGAAAATTTTTTGATTCCGTTTGTGGATGTGCCTACTAGGGAAGGTACAAAACTTGACCTACTCTTGGGAAATCAGGCAGGGAAGGTGACTGAGGTGTCAGTGGGGAAGCACTTTGGGGCCAGTAACCATAATTCTATTTGTTTTAAAATAGTGATGGAAAAGTATAGACCAGATCTAAAAGTTGAAGTTCTAAATTGGAGGAAAGCTAACGTTAACGGTATTAGGTAAGCATGTTCAAAAGTTAATTGGGGGCACCTGTTCACAGGTAGAGGGATGGCTGGAAAATGAAAAGAGTTCAGAAATGAGTTGACGAGAGTCCAGAGACATTATATTCCTGTTAGGGTGAAAGGAAAGGCTGGTAGATATAGAGAATGCTCAGTGACTAAAGAAATTGAGGGTTTGTTTCAGAAAAAGAAGAAAGAATATATCAGGAATCGACACGATAGATCAAGTGAATCCTTAGAGAAAAAGGCAGTAGAAGTATACTTAAGAGGGAAATCAGGAGGGTAAAAAGGGGACATGAGATAGCAATTACGGTTGCTGGCCCCAAAGTGCTCCCCCACTGACACCTCAGTCACCTGCCATGCCTGATTTCCCAAGAGTAGGTCAAGTTTTGCACCTTCTCTAGTAGGTACATCCACAAACTGAATCAGAAAATTTTCTTGTACACATTTAACAAATTCCTCTCCATTTAAACCCTTAACACTATGGAAGTCCCAGTCTATGTTTGGAAAGTTAAAATCCCCCATCATAACCTCATTATTCTTACAAAATACTGATTTCTCCTTACAAGCTTTGGCAAATAGGGGTAAGGATGATCCAAACGGTCTTCACAAGTACATTAAGAACAAAAGGGAAGGTAAGGAGAGAATAGGTCCCCTCAAAGATCAGCAAGGTGGCCTTTGTGTGGAGCCGCAGAAAATGGGGGAGATACTAAACGAGTATTTTGCATCAGTATTTACTGTGGAAAAGGACATGGAAGATATGGAATGTAGGGAAATAGATGGTGACAATTCAAAAATGTCCATATTACAGAGGAGGAAGTACTGGATGTCTTGAACCACATAAACGTAGATAAATCCCCAGGGCCTGATCAGGTGTACCCTAGAACTCTGTGGGAAGCTAGGGGCTCTTACTGAGGTATTTATATCATCGATATTCACAGGTGAGGTGCCAGAGGATTGGAGGTTGGCTAGGGTGGTGCCACTATTTAAGAAAGGTGGTAAGTCCAAGTCAGGGAACTATGTACCTGAGCCTGATGTCGGTGGTGGGCAAGTTGTTGGAGGGAATCCAGAGGGTCAGGATGTACATGTATTTGGAAAGGCAAGGACTGATTAGGATAGTCAACATGGCTTCGTGTGTGGGAATCATGTCTCAGAAACTTGATTGAGTTTTTTGTAGAAGTAACAGAGGATGGATGAGGGCAGAACGGTAGAAGTGATCTATATGGACTTTAGTTCGACAAGGTTCCCCAAGGGAGACTGATTAGCAGTGTTAGATCTCATGGAATACAGGGAGAACTAGCCATTTGGATACAGAACTGGCTCTGAAGTCAGAGGGTGGTGGTGGAGGGTTGTTTTTCAAACTGGAGGCCTGTGCCAATGGAGTGTCACAAGGATCGGTGCTGGATCCACTATTTTTCATCATTTATATAAGTGATTTGGATGTGAGCATAAGAGGTATAGTCAGTAAGTTTACAGATGACACCAAAATTGGAGGTGTAGTGGACAATGAAGGTTACCACAGATTGCAACGCAATCTTAATCAGATGAGCCAATGGGCTAAGAAGTGGCAGATAGAGTTTTAGATAAATGCGAGATGCTGCATTTTGGGAAAGCAAATCCTTGCAGGACTTATGCACTTAATGGTAAGGTCCTAGGGAGTGTTGCTGAACAAAGAGACCTTGGAGTGCATAAGCTCCTTGAAGGTGGAATCACACATAGATAGGATTGTGAAGAAGGCATTTGGTATGCTTTCCTTTAATGGAGAGTATTGAGTACAGGAGATGGGAGGTCATGTTGCGGCTGGACAAGACATTGGTTATAACACTTTTGGAATATTGCGTGCAATTCTGGCCTCCTTCCTATCGGAAGGATGTTGTGAAACTTGAAAGGGTTCCGAAAAGATTTACAAGAATGTTGCCAGGGAGGAGGCTTGGGTTGTTTTCCCTGGAGTGTCAGAGGCTGAAGGGTGACTTATCGAGGTTTATAAAATCATGAGGGACATGGATAGGATAAATAGACAAGGTCTTTTCCCTTTGGGTCGGGGAGACCAGAACTAGAGGGCATAGGTTTAGGGTGAGAGGGAAAAGATATAAAAGAGACCTAAGGGGCAAATTTATCACGCAGAGGGTTGTGTGTGCAATGAGTTGCCAGTGGAAGTGGTGGAGGCTGGTACAATTGCATCATTTAAAAGGCATCTGGATGGGATTATGAATAGGAGGTTTGGAGGGATATCAGCCAGTTGCTGGCAGGTAGGAGTAGATTGGGTTGGGTTATCTGGTCGGCATGGACGAGTTGTACCGAAGGGTCTGTTTCTGTGCTGTACATCTCCATGACTGTGTGAATTTTTAAAAATGTTTTGTTCCTTCTAGGCTTGACATTTTGCTCTATCAAAATGTGAGCTAAATACAGTTAATTTTCTGTTGCCAAAATGAAGCTGACAGAATAAGAACTCGGATTACAGGCTTCCCAATACTGTACTGCACAATTCTACTGATTGCTCATACATTGCTCTGCACATTTTACGTATCAACTTGTATTACAACTGAAAAGGTTCCACTCTTCCTTGATCAGCATGAATATATCAATAGGGAGCAAGTCAGACAAATCAATCCTCTTATTCTGGCAGCAGTTTTGATAACATTGTGTTGAAGCAGTCTCCTGAACCAGCTGCTTTTCAGCCACTAATGCAAACCAAGGGTTGACAGTAAGTCATAAGAGCTATGTGACAACATGGCTGATAGCTACTATGTGCATTCAAGACAAGCCATACTATCATACAAAATGTGGTATCAGGATGGAGAAGTCCTTGCAGCGCTAGAAAGAACTGTTGACACAATTTGTGATTATCTGTTCAGTGCTGCAAAACCTTGTTATCATGGGGAGTAACCCTTGCTGCCAACTATCCAGCAAGCCCCAACAGCCATCTGAAACTTCCATTGCAATAAGCCTTCAGAGACTCTGGAGACATCTTTCATTTCCAGCACTTGATTCTTTGCAGTACATCCTAACTTATACTTCTTCAAGACAAGGCTGAAGACAGCTTCCAAGTATGGCTTAGTTTCCTCCAGAAGTCAACTACTTTTATGATCATTTAGGAGAAAAATGAGGACTGCATATGCAGAGTTGAGAGTGTGGTGCTGGAAAAGCACAGCAGGCCAGGCAGTATCCAAGGAGCAGGAGAATTGCTGTTTTGGGCAAAAGACCTTCAGTGAGACTCAACTCTGCATTTTAAATTGATTTGTCACATGTATTTTAATACAGAATACAATGAAAAATGTAGTATGGCGTCAACACTTCCTGTTGCCATCTTAAAACACAAAAATAAATTAAAACATTGAGAATAATGGCTGAAAAATTAAGAAAAGATTTTCAACTGTGCAATCCTTCTTATTGAGTGTTCTGCTCTGGGCCTGGTGGCCAGGCACAAGTCCCCTTTGCTACCACTGGAATGAAAGTCACCAATCTTTGGTACCATCTCGCATCCATTGATGCCCTCGCAGAGTGCTGTGAGTTTGAATTGAGGTGAGGAGGTGCTCCATTGCTTTTCATTCCATGGGAACTGGTTCTAACTCTTACTCTTAAACATAGAAAAAAGGTAATGGGTGAACAATTCTACTCTGTGGTCTCCAGACATCCAAAAGTAAGCTTTAGGTAATGCAAGGAAATTCACTCATGTAGAATGCCCGTCCTGTCACGAAGCAGTTCTGGACACTTACCTTAACCAAGTGCATAGGTGCAGCAAGTGTCACTGTCTGCAGAGTCTTGAGCTCTGAGTTTTGGAACTTGAATGTTGGAGTCACAGTGATGTATCTGCTGGGCAGATGGCTAGGTGGATAGCACATTTAGGAAGGAGGTAATCCCACTAATAGGAACATGCAGACAGGTGGGGAATGGGTGATCACTAAGCAGTTCATAGAAACAGTCAGGTAGAGCAATTTTGCTTGCTATTCAGTTCCTCGTTAGAGTACAATAAAAGCCAGGCCTGTGACACCACAAGTTGCTCAGCTATAAAGGAAGAAGAGCAAAAGGGCAAAGTTGGTAGGGGATTGATTAGTTAGGGGTAGCAGACTGGCATTTCTTTGGGATGTAAATGTAATTTCAGAATTGTATTTGCCCCTCTGGTGCCAGGGTTAAGATATCACAAAGCAGCTTTAGGACATTCTGTTTGGTAAGGGTGATCAGCTCGAGTTCATGTTCGACTGGATAGCGACCATGCAGTAAGAAGGATGCTGCTACTTTTTACCATATGGTCACCAACCAGTAGATGGCGCAGACGGAGGTTAGAGAATAAGTTAGAAAATTAGTAAACAGGACCTTAAAAACATGATCGTGAATATGGAAATAGGAGCATGGGACAGCTGTGTTCCTTAATAGAAAGCTGGTACATGACAAAAGGCTTTAGAATTCTGTGTATCGGAGATGACACATGTAAAAGCTATATGTGTTGAATCCGACCAGAGTAGGGACTGAGCTCCTAACAACATGTTTCACCTGTGCTGTTGAGTGTTTCAACTCAATCAGCAGGAGAGTGGGAATCAGAGGAGAATATATCAGGGTGCACAAAATTGCACTTAAGTATCACTTGAGTAGAGAATAGTAAGTTAGATGGTAGAGGTTGAATATAGGAGAAATTGAAATATTCTGGTGTTACAGTACACATATGTGAATACACAGTAGTAATTGTGAACAAAAACAGAAATTGCTGGAAAAGCTCAGCAGGTATGGCAGCAACTGTGGAGAGAAATCAGAGTTATTGTTTTCAGGTCCAGTGACCCTTCCTCAGGATACTGAGGAGTATTATAAAAGAGTATTGTGAATGAGGTTGCTGAGTTACAGGTGAAAATTATCATGTGGAATTATGTTATAACTATTTCAAATACCTTGCTCAAAGAAGAGTGAAGCTGGGCGTAAAATATTTCTGGACACAACGAGTCCAGGAAAGCTAGAAAGGAAGGAAAGGAGTAGCAGTAAATAAAAACAGGAATTGTTTAAAAAGTTCAGCAGGTCTGGCCGCATCTGTGAAGAGAAGTCAGAGTTAACATTTTGAGTCCGATGACCCTTCCTCAAAACTCAGTTCTGAGGCATTAACTCTGATTTCTCTGAACAAATACTGCCAGACCTGTTGAGCTTTTTCAGTAATTTCTGTTTTTACTTCTGATTTTAAAGCATCTACAGTTCTTTAGATTTTTAGAGGAGATGGTGTAGCGTTTTTAATTAAATAGAGTGTTTTAGTGTTGACAAAAACAAATGTTCTGGAGGGTTCAAGCTGAGAATTAATTTGCCTAAAGGTAAGGATATAAAAGATATATTGTTCTATATAGTCAATAGGCTGTGAATTAGTAGGAAGGCTGTAGAGGAATAAATCTGCAAGGAAATTATGAGGTTAAAAAGCATATTAGAGTTATTTTAATGAGGAACTGTAATTATCTGAATGTAAAAATGGGATATTGGTGGAGTAAAGGGCAGAGCTGACAAGCATTCCTAGATTGTGCTAAGGAAAATTTCCTGCAGCATTATGTGCCTGGTCTCGGTGAAAACAGAAGTCAATGGCAGACCTAGTTTGTGAGAATGATGGGGACCAACTAGATCAGCATCAGTGGAAGATCATTAGGGACAGTGATCATGTATCAGAAGGTTTGGAATAATGGTCAAGAAAATAGTGAATAATCCAGAGTAAAAATAATTAACTGGGAGAGATCTGACTTTAATGTGGCAAGAATAGAGCTGGGCTGGATAATTGCAACATTGCTGAAAAAATCTATAGCTGAACAAAGATGAAGTGGTTCAGGCACAGTCGGAAGTATATTTCATTAAGAGAAAAAGGTAGGGCAAAGACATCCAGAGGTCCTGGATGAAATAGAGGATAACAATTAGGTTAAAGCAGAAAGAAAATGACAGCTGAAGAGCAGGCTGAGTAGAGAAGGTTCAAAAGGGAGATGAGAAAGCAAATAAGAGATATATAAAAAGAACTTGGCAGCTAACGTAAAAGAGAATCCGAAAATCTTCTTTGAACACATAAATAGTAAAAGTGTGCTAAAAATAAGGAATTGAACTGGTTAAAGACCATGAAAGAGATTTACATGGAAGCGAAGAGTACGGATGAGTATGAAATGCATTTTTGGCATTTGTCTTTACCAAGGGAGCAGAAATTACTTTGACTTTGGAAGAAATTCAGCCACTAGAAGGGTTCAAAATTGATAAGGGGAGACATTGGATAAGCTATCAGCACTTTAACATTGGCAAGACACTGGGACTGTGTCAGTTGCTTCCAAGAATGCTGAAGGCCATAATTTCTTAATCTCTTTAGTCAAGGGATACTACCAGAGAACTGGTCAAATAAAATGGATGTATAGGTAAGCCCAGAAATTACTATTACTAAACTATTCATTTAGCTTCAGGAGTGGAGAAACCTCTATGAACAATAATTTTGCATAGAATTAATAGTCACATGGACAAATGTGCATTAATTAAAATGAACCAGCTTGATTTCTTAAGGGAAAACAATGTTTTAACTAACTCGCTAGAATGTTTTTAGAAGAATTAGTAGAGGGGTTGATGAGGGTCATGCTGTTGATGTTTGTATACGTATTCTTTTAATCACTCAAGGAATATGGGCAACACTGACCTAGTTGCTCTCGAGAATGTGGTAATGAACTGCCTTCTTGAATTACTGCGGTTCATAATCTAACGGTGGACCCACAATTCCGTTAGGAATGAAATTCCAGGATTCTGACCCTGTGAAATTGAAGGTCAGCAGTATATTTCCATGTCAGGATGGTAAGCAGCTTGGAGAAAACTTATAGGTAGTGGTGTTCCCATATATCTGCTGTTCTTGTCTTTCTAGATGGTAGTGGTTGTGGATTTGAAAGGTTGCTGCCTGAGGATCTTTGGTGAATTTCTGCAGTATAGCTTGTAAATGGTACACCCTACTGTTGAGAATTGATGACGGAGGGATTGGATGTTTTTGGGTGTGGTGCCAATCAAGTGGGCTGCTTTGTCCTGGATGCAGTCAGGGTTGTTGAATATTGTTGGAGGTGCACACATCCAAACAAATGGGAAGTATTCCTTCACATTTCTGACTTGTGCCTTGTGGATGATTTACAAACGTTGGGAGTCAGGAGGTGAGGTCAGTTCAATTTATGGTGTGGTAAGCCCCAGGATGTTGTTATTGGGAGATTCAGTAATGGTAACAGTATTGAATGTAATGGCCAATGGTTAAATTTACCTCTTATTGGAATTGGTCATTGCCTGGCACCTGTGTGGCGCAAATCTTATTTACCATTTTTCAGCCCAAGCCTGGACATTGGACATGGACTGTTTCACTATCTGAGGAGTCACAAATGGCACTGAACGTTGTGCAATCATCATCGAACATCCCCATCTTATTGATGGACAGAGGGTTGTTAATGAAGTAGCTGAAGATGGTTGGACCTAGGACACGGTGCTGCAGAAATATCCTGGACAACCAGGCCATTGCCTCTCTGCATATGGCACATACACAAAAAAAATTGAGGGGCAGAAAACAGAAAGTAATGATTCATGAATTTTTTTGGGTGAGAGGAAGATTTGAGGCAAAGTTTCTCAGGATTCATTAGCTGGACGCTTGCCTTTCCTGATATAAATGGTATAGGCATTGTTGTATGGGGGATAGTTTCAAAGTTTGTGGATGATACTTGGTTGTGAATTGTGAGGAGACAGGTTGTCAAACTGACATTGACAAGTTGGTGGTTACATGCAAAGAAATGTGAAGCAAGATATTTCAGTATAAGGAACTTGGAGATACAGAACAAAATAAAGTGTATTCCTTTAAAAGGAGCAGAAGGATCTGGGTGTATATGAAGGGGGGGCAAATTAGCCAGAGAGTTAGTAAAGCACACAGCATCCTAGGATTTATTAGTATGGACAGAAAGTACAAGAGCAAGAATACAATACAACACAGCAGAGGAACAGGCCCTTAGACCCACTAAGGTCCCAGTAACACCATCAGTTACTGAACTCCATTCCGCAAAGCACCCTTCCGCCTCTACTCTCTGTCTTTACGACCAAGCCAGTTCTGTATCCATTTTACCAGCACAGCTCGAATCCCCTGGCACTTTACCCTTTGTGCCAGCTTGCCAGCTTATCAAATGTCCATGTAGACAACATCCACTGCCTTCCCTCATTAATCTTTCTTATCACCCCCTTAAAAAACTCCATTAAGTTGGTGAGACATGACCTTCCCTGCACAAACCCATGCTGCCTATCCCTAACAGGTCCAAATGTGAATAAATCCTGTCTCTCAGTATCTTCTTCAACCGCTTCTCCACCAATGACACCAGGCTCACCTACCTGTACATCCTCTCTCAAGTAAGGAGACCAAAACTGCACGCAGGGTCTCACCAGCACCCTATACAGCTACAACATAACCTCCCTACTATGAAACTTAATCCCTTTAGCAGCAATGGACAAAATTCCATTTGCCTTCTTAATTACCTGCTATACTTGCAGACGAACCTTCTGTAATTCATGTGCACAGACACCCAGGTCCCTCTGCATAGCAGCATGCTGCAATTTTTTAGAATTTAAGTAATAGTCCTTTTTATTGTTATTCCTACCAAAATGGATGAATTCAAATTTATTAACATTGTACTCCATCTACCACTCATTTTCCTATTCATTTAAACCATCTATATCACTTTGCAAGTTTCACAGTCCTCTGCACACTTTGCTCTACCACTCAGCTTTATGTCATCCTCAAACATTGACCAACCACAGGTGGTCTCCAACTCCAAGTCATCCATGTAAATTGTAAATAATTGCATTTTGGAGATGGCGGTGTTGGACTGGGGTTAAAAATCACACAACACCAGGTTATAGTCCGACAGGTTTATTTGGAAGCACCAGCTTTCAGAGCACTGCTCCTTCATCAGATGGTTGTAGAGTATACGATTGTAAAACACAAAATTTGAAGCAAACGTTTACAGTGTGATGTAACTGAAATTATACATTGAAAAATACCTTGATTGTTTGTTAAGTCTCTCATCTGTTAGAATGACCATGTTAGTTTCACTTCTTTCATATATAAGTCGCAAAACTTTTTTTTAAAGTTACATTCTCAAGTGAACTTTAACAATTGGTGTCAGCCCAGATAATGTACAGAGGAACCTCGATTATCCAAATACCAATTATCTGAAAATCAGATTATCTGAAGGAGATCTCAAGGTCCCGTTAGAAACATTGCATCAAAGACATGTTTCCAACATTGATCACGTCTTTTGTTTACAGTGATTAAACAGGCACCGTCTCCAAATGACTGACCTCCCGCGCGCTCTCTCTCTCTCTCTCTCCCTCCATACTTTCCCTGGAGTTCTACAGAGGGGTGTATCCTAAACATCCCCCTTCCCCAGATAATCTGACCAACATTGTCCTGTACAGGGCAGAGGTGGAACCTGTCAAAACGTTGCAGTAAAAAGTTGCGCACTATTTGGAGACTTACCCCACACAGGCGGCCACTGTCCTGGGGAGGGGCAGGAGCAGTGCTGGACTGGGAAGGGGGAACGGTGTTGGACGGTTGGGGGGCAGGAGACGGTGTTGGATGGTTGGGGGTGGGGGGAGGTGTTCGACGGGGTTGGGGGTGCAGGGGCAGTGTTGAGGGGTGGGGAGTGATGTTGGACAGAGTGGGGGGGTTGGACAGTTGGGGGGGCAGTGTTGGATGGTTGGGGGGTGGTGTTGGGGAGGCGGAGGGTGGTGTTGGATGGTTGGGGCCTGCACCGGGGGCGGGAGGTGTTGGATGTTTGGGGCTGGAGCAGTGCCAGAGGGTATGGGAGGTGTTGGATGGTTGGGGATGAGGGTGTTGGCAGGGGAGGGGGCACGGGGAGATGTTGGACAGTCGGAGCGGGTGCGGTGCCAGGGGGTAGGGGGAAGTGTTGGGCGGATTGGGGGCGGGGGGAGGTGTTGGGCGGGTTGGGGGCGGGGTATCACGCACTGAGAGCTGCTGCAGTCTCCTGAATGAGGAGTAGACTTTAAAAACTCCAAGCCCCCAAAGGAAAGGCATGTAATCAATTCACCGAATAATCGATTATCCGAACGAAATAGTGGCCACCCATCTCGTTCAGATAATCGAGGTTCCCCTGTATTGGGTATTGGCACCTCTGTGTGCTGCTGTCTGTGCCATAATGTTTAGACTGATTCTAATCTAAAAATTGAATTAACAGAATCTTACATGGATTCATGCAGTTTTTGAGCAAAGTACAATGTAACTCTGCAAGTACGAGTGGGGTGAAATTATACCGAGAGTTACATTGTACTTTGCTCAGAAACTGCATGAATCCATGTAAGATTCTGTTAATCCATTTTTTAAATTAGAATTGGTCTAAACATTATGGCACAGACAGCAGCACACAGAGGTGCTAATACTCAATACATTATCTGGGCTGACACCAATTGTTAAATTTACTTTTTGAAAAGTTTTGCGATTTACATATGAGAGAAGTGAAACTAACATGGTCATCCTAACAGATGAGAGACCTAACAAACAATCAAGGTATTTTTTCAATGTATAAGTTCAGTTACATCACGCTGTAAATTCTGTGTTTTACAATTGTGTACTCCACAACCACCTGATGAAGGAGCAACGCTCTGAAAGCTAGAGCTTCCAATTAAACTTCTTGGACTATAACCTGGAGTTGTGTGATTTTTAACTTAAGTGAATAATTGCGGTCCCAAAACTGATCCTGGGAAGTGAATATTCAAGGCTATACGTGCTATCAAAAGGACAGACTAACAGGCAAAGGGTGGCCCTGTTGGTGAGGAATGATATTCCATCCCTTGCGAGGGAGGGCATAGAATCAGGAAATGTAGAGTCAGTATGGATAGAGCTGAGAAAGTCTAAGGGTAGAAAGACCTTAATGGGAGTTATCTACAGGCCCCCAAACAGTAGTCTCGATGTACGGTGTAAGTTGAATAAGGAGTTGAAATTGTCCTGTCGCAAAGGTATTACTACAGTTGTTATGGGGGATTTCAACCTGCAGATAGACTGGAAGAATTAGGATGGTACTGGACCCCAAGAAAGGGAGTTTGTAGAGTGCCTCCAAGATGGATTCTTAGAACAGCTTGTACTGGAGCCAATCAGGGAGAAGGAAATTCTGGATCTGGTGTTGTACAACGAACCGGACTTGATCAGGGATCTTGAAGTAAAGGAGCCATTTGGAGGTAGTAGCCATAATATGATAAGTTTTAATCTGCAATTTGAGAGGGAGAAGGGAGAATTGGAAGTGTCACTGTTGCAGTTGAACAAAGGGAACTATGGAGCTATGAGGGAGGAACTGGCCAGATATAAAGCAGAAGGTGCAGGATCAGTTCATTCCAAAGAGGAAGAAAGATCCTAAGGGGAGGCAGGGGCCGCCGTGGCTGATGAGGGAAGTTAAGGATTGTATAAAGATAAAAGACAAGAAGTAAAACATAGTAAAGATGATCGAGAAGCTGAAGGACTGGGAAACTTTTAAAGAGTAACATAGAATAACTAAAAAGGCAATACGCGGAGAAAAAATGAGGTATGAAGGCACACTTGCCAAAAATATAAAGGAGGACATTAAAAGCCTTTTTAGGTATGTGAAAAGAAAAAAAAAATGGTTAAGACTAAAATGGGGCCTTTGAAGACAGGTGAATTTATTACGGAGAATAAGGAAGTGGCAGAAGAGTTGAATAGGTTCTTTGGATCTGTCTTCACTGGGGAAGACATAAGCAATCTCCCAGATGTAATAGTGGCTGAAGGACCTTGGATAATGGATGAACTGAAGGGAATTTATATTAGGCAGGAAATGGTGTTGGAATGACTGTTAGATCTGAAAGCTGATAAGTCCCCAGGAGCTGATGGTCTGCATCCCAGGCTATGTAAGGAGGTGGCTCTAGAAATCATGGACCAATTGGTAATCATTTTCCAATGTTCTATAGATTCAGGGTCCGTTCCTTCAGATAGGAAGATGACTAGTGTTCCACTTTTCAAGAAAGGCGGGAGAGAGAAAACGGAATTATAGATCAGTTCGCCTGACATCAGTGTTGGGAAAGATGCTGGAATCAAGTGTAAAAGATGAAATTATGACTCATTTGGATAGCAGTAACAAGATAGGTCAGAGTCAGAATGGATTTATAAAGGGGAAATCTTGCTTGACTAATCTTCTGGAATTTTTTGGAGGATGTAACAGTGAAGATGGACAAGGGAGAGTCAGTGGATGTAGCGTACCTGAACTTTCAGAAAGCCTTTGATAAAGTCCCACAACAGAGATTAGTGAGCAAAATTAGAGCATGTGCTATTGGGAGCAAAATACTGACTTGGATTGAAAATTGGCTGGCTGGCAGGAAGCAAAGAGTAGTGATAACTGGTGCCTTTCGGAATACCCCCAGTGGGGTACCGCAAGGTTCGGTGCTTTGACCACAGCTGTTTACAATATACATTAATGATATAGATGAAGGTATTAAAGTAATATTAGCAAATTTGCTGATGACAAAAATCTGAGTGGCAGGATGAAATGTGAGGAGGATGTTATGAGAATACAGGGTGACTTGGACAGGCTACGTGAGTGGACGGATGCATGGCAGATGCAGTTTAATGTAGATAAATATGTGGTTATCCACTTTGGTGGCAAGAACGGGAAGGCAGATTACTATCTAAATAGAGTTGGGTTAGATAAAGGGGAAATACAATGAAATCTAGGTGTTCTTGTACATTAGAGGCTGGATTAGAGTTGTGCTGATCAGGCAGCATCCAAGGAGCAGAAAAATTGACGTTTCAGGCAAAAACCCTTCATCAGGAATAAAGGCAGGAAGCCTGCAGGGTGGAGACATAAATGAGAGCAGGGCGGGGGTGGGGAGAAAGTAGCATAGAGTACAGTAGGTGAATGGAGGTGGGGATGGAGTTGATAGGTCAGAGAGAAGGGTAGGGAAAAGTAGCAAAGAGTACAATGGGTGAATGGAGGTGGGGATGAAGGTGATAGGTCAGAGAGGAGGGTGAAGTGGATAGGTGGAAAGGAAGATAGGCAGGTAGGACAGGTCATGGGGATGGTGCTAGCTGGAAGGTTAGAACTAGGGTGAGGTGGGGGAAGGGAAAATGAGGAAACTGATGAAGTCCACCTTGATGCCCTGGGGGTTGAAGTGTTCTGTGGCGGAAGATGAGGCGTTCTTCCTCCAGGTGTCGGGTGGTGAGGGAGCAGCGGTGGAGGAGGCCCAGGACCTGCATGTCCTCGGCAGAGTGGGAGGGGAACTTGAAATGTTGGACCACAGGGTGATGGGGTTGATTGGTGCGGGTGTCCCGGAGATGTTCCTCTACATGGAGGCGTCCAGTCCCCCAAATGTTTATGAGACCACATCGGGAGCAACGGATACAATAAATGACATTGGTGGATGTGCAGGTAAAACTTTGATGGATGTGAAAGGCTTCTTTGGGCCTTGGATGGAAGTGAGGAAGGAGGTGTGGGCTCAGGTTTTGCAATTCCTGTGGTGGCAGGAGAAGGTGCCAGGAAGGGAGGGTGGGTTGTTGGGAGCATGGACCTGAGCAGGTGGTCATGGACCACCTCAATGCTACTTTCTTCCAACCCCCACTCCTTTCTCATTTATCTCTCCACCCTGCAGGCCTCCTGCCTGTATTCCTGATGAAGTGCTTTTGCCTGATACGTCGATTTTTCTGCTCCTTAGATGCTGCCTGACCTGCTGTGCTTTTCCAGCACCATTCTAATTCAGACTCGGGTTTCCGGCATCTGCAGTCCTCGTTTTTACCCCATTCTTGTACATCAGTCAATGCAAGCAAGCAGCTGAAAAATGTGTTGCTGGAAAAGCGCAACAGGTCAGGCAGCATCCAAGGAGCAGGAGAATCGACGTTTCGGGCATAAGCCCTTCTTCAGGAATGAGGAGGGTGTGCCAAGCAGGCTAAGATAAAAGGTAGGGAGGAGGGACTTGGGGAAGGGGCATTGGGAAATTCGATAGGTGGAAAGAGGTTAGGGTGAGGGTGATAGGCCGAAGAGGGGTGGGGGCGGAGAGGTCGGGAAGAAGATTGCGGGTTGAGAAGGCGGTGCTGAGTCCGAGGGTTGGGACTGAGATAAGGTGGGGGGAGGGGAAATGAGCAAGCTGGAGAAATCTGCATTCATCCCTTGTGGTTGGAGGATTCCTAGGCGGAAGATGAGGCGCTCTTCCTCCAGGCATTGTGTTGCCATGGTCTGGCAATGAAGTAGGCCAAGGACCTGCATGTCCTTGGCGGAGTGGGAGGGGGAGTTCAAGTGTTCATCCACGGGGCGGTTGGGTTGGTTGGTATGAGTGTCCCAGAGGTGTTTTCTGAAATGTTCCGCAAGTAGGCGACCTGTCTCCGAATGAAAGCAAGCATGCAGGTACAGCAGGCAGTGAAAAAAGCGAATGGCGTGCTGGCCTTCATAACAAGGGGAATTGAGTATAGGAACAAAAAGACCCATCTGCAGCTGTATAGGGCCCTGGTGAGACCGCACCTGGAGTATTGTGTGCATTATTGCTCTCCAAATTTGAGGAAGGCCATACTGTCTATTGAGGGAGTGCAGCATAGGTTCACGAGGTCAGTTCCCAGAATGGCGGGACTATCATATGTTGAAAGATTGGAATGACTGGGCTTGTATACACTTTTGAGTTTAGAAGGATGAGAGGTGATCTGATTGCGACATATAAGATTATTAAAGGATTGCACACTCTGGAGGCAGGAAGCATGTTTCCGCTGATGGGTGAGTCCAGAACCAGAGGACACAATTTAAAAATAAGGGTTAAGCCATTTAGAACAGAGTTGAGGAGAAACAGAGAGTGGTGGATATACGGAATGCTCTGCCCCAGAAGGCAGTGGAGGCCAAGTCTCTGGATACTTCCAAGAAAGAGATGGATGGAACTCTTAAGGATAGTGGAATCAAGGATTATGGGGATAAGGCAGGAATAGGATACTGATTGTGGATGATCAGCCATGATCATAACAAATGGTGGTGCTGGCTCGTAGAGCCCCATTGCCTACTCCTACACCTATTGTCTATTGTCTGTTGATCCCTGAGGCACACCACTAGTCATTTATTTCCATACTTTGTTTCCTATTAGTTAACCAATCCTCTACCCGTGCTAATACATTGCCCGTAACACCTTGCATCTTTATCTTATGCAGCAGCCTTTTGTGGGGCACCTTGTTGAATGCTTGAGAGTATTCCCACATCTTTTCCTAACTTCAATATCCCTCACATCTCTCTTCAGTGAATACCAATTTATAGTGCTCATTAAAGATCTCACCCATTTCTTCTAGCTCCACACATAACCTCCCTTCTCTATGCCTGAGTCGGCCTACTTTCTCCCTAGCTATCCTATTGTTCCGAATATATGATAAGGTTATGTTGAACTTGTATGCGAGGCTAGTTAGAATTCAACTGGAATATTGTTTGCAGGTCTGGGTGCCATGTTTCAAAATATGTCAACAAATTGGAGACAGTACAGATGAATTTTAGAAGAATGGTTCCAGGAATGAGAACCTCAGTTATGAAAATAAACTAGAGAAGTTGGAACTTGTAGAGAGAAAATGTTAACAGGATATTTGATAAACAGTTTCAAAATCATGAGAGGTTTGATCACAGCAGAAATGGAGAAGCGTTCTCATTTTTAAATAGTTTGAATACAAGAAGGCAGATTTAAATGGAACTTTTAAAAGCTTTTACAGACAGCAACTCTGGAATGCACTGCTTGAAAGTGTACCAGAGGCAGATTTCATCATGAAAATCATGGGGGCATTAAATGAATAGAAACAATTTGCAGAGTTACAGGGAAGAGGCTGGAGGTTCTTTGCTCCAGACAAATGGAGGATGCAATGAGGCTATTTGATGTGTGAGCACTACACCAATATACTGAGTAAGTAAACTAAAATGTTCTTCAAAAGGAACAACACTGGCAGCATCATTCAAAACAATGCAGGTAGGACTTCTTTATGAACCTAACTTTAATGGAATTGAGTTACATGAGGTCATCTATTATTTGTAATGTTTTGATGCTGAGGAAGCTAGCATCCATGAAAACTGACTGTAAATGCAACTTACTGGTTTATCTTTTTATGCTTTTCCTGTTTAATGAAAGGTAAGGTTACAAACTGGTGGAAGCTTTCATTTGATGCCCCTTCATTCAATCATGACTAAGTTTCGAAACATAGACAATAGGAACAGGAGGAGGCCATTCGGCACTTTGAGCTTGCATTGCCATTCATCACTATCATGGCTGATCGTCCAACTCAATAACCTAATCCTGTTTTTTCCCCATAACATTTGATCCTATTTGTTCTACATTTTATCTTAGTATGGGCACAATGGAAAGATTAGCTGTAATTTGGACAATGTTAGAACATCATGTGATGCTGAACCTTTATTGGATACAATGACTATCACTTATGGAGCTTATAATGAAAAGTGAACATATATTTTAAAAAGTGCTGTATTTACAATTTAGTTTCACCCTGGCCTCCCATGTACCCTCAGATGGTTTTAGTTTTCCTTTCTCTCCCACTCAAATAAAGGTGCTGTCTCAGGATCTGCGATGGAGAAAGCCTATTGGTTTTGGAGCTTGGGCAATCAAACCTGGGGGCATTTATGGTTAGAGGACCTAGACATGGTGAGTGTGTCTTACAATGATGCAGGTTCACCCTCCTCTGTCTGAACTCCCACAGTAGAGGTAGAGGAATTGGACATCTTCTAAGTCCTGAAAGAAGACTCCTGAGGAACTTATGTACGTTTCCTTCTCCAGCTAAATGTCTACTGCACCATGCTGTCTTATGAAGAACGGGCACCTCGAGTGAATTCAGTGTCTCTCATCCCCCTATCACTTGGCCATTGTTGCTGTACACCTGTGGCTAGAATGATGGAGTGCAGTTATACAAACAAGACACAAAAGTAGGCCATTTGACCTGTGTGATAATCAAGTATCAATCTACCTTTGCCTTAAAAATAATCAAAGATTTGCCTTTTGAGGAAGGGAATTCCAAAGATTCATAATCCTCTGGGAGAAAAACATGTTTCATGATCTCTATCTTAAATGGGCTACCCTTTAGTTTTAAACTAATTCTAAAATATCCCACAAAAGGAGGCAGTGGACTGGTTTATTCGGGCTTTCAGAAATCTTCGGACAAAGTCCCACATAAGAGATTAGTGTGTAAAATTAAAGCGAATGGGTAATGTGTCAAGATGGATAGAAAACTGGTTGACAGAATTTGCTCCCTCAGTAAGCAGTCAAGACCAAAATATTGTATGATTTCAAGAATATGGAACTTGGTATAAAGGGACTAAACCCTATGGAGGAAACGTAGAACAGGCTATTGAGTTGGATGATTAGCCATGATCATCATAGAAGACAGAGCAGACCTGAAGGGCCAAATAGCCAAGTCTTGCTCTTATTTTCTGTGTTTCAATAATTTGCTTTTTTTTTCAGTCTTTTTGCCAAAATGGACAATTTCACACTTTCCCAAATTGTACCATTTGTCAGATTTTTTCCCAGTCATTTAATTTATTGACATTCCTTTGTAGACTCTTTAGATCTTCTTCACAGCTCCCGTTCCTAATTATTTTTGTGTCATCAGCAAAGTTAGTTATACTACCTATGGCCCCTTCATCCAAATTATTTATATAAATTGTCAATAGTTGAGGTTCCAGTATTAATTCCTATGGCAGACCATTTATGATATTCCAGCATTCTGAAAAAATCCTATTCTCTGCTTCCTGTTAGCCAGCTATCTTCTATCTATGCCAATATGTTACCTCCTATACCATGAGCTTTTATTTTCCACAATAACCTTACATGTTGCAGCTTATCAAATTCCTTCTGGAAAGGTAAGCTTAGTGCATCTACTAGTTCTCCTTTATCTACAGCACAAGTTATTCTTCAAAGAATTCTAATAAATTAGTTAAATTTGATTGTCCATTGCAAACCTTGCTGGCTGTGCCTGATCACCTTATACATATCCAAGTGTCTGTTATGATGTCTTGAATAATAGCTTCTCACATTTTTTTTCTATGACACATGGAATGGTAACTGGACTGTAGTTCACTGCTTTCTGCCTCTCTCCCTTTTTGAAGAAAGGAGTTACATTAGCTATTTTCCAATCCAAGGGGACCTTTCCCGAATCTAGCGAGTTTTGAAAACTTCAAACCACCACATCAACCATCTCCCTAACTACACCAAACTTTATAAACTGACACTAATGGGACCAGGAGTGTACCAGTTGATCAAGAGATCCACATAATCAGTGTAAAACTACACAATAAGTAATAAAAACATAATGCAGGGGATATACTCATCACTGTCATACTTACAGTACAAATCATTTAAATAATAATCCAACTTTACCTGAAATCAAAATTATCAGCAGAGAGCCTTCTCACTTGCACCTTTAACTGACTACTCCGACATCACAAGAATACAGTAAACTTCCTGTATTTCAGATATATAACTTTATACCAATGAATCAGCACTCTTGATAAATAAAGTGTCAGTTAAAACAAAGTTTGCTGTACTTCTTTTAAGACTCTGTACTTTAGGATTTACTTGATACTACATTCTTTTAATTGTTATTTTCTTGAATTCCTCCCTCTCTTGAATTCCTGATTTACAGCTATTTCTGGGATGCTACTTGTACCTTCCCCAGCGTAGATTGATGCAAAACATCTGTTCAATTCGACTACCATCTCTACCTTCCATTACTAATTCCCAAGATACATTTTCTATAGGACCAACACTTAGTTTGTAATTCTTTTTAATAATTGAAGAAACCTTTTGTCTGTGGATTTACATATTTATGACTAACTTTGTCTCAGATTTTTCCCTCTTTATTAATCTTCTAGTAATTCTTTGTTGTCAGGTTGACACTGAGTGTGCTGGTTCTGGGTCTTCATGGCAATTGCTACCCTGTCCATGGAGATAGCATAACACATGCATGTCAGTGAATCGTCCAAAATGGGCATTTAGCCAATTTTTGGCAACCATCTGCCTTCTATTTCTAGTCTTTGTATTTGGGCAGCTATTCTCTGCTCATATGTAAATCACTGCAAAGCTAGATGCTGAAAAAAGAGAGCAGATGGCAGTTCTTTTACCAGATTAATTTAAAGAATGCACCATTATGTGTCTACCTCTTTACATTCCAACACCCAGTGTCCAGTAGTCTTTTTCATAGAAAAGCAAAGTACAGGCTATCCCCAGGTTACGAACAGATTAAATTCCAGATTGCAAGTCAGAACTCAGTTTAGGTCAGTGGGAAGCAACTATTCCTTAATACAGAAAATGTTTGTATGATGGGTGTTTAAACTTATAAACATGTATGGGATCGCATTCATAATTATGAGTGTTTCTAAGTTGGATGAGTGTCTCTAAGTTGGACATTCTTGAAGTATTCCTGTGTACTACAGATGCTGAAAATGTGAGACAAATATAGGGAAAGTTTGAGCGCATTTTCTGTGCTTGTTTCTGATTTTCTTCCTATTTGCTCGGGACAACTTTCACTAGTCTTTCATGGGGTGTGAGCATCACTACCAAGGCCACATTTGTTAACCATTCCTAATTGCTTTGGATCTGTATGGTTTGCTAGGCCATTTGGGAGGGCAGTTAAGTATCAACCACATTGCTATGGCTCCTGAGTCACATGTGGATCAGACTAATTAAAAGTTTTTTACATTAACAGATATTAGTGAACTAGATGAGCTTTTGCAACAATTAGTGATAATTTTCTTCATCACCATGACTGAGACAAGTTTTATCAGTGTAGATTAATTGAATCTAAATTCCACCAGTTGTCATGATGGCATTTGAATCTGTAAGCCCAGAGGTTTGGCTGGTGTTCTGAGTTATTATCCCAGCGACACAATTTCTATACCACCAACACCACACTTCACTGAATTCCTGTGTATCCATAATCTTAATAATATATTAAAACTTACATATTGTTAAGATGGAAACATGCAACATTCAAATTTTTTGTTGTCTTCCAAGGCCAGTCAATATTTGTCACCCATCTCTATTACCTTTAAACTGAGTGGGCTTCATCGGCTATTTCAGAGAGTAGTTATGAGTACACTATTTAGTTGTGGGTCTGGAATCACATGTAAGATGGACAAAGAAAGGTGGCAGTTTTGCTTCCTATGGTTCTATGATAGTTTCATGGTCACTGCTAATGAAACCAGCTTGTATTTATTGAATTTTAAATTCCATTCATGTGGTAGTCGAACCTGAATCTCCAGAGCATTAGCCCAGGTCTCTGGGTTATTAGTCCAGTCACATTACCACTTTGCCACTGTGTTCTCTTCTTGTCATTACAATAAAATTGATGCTAGATCAAGACAGATGATGGCTGGAAAGTTCATAGTTCGCATTATGAATTGGAAGTTTGTAAAAATGACAATGCAAGTAAAAAGAAATTGGTGAGGACGTTGAAATACTCTGGCATTGTCGGTAGAACTCCATGTACGGTGCATGTACATTGAGACATTAATCCCCACTCTGGTCATGGTTTTTTGCCCTTTTGTTTTTGGACATCCTCATCCCACCTCTAGAAAAACAAGGTCCCCCACTCTAGATGCATCTCATGCAACAATGTTCCAACAGCATCTTATATCAAAATAGGGGCCTTTTTTTAATCCCGTACTGCAGCCAGACAAACAACTTGCAGAAGAGAAATATAATTTTAAATGATGCAGCCAAAATATGACTAACTGACAGAACCAAACTCCCGCAACCAACATTCATTTGAAAGGCTTTCAGCAGCACAGAAGGTGCACTGCTGAGCACTCAAGACCAATTGCTGAGTGCATCCAATACACGGCCACAATATGTAAACTCCCAGAGCCTATTCATGCATCGTATTTAAGCATGTTTGGTTGGAGAATGCATTTGCAGTACAAGAAAGAAGAACTTCACCTGAATATAACCAAAAATTCTGAATTTGTCAACTTTTCCATAATATATCATGAATTTCCATTTTGTAATCTGTGTTTTAAGTAAGTTGTTTTGGTGGTGACCTTTGTAAGTTTTGAGTATTGTAAACAGAAGGAAAGTATGGAAGCAAAAATGAAATAAATTGGTTTCGAAATTATTCATAATTCTATGCTGAAGGTAATTATTTATCAGTTTTGTTTTTATATAATTCATTTAAATACATTCAGAGATCATTTTAATAATTTTAGAAATGAAAACATTGCCATGCTTGGCTGAGCAAGTCCTTGCTTTGAGAATAAAGTTTAATTTTGGTTTAGCTTAGGCTAATACTATCAGCTTAACAGGAACTGATAATAAACATGGATCCCATATTATATGTTTTGCCTTCAGGAGTCTAGATTGCATCCTGTCAGAAGAAATTTTTCCCAACCTCCACCAGGGATAAAACCTCGTTACACACGCAGTCCACATTATCACTTAAGGAAAGAGTATAGAGCAGAAGATTCTATTCTTACTCCACCTTCTTCAACTGAATCTGTTAAGTAACAGAATTGTAATACCATTGTTATATTGAAACACGTATGTATAAAAGGAGACATAATTGATAAGTCTTAATCTTTGAAAATACATGTAAGAAGTGATTCTTAAAGATATACAAATTTAATTGGTTAAATAGTGTGGTAAGCTTAAGTATGTAACTAAGGCATCTTGGTTTGTAAATTGGAAAATTGTTATTGTTACCAAACATGCCACAGTTAAAATGTCTGAGCATGTCTGCATTTTATACTTCAAACTGAAGAGATCTTGCAGTGTAAGTTGGAATGAGAGTATTTTTAAGAATCATGGCAACAATGTGAATTCTTAGAAGTTGCAAATAATCCAGACCAGGCATAATATGTGGCTGTTGAATACAGAGCAATAGTTATGCTGATTTAAAAAATGGCAGGAGGTTAAAAATGGAAATTTATTTAACAGGAAGAAAGAAGCAAGCCTCAGCTTTGAGCTTGAATATCGCACCTCTGATTTTTAAAACTTTTAATGTTTACATGTTTTTACATATTTTCCTTTTTATTATTTCTATTTTCCACATAGATTCATACAAGTAAATTTTCTATCATTTGTGTATCTTTTATTTATATGTTTTGTAATATTATAGTAAATTAATTTAGATAGGATTCTTTTTACCCTTTCTCACTTGATGTGGTTGGGTTACTTAGTGTGTATGGCTTGAGTAAAAGCCCTAATATTTGGACCATTTATTTTTGCACACAGTATCTTTCTATTGTGTCGCCTCTTTATACATAGCTTTCTAAAGTGACTTGTTTTTACATAGGTGGGATAAGCGATATAGTATAATGTTGAAGTATTACTGTTTATGTGTAGTTTAGTTTGTTAGTTGTAGCTTAGGTATAGTTAATTAATTATTAGAGTTCTAGGTGTCAGGCAGATTGGTGCATCCTGAATACTCAGTTGGCATCGTAGCATTTAAGTGCATTTACTGTTTTACCATAAGACAGAAGTATCTGTGAGTCCATGTGTTCTATTAAAATAAGTTTCAATTCCACTTACTCAATACAGTATCAAAGTTCATATCAGACTTTTTTTTTAAATGGCACAAGCAGAACTTTTCAACGTTAGTTTTGAGACAGTGCAGTAATTTAACTGTTCCCACTAAGCAAGAAACAACAATGCTATAGTTTGCCTAGTTTTACTTGGTCATTCAAATTAATGAAGAGGAAAATTGTGTTGGGTCCATATTTGGCAGCTGCTATTGATGCACATTTCTTGCCCAGCAGGAAGATTCAAAATGATCATCACTGCCCTATCTTTTTTTGTACAAGATTTTGTAAACTACCTTCTACAGCTTATTTCCCAGTGGTAAATACTGTGAATAATTTTGCATCCACAGATGAAAGTTGATTAGTTCATATCACAAAGGAATCTGTTTCTTAGAAATAATCCCTGTAGTATTATTATTAGATTAATATTAGATACATTTCACCAGAGAACTCAGTACAACTTTGTAAGTTAGCATTGCAGTTTAATCTTCACAAATAATATTAATTGTGTCCCAGTTTTATTCAGTAGTTTGGAGATTCAATTTCCAATATCAAATATCTGTGTTGCTGCAAAAAGAAATCTTTCAAGAGGATTGAAGTTGCGTTGCACCAAATTTATGTCTTCCTTCAATATCTGAAAACTCTGTAGCTGGAAGGTAACCTTGTTGCTGCTTCTACTACTATACACTTTGAAGTAAGCTCGTTATAACAGCGGTGAATTGCAATTTTAAAAAAACGTTAAGTAGGTATTTGCCACCGGCACTTATCACTGAAAAGAATCAGAGCAAATTAACCTTTTTGAGTACCAAATGTCTTTTGGAACATGTATGTTCATTACCTGATTTAAAAAATGATATTTCCTTTAAAGTAGCTTTAGCTTCTACAAAAATAATGTCCTCCTCCCCAAATCAATTATTCTGGAAACGAGCATTTGGTTAGTCTCACTTACCTTTTTATCTCTTTTAGTGGTAAGTGTGTTTTCCCTGGCATTTGATCAAATTTGACTTTCCACTATATCAGTCATATTCCCACAAAAGTGGCCTGTTCTGTGTTCTGAAGTATTTCATTTTCACCATCTCAAAAAATTCTGATCTTTCAGAAAATTGGTTTCCTACTTCAACTTTTCATCATTATCTGATTTCCTTTAAACAGATGTTTTCTTCTCCTTCATCATCTACATTTGCGTCATTTTACTTTCATTTTGGGAAATTTTAGACTGTCCTAACTTGACTTGATGGTTCTTACATTTAGAGGCTCTAATTCTTTCACCTAGACCTTTAAGAGGAATGAAGTTTCTAATTCCGGGCTTGGTTGCATTCTGGATGCTACAAAGATTGGTTTATACAGATTGATGGCTGTTTATGGTATCTTGCAGTCCTCTGGATGGCTTTCTTGCTGTATGTGAGTGAACTTAATCCTTTCATACACATAAAGTTGTAGAGTCCATTCATATAATTCATTGGGTTTCATATCAAGTGACTGTTTTAGACTGTGATGTTAGATAACATTTGAAGCCAACTATAGAGCAAGAAGAGCGGATTCCGTTGCAATTGGCCACCCTAACAACTGAACAGTGAGATTGATCATTTTCTTTTTCAAAAAGAACCTGGATGACCAAGCAAAGGCAAAAATTTAAAAACCTGTTACACCAGATGTGTGCTTATCCTTGCCTTCCCCTTTCCTCCCTTCCCCTGCTCCAATCCAACCATGTTGCAAGATTTCCAATACTCCTTTCCAAGAACAGAACATATGCACCTTAGAATACTAAGAAATGTAAACCAATGAAAATGAGTTGGGAAAATCCAGCTTTAATTGCAGGCATTGTAATCCTATAGCAATTGCTTGATTTGTGGCATTTAATTCTGGGCACAGACCTTTGATACAGGCTGAGCCTGTACCTGGGCATATTAGGCTATACGGATAAGCTGAACTCAAAAATACAGGAGTTTTGTCAAGTGGAGCATACCTTTACTGTACCTTACCTCGTTAGCACCTAGGCAAAAAGGGGGAGAGGAAAGTTTCAGATTTAAATCTTTGTTAATTCTGAGTTAGCTAATTCATCAGTGAGACAGTAGTGGTTGCAGTGCTCATGATTAGGGAACTAAAACATCAGCCACACTTCCTCCCGTAGCAATCATTACTGAATGGTAAATATGTGGCTATCAGACAAGGTCAGAGTTGGGTTCAACTGCGAAATCTTTTACAGTTAAAGACCTATCTGTAATCTGTTTCAATGTTCAAACATGAAACATTATCATTTGGGTGAGTTGCTGTATGGCACCTGCCACCTTCATACTGTATCCAAATGAAAGAGTCGGTGCCTTTAAAATAGAAGGAGAAAGACAAATTGGAAACTGAAGAAGAAGCATATTATTAGAAATATAAATAAAAATTACAAAATGTACATAGCGTATATTTGATGGATTAACTGCAAGTCAGAATATTCTCTTTTGTTATTCTCTGCTGTGGCTTCTCCTTCTCCTCTATGTTTTTCTCTACTATTGCTATCCAACTAGTGTGCGACAACATGCTTTGCTACCTGTCTCTTGCTTTTCTATCTCCAGTTGCATCCTGTTATCTCTGCTTGGTGATTGAGCTGATAAATTCTCAGGCAGTATGTTATAAATGACATCAAGATCCATCTATTTTAATAATCACAACTAATATATACAATAATTTGATTGAATTTTCTATTTAAATAGTATCAATGTTAAACAATCACTAATTTTCAATATTTAAATATAAAAGTTAACATATGCAAAAGTCAGATATCATTTATGATGTCACAGCACTTTTGTGTTACCTTTACAGAAACTGTACCAAATCCTATCAATATACAGTAGTCAACCAGCTGACCCCCGTTTGTGCCCATGTTCAGAAGTGTGTAGTCCATAAAGCACAGTTTCTCTGGACTAAAGTTTGTTTGTAAATCTATCATTACTCATATAACAGTAGTAAGTTATCATATAAATATGTTAAATCTAGGTTTTGGATTGTAAATCATTTTCTAATGACAGTATTCAGATTAACCATGACAGTACAAGATGTTGAGAACTTTGAAGGTTTCTTTCTTATGTGATCCTGAGCCAGTGCTATACTCGGCTGTGCCTTAAAATTATTCCCTGTATATTTGTATTACATAGCTAGAACTGTGGCTTTATACAACAATTTTGTTCTGACATCCTTTAAAGTAACAGATGATAATTATGATGTACATAAGTAGGTTGTAACTTTAAAATTAACAAATTCAATAATAGTATACAGGGTATTTGTTAATGAGAAATTGTGGAAGTTTGTTTGCAAGGTTTTCCAAATAGTTACAGCTGTTAACCCAACTGTTCCAACTAATTACACTAAAAAAAAACTACCAGAAGCCTAATCTTAATCCTCTTGTTCATTTTCTTCACACCTCACAGTCAAAGTGTCATATTTGACATTAATTGCAACAATGCTGCGTAGTCATTAGGTCCTGAGTAAGTACCCAAATGGAAGTAACAGTTTATTTTGTATAAAGTAGTAAATTCATTTTTGGTTTCATCTTTAAAATCCATAGTTTATAGTAATTTGGATTTTAAAAGTACTATTTTACTCTTGAGATATATAGTTATTCTGTAAGTAATTTTGTTCCCCATGCCCTGGAAGTTGTACACCAGTGCATCCCAAATTTTTTACCTGATGTGACCCCCATTTCAGTGTTTTTAAAGTTGTGTGATCCTGGAGTGAAATTTTTGTTGAAGATTTGTTGACAGAAGGAGGAGGCTGTAACTCTTCTTCTCCCCTTCAGCAGATGCCCCCATCTTAACCCTACTTCTCTTCCTCCCCTCCCCCCCCCCCCCCCAAACCCCACCCCCCAACCATCACCAGCACTTCCTTACCCCATTCCCCTTGTGGGGGGACACTTAATGGGGCTTTTCCTGTTCAAAATGTTTTTGGAGTGACAGCAATTGGACATTAGAGTCCATTAAACCACACCAACTGACAAAAATAAAGCAAAATTTCTAAAGTGACCTCATATCTGTCATAAATCGGTCCAAGTTGCATGGCAGCTATGAATGCCTGTGACCCCAAAATCTCTGGTATTGCTATCGAATGGGTCACGACTCAATATTTGCAGAGCCTCACACCATCATTCCTCACGTAGGCTGCATCATCCAAGATATTTCATGCTATGAACAACCTACATGTTTCACTCTGAAGTAGAAAATATATTACAATTCAACTCAAAACAAAACATTTAACAGCTAAAATTAATGTTGAACTTGGAGATAAAAGAATGCACAAATAAGAAAGCAAGATTGCACTTATTGAAAAGTACAATGAATATCCTCACGTAGTCCTGGCACTATAAGGTTTGCGATCATATATTTTGTAGATTTAAATCGTAAGCAGGCCATTCAATTTTCAAACTGCCTTGGGGCAATTTGAATATGTTCTCTAGATTGTTAGCCTAGAGGCATCAGTAACAACCATTAAAGTACATTTTCTCTCAAAGCAACAATAACTGCACATCAAAAGCTGGAGTGCTTTGGGACGTCCTGAAGAAGTGAAAGGCATAATGTAATGAAACCCCTAAGGTCATTCAGGTGAGCTGACTCAAATGATTAACCTCGCAATTTTTAAGTGAAATTCCTCTTTAATCTCCACGTCTAAGATTATTAACAGGTGAAAATATAGAATTACAGACATACTGTTCACAATGAAGCACTAATAGATTAACTAAATTCATTATAAAAGAATTCTAATATAAAGCTAACTAAACATTCTGAGTCAAGTTCTAGGCACACATTTGGGGACAAAGCTGTCCTCATCATACCTAAAGTCATTTTGTATGAATGTTTGAAATTTAATGTATGTGTGTGTATTGCAATATACAGAGTTTTCAAAGAAACATTCTTACAAAGAAAATGTCAGAGATATGAAATAAAAATTGGAATCAAAATACAAATACTCTGCAGATCAGGCTGCATCAATGGAGAGAGGAACAAGAGTTAATACTTCCGTCGATGATCTTTTGTCAAAACCTCTGCCAGATCTATTGAATGCTTTTAGCATTTTCAGCTTTTATTTCATCTTTTTGAAAGATCTTGGTGTCTTTTTGAATTTTCTGGCAACAATTGATTAAAAGTACCCTCTGAAGCAGAACCAAGCAGACAGGGATTTCAGACCTTGGAACTTAGACAGTGTCACTTCCTGTTGCATTATAGTTCAAAAGAAAAAAAACTTTTTTGTCTGCCACCTGATAAATTCAATGTTAGTTAATTGTTAAGAAGTACAATACTGCTCAAAATGCAACATTAAAACGATCTCATAATGGCAAATTAAAATTATAAATGATGGAACACATACATTTGCAGAATTTCCTGTTCACTAAAAACATTAAGCACAAGTAAAATGTAACTTCTGAAGATGTACCATTGTTCTTGGAGATAATTTGCTACAAATATTACATGTGAAACTGACTAATTGTGAACAAACTAAACTCAGTTCAATGCATCACAACCAGCATTTTTCAATTGACTGTTTACTGATTATATTCTCATTGTCATATATATCTCTTTAACAATAGAGAACACTTTACATGGAAATAAGTAAAAATGAGGTGACAGATTTTACACAATCTTTTTTAAGTTTTGGTCATTGTGTTTAATTTAAAACAACTGCAAGGAAGATGGTCATTATTGTATACTTTCATTTTTGTACTACTGTATACAACTTTTATCAAATTCATGCAAAACTAAAAACAATTATGTCAAAATGACTACTTTGTGAATTATTTAAAGCCAGTATCTCTAATAACTAGGTCTGGCCAAGCGTTTTGCAAAATTGGTATTGTAGCATGGTTTAATGTTTCTAATGTAACCATATTTTTGAATAAGTAAATTCCAAATGAGGATTGACACTTTAGTAATGTGATGCTGATTTGAGTTTTGTTTGGTACTGAACTGTAGCTGAAGTGTAGCTTTATAGTATTCAAATATTAGAGTAAGGCAACAATTTGTTAAAACTTGAAAAAAAAATTGACCAGTAGAATATATTGTTATGATGCAGCAAAATGTAAGGCTTACGAATTATAGACATGACTAACAGCTCAAAAATGATTGTATTGTTTTAAATAGCCTTGTCTATGTAAGTCTATTGTAAATAAAACAGTTCACTATTATGGTTAAAATTTCCTGTGTTTAACTAAGTCAGGTGCATTGTTAATAATTGTCTTTGGATCAAATCATTTGTGATGTGACTTCCTGAATTGATATATGTATAGATAAGTAACTGGTAGAATTAATGCACAAAATTGTCCAAGATTAAATTTTGGGACCAAAATTCAAAATTGGAAGTACAGCTTAGAAGTTGAACAAATGTGCTCTTGGTGTAAATAGCTAATTCTCCAAAATGATGTATGTAGGGTATGATCCTACATACACTTTAGTGTTTCCTGGAAGCCTGCCTCCCTTCTTTATGTGGAGCTGTGCTTCTCAAGCATATAATCAATTGTCTGTAATGGAGAGTAATGCCTGTGGTTGTTCGTGGACCACAGATAATCGTGAATAGAGCACAATATGAAAAGTGAGGAGTTCACACTTATAATGAAGAGCAACAACAACCCTATCTTCTTAAATTAGGACAGAAGAAGTATTGATCAAGTCGTTCAAAATGGTAAAAACAGTCCAGGTATGCATAGATAAAGATTTCCACTGGTGGATGAATCAAAGACAGATTAACCACATCAAAAAGGAAGAGAATCAGAAAATTTGTGGGAATAATGCAAATCATGATTGATCTTAATGCAGAAATGGCACGGTGGCTCAGTGGTTAACACTGCTGCCTCACAGCGACAGGGACCCAGGTTCAATTCCCACTTGGGCAACTGTCTGTGTGGAGTCTTCACATTCTCCCTGTGTCTGCGTGGGTTTCCTCCAGGTGCTCCAGTTTCCTCCCACAGTCCAAAGATGTGCATGTTAGGTGAATTGGCAGTGCTAAAATTGCCCGTAGTGTTAGGTGCATTCATCAGGGGTAAATGTGGGGGAATGGGTTTGGGTGAGTTGCTGTTCGGAAGGTTGGTGTGGACTTGTAAGGCCAAAGGGCCTGTTTCCACACTGTAGGTAATCTAATCTAAACAAAATATTGGACTGTTGGAAATCTGACATGATAACATAAAATGCTGAAAATACTCACAAAGTTAGGCAGCATCTTTCTAAAGATAAATAAAGTTTACAGCAGGAATTTTGTCAACTCACTGCAACATGTAAAAGGGTAATAATCAGAAATTTAAAATTTCCACCATTTAGTGAAATTTTGAATTCAGGATCTCGGAATTCTGCAGTTTTTATTTTTCTCCTCCAACCTCCACATCTTCAGAATTCTGTTTGAAGCATGTTATCCTTTAAAAATGTTAAAAGGAACACAGTGCAAACATCGAGAGGGCCTGAGTTGAAATCCCACTTGCCTCAGAGATGTGTCATAACATTTATGAACAGGTTGATTAAAAATATCCACAATGCAAACATGCATCCCACAATGAAATAACACTAAGCTTGTGAATGCAGCAACAGAAAGGGAAAGGTCTTACAATTGATTCTGGCAGGAGGTGTGGAGAGCCTGTGTAGTTTGCCATTCTCTGACTACCTGAACGCTATGCTGCACCATGTGGCTTTTTCGGACATGCTGCTGAAGTGTGAGCAAGGTGGGAACAAACAGGGTGTGTGAATGCCACAAAGCTTGGATTCCTTGGACAATTCCAACATCAAATATGGCCTGGAGTACAAGGAAACCAGCAAGTCATCCTTGAGCATGACTGCTGATGAGGAAATTGTCAGTATTCAACCAACTTCCAAAGTGTGTAGTTTGTGAGCACCATGTCGGAGAAAGATCTCTACAGATTTTTTTCCATGTTTTCCCTTCCTAATGGAACTCACTTCCCTTGTCAAACCTGTCCTGGGCAACCAGTTCTATCTTCAAAAGTACACAAGTCTCCTTATAGGCAACAGTTGGCAAAACATCTCTTTCAGATTGTTCTGCACTTTTTACCTAGAGTGGAAGTTTTGTACCAGACTCACTTTCATATAAAACACAGGAAGTAGGCCTTTCCTGTACTTGCCCCCATCTTTCTCTAGTTTTATTGATCAACAAAGAAATTTAAAACAGCTGTGTAATGGAAGATCAGCATAAACCAGTGCATTGACAAAAGACATAAAGAACAACATTTTCCCCAGAAGTGGAATGAAAAGGAAATAATTGAGCACGTTGTTCCTGTAACTCTTTTCCTCTTGCTACCTCACCAATTAAGTTCTGGGCAAGATCATGCATAGATTTTCTTGACTCACTGCCAATTAAAGCCCTTAAATCAGTGGATGACTGAGTAAATAGGTTGATCTGCCTGCTGGATTAGTGGGGCCCACCAGTGACTTTGAAATGAGGGTAATTGGAGGCAGGGCTGGGATTATGGGAGTGACCACTGAAAGCCATCCCAGTCCTTCCCAACTTCCCACCACGCCATCAGTCATGCAAGTCCAGCACAGCCAGTTTGGGAATTCATGGTAAGTTAGTATGGGAACTGCACAGATATTAGTCAGGGTCTGTTCACTCATCAGTTGGGAATTCCTTGCACCAATGCAATGAATTCCAGGAACTCCAGGTAGTGGTGAATACTTTTGCTAAGAATATGGTAGCATGAAGTGTGGTAGGTAACTAACGAGGATAGTTCTGAGGAAGGGTCGCTAAACCTGAAATGTTAATTATGATTTTGCTCCACAGGTGCTGTCAGACCAGCTGAGCTTTTCTAGCAGTTTCTATTTTTGAGATTAGTTACGGAGGCTTGCATGAGACAGCTCTCTAGAACTGGAAGTACTGCCTCCCAGCAAAACATTCTCAGTTCTAATTTTGGGGGGCCTGCTTTAAAAGTCATCCAGACAGTATTTTGAACAAGCCAGGATCACAAAACACTTTTGCTCATCAGCCCACCCTTTCCTTGACATGTGATAGAGTCAGCAAAAAGCAGCACCATGGTTCAGTGATGTCTCCATGGAGGTGCTACTAAAGATTATTTGTGAAGAGAGAAAATTCTCCTTTCAAGGCATGGGATCAACAGATAGCCCCTTGTTAGCAGGATAGCGTGAGTGGGGAGGCAACAGTTCTCAATACCCATTACATGGCACCCAAAGGCTTGATTAGATACAATCCCACAAGAGAGTAAATGAACTCTTGCGCACTGCCAGTGTGAGTGCCATTGTCTACTCAGTGCATCATGTATCTATGAGTTTGAGTCAGTACTGTAAGCTTGCCACAGCATAAGAATTTCGCAGCTGAAAATGTGTTGCTGGTTAAAGCACAGCAGGTTAGGCAGCATCCAAGGAACAGAAAATTCGATGTTTCGGGCCAGAGCCCTTCATCAGGAAATTTCGCAAACAAGATTGTCATATCTCAATCATATGCAACCTAAGTCACTTGCTCATGTTGTACTACTGGCACCAGAGTGCTACAGCCTTCTCCCATCTGTCAGGATTACTCTTCAAACAGAAAAGGAGCTACAACATTCAGCAGCTCTTGTACCACTAGTTCACTAATCTTTCATAATTTGGAGAACCTGATGGAGAATACCACAAAATCTGACTTAGAGATGAGAAATTCATAATAACATTAAGCACACACATTAAATAAAGCTCTATTGATTTCCATCATCTCCAGCCTTTTTATCACATTCAGCATCTTCAATTCAAAACCTTCATGCCCAAAACTTCCCCCACACATTGTCCCTGTGCAATACTTGCAAGAACAGTCTCAATTCTGGGGATTCACATCTCCATCTGTTTCTATCAATGCCAGTAAATTTGTCATGTGTCCATGCTAATATCTCCTAATGCCTCAGTCTTCCTGTGGGACAAGAACTTGCATAATCAGCGTGGGTAACATTTCAGAAGTCAGGATGTTCATGCATATGAAAAGCAGGCAGTGAACTGGCAGGAAAGCAAGAAGTGCATTAATGTACTGAAGGGTAAAATGGATACCTGGGTCCACCTGGTGAGAAATCTTCCAAGCAGCTTCTGCCAGGTTCAAATCATAAGTAACCTGCTCACAAATGCTCAGTTTGCATTCTGCACAGGACTACTTAGCACCAGGCCTTAGTTTAATCATGGATAGAAGAACATATTTCTGCAAGCAATATGGGTAACAACTGATTTGTTGGTGTCGTGGATTCAAATCTCATAATGACAGCCATTGGAATTTAAATTCAGTTTATAAAAGCTGGAATTAAATAAGTTGGTAATCAGTGGTTACCATGGTAACTATTGTAAAATAACCCATCTTGCTCACAAATGCCTTTTGGAGAAGTAATTCTACCATCCTCTCTTCTTGCTGAAATGTGACTCTAGATCTACATTAATGCTCTTTGAAATGGACTGGAAATCATAGCTCATTTAGAGATGCGTAACAAGGTGCAGGCTTTGCCAGTGATTTTCACATTGCAGAAAAGAAAGAAAAAGAAACAACTTCCTGAGGAGTCACAATTGAACAGAAACTTATTTACACTGGGTAGTGGTATATCTTGATTACAAGAACAGGTTAGAGGCTGGGAATTCTGTACTGAGTAACTCACGTCCTGACTCCCCGGTGCCTCTCCACTACCTACAATCCAGAATTCAAGAATGGGGTGGAATACTCTTCACCTCCCTGAATGAAAGCAAATCCAACTTCATTTAAGAATCTCAATGCTACTCAGCAGAAACCAACCTGTTTGAATTTTTAAAATCAATGCACCCCAGTGGAAGAAAGCTCAAAGGAGGCTATGGAATCATCTTGCTTCTTGACTGCAGACTGCACCAACTCCAAAGCTCTGGGGACATCCAGCCTTGCTGATCCCTCAGTCTCAGGATTGGTTTTCTTCTTTTCAGGATCATTTAATAATGGTCACACTAGAATTGAGCTGTCTGTGCTGTCATACTTTTCCACTGGCCACTTTCCACTGCTTTAAAAGAGTATGACAAGTAGTCCTCAAAGTCCAAGAGGGCTGCCATGAATCTGGAGGTGCTGGCGCACTAAGCAGACTCCAGTATCAGTCTAGTGGCTTGGGTGTAGTCAGTCAGACATTTTTTGATTCGATTTATTATTGTCCTCACATATCCTGAGATACAGTGAAAAGGATTGTTTCGTGTGCAGTACATGCAGATCATACCATACAAGTACACACGGGTATTAGAACAGAGCAAGGAATACAATGTTACGGCTGCAGAGAAGATGCACAAAGAACAAGATTAACATCAAATTCAAAACTTGAAAGGTCAATTCAGAAGTTTAATAACAGTGGGGAGGAAGCTGTTGGTACGTGTTCAAGTTTTTATATCTTCTATGCAACAGAAAAGATTAGAAGAGATTATAACCAGGGTGGGAGGGGTCACTGATGTTGGCTGCCTTTCCAAGCCAGTGAGAAGTATAGATGGAGTTGATGGAAGGTTGGCTTGCATGATGGACTAGGCTGTGTTCATACCGCTCTGTAGTTTCTTGTGGTCCTGGGCAGAGCAGTAGCTATGCCAAGCCATGATGCATTCAGAGACAATGCTTGCTAAGGTGTATCTGTAAAAATTGGTAAGAGTCTTTAAGGACATGCCAAATTTCCTGAGCCTCCTGAGGAAGTAGAGGCATTGTTATGCTTCCTTGACCATCGTGGGTGGACCTGGACAGATTGTTCGTGATCACTCCTCAGAAATTGACGCTCTCCACCATCTCTACCTCAGCACCATTGATATAGGTAGGCACGTGTCCTCCACTCCGAAATTGATGACCAGCTCTTTTCATTGTGCTGAGGTTGAGGGAGAGTTTTTATCTTTACACCTCACCACCAATCACTCTATTTCTTTTCTGTATTCTGTCCCTCCATTGTTTGAGTGGTATTATCAGCAAACTTGTAGTTAGGGTTAGGACAACATTTGGGTGAATCCTCTCCATACAGGGGTTTATAATCCACCGTTTGGGCATCTCACCACATCTTGGCTATTTCTGCCCTTTTCTGGGCCATTTTCTTCTGAAATCAGTCAAATGGAAGGATTGAATGAGATGAAAGTTACTGGCACAGCTGTTAGTACTGATACAAGTCAGAGGATAGCTGGTGAGTGATCAGGTGGTGCAGATCATGCAGGTTTGTCATACAGAAGGATTGTATGAGTGAGAGCAAGTGAGGAAAGATTTTGTTTGCAATAGAGGGAGTGGTAGAATATGAACCTCGATGGGGTTAAGGACAGTAGTAGAGATAGTATGAGTGTGTGCCTGCAGAGAGAAGATGGTGGCATGTACCCTGGCAGACCAGAGAAAGACATTGACTTGTCTGCGGCATTGCTGGATATTCCTCCTGAGGATATCTCACTGACCCATGTGTCAATCTTGAACCATGCTGGCATGGTCCAGTTTCACAGCCTCCACTGTCAGTCCTGGGGATCAGGACAACCCCACTCTGTGCCATCCCACCCGCCAGGGCCTGCAAGTCCCTTTCCACAATGTGGTCCACCTATTTCCCCTTATTTGCTACCTCCTAAACTGTGCAAGGCAGCTTATAATGCCAATGCTTGATCAGGTACAGAACACTTTTTTTTTAAATGTGGCACTGTGCCAGGAATCCTGGGTAGTATTGGCAGTGGTAAGTCCTTCTACCCATAGCAAGTGGGAGAATTAGGCTAGCATTGGACAAATGAGAGACCGGAGATACATGGTACATAGTTAATGAGGCAAGTTTGGGACAATAGCATGAGAAAACTTACTCGCCTTGTGGAGAGGAACCCTCCCATGAAACTGAGGAAAAAGAAGTTTAACTGACCTTTGGTAAGGTTCAGCACTATTTATTTCATTTATTGAAACCCTTTGTAGAAAGTTTGACCAATTTCATGTTAAAATCATTACGTCAGTTTGGCCTCTAGTGAACCATGGTATGGTGTTCTAGATAAGGAATGCTAAATGCAAATACAAATGTCAATAGTACCCACTGTCTCTAGCCAAGATCTACAAACTGGAATGGTTCAGATGAAGTACTGGACTCAGGAGCACATAAAGTAACATTTTTTTTGCAAGATACTTTAAAGGTACTGATTTTGGTGTCTGTATTAAAAATGTTTTTGTAGACATGTACCTATATTAGTTCTCACGTATGAAAATGGGCACACATTAGACGATGGTTTAGGATGCACTGTCTTAAACATTCATTGCCTCCAAGCAGTGACAGTGTGTTTACAGTGTGCACCATCCAAACGATCAACAGCAAGCTCCTTCCAAACCCAGGATCTCAATAACCTTGAAGCACAAAGGTAGGAAGCATCTGGAATACCATTACTGTAGGTTTCACTCCAAATCCTATACTGTTGTGCCTTGGAAATGAGTTTATCTTTTTCTTCATCATCTCTGGGTCAAAATTCTGGAACTCTCTCCACAACACCATTGGCATCCTCAGACCACACATAATGCAGTGCTTTAAGACAGGAGCCAGCAGCTTCACAAAGGTAATTCGGGATAGACAATCCAGGAGTTGGCCATTTGGCACTTTCAGTCTACCTAACCATTGAATATGATCATGATTGATCATCCAACTCAGTATCCTGTCCCCAAACTTTTGATCCTTTCAGTTCCTGATATATAACTCCTTGAAAACGTCCAGTGTTTTTGGCTAAACTGATTCTGTGGCAGAGAATTCAGTAGATTAGATTATTAGATTACTTACAGTGTGGAAACAGGCCCTTCGGGTCTGTCGACACCCGAGCAAGTCCACACCGACCCGCCGAAGCGCAACCCACCCGTACCCCTGCACTTACCCCTTACCTAACACTACGGGTAATTTAGCATGGCCAATTCACCTGACCTGCACATCTTTGGACTGTGGGAGGAAACTGGAGCACCCGGAGGAAACCCACGCAGACACGGGGAGAACATGCAAACTCCACACAGTCTGTCGCCTGAGTCGGGAATTGAACCCGGGTCTCAGGCGCTGTGAGGCAGCAGTGCTAACCACTGTGCCACCGTGCCGCCCACCAATAGTCAGACAACTTAGTCTTAAATGCCTTACCATGTATCCTTAAACTGTCACCCTTGGTTCTGGACTCCATCTTTGGGGATATCCTTTCTGCACTCAAGTCCTATTAAAATCTTGTAAGTTTCTACAAGACCAAACCCCATTACTGATATCAAGCCAATAGCCTACAATTCCCTGTTATCTCTCTACCTTCCTTTTTAAGTTGTGGGGCTATTTGTATCCTCCTTTGTGAACACAGAACATGGTGTTAATTGGTCTTTCTTTCCATTTTAAACTTTCCCTGTTTCTGACTTCGATTTATCGACACTAATTTTTTTTCTTCACATATGTATCAAAGCTTTACAATCAGTTTGTATGCGGCCTACAATCTTACGTTTGGACTCCTTACTAAATCCCTTAGTTCACCTTTGCTGAATGCTAAACAACTGAGGCCTCTTGCTTTTTGCACCTTATACTATCCCTAATTGTTGATGTTAGCCATGATCAGACCACCTTATTTTTGTGCTGGGCAGGGATGAACAGTTGGTTTAGACTACTGCCTGATCAGGGATGTTTTCCACGAGGCACAGGTGATATGGAATGGTCCAACTACTTGGAGCATTCCACAGCAACCAGACCGCACCCATCCTTTGCAAAATTGGGGATGAGTAGAACCTCAGGATGTAATGACACTTGGTGTTTGTGTACTGAGGGTCTATGCATAGATTGATGTAATCACACACAAAGCTGGCCTTCAGGATGAGGGCAGCATTGGGTAACCTTCCCCGCACCATCCAGAGCTTTGTACGTGGTGTCCCTGCAGAAACGGTCCATCTTTGACTTCTAGATTAAGTAGAAATGGTTGTGATTACCATTCTGCCACTGATTTTGGGATTGCCACAGATCTGTACCACACACAGCAGCAGAGAATACCTCACACCGATGACCAGAGTTTTACTTGCAATGGACAGGGAGCAGTGCTTCAAACTGCCCAGTTTTTGCCTCACCCTGGTCATAAGCCCCTCCCAAGTTTTGGCACATGCCCCAGTCCCAGCAGTTTCATGTAATTTGTCGATCATGAGAATTGGAAAATTGAACTGTTTGGATACTGCTGGTTTGGTTAATGCGAGATTTACCATGTGATTTCTTTTAAAAAAAAGTTAAGCAAGGAGAACAGTGAGCTACTCCATGCTTACTGAAAAAGCAAATCATTTTGGAAAAGAGAAACAATTCAGTGTTCAGTTTGGAGTTCAGAACTAGGGGACATAAGTTTAAGGTGAGAAGTGAAAGATTTAAGAGGGACCTGAGGGCCAATTTTTTTTCACATAGCGTGGTGTGTTTATGCAATGAACTGGCAGAGGAAATGGTAGATGCAGATAAAGTTACAAAGTTTAAAACACATTCGAACAGGTTCTTGAATAGGAAAGGATTAGAGGGTTATGGGCCAAACAACAGGAAAATGGGACTTGTTTGGGAAGCCTAGTTGACATGGATGAGTTGGACCAAAGAATCTGTTTCCTTGCAATATGATGCCACGATTGGTCGGCCCAGTTGCCAAATAAAATGGCCCTGATCTTGCCTCAATTTATCTTGGTTCCTAAGGCCAATTTGAACTGGCTAAAGATGCTCATGAGTCAGTGCACTGACAGCAGTTCCAGGCAGAAAACAGCAACATATTCCAATTACAGGGAGGTTTGATGCGGACCTCCACTGGCTCGAATAGTCACCCCTCTCAAGCTCACATCCTGCCTAATAGATTTGGCAAATGTTTCTATACTACACACAGACAAAGCAGAAGAGAGCCCTGCCTGACTCCAGATTTGATTGAGAAGTTTTCTGATTCCCCCATGCTCCCCCACCATTCCGTTCATTGAGATTGCACTACTGATTTTGGTGTCAGTCAAATCCAATTACAGATTCCCTCCCCAAGTGTATTTTGGAGAGTACATCCCTCATGTAGGTGTGCAATTTCCTATCACAGGTCTTCTCTGGTCCAGTCTGGTGAGACAGATGTCCAGCCTTCTGTCTTGTATGTCTAAACCTGAGAAGTGCTCGACTCTCCGAGATCTTCCTGCCAAGTGCAGTACAGATTTAGTCAGGGTGAAACACTGAAATCAGAGCAGATCTGGCTCAATTGGAGATGACCTTGGACAGGATTTTGTAATTACATTCAGCAGTGAGATCATTCACCAGTTTCTAATTTCCTCCCTCCTCCCCTTCGCTTGTAAATGACAGTTAAGATGTCCTTGCTCATAAATTCGAACATGCTACCAGCCAGAAACATACTCCTGTACATTTCCAATAGGTCCTGGCCTATAAAAACCCACAGTGCTGAATACAACTCAGTCAGTAAGCCATTGCTTCCAGGAGCTTTATTTTTCTCAAAGGACTCAATTCTGGTCACCCTTCTATATAAGAAGGGTATTGTTAAACTTGAGAGGGTGCAGAAACTAGGATGTTGCTGGGACTAGAGGGTGAGGAAAAAGTGAGGTCTGCAGATGCTGGAGATCAGAGCTGAAAATGTGTTGCTGGAAAAGCGCAGCAGGTCAGGCAGCATCCAAGGAACAGGAAATTCAAAATTTCCTGTTCCTTGGATGCTGCCTGACCTGCTGCACTTTTCCAGCAACACATTTTCGGGACTAGAGGGTGAGGCTGGATATGCTGGGGCTTTGTTCACTGGAATGTCAGAACTTGAGGGGGTCATTTTATAGTGGTTTATGAAATCATGAAGAGCATGGATTAGGTGGATAGCCAGGTCTTTTTCCTGGGTAGTGGACTCCAAAACTAGAGGGCACAGGTTTAAAGTGAGAAGGGAAAAATTTAAAAAGAACCTGAGGGGTAACTTTTTCGTATAGAGAGTGGTGTATGTATGGAATGAGCTGCTAGAGGATGTAGTGGAGGCTGGTACAATTACAACATTTAAAAGGTATCTGGATTGGTATATGAATCCAAAGGTTTGGAGGCCAAATGCTGGCAAATGAGACTGGTCAGACTGGGGTGTCTGGTCAGCCCGGACTGAAGGTTCTATTTTCGTGTTGTATTATTGTATGACATGAGGGTCTTGGTCAGCTCCTCCAAAGATAATAGCTGGCCCTGGGTCTAACACCTCCATGATTCAGAAAAGATTTACAAGGATGTGGCCAGGGTTGGAGGATTTGAGCTACAGAGAGAGGCTGAATAGGCTGGGGCTGTTTTCCCTGAAGTGTCAGAGGCCAATGGGTGACGTTATAGAGGTGTATAAAATCATGATGGGCATGGTTAGGGTAAATAGACAAAGTATTTTCCCTGGATGGGGAGTCCAGAACTAGAAGGCATGGGTTTACTGCGAGAGGGGAGAAACTTAAAAGGGACCTAAGGGGCAGCCTTTTCATGCAGTGGGTGGTGCGTGTATGTAATGAACTGCCAGAGAATTTGGTGGAGGCTGGTACTATTTCAACATTTAAAAGGTGGATGAGTATATGAATAGGAAGGGTTTAGAGAGATATGGGCCAAGTGCTGCCAAATTCAGGACTAATATCTGGACGGTATGAACAAGTTGGATTGAAGGGCTTTTTTCCGTGCTGTACATCTTGATGAATCTCTGATTGGAAACAGGAAAGACTGGGAGGCCGCACTGTCCGCATCCTTTGCTTCATACAATCTGGCATTAAAGGATTTGCCAGTCCTCAAAGTGTCATATTGAGAAATGTTACTGAACCGGCCTTTTCCTTCAGGCTGCTGATCAGAGAGTTCTCCCTCTGTGCACTTTAAGAGAAGAAATGCAACCAAGACTCATTTTGCTCGACAGAGTGGATCTTGGACTGGAAAATTATCATGAAGGCCTTTGAAGTGAAGAGCAAGGCTTGCTGGCTCTTCACCTCATAGAGATCCGTTTTAACATCAATTCCATCGTCTGCAAGCTATTCTGGAATTGAGACAATTTTACCACACTTTGTATTGCCTTCTGAACACCTTTGAGGATGAAGAAACCCTTAATGTTCCATTTGATTGTTTCCCACCAGTCCACTGACACTCTGACAGGGGTTTCATAATTGTCCAACTTATATAATCCCTTTAGAGTTCCTCAGTTTGTTCTGGGGTCAACAGTTTCTCAATCAGCTTCCAATTCTGCTCCTCTGGTCATCCTGTAGGTGACAGGAGGCAGTTGTCAGAAAAGAACACCAGCTTGATGTTGGTGGATCTGACCAAGAAAATTCAGGACACAAAGAGGAAATCTGTCCTGAAGCAGATAGTCTCATGGTAATAGAGATCTAGACATGGTGTCAGCCCTTTCAGATTGTCCACCCACAGTAAGACGCAGTTGAATTTACTGACCGGAACAATCGGCATGGACATTGCCAGCAGCAGAGGAAGTTGCTGAAAGATGGCCAGAGGCTCACTGTTTACCTCCAGGGCGTACATGTTCATTTGTCTCGGGAGCATTTCTGCACCTAACATCTGCTATGAGGAGGTGCCTGGCCACTATCTCCTTAACTTCAGATTGTGAAGTTGCCTTCCCACAGTGAATTATCCAGGTGGGGGCAACCGTAATCATTTTTTTATTTCAAAAGTGTACTTTATTCATAAAAATATCTTTATATACATAGTCACTAAAACAATTCAGTTCTGTACAGTAACATTTGAAGAAACAAACAAATATTGGAGTTTGATGCTATCCAGCAAACAAAGCATTTCTTAATTTTACAAGACTATATTTACATACATTTGAGGCAGCGGGGGGGGGGGGGGTTCTGATAATTGAAACTGCCCCCAACCTGCTTTTTTAAAATTTCAAAAATGTACTTTATTCACAAAACATCTCTTTGTATATGTACATTGTCACAAATGCAGTTCATGTCTGTACAGTTACATATCAAGTAAAAAAAATCAAAACGTTGGACTTAGCCTCTATTCAAAAACCTCCCATATACATAAAATACTAATATTTACTTACATTTGAGACACTGGGATGGTTCAATAACTAACAGAACCCCATTTGTCTTCAGGAAGATTTGGCAGTGACTGCCCCAAGCTTTAGTGCATCCTTCAGCACATAGTCCTGGACCTTGCAACATGCCAGTCTGCAACACTCAGTCAGGTCAGGCAGCATCCAAGGAGCAGGAAAAATCTACGTTTCGGGCAAAAGCCCTTCATCAGGACTTTTGCCCGAAACGTCGATTTTTCCTGCTCCTTAGATGCTGCCTGACCTGCTGTGCTTTTCCAGCACTGCTCTAATCTTGATACTGATCTCCAACATTGGCAGTACCCACTTGCGCCTAACAGTCAGTCAGGGTCAACTCCTTTATCTGGAAGACCAGCAAGTTTCAAGCCAACCAAAGAATGTCTTTCACTGAATTGATGGTCCTCCAGACGCATTTAATGTGTGTCTCAGTGTGCATCCTGGGGGAACAAACCATAGAGCATTGAGCACAAAGCCCCTGACCTGCTTACTACAGCCATATACAGAAATTGTTTCCTGGAGTACTTTGCTACAGTACTGATCATAGGACAGTCTTCCCAGACTGCATCATATTGATGCTGTCTTTGGAAAAATTCTTTCCAACTGCTTCACTGCAAAGGTGGTGCAGTACACTTTCTAGGATAATAAATACTGATTCTATATCTATGACAAATATAAAAATAGTGTATTATACATATTTATATTGTAATTATATGCATACACTGCTGATCCTTTTAATTTCAAAGCTATTTTCAAAATCTTACCACTGCACACCAGGAATAATGCTAATAACTGAAGAATTGCGTCAACATGCAATTTTATTCACACTATAATTTCCTGATTGATGAAAAGTGCAAAGCCAATATAAGTATTGTAAATCTTCATGGTTATTATTGTAAAAATTAAATTCATCCCAACGTCATCTCAAAATATTTTATGATTGTTTAGTTTAATCTATCAAATCCACTTTTTTAAGTTTAACCAGTAAGATCGTAATGTGAAACTCAAATAAAACTATTATAACATTTTCTTTCTATTTTAAAGAGTTTTATCAGCTTATTCTTATCATATATGTCAAATTTGTTGCCTTAAACAAACTCTTGGTTTGATGTAGTTTTCCGAGTATCCAGGAACTGTGCTTCAAACATGCAAATGAATGGTTTCAACAGAATCTAAATCTCTCAGTGTGTTAACCATTCCTCTCAGATGCCAGAAACAGTTTCCTCTCAGGGATTTTACTTCCTTTCTGGAAATGATTTTAGTCTACAACCATTTTGGAACTTTCTACTTCAGAGTTTCCATCTGCTATTTGGACAGCCATCTGACTGCTTCCAGAGCGTTTCTTCACATCGCAGGTAATTTCATCCAAGTTTAATTCTTGCCTTTTGTTTACTTGCTAATTACCCAGTTTAAGTCTGTAGGGGGACAGAAAGCTTGTGTCCATTATTATATTAACAAGGGCCTTAGTGCAGACTGACGTGGCACGAACGGCTGTGATAAAGTGGAGTTCTGTATGTGCAGTATTAGTAGTTGTTGCTAACTTTTAACTCCATGCTGCACGCAGGCTTTCTGCTGCAAATGCAGGAAAAAAGCAAATGAATGACATATGGTTTTAAAACCATATGTAAAGGAACAGCTCTCCTGTTTTTGAGAGTTTAGGGGCCCAGTTTGACTTTTAACTGACTTCAGGATTTATGGAGGCCAGAAGGCATAACAGAAATTATAACTACCTTTTGTTGAAATCAGTCAGACTCATGAATAGCGCTGACTATTTGCAGATTCTGCCATGGGTTGTGGGCTACGAAAGCTGGAAGAGTCTGATGATAGTAGCCCTGGCAAAATATTTTCTACTCTGAAGAGACCACAAGTAGAAACAAAGACTGATGTTTCATATGAATACCTTTTGCTGGATTTTACTTTGGATATTGGTGAGTCTCATTTGCTTCCCTGCTTTTTCTGTTCAAAACTGTCTTGTTGATTAATAGTACAGTTGAAAGGTCTGCTTGTACTTACTTTGATTAAAAAGCAGACAAATGTTTAAGCAGTTGTTTATACATATCACAAATTAGCCAATTATGTAGTTGTTCACTATTAACACTCCAAAAGAGTGAGAAAATCAATTGGGACTGAAGTTGTTTCAGTTAAACAAAGCAACTTCAGAACTGGTTCTAACAGCAACCATATATTGCAATTTCATAAGTGACACTTCACACATGTCATAAATTTTAAAATTTGTGTATGTGTGTATGTCAATATTTTTCTGTTCACAATGCTGCAGCCTCTCTCCTGTGTGTAAGGTTTAAAGTTAGCACTCTCAACTTAAGCTGGGTTGTTTGCTGTACCAAAGCAAATAAACATGCCCAGCTGGCAGTATTATGGAAACAGAGCATCCAGTGTTCATTTGGAAGTTCAAATTCTGATAAGGAGCTGAAACAGTGAACTCATAATTCTCTGAAAACTTTCCTGTCAATCAACAATAAAACCACCTCAACCTATGTAATCAGACTCTTATTATTTTCGTTCAAGTAATAACTGTATATTGTTTTATTAGCCAGTGTTTTATGATTAAAGTCTCTAGAATGAAAATTGTTTTTTAGGTGTTTTTGTCAACTTTAATATATTCCCAATCTCCTCTCCTCCCCTCCCCTACTGCTCCTTTCTAAACACATTCCTCCTGTGCTGATCTATTGTTTCATAGAAACCAGATGTCACATTGACTATTTTTCACAGGTGAACTTATGAGTGACTGACTCCATTCCTTTCAGCCATTAATATCAAACTAATTTTACAGACCATCCATATATAAAAGCACTTTGTAACATAGGGCCACTGTAATAAATAGAAACAAACTCCTGGAATTTCCTGTGAAGAACACTATAAATAATTGATTCAATACCACTGAATTCCTGGCCAGTGAAATTGGGGCCAGTTAATGAAGACAAAGCAGAAACTGTATTTAGAGGCCAAGATGGCTTAGAGATGGATGTTTTACCTCTGAAAACTTAAGGGAGGAAAGTTTATGCAGCAGAGGAGTCGTACATCTGATCCCAACTTTCGGATCCAGTGCAGGCTAGATGCTTGTCACACCTTTCTAATGAAGACATGGTGTGGGTTATTCCCCTTCACTGTTGAAGTGTTTTGTGACAGTGAGGGAGAGTCATGTTGTAGAGTGGTGGTGCCAAAAGCCCTGAGCATGGGCTGAAGAGCAGGTAAAGCTGGAAGCCCTGAGAGTAGACTGAAGAAATGTGGAGCCAGAAACCATGAGGAACAGCACAGCAACAGCAAAAATCTGAAGCCGTCACTTGGGACATTCTGGATAACACACAACCAATCTGAGTGGACAAATTCCCTTTGTAGGCTAGGTGTCAAACTAACTATCCTTGTACGTTTGAGAAAACCAGCAGTGGAAGTGCTACGAGTGTGCCAGCTTTAAACTTTGTTCTTTCACTACATTTCAAATTCAAATGTACCCAAAACCATGTTGTGAAGAGTGGGAACTGTAAGAAAAAGAGAAAGGTTTGAGATGACTAACCATTGCTTCTGCTGAGAGCGTGACATTTCTGTTCCCAAGGCCCAACAGCCAAGTCTGCACCATGATTGATTTGAGATTAGGAGTTGAGTTCTGGATTGTTTCTCTTGTGTGTCTAGAATGTTACATCACTGTTGTGCATTGTGAAAAGTTTAGTTCTGCAACTAACACTTGAATATACTTACAGGTTAGATGCCAGTGGAATAAAAGAGTGCCATCAGGAGTTTTCAGGTGTTCTGCGTGTTGTAATCTTGTGATGCATTTTGATGTTGGGAGTGAAATTCCACAGAACAGGTACCAAGAAATTTTCTTGTAGATTGGCCAATCAGGTTCAGGTCACTGCTGACGTTGTTCAACTTCATAAGTAATGCTTACTGTTTGACAGATGAGTGAAAGAAGTGTTTGATGGAGCTGGAGCAGGTTTTGGAGGAGCTGAACCTGGCTATCCCCATGAGGGAGTCCAAGGTATTGCCAATCTCTTCAGGAGGACAGGCAACAGAGAAGGAAATCTGGACAGATTTGGAGGGAATACAGAAATATCAAATGACCCTTTGGCCAAAGACTGGATCAAGGATGTGCAGATGGTCATGGCAGAAAAGGTTGCTGGTAATGTTCTTGACGGAGCATATATTCAGAATAGTTTACAGAGATGTCTGGGGAAGAGAGTTCAATGTCTAAAGGAGATCCTGACAGCAGTAGTCCGTCATAGCTGCAGCAGAAATTCTATGGGAATAAATAGTCTAAAGATGAAGATGTGGTCTGCCTATCCTTTGAGTTTGTTGACTTGTTCAACTGAATCATTCTCATAGATCTCTCTCTCTTTCAAATAGTTAGAAACACACAGCTGGAAAGTCACCAATCTGAATCAGAGAGGCATGAAAACATCCAGATAGATTTGAATTCAGTTAATACGAACCAGCCCCAACTGTGCTTCAATGTCCATGACCAGATTACCAGGATCATGGTGGAAGAACGCTATCTGGGAAGTATCTGTCAATGTTGATGGGGGAATTTGCACACCTTGCCAAAGAGACAGGCAGAGCAAATTGCAATACATCAAGATCCAATCTTATCTGCATGCAGGCCTCAAGGCTGATCACATTTAAAGCATACTTCCAAGTGGTGCTGGTATTGCAAAAGTATTGACCATTTTAATTAAGGCTGTGTTCAGTAATCTGAAAACCCAGAGCCAGCAGGAATCAATACTCCATCAAATGTAACTGCAATGCCTTCCCACACAAAATGAGAGTCAGGCACAATAAAAGTCATAGAAATGCTGATGCACTCAGCTAGATGAAAGGGAACATGAAAGGGATCACCTGGTAGTCTCCCAGGCATCAGAGGCTTTGTCTGCTACTTGCAAAATTGCAGCAGATGTGAGAAGAAACCCCTAATTGACTGCATTTGTAGCTTAATTGCATTTTCAACAGAAGTTCTACAACTTTCCTACTGCTGTTAGAATAACGAGGTAATAACCTCTTGCACCTTCCCATACTATTTTACCAATCTTCCCATTTCCAGTTCATTCCCAAGTTCCCCATAAATCTCTTAAGTAAATTCGGTAATCAGTTTTGCATTCCATGGTCTTACATTTTCTGCACACTCCCTCCACCCCGCCAAGGGATCATTAATTAACCACTGGGTCACAAATGGCAATGGGTGGGAAGGTCAAATGTAGATCTTCATATGCAGCATTTAATTATAGTGAAAGCAGTCAGATAGCAGAATCTTTTGGGAAAATTCTACTCCACCTAAATAATCTGCCTTCTCATCTCTTGAAACACAACATTCCTCTCTGTATATCTCATTCTAGACCCTTCATGCATATACCAAATCATCCGCCGACTTTTCTGCCACCTCCAAAAAGACCCCACCACCAGGGATATATTTCCCTCCCCACCCCTTTCCGCCTTCCGCAAAGACTGTTCCCTCCGTGACTACCTGGTCAGGTCCACACCCCCCTACAACCCACCCTCCAATCCTGGCACCTTCCCCTACCACCACAGGAACTGCAAAACCTGCACCCACACCTCCTCCATCACCTCCATCCAAGGCCCTAAAGGAGCTTTCCACATCCATCAAAGTTTTACCTGCACATCCACTAATATCATTTATTGTATCCGTTGCTCCCAATGCGGTCTCCTCTACATTGGGGAGACTGGACGCCTCCTAGCAGAGAGCTTTAGGGAACATCTCCAGGATACCCGCACCAATCAACCACACCGCCCTGTGGCCCAACATTTCAAATCCCCCTCCCACTCTTCCGAGGACATGGAGGTCCTGGACATCCTTCACCGCCGCTCCCTCACCACCAGACGCCTGCAGGAAGAATGCCTCATCTTCTGCCTCGGAACACTTCAACCCCAGCCACCAATGTGGACTTCCACAGTTTCCTCATTTCCCCTTCCCCCACCTCACCCTCGTTCCAAACTTCCAGCTCAGCATTGTCCCCATGACTTGTCCTACCTGCCTATCTTCTTTTCCACCTATCCACTCCACCCTCCCTCCTGCCTCCGACCTATCACCTTCACCCCCTTCCCCATTCACCTATTGTACTCTATGCTACTTTCTCCCCACCCCCACCCTCCTTTAGCTTATCTCTCCACGCTTCAGGCTCTCCGCCTTTATTCCTGACGTAGGGCTTTTGCCCGAAACGTCAATTTTACTGCTCCTCGGATGCTGCCTGAACTGCTGTGCTTTTCCAGCATCACTAATCCAGAATCTAGTTTCCAGCATGTGTAGTCATTGTTTTTACCTACCTTTAATCACTGACAAGTTGGTGTCAAACTGCTCATCTCTATTTCTTCACAAATTTGGAGACCTTTATCAAATAATCTGTTAATCTTCTCTGTATTATCAAATAATCTGTTAATCTTCTCTGTGTTATCAAAAGCAACTCCATCTTTTATCTCAGTTTGTATTTTTATCTTTTCACAAATGGCTGCATTTGCGGAGAATCCTTTGAAGTATTGTAATGAGGTTAATGAATGATAAGAGAACATAGACAGATTTACAAACTTAAAAATCACACAACACCAGGTTATAGTCCAACAGGTTTATTTGGAAGCACTAGTTTTCAACTGGTTGCAGAATCTCCACAACCACCTAATGAAGGAGCAGTGCTCCGAAAGCTAGTGCTTCCAAATAAACCTGTTGGACTATAACCTGGGGTTGTGTGATTTTTTAAGTTGTCCACCTCAGTTCAACTCCGGCACTTCCAAATCAGAGACAGATTTGTGGAATAGGCCAACAAACTGCAGATTAAATTTGATTCTGAGAAGTGTGAAATGATTCTGTTTGGTAGGAAAAAGTGAGAGGCAAATTGGTATAATTTTAAACAGGATGGAGGAAAGTGATTGAGAGATATATATGCACAAATTATTGCAGGTGGGATGCCAGATTGAGAAAACAGTCAATAAATAACACATATGAAGTCCTTGGCTTTCCAAATACAAGCAGAGTGTACAAAGGCAAGAAAGCAATAAAATGTGTAAAATGTAAAACAATGGTTCAGTAAGGTACTGTTTCAAGTTTTTGACCCCACACATTAGAAAAGATGTAGAGATATTAGAAAGAATTCATGAGATAGTTCCAAGAATGACAAATTTCAGGTGCATGATGAAGCTGAATCTGATCTTTTTGCATAAGAAAAGATTAACAGGAGATTTAATAGCATTATTGAAAATTATGAGAAGTCTGGAAGAAGAAAGAGCAAAAACTGTTGGAAGGATCCAGAGGACACCAACTTAAGGTGATTGACAAAATAAGCATCAGCAAAATAAAGGTAAACATCCTGATGCAATTAAGCTCTAGAAGGCACTACTTGAGAGTGTATTGGAGGGAAACTCAATCAAGGCTTTCAGGATATAATTAGATAATTACCTGAAGAGAAAGAAGTGTAACGCTATGTAGAAAAGGAAGTGAAATGGAATGAGCTGAGTTGCTTTTGCAAAAAGCTGGCATGAATATGACAGACTGAATGGCCACTTTCTGTCCTCAACCATTTTATTGTTTAATGTTTATTGGGTATTTTATCCTGCAGCAAACAGTCTAACAATTCATGCATCTTTTTGACACAAGGCTGGCCAAATGTGAATGTGAATAAGGAGGAACCAATATTTATTTCCTACAATTTACTCTTTAAGAACAATTTATTCTTTAAGTGCAGTTTAAGAACATTCTTTCCTGAACTATGGTGTATCACTGAGACAAATTCAGTTTAAAACTACTTCTCTTGACTATTCATGATATGGAGGTGTCAGTGTTGGACTGGAGTGTACAAAGTGATTACCTGATGAAGGAGCAGTACTCCGAAAGCTAGTGCTTCCATATAAACCTGTTGGACTATAACCTGATATTGTGTGATTTTCACTTGAGTATGTTGACATTGGTTGACACTTGCCATTTATTTCTCTTAACTGCCTTTTCTAATCTTCTCTAGTTCCTTTCCCGTTTTTTGTGGTTTTGGTACTTTGATTAAGACTTAGGAAAATTTCAATTTTAAAGAGTTATTTGGAAGGAAGAAAAAGGAGAACCAATATAACTAAATTGTTTAATTTTAACAGGTGGCCCTGTTGGTCCATTTGTGTATGCATAAGTTGATTGATGTATTAAAATGCATGCAAGGTACTGAGCTTATAAATATAGGAGAAAATATAAGACAAGGACATTATGCTTAAACCTTTATAAATCATCATTTAGACCTCACCTGACATCATTTTGTATTCAGAATAGCTTGATTCCAGAAGGATGTCAAGGCTTTGGAGAGGATTGTACAATTTGATGAAGGCCTCTTAGAAGCAACAATCCAAATCAAATGCAAAGTATGTTTAGAATAAAACAAATAATAAATTGTTCAAGTGTTTACTCAACCTCTACTTATTTATAGACTCCAGTAATTCCTTCACATCAAATGATTGATTAACGGATTCGTAAGTCCATGGTTTCCATTGCTAAACTTTATTAAATAGCAGAGTGACATGCATACTTCTCCAGTCGAAGGAATAGTTCCAGAATCCTTTGGAGGATTATTATTGGGGCACTTATAATCTTCATTGCTACTTCTGTTAAAACCCTAAAATGGAAACTTGCTGGTATTTCGAATTTAGATTACTTACAGTGTGGAAACAGGCCCTTTGGCCCAACAAGTCCACACAGACTCTCCAAAGAGCAACCCACCCAGACCCATTCCTCTACATTTACCCCTTCACCTAACACTACGGGCAATTTAGCATGGCCAATTTACCTAACCTGCACATTTTTGGCCTGTGGGAGGAAACGGAGCACCTGGAGGAAACCCACACAGACATGGGGAGACTGTGCAAACTCCACACAGACAGTTGCCTGAGGCAGGAAATGAACCCAGGTCTCCGGCGCTGTGAGGCAGCAGTGCTAACCACTCTGCCATCCATTTGTTGCTCTTTAAAACCATTAATTTCTCCATTACAGTTTTTTGTATTTTTTCATGGGATGTGAATATCATTGCCAAGGCCAAAGCTTGTTGTCCATACCTAACTGCTTGCTACACCATGTCAGAGGACAATTAAGAGTCAACCATATTGCTGTGAGTCTGAAGTCCCATGTAGGCCAGGTCACCTAAGGACATTAGTGAACAAGATGGCTTTTCACAACAATATGATAGCTTTAGGGTTACTATTAATTAGACTCACTTGTACTTCCACTTTATTTTATTGAATGTAAATTCGAACAGTTGTGTTAGAATTAGAACCTATGCCTTCAGAGCATTAGCCTGTGTCTCTGGATTTCTAATCTAAAACATTACCTCTAAGCTATAAAGTTAAACAAAGCAAATTGGCTACGATGGATTAGAAGGTAATGTTGAAGTGTTTGATGATAGATTGGGTAGGCCAACCTTTGAACAACTAAAACATAGTATACAACAAAAATACAATCCTTAAATGAGAAAATACCCAGGAAGGAAAGTGTTCCAACTGCGGCTGACCAACAAAATCAAGGATTGTCTTTGATTAGAAGAAAACTGACATGAATTGAGAATTGACTTTGAAGAATACATGACATTTTTAAAATCACAGGAAGCTAGATGGTATATTGTTCTGTCAGTTGCTCATGGTATTAGCACAATAGACAGTGATGACCTAAGTTCCAGAAACCAAAATAGAGTCATAGAGATGTACAGCATGGAAACAGACCCTTCGGTCCAATTCGTCCATGCTGACCAGATATCCCAACCCAATCCAGTCCCACCTGCCAGCACTCGGCCCATATTCCTCCAAACCCTTCCTATTCATATACCCATTCAGATGCCTTTTAAATGTTGCAATTGTACCAGCCTCCACCGCTTCCTCTGGCAGCTCATTCCATACCACCCTCTGTGTGAAAACATTGCCCCTTAGGTCCCTTTTATATCTTTTCCCTCTCACCCTAAACTTATGCTCTCTAGTTCTGGACTCCCGCACCCCAGGGAAAAGACTTTGTCTATTTATCCTATCCATGCCCCTCAATTTTGTAAACCTCTATAAGGCCATCCCTTAGCCTCCAAAACTCCAGGGAAAACAGCCCCAGCCTGTTCAGCCTCTCCCTGTAGCTCAAATCCTCTAACCCTGGCAACATCCTTGTAAATCTTCTCTGAACCCTTCCAGGTTTCACAACATCTTTCCAATAGGAAGAAGACCAGAATTGCACACAGTATTCCAACAGTGGCCTAACCAGTGTCCTGTACAGTTGCAACATGACCTCCCAACTCCTGTACTCAATATTCTGACCAATAAAAGAAAGCATACCAAACACCTTCTTCACTATCCTATCTACCTGTGGCTCCACTTTCAAGGAGCTATGAACCTGCACTCCAAGGTCTCTTTGTTCAGCAACACTCCCTAGGACCTTACCATTAAGTGTATAGGTCCTTCTGAGATTTGCTTTCCCAAAATGCAGCATTATCTGAATTAAACTCTATCTGCCATGTCTCAGCCCACTGGCCCATCTGATCAAGATCCTGTTGTAATTGGAGGTAACTTTCTTCACTGTCCACTACATCTCAAATTTTGGTGTCATCTGCAATCTTACTAACTATACGTCCTACATTCACATTCAAATCATTTATATAAATGACGAAAAGTAGTGGACCCAGCACCGATCCTTGTGGCACTCCACTGGTCACAGGCCTCCAGTCTGAAAAGCAACCCTCCACCACCAGTTGTGTTTCCAAATGGCTAGTTCTCCCTGTTTTCCATGACTTTTAACTTGCTAACCGGTCTTCCATGGGGAACGTTGTCGAACGCCTTACTGAAGTCCTTATAGATCGCATCTGCCGCTCTGTCCTCATCAATCATCTTTTTTACTTTTTCAAAAGCCTCAATCAAGTTGTGAGACATGATTTCCCATGCACAAAGCCATGTTGACAATCCCTAATCAGTCCTCGCCTTTCCAAATGTATGTACATTCTGTCCCTCAGGACTCCCTCCAACAACTTGCTCACTACAAACGTCAGGCTCACCGGACTGTAGTTCCCTGGCTTGTTCTTACCACCTTTCTTAAACAGTGGCACCACGTTAGCCAACCTCTAGTCTTACGACACCTCACGGGTGACTATCGATGATACAAGCAACTCAGTAAAAGGCCCAGCAATTACTTCCCTAGCTTCCCACAGAGTTCTTGGGTACACCATGGGCGGCACGGTGGCACAGTGGTTAGCACTGCTGCCTCACAGCGCCTGAGACCCGAGTTCAATTCCCGACTTAGGCGACTGACTGTGTGGAGTTTGCACGTTCTCCCCGTGTCTGCGTGGGTTTCCTCCGGGTGCTCCGGTTTCCTCCCACATCACCAAAGATGTGCGGGTCAGGTGAATTGGCCATGCTAAATTGCCCGTAGTGTTAGGTAAGGGGTAAATGTAGGGATATGGGTGGGTTGCGCTTCAGCGGGTCGGTGTGGACTTGTTGGGCCGAAGGGCCTGTTTCCACACTGTAAGTAATCTAATCTAAAAACCTGATCAGATCCTGGGGGTTTAGCCACCTTTATCCGTTTCAAGACATCCAGCACTTCCTCCTCTGTAATATGGACATTTTCAAGATGCCACCATCTATTTCCCTACATTCTATATCTTTCATGTCCTTTTCCACAGTAAATACTGATGCAAAATATTCGTTTAATATCTCCCCTATCTCCTGTGGCTCCACACACAGGCTGCCTTGCTGATCTTTGAGAGGTCCTATTCTCTCTCTAGTTAACCTTTTCTCCTTAATGTATTTGTAAAAACCCTTTAGATTCTCCTTAACTCTATTTGCCAAAGCTATCTCATGTCCCCTTTTTGCCCTTCTGATTTCCCTTTTAAGTATACTCCTACTTCCTTTATACTCTTCTAAGGATTCACTCGATCTATCTTGTCTATACCTAACATATGCTTCCTTCTTTTTCTTAACCAAACCCTCAATTTCTTTAGTTATCCAGCATTCCCTATACCTACCAGCCTTTCCTTTCACCCGAACAGGAATATACTTTCTCTGGACTCTCATGAACACATTTCTGAAGGCTTCCCATTTTTTAGCTATCCCTTTACCTTTGAACATCTTCCCCCAATCACTTTTGGAAGTTATTGCCTAATGTCGTCAAAATTGGCTTTCCTCCAAGTTAGAACTGGTCTATCCTTTTCCATCACTATTTTAAAACTAATAGAATTATGGTCATTGGCTGTCCCACTGACACCTCAGTCACCTGCCATGCCTTAATTCCCACAAGTAAGTCAAGTTTTGCACCTTCTCTAGTGGGTACATACTGAATCAGAAACCTTTCTTGTACCCACTTAACAAATTCCTCTCCATCTAAACCTTTAACACTATGGCAGTCCCAGTTTATGTTTGAAAAGCTAAAATCCCCGACCATTACCATCCTATTATTCTTACAGATAATGACGTCTCCTTACAAATTTGTTTCTCAATTTCCCTTTATTAGGGAGTCTATAATACAATTCCAATAAGTTGATCATCCCTTTATTATTTCTCAGTTCCACCCAAATAACTTGCCTGGATGTATTTCTGGGAATATCCTCCCTCAGTACAGCTGTAATGCTATCCCTTATCAAAAATGTCACTCCCCCTCCTCTCTTTCCTCCCTTTCAGTCCTTCTTGTAGCATTTGTATCCTAGAACATTAAGCTGCCAGTCCTGTCCATCCTTGAGCCATATTTCTGTAATTGCCATGATATCCCTGAAATAATCTGCCTTCCCTGTTAGGCCTCTTGCATTGAAATAAATGCTGTTTAATTATCAGTTCTACCTTGTTCTCTGCTTTGTCCCTGCCTGCCCTAATTGTTTGACTCACCTTTGTTCTCAACTGTACAAGTCTCAGATTGATCTCTTTCCTCCCTATGTCCCTGAGTCTCACGTTACCCCACCCCCAACCTTACTCATTTAAACCTTCCCGAACAGCTCTAGAAATTCTCCCTGACAGTATATTAGTCCCCTTCCAATTTAGATGCAATCTATCTTTCTTGTAAAGGTCACTTCTACCCCAAAAGAGATTCTAATGATCCAAAAATGTGAATCCTTCTCCCATACACCAGCTCCTTAGCTATGCATTCATCTGCTCTATCCTCCTATTCCTGCCCTCACTAGCTCGTAGCACCGGGAGTAATCCAGATATCACTACTCTTGAGGATCTCCTTTTTAAATTCCTGCCTAACTCTCTGTAATCTCCTTTCGGAATCTCTACCTTTTCCTTTTCTATGTCATTGCTTCCAATGTGTACAATGACCTCCTCCTTGAGAACATTCTGCACCCTCTCTGAGACATCCTTGACCCTAGCACCAGGGAAGCAACACATAATTCTGATTTTTCGCTGCTGGCCACAGAAGCATCTGTGTGTACTTCAGACCTGAGAGTTCCCACACAATTGATCTCTTGGAACCCTACGTACCCCTCATTGCACTAGAGCCTGACTCAATATCAGAAACTTGGCTGTTCGTGCTAAGTTCCCCGATGATCCACCACCCACTATATTTTCCAAATAGCATACTTGTTTGAAATGGGGATAACCATAGAAGACTCCTGAACTACCTGCCTACCTCTCTTACCTTTCCTGGAGTTAACCCATCTATGTGACTGTATCTGCGACTTTTCTCCCTTCTTATAACTGCCATCCGTCACATCTCCTTGCTCTTGTAAATTCCTCATTGCCTCTAACTGTCTTTCCAACAGATGCATTCAATCTGATAGGATTCACAACCAGCAGCATTTGTTGTCGATATAATCCTCAGTAACCCGTAAACTCTACCGATACTCCCACATCTGACAAGAAGAGCATATCTCTCTAATGAAGGCCACTTTTGCTTCTTTCAATCTACACACCCAGAAAATAGCACTGTCTTATTCCTCTACAAACACTGCTCCAGATTAAATTAATACTTATGGCTTACATTTTAAGTTTAATCAAAAGACATATCTCAATAAAACATATAATCAAGAAAGAACCCACTCTGCTCACTACTGCAGGCTCACCATAAGGCCGCACTTAAAATATCCACTTATCTGTTTCTGTGCTGTTATCAATCCCAAACAGGTTCCTCCAAGATCAGTTGTGAATTGTACTGTTTGCTAATTTTCCCAGACGCACTCCAATGTCTGCAATACATGAATTTAAATAGCAAAGGCAGTAGCTGTGCAGGTTCACTGCTGTATCAGTTAGCAATGTGGGTTTCTTTCTCTCTCTGTCTCTCCTGCACTGACCTCACCATGTGCTTCCTTGACTGTTCCTCTCCCTTTTAGAAGTGCTGTTGTTTTGACTTTTTTTTCTCTCCAGAGTTCCAAAACAATGCAACACCATACAAAACAGTAATTGCTGCTCCTGGAATTTGAAGAAATCACCTCCAACACCTAAAATGCCTCAAAAAAGGAACAGCTGTTACAGCCAGAAATTTTTCCCGTCCTCCATCTTGGATTTGTCGAAGAATTTCAGTAGCGATGACAAATTATAAAGGCAAGAAGTCAAGTGTGAGAGTGATGTGCAGGCCCCAGAATAGTAACCACATCATATAATGTAGTATAAAGAAAGAAATAATGGAAGCTTGTCAGAAAAGTGTGGAATAGTCTTTGGGCATTTTAATTTGCATTGAGACTAAAAAAAAAATCAGATGAGCAAAGGTAGCCTGGATGAGGAGTTCATAGAATGTATTCAGAATAGTGTCTTAGAACAGCACATTGCGACCATGACAAAGGGCAAATTATGCCAGATTTCGCATTGTGCAATATAATAGAGTTAATTATTGATCTCGAGTGTGATATGATCTCATTATACAAGGAATGTTTCTTGAGCTTGCAACGATCAAAATATGATTGAACCTTACATTCAATTTGACAAAGGATTGAATCCAAGAATAAGATTTTCAACTTAAATTATGGCAATTATGGGACATAGAAGCAGGGAGGGCTGGTAAATGAGGTTTGCACACTATAGATATATTCCAACAAGAAAGCAAAATTCTGAGGTGAGAACCCACATAATTATGCAAAGGTGGGTGAAAGGTTAGAAGAAAAGAATACAGAATACAGCAAAGCTTGACTAAAAATATGATGAGAGGACAGTTGGAGTACAAGAGAAAACTGCATAGAAGTATGAAAACATAGCCAGAACTTCTGTTAATCTTCAAAATTAAAATGTGCTAACAAATGGAGGATTATTCCAATAGAAAGTGAGTTTGGAGAATTATTAATGAAAAATGAGATGGCAGATGAATTGAACAAGTACTTTACATTGGTTTTCACTATAGAGAATACAAATAACGTCTCAGAAATCATTGAAAATCAGAAAATGGCAATGAGGAAGAAACTCACAATGGAAGTGACCAAATAAGTTGTTGGAAGTTTTGGGATGATAGAACTTCATGCTAGGATCATGAAAGAAGTGGCTAGCAAAATAGTTGAAGCATTGGTTTCAATTTTCCAAAACTCTGTTGATTTGGGGAAGACTCCGTTAACATGGAAAATAGCAATATAACTCCTTTATTCAAAAAGGGATGGAGCCAGTTTCCTTAACATCTGTCATTGTGAACATGTTAGAAGCAATTATGAGAGAAGATTTTTATAGGAGAAACTCCAGGTCATCAGGCAGAAACAACATGGTTTTGTGATAAGGAAATCATGTTTAACCTATTTATTGAAATTCTTTGAGGAATTAATATGTGCTGTGGATAAATGGAAGCTGGTAGATGTGCTCGTATTTCCATAGGTGTTTGATAAACTGTTACAAAAATTATTATGGCAAAAAATACAGGTTAACATATTGGCATGGAAAGAAGATTGTCTAACTGACAGGAAACAGAGATTTAGTATAATTGGGTCATTTTCAGGTTGGTAAGATGTAATAAAAAAGGTGCCGCAGGGGTCAGTGCTGTAGCTTCATCTTTTTATAATTTATATAAATGACTTTGATGAAAACGTTGAAGGTATTATTACTAAATTTACTGATGATACAGTGATGGATAGGAAATCAAGTTGTGATGAGGACATACAGAAGCTACAAAGGGATATAGATAGGTTAAGTGAATTGGCAAAGCTCTGACGAGTGGAGTAAGACATGGAAAATATGAAGTTGTCTATGAAAAAGAAGCATATCATCTAAATAATAGGAGACCACAAAAATCTGAGATGCAGAGAGATCTGGATGTCCTAGTGCATGAATCACACAATGTTAGTTTACAGATATAGCAAATAATTAGGAAAATGTCATGAAACCAGCTGATGATAATACTGGACAAAGCAGAACCCAGTTTGAAACCTGGCTTGGTAGACCATAAATATTACTTATGCAATTAGTTAAGTAGTGTTCAGGTACTGAACAGATTCCCAAGAATCGGCCAATGTCCTTTTAGTAAAAGAACATCAAAGTTCATTACCCACAAAAAGAAATTAAAGCTAGAAATATTGGATAATAAAGCATGACCTTATCGTAAATCATAAATAGAAATACAGTCATAGAGATGTACAGCACAGAAATAGACAGAAATTCGACCATGCCAACCAGATATCCTAGTCCCACTTTGCCAACACTTAGCCCATATCCCTCTAACGCCTTCCTATTCATTTACCCATCCAGCTGCCTTCTAAATGTTGTAATTGTACCAGCCTCCATCACTTCCTCTGGCAACTCATCCCATACAAGCACCACTCTTTGTGTGAAAAAGTTGCACTTTAGGTCCCGTTTAAATTTCTCCCCTCTCAACCTAAACCTATGCTCACTCGTTCTGGACTCCCTCACCCCAGAAAAGTGATCTTGTCTATTTATCCTATCAATGCTCCTCATGATTTAATAAATCTCTATAGGATCACCCCTCAAGTCTCTCTAACTCCAGGGAAAATAGCCTCAATCTATTCAGCCTCTCCCTATAGCTCAAATCCTCCAACCCCTGGCAAGATCGTTGTAAATCTTTTCTGAACCCTTTCAAATTACACAACATCCTTCCAATACGAGATCAGAATTGCATGCAATATTCCAAAAGTGGTCTAACCAATGTCCTGTTCAGCCATGGCATGCCTCCCAACTCCTGTACTCAATACTCTGACCAATACAGGAAAGCATACTAAAAGCCTTCTTCACTATCTTATCTACCTGCAACTCCACTTTCAAGAAACTATGAACCTGTTCTTCAAGGTGTCTTTGTTCAGCAACACTCCCCAGGACCTTCCCATTAAGTGTATAAGTCCTGCTTTGATTTGCCTTTCCAAAATGCAGCATCTCGCATTTATCTAAATTAAACTCCACCTGCCACTCCTCAGCCCATTGGCCCATCTGATCAAGATCCTGTTATAATCTGAGGTAACCCTCTTCGCTGTCCACGACACCTCCAATTTTGGTGTCATCTGCAAACTTACTAACTATACCTCCTATGTTCACATCAAAATAATTTATATAAATGACGAGATCCATGCTGTACATCTCTATGACAACAAGTAGTGGACCCAGCACCAATCCTTGTAGCACTCTACTTGTAACACACCTCCAGTCTGAAAAGCAACCCATCACCACCACCCTCTGTCTTCTATCTTTGAGTCTGTTCTACATCCAAATGGCTAGTTCTCCCTGTATTCCATGTGATCTAACCTTGCTAACCAGTTTCCCATGAGGAACCTTGTTGAATGCCTTACTGAAGTCCATATAGATCATGTCCACCATTCTGCCTTCATCAATTCTCTTCATTACTTCTTCAAAAAACTGAAGCTTGTGAGACAAGGTTTCCCACGCACAAAGCCGTGCTGACTATCTCTCATCATTTGGATTCAGAGCTGGCTCAAAGGTAGAAGACAGAGGGTCGTGGTGGAGGGTTGTTTTTCAGACTGAAGGCCTGTGACCAGTGGAGTGCCACAAGGATCCATTTTCATCATTTATATAAATGATTCGGATGTGAGCATAAGAGGCACAGTTAGTAAGTTTGCAGAAGATATCAAAATTGGAAGTCTAGTGGATAGCGAAGAAGGTTACCTCAATTATAACGGGATCTTGATCAGATGGGCCAATGGACTGAGGAGTGGCAGATGGAGTTTCATTTAGATAAATGTGAGATGCTGCATCTTGGGAAAGCAAATCTTAGCAAGACTTATACACTTAATGGTAAGTTGCTCGAGAGTGTTGCTGAACAAAGAGACCTTGGAGTGCAGGTTCATAGCTCCTTCAAAGTGGAGTCGTAGGTATATAGGATAGTGAAGAAGGCGTTTGGTATGCTTTCCGTTGTTGGTCAGAGTATTGAGTACAGGAATTGGGAAGTCATGTTGTGGCTGTCCAGGCCACTTTTGGAGTATTGCGTGCTATTCTGGTCTCCTTCCTATCAGAAGGATGTTGTGAAACTTGAAAGGGTTCAGAAAGGATTTACTCAGATGCAAAAGGAAATGCAAAACTTGCGCCACACCTCCTCCCTTACCTCTCTCCAAGGCCCCAAGGGATCCTTCCATATCCGCCACAAATTCACCTGCACCTCCACACACATCATCTATTGCATCCGCTGCACCCGATGTGGCCTCCTCTATATTGGGGAGACGGGCCGCCTACTTGCAGAACGCTTCACGGAACACCTCTGGGACACCCGGACCAACCAACCCAACCACCCCGTGGCTCAACACTTTAACTCTCCCTCCCACTCCACCAAGGACATGCAGGTCCTTGGACTCCTCCATCGCCAGAACATAACAACACGACAGTTGGAGGAAGAGCGCCTCATCTTCCGCCTGGGAACCCTCCAACCACAAGGGATGAACTCATATTTCTCCAGTTTCCTAATTTCCCCTCCCCCCACCTTATCTCAGTCGATTCCCTCAAACTCAGCACTGCCTTCCTAACCTGCAATTTTCTTCCTGACCTCTCCGCCCCACCCCACTCCGGCCTATCACCCTCACCTTGACCTCCTTCCACCTATCATATCTCCATCGCCCCTCCCCCAAGTCCCTCCTCCCTACCTTTTATCTTAGCCTGCTGGACACACTTTCCTCATTCCTGATGAAGGGCTTTTGCCCGAAACGTCGAATTTCCTGTTCCTTGGATACTGCCTGACCTGCTGCGCTTTAACCAGCAACACATTTTCAGCTCTGATCTCCAGCATCTGCAGACCTCACTTTTTACTCCGATATTGCCAGGGTTGAAGGATTTGAGCTATGGGGAGAGGTTGAATAGATTTGGGCTGTTTTCCCTTGAGTGTTGGAGGCTGAGGGATGACCTTATAGAGGTTTAGAAAATCATGAGGGGCATGGATAGGATAAATAGACAAGGTCTTTTCACTGGGCTGGGATAGACCAGAACTAGAGAGGTTTAGGGTGAGAGGGGAAAGATATAAAGAGACCTTAATGGCAACTTCTTCGTGCAGAGGGTGGTGCGTGTGTGGAATGGGCTGCCAGAGGAAGTGGTGGAGGCTGGTACAATTGCAACATTTAAAAGGCATCTGGATGGGTATATGAATGGGTTTGGAGGGATATGGGCAGGTGGGACTAGATTGGATTGGGATATCTGATCAGCATAGACGAGTTGGACCGAAGGTTCTGTTTCCGTGCTGTACATCTCTATGTTGAGTGTTTCCTTTCAATTTCTGCATATTGACCAGATATTATTCTCTCCATCCATCTTTGAACCATACAGAAACAGACTGATAACAGCACATCTGTTGGTATGAATCTTCTGAACTGAACCTGCTTCTGTCCTCTCCATTTGTTTGTTTCTGGGTTGTAAATTTTAACTTGGTAGATAATTCATTCATTTTCTCACCATGTAGCTTGTCTGCTTCTTGAGCTTACACCTCATGGTTTGTTTGAAACACTGTTTCTTCCAACTGCTAAAAAAGCTGTCTGATTCTTAAAAGAAAGTCACCTTTACACAACTGAAAACCAAAAATGTATTTACAGGGGTGGCATAGTGGCTCAGTTGTTAGCACTGCTGCCTCACAGCACCAGGGTCCTAGCTTCGATTCCAGCCTTGGGTGACTGTCTATGTGGAGTTTGTATATTCTCCCTGTGTCTGCGTGGGTTTCCTCCGGGTGCTCCAGTTTCCTCTCACAGTCCCAAAGATGTGCAGGTCAGGAAAATTGGTCACGCTAAATTGCCCGATGCATTAGTCAGAGAATGGGTCTGGGTGGGTTACTCTTCGGAGGGTTGGTATGAACTTGTTGGGCCAAAGGGCCTGTTTCCACACTGTAGGGAATCTAATCTACTTTACAATTCAAGTTCCTAATTAATAATGATATATTATAAACCTTTAGCAAATCTCCCTGCAGAAAAGAAATGAAAGGTATATTTAAGAAGTATGTTTATTTTGTGTCAAAATTTCCTCATCACTGTTTCTGTTTTACATTGGAAGTCATAATATATTTATATAATATACACAATATAGAATACACTAATATTCTACAAAAGACCATTTTGCTTACAAATTTGCATTTCTCCACATTTGTTCTTTACAAAGCCTCGGTATTGTTTCTCCCTGACACATCAATGCAGAGTTGTTGTATTACAAAATTCAAAATGTTGTAGAGCTAACATTAGGCTGAGTCTCCTCACTGTTGAATATTTCTGTTGAGACAGGCTAAGAGCAACAGTTAACTATTTTGCTGTATCTCCATACCAACAGAAACCCAACCAGTCAGCAACCTCTTCTCATGTTATATATTTTGGTGTCTCTTTTTTCAAGTCTGCTTCTTGTGTCCCAGTCTAATGAGTCCCAGAACCACTCACTACTCACCAGATATCCTCTGGAAGATAGTTGTGCAACTGGATGAGTACTGGCACTCTGAAACTCCCCTGCTTACTCAAGGGTATTTCCAGAAGTTGTCAGAGAACTGAAAGGTGATGCTGCAAATCTCCATCGGTAACCTGGAGGACCTTATCAAGGGGTGAGGCAAAGGAAAGGACTGATAGAGGAGGTCACGCCACCAGACCGTGGCAACCTGGTCTGGTCGTCACCCAGGTCAGTGCCATCTTTACAATGTGGTGAGACAGCTAACAGTGCCATAAAAAGGTCAGTGACCTTCTGCCAGGGTAAGAACCCCACTCTTCTCTTTGTTATCGAATGCTGACTCTATCTCTACTACTACACCCGCTCCCACCAAGGCTCATGCTTTGCTATTTTCATTATTATATTCAACATCGTCCCACATCCGTTGTCATGCATTTGCTCACCTCTTTGCCTTCCAAAGTTCCCATATCACTAATACTGCATGGCCTCTGCCTAGCCTATTTAGTTACTAGGACACCTGACCACCTTTCCACCCACTTTCACCTCACTTAGTTCCTCCCTTTCTCTTATTATAGGAGATAACAGCCCATAATAGAGTCGAAAGAGCCTGGACAGTTGAAGGTTTTTGCAGGCTTACATTAGATCCTCACCCCCTTACGAGAAGAAGATCCTAGCCTTTGCAGGAGCAGACTGGGACCGCTCCTGGAGGGAAGCCAAAACATCCATATCTTGCCAACTCAGTTAAACACTGGAAATAGCATAGCAACCGTGCTGTCAGTGTCATTCATTACACAGCATTGGGCAGAACAACTATTGAGTCGAGAGTGTGGTGCTAGAAAAGCACAGCAGGTCAGGCAGCATCTGAGGAGGAGGAGAATCGATGTTTTGGGCATAAGCCCTTTATCAGGAATGCCCGAAACGTCAATTTTCCTGCACCTCGGACACTGCATGACCTGCTATGCTTTTCCAGCAGCACACTCGCAACTCTGATCTCCAACATCTGCAGCCCTCACTTTCTACTGTCTTGCAGATATAGCCAGCATGCCCACCATCTCCAGATGGCTATAGAAATCATCTCCTTGACCTTTGAGGACGAGAGTACTTAGACTGGGGAAAAGCATCTTCAAGACAGCCTCCTGCACCCCCACCAGCTCAGATACACATTGTTGAGTTAGAATGTTTCATGGAATGGGCAAGTGTGCAGCCACATAGGTAAAAACAAGGATTGCAGATGCTGCAAGGGAGAAAGTAGCATAGAGTACAATAGGTGAATGGTGGTGGGCTTGGAGGTGATAGTTCAGAGAGGAGGGTGGGGGAAGGTAGCAAAGAGTAAAATGGGTGAATGGGGGTGGGGATGAAGATGATAGGTCAGAGAGGAGGGTGGAGTGGATAGGTGGAAAGGAAGTTAGGCAGGTAGACAGGTCATGAGGGCAGTGCTGAACTGGAAGGTTGGAGCTGGGGTGAGGTGGGGGAAGGGGAAATGAGGAAACTGGTGAAATCCACATTAATGCCCTGGGTTGAAGTGTTCCGAGCCGGAAGAAGACGTGTTCTTCCTCCAGGCGTCAGGTGGTGAGGGAGCGGCGGTGGAGGAGGCCCAGGACCTGTGCAGCCACAACCGAGTGAACAAATCTCTGCGATAGCTCCACATCTGGCTGGGAAAGAAATACCCCGAGCTGCTGGCACTCAGTGGCCTGTCAGAGATGAAGTACCTGCTTAAACCCAGGCAGGAGATGAGTGTGTGCTGTCAGCAATCAGGGACTTTGTGCCAGACAAAAGTGTGTGCTGCATTGAGCATTGCTGCCCACAAATTGCTGCAATGCGGTGAGTCATGCAAATATCTGGATACCTCCATGGACTGGTTGGCGGTTGCCATGAACGATCTTAAGGACTGCTTAAGAGACGCGCACACCTATACTCCATCATCCAGTCTTTGGTTCTCAGGACCGAAGACATAGGAACAGAGGATGAGGAATTTAGTGAACACTTCAGGTGGCTTTTATTCATAAAGAGACAGTCAGTGCCACGTACCATTCAGCCAGAGAAGGAACTACATACACAGACTCCTCAGGTGTCTCCTCTCTGGGTACTACAGAGGTTGTTGGGTCCTCCACTTCCACCCTGCCGACCCTTCTCTGATTTTTGGAAGTTCACATTGAAGATGGACCATTTGCATCAGCAAGAAGACCCTCAGCATGTGTGGTTCATGCAGACACAAGTGCCCTGGAGGTTGCCGGAACAAAATCTTCAGCGTTAAGGATCTCCACTGTCAACAAGGATCTTTGCTCCCCAGTTGAGGAACTGGCAAGTACACTAAGACGTAGTGGGAGGGACAGAAAGGAGAAAACTTATTGAGAATACTTTTGAGTTTCAAAGCACTGTATATTGTTTTGCATTTTTTATAAATGGCACTGCTTTGACCTTATGCCTAGATGTTTGTGTCTCTGTGTGGTGTCGAATATACACCAGCACAAGACAGAACTTCATATCCTCACAGGATGTACCATAGATAGAGCCCCTTGAATGACTTAACCAAACAGCTCCAGCTGAGAAATGCCTAGATCACTGACTGGTGGGTCGACATCTCACCAGCTGCATTAGCCGTAATCCTAGCTGGCTGCTGTATTATCATAGGATTGACTGATCCACTCCCACAGCTGCAAAGACACAAACTCTGACTGTGGCCAGTCCATTCAAGAGTTTTCAGAGACTGCCCATAATTTATTGTGCTGGAGCCCCTACCTGTCAGATATTCTGTGGACCAGTGCGAACCAGTCTCCAAACTCTTCGACATATGGTCGTTTGCTTGCTGTAGACGCAGTGTGTTTGCCTTGTTAACTGCTTGACACATGGTGCAGATTTGATATTCATGCAACACACTGCTATACAGCAAGATGAGTATCACCTTAGCTGAGGGCTGCTGACCAGCAAGGCAAGCTGCCTGGTTGTTTGACTGCATTAATTGGCATGGTAAGGTAAGGATGGTGTGAGCAGCATCTTTGAGGGAGAGTGAGGGAGGGAAAACACAGCTCTGACTGCAGCCTTGTCTAGTCTTTCACCTTGATCCCTGCCTATGCACAAAATGTGTCCCTGCCGTAGACTTTCAAAATTAGTTACTGATGCGCCCAACAATGGAAGTCTGTGCTTCATGCAAATGGAGCAGAGACGGTCCATGACAGTCGTGAAGAATTGGCAAATGCCCAGTGCCATTGACTGTGGACAAAGAGTATGTACAGTTAGTGTTGATTGATCATGCTCTGAGGTGCTGCTTAGTTCTACACATCATGAGGTCCTTCAGAACAGGCAATGAACTGAATTTGCCAAGTACCTGATCTGATTTCTATGTTGAGTTTTCTTCACATTGAGCTTATTTGGCATGTTTCATAAGACATGAAGCTGAATATTAATAAGGCAAGTTGGGGTGCTAACAAGATGTTTAACAAGAAATAATCCCAGCAATTCGCTGCTGCATACCAAGAATCTCACCACACTGTTTATCAGAAGCATAAAGACCATAAGATATAGGAGCAGGAATTAGGCCATTCAGCCCATCGAGTCTGCTTCACCATTCAATCATGGCTAATACATTTCTCAACCCCATTCTCCCACTTTCTCCCGTAACCCTTGATCCCCTTGATAGTCAAAAATCTATCAATCTCAGTATTAAATATACTCATTGGCCTGGCCTCCACAGCTTTCTGTGGCAATGAATTCTTTGGCTGAAGAAGTTTCTCTTTGTCTCCGTTCTAAAAGGTCTTCCCTTTATTCTAAGGCCATGCCCTTGGATTCTAGTCTCTCCTACCATTGGAAACTTCAGCCCAACATCTACTCTGTCCAGGCTATTCATTATTCTCTATGTTTCAATTAGATCACCCCTCATCCTTCTGAACTCCATCAAGTAAAAACCAGAGTCCTCAAATGTTCCTCATATGTTAAACATTTCATTCCTGCGAGCATTCTCGTAAACCTCCTCTGAACACATTCCAGAGCCTTCCTGAGATGCAGAACCTAAAATTGCACACAGTACTCCAAATGTGGTCTGACCAGAGCCTTATAGAACCTCAGAAGTACATCACTGCTTTTATATTCAAACTAAATGCCATCATTGCATTTGCCTTCCTAACTACTGACCAACCTGCAAGTTTACCTTGAGAGCAGCTGATTTTTCTGCTCCTCGGATGCTGCCTGACCTGCTGTGCTTTTCCAGCACCACTCTGATCTAAACTCTGGTTTCCAGCATCTGCAGTCCTCACTTTTGTCTAGTTGATCCTTACCTTGAGAGAATCCTGGACTAGAAATTCCAAGTCTCTTTGAACTCAGACTTTTGAACTTTCTCCCCATTTAGAAAATAGTCCATGCCTCTATTCTTCCTATCAAAGTGCATGACCTATCACTATCTCACCTTGTACTCCTGTCACTTGTTTGCCCACTCTCTTAATGTGTCCAAATCCTTCTGCAGCTTCCTCGCCTCCTCAGTGCTTCCTGTCCCTCTCCCTATCTTGGTATCATCTCCAAACTTAGCTAGAATGCCCTGAGTTCCTTCATCTCGATCATTAACATATAAACTGAAAAGTAGTGGTCCCAACATTGAGCCTTGCGGAACACCATTTGTCACTGGCTGTCCTCCTGAGAAGGATCTTTTTATCTCCATTCTTTGTTTTCTGCCAGACAGCCAAGCTTCTATCCATGTTGGCACCTTGCCTCTGACACCATGGGCTCTTATCTTACTCTTGTGCGGCACTTTGTCAAAGACCTTCTTGAAGTCCAAGTAGATATCATCCGTTGAAGTGAGATGCTGCCAACATCAAGATTAGCCTCACTGGACTTCTCATCTGATTGTATCACAAATCTTGGGCATCTCCCACATTGCTCCGTGCCCTATAAAATTCCATCTAGTGTTTTTTGGACCCTTTTGAAATCACTTAGTCGTCAAAAGTCCCAGATATTAAATCAGCTGATGGAATCCAGAAATCGGTAATGCATATTTTATATCATCATGACAAGTGCTGCCCTTATCATTGTTGTAGGAACAGGAGTAAGCTATTCAGCCTCTTAAGCCGGATCCACCATTCAGTGAGATCATGGCTGATCTTTGGCTTACTTCCATTTATGTGCCTTTGGCCCATATCCCTCAATACCTTTGTTTAACAGAAGTTACCTATTAGCGATTTTTGAGAATATTTCGAGTTCAGGTTGACGACAAGTATGTAAGTTAGCTTGCTGAGCTTGAAGGTTGTTTGCAGACGTTTCATCACCATGCTAGTTAGCATCATCAGTGAGAGTCTCTGGTGAAGCGCTGGTGGTATGTTCCGCTTTTCTATTTATAGGTTTTGGTTTCTTAAGGTGGGTGATGTCATTTCTGGTTTTTTTTTTCAAGGGAAGGAAGGTAGGATCTAAATTGAAGTGTTTATTGAAGGTGTCATCAACATAGCGAACCCAAAGCTTGGGTTGGATAGACGGGAGGGTCCACTATGGAGATGACATCTTTGTTTTCACAAATCGGAACAAATTAGAGGAAACATACATCATCAACAATATCCTGACAGGCATAAAATTCACAAAAGGTGAGGAGAACAACAACAGCCTCCCATTCCTAGATGTGACAATTGAACATACAGTTAACAGAGAGCTTCAACCCAATGTCTACAGGAAAAAAAAACATAGATCAAATACGTCAGAAGCAATCATCTCAACACCCACAAATGGAGCTGCATCAAGACACTATTTTAACAAGCTACATCACATTGCAACACCCAAGAACTACAAACAGCAGAAGAAAAATATCTATACAATGTTTTCAAGAAAAATTAGTTCCTAATGAACACAATTTGCTGATTCCTCAGAAACAAACCCAAACAAGCAGACATAATGCAACAAAAACTATAGCCACATTACCTTACATCAAAGATTTATCAAAAATGACTTTCAGACGACTTGGCATCATGGTAGCCCATAAACCTACCAACACACTTAAATAGGTCTAATGAGCCTAAAGGATCAAATAAATACTACCAGCAAAGCTAACATCATTTACAATATACCATGCAGGAACTGTGAAAAACATTGTATCGGACAAACTAGCAGGAAACGTGCCACCAGGATACATGAACACCAACTGGCCACCAAAAGACACGATCCGCTATCACCAGTTTCTATACATACAGACATAGAAGGACACCACTTTGACTGGGACAACACACACATCCTAGGACAGGTGAAACAAAGACATGCACGAGAATTCTTAGAGGCATGGCTTTCTAACCAGAACTACATCAATAAACACATCGATTTAGATTGTACCTACCTTCCCTTGGGAAAAAAAGAACCGGAAATAACATCACCCACCTTAAGAAACCCAGACCTATAAATGGAGAGGTGAGACATACCCAAGCTTCACCGGAGACTCTCACTGATGATGTTACCTAGTATGGTGATGAAAAGTCTGAAAACAAACCTTCAGCGAGCTAACTTACATACTTAGAAATTATCTATCACAGACTTAAAATTAACAACTGATGTTGCTTCAGCAGCCATTTGTGGAAGAGAGTTTGAAACTTTTACCACCCTGTATGTGTAGAAATATTTCTAGCATCTCTCCTGAATGGTCTAATCCTATGTTTTAGTGCCCTAGTTCTCAAATCTCCAAATAATTTATCTATCGTGTTCATTTGTATTAATATCTTGAAGACTTCAATCATACTACTCCTTAACCTTCTAAATTCTCCAGCTGCAGTTTATACCATCTACAAGATGCACTGCAGCAGCTTGACAAGGCTCAAAAAAGCACTTTCCAAATCTGTAGCACCATGCAGAAGACAGACAGCAGACAGATGGGAATGCCACCACCTGCAAGATCCCTTTCAAGTAATACACCGTCCTACGTTGGAACTATATGATCATTCTTTTATGATCAAAATCTCAGTATTCCTTTCCTAAGTTAACTGTGTTTGTCTACACCGCTCCTCTGTAGCAGTTCAAGGTAACAACCTCACCCCAATCATCTCAAGGGTAATTAGGAATGGCAAAAACATCCACATTCCACAAACAAAGAAAATGCCACTGCTACTTGATAGAGACTTATGTCGTTGAATCATTAGTTCTAAACACACCCTATGGCAGAAAACATTTCTGTAGAATAAAATTATACCTTGCTGTAAATAGAGCAAGACCCAATGGAAATCTCATTATCCACTTTATTTGATTATCCATCATCACTCGAAAGATTTGAGCAGCCAGCCATTGAAATTTGGAAACCCAACCATCAAAATGGTTTAAGCTTCTTGCCATGTAGGTGAATTCATCGCCTAATCAATCTGTGACTAAAAAGACATTTTTCTGCAGAATATCAACCGTTTGGTACGAATACTCATGAATTGTGTATCAGTCAGCCTGTAAAAATATTCTCAATATCATTGTCTGTTCATCGCACTCATTAATCTCTTCCTTTATGCTTATGAATTTGTTTCTAATAGTCTATGACATGCATTCCACCTGATGATCAAACAAAATAATTGAATATACTGAATAAGAAATCCCGTAGAAAAGATTTTACTCATAACTTTTGCTTTAACAGTAAAACAAAAACCAAAATAATTATGAACTAACAAACAAATTGAGGTCAATATAAACTATAAATTACACGTCAAATAGTAAATGCAATATTAGTAGGTCTCATGGATTTACAAGGCAGTCTGCTAGAATATGTGACACCAATTTCAACCAAAATGTCCTTCAAGTCTGTTATCTTCCTCTCATCGTTTTCTTCAAAGATTTAGCACCAAATTTCATTCAACAGCAGCTGCCAATTAAACTGTATTCTACTTGCTCTGACTTCACCAAAATGGTGCAGTTCTGCGGAACCACCTCAGCTTTGTTCATGACAGTGTTGATGTGAATTCACCACTATTACCTATAATCCAGCCATCTGTGCACTGTCAGGCCAAGTCTAGTCAGTCAATATCTTCATGTAACAAAAACAATTGCAGAAGCCTTGTATTTTCCTTTTAGAAGATCCTGGATCATTTTCTGAAGCCCACCTGTACTGTACTACTGGGTGAGTTTAGTTGTTTCACTGTTTTTTATTTCACTTCAACCTGTTACAGTTTCGTCAGAAACCTGTAGTTTCCCTTTCTGTAGGATACAATCTTTGAAACCAGGGTCAATGTACCCAGAAGAACATGCAATAATTTGTGTGTTCAGAAAACAACTTACACATGTTTCCTCCACTGGTCCTGCGGGTGACAGGTTCCATCACAACTGCAACAGTAACTCTGTAGTGATAAAATTATCATATTGTAAATTAATGTAGTGGCATGGAAAATCGTGGATCATTTAGAAATTAGGTTGCAATCTACATCCAGACTTTGTTCAAATTTGATGAGTATTCACTTTCTATATTTTTTTAACATCATAGATTCATCAAATCCAGATGTTATCAAGATTCCCTCTCTTCTGGATCTTAATTACAAATTGGAAGCATACTATAAGAGAGGATATGTTGTTGCCACTATCCATCCTACAATACTTTCTGTGGGGCAAAGGAAACCATCTCCACTGAGTTACATTTATAGAGTTATACTAACTAAAATAAGATCCAGGTGAGTTAAATTCATAGCATTTAATTTTTTCCTTCTTACTATGAAGTCTGAAGTGCAAAAAAAACTAGATCACAAAATGCAACAGTTTCATGTTAGAAAGTAGTAATTAGTACCACATTTTGTTTAAAGTAGCTCGTAACATCTAATTCTAAATTCATTTGGTTAACACTGAAGATATTTAACAACTTGACTTCATAAAATTAATAGAATTTAGTTACAACTAATGACTTATTTTAAAATATGTGATTGCCAGGTATAAGTTTAGTGTGTTTTAATTTTTTTTACAGCGTACTGTTCTCAGTCATTGAATTGGAAGAAGGTGGTTTAAAATTCTTTTATTTCACAACGAATGTTTTTGAAATCATTTGACCAAAACATTTTTATACTATCTTCAATCAGATTTTAAACACTATCTGCATTGCTTTTGTAATTCAACAATTATAGTCTTAATTTTAATTATGGTTAATAGTGTTATATATATTATTCTTATACAATGTTACAATTCAACTTAACATGCAGTCAGTAAACGGGAGTGGTACAGTGATTCAGTGGTTAGTACTGCTGTCTCACAGCACTAGGGACTCAGATTCAGTTCCACCCTTGGGCAACTGTTTGTGTGGACTTTGCACATTTTCCACATGTCTACATGGTTTTCCTCCAGGTGCTCCAGTTTTGTCTCACAGTACAAAGATGTGCAGATAAGGTGGATTGGCCATGCTAAAATGCCTATTTTGTCCACGTGGATTAGCCATGGGAAATGCAGGATTATAGGAATAGTGTAAAGGTTGTGGGTCTGGGTCAAATGCTGTTTGAAAGGTAGTTATGGTCTCGATGGACCAAAGACTTGCTTCCACACTGTAGGGATTCTATGATTCAGTCTAGCTGAAGTATAAAGGTTCCATACACACAGTCAGTTCCTCTGATATAATATCTGTTTTATAGCTTATAATGTGTTTTGCTGTTGAGAAGAAACAAAAGCCATGAGCGATTGATTATCAAACCAATATCATTAACCTGACATGGTGCCAGAAATTGATACTGTCAGCTGTTTCAAAGCTTTAAGCAATATTGTGAAGAATGCATGAAAATTCTGAAGAGAAATAGTAAAATTAAATGAAGCAGTGATTATAACACTCATGGAATATGTCTTTAAGAAAACAGGGGAAAAAATGTTTAAACTGAATACTGGAAGCAAACGCTGCAGAATCAGAACAATAAGAATCCATTTCAAAAGCTAATACAAACCAGACAGACCAGTTTTGAGGCCTGAAAGCTTCAAAAATTAGAAACCCTTTTATTATTTGGAAAGCCTGTGGCTATCAGTTTAGAAGTGGAAAAAGACATAAATCTCTATTTTGCCCCAATTAAAGAGAAAGCACAAAGAATATTCTCCTGCTGTCTTAACACTAAGAAAATCGAAAATCTTTGAAACAGTTTACAAAAGATTCAACACCTTTTGTTAATTACAACAATTTTGCTACAAAAAGTTTAAAAGCACAGCAGTTTTGCTAAGAAGAAAGCCTTAAAAAGGCAACAACAGGAGAAATCAGTGCAGTGTCAATTTAAAATACAAATTGAGAATCGAGCTGGATGGAGCAGGATGGAATCATTAAAAGACTGCAGGAGCACAGACTGGTGTAGCTTAATAACATGCATCATAAAGATTGTGGATCTTTGAGAATATGCCTTGATCCACAATGCTTATTTGCTGCTTTGGAATGGCGCCCTGCCAAAATACGCACTTTAGAAGAGCTAAATCCATTATTTTCTAAGCTTAATACCACACATGGTATTTGATCAGTAGATCTCACAGAACAATCTAAAGACCTCACTATATTCCATACCCTATTTCAACTGTACAGGTAGTTCTCCTATAATGTGGTAGTTATGTTCCCTTGCGACGTTGTGTTATAGAAAATCACACAATAGAAGCAACGAGGCCTATGGGAAAAACAGGCTTAGGGACACCAGTTTACTGAACCTGTCCATTTCTGGTCAGTTATAGAAATGCCAAGATGTTACAAGCGAAACTTCCCAATCTGTTGTTGTATTCCCAGCTCCTTGTGTAGAGGAATTTATCTAGAACCCAATTCTCTACCATTAAACTTTGTGAAACTTCCGGAAGTTATTTTTTGGCACGAGTAAAACCGTTTTTTTTGATGGGATGGCTAAAGAGTTGGGATGCTCTGAACGGCTTTCCTGGGTCTGGGATTTCAGAAAGAAAGAGGTGCCAAGACTCTCAGATCCCCCACCCCCCAGAGACTGGGTGAACTTGGATCAGGCATAACTTGGGGATGGGTGGTGTGGGGAGAAATTAGAGTCATCAGTGGTCTGTCCTTAGTTTCACATCTATCCCGTTCCCACACATACACCCTCTCTTGTAAAATCACCATGTGTTGAAACTTCAGACTATCTGAGCCTCTGCTTAACAAAAGGCCCTGCTTGCTCTCCAGCACTTGCTGAACCTCACTGTATTTGCACCTTCTGTCAATCAGTGCATGATCCCAATAAGCATTCCAGCAAAATATTCCGCTGTTCGCTTCCCCTACCTTAGTTGCCGATAGAAGCAAAAGAATACACACACACAGATGACAACCTATTGCAATAGGTGTGTCAGCAGAATTAAACACAGCCGGATGGTAATAAAATGGATGGAATCGCGTAACATCAAATGGGAGTTTGCTTTGTAAAAAAGACAGTCCTTAATTTACAAATTGCATTGCAGCCAAATCGCATTTATGAAACATGTGTTTTAGGAGAACAACCTGTACTGTTTCCTACAACTTCTTTTTGGGCTCTTTAACAAACAAAATTTCTTTCAAACTCTAATGTACTGCTTACATCCACAAGAAGAGCCATAATGATTAACTCTTTCTCTCTCTACAGATGCTGTCAGACCTGCTGAGTTTTTCCAGCATTCTATGATCGTTTCAGATTTCCAGCATCAGTAGTATTTTGCCTTTATGAATAATTGTTTGCTTTTGAGACAATCTTCATTCGACAAAGAGTAACACAATGGAAATGCTGAGAATGAGCTTCGCTTATGTGAAAGCAATATTGGAATGGACAGAGATTTATATAATAAAAGTGTTGACACAAGTCGACAATTGTCAGACAACTTTACCAAGAAATATTATTTGCTCTCAGAACCTCCACAACGGTAGCATGTTTTAACATGGTTCTCAGTTGCAACTGGTCATAACTGACATCAGGTATAATCACAAGAAGTTTAACTGACCAGTCAAACATCTAATAAGAAATTATAAAATGTCCTTGAAGTGGGACATCTTGTGTTTTTCAAAAATCATGGAATATTGATACAAGGACATGAAATATTGTGTTTCAAGGATATGGATAACAATTATTTCTGTATGTGGGAAAAAATCATTTTAAAGAAAAGGTTAGCGTGATATATTAATGTTGACCATGTTAATGTAGACATAAGTAAAAAGGCAGATGTTATTTTGATTAGCTTTAGAAAGAGTATCAAAAGTTTAAATTTAAAGAAGAGGAATATATTAATATCTGGTTAGTCACAGTTGTCAAAATTCGTTATTTTTTAATTTAAGGCTAAGAGAAATAACTGAACCAAGAGACCTGGGTCCAGGTCCCATCTGATCTGGAGGGGATTTATACATCTTTGGACAGTCTGAGTTTTTTAAAATTAAAATACAAATAAAGGTTTCCAGGTCTCTTGTGGTGAAGTTGTAACAACCCTACCTCTGGACCATGGTTCAAGTCCAACTTCCTCCACAGGTCTCTAATAACATCTCTGAACAGGTTGATTAGGAAGATCCCTAAATGTGAACACAGGACGACTTTTGTGGTGCAGTGATAGGAAAAATGCTTCACCAGAGGGTGTACCATAACATCTCTGAACAGGCTGATTAGACAATACCTGAATGTGAACCCCTGCATTCCTTTAAAGCATTTTAAGAAGCAATAAAACGGCGATTATGGCACAATAGGAACATCCCAACTTCTGAACCACGGTTCAGGTTCTGCCTGCTCCAGGGATGTATTATAAATTGTCTGAACAAGTTGATGAGAAAATATCTCTAAGGTCAATAGGTAGGGAGCAGCTTTGACAGTGGGTGGGGTGGGGTGAGGTGTACAATTGAGGAGGTCTGCATAAAAGAAAATGCATATGCCTTGGTGTCAATCTCAGCAACTGACTTGGATGCTATTAGCATAGGAGTGTTATTTTCTTCCAATATAATTTTCAAGTTGTATTGAGTTTTAAGTCAATTTTAAGATTAATTTATGATATTTCAACTTGGACCTTAACCATATGTTTATGTCACAACTTTTGCTGTTTGAGGAATGGTTGCAAAAAACGAAATATAATCCATGATTTTTACTGCTTGCTTTTCTGTGAATTCTTCATTCTGCCTGCATTGATCAGTCTCCTTGATTACATCACTATTGTTGGATGCTATAGATCTCCAGTAGATGGCACCAGATTTAAAGTCCTCTTGGAAGAGAGGTAATCAATACACCAGAGTCTGCTAAATCTTTCTGATAACATTTTCAGACCCAGTGGAAAATACTCTCTCTCCATCACCACACACACACACATTTTCTCACACTCACAACCCCCACCCCAGACAGACACACACAGACAAAGACCCACATGCACACATATATTTTGTGGGGTGAATTTGTACTTGCAGAGTTACATTGCACTTTGCTCAAAAACTGCATACATTCATGTAGAACTTTGAACTCAAAAACTGCATGAATTTATGTAAAGATCTGTTATCTCACTTTTTAGATTAGAATCAATCTAAACATCAGGTCATAGACAGAGAATACAGGGGGCTAATACCTTCAACATATTGTCTAGCTATCATCATTATTAACAGCTAACCCAAGATTGCAACTTTTAAAAAAAGGGTTTTGTGATTTACACATAAAAGAAGTGAAACTATCACTGTATTCCGACAATCAATTTTTCAATGTATAATTTCAGTTACATCACACTGCAAATTTTTGCTATAAATTCTGTTACGATCGAGCCCTCCACAATCACCTGATGAAGGAGCATTGTTCCGAAAGCTAGTGTGCTTCCAATTAAACCTGTTGGACTATAACCTGGTGTTGTGAGATTTTTAACTTTTTTAATGCTATACATGCTGTCTGTTCTACTTCCTAATACAATTAGTGTTACGAAACAGACACTGACCTAGTTTGATATATTTTATGGTTCTATTATTTCTAATGTGAACCATTAGTTGCTTCATCTAAATATCTGCAGAACATCTTAATTATTCTAAGAATTATTATTTCTTATTCATTTCTTATGTGTTCTGTTATTCTACTTGAATACAGTATAAAGAAGTCAGAACAAGGAGAACCAAGGCACTCCAAGCTAGTTGTTGAAGAATGGTCTGTGAGCAATCAAACACTTTCCATTGATGTTGTGAAAGGACTGTTAGACAAGGTACTCTCTCTTGATGTGTACTAAGTCAATCTTCTGAATCACTGTCAGATTTGAGAAAAGGCAAAAACATGCTTTTTCAGTGAATAAGGCCTTCTAATCTTCGATGTGTGCAGTGGATTCATGTCTCATATGATGGCCAGAAATATGTGCACTGCTTACGTATCAGTAACCAGTAGAGCTAAAGAGAAATAATTTTCAAGGTTGTGACCAGAGTGGATCTGTTTCTCTTGTGTTAATAAATTTTGACATCGTTTGTTTAGGAACCAGTATGAGGAGATTGTATTTTTTGTGTATGTGTAATGTTTGCTAGAGTCAGTTTCCAAAATACTGACTAAATTTCAATGGAGGTAGCGTCTGGCAAAAGATGTGTCCACCTTTAACCCCCAATACCAATCAATTCCCACCACCTTGCCTTTGTTGTCATATGTGTTCTTTAGGAAATCAAAGAGCCAAAGAAAACAATTTTGTGCCAAAAAAAAATCAAGATGTAGTTCATACCATATTTTTACAAACATTGCTGTTATCTTAGGGATGTATCAGAAGAGGGTTCCTTCAGACAGAAGTGATTCATTAAGGAACTATTGAAGACCCCTTTCCTGGAGATGTGCTTCATACAGTTCCGTTAGTGTGCTGTTCAGCACAACAGGAAAATAGAGCCCTTTTGGGAAATTCCATCACAATGACCTGTTACTTCTACTTATTGCCCTCTTCCCACAACAGCAATCTGTTGCATATACTTCCTAAACAGCTGCCCAACAGCTTTTCTTTCAAATGAGAATGTTTATTTGTTTTCAAATAAGCAGCAGTGCAATTTTTACTTCTGTGTTCTTGAATTTTAGGTGAATGATTTAACCAAGAAAGGAATGAAGTTTGTAGGATTTTTAAATCCACTCAGTACCCAGTCAAAGGCCTGCAATGGTACAAAATTATCAAGAGAACTAGTTGCAGATTTGGGACAGGATGTTGACTTTAAATTGCCAGATCAACGAAAGCAAAATCCTGATAACCATATAAAATGCAGTGAGGAGATTTTTAACAAAAAGCCAATGGAATTTGCAATGGAAAAAGAACATTCTTGCAATAACGTCACTGATGTTTTAGAGAATGGGCCAGCTCCAGAGAAGGATCTTTTGCATGGAAGAGAGAAAAGGATTGGAAATGAAACCTGTCCTTGCAGTCAACCAAAGGAAGGTTTGTCTTATTTATATTTTTTTGAAAATCAGTACTTAACTATTTGTGATTGTATTGTTTATTTGTAGGGTTACATGTTTCCATGTAGAAAGCTCTATCTTTATCCAGTTTCACAACAATGAAACATCATCCGTAATGCACATTCATGAACAATGGAAATAATAAAAAGCTGCTTTTGATCTATAAGTTTTTATATAAGTTCCTGTCTTGTTAAACTAAAGAAGAGGATTAAAACACTTTTTGATTTTGGGTGCATATTATTCATGATACAGACTAGATTATAGTGCATAATGATTGAATCTGATCCTGTGGGAACCCTTTTAGAATCATAGAAGTGTTACAATGCAGAAGGAGGCTGTTCAATCCATCATGCCTGAACTGGCTCATTAAGTGAGGAAGAGTCACTGGACCTGAAATGTTAACTGTGATTTCTCTTCACAGATGTTGCCGGACTTGCTGAGCTTTTCCAGCAACTTCTGTTTTTGTTTCTGATTTACCGAATCCGCAGTTCTTTCAGTTTTCATTAAATGAGCGTCATTTGTGTTGATTGCCTAATTTTTCCCATTGAGTTGTACGTTATTTTTATCCAAATAATCACCTAATGCCCTCTTGAATGCCTCAGTTGAACCAGCCTCCACTTCATTTCCAGGCAGTGTATTCCATACCCTCACTACTTGCCAAGTGAAAACATTTTTACTTATTCCACCCTTGCTTCTCTGCAGTTCACTTTAAATCTGGCATTGTGAATGCTACTTATCTCTTGTCATCCCAAGCCTGGATATTGTCCAGATCCTGTTGCATTTGAACATGGACTGCTTCAATATCTGAGGAGTCACAAATTGTGCTGAACTTTGTGCGATCATCAGCGAAACTCCCCACTTCTGACCATGTGATAGAGGAAAGGTCATTAATGAAGCAGCTGAAGATTGTTGGGCTTATGGCACCTGCGATTTCCTGGAGCTGAGATGACGGACCATCTTTGTTTGTGTAAGGTATGACTCAAGACAGCAGAGAGTTTGCCCCTTGATTCCCAGTGATTCCAATTTTGCCTGGACTCCTTGACTCCGATTAATGACTTTATTTACTCTGCAAGGATAAGTGCCACCATCTTCTCTTGACCAGGTATGTGCTGGGTATCCATGGAGAGTTTGTCAATGGTGGTCAGACATTAGAAAATGAAAGGTGAGTTACTCACCACAGAATTTCTTGCCTCTGATCTGCTCTTCTAGCCATAATATTTATATGACTGATCCAATTCAGATTCTGGTCAGTGGTACCACATTCCCAATCCCCTGGCCAAAATGTTGACAATGGAGCAGTTCGGCAGTGGTAATGCCACTGAATGTCAAGAGACAATGAGTATTGCGTGGCACATGTGGTATGAATGATACTTGCTACTTATCAGCCTTGTTATCCATGTCTTGCTGCATATGGATATGGACTGCTTCAGTATCTGAGGAGTCATGAATGGTGCTGAACATTGTGCAGTCACTATCAGGCAAGGTGATTGAAGCAGCTAAAGATTGTTGAACCTGTAACATTAACTGTAGGAATTCCTGCAATATTAGATATGAGTGCAACCACTAGAGAGCATTCCTTCTGATTTCCATTGATTCCAGTTTTGAACGGTCACCTTGAAGCCATGCTTAGTGCTATCTTGAAATCAAGTGCAGTCACTCTCACCCTCTTCAGCTCATTTGACCACATTTGGACCAAAGCTCTAATGACGTAAGGAGTCGAGTGGCTGTGGCAGAACCCAGACTCAGCATCTTTGAACACTTTATTCATTCGCAACTACTGTTGGAAAGCACTGTCAATGATACCTGTTCATCATTTTGATTGTTAATAGGCTGATAGGGTTATAATTAATCAGATTAGATTTGTCCCTTTTTTTGGAAAGGACATGCTTCAGCATGTTTCCACATAGCCAGATTGATGCCAATTTTGTAGTTTGGCTAGAAGAATAGCTACTTCTGAAGCACATGTCTATAGAACTGTTGCTGGATTATGGTCAGGGCTGTTAGCCTTTGTAGTAGCCAAGTATCTTCAGCCTTTTTTCGATAACACATGAAGTGAATTGGTTGAAGGCTAGTACGTGTGATACTGGAGACCTAAGGAGGACGAGATGGATCATCCACTCAGCACTTCTGCCTGAAGATGAATGCAAATGCTTCAGCTATATCTTTTGCACGGATGTGCTGGACTCCACCATCATTGAGGATGAGGATACTGTGGAGCCTCCACCTCCCATTTAGCTGTTCTAATAGTCCCGTTTTTAGAAAAAAAACAACTGCTAGTTTACTTACAAGTATCATTTTTGTCCATGTTGCTTTTTTATTTAACACACTTTTCTGGGATGTGTGCGTTGCTGGCTGCCAGCATTTTTGTCTGTCTCTAGTTGCCCTTGAGAAGTTTGTGATGAGCTGCATTCTTGAACTGCTGCAGTGCGCAGCTATTTGTTGGCCCATAAAGAGAGGGAATTCCAGGATTTTGACCAGACATCAGTGAAGGAACAGCAATATGTTTCCATGTCAGGATGGGAAGGGAATTTGCAGGCGGTGGTGTTCCCATATCTGCTGACCTTGTCCTTCTAGATGGAAGTTGTCATGGGTTTGGAAGTTGCTGCCTGAGGATATTTAGTGAATTTCTGCAGTGTATCTTGTAGATAGTACACACTGTCACTACTGGGCTTCAGTAGTGGAGGGAATGGATCATTTTGGATGTAGTACCAATAAAATGTGTTGCTTTGTCCTGGATGATGTCATCCCCACTTCTGACCTGATGATGGAAAGTCATTGATGAAGCAACAGAAGATAGTTCGGTCTAGGACGCTACCCTGAGGAATTCCTGCTGAGATGTTCTGGAGCTGAGATGACTGACCTCCAACAACCACGACCATCTTCTGATGTGTCAGGAATGACTCCAGCCAGGGTGAGTTTGCACCGTAATTCCCACTGTTTTACTAGGGCTCCTTGATGCCATAATCGGTTGACTGCAATCTTGATATTAAGGGCTGTCACTCTCACCTGACCTCTGGATTTCAGTTCTTTTGTCCATGTTTGAACCAAGGTTGTAATGAGCTCAGGAGCTGAGTGTCCTGGCAGAACCCAAACTGGACATCACTGAACAGGTTATTGCTAAACAGGTGCTGTTTGTTAGCACTGTTGATGACATCTGCCATCACTTTACTGATGACCAAGAGAAGACAGATGGGGCAGTAATTGGCCAGATTGAATTTGTCCTGCTTTTTGGGTACAGGACATACTTGGGCAATTTTACACCGTGTCAGTTAGATGTCATGTTGTAACTGTACTGGAAAAGCTTGGCTAGGAGAATGGCAAGTTCTGGAGCACGAGTCTTCAGTACTATTAACGAATGTTGTCAGGGCCCCCGGTCTTTACAGTACCAAGTGTCTCCAACCGTTATTGATGTCACATGAAGTGAATCGAATTGGCTGAAAGCTAGTATCTGTAATGCTGGGGTCCACTGGAGATTGATCATGCACTCAGCACTTCTGACTGAAGATTGCTGCGAATACTTTTGCACTGACATGTTTGGCTCTTCCATCATTGAAGATGGGGATATTTGTGGAGCCTTCTTCTCCAGATAGTTGTTTGATCATCCACCACCATTCTTGAGTGGATGTGGCAGGATTACAGAGCTTAGATCTGATCCATTGGTTGTGAAATTTCTTAGCTCTGTCTATCATTTGCTGCTTATGCTGTTTGGCATGCAAGATTGGAAAGGACACGGTCAAGTATGCTTTTCACACTCGGTTCCCTCACCACCTGCTGCAGACCCAATCTAGCAGCTCTGCTATGTAGCAGAATCCATTCCAAATCATACAATGTGAAAGTTTAAGACTACTTGTTTTATAGATCATTCATGTAGCGATGCTATGGCTTTGAGAGATCTATTTTGATCCTTTTTATGAAGGTTGAGATACAGGTAAAGAGCAGTCTCCTCAAAGTCAATAAAATAAACAGCTTCTAAGAACTTGGTTTTTCTTAAAGTTGAAAAAATAGAAGCAACCTGAATAAGTGGGGTCAAACTTCCAAAAAACCTGGATTTTTAGTTGTGGCTTTCAGCAGTTGCTGAAATCTTGAAGCTTGATGTGGAAACTCTTTTTCCTCTCTGTGTTACAGCTAAAAGCTGCGGTTTTCTTCCTGCTGCTAGAATTGTATGTGAAACAATCTATTTTACTGAACTTGCCTTTACCAAAGATGTGTTTATGGGATGTTACTACATTGGAGCAGTTCATTAGCGGTAGTTTATTTATTTATATATAATATATATATAAAACTTCATTAAGCATTTCAATAGAGTTACAGTTAAGCCAATGCTTTTATTTTGTCTGTATTTTAACTGCTGTCTAAAAATAAAGTGTTTAGCTCAAAGTAGATTGACCATTCAAATTGCAATCAACATGCCTTACACTTACCTTTAATATAAGAAAAGTTAGGGTCTACGCTATCTTCTTAATATATTTTATGGGGATTTGGTCTGGTCCATAACATTCACTTGAACATTAAATCTTTCTGAAGTTTGGCTGTACCTTTAATGGACATGAGTTTGCTTATTTGTCAATCAGGTTTCCAAATGAAGCACATTACCGTGCAGAAAACTCTTCCCAAGGTGACCTACATTACAGCTGTCACTTAACCAACTGACTTCCTCTATGTTTAATTTTACTGAATTAGCCAGAATAGGAAAGTGTCATGCTTTGGAGCACTAATATCTTTGAATCTGGGTTCCACCAATTGAATAGTCCATGCTAGTGAATCACTGATGATGTGAAGCAAAGTTGATCAGAGTCCTGTGGGAGAAAATGGGGAGTTATTCCTAGTTCAAACTTAAACTTTGCATTTTGTGTCAACTCAGGTCAGATGCAAGTAATCAGGATGTCTTCTATGCTTTAGAACATTCACAGCATGGCAACAGATTTTATTTTCAGCATAACAACAGTGGCAAAAAGAAACAAGAAGCTTGGGAAAATAATGCATCATTCTTTATACATACTTCTCCAATTCTGGGAAAAATGGGATCATTTTGGCCTAATCAGTGGAAAACTTAAATCAGTAGCACTGTATTCCTCCCAAAGCAGGGACGAAGTTTGCAGTTTTCCCTGGCCCCCACTAAGAATTCTCTCAGTTTGCCAATCCAAACTTCAGGTACAGTCAGGCAGTCAGGTTGCAGAACAAGTGTTGATCCAGTGTTGTCAGCTTCTCAGGACCAAGTCAGGTATTTACTCGACATTGCTAAATTGCCTTTTAAAAATATAGCTCTACGTGGAGAATGTACTTGATCTGCTACCTTGCTACGTTCATTTTTTTGTGTGCCTTTTCCAGTGGTCTGACAGTGTATTACTTTCATTCTAGATTTCAAACTATTTGCTGTCTTCAATGTGTCTAATGAAGACTTCAGTGAACGGTCCTACCGTGAAGGCAATATATCACTCAGAGTAGCAAGGAAGGGCCAAACCATTTGTACCCTGGAAGCAGATTGGTTGGAAATCACAACATCTTATTATAAAAGTGGAATGTCATTGGTTGATTCATTCGTAGTTTGGGAAACAATGAAAGGTAAATATAATTTACAATTGTATTGTGTGATAAGTTATTGTAAGTACAATTGAATGGTGACAATTGATTTTAATGCAATAGATAGCAAATGCTGAATAAATTTAGTGCATTCCAAACAAAGGATCAAGGTTATAAAGTGGTTGAGTGTGATCTCTTGTAGCGAAAGAACTTGGCAGGATGACAGGTGTTACTGGGATATCCAAAAACAAAGTGACAGAAGTGACAATGAATTTCAAATATGTTTTGTACCTATCACTTAGAATTGGAGACAATGATTCTAACTGGACCATTAGTAATCCTGATAGTTCCCTCAAGGATGGTTGGGATTCTGTCAGGTTTACAAGGATCTCACCCACCAGTTATAAAACCAAAGAAACCCCGGTCTATTTTTCTTTTATTTTTCACATAACATTAATTAATCATTATCCACATTGTGGAGAATTTTGGAATACTGTTCTTTTAAGACTTTTTTTCCCTTATGGACACACATTGCTAGACTTAACACAAATCTGTTACAGCAGGAACCATGGTGGCTGAATCCACTCAATCATGGGACAAGCCACTCGAGTATCTCCCAACAGCGTCTTCCTCTATTAACTCAGGGGAGAAGTAGAAGGGGGCTGATGTGGGATTGTTGGCTGACAGAATCTGGACGTCAAATAGACTGATTATTGGCAAACATTATCCCTGAGCCCACCACAATTTTTTTTTAAGATTAGATTCTCTACAGTTGGTGGCTCAAGAATTTAATTGGGCTGCATGGAATTCTCAACCCTTTGAAGGCCACCCAAAAACCCTTCTCGATCCCAATAAATATCACCAAATTTGAGAGTCTGAATACCAGAAACTTGGCTGTCCGTGCTACGTTCCCCTGTGAATCGATTACCCCCTGCATTTTCCAAAACAGCATACCTGTTTGAAATGGGGATAGTCAGAGGGAAATTGAGAAACAAATTTGAAAGGATATCTCAGCTATAGGGTGGTAATGGTAGGGGATTTTAACTTTGCAGACAGAGACTGGGACTGCCATAGTGTTAAGGGTTTAGTTGGAGACGAATTTGTTAACTGTTGACTCTATACATCTTATTCAAGAAAGGATCAAGACAAAAGGTGGAAAATTATAGGCCAATTAGCCTAACCACGGTTGTTGGTAAAATTCTCAAATCCATCATGAAGGAGAAGGTTTCTCAATCCTTGGAAGAGCAGAGTCGGATTAGAACAAGTCAACATGGATTTAGTAAGGGGAGGTCGTGCCTGACAAACCTGTTGGAATTCTTTGAAGAGGTGACAAGTAGGTTAGACCAGGGAAACCCAGTGAATGTGGTCTATCTAGACTTCCAAAAGGCCTTTGATAAGGTGCCACATGGAAGGCTGCTGAGCAAGGTGAGGGCCCATGGTGTTCGAGGTGAGCTACTGGTACAGATTGAGGATTGGCTGTCTGACAGAAGGCAGAGAGTTGGAATAAAAGGTTCTTTTTCAGAATGGCAGCCGGTGACAAGCGGTGTCCCGCAGGGTTCAGTGTTGGGGCCGCAGCTGTTCACATTATATATTAATGATCTGGATGAAGGGACCTGGGGGCATTCTAGCAAAGTTTGCAGATGATGCAAAGTTAGGTGGACAGGCAGGTAGTACTGAGGAAGTGGGAAGGCTGCAGAAGGATCTAGACAGTTTGGGAGAGTGGTCCAGGAAATGGCTGATGCAATTCAATGTGAGCAAATGCGAGGTCTTGCACTTTGGAAAAAAGAATACAAGCATGGACTACTTTCTAAACGGTGAGAAAATTCGTAACGCGAAAGTACAAAGGGATTTGGGAGTGCTAGTCAAAGATTCTCTAAAGGTAAACATGCAGGTTGAGTCCGTGATTAAGAAAACGAATGCAATGTTGTCATTTATCTCAAGAGGGTTGGAATATAAAAGCACCGTTGTGCTACTGAGACTTTATAAAGCTCTGGTTAGGCCCCATTTGGAGTACTGTGTCCAGTTTTGGTCCCCACACCTCAGGGAGGACATACTGGCACTGGAGTGTGTCCAGCGGAGATTCACACGGATGATCCCTGGAATGGTAGGTCTAACATACGAGGAGCGGCTGAGGATCCTGTGATTGTATTCATTGGAGTTTCGAAAATTAAGGGGAGATCTAATAGAAACTTACAAGATAATACATGGCTTGGAACGGGTGGACGCTAGGAAATTGTTTCCGTTAGGCGAGGAGACTAGGACCCATGGGCACAGTCTTAGAATTAGAGGGGGTAAATTCAGAACAGAAATGCGGAGACATTTCTTCAGCCAGAGAGTGGTAGGCCTGTGGAATTCATTGCCGCAGAGTGCAGTGGAGGCCGGGACACTAAATGTCTTCAAGGCAGAGATTGATAAATTCTTGGTGTCACAAGGAATTAAGGGCTACGGGGAGAATGCGGGTAAGTGGAGTTGAAATGCCCATCAGACGTGATTGAAAGGTGGAATGGACTCGATGGGCCGAATGGCCTTACTTCCACTTCTATGTCTTATGGTCTTAAGTGTGTACAAGAAAATTTTCGATTCAGTATGTGGATGTACCTACTAGAGAAGGTGCAAAACTTGACTACTCTTGGGGAATAAGGCAGGGCAGGTGACTGAGGTGTCAATGGGGACCAGCGACCATAGTTCTATTAGATTTAAAATAGTGATGGAAAAGGATAGACCACATCTAAAAGTTCTAAACTGGAGAAAGGCCAATTTTGAAGGTATTAGGCAAGAATTTTCAAAAGCTGATTGGGAACAGATGTTCGCAGATAAAGGGACAGCTGGAAAATGGGAAGCCTTCAAAAATGAGATAACTAGAATCCAGAGAAAGTATATTCCTGTTAGGGTGAAAGGAAAGGCTGGTGGGCATAGAGAATGCTGGATGACTAAAGAAATTGAGTGTTTGATTAAGAAAAAGAAGGAAGCATATGTCAGGTATAGACAGGATAGATCAGGTGAATCCTTAGAAGGGTATAAAGGCAGTAAGAGTATGCTTAAGAGGGAAATCAGGAGAGCAAAAAGGGGACATGAGGTAGCTTTGGCAAATAGAATTAAAGAGAATCCGGACGGTTTTTACAAATACATTAAGAGCAAAAGGATAAGTAGGGAAAGAATAGGGCCCCTCAAAGATCAGCACAGCAGCTTTTGTGTGGAGCCGCAGAAAATGGGGGAGATACTAAACGAGTATTTTGCATCAGTATTTACTGTGGAAAAGGACAATGAAGATATAGAATGAAGGGAAATGGATGGTGACATCTTGAAAAATGTCCATATTACAGAGGAGGAAGTACTGGACGTCTTGAAACACAAAGGTAGATAAATCCCCAGGACCTGATCAGATGTACCCTAGAACTCTGTGGGAAGCTAGGAAAGTGATTGCTGGGCCTCTTGCTGAGACATTTATACCATCGATAATCACAGATGAGGTGCCAAAAGACTGGAGGTTGGCTAATGCAGTGCCACTGTTCAAGAAAGGTGTAAGGACAAGCCAGGGAACTATAGACCAGTGAGCCTGACGTCAGTGGTGACACATTGTTGGAGGGAATCCTGAGGGACAGGATGTACATGTATTTGGAAAAACAAGGACTGATTAGGGATTGTCAACATGGCTTTGTGTGTGGGAAACCATGTCTCACAAACTTGATTGAGCTTTTTGAAGAAGTAACAAAGAGGATTGATGAGGGCAGAGTTGTAGATGTGATCTATATGGACTTCAGTAAGGTGTTTGATAAGGTTCCCATGGAAAACTGGTTAGCAAGGTTAGATCTCACAGAATACAGGGAGAACTCGCCATTTGGATATAGAACTGGCTCAAAGGTAGAAGACAGAGGGTGGAGGGTTGTTTTTCTGACTGGAGGCCTGTGACCAGTGGAGTTGGGACATCATGTTGTGGCTGTACAGGATATTGGTTAGACTACTGTTGGAATATTGCGTGTAATTCTGGTCTCCTTCCTATTGGAAAGATATTGTGAAACTTGAAAGTGTTCAGAAAAGATTTACAAGGATGTTGCCAGGGTTGGAGGATTTGAGCTATGGGGGGAGGCTGAACAGGCTGGGACTGTTTTCCCTGGAGTGTCGGAAGCTGATGGGTGACCTTATAGAGGCTTACAAACTTATAAGAGGCATGTATAGGATAAATAGACAAAGTATTTTCCCTGGGGTGGGGGAGTCCAGAACTAGAGGACATAGGTTTAGGGTGAGAGAGGAAAGATATAAGAGAGACCTAATGGGCAACTTTTTCACGCAGAGGGTGGTATGTGTATGGAATGAGCTGCCAGAGGAAATGGTGGATGCTAGTACAATTGCAACATTTAAAAGGCATTTGGATGGGTAGATGAATAGGAAGAGTTTGGAAAGATATGGGCCAAGTGCTGGCAGGAGTGACTAGATTGGGTTGGGATATCTGGTCGGTATGGACAGGACGGACTGAAGGGTCTGTTTCCGTGCTGTACATCTCTATGACTCTATGACAGTATTCAATCATTCTCATTTTTCTCATCATATGGCAGATAATGCAAGATTACAATTGCCTTTCATGAGTAATTCAGAAATGCTTAAGTTAAACTACTTTAGCTTCAGAACTATGGCTGTTATAATCTAATGATGATTTCCATTTTTAGATATGAATCAAATGGCAATGGCATGATTCAATTATCTACTCTCCAAGACCATTAAATTAGTTTGTCTTTGTTTATTGGTCCAGATTAGGGGCCATGTGATCAGTGTGCGCCTGAACCAGAGGTCCAACTGTTAAAGGAAATGGGTCCTCTGCATTATTTTGTATGTTACTGCCCCTGGACATATTGATTGATTAGACAACGTTAATGTCAAGTGTTTGACCCTCAAACAACGATTCAATCCCAAGAAAGATGATTCAAATCATGGGACAGGAACACAATCATAACTTGTATCAGAGAAGTACTCCTGCTCCCCTTGGAGGTAGAGGATGTTTGATAAATAAATGGTAATCATCTCCATGGAGTTAGGGCATGCTAAAGAGCCACGATTGGTCCAAGGCCAATTTGTTGCATGTTTACTTTCTAGTGGAATCCTACAACAGAAATTTGGCCCAAATTTGCATATTTAAATAAAATTGGTCAACTGGATGAGAAGCAATGAGTGGACAGACTACCTCAGTCTTTAATTGGTTTGCTTTTGCTAATTTTGTAGCTGAGGATTAGGCACAACACTTAGTTTCCGGCAATATAGTTCTTTCGATAAATGATTTTAATTGCCAATCTGAGAATCAACTGGCATAATACTGCAGCAAAGCAAAGTTCTTTTCTTCTATAATTATTACATTTTGCCTAATGGTGTGTTTTCCCAGTGGATGTAAAGCTATTTTAAAATCTATTATTAACAAATATCCTCACCAGAAAATGATTTAACAAAGTATCAGTTTGCTCGATGGCCAGTATTTGAGTCAAATATTTTAGAACTTTGAAGTAAAGCCACAAGGAAGATTTAACATCTTAACTCAATAATTTGGACTGCTGCAAACAGGAACTTGTAGCCTGTTCATTTTAATTAGAAGTTGAACTTTGGATAAGCAATTAGAAATTCACTCCAAATATAAACCACATTATCCCCTAGGGCTATCTTGTGTTTAGACACTTAAGAATTAGTTAAGGCAGATATGCATATTGCCTGACTGAATTCAGTTTTGGGCTTTTTCCATATTTGCAAATCCAGGGGCTAATTCCTGTTTTACTCTCTATCTTGGAAACTGGATGAAACTTGATTAACCAAATGTTATGTAAGTTCTAACTGCTTTTTCCAGATTTTTTAAAGGGATCACTAGAGGCCACCAAAAGTTTCAGATTGTGCAGTCAAAAGAAGAGTTTTGGCCAGTACAGCAGCATGAGTAGCCAGACACTCCAATTAAATGCCAAATGGAGGGAGTGGTGGGGGACTCCCACAGGATCATCCCAGCACAATGGAGGACACTGGCTGAGTATAGAACTTGGTTTTCAGACAAAGACCAAAGGGGCCATTGGAGCCTCAGGTTCCTTGCCCATATGAAAGGGATGAAAAGTCACACCTCAAGACAACATCAATATTTAGGAGGTTTCCTTTTGATTTTAATAGTCCTACTAGCTTTGGGTCTCATTTTTAGTTTTGTGATTTCATACACATTTTCTCCAATTTGAAGCTCATTCACAGTTCTTTAACCCACTCAGTAACACCCACTTCCCCCATTGGAGTTCCAGCTGTCAACAGTTGCAGATCTTTTGAGATATTTTGATTGGTCCTGCTTCCACAGAATATCTATCCACTGTCCTTAATTGGACAGTAAATATGCAGGTAGCCAGTTAGCCAAGCTGAAACTGCTTTTTTTTCTTCAACTAGGTTCACTTTAGTGAGATCTCAGTGACAGTAACATGTGTAGCTTTTAACAGGGCACTCTCAGTGAGGTGAGTAGGAACATTAGGGAGGAGAGGAAAAAGATGCTCTTTTGCACAGTTCTCATCACCACCCTGTACAATTGCAACAAAACTTTCCTGTTTTTGAATTCCATCTCCCAAGTCATAAAAACTAAAATTCCATTTGCCTTCTTACTTGCTGCACCTTCATGGTAACTTTTTTATGTTTCATGCTCAAGAACACCCAGGTTCTTGAACACTGCACTTTTTTGAGTCTTTATTTAAATAATGGTCTGCCTTTTTCATTCATCCTACCAAAGTGCTTGATCTCTCACTTTCCTACATTAAACTCCATATGCCACATTTTTGCCCACTCATGCAATCTGTTTATATCGCCTTGCAGAGTCCTCTGCCATCATCACAACATGTGCTCTACCAATTTTTGTAGGTGAACAAATTACTGTCCCTTCCACTCCAAGTTATTAAAGTAGATTGTAAATAATTGAGGTGGTTAGATTGATCTTTGTGGCACTAAGGTCTTTCCAACCTGAAAAAGACTCATTAATCTTAATACAATGTAGGAGCAAATTACTATCAAAGCTGGAACCTGTACTGAAAACAACAAATTCTGGAGATCACAGTATTTATTGTTTTCATCAATCTTGACTGTCAACCAATCCCTCAGTCCATGTTAAGAGACTACTCACAATACCATGAGCTGCTATCTTGTGCAATAACCTTTTTATGTGACAACTTATCAAATGTTTCCTGGAAATCTGAATGCACTATATCTACAGGTTCCTCTTTATGACTGCTTATTATACCCTCAAACAATTCTAAAAAAGTTATCAAACATGATTTCCCTTTCACAGCACCACATTGACTCTGATTGTGTTATGGAATCCAAGGTTCAAATATTAATGTGGATAAGTGGGATCTGGTTCATGGGATACTGGTATCTATTCCGGAGAAAGTAGGATCTGTACCATAGGCACAGTGCATACCTGAACCACGTGGGGATTGGTGTTCTCATAAGCCATATAATTAGAGAAGTAGAGCAGAGGAAGTATGAAACAGAATAGGGTAAGGTTCAGATTTAGAATGGTATGGATATAAAATGGTGTGGAAATTAAAGAGCAAAGACACGACAAGAAAAAGATGTCAATGAAATATATGGCAACTATGTTTTGCAAAAATACAAGCGAAAATAAATTATTATTCTATTCTAAATGATTAACAGACAATGCAGGGAGGAATAGAGACCACATATCTAAACATAGACAGCAGATAAGACTACACTTTACAAAAATAACACAAGAAATAAACCAATGACTCTATCTGAATACTCATTGCTCTTGAATCAAAGCTGAACAAAAACACTAAAATCTGAACCATTTCTGTAGGATGACATGGGTAGGGAGCTAAGTATTAAAACTCCTGTACCTTTTGAAAAAGACAAGAAACTAGGAAAAGGAGGAGGAGTATCTCTTTTAATTAATGGTGTATATTGCACTGACAAAGCTGACCTAAATTTTAGAAACCAGGGTATACAATTTGTTTAAGGAGAGATGAGAAATGATGAGGGCAAGAAGTTACTGTGGGAATAGTGCTACATGATATTGGCAGGAAGAAATAATAGGAACTTGTCAAGAAGGTACAATAATAATCATAGGGGATTTTAATTTGTATATGGACGAGAACAATCAGATGGACAAAGATAAGTCTCAATGAGAAGTTAGTAGAATATTTTCAAGATAGTTTCTTAAAACAGGATATTCTGAAATTTACCAGAGATCAAGTCACACCAGATGTGGTATTGTGCAACTATGTAGGATTAATTAATGATTAAATAGTGAAAGTGGTTAGTAGTAGTAGATAGTGAAGGTAGTGGTAATCGAAATATGGTTAAATTTTGCATTCCATTTGAGGTGAGAATCTAAAATTTGAATTTAGGCTGTTGTCAGAAGCAACAAGTCTCTGTAGATTTTTATTAACCACAAAATGGCTTTTCAATTTAAAATAACACAATAAAATGGCTGCAAGTAATGATTTGACTCTGTGAACTTGAACTGATGCTTTGCTAATTTGGTTGTATTTAGAGATAAGAGAGAACAATGGATTTTTCATAATATGAATCATAAGACAGTGATTTGGTATTCAAACTAACCTTGAACTGCTTGCATGGGATGGTGCTCTATGTAAATTAAGAACCCTTTCCTGGGGAATATTATTGGATTACCCTGCTGTAAATCATGTCACCTTATTATATGTGATTGGTCTTTTCGTGTAATTAAGGCTGTACTATATCTTAAACAACATATAAATAATGTGTAATTTTCTAATGTAATTGCACAACTTCACCACGGAACACAGAAACTTTAACTTCTGTGTTGCTGGTCAAATCTGCGCCAGACTGCCTTAATTTATTAAACTGGTAACCTTGCTTTAAACAGATCGTACTCCTCGTGATTCTTTTGACCGATCTTGAACCAAGAGGCCTCTTTGGAGGGGTCTAGATCTTCAGAGGGAGAGTGGTCCAAAATGAGTATTCTGCTATTATATCAAATCAGTTATGAGGACATGAAAGCAAAGCTACCTAAAGCAAATAGGCAAATTAGGTTAAGGAATACATCAATTGAGAAGCAGTTATGGAGATTTATGGGGATATTCCAAGTATACAGAGTAGATACATTCCAACCAGGAAAACAAGTTTCAATTGGAGGACCCACCATAGCTGTTAAGAAGTTAAAAATAACATAAAAGAAAAGCTAAGGTGGGTGACAGGTCTGAAGAGTGGACTAAATGTAGAGAACAGCAAAGAGTGACTGAAAGATTAATTAAGAGCAAAAACATTTGAGTATGAGAGAAAGTTAGCTATAAATATAAAAATAGTTTCTATAGATCTTTTTAAAGAAAATAGTTAACCTATTGTCAAATAGTCCAAGGGAATGTGTCTGGGGAATTAACAATGGAAAATAAGAAAATGGCAGATGAATTAAACTAACACTTTACATCAGTCTTCTCCAGAAGATACAAATCATGTCTCAGGTATAGGTTTAAATAAAAACGAGGGAGGAAGTTGCAAACATTAGGGAAGTTACATTGAATAAGTTGATGGAGCTGCAGGTTAATAAGTCCCTGGTCCTGATGGATTTCATCCTAGGTTCTTAACTATTTCAGTAGTCACTTCTTTTGAGGCTTTATTTTTAGTGCCCCAAAATTCTCTAAATTTGGGGATGGTACCACTAGATTAGAAAATAGCAAATGTAACTTCTTTGTTCAAAAAGGGAGGAAGACAGAAAACTGGAAACCACAAACCAGTTAGCTTAATGTCTATCGTAGGGAAGATGTTTAAAGTTATTATTTAAGATGTTACTAAGGGGCAGTTACAAAAATTCGGGGTAATCAGACAAAGTCAATCTGTCTTTTGTTTGACCAATTTATTTTATCTTCATGAACAGGTGGATGTGCTAAGATTTCCACAGACATTTGATGCGGTGCCATATGAAACATTATTGTGGAAAATAACAGGTCATGATTTAGGGGTAACATTAATATACATAGATGATTAGCTAGATGACAGGAGATAACAAATAGAAGCAAACGGATCATTTTCTGTTTGATAAAATGTTTTGAGTGATGTGCCAAAAGAGTTTGTACTGGGGCATTTACTTTCTACAGTTATAGGTTGTAAACTACATAGATGAAGGAATTGAAGGTATGGTTCTTCAGTCTGCTGACCACACATGCAGGAAAATTGTGGCGATGGCTTAAGGAGGCTACAATGGTATGTAGATAGGTTAAATGAATGGGTAAAGATCTGGCGAATTGATTATAGTGTCGGAACACATGGAACTGTCCATATGGCAGGAAAAATAAGAAAAATGTTCTCACTATTTAGATAGTATGCTTCTACCTGAGATGCAAGAAAATCTGGATATCCTGGGGCATGAATTTCAAAATATTTATTTGCACATCACAAAGTAACCAGGAAATCTAATAGAATGTTATTGTTTACTATTTAAGGTGACTTGAATACAAAAGTAGAGTGATTATGTGTTAGTTGTATCTGGTAGTGGTGAGATTTATTCTGGAATACAGTGAACTGAATTGGTCGTTTTTTTTCAAGGAAAGCTATAAAGGCAATAGAAGCAATTCAAAGAAGGTTTGCTCGACGAAATCCAGAATTGTTGGGTTATTCATGAGGAAAGCTTGAGCAGGCTGTATTGCTATATATTGAAGTTTCAAAGCATAAGAGGTGACGGTGGAAACACTAGATCTCGAGAGGTTTGAAGGGGTGGATATATTCAAGATTTTCCTCCTGAAAGAATCTAGAACTGGGGGATCATTACTTAAAAATAAAGAAACCATTAAAGATCAAGATGAGGCAAGTATTTTTCAAAGTCATGAGTTTTTGGAACTTTCTCAAAACGTTAGAGAATTGGAGTCTTTGAATATTCTTAAGGTGGATCTACCTAGGAACAGGATTAGACCATTGAGCCTTCTCCACCGTTCATTTCAATTATGACTGATTATTACTTCAATTCTACATTGCTGTACTTCATCCATATCCATCGATGTCAATAGTCTTCAGCAATCTAATTTTATATTAAGCATGCTTAGTGATTGAGATTCCACAGCTCACTAGGGTAGAAAATTCCAAAAATTCATCACCTCTGAGTGAAAAACATCCTCTTGATCTCAGTGTTTATGCACCATTTGCTGTCCTGATTGCTTGCTGCACCTGAGAGCTAACCTTTAATGACTTGTAAACAAGGACACACCCTTACATCAGTAAAGAAGTATTGTGCCTTTTTTTTATTCCCACCAAAGTGAATAATTTCAAACTTATTCACATTATAGGGCATCTGCCACTTTCTAGCCCATTTACTTACTTTGTCCAAGAACTCTTAAAGACACATTGCATCTTCCTCATAACAGATGTTCCCATCCAATTTGGTGTTGCCACCAAGTTTGGAAATAATACAATTCTCCATTCTTCCTTTTCCCCATTTCCTCCTTTCTTAAATAATGGGGTTAAAGTTACTACTTCTCTGAATCCATTGAAATTCGAAAGATAATCACCAATGCATCCACTGCCTCTCAGGTCACCTGCTTTCCTGGGATGAAACTCATCTGGTTCAGGGAATTAATCATCCTTCAATTCAATTAAGGTATGGAATGCAGTACCTGGAAACGTACTGAGGCATTCAAAAAGGCATTGGGTAGTTTTATGGATAGTAATAGTGTGTAGAAGTGTAGGAAAAAGGCAGGAGAGGAGCAAGAGTAAAAGAACTGACACAGGCATAAATGGCCTTCTGTACTATAACAATTCTGTGACTCTTCACTATTTTTCATACTCTATCCACCCTTCTGCCCTGCTCTAAACTTTGCCCAACATTATGCTGTTTCTTTAAGTTTTACGCTATCTTTAACTTTTTTGTTAACCTTTCCTGGTTGGAATATCATCTCAGCTCTGGAATCATCCTAGCAACTCCTTTCTGCACTGTCTCCAATGCTTCTTATCCTGCTTATACATTAATTTTCAATTCTAGGAGACTATTTGTCTAAGTCTGTGGATGGAATGTTTATTTATGAAGAACATCATTTGGGGTCTTTTGAGTCAAGCAAGATACCAAATGATGCAATTGTTGTTGAACAATGGACTGTCATTGAGGTAAGGTGATCTCCTATTCTGTTCAGAATTTAACATTTCAAAATATTTTTCAAGGTATTTAGGATGCAGAAAGTTATATTTAGTGATTCCTTTGGAAGTGTATCTCATTTGGTAACAGCCCGGTGGCTCACTGGTTAGCACTGCTGCCTCACAGCACCAGGGTCCCAGGTTTAATTCCAGCCTTGGGCAACTGTCTGTGTGGAGTTTGCATGTTCTCCCCGTGTCTATGTGGGTTTCCTCTGGGTGCTGTGGTTTCCTTCCACAGTCCAAAGATGTGCAGGACAGGTGAATTAGCCATGCTAAATTGCCCACAGTGTTAGGTGCATTAGTCAGAGGGAAATGGCTCTGGATGGCTTACTCTTCGGAGGGTCGGTGTGGACTTGTTGGGCTGAAGGGCCTGTTTCCACACTGTAGGGAATCTAATCTAATCAATGTTATTCTTTATAAATTCAAAATTATCTGTTACCTAATGTACGTGATTATGAGTTCTGTTCTTACCCATTTGCCAAATAATTGTGTGGGAAGCAAAATGTAGGCTTCCATAAGTATGTTGAAGTAATGAATTAAGATGGCCAAGCTTAAGATTCCTAACAACATGTAGTGGGAACCTATTTGTAATGCTTTACTTTGCTTATCATGCCTAACCATTTGAATGCTATTTCACCTGATTAAGTAGTAGTTTAATTTTGCAATTAACTCTTCAAAGAACAAAGAAACATGCCTGAGATTTATGATTAGTTAAAGCTGGTGTGTGACAGACTATATAGTTTTTCTTGTAGATTTGGACTGAGTAGGAACTACTTATCTTCTATAGGGAGCTTTATTGGACTGTGGAAAGAAGACATTAAGGTATTGGGATAGTATGGTGGTTGTGAAGGAAGATGGGGCATAACCTATGAAGGGGAGACAATGGTGGCTATGCAGGGAGATCGGACTGTGGCTAACCAAGAAAAAGAGAGTTGATAATGGCCGTTCTACAACGGCTTGAAAAGGACAGGGATGGAAGCTGCAACGAAGGTCACTATATTCAGATAAGAAGTCAGCCTTAGTGTGGGGAATTCAAAGGTTTATAGGGTTTAGGTCAACCTTGAATTCCTAGGAGGTGAGAGAGTTGAGGCCATGTCAACGTTGGTGAATGGTGGTTTGATTATGATGCTTGGTAGATCAAAAATAAATCAGGGCCAGTTCCAGAGCAATTGAGCAATGGTGATGGTGGGTGGCTCAAGGGTCACCTAGAAGAGTGAGGGTCAAGAATGATAAAGGTAAAGTCAAAAGTGACTGAGGGAGGGTACATGATGATGTTTTCCAATTCCAGGGTCATAGTTGCAATAACAGGGAAGGGAGAACAGATAAAAGATGGAATTGCCTACAGTGGGGTGGGTAGAAACCATGGTGTGGCTGATGCAAAGTACAGAGCTCCTAAGCAAACTGGAGGAGAACCTGATCGAAGGCCTATCTGAACTGTGAAGTGACTATTTATTTGTTTGTCTTGAAGTGAGAGCAGTTATCAGGATCAATAGGTGGGAAAGGTGTAGCACAGGCCCTGGGATGGGAGGAGACAGTTAAGTGGAGGAAAAGAAGGCAGCAGCTCACAAAAGGAGGATTCAGGATTGACAACAAGATGGATGCTACTTGTTTGCAGTTAATGAAAGCCTTTCTTGATGCCATTTGAATTTTGTCTGGACCTTCAATCCTGTGAGGTATCAGCACCTACCATGCAATTGGCTGTACCCCAAAACTCTTGAGTAGCTCTTTGACTGAACACTACATAATTGGGCATGGCCAGTCATTTTGCCTCCAAGCAGCAGATCTGCACATTTCTGTGACCTACAACCAGTTTTCACGCATTGGCCTACTCATAGTGTCTACAATATCTGTCATTAATTAAAACTAAGTACCCACCTACAGCAAGTGAATTTTAACTTGTGTGATTGTTGCACTGCATCTGACAACCATTTACTGAAAGGTAACTTAGACTGTGTAAGTTGTAATCAATCACTAAATTTATATACATATTGATCGGGCAAGGTTGAATTCCCTATCTTAAACTTAAGTACCTCAGTTAAAGTGTAAAGAGCAGCAAGAGAATAATCATGACAATTAGTGTTTTGTGATAATATTCACAGAACAGCTTTCATTGGAGAAAAGATTGAGAAGAGACAAGATCCTGATCTTAAAATATTGAGGGCCTTGACAGGGTGCAGAGGAGGTTTACCAGAATGATTGGAGGTTTTAGCTACAAAGTTAGGTTGAGAGCGCTGGTGTTGTTCCTTTTGGAGCAGAGGAGACTGGAGGGAGATATGACAGAGGTACATAAACATATGGCATGTTTAATTAGCAACATCGGACCAATGGTTGAAGGATGAGAGGAAACAGATTTAAGGTTGTGGGTGAGAGGAGGAAGAAGACTTTTACGGAGTGGCAATGACCTGGAACCTCGAGGGTGGTTTCAAAATGAATAATTTCAAAAGGAAGGTGTATGGGCATTTGAAAAAAATGAACAGGAAAGATTCAGAGAATATAGCAAAGGAATGAGACTGACTGAATTACTCCATAGTGAGCTAGCATAGACCCAGTGAGCCAGATGGCCCACTCGTGTGCCATAAATGACTCTATGACATGATCATTTAAGAGAATGTGTTATTCAGCTTGCGTGTTGAGGATTGAACTAGAGACATGGCGACACATCTGAAGAGCATGCTTTAACTGGACGGTGGTTAGAGTTGGGACTTGGTGAGCTCCATTGCAAATGATTGAATTGAAATGATGCACTTATGTTGTAACAGATAAACTAGATTTTATATTTCTCATAGTCATTATTTAGCAAATTTTGACCTACATGAGAACAACAGATTTGGAAGAGGGATGTTAGTTAGTCTTTTCATGAAATGGAACAACTGGGATAGCCACTTATGGATGCACATTAATGGGTATGTGTAAATTCAGAAAAGTCAGTAATCAGAGGACAGATTTTAAGATAATTAGCAAAACCAACCAGGAAGGAGATCGGAAGATTTTTATTTCAACAATGCAGCAAGTTACCATATTCCTTTACTGCCTTAAAGGAAGATGGGAGGAGATTCAATATTAATTTTCAGAAGCAAACAGAAGCTATATCATTTGAAAAGATAACTTTACAATGTGGACGGAGCAGGGAAATTGGACTTAAAGAATTAGCATAGGTTTGATGGGCCCTTGGCTACTTTGTCTGTGCTTTAAGATTCTACATGATTTCAGCTTTTCTTTGAATTACTTTGATTTATTGTTTCTACAGGGTTATGAAGTAAAGACAGACTATGGTCCTTTGCTGCATACACTGGCAGAGTTTGGGTGGCTGGTTACTTGCGTGCTAGCCACACCTATTATTCGCCATGACAGGTAATATGGATTGATGAGCAATGTGCCCTCTAAGCTATGTGACCACGCAGATACTAGGAAGTTCCATGCACATCATTCAGCATGGATTCCATTTCCAGAAATTGCCACCAGACGTGGATCTTGGAAGTCTGTGCTGTGGCAAAAAGAATTACAGGATACATTTACTTTCAGGTTTTCTTTTCAGGGACTGCAGGGGTTCAAGTGATCAATAGTTCAGTGGGAGTACATTGTCAGAGCGTTCACATTCACCACATGCCTCATCCACCATTAATTGCGGCTTTTGCTTTTATCAGTAACTTCGGAACTTATTCAGTAGTTTTGAAGTGAGTAGGGCCTTATCCTGTCACGTGCATTATTATCAAAGAGAGTGAAATCTTTGAATGTCTTCAAATCTGGAGTCAAACAAGGTTGCATTCTGGCAATGACATTTTTCGATATATATTCTGCTCCTGTCATATGCATTCTGGCCATCTACAGATGGGTCTACTTACATACCAGAACTGATGGAAAGCAGGTCTAAGCAAAATATTTTTAAAAAAGGAGCAGGACAAGGCTTTACCTGTGACCCAAGATAAGGTGTGCCAGATAAGAGAGTTGCTGTATGCTAATGATACACCATGAGAGGCATAGATAGGATGAATAGTCAGGCTTTTTACCAGAGTGGATAGTTCAACTACAAGAGAACATAGGTCCAAGGTGAAGAGGGGGCAAGTTTAAGGGAGAAGTTCAAGGAAAGTTTTTCACACAGAGGCTAGTAGGTGTCTGGAACACAGTGCCAGTGGAGGTGGTGAAAGTAGGCACGTTAACAATGTTTAAAGCATAACTTGATGGAGATATGATTGGGAGATGAACAGAGGGATAGAAACTGTGTATGAGCAATAAGTAGCAAATCTAAATAAGGATAAGGAAGCATTATAGGCTTAGTGGGCCGAAGGGTCTGTTCCTGTGCTGTATAGTATTGTATTGTATTTGAATATTGAGGAAGACCTTCAGCAGCTAATGGACAGATGATTTCCATTTGTTTGACTGTCAGTATTAAAGAGACAAAATTTATAATCCAGGATGTTGCCATATCTATCAGCATTGACAGTGTGATGCTGGAGGTTGTTGATAGTTTCAAATATACACTTTCAAATATACCAAAAATCTGTTCTTTCATGCTGAAACTTACAAGCACATTGAAAAAGCTTCAACTGCTCTGTCCAAGCTGTGTAAGGGATTGGAATAGCAGCAACCTAATTGAGAACACCAAGTGTATCGCATGTGCTGTCAATGTAGTTCTTTACAGTGATGAGATCTGGACAACATATGCGAGGCAGCAGGCAAATCTGAACATTTTGCACCATTGTTGTCCCAGACATATCCTGGGGCTCTCTTAACAGAATGAGGTCATCAGCTCAAAGTGTTGGAGCAAGCAGAGAAGGAAAGCTCAGCTGTTCATGAAGTGGACCCATTAAAAACAAACTTACAGACATCTTTTTATCCTTCTGTTTTTCTTTGCAGTAAATGAGGCAGAGACTGCCATGCCAGAGTGGGTCATCTTGACCACTATAGTGCAAACCATTGCCGTACAGGTCAGAAGGCTGCTATTATGTTCTGAAACCACCCATTCCCGCATCCATTTCACTACCATATTTCTGAGCACTTGAAAATCTAGCTGACAAATGTTAAATTGAAATCGAGCTACCAAATACAATCAAAGAACATTTTTACATATAATTAAAAGGTTTCCCTGCACTCCTAGATGGGAAGTTCATATACCAGAAAACCTGTTGCTGTAACCTACAGTCCATCATGTCAAGAAAAGTCACTTACACTTCCTTTAGGATTTGATTCACAAGCCTTGTCAATGTGATGTGGGGCAGTTAATAAAAAAAGGTAAATCTGCAGATGCTGGAAACCAGAAACAAAAACAGAACTGAAGAAGGGTCACTGGAGCCTAAATGTTAACTGTGACTTCTCTCCAAAGATGTTGCCACACCTGTGATTTTCCTGCAATTTCTGTTTTTGTTGTTGGGTCAGTTAATATTGAGCCTATGGTTTTCTTGAAAAGGAAGATTAAGGATTGTGTGCCGCTGATGTAAATGTGCCTGGTTTACTACTCCCAAGAACTGTATGAATACCAACTTTACTATTATTGCATTGTTCCAAAAAGACAGAGTAATTTTACCCTTTTTAACTTCAGTCTTCTTAATTATTTGAATTAATATTGAATAATAATATTTCAAAATAGCAATTCTCTCAGATTAGCTGAATCTGTGCAACTAGAGAGGGTACATACTCTGGGATGTACTTTGAATGGACGAATCATCTTGCAGGAGATACCAAGCGATCAGCTTGAGAGAGGCCTGAGATATGTTCCTGACAGAGGTAGCAGCAATTCTGCAAAATCATAAGATAGTGTATCATTTTTCTTTTCAACAACTGTTCCCAGATAACTGCTAAAGCACTGGTTCAGAAAATCTTTAGTGAACTAAAATGAAAATTAGCTGTTGGACTGAATGTAAACTATCACAGGATCTTTCTTTTAGATCTGATGGGGTAAAATCAAACTGCTATATTTTTGATCCATTAACTCAAAACAACAAAATGGTTATTTGAAAATATTTTAGTCCAGTATGCCTATTGGTAGATTAATTGCTATTGTTTACAATAATTCAGATCTTAATTCAATTTCATGTCTGTATTACAGTGAAGGGAATTTAGCAACAAAACAAGTGATATTCTTGCAGAGACCTGCCATAACCTACAATGATCTGCATCTAGAAACATTAGAGGTAGGTTAAATTAATGTTGCCTTCAGGATTGCAGTGTTTTACATGTAGGATGTTACTTTCTTGTGATTATCATTTGCATAATACTCAAAAATATTTGTTCATGACACACATATCCTGTACTTTGTCCATGGCAACAACACAAATACATTTCCATGTCCATTCTGCACTGCTGCAATCTCAAGTGAACAATCTGGGTTTGTATGTGCTATTTAAATAATGAAGTATACTAAGAACTAGGGATGAGGTGCAGAGGTTGAGTGGTATTATGTAATGTTGTCACCAGCACGTCACAAGGGCTCCAAGTGCTAAGTTATGAAACGCAATTACAGAAACTAGGATCTTTTGTCATAGAATAAAGAAAGTGAAGATGCAATTTAACTGAGATTTTTAAACTTGAAAGGAATTATTAAGGCAATAAGAAATACTTGTTTTTTGCTGGTCAGGGAGCCTTAACAAAGCTGATAGAATTACAGAATTCCTACATTGTGGAAGACAGGCCATTTGACTATTGAGTCCACACCTCCCCTCCAAACAGCATTACACGCAGACCCACCCTCACTGCCCTATTCCTGTAACCCTGCATTTCCCGTGGCTAATTCGCCTAACCTACACGTCTCTATACACTACAAACAATTTAGAATGGCTAATCCACCTTTGGACTGCAGGAGGAAACCCACACAGACATAGAGAGAATGTGCAAACTCCCGACAGTCACCAGAGGGTGGAATTGAACCCGGGTCCCTGGCACTGTGAGGCAGCTGTGCTGGCCACTGTGCCACCCTTAGTTAAGACCTTAAAAGTAGAATCAGGCCATTAAAGAGAAGTTAGACTATATTTCTTCACACAAAAGGTGGTAGAGGTATATATCATGCCAGAGAGCCTGAGTGGCTTACTCTTGTTACTATCTTCTTGTTTTCTGGTTTCAGGCTACAATCCAGGCTTACACTTGAATTCAGGATTATCCACTTACTAGAGTGATATTAATTAATACTCAATTTATATCACAAAAACAGATTATTCTTGTCATTTCTTTTGTGGAATTTTGGTGTGCATAGATTCACAATTTTTTTATGTTACAGCAGTGACTGCACTTTAATGGTATTTAATTGGCAGTGAATGCTTTTAGTCTGAGGTCATGCACTGTGCTATTATTAACTCAGTCTTCCTGCGGTGCAGTGGTAATGTTCCCACCTCTGGGCCAGAAGCTTGGGTTTATGTTCTATCTGCTGCAGAGGTATGTTGTAACAGATCAGAATAGGTTGATAAAAATATCTATCAATTCAAGGTTTTTTCTTTAAGTAGTATGAGGAATTTTGTTTTGATGTGAGACTATATTATGTAGTATTATAGTCTATTCCCTTTTTTCAATTCTAGTAATAGAAATTGGAAGTTTATTTTTGGTAAATTACAAAACACTTCTAAACTTTTCAATTGCTAAAAGAATCAAGGAGTTTATTGTTGGAAAATATCTTCTATGATTCTACATGCAGTGCTCATTGTAATAGTACAAAGATTTATACCTCTTAGAGACCATATTCAACATTTTACCGATTTGCTTATTTTCTTGTTAGCTCTGATTAGTTGAAGAAGACAATTATAAAGGGTGCGACAAATTTCCTGTTCAAATGTGCCTCCATAATCTTTTGGAACCATTAAATCTCCCATTTAATACCAAACACTATTTTGAAAACAGACATCTATAACATAGAGCATTGAATATCAGATGGGTTTGAACTTCCAACCCTGTAAATAGTGCCACCAAAAATCAGTATGAGATAATTGGGGAACAAAGCAGTTTTCATGAAAAGTACTAACTCAACTGGGACCAGCAGTAAATCATTGAAACAAGCAGAGAAAATGGCAGGACAGCAGATGTCAGTAGAAGCCCATCATCAAATATAGACAGTGCAGATAGAAAAACTATTGTGCTTTCCCCACTGAAAATGTTTTTGTTGCTCATTTTGTGGTAGATAATTATAGCAAGAAAACCAATACGGTATGTAGCAATTACATTCGGAGTGTTTGGAACCCCTGAAACAATGGTGAAATTTCCAGAACTTGACAGATATAAAGAGTGAAGAAAACCCTCCGGTTCAATAACTGCATCTCTAACTCATAGAATCATGAACTACAGAATTCCTGTGCAAGAATCATGGGATTCACAGCCCATCTTGGAAGCTACTTCAATTCTAGTTAGTTTTGCTTTTTTCTATATCCTTTCTCTCTTGGTTGTTTGTTACATCCATAACGGTTATCATTTCACATACTACAGTTATTCACTAGTGTTCTCCTGTCTTATTAAGCAGCTGTACCATACTTTTATGCCACTACTTTTATTGTTCCGAATACCCATCATTCAGCATCCTGCACTTCACCAACTTTCATTACATACAACAAAATGAAATGGTTGCAAAAAGAGGCCATTTGGCCCCTCAAACCTGCTCTGTAATTCAGTGAGATCAAGGCTGATCTTATTGTGTTTTGAGTTTCATATTCCCAACTTCCCCCAATAACCTTTGATAACCCTGCGTAACAAGAATCTATCTAACTGTGGCGTAAAAGTGTCTCCACTGGCTTCAAAGGCAGAGTGTTCCAAAATCTTACAATCCTTAGAAAAAAGATTCTTCTCATTTTGATCCTAAAAGGGCAACCTAATTTTAAAACAGTGTTCCCTAGCTGTGGACTGACTCTCAAGAGGAAATATTCTTTCCACATCTACCTTGTCAAGAATTTTTGGATGATACAAGCTGCAATGAAATCACCCTTCACTCATCTAAACTTCAGTGGAAAGAAGCCTCGACTGTTCAACCTATTCTTATTCGATAACCCACTCATTTCAGATATACATCTTGTAAACTTTCTCCGATATACATCTTGTAAACTTTCTCCAAACCTCCTTCAATGTATTTACATCTCTCCTTAAATAAGGAAATCAAAACTACACACTGTATTAAAGATGGGATCTCACCAAAGCCGTGTATGAATGAAGGCTAATATCCTTACTTTTATGATCAATTCCTCTTGAAATATCAATTTGTTATGTAATAGGATATCCATCCCAATAACCTTCTCAATTAGTTCCTTTACGAATATTAATATTTTGTGTTATAAACGCTGGAGCAGCTAGATACCTCTGCATCTTAGGATTCTGCCAGTTGTTCTCTCTTTGAGCAATACTTAACTTTTTTATTCTTCCTGCCAAAGTGAACAATTTCACATTTTCACAATTTTTTACCCTGCCTATTTTTTTACCCGTACATATACTCCATCCATATCTGTTTGCAAATGTTCACAGTGTGCTCTCTTACCTATGTTTGTGTCATCTGCATATTTAGGTACCATGTTTTTGCTGCCTTCATCTGAGAGTTATAAATTCTAAAATACTTGAGCTGCAATACCAATGCCAGCAGGACTCCACTCATCACATTCTGTGAATTAGAAAGGGCCTATTTTCCCCACTTTTGGCCTAAACAATGAGCTTATATTTTCTGCAACAACATTTTATTGGCGCCATATCAAAGGCCTTTGGGAAATCCATGTACAATATGTCTGCAGGCTCCCCTTTACCCACAGTACATATTACTCTTTCAAAGAAGAACATGATTTCCCTTCCACAACACTACGCTGACTGGTCCCAAGTGACTTGAGTTTTTCTAGGTGTCAGCTATGACCTCTTTATTCATCGATGCTAACACCTTCCCCACAACAAATGTCAAGCTAACTGATAGTTTCTATTTTCTGCCTCCTGCCCTTCTTGATTAAAGAAGTTATTTTGCTACTTTCCAATCTAATGGCCCTTTCCCTGAATCTATGGACTTTTAGAAATTTAGAATGCATCTACTGCCTCATTAACCACCTCCTTTAAGACAATGGAATGAAATCCATCCAGACCTGAGACCTTGTCAACCCACAGCTCTATCAATTGCTGAATAATTTAATCTTAGTGAGCTATCTTCATGATTGTAATTTCACTAAGCTCCTCTCTTCCTTCCACCTGATTTACAGCTGTGAGTAAAGGCATTTTGTATTCTCTGTAATGAAGAAAGAAGTTAAAATATTTATTTATTTCATCTTATTATCTTACTATTTTCTTGCTATCTACTATTAATTCCCCATTCTCAGTCATTAGAGGACCAAGACTTTTTTTTTCACTCATAGAAACTCTTGTTATCTATTTTTATATTTCTGGCCAGCTTTATCTCATTCTCTAATCCCTTTCTCCTGATTAACCTTTTAGTCATTTTCTGCTGTTCTTTATACTCATCTGACCTGTCACTTACCTTAACACTGTTAGATGCTTTTTCTTTAAATTTGATGCTTTCCCTAACTTCTTTAGTACTTTGGATAGTGGATCCTCTCTTTAGAATTTTCTTTATTGCAAGAATATACCTATTCTGAGTATTCTGAAATATCCCCTTAACCAGCTGGCACCGTGTCTCTAGTCATCTATGCCCCAGCCAAGTATGCCCCACTTCAGCTATCTCAACTTTCTTGCCCACATCATTGCCCTAATTCAGGTTCAAAATACTAAGTCTTAGACCTGTTATTCTCCCTTTCAAGTTGGATGTAAAATACAATCATGTTGTGATCACTATTACCTAAGGGTGTTTTGGCCATTGATCGTACCAGAAGGAAGTCTGATCACTCTTTAAAATGGTAACAATTACCGCAAGTTATTAGTAAATTGGTGTTTTGTGCTGAAAAGTTGCAAAAGTTAAGTCAGGCAGCAAAGTATCCGAAAGTATCCCAGTTCTTTCTCTACCTTCTTTACAATACTTTTCAAAGTTTCATTGAACCACTTTACCAACCCATCAGTCTGAGGATAATTCATCTTGGTTTATGGAGTATTAATCTTCAGCAATGCACAAGTATCCCATTAGTTGAAAGTAAACAGAATCACTAATTAGTCATAATCTCTCAACATTTCTCCTTTGAAAACCCTGTACCAAATCAAGGATTTGAAACACACATTTGCTTTACCCCTATCTTGCCTGTACTCACTGAATACACTGGACAAAATTCTAATTTTAAAGGGCAGCCCAATCGCTTTTTTCAGTCATCCTTTAATATTGTCCCATTAACTAATTCTACTGTAGTTATTCAGTTATAAAAAGCAGGATATTGATTTAAATCTGTCATAATCATGTGAAAATCCTCTAGGTACCTTTCCCCCTTAAAAAATTCTTCCTCTGGCTCTAACCATCCTTTAATAATGGAAGGTGTTTTAATTTGATTTACTGAAAAGTAAGAATCTTTTCTCAAGTTCCTTAAGCTTTATACCACCTCTGGTCTCCTTTAGATTTTTGTACTTACCAAATATCTGAAATATGTGAGATCAACAGACAAATTTTTAAAAGAAGTAATCATTAGCATTCATGTCTGGTATGTACCAGTCTGAACCAGATAGCTTAAAATTCCAGCATACCCCTTACTGGAATCACTGTTTAAGGGAGACCTGATCTTGATCAAATGGGCCAATGGGCCATGGAGTGGCAGATGGAGTTTAACTTAGATAATTGTGAGGTGCTGAATGTTAGAAGGGCAAATCAGGGCAAGACTAATACACTTAACACAGTGTTGCTGAACAAAGAGATCTGAGTGCTGGTTCATTGTTCCTTGAAAGTAGAGTCACAGATAGATAGGATAGTGAAGAAGGTGTTGGATAGGCTTTCCTTTATTGGTCAGGGCATCAAGCATCGGAGTTGGGAGGTCATGCTGCAGCTGTACAAGACATTGGTTAGGCCACTCTTGGAATATTGCGTGCAATTTTCGTCTCCCTCCTATCAGAAGGATTTTGTGAAACTTGAAACGGTTCAGAAAAGATTTACAAGGATGTTGCCAGGATTGGAGGGTTTGAGCTATAGGGAGAGGCTGAATAGGCTGGGGCTGTTTTCCCTGGAGCGTCGGAGACTGAGGGGTCATTTTATAGAGGTTTATAAAATCATGAGAAACATGGATGTGGGAAAATAGACAAGGTCTTTTCCATGGAGTGGGGGAGTCCAGAACTAAAGGGCATAGGTTTAGGGTGAGACGGGAAAGATATAAAAGGGACCTAAGGGGCAACATTTTCACACAAAGAGTGGTGAGTGTATGGAATAAGCTGCCAGAGGAAGAGGAAGCTGGTACAATTACAACATTCAAAAGGCAACTGGATGGGGAAATAAATAGGAAGAATTTAGAGGGATATGGGCCAAGTGCTGGCGAATGAGACGAGATTGGGGTTAGGACATCTGATTGGCATGGATGAGTTGCACTGAGGGTTATTTTCCTTGCCGTGCATCTCTATGACTCTGTGAAGCTACATCTTCAGGTGTGACATTCTTGTCGTGCTTTGGTAATGGGGTAATACCACATTTCCTCTGTACATGCTGTAGTCTTCCTGCACATATTGTGTTCCAGTTTTGGACTTAAGCCCAACATTCCCAGTTATTTTCTATCAGGATCAGGCAACAAAGTGACCTACTTTTTATCTGTATTAACACTTTTTAAAGAAGTTATTTTCTGCATAGATCTCATTTATTCTATGCCAGTCACACAATTGTCCTCCAGTGTTGAGTTCTGGTACCTCAGACAACTGCCCACAGGTTTCCAATTGTTAGGACATCAGGTTGCAATATTGCATAGCTTATGATGAGAGATAACATTTTCATAGTTTATGAGATGTAACATTTGAACAGAATAATCAAAAAGGATACAATAATCTTTCTCAGCTTTTTGGTACAATTCAGTGCCACATGTCGCCTTTAGAATTTTACCAAAATCACCACACTTCTCAAGGCAGGGAGGTCCTCTAGATTACTCAATTATGAGCCAGTTCCTTCTCTGCTAAAACTCCTGAAGATCCAGCTGCTCCCCAGTCTGTCCTAACTCCTGATGTTTCGGGTACAACTTGGATGAATCATTTCAAGATATTTTTAAACAAACTGTTTTATTCATTCATTTGCAGGATGAGCACATTGGTCAACATCTATTGCCCATTCCTGAGGGCAGTTAACAGTCAACCACATTGCTGTTGGTCTGGAGTCATGTCCACTCATGCAGTTTCCTTCCCTAAAGGGCATTAGTTAGCCAGATGGGTTTTTCCAACAATTGACAATGGTTTTATGGTCATTAGACTCTTAATTCCAATTTTTTTTTTAAATTGAATTCAAAGCTCAAGATGGGCAGGACTGGTAGCTTAATGTTCCAGGATACAAATGCTACAGGCGGAACAGAAAGGGAGGCAAGAGAAGAGGGGGAGTGGCATTTTGATAAGGGATAGCATTACAGCTGAGCTGAGGGAGGATATTCCCAGAAATACATCCAGGGAAGTTATTTGGGTTGAACTGAGCAATTAAAAAGTATGATCACCTTATTGGGATTGTATTATGACCCCATAATAGTCACCTTATTGGGATTGTATTATAAACCCCCTAATAGTCAGAGGGAAATTAAGAAACAGACTTGTAAGGAGATCTTAGTTCTCTATAAGAATAATGGGGTGGTTATGGTAGGGGATTTTAATTTTCCAAACATAGACTGGGACTGCCATTGTGTTAAGGGTTTAGTTGGAAACAAATTTGTTAAGTGTGTACAAGAAAATGTTCTGATTCAGTATGTGGATGCACCTACTAGAGAAGGTGCAAAACTTGACCTTTTCTTGGGAAATAAGGCAGGGCAGGTGACTGAGGTGTCAGTGGGGGAGCACTTTGGGGCCAGTGACCATAATTCTATTAGTTTTAAAATAGTGATGGAAAGTGATCGATCATATCTAAGAGTTGAGAGTCATAGAGATGTACAGCATGGAAACAGACCCTTCGGTCCAACCTGTCCATGCTGATCAGATATCCCAACCCAATCTAGTCCCATCTGCCAGCACCCGGCCCATATCCCTCCAAACACTTCCCATTCATATACCCAACCAGATGCCTTTTAAATGTTGCATTCCTACTAGTCTCCACCACTTCCTCTGGCAGTTCATTCCATACATGTACCACCCTCAGAGGTAAGGACACTGTTACTGTACCACAAGATCTCGAATGAATCAATCACTCTCATTTCTATTTCAGTAAGATGCTTAACTCTGCATTCCTAATGCATGTTTGCATACTTTGGGATTCCTGTATTGCAGTGGTAGTGTCCCAACCTCTGAGCCAGGAGGCATGGATTAAAGTCCCACCTGCTCCAAACATGTAGATAACATTTCTGAACATGCTAATTAAAAAGTATCTTGAGAGATATTTTCAATCACCTCCAGAACAGATGGAATTTAAATTCAGGTCTTCTGGCCCACAGGTAGGGACACTACCACTGCACCACAAGATTCCTTAAAAATAGATATAGCTGGCTCGGTGTTTGTCACCTGGTTATTTGTCTCAGGTTGCATCCTAAACCAGGTTTTTCAGATAACGAGTGAGTACTCTTTCTCATCTCAGTACAGATTCAAAATTGCTATGTTTTCACTGTGGAATCTGCCACACTGAAGGTTTGAATTTCCTTCATCTGTGTTATTACTCAGTTGTATTAATTGATTGCAAGTCAAAATTTGTCGATTCAAAGGCAATCCATCGCCACATTGTCATCAGAATTTAGGATTATGAAGCTAAGCAGTTAACAGCAGGTCTGTCACCTTAGACCCTAGGGCTGAGTCATTATGTATACATGTAAAGCTTAATTTTTTAAATAAATAAGGTATTTTTACTCAATGTCGCTGTCTTTAAGTGCACAGATGCGCAAAGCAGTAGCAGGAATTACTTTCCAGCGTAGACAATCTTTCACTCTTAGTGTTATTTTCCTGCATTGTATCTTTGCCAGGTGGAAGTCATTCCTGATTGCTCTTAATTGCCTTTAAGTATTTCTTAAAGCAAAATGCCAAATATTTGCCATTTTGACATTTATGTAATTCTTAAAGGCATAAAGAACTTTCAAAGACCCGCTGTTCATTTACTGATCTTCTCTCATTTTGTAAATCTATTCTAATCCCCATTACTTGTAGACTATTGCATTCATCCTTACAATTCCATATTAAAAGCTAAGATGGACTCCACACATATATGTATATAACTAGCAAATAGTTCAAGCTAAATATTGGCAGAAGTTTGAGAACCAATCATCTGTTCTGAATGGGATACTGTATGGGAAGAAATACAGTTAACAGTGGACGAGAAGAGAAAATGTTTAAAATGGTTAGATTGAAAATTTATCTGTAAAGGTTTGAAATTTACCCAAACTTTCCATGAGAATACAGTCTCCTATGATTTCAAACGTACAATAGAACGTTTTCCATTTTTATTTGTATCAATCACTGTATTGAGACCTATCTTACAGAAAAGATCTACTCGGCAAGCAAAAGTCAGTGAAAGAACCAAAAATTGGAACAGAAATGTGGGTGTGACCACTGGTAAAAATAAACATTCAGAAACAAAGTCTCCTGAAGATTCTTGTATCACTTCAGGGACCAACTCACATCAATATGGAGACATTTCAGGCATGAGCCGTACTGATAGTATTTTCAAAGACTTGGATGATGGGCAACTGGATCAAGAGGAAGAAACACCTCAGGTTACCTGCATATAACATTGCACAGTTCAGTTTTGTATTGAAGACAACAGTATAAAGAAAGAAAAGCAGATTTTCTACAGTTTAACGTGATTGGTAGTAACTAATGTCTTTGCAAGATGTGACTTTTGATTTTGTTCTGTACGAAAGTGTGCTGCTGTTAAAATTTTTCTCTAATCCTACAGGAAAAAAAAGCATTAACAAATACTTCAGTTCTCAGGATCTTTGCTAACAGATTCAGGCTTCCTTAACAAAGCAGAACTGTTGATTACAATTTGCTATCAGAAAGAGCTTCACCTGATAATTTAAAATTACTTTGAACTTAGTTAGGAAAGCCATTCATAGGAAAGAATATCTACAGATATTTATATTTACTTTTAACTTTTCAAGTAATATCTTTCTTATTTTTTCCATTTGTATGATTATATGCTAATTTTTTTTAAATCATGTTGTTACTTCTTTCCTGTCATTTTCCTTTGCATACTCTTGGGATCAAGACAGTGCTATCTGCATGGTCAAAAGGAGTCATTCTTGAGGAATGTTCAGCTAAGGTAATGTTAGTTGTCCTGCTTGAACGGTAGGAAAATATAACTACTATATCTGTTTCTTTGGCATCAGCTATTTTCATTCTTCATGGGATTTGGACATCACAGACACTGCCAGTGCTTATTGTCCATCCCTAATTAGCCTAGAGAAGGTGGTGGCTTGTTGACTTCTTGAACTGCTGCAGGACAGGTGATGAATGTCTTCTCATTGATTTTTTTGTAGAGAGTTCCAGGACGTTGATCTGACAATAGTGAAAAAAAAGCAGTAAATTTCTGAGTCATTGTGGTCTTACAGTTGATACTTGTTCACGGGTGCCTTTTACTTTTATCATTCTAAATGCTAAAGATCACAGATTTGGAAAGTCTCAAAGTATCCTTGGGAAGTTGCTGCAGTGTAACTGCAAGCATGATGTACATGTTATGAAGGCATTACCAATCTCATTGACTGCTTTGTCCCAGATAGATTCTGGATCAGTGGTGCTGGAAGAGCACAGCAGTTCAGGCAGCATCCAACGAGCAGCGAAATCGACGTTTCTGGCAAAAGCCCTTCATTCCTGATGAAGGGCTTTTGCCCAAAACGTCGATTTCGCTGCTCGTTGGATGCTACCTGAACTGCTGTGCTCTTCCAGCACCACTGATCCAGAATCTGGTTTCCAGCATTTGCAGTCATTGTTTTTACCTTGTCCCAGATAGAGCCGAGCTGCTTGAATATTTTTGTAACTGCATTCATTCGGGAAGAGTAGAATACTTCATAGCATTCCTGTTTTGTTCTTGATGGAAAGCGTATTTTAATACTACCAGAGAGTAAGTTAGTCCAGCAGCCATAGTATTTATGTGGTTGGTCCATTTTTGTTTCTGGTGAATGGTGACTCCGAAGTGGAGTTTTGATAGTAATGATGCCAGTGAATCTCCAGGGAAGGTGGTTAAGACTTCGTCTTGTTGAAAATAGCCATTGTCTGGCACTTATGTCCCAGAGACGTTACTTTCCACTTAGCAGGATGAGTGTGAATATTGCCCAGGTCTTCTCAAATTCAGGCATAGACTGTTTCATTGTGGAGGAGTTGCAAATGAAACTAAACACTGAAGCTAAACTTATTGTTGGGATTGGTAATTTGTAATAATACACTGAAAGTTATTTAATGAGAATCAGTCTGGTACTGGTATCAATACAAAATTCTCTCAATTATCATATTTATTTCTTCAGCCCGTCAAGAGAATAAATTATGATCGAAAGGAATGATGTACTATTGTATCAACTTATGCGCAGAGTACAATTTCATTTCAGGTACTCGACTATATCATGCCCTCATTTTGGGTTACAAAGGAACTTTTCACTCATGATTCCACACAATGTTTCATAATCATAATCTAATTTAAAGAAAGAAATAGGATTCATTGCATTGGCCAGGGCAATCATCTCATTGTCACTTCTGGATATACCACATGGTTTAGTACCACATCAGAACTAATTGCATGACACTTAAGTAGGAGCCATCCTCTTATTGCATTCCCACCAGTTAACTAACTTTTTAGAAGAAAAATGAAAAGTGTTCATAGATCAATCAGGGTTCTCAAACCTGTTTTGTTTATGAAGGCCCCCTCCAATGGTATTAAAATAACCTATAGATCCCCTTAATGCAAATATTTTTGTATAAATGTTAGTTCCAAATTATACATATGAATTTATCAATTTCGTTTTAATTGCCTAATAATACTTTTTTTTATTGAGGCTTGTTTCAGATTTGTCTGGGACCTTCCTTTGCTGTCTCCCCTTCCATCCGCACCAACCATATATCTTTAGCTTCCTCCAGTCCCTACAATCTGCGAGGTCTTTGCACGTCTCCAATTCTAGCTTCTTGCACATGCTGGATTCTCAGCACTTCACCATGATTTCCATAACTTTGGCTGGTTAATCCCAAAGCTCTGGAATTCCTTCTCTGAGCCTGTCCAACCCTTTACCCTTCTCTCTTCCCTTAATTTCCTCCTTAATACCAACTTAATTCCTCCTTAATTATCAATATCTCCTTATATGATTCGATGTTAAATTTTGTTTGATACCACTAATGTGCTGCACCTTGGACATTTTAAAGGTGCTGTATAAATGCAAACCATTGTTACTGAGGATGAGTATTCCTGTGATTCTGCGGATTGTGCAAGAGAAGATTAGTTTTGTTACAGTAACCATGCTGTCCCAAAATAGATAAAATGATCTTTCTAAGACACCGATGAAGCATTAGTTATTTTGCAAATGTATTAAGTTTCTCTGTAATTGACAATATTACAAAACCTACCCTAAGAAATAACAGCATCTGTTTTTGTTCCACGTGTTTCTGCAGCTGAAACTTTCTCCTCAGCATATTACAGATTCATTTGAATTTCGCCAAGATTTTCTTCTGTTTTCCACTTGTACCCTGAGATCGCTGATCCTCACTGCTTTCTCTCTGTGAGATTTGGATGATTAAGTTCAAAGTTTTACTAGTTCCAGCTGGAGGGTCTACTAAACTACAGATAGCCATGTCAGAATGGCTCCCCAATGAAATACTGCTCCAGGAAGTTGATATGTTTTCCCAAAGGCCACCTGTTTAATGTAGATGGATCCGCTGCAGCAGCTGGAAGAAAGGGGCAGTTGAGCCAGAGGCCCTGTGGCTCAGAGAGGAAGCTGTGAGCAGTAAAGGCAGGAGGGGCATCTCCTCTCCGAGCTATCACCTTCACCCCCACCTCCATCCACCTCTTGCACTCTCAGCTACCTTCTCCCCAGCCCCACCACCTCCCACTTATCACATCATCCCCGAGGCTCCCAGCCTCATTCCTGATGAAGGGCTTTTGCCCGAAACATCGATTTTTTCCTTTCCTGTTCCTCGGATGCTGCCTGACCTGCTGTGCGTTTCCAGCACCACTCTAATCTTGACTCTTCTCTCCAGGTCTGCAGTACCCATTTCTGCCTAGTGTCAGGACCCTCCCTGCTGTTCCAAATCAGATGATAAACCTATAGATGGCTAATTAAGAAGCCATCCATGGTAAAATTACCCAAACCAGTGCTCATGTCCTGACCTGTTGATGTTCTAAAGCATGTGGTAAAATTCAGCCCAAAGTGACTTGTAAATCTGACCAATCTGATCCTTAGGAACACCTTAACAGAAGTCTGTTCCCACAACTTTGAATGGCCAGAAGTCCTGGTAAATCATCTTCTTCAGCAGCTCCTCAAGGGAAGAGTGACAGACTATGTGGCTAACATACTTCCCCTGGAAATCCTCAATGAGTTGGAAATTGGCCAATAAAACCAGCTGGAAGATAGAGTTTACAGCAATTATTTAAGTTGAAAGAATCTCATGTTCAAAACTGGCTTACTTGTTTTAATTTTTTTTCTAAATTTGCTTTCATTGTGACAAGGTGATGTTTTGATAGACCTCTTGAAATTTTCAGATCTAACTGCCTATGTACCCTAACTAAGTCATCTTCTAAGTACAGATGGAAATTTTGGGAATATAGGTTGACCACAGGCTGACTAACAATCGCTGTGTGGCAACTTTACATAAGGCCAGGTAGAAGACACAAAAATGGAGAAATTTACCATTATGTTCTGACGTAAGTAATTTTTTTAAAAATCTTTTGTAATGTTTTTAAAATTCCTTGCAGTCATTTTTAGTTGTTTTAGGTATGTACATGTATGCAGAAAATGTTAATTAGCACTGTTAAATTGTTGTCAGTTTTTAGCTGTTCCTCTTTCGAAACATAGTTAACTGGGTCTTACGGATATTAGTGCCAATCAGTTTGTTTGTTGAAAGACTGTAAAGCAAGAAAGTAGATGTTTTCGAAACATTTGATTGTGTGTTATTTGTCTGGTCTTAAAGAGTCTACTATGTAATTAATACCATATAAATTACGGGTAGTTGGGAACCAGTGATAAAGCTGATAAAGGGTTCAGATGATATGATCAAAATCCTGAAAATGAAATCACAACCTGACACTATTTTGAATATATATGCATTATGGTTTTAATGGAATTACAATAATACACTGCAGTATTTAGGTTCAATAAGGAATTTGATCTCATCGCTGCAGAGTGATATCCTCAAACAATTGATTATCAAAAGTATTAAATGGAAAAATCACTTTGCAGTTGATGAGCAAAATTATATTGTTATTACTCAAGTTATTAGGTCCATGTATTCTAAACATTATCTGAAGTTTTTTTTATTATATGCTATTGTATTGAGCTTAAGGTTGTATTATTTGCCCTGCTGTAGTATTTCTTAATGTAACTCGTTGTTTTCCATGTTATAATTTTATAGTGTGCTCTGTTTGTCTATTCAAAGCTGCAAAAGTGTATAATAGGTCCAAATAAATATTTGACACTTGTTTAAATCTTCAAATAGAAGTAATAAAGAACAAAAATTAGAACTCCATAAAGTCATGTGAAATATTGCGATGAATAGGTACTACTCAACATACCTTTTACAATTACTACATTTAAAAAAAGAAGTCCACAAAATAATATTGAATATACATGTGCTAACGTTTCTGAATAATTTCAAGACAATTTATATTTTCATTCACACTTCAAGCATAGAAATAATACAACACAAAGACTTGACTTCTGAAATAAAAATCAAAAACAGCTAGAAACACTCAGGAGAAAGAAATAGAGTTAATTAGCAGAGTATTTCAGGGACTTGAACAACTTAGGCTATGGTGAGATATGTAGCTGAAATTTGTATGAAGTTCCATAAGGCCTATCTCAACATCAGCAACGTCTCGCTGTATCTTTTACACATTTACAAGACAGCAAGAAGAGTTCCTTGCTAGACAGTGGCAAGATGCCAATTAAAGGGGATTAAAGCTTGTCAAATGCCTTATTAAAAGCACATCTTAGTTCATTAATATTCAGTTTCCTAACTTAGAAAAAGTGCCGAACAATTGAGTTGTTGAAAATTCTTGATGTGGACATCAGAGCAACACAGTGGCTCAGTGGTTAGCACTGCTGCCTCACAATATCAAGGCCCCAGGTTCAATTCCAGTCCCGGGCGACTGTGTGAAATTTGCACTGTGTGGGTTTCCTCTGGGTGCTCCAGTTTCCTCTCAGAGTCCAAAGTGGGACTAGATTAGGTTGGGATATCTTGTCAGCATGGATGGGTTGGATCTGAAAGGTCTGTTTCCATGCTGTACATCTCTGTGACTATGTGTGGGCCAGATGAATTGGCCATGCTAAACTGTCCATAGTGTTAGATGCATTAGTCAGTGGGAAATGGGTGTAGGTGGATTACTCTTCGGAGGGTCGGTGTGGACTGGTTGGGCCAAAGGGCCTGTTTCCACACTGTACTAATCTAATCTAATCTGAGCACTACAGGTTGCAAACAGCCTCCATGTTGCTCATCACCAAACAGCATCTCAAGGTAAGATCATCTGGAACTAACTGCATTCATCCTTCATCCATGGATATACATATCAACATCTAAGATTACAAAGGGATCTTGATCGTCATGTTGAGATTTTACAAGTCATTGGTGAGACCTATTCTGTTGTACTTCGTGAAATTCTGGGGTCACTTTGTTATAGGAAGGATATTATTGAACTGGAGAGGTTTCAGAAAAGATTTAACAAGATGCCAGGAATGGAGGATTTGAGTTATAAAAATAGGCTGGATAGGTGGGACTTTTTTCACTGGAACTTAAGATGTTGAGGGTGATTTAGAGGTTTTGTACAATCATGAAGGGCATAAATAGAGTGAATAGCAAAGGTCTTTTCCGAGGTGGTGGGGGATCAAATGTAGGGGGCATATTTTTAAGGTGCAAGGAGAAAAGACAAGGAGCAACTTTTTTGGAGAGATTGTTAGTATGTGGAATCAACTGCCAGAAGAAGTGATGGATGTAGGTACATTTATAACGTTTAAAAGACATTTGGATAAGTATATGAAGACGGAAGGTTTGGAGCAATATAGGCTGTATGCCAGCAAATGGAACAAATTTAATTTGGGAACATAGTCGGCAGGACTAGTTGGACCAAAGGGTCTGTTCCCGTGCTGCATGACTATGATTAAGATTTTATGAATTAGATTGAACTGCAAGAGGCTACTAAATTGGAACATACAAATTAACATTGAAGCTTTATGCATAAATCGTACAAACCACTTTGGGCTAAAAGATTTACTATTAAAACCACATCCAAAACTTTCTTTCTGAGCTGCACCACTCTACTATTACCTTTGCAAGAATAATATTTTGCTACTTCCCTAATAATTGAATGTCACAAGGTGAATTTAGTTGCACAGTAGTTATGTACTGTGTTTGTCACAGAATGCCAATTCTCATTTATTATATTTTTTATGTTATCTTTTTAACAACAATTTATCTTTTTAATAAGTGTAAATTATTGATAACTCTATGGCACTGAAAATTAGCTCATACTATCTCAATCCTTATGATATTAATTATTTGAGATTCTAAAGTAAGAAAAATGCATTCCTTTCTGTCCTTTTGTCTTTCTCTTCCTAATTTGTCCTTGATTTGCATGTTCCATATTCTTCTCATTCCTTCTGCTGTTTATTTCTCAGTTCTTCAATCTGATTGGTTAAAGAGATGTGTCTTTCTGTGCTCAATTCACTCAGCTCCAAGGTGATTAATCCATTTCTTGTGATGTGCTGTTATCAGTAATTTCAGCAGCTTGTCACTCAAACAATGTTTACAGTTAAACCAGTCTCTAGGAGCTGGAGAAGGCCATTTTATCCTTTAAACCTGCTCAAGTATTCAACAAGATCATGGGTGATTTTCAAGCCCAATTCAACTTTCTTCCACTGTCCCCATAATCCTTCATTACGTTAGTACCCAGGAACCTATTGGCCTATTAATCTTGAGCATACATGATGATGGATCTGTGCTAAAAATTTACAGATTCACAACTCTTTGAGTAAAAACATTTTTTCCTTATCTTAATCCTAAATGGGTAAACTTTAATTTTGAGACTGTGCCTCTGTGTTCTAGATTCCTCAACCTGGGGAAGCGCACTCAGCCTCCACCTTGTCAAGAACTTGTCTGGATGGCTACAGTGCCAACAAACTCTAAACACTTGACACCATGCAGGACAAAGCAGACCACTTGATTAGCACTACATCCACAAGCAACTACCCTTTGCACCACCAATGCTCAGTATCAGTAGTATGTACTACCTACAAGATGCACTACAGAAATTCACCAAAGATCCCCAGACTGCATCTTCCAAACACACCACCATTTCCATCTAGAAGGACAAGGGCAGCAGATGCATGGGAGCACTACCACCTTCACAAGTTCCCCACCAAGCGACTCACCATCCTGACTTGGAAATATATCGCTATACCTTCACAGTCACTGGGTCAAAATCCTGGAATTCCATCCTTAATGGCATAGTGAGTCAACCCACAGCCGGTGGTCTGTGGCAGTTCAAGAAAGCAGCTCACCACCACATTCACAAAGGCAACTAGGGACAGGCAATAAATGTTGGCCAGCCAGTAATGCCCACATCCCACTAATGAATTTTAAAAAACTTTAAAGTGCTCACTATGTCTACATGTTAGTTATATGATTCATGTACAAGGAGATCCAGGTACCTCTAAATGCAAATGTTTCCCAGTTTCTCTCTGTTCAATAAAAATTATAATTTAATATTTCCTCCCACAGTGAATAACTTCACATTTCACTACACTTATTCTCTTCGCCATGTTCTTCACTATTTATCCAATCTATCTGCGTGCTGCAGCAGCCTCTTTGTATTCTCCTCATTGCTTATTTTCCCAGCAAGCTGGGATATGCTACATTATTATAGTTTGCAAATAGCTCAGGTGCAGTACAGATCACAGTACAGGTGAATATTGATAAAGAATGAGGATATTTGATATTTTCTTTTACTGTTAGATTACAGTAATGAAAAGGAAGGTGAGTTGGAGAGTTGAAGTGATAGAGTACTTCTTGTTTCCAGGGATTCAAATTGTGGTCAGCATGTGTACATAGATGGAAGTATTTAGTTTTCTTTGAAAAAGGCTGTCAGCTTTAAGAAGAAATTTGGCTTTTTCCCTCTGGAACAGGCATCTTAAAATTTATGGTAATGGGAAAAATAATATGGAATATTACACTAAATTAGAATAAAGTATTTTGTTCAAAGTAGTAAAATGTAATTTTCAGGTTAATATTTGGAAGTTCAGGTACTTCTTTGCATCTATCTTTCAGGTTTTCCAGCCAATAGTAGAGTGTGGATGTGATAATGAACCTTATTCATTGGCAGATGAGAAGAAGAGAGCTGTCAATCAAACTGAGCAACTGTGACTGGAGTTCACTGAAGTAGTGAGCAACAGCAGCGTGATCCCTATTACTGAACACATTCCACATTGAACACATGATGAGTGGAATAACATTTCCAGTTACTAACTCCCATATTCTGACTTCCCCAGCCATTCTCCTGTATACATCAACGTGGCTCAGAGCTCCTCTTATACCTGTCTCTTGAGGCAGCTTCTCACTTTACCATCTGAACAGTCAAAATTCATGCTTACACTCATTAACGTGTCTCATTCAATTCAATAATTTCAACTTCTCCACATGTCCCACTTCTCTCACACACTTTCTGCTTTCTCTTGGCGCAGAAGAGAGTACACAAGTGTAGAGGGAAGGTGTGAATTCTGCAGTCATTGCCTCACCAACCATTATGAAGCAGGTGGTCTTGACATTTGCAGGGTAGCGGACTGCATATTATAGATAATGGATGATGATCGGTGTTCCCACATACCAGTAACAGCATTAGATATTGGAACAGCAACAAAAAACATGTTTGATTACGTCAGTATTTCCAGAAACAAGTCATACTCTTCAAGAGATTGGAGGATTTCAACTGTAATGAGTGCCATGATGTTTCACGCATTTGCACCTCCATGGAAAGAGTGGCCATTTGCATTGAGAGTCAGATGAACTAGACCATAGAGAGCATACTGCACCAAGCCATACTACACTCAGCCTTTCACTTTACACCAGATATTGGAAATGCTTGTCTTTAGGACTCAGCACCTCACTGAGGTGCAACAAATTGTTCTCCACCTCTTGGCTAGCAGTGACGTACAGGTGAACCATGATGGGGAAGATGGAGAAAGGGTACATGACAGTGGGGACCCTTCTCAAGAAGTTCCCACTTTTCACCTTGGCCTCTCCCCTTCCTTCAGAGCCGTACATGTTGCCCACTGCCTTGGTGACCAGTTGCACAAGGTTGCCCACTGCTTTGGTTCCTACCTCTCTGCCCACTACTTTAAACTCTCCAGAGTAGCAGTAGCAGACCTCTCTGCCGAGATATTGGTGCAACCCGTCCTTCCTTTACACTTTCTCTGGAAAACATCCCAATGATCCACATACCAGAAGTCTCCCTCCTAGACCAACTCTTCAACCACATATTTAACTGTACTATCTTCCTATTCCTCACCTCACAGGTAAGCGGCACAGGAAGTATTCCCAAGATTACAAGCAGAAGTCCTGCTTTACAACTTTCCATCTAACTCCCTGAATTCCCTTTTCAGGACCTCATCTCTCTTTCTGCCTGTTGTTGGAATATGGACTACAGCCTTTGGTTGTACATCCTCCTCCTTCAGAATTAAATGTGCCTCGCTCAGAGGCATCTTTGACCCTGGCACCAGGGAACAACACACCATCCTGAAATGCCACAGCCACAGAAATGCTTATCAGTGCCCTAAACTCTAGAGCATCCTGTCACTACTGCTTGCCCAGACTTCAACCCTCCCTGTTGTACAACTATACCAGTCATGGTACCATTGATCTGGCTGCTACTGCTGCTTTCCACTGAAAGGCCATTTCCCCTCCCACCACCACCCCCACCCCCCCACCCCCGCCAAACACCCACGACCCTTAACAGTATCCAAAATGGTTTACCTGTTCAGAAGGGGCTCACCTTCCTGGTGGTCACCCAACTCTTCTCTGTCTGTCTAGCTCGTACTGGTGGTGTGACCAGCTTGCTAACTGTGCTATCCATGACATTCTCAGCCTCATGGTTGCTCCATAGTGAGTCCAAGCGCAACTCAATTCTCTCCAAATTAGGAGTTGCTGTTGAACACACTTCCTGCATATGAGGTCACTGTGTAGACTGGAAGTGTCCCTGATTTCCCACATATTGCAGGAGGAGCATTCCACAGGGCTGAGTTCTCCTGCCATTTCAAATCTTATCAACTACAGGCAATAATTCAGGACCTGATTACATAACCTAATCCACTAGTCACCTAATTCGGGTCTTTCACACCTTCTCTCTAACCCTAACAAACTACAACTACAAAAAGTCCTTTATCTCACTTCAGACACTAATCAGTCTGCAAAGTTCATTCTTGAGCAGCCAAGTCTATGCTAATTTTTGATTCATGTTGACACCTCCAGACTTCTGCCTCTAGATTCAGCTCCACGTTCACTCTGACTGACCCCACTCCTCAACTATTTATCCTGCTGCCGCTGTTCACCCTGAGATTGACTTTCCTTTGCACTATTGCTGTTTAATCCAGGCCCCAGTCCTTAGGTATTTATCCCACGCTGCTGTCCCTGTTCATCCCCAGGTTTGTTCTCTTGCTGCTGCTCGGACTGACCTCATTTCCCTCTCTCTCTCTCTCTGTCTTTGAAACTCAAGTTTAAGGATTTTTGTTTCTTTCTTGAACTTGATTTGCAATGATTCCTGGTCAGTTAAATTTTTTGGATTACTTGTTCTTTTCATTGAGTTTCAGATGCTGAACCAATGCTTCAAAACTCTTTAGCATTCCCTTTTAAATCTATTTCCAACTTTTCTGCTATAAACTTTAAATTAACTTTTGTTGATTGTTGAAAGGCATTCAAAGATAAAATCATTGGATCCCTGCAATGCAAGAAGAGGCCAACTTGGCCCATCAAGTGTGCACGAACCCCCCTCCCCCCCGGGCCCCAGTAGATCCCACCCAACCTGTACTTACCACAGCCAATCCACCTAACCTACACATCTTTGAACTGTGGGACGAAATTGGAGCACCCAGCAGAAACCCACACAGACAGTCACCCAAAGCTGGAATTGAACATGAGGCAGCAGTGCTGAACACTGAGCCACCATGCTACCCACAGTGCTACGTTCTCTCAAATAATGCTTCAGAAAGACAAAGCCAGTTTATTTTTCCAATCAATATGGTAAAAGACACTATGAAATTGTGTTCTTTTAACTTCCTGGCAATTTGCCAGAATTTATGTCAAATTTATACATGACAATTATTTGGAATATTGGGCAGAATTTGCCCATCTTAAATTAGTGTTTAGTGAAGGGAGATTGAAGGCTTGAACCATCTATTATTTTTGAAATTGTGCCCTGTACCCCCAAATCCAAGTATTAGAAATTCAAGCGATTGTACTACTGAGTGACTTGAAAGGATATGCAGGAGCTGTTCTAGCCATGGTCATTCTTTCCTCATGTTTCAATTATTCAATTAGTGCTATAAGAAAACAAAAGTAAAAGTTTTATAAAGATCTACTATTTGTCTGTGCAAATTCCTCATGTCTTCTTTAGATGGCACATTTCAGCCAATCTACATAGTATTTGTGATAAACTCAGCTCAAGGATTTAACTTCACAGTGATATATGATCTCCAAGGCCAGGGAGAAAAATATCTCTTTTTGGCTATCAGTACTATGTAACATATCACTCTTAGCACAATAGTTACTATCTTACATTGTAAGGTCAATAACACTTAAATGAATCAAACATTAAATAAATCAGTGCAATTGAGTAATCCCAACATGGAGGCATTTAATTGCACCACTTTCCTCTCACCCTTTTTCATCTCTTGCCAAAAATGTTATCTTCAGTTGAAGAATACCGGTAACAAAAATGGAATATGTTGATGGCAGTTTGGACTGAAATCACAAGTAACTGCAGTTAAGGTATAAACTTGATTGACCAGAATCAAAAACAAGAATTGCATTTATACACCAACTTAATGACTTCAGAATGTCTCAGTGCATGACATAATTGATTTGAACTGTAGTCACCTACTGCAACATAGGAAACAAAGCAGCCTGTTGCAGATAAAAAATGTCTCTCAAACAGCAATGTAATGATCCAATAATCTATTTATTGTAGTGATATTTGTTGAGGAATCATTATTGACCAGGAGTCACCATCCTAACTACTAGCCATACCCAACTGTTCTTCCAATTGTGCAACAGATCTTCCATTTAGTAGGGGAAAATGAAGGTCACAGCTTGACTCAGTCTCAAGTAAAAGTCAGCAACTCTCTTGGCTTAGCCCTAAATTATTAGCACTACACTCAAATGGTGGTCTAAATTCAGGTTCAAGCCTTTTGTGTTTAACAAACCCATAGTCTTCAAGCTCAAATGCAAGAGTGCTACCACTGAGCCACAGATAACATGCTGAATGATAGAATTATAAGAAAGATGGACAGTTTTGGAGAAGGTCAGAGCTAAGACAGTAGTTGCAATGAGGATTTTTTTTTGCCAGTTAACAACAGAAGGTTTGGAAAAGAGGGTAAGCATCTGCTGTGAAAGAAATATAATATCAGCAGTGATGAAAGCAAGAGAGGAACATTGCATGGTCAGCATCACATATTATAGAGAAGGTAAACTCAGAACTTGAGGACACAGGAAGGAAAGATGCTGATTCAGATCATAGGCTTGGTTAAACTTGATTTGGTTGCTGAGGGCAAGGACAGATAGTAGCAAAATCCATCATTCAGTTACTGTCCATTAGAACTTACCATGTTCTCTCTCCTCTAATGTTTACTGCCCTTTTATATACACTCCTTCCAAGTGACACTCTCTAACCCAGTTTGATGGTCACTCCCTTGACCTTGTCATTTCATGCAGTCCTGCTAGTCCTATCATAGCCCATCTGTAATTAATATCTCTGATCACTTCCTTACACTCAACATTCACATCCTCTCCATACCTCAAAACCAACCTCCTTCCATATTTGTATTTAGAAAAATCTATCTTCCAATTCACCTACAACTGCAATTTCAAAATCTGAAACATCAAGACTTTGGCTCTCCATTAACATTTCTGCAACTACTGATTTAACTGCACAATCATCCTCACCTTTGATGCCCAAGTCAGTGGTAAACCATTTGCTCTTTCACCATGGCTGGTCCCTCAAAATGGCCCATATCTGTAAATCCAAGAGACACCACTAAAATAGCAGATAATTGGTTTAGCCATCATTTCCAGATCAAGTTGGATCACTTTAACACTTCTGGTCCTCATTTGCCTGTTAAACTTTGTCTGTATTCCTGGATCATTCTGAGAAACTAAGACAGATTTCAGTTTCTTTTCTGACTGCAAACTGTCTTCAAACCCTCTTCCAATTATCAATTCATCTCCAACCTGATTTCCTTCTGAAGTCCTTGAAGTCAAATGCATTCCAAATATTTTGATTGCTCCAATTAGGTTTCCACCCCTTCTGCAACCTCGGACATCACACTCCTCTAACACCTCTGCCACACAGCAGCCTGAAACTGTTCTCTAATGATTCAAATTTTTAACGGAATATAACCAGAGAATCATTTGAAATGGAAAACCGGAAGAACTGCAGATTCTGAAAATCAAACAAAACCAGAAATTGCTGAAAAAAAAAACTCAAGGTGTGGCACCTGTGGAGAGAAAGCAGTTAAGTTTGTATCCAGTGACCCTTCAGTTGAACTGAAAAGAGTTCAGAATATGGGTCAATGAAGCGGAAATGTTAACTCTCTCTCCACAGAGAGACTTGCCTAGTTTTTTTCCAGCAGTTTCTGGTTTTGGTTATCATTTGAAATGGCTTCTCTTCCTGCTTTAACATTATCTCTCGTTTTTTTTTTAAATATCTATCTTAGACAACCCCACCTCTCATTTCTCATCCACATGATCTTTATCCCAACTAAAGCCAAAGCATTTATTTTTACATGTATCATGACAAACCCAGCTCTATTAACACACTTCAATTGTTGCTATATTATCAAACTGATTATCTATCATCCAGTTAGTGAGCACAGTAATACAGGGACAGGACTTAACTTGCATTAAGATGTAAGTAGCAGGTAAGCAGCAGTGATATCATTGGACAAGTAATCCAGACCACTGAGTTAATTTTCTGGGAAATCCCACCATAACAGTTGGCGAAATTTGAATTCATCAAGGGCTGTTGCAGTAGTGCTAGGAAGGGAGGAAGAGAGCTTCTTCAAGGAAGGCATCCTTGCAAGAGGATTCGCAGTACGTTAAAAACCTTCGAGGAGAAAGTGAGCATCTGCAGTCCTTACTTTGTCCCTGTTGTAGTAATGCCCCTATCTCTGGTCCCACAGACCTGGCTTCAAACATGTCATGAACATATCCAAAAAGGTAAATGCACTACACCTCTTCACCTCACTTTCCTTCTTTGAGACACTCTTCAAAACTTTCCTCTTTGTTCGATTGTTCATTTAATCTCATGTAACTTGGTGTCCTATTTTTCCTAAAGCACCTTTTTAAACTTTGTCCAGCCAGTCCAACATTGGCACCTCCACATCATCCTTAGAAGGAAACAAGGGTGGAAGGGAGCTGGGAGCAATTAGTAAAAGCAGCAAACAGATGTTCTCATCTGTAATTTGAAATGATGGAAACAGATCACAAGACAACACAAAGAACTGCTTTTAAACAAGATTGAGAATAGGAAGGGAAAATAGCAATTTGAGATTGTGATTATTGGTGTTTTTGATGACGTCAAGGCTGAGGGATGTAAGGAATATCTTATATTTAAGGTCATCTTAGATGGGCATTACAGAATGAGGATTTTAAAACTGAATAATATAAGCTTTATGATAAAGAAAACTCCTCCCTTAGAATGTACTGAAATATTTAAATGTGCATTTTATGCAAAAGTGAACTAGTATTTCTGCAAGTTACTGTAGACACGGTAACCATCTTTGTAGCATTTTACAAATGTCCAAGGCATATTTATCAAGTAATTTTACTGCCAACCTTTCAAAAAAGTTGGTTTTCAAAGCAAAATGAATCACTTCTGCAACAAGTTCACTTGTTTATATTCATAATTTTATATTTATTAATTAAAAATTCTAGTAAATTATCAATGAGATCAATCACAGTAAAACAAAGTAGTATGTTTAACATTGATTTTATTGTACCAAAGCTCAAAAAAATGGTATATACAGGCTGAGACAAAAGGACAGCAACTTCATGGAATGGCCAGTTTCTTAAAACTGAAAGCAACATCCAATATTCATGCTGTATATTTTCCAAGAATATCTCCATCTCTAAACAAGTAGTAATCCTAAGGAAGAAGAAAAAAAAAATCATTTGAGAAAAGAACATCTAAACTCATTCAAAAGAATTACTAACATAGTAGTACCAACCTTATCATCCAAGACAACCTTAGTCCCTCCATATTCTGGGAGTAGAACAGTTTCACCAACTTTTACATTAACTGGGTGGATGTCACCATTCTGAAATGAAAATGCAAATTATCCACAAATTAATGTTTGTCCTATACCTGTACTGTCGGAGCTTATAATGCACCCACACTCACTACAAATTCATAGATAAGGAAGAAAGTACAAGAGAAAGTATTGAATTTGGCTTTCTAATTGCATTTAACTTAAAAACAGCAGTCCACCTTGGAATCCATTGGGTCAGAATTTGTTAATGTAAGATCACAAGCGTTTTCTTGCTCAGGATTTTACTTTCTGAAGACTACCTTTATTCGGCTGCCAGGTCCAATCGCGACAACTGTTGCTTGAAGCACTTTGCCTTGGGATTTTTCTGGAAGCATGATGCCCCCTTTTGTTACCTTCTCTGCTGCAACCTTTTCCACCAAAACACGGTCAAAAAGGGGCAGAAACTTTTTGAATGCTTGTCCTGCCTGTTAAAATAAAACATTTTGGTAACCTATTAACAGACAGGTTACAAGCCACATATCGCAAGCTTTACCATTTCTGAGATCTACAAATAGAGGTCATTCCGAATGAATGATGAGAGGCAAAGTGACTTCTGAATTTTTTTTTGTTTCAAAAGAACTAGATAAATATTCTCAGACTATTAGCTTTGCTTTCACAGCTAATATTAACGTATATACTGGGCAAAAGTGAGGACTGTAAATGCTGGAGATTAAAGTCGAGCGTGTGGTGCTAGAAAAGCACAGCAGGTCAGGCAGCATTCGAGGAGCGGGAGAATCGACGTTTCGGGCAAAAGCCCTTCATCAGAGTGTACATACAGTTGGCTTCTAAATATAACACCATTAAAAATAAAGCGTGGTCGAAATGTTCGAACTTTTATAACACAACGTATTACCTTTAAAAAGGTGTAAAACATCGCCTGAAGTAGTAATTAATGAAAAATTGTATTTCTCAAAATAAATTTTGACGACATTTAAAAACTAAGCTCATTTGACCTTGAAAGTGTCACCCACGTCAAACCTAAAATCTTTAAGTTGCATATAAGCGATTTGAATCATTCGTTTCTACCCAAATATCCGTGTGGTTACATAGTAATAAATACGTGTCAAGTTCTTCAATCGACAAGACTTTTGTTACTAATTGATTTGTAACACCGACACAGATCACAAGCACATTGTCCGTCTATTCATTCATTCATCAGGATTGTAACCAGTCTGTGGCCTGGCGAACCTTTTCCCTTCTGGAAGAGGAATATTTCAAAAGGATCATGTTGTGTTTGCACTGAGCTTATGAAACAGGCAAAATCACTTTGTATCCTCCAGACACTTAAGTTAATTTAAAACTGCTCAATTTACCATTTTAACATTAAAACGTCACAAAATTAATAATCAAGAACAGAACATACATTACTTTATTCTTCTCATTCAGTCTACTATAAAGTAAAATAAAAGCTTACCATGCCTGCTACCCCTTCTAGAAAACGTTGGAACTGAGACAGGTCCCTGCTGCAGCAACTATGGCAGCCTCCCCACGTGAGGAAAAACCTTCGAACCCGGAGACATAACCTCGAACGTCAGAAGAACGTTACATTTCAGGGACACTTTCAAAACGTGAAATCCATGCCTGAGCAATACTTTGACAGCAGTTTATACTCACAAACACCCAAAGGAGCTTTAATTTTAATTTTAGAGAACAATTTTTTTTAAAAAATTATTGCACAATAGAACTGTGCACTTTGACCCAGCCCACGCAAGCGTCTGGAAGTTTCTGGAATCTGAACCCCTGAAGCTGTATGTGAGCTGCTCTGAGTGCCTTCTTTTAGTGATAAGTTCGTACTGAATCGCATAATTGTGTTTTCAATTATGTTATAACATCCGTTGATGGTAGTAAGTAGTTGGTTATTTGTCTGTCAAAGAATTTTAGTAGCCGTACTTGAGAGTATTGTTGGTGTTAAAGTATCCAGGTTAAGGGGTGAGTAGAGGCTTCTCCCCGCTGCAAACCCACGTGCTCTCCGAGAGAGACTCGGGTTTAGTCCCGGTAGTTGTGCAGTTTGTTCGGAGCTGTAGAAATCGGCTGAAGCAAGGGTTTTCACTGTTGTATTAGCTACTCGTTCCAAAGTAAATAAGTCAGTAAGTAGTATTACATGGAAATCGGTTTGGTTCGTAAATGTTTGAAAAATTTTGCAAACTACATGCGTTTTCGTTTATGTAATGAAGCTATTCAATGAATGAAATCTAGAAATCAGAGTTCCAACGTTGGCTATCTCATTTCAGACGGACTGGTAATTGCATATTGTTTTTACAGACCTAGGGTGTCTCGGTCCAACTTGAGGTGTATTCTTAGTGACTTTGTTTTTGCATTCCCGATTATTTTGTGGATTGTTGCAGTACTTTAATTTGACCTTGTGACGTGTGTCCCCTGGCGACATGTGGGGAGGCCCACGTTACCGACAACCTCCCTTTTGTTTTTAATTAACGTATAGTTTTAAAGGTTGATCAATATTATTTCTTTTCTGTAGATAATGCTACGTTTGCCAACTGTTCTGCGCCAGGTAAGACCTGTATCCCGTCTACTTGCACCTCATCTCACACGGGCTTATGCCAAAGATGTGAAATTCGGATCCGAAGCTCGGGCTATGATGCTGAAAGGGGTTGATCTTCTAGCCGATGCTGTGGCTGTAACCATGGGACCAAAGGTGGGTCAGCGTCTACTCTGAGTAGTCTTTGCAGCATAAGGGGGGTGCATTTTGTTGATTTATACCAAATTAATAGTAAAACTATTTGCTGAATTGTTTTTGAACGTATACTTTACCTTACAAAGAATTAGGATTATTAATACTTAGTGAAAGGTACTTGAGAACCTTCAAGTATTTATAGCCACAATTTGAAGCTGCAAATTGTTATATTCTTTAATATAATCAGCATGAGCTCCCCTCCACAAGATTAATGGGTAGTGATTTATACTTTAACAATAACCAAAGTTGCAACTAGGCCTTGATGCAGTGAACCTTTTTGGGTCTGCTGTTTGGTGACTTGCATGGAAAATTCATGTCTCTGAACCAAGCCGAGAAGTCCATATGTCAATTCAACAGTTTGTTCATTTCATTTAATATCTCTTTAACAGTGGACAAACTTGGCTCATTCTTTGAGAAAAACGAACTCTCATCTTGAAGTTAGATTTTATTCAAAAGGAAAACTAAATGATGTGTATATGTCCCAGTAGCATGCAGCTTATTAGGAACTAGGTTGGAGCGACTACCTACCTCCCTTCAAGCCCCCAAGAAAAATGAATTTTTATTTGCATTATGGACCCAGCACATCTGGTTATGCTTGCAATGTTAACTTCTGACATTGGCGAAGCCAGCAATTTCCACAAGGTCTCTGTTTGGTCTCATAGCTAAAATCAGAATTACACTCTTAAAATACTAATTCCTTAGGTTCTGAAAGTCAACTGCAACAGAGTTTGAGGTTGCATGTCACTACTGTTTAATAAACCATTAGCATTCTTAACTCTACCTGCTTGAAAACTCTGCGAACATTGCTCCCACTTGTTTCATTATTAACCATAATACAAAGTGTAGGCAATTTCTTGCAAAAGATTAATTTTTTTTATCCTCTAGCTGTATACCCAGTAAGATGGTATCCACTATGCTTGTTAGCTTGGGTGCATTTTCATTATACTGATCTTCAGAAGGTCCTCATGGATTTATTGAACACTAAAATAGTTATTCATTGGTAGTGGCATATAAGAATTCTTGCAAAGGTTTGACATCACCCAAGACAGCAAAAAGGTGATTTTGGGATTGTATCCAGCCTTTCACATCCATTTGCCATGATATTTCTCCAGTTCCTGATCTATTGATCTACTCAACTGCACACTCAACTCTAACTTTGTTCTGGTTTTCAATAACTAATTTCTCTCCCTGGCTTTTCCTTGGATGGCTTAACCTGCCATCACAGATTTGGTTGGTTAAAAACTCTTACCTGATTAAGAGTGCTCGCTGTTGCAGTTTCATCTTAGAATGCAAAGGTAACATCCTGTGCTTTTTCTCTTGCATACCATTTTCTTGAAGCCATCTCCATGCCTCATCTCCAAGAGTGAGGACCTCTTGGACTTTGTCAAAGATTGACAGAACTTGATCAGTTGACTTTGTCATGTCCCTTCCCTCTGGCTGAATGTCAACAGCATGGGTTCGATTGCCAAAGTTACCACAAAGGACTGTACTTTTCCCCTTGCTTGAGGCATGGTGACCCTTGGGTTAAACTCTCCACCAGTCGTCTCTATCTCTCCTGCGTGCAGCCCAATAATCTAGTAAGATATAGTGATTTTACCTTGACATCTGACTGAACATGCTTCAGTTTTTTTTATCCATCCTGGCCCTGAATGTTTTTGTAGTTTCTCTCTGTTGCTGACGTTATTTTGTCAAGGAGATCCATCTCCTTTTACACCTTGAAACTTATTTCTAATAATAGCTAATGACCCAGCTTTCTTCCCTGGCCTCCATATTAGCAAATATTGTTAATAATTCCTTTTTGGGTGTTGTCCCCCTCTGAAATCACTCCTCTCCCTTTGACATCGCAACCTTTTTTTTTGTAAAATGCTGTCCTATCTCTAAATTACGATTTAAGTCAAAAATCTCAGACAGCAGATTGTAGTCCAGCAGGTTTATCTGGAAGTACTAGCTTTTGGAACACTGGTCGTTCATCAGGTAGCTAATGGGACAGGATCATGGGACACAGAATTTATAGTAAATTTTACTATACTATAAAGTGTGTCCTATGATCCTATCCCACTAGCTGCGAGATGAACGACCAGTTGGACTAAACCTGGTGTCTTTTTTAAACTTTATCCACCCCAGGTCAACATTGACTCATCCACAGCAATCACAGTTGCTTGACCAGTGGTTGTGCCTTGTTTACCTCAGTCCCTAAAACACCAAATTCCCTTCCTGAATTTCTCTACCTCTCTACTTCACTTTCCCCCTTTTTAAGAATATTATTAAAGCCAATGTTTTGAATCAGACTTTTAGACATCTACTTCTGCGGCTAATCTTTGTTTGGTAACACTCCTGTGAAGTGCCTGAGGAACATTTCTTCATGTTAAAGACAGGTCTATTGTTCTCTTTAAAAAGAGAAACACGGTTTTGTTGAGAATCTGTAGGACAATCTCTACCTCATTTTGTGCAATTTTCTGTGAAAATACTTCAACATTGTCCACTACAATGGACAAGCTTTCTCAACGTGAAAGCACAATCTTTCTGTACTTGACCTACTCTGCAGGATAGATCTATCTTCTATGTTGTGCTTGACTTCTATGTTCAGATCTTCAGTTTTCCGGTATCCCCACAGATCAGAAAAGATTTCCAACATCAAGGAATAAAAATTGTCCAAAAAAACCAGGTATAGTAATGACAGCTGAGTTTCCTATTTCATGGACAATAGATAAGTTTGTAGTCAAATCTCACTTAAGTTCCCTTGGGAAAAATGTCTGAGTATCCAAAGTTATGAAAGATTTCAACACCATGTTTATCAGAAAGCATTCCATTACTTAGAAACCAGTGTGTTCATGATGGCTTGATGGTATCAAGAATGTGTGTACTTTTTCTCCAGTATTGCTTTAGAGCAGTTACCAATTTTGGTCATTGGGAACTAGCCATTTAAAGTTACTTCTAACTAAGACTTTTTTTTTGCAAGGTCTGGGAAGACTGAAAGTGTCTGAAGCCATACAGTGTGATAGCGGGAATTGCTGTCTCCATGGTATTGGGACAACAGAATACAATGAATTTCTATTACTTATATAACAAACAGTAATGGCTTAATGTTTATTTTTATCTAGGGCCGAACAGTTATTCTGGAACAGAGTTGGGGGAGTCCTAAAGTGACAAAAGATGGAGTAACAGTAGCTAAAGCAATAGATTTAAAAGATAAGTACCAAAATATTGGTGCTAAGCTAGTACAAGATGTTGCCAACAATACAAATGAAGAGGCAGGTGATGGAACCACCACAGCAACTGTTCTTGCAAGAGCCATTGCCAAAGAGGGATTTGAAAAGATCAGTAAAGGAGCTAATCCAGTGGAGATAAGACGAGGTTAGTTTTTGGTTTGTTTTTGTATTAAATAACAAATGACTAGCAAAGTGTGCATTTTTCAAATGGCAGATTACCATACTTGCAAATAAGTATTGTTAATATTGCACATTAAAATTTATATTTGATGAGGTTTTGTCTCTGAATCGCTATGCTTACCTTGACAGTGAAATGAACTGTCTGATTTTTTTTTGTTTTTCCACACCAGTAGCTGACTTAACTAAACACAAAAGGCATGGTGTATCAATGCTAGTCCCTAACCTGGATAAATTGAGACGGTTAGTGACAGGAAAATCATACAGTTGTTTAAAAACCACCCACCAAATCCGTGTATGATTGAGGGTAATCAACTGGCATTATTGCAATCCAGAATTTGGGAAAATCTGAAGAGCAAGGAAAGAAAGTAGCGCAAGTCAAGAGCAATTAAGAGAAATTGCAGTTGATGGAACAGTACCCATTGGCATTTTAACTTTCACCCTGGCTTCCAGGTGACATCAACTTTCCTCTAAGTTGAATGAGCACGTGACGGTGCTTTACAAATCTGTTTTGTACAGGACAAAATATCTGTATTCCTTTTGTTCCTCCTTCATCCCACTTAAATCACCTGTCATCTAGATGATGACATAGTTGCACATTCTTCAGGTTTTTAAAATGTAATTTGAACCTTTTGACACCAGAATTCAACTTAGTGGCTCTTTGTGCCACCTCCATAGCTTGAGTAGAAGGTCCATTTGATGACCCAAGAATCACAACATATTGTGCCATCTTAATATAACATCTCCTTACTTTGAGCTTGCAATGCAAATAAAGTTTCTTAGTGTGCGCTTGATTTGTAATTGCTCTTTTTACAATGACTTGGTATTAGGTGTTGAAACTATTACTCTGCTAAATCCTTCTTATGAAGTGCTCTGCGCCATTCATAGGAAATATGCTGCAAGCATTCTGTCAGCATGCAGTACCTTGGATTTAGGAGTTTCAGAGGTGTCAGTGGTTAGTACTGCTGCCTCAGTGCCAGAGACACAGATTCCATTCCAGCCTTAGGCAAGTCCTGTGGAATTTGTATGTTCTCACTCTCTAGGTTTCTGCTGTGTTCAGGTTTCCTCCCACAGTTGAAAGCTGTGCAGGTTAGGTGACTTGGCTATACTAAATTGCCCCATAGTGTCCAAGTATCAGGTTAGGTGGATTAACCATGGGCATGCAGAGTTACAGAGGTCAGGTAGATGCTCTTCACAAGTTTAGTGTAGATTCAGTGGGTTGAATTCTTTCCCACTGCATGGAGTTGATTGGCACCTACTTGGAATCTTTGCTAAAATTTATTGATGCCTAACTCTATTGTATTCAGCTGCCAGATTGAGCATTCACCATATTGAAATGTTGTAGAATTTTTCTTCAACTAAGGAATATACAGTGTATTCATGTAAAATCTGGTATCGGTCACAAACGTCGTGGCTTTCATTTTAACCATATTAAACAACTGGAGTAGAAATTCATGATGCAATTAGTAGAAATAGATTTTCTGTGCAGCGCCATCAAGTGACCAGAATGGGATACTGCAAGATTCTATTTTACTTCCTGTTGGAACAGCTTTGGAATTTTTTAGATACTTAAAAATCAACTTTTACAATGGAAGTTCTTGCTAGATCTACACAGAAACATACTGCAATAAAAACAAGTACCTTTTGAATTAAGCTTTGTAAGTCATGAATTTTCTGTTGGAAATATCATAAATTGTGTGTAAAATAAATAAATAAAAATGTGTGGGAGAGCTCAGCACAGGCCACTTTTGGAATATTGCTTGCAGTTCTGGTCTCCCTCCTATTGGAAGGATGTTGTGAAACTCAAAAGGGTTCAGAAAAGATTTGCAAGGATGATGTCTGAGTGGAGGATTTGAGCTACAGGGAGAGATTGAATAAGCTAGGGCTGTTTTCCCAAGGAGCATCACGAGCTGAGGGGTGCCCTTTATATATGTTTTATAAAATCATGAGGGGTATGGATTGGCTAAATAGACAAGGTCTTTTCCCTAAGGTAGGGGAGTGCAAAACTAGAGGGCGTAAGTTTATGGTGAGGGGAAAGATTTAAAAGGGACCTGAGGGGCAACATTCTCATGGAGTGGATGGTGCGTGTACGGAATCAGCTGCCGGGGAAGTAGTGGAGGCTGGTACGATTAGAACACTTAAGCCTCTGGATGGATATATGAATAGGAAGTGTTTAGAGGGATATGGCCAAGTGCTGGCAAATGGGACTAGATTTAATTTAGGATATCTGGTTGGCATGACAAGTTGGACCAAAGTCTCTCTTTTCAGGCTGTACATTTATATGACTAAACAACTTTTAATTGCAAAAAAATTAAAACTGGCTACAGTATTTTTCACCTTTCCAAGAAGACCTTTTCTGAAATGTCATTATTTGACAAATGAATTTTTGATAAACTGTCTCAGTATATGAATGTGTGAGGACAAAGTATGGAATCACAGTTATACTGAGGCAGTCGTGGCAAATTGAGACTTACAGGTGGCACTGGATCCCCAAAAAAGTCCAGTCCTAACTAAAATTACAAATTTAAGCATGGAGTATACACTTGCATTTTTGAAGATTTGCAATGTTTTTTAACTTTACAATACACATGAGCTAGTTGTTTTAATAAATTTGTAAATACATTGTAAAATCATTGTAATATTTGTCAAAATTAATTTCTTTTGTAGGTGTAATGTTGGCTGTAGATACAGTAATTGGTGAGCTGAAGAAGATGTCTAAACCAGTCACAACCCCTGAAGAAATTGCTCAGGTACTTGTGCTAGAAAACCAAATTCAACAGTACTGCCCATAAAAATTAAAATGTAATTGTTTAGGTTTTTGTATAAGTCAGTGGTGTCTCCATTACACAAACAAAACACATAGATGAAAAGCCTCTTGCGTATTAAATTAGAGACACCCAAATAGAAGCAGGCATTCAGAAAAATTGCAACACAGCATAGATAATTCAGGTGAAATGGTCTCCTTGGTGACCACCTGGTGACCATTTCAAGGCTGAAAATTGACAATGGAGGAGCCTGTGAGTGGGGTATCCGGGAAGAGCTATCGCAGGAGAAAGAATAAGGAAAAGCTGACAGCCATGGAAGAGCTGAACCTCAAAACTTCTCGTAACTGTTCTTGAGATCCCAAATCCTGACTTGGCATTGATTTGGGATTTTTGCAATTATTGTTATTAATAGTGTTAATTCTTTGAAGAGGTGACAAGTAGGTTAGTCCAGGGAAACCCAGTGGATGTGGTCTATCTAGACTTCCAAAAGGCCTTTGATAAGGTGCCACATGGGAGGCTGCTGAGCAAGGTGAGGGCCCATGGTGTTCGAGGTGAGCTACTGGGATGGATTGAGGATTGGCTGTCTGACAGAAGGCAGAGAGTTGGAATAAAAGGTTCTTTTTCGGAATGGCAGCTGGTGACAAGCGGTGTCCCACAGGGTTCAGTGTTGGGGCCGCAGCTGTTCATGTTATATATTAATGATCTGGATGAAGGGACTAGGGGCATTCTAGCGAAGTTTGCCGATGATACGAAGTTAGGTGGACAGGCAGGTAGTACTGAGGAAGTGGGAAGGCTGCAGAAGGATCCAGACAGTTTGGGAGAGTGGTCCAGGAAATGGCTGATGCAATTCAATGTAAGCAAATGCGAGGTCTTGCACTTTGGAAAAAAGAATAAAAGCATGGACTACTTTCTAAACAGTGAGAAAATTCGTAAAGCCAAAGTACAAAGGGATTTGGGAGTGCTAGTCGAGGATTCTCTAAAGGTAAACATGCAGGTTGAGTCCGTGATTAAGAAAGCGAATGCAGTGTTGTCACTTATCTCAAGAGGGTTGGAATATAAAAACATTGTTGTGCTACTGAGACTTTATAAAGCTCTGGTTAGGCCCCATTTGGAGTACTGTGTCCAGTTTTGGTCCCCACACCTCAGGAAGGACATACTGGCACTGGAACGTCTCCAGCGGAGATTCACACGGATGATCCCTGGAATGGTAGGTCTAACATACGAGGAATGGCTAAGGATCCTGCAATTGTATTCATTGGAGTTTAGAAGATTATGGGGAGATCTAATAGAAACTTACAAGATAATACATGGCTTGGAAAGGGTGGACGCTAGGAAATTGTCTCCATTAGGCGAGGAGACTAGGACCCGTGGGCACAGCCTTAAAATTAGAGGGGGTCAATTCAGAACAGAAATGCGGAGACATTTCTTCAGCCAGAGAATGGTGGGCCTGTGGAATTCATTGCCGCAGAGTGCAGTTGAGGCTGGGACGCTAAATGTCTTCAAGGCAGAGATTGATAAATTCTCGATGTCACAAGAAATTAAGGGCTACGGGGAGAATGCAGGTAAGTGGAGTTGAAATGCCCGTCAGCCATGATTGAATGGCAGAGTGGATTGATGGGCCGAATGGCCTTCCTTCCACTCCTATGTCTTATGGGTGTCTGGATACTTTAACTACTGTTGTGCTTATGATGTTGGTCACTGGTGCATTGTAAGAAATGGCTGATGTGTGCACAAATGCCACAACCAGCAATGTGATCATGACCAGATAATCTGATTTGTATTTATTTGCGTGATCAATATTGGCCATTCAATATAATTCCCAGGCTCTGGTTGTAGTATCCTATGTAATAAGGCTAATCACAATGGTAAAACAATAACCATGATTGTTATGCAGTGGCAAAATTTAAAGTAGATTACTTTGTATAATATTTGGATTTTTTAAGGTGGATATTAATGTGTACTTTTGGTAATACATTAATATCCCTCCCTCTTGCCATTGTAGCCACTGATAGCTGTGGTACAGCATGACTGTCACTTTAATCATTCTGTGGCTGATATAGCCCAGTGTTCTTGGGGAAAATTGATTTTCTTTTGTTACAGGTGGCAACTATTTCAGCCAATGGAGATAAAGAAATTGGTGAGCTCATTTCTGATGCAATGAAAAAGGTTGGCCGGAATGGTGTCATCACAGTCAAGGTAGGTACAAGAGATAAAAGTTTAATTTCTTTGCTGTCATACTCTTTATTGAAAAGTATATTGTGTAATGGTGGTTTTCTTGTTACGTATTGTGTAAAAAGGATGGCAAAACACTCCATGATGAGCTTGAAATTATTGAAGGAATGAAGTTTGATAGAGGTTACATCTCACCATACTTCATCAACACGGCTAAAGGTATGTATCCTTACAAGCTGGCTGTGATCCATCTTTAAAACTGATTTCATACTAATATCTTAGTAAGCTTGTTTTAGAAAGGATCCACAGTACAATACCACACTTCCCTTTTCTATTTTCCCTTTTCCCTCTATAAATATTGATTTGGTATTAAGATACAAATCTGCAGGTTCTGAACTGCACTACTTAGTACCTTTAATTTAGACATAAGAGCATTTATCTTGCTGGGTTGAGCTCCTAACTAACAACAATGAGAATACTGCCACCATATGAACTGCAGAAACTCAAAGGAATTTTTTAAATGCCATCTTCTGAAGTCATGCTAGTGTCTTTGTACGGTCAGGAACTGAGTCTTGATGAAAATCTTAGTGCAAGGGGTACCCAGTCTTTACATTGCCTTTGTGGTCTGCGCTTCAAACTGGATACCTTTTGACTTGACTCATCCAGGTCTTGACAGTGTAAATGAAAAACAGTCTAATTCATTTATGAGCAACTATTCACGCTAACCATTGCTTTGGCTCAGCAGGTTATTCTGGGCTGCCATTTTTCCTCTTTGCACCCCACTAAGGCAGAGATCAAAGAAGTTTTTAAGATTTGAACTCTCAGCTCTTCATATTGAAACTTGAGTCCCAGATATTTTCACTTTCTGGATTGATCAATTGTTTAGACAATGTGTTGTTAATAAGGAATGTTACTTATTCCTAGTTTACTTTTTTAATAGGTCAGAAATGTGAATTCCAGGATGCTTACCTTCTGCTTAGTGAAAAGAAAATTTCAAATGTACAGTCCATTGTACCTGCCTTAGAGATTGCCAATGCACACCGCAAACCTGTAGTTATTGTTGCTGAAGATATCGATGGAGAAGCACTCAGCACCTTGGTTTTGAATAGGTTTGTCTTATTGCCTTCAGTCAACTAAAGATCTAAAAACTAACATTTAAATGTACTTTTGTAAATGTGCTCATTTTATCTTTTAGATTAAAATTCATATAGGATTATTAACAATGTGAGGTGAATTGTGTGTGGAATGGAGAATGACTACCTGTTTCTTGCTAAAGAAATTTGGGTTTGCAAAGGGTTTTCAAAAACATTGGGTATTTATAGTTTTCTATCCTATTTGTATTTATTTTTTTAAATATTGTCCTAAATTATTAAGTATATACAATTTCTCCTCCAGATTGAAGGTTGGTTTACAGGTTGTGGCTGTAAAGGCACCTGGATTTGGTGACAATAGGAAGAATCAACTGAAGGACATGGCAATTGCTACTGGTGGTACAGTGAGTAGAATCAAATAATGTAGATGCAGTCATCCAGATTTTTAGTCCATGGTTTTACAATGGCATTTTGCATTAAGCTCAAAGCTGATCAAGAAGCATAAAGGATTCAATGAATTTTCTTCCAGAAAGTAGCTCCATAACTTCATTTTAAAATTGGAAGTTGCATACTAGCATAATTGGGAACTAAAGTATAGATCTGATTTCAATTATTTTGAGCCTCTTTTTCAAAAGGTATTGATTGAGATTGTGCAAACTGAGGTTTCAGACTTGGGGGAGTATGATGCTGATTGGTGTCTGCTCTCATTTTGAAATGGTGTGCAATAATAGTGGATTTGTAATTGACCTAACCAATCTGTTTATTTCAGCAATAGCTCATTTCCTTTGATCATATACCTTCTCATAAATGTTTTGAGTCTCAATCACTAATTATGGGAGTTCACGTTGCATTGCCTCAGTCTTGTCTTTCTCCTCTATCCTGGATTAAAGATCAGTCTAGGATATTCTGTCCCTATATTCTCATCTCCTTAAAAGCCAGACTTCTTGAAAAGATCCATCCAGTCACAATCTTAAATGTCTTAAAATTCTAACAAGCACCTCATTGTTTCATCAGTTGTAAATAAAACAGCCCCATTTTACTACTCGTCACTTTTAAGCAGACTTGAACTCTGAAGAACTGGGGAGAAGGATGAAAATCAGGATGTACTCCTATATTTAAAGTGGGGTAGTTATGGTAGTTAATTCATTGAATAGTGTTTTTATTCCCCCACCACTAAACCAACTTGCCGTGATCATCATTATGTAATGAAAACACCATCAATATTTGTAAATGGTATGTTTTGCCAAAGTAGACCCTTTCACTTATGATATTGATCAGTGTTGGAGAGATTTGTGAGCAAATGCATTCTGTCTGATTTGGTCCTGATCTTTTTTAATCTAAGGTTCCAGCTCATGGTGTTTCTTGCCTCCTGTTGGAAAATGAGCATGTGGGCAAATAGAGTTGGGCTTTTAAGTTCTCTTTTTTTCTCTGTGGTTGGTTGAGATTAGAAATAATTATATAATGAACACTGCGGATAGCCAGTAAGTGGGAGTTTAAATTTAGAAGAAAATGAATGAAGTGTGAAGAGTGTATTGATTCTTGTAGTTCCAGGAAACCTGCAGTTTATACACTGTTTCCAAGAGGCTGGTGGGGTGGTAAATGAGACCAAAGGAGCCCTATCCTTGCTGTGGGAGGGAAAGGAAAGGATGAGGGCCAAAGTGCAGGAGAAGGGCAGCACGGTGGCACAGTGGCTAGCACTGCTGCCTCTCAGCGCCAAGAGATCCGGGTTCAATTCCTGACTCAGGCGACTGACTGTGTGAAGTTTGCACGTTCTCCCCGTGTCCGCGTGGTTTCCTCCGGGTGCTCTGGTCTCCTCCCACAGTCCAAAGATGTGCAAGTCAGGTGAATTGGCTATGCTAAATTGCCCGTAGTGTTAGGTAAAGGGGTAAATGTAGGGGGTGGGTGGGTAGCTCTTCGGTGGGTCGGTGTGGACTTGTTGGGCCAAAGGGCTCATTTCCACACTAAACAATCTAATCTAAAGGATCTATAATTAACATTTTTAGGTGCTCACTAGTAATTGTGTACTAGTGCGCATCTGAACTGACCAGTCAATAAATGTGAAGAAAATGGCAAACATGTACTATTGAGGATTTCAATAAACTGATAGTTTATATAATTCCAAAGTAAAATTTTTCTTCCAGCTGGGAGAGCAAAGAAATTTGTGATTGGATACCTGTTTTAATGCAATGCCTGTGTAAATATTTTTGTAGGTATTTGGAGATGAGGCCCTTGGACTGAATGTAGAGGATATCCAGGCCCATGACTTTGGTAAAGTTGGTGAAGTTGTAGTTACCAAAGATGACACCATGCTGTTGAAAGGCAAGGGTGACAAGAGTGCCATTGAACAGCGCATCCAAGAAATCACAGAAACTTTAGAAGTTACAACAAGTGATTATGAGAAGGAAAAACTAAATGAAAGGCTGGCCAAATTATCTGATGGTGTGGCAGTACTAAAGGTAATTTTGTAGACATGGGCTACTTTTATGTACAAGTGGTGTGGTTATGTATGAATACAGATGTCTTAATGTGTTTGATTTGAATTAAGCTGGCTTAATGTTGCTTATAGTGGAGTTAATAATGGGAAAAAAGTGGTATAATCAACTGTTCTTTTAAACAAAGATTTAATGAAAATTTTTAGTGGTTACACTAATGTGGCTGGAATACCAATTTGTTGCATAATTAATCTTCTGATTATGACATGGTTTTGCAACAGTAATATTGTTTCCATCCCTGAATTGAAATGAAATTTAAGAATACTTCAGAAAGATTAGTTAATTCTGGTTACGTTGAAGCTTCTTGTAGATGAGAACTCTGTTTAGTCATTAACATTTCTGTAAAGCTGCTTTTCTTTGCCATTTTTATGGACCTCTGGAGTCAACAGTCTGATTTAACTATAAATGTGACAAGGGACTTCAATATATTTGCAACTATGAAATAACTGTTGAATTGTGGATCTAGATTGGTGGTACAAGTGACGTGGAGGTGAATGAGAAGAAAGACAGAGTGACTGATGCACTTAATGCTACTCGAGCTGCTGTGGAGGAGGGTATTGTTGTTGGTGGTGGATGTGCTCTACTGCGGTGCATTCCAGCATTGGGTGATCTCCGGCCAGTAAATGAAGACCAAAAAGTTGGTACGTATTGTTTAGCTTTTATTGTTTGTTCATGTTTCAGCTACAAAAAACATGTCTTTAAAATAGCTCATCAGGAATGTGCTACTTGAGAGAAAAAGTAGGTAATTCAGTTGAAGCTTCAAGACCGATGTGCCATTCAAACAAATTATGGCTGATGTTTGTGGCAAGTGGAACTAGACTAATCTCCAAGACTCCATTGTCTATCAAGAATCTACCTGCCCCTGCTTTAAAACACTGCCTCCACTGTCTTCTGGAGGAGAAAATTCCACATTTGTGGCTCTCATCACTTCAGAGCTCTTTAAAAGGGAGTTTTTTTCTTATTGTGGCCTTCGTTTGAGTTTTCCACAAGAAGAAATATCCTCTTAGTACTCCTCATACCCATACTTTCAACAAAATCACATCACATTCTTAACTTATCCAATGCAAGACCACCCTGTTTAGCCTTTTAAGAGAAGCCCTTAACTCAACGTCAGGTCAAGTGTTTGCCTTGTTGAGGTGAGAAAATACAATACTCTAATTTTCAGTTTGATCCAACTTATCACCTCCAGTTTTGGGGTTTTTGTTGGTAAATGGTGATATTAGCATAACTGTCTCCAAAAGGAAACATTTTTCCATGGTTTTGTTTTCCTTGTGAAATCATGGCCAACATTTAGTAATACTCAGTGATTGGTTTGCTCTCCATTGAGCTTGATTTTTGTAACTGTGCATGTGAACAACTTTGCTCACAAGTTTTTAAGTCTTTATTATAAACCTTGAACTGAGCAATTTGCACACTTGAGCTTCATAACAAATAAAATCAACTTATGATTTTTTTCAACTTCTACAGGAATTGACATTGTCAGCAAAGCTCTCAAAGTACCTGCTATTACAATAGTCAAAAATGCTGGGGTTGAAGGAAGCTTGATTGTGGAGAAGATACTACAGAGTCCACCAGAGATTGGCTATGATGCAATGGCTGGGGAATTTGTAAAGATGGTAGAAAAAGGAATAATTGATCCCACAAAGGTACACCTAGTTTATGCATATAATAATTCAAACTTCTGGATTTTTAAGTCTGATTTATTTCATTGTATTTCTTATGGCCTATCTAAAGATACTATTTTTAAGTTCCTATGAAAACCCAGACCCTTGAGATTTAGAATTGGACATCTGCTGTACTGTGGTTCATTAGCAGAGGTGTTTCTGACCATAGTCCGTAATCTCACTTCCCTACTAAGCCTGCATTGATTTACTGGAAAGTGCAAGATGGATACAGTCTGTGCTAATGCTGGATATGCCTAGTTTTCTGAATATGGGTCAGTGGTTTTAGCAGAGCTGAGAAGTCTCAAGACCATGCTAAAGGAGCAGGAATTAGGCCATTTGGCCTATTCACACATTCTCTGCCATTCGTTCAAAGCTGATTAGGGTTTTCAACCCCACTTTCTCTGTGTAACTTTTGATCCCCTTGGCAATCAAGAACTTACCTACTTCTGTCTTAAATATACTCCAGTGACCTGGCCTCCAGCCCTTTGTGGCAATGAATTCCATCTGAAGTTTCTCCTCCTCTTTTTTATTTTAAGGCTGTTCCATTGGATCCTAGTTTCTCCTACCCATGGAAACATCTTCCCAACACCCACTTTGACCAGGCTGTTCAATATTCCATAAGCTTCAATCAGATCACCCCTTGTCTTTCTAAACCCTGTAGAATATAGTCCCAGAGTCTTCAAATTTTCTTCTCTTAAATAGAAATGTGGGTTCAAGACTATATTTTGAGGGCATGAAAGTGGCTGTCTGGAGTGAATTGGAAACTTTTTTTTCCCTTTTTAAGGGATATCTTGATAAGGCTGCAGGGAAAAAAGAAATTCCAAATGGAGCAACTAAAAAATGGAATTAATTGTGTTTTTTGCAGGTTGTGAGGACTGCCTTGCTGGATGCAGCTGGTGTGGCATCTCTCTTAGCAACAGCAGAAACTGTAGTCACAGAACTTCCAAAGGAGGATAAAGCACAAGGAATGGGGGGTATGGGTGGCATGGGTGGTGCAGGTATGGGTGGTGATATGTTTTAATTCCTGTGAAAAGTGACTGACATGTTAATAGGCTCAGTTGAATGGCTGCTTCCTGTAGAAAAATCACCAGATAAATGAACATTAAACCAGGCTGAATGGAAAATAGTTAACATTGAAATACTTGTAATTAAGGTTAGTACAGCCATGTTGGACTGTGCTAGATATCATAAGCAACTTTGTTTACTGCCCTGTCAGTACTATATTGTAATTTATTTTATATTGAATTAAAGTCAACATTTGTACATTCCTTTTAAAGTACTGTAAGTGTAACCCACCTGAGATTCTTTGGTTTTATGGTAACAGTATTCTACTGACAATTTTAAAGTTAAATGATCAAGGCAGGTTTTCTGTGAAAAACAAGACTCTGATCTGTGCCCTCAAGTGCAGTACAAAAGTATATCATGTAATATTGCCATAAATAAAGCAAATGGCTATCATATTGACTTGTGGGGTAGATTAATGGTTTCTCTAGAAGATCATAAATTGAGCACAGCCAAGATTTAATATTTCCACTATTGTACACAGTTGATGTCAGCTTGAAAGCTTGTGCAAGATTAGAACATTTGTGTTGTGAAACATGCTTAGGAGGTCCATTTTTAGAATCTGTTGTATACCATGGAAACAGACCCTTTGGTCCAACTCCAGATATACTAAATTAATCTAGTTGCATTTGGCCCATATCCCTATAAACACTTTCTATTTATATATCCATCCAGGTGCTTTGTAATTATACCAGCCTCCATCTCCACTGGCAGCTTATTCCACCACCCTTCATTTTTAAAGCTTCCCTTCCCCTTAAACATGTCAACTAGTTTTGGACTCCCTGATCCTGGGAAAAAAGACCTTGGCGATTCACCTTATCCATGCCTCATGATTTTAAACCTTTTAGGACCACCCTTCAGCCTCCATCTATAATTGAGACCCTCCAATTGTAGCAACATCTTTTAAAAATCTTTTCTGAACCCTCTAGTTTCCTATAGCAAGGACCAGAATTGAAAGTATTCCAAAAGTGGCCTAGCCAGTGTCCAGTAAAGCTGAACCATGATATCCCAACTCCTATACTCCATGCACTAACTGATATTGACTAAATGCCACCTTTACTACCCTGAACTCTACTTTCAAAGGAAAGTATGTACCTGCATTTAAGGTCTTTATTTGGCTACATGTCCCAAGATGATACTATCAAGTCTTGCAACACTTCATTCAATTAAATTCAATCTGCCATTGTACTATGGCGATAACCTTCACTATCCACTACACTTCAGGTGCCATCTGCAAATTTACTTCTATTTCTATCCAGTTCTTTCCTATCATCCCAAATTTGTTAAGAGCCCAATTAAACCACTTTCTCATATTCAGTTGAATAATTGATCATTATTAGAACATTTCATCTATTTGGAAGTAGTTTACAACATTTGAGGTTTAAAAGAAGCTCATAAGACAAAAATAACACTTTAAATCATAAATAGAGCATAATTTTATTATCCCAGTTACAAACTGGAGCTAATTTCTATGGAATATGTAGGCAGTTCAAATTAGGACTGCCCAAGGATGACTTAATACTTCACAGTACTTACATGTGTACACTTTCATCCATGATTAAATGAATGAGTATTCCCTGTTTTGACCCAACACACAGGTGTAATCAGTACAAAAAAGGTTTAACTCATGCAGTAGAAACTTGCTATTTAAAGGACAATGTGCTCATTTCAAAAGTTATGAGAGGCTCAAGTTCATAAGATTTGTGGAGGGGAACTAGAATTATTGAGGAAACAAACTCACGTTGCACTTGCACATTATTGGCAAAGACTGGAAAGCACGACAAGCTGCCATGCAAAGTCTGGCAAAGGAGAAAGGCTGAAATCTTGCTTGTACTGGGTATAATTTGTTAATCTACATTTAAAACAAGAGTACTTGGTGATTCTGCTCTTGGTGCTTTGACAGTAGCACTAATTGAGACTAACCATGAATTTTATTTCCATAAATTAACACTTAAATATTAAGCTGTTATGGCAATTGAACTTGTAGGCGCATTAATCTTAGGAGAGACAGGCCTTTAAGAAAATAGTTAAGGCATACAGCTTAATTATGTGAAAATCATCAGCCTTTGAATGTATAATGTGACTTTCTGGAATTAGTGTTTAACACTAAAATTTAACTGCTCATGTTACCTGAACAGCCCAAAATCTCTTAATAAATAGAAGCTTGGCTGCCTTCTCCATCTGCCCAGGTTAAAACAGGTTTTGCAGCCAGTCCAGCTTAATGCACCACAACATGTAGACAAATTACATTTAGTTACAGCTGAAATATCTGCACTTTATATACATGTATACTTGCATCTATATAATGCATTTTCTATATATATGTAACACTTTGCCTGAGGGGCTTTCCAAAAAGATTACAGTGTAATTATAAAATCAAGTGATACACATAGGTAAAGAAAATCGCTCCCACATTTGCAGATGTGGAAAAGCACCACACTAATAAATAAATTATACAACTTTTAAAGGGGACCTACAACGGTTCCTTCCAACCTTTATTTACGTGTGATGCACCTCGTGAAGCATAAGTTCTCGTGGGATGTTGGTTTCTGGACCATACATTTTCTTTGCTCTTCTTTCAAATGCTGCTACCATTTGCTTAACAACTTCATCGAAAAAAACAGTGGCAAGTTGAGAGTGCAGCAAAGAACGGAATTCAAAAGATATCTAAAGTAAGAAAACAAGATTAAATGGAGTTTTTGTTACACCTGAGAGAATAACAAATCCAAATGGTAGACTTCTCTGCCATATGGTCCTGGACTTGTCAATTTACATCAGTTTTTACTTTGAGTTAGGTTTCTGCTTATCACCATGATCTTGATCATTTTCCCATTCATTCTTAATCCACATTCCCATATGGAATTAATTTTGGATATCCAGTCGGCATGGACGAGTTGGACACAAGGGTCAGTTTCTATGCTGTACATCTTTGTCTATATGTTTCCTAAAAGGTGAGATGCACAGATCTTAATACCTCAAGTAGGATCTAAGCTGGGTTTGTATAACTGCAGCATAAGGTCTGCATCCTTGTACTCCAGTCCACTACATATAAAGGCAAGCATTCATTAGCTTTCTTGGCTATTTTCTGCACCTGTTAGTGACATTTTAAAAGATTCACAGAGCTGAACCCCCAATGTCTTTGGATATCTGTATTCAACTTCACACCATCCAGAAAGTACCCTGATCTATCCTTGGATCCTAAACTATTTGGTCACATGAGTGTATAACAATTATCAAAGATCAACAGGAAACTTTAGGAAACAAATGACTAATACAATGGCCTTCATGTAACTGACTTGAGGAAATGTGGAAGATTAGCACAAAATGACACTAGTGTGCAGACACTATGACACCATTTATGAATCTTAGAACAATTTAAATGCACTTTTCAACTATACTTCTGAAAGTAGTCACTTTAAATTGAAATCTGGATGCCACCTAAAAATCTCCCTCGATTCTGATTTGCACTAAAATCCATTTAACCACCCCGCAGCTCATTGACTTACAATGGCTCCAAGATCACCAATAATTTTAAAACTGTCAACTTTGTTCAAAAACCCCTCTGCTAGAAATCAGAATCAAAAGTAGACAGGCAGGAGACTGGAAGAACACAGCAAGCCAAAGAGCATCAGGAGTTGGAGAAGTTGACGTTTCAGGTGTAATCCTTCTTCAGGATTGGGGGTGGATGTCGGGGGAACTGCAGATAAAGGGTGGTGGGGGACAGGGTCATGAAGAGGGGATAGATGAAGACAGGTAGAGGGTACAACCTGGTCGGTCAATGGGGGGAATAAATCTGGTTGAAAAGAGAGGGGAGGGGCTGGGAAAGGAGGCTTGGGATGGGAAGGGAGGTTATTTGAAATTGGAGAACTCAATGTTGAGTCCTCCAGGCTGTTGGCTGCCCAGGCAGAAGATGAGTTATTGTTCCTCCAATGTGTAGTATGGTTTGTTGTGGCAGTGGAGGCGGCCAAGGATGGTCATGTTGGAACAGGAGTGGGAAGGGGATTGAAATGGGCAGTGACTAGGTGGTCAGGTTAGCCTCTGCAGGCCCAGCTGCTATGCTGGGCAAACTGTTAATTTCCGATGTCGTGAAGACCACATCAGGAGCACCTATTTCAATAAGCTAGGCTGGAAGAGGGGCAGATGAACCTCCTTCTCACCTAGAAGGACTGTTTGGGGCCCTGGATGGAGGTGATGAGGGGTGGTGTGCTGGCAGGTTTACAGACAGCATCTATGAAGAAAGTCAATATTTCACAAAGCCTAAAAGCATTACTTGTAATGCAATTAAAAAACAAACTGGATGCTGGAAATCTGACAAAAATCAGAAATCAAAAATACTTAAGAGTTGACACTTCAAGTCCAGTGACCCGTCTGCAGAATACAAAGTTCTGTAGAAATATCACTGGACTCAACATTACCTTGGCTTTCTCTCCAGATGCCACCAGACATGCTGAGTTCATCCAACAATTTCTGTTTTTGTTATACAAGTGCAACTCATTGTTCCATAAAAGGCAAATCTATTTCAAGTAACATTGACAGGGGCATCAGAAAATATTGTGAAGGTAGTTTGAAGAGCACAACGGGTTTTTTGTTCATATTCAGTGTTCACTTGTTCAATTTTGGAGCCTAAAGACAGCACTTCACCGAGAGCATAGCACTTCCTCATTACTGCTGTAGTTGGCCTCAACTTGGTGCTCAGATTTCTACACTGAAACATGAATCCACACCCTTCTGCTTCAGAAGAATATGACCACTGAGCCACAGCTGATTCTTGTATCAGATGTTCCTTCTCCTGTGGAAAAGGATTCTTCATCTTTTCCAGTAATAAAAAGACACCTATGCAAGTTTAAGAAGCTTTCATAACAAAGATAAACTTGTTATCACCCATTTCAAAATTGAGAGAATACAGTTACAAATCTACATAATACTATTACATGAGTACTCAACCAGTGACAGAACACTATAGGATTCATAGGAGCAGAGGGATCTTGGGGTGCTTGTCCACAGATTCCTGAAGGTGGCAGGACAGGTTAATTGGGGAGTTTTGGCTGCATAAGGGGCAATTGCCTTTCAGCAGGGAGGTCAAGTTGGAGCTGTAGAAAATTTTAATTAGGCCACAGCTGAAGAAATATGCCCAAAGCTCTGGTCATTGCGCTGGAAGGAGTGCAGAGGAGATTTGTTAGGATTTTGCCTGGGATGAAGTAGCTTACAGTGAAGAGAGACTGGATAAATGCATGGACAGGATGAAAACAAAGCAGCCATTCCGCTTAGTTGAAGGGTCACTAACAAGGGGGAGTAATGTTAAGGCTGGAGGTAGAGAGGATTTGAGAAAGTTTTTATTCTCCCCAGCTAGAGAGTGATGAAAAACTTGGAATGTACAGCCTGGGAAGGCAGTTGAGGCAGGAAATCTCTACTTTTTAAAAAGTACTTGGATGAACAACTGAAAGGTGATCGCATTCAAAGCTACAGGCCAATTGCTGGGAAGCGGAATAGTATAGATTTAGAGTAGTTTTTATAAGTACACATCTAAAAGGCCTCTTTTGTACTGTATTATACTATAAGATATCTGTAAATAATGTTAAAAAGGTATCCACTGTTAAACTTCAGGGGTGGAGAAACAGCAAAAAAAAAACAAAACTTCAGCACTACAATCTTGCAAAAAAAATTTAACTAGTAAATGGCAATGGAGTTGCATGTTATAAAAGAGAACTATTCATGATGAATAAGCAACAGCTGCAAATGATTTGCTGTTTGCCAAAATGAGAACTCAGCAGCTTCTGAGCTCCTTATGCAAAAGATTTTCAACTATCCATAAGCATTTGTAAAATTTACATTAACGTCCCAACTAGAGATGATCTACTATAAATGCAACAGAATATGGCATTAAACTCCAAAAGAAATGCAACAATATAAATTGTGAGGAGAGTCACTTGCACAACAGTTACAGAGGAGCATGTGGGCCCCACATGATCACTTTTAAATGTGACTTCTGAAGTGTGCCAAGGTCCTGCTACTTGATTAACTGTCAGAAGTTTGCAATGCTTTTTTCCTCTGGATGCTCTGTCCAAAAATCATGTGGTCAGAACACGGGTGAATTGAATGTAAATTACATTGATAAATTGGCTTGATAAATTTGATCGCCTTTTCTTGCTCTTCTCATAAATTGATGCATTAAGTGAACTTTTGATTTGTACAAACAAGATTAATAAGAAAAATGAAAATATCCTTAATAAATGTGGCTAGTACAACAGGTTAGAAAGTATTAAACAGAAGTGGTGTTAAATTAGCTGCTCTATTCAGTTTTCAGGAATGAACAGATTCTTTTTCCAGTCTTACAAGTCTTTCCAGGTTACAGTCGATCTAAAATGCAAGTCTGAGGCACGTTTCATATAACCTACCGAAAAGTCAACAGTGCAGGTCCTTGGATATCCAGGAACTCCAGGACTGAATCGCCAATTTGTCTCCAAATGATTAAATAGTCTACCATCAGTACACGAAGCCTGAAATTATTTTATTATATAACATTATAAATAAAACTAAGACTTTAAATGAAACATTCCATTTAGAAAAAAGGTTGCACACAATTTTTTTTCTCAAGATGTAGGCAATGCTGGTATGGCTCTACATATACACTTTTTAGTTTTCCTTTGTTGCCATGAGAAACTTAAGCATACATAACGAGTTCACTACTCGTTAAGAAGGGGAATACATCAAACACAACAGACTGTAGTCATGTTATCCAAGTAAACATGCCAGGATACAAAATTTCAGAATTTAATTTTACAAGAGGTTCTTAGGTGGTCAGTCGAGTATTACAATCACTACACGACTGAAGCCTGCTTTAAAGAAAATGAAAATGACTTACTCACTCATTTTGGTTACATTTGCAGATGAAACTGAATATGCTTTTTTAAAAAATGGATAATATCTTTAGTCTCTAGAGATCTAAGTGTTGTAGAAAGAGAATAGGAATACAGCATTGAGATAGAGGATTATTGATGATCGTGTTGAATGGCAGAGTGGTCTTGATGATCTGCAGAACATGCTCCTGCTCCTCTTTTCCATGTTTCTATGAAACAAGTGACTGTACCAATCAGATCAACACACCATCAATCCATTTGGGTTTTTTCCCTCTGCCAGTTAATTTTGAAAATATTTGTGGGATACAGAATACCCTAAAATATTTCACCTATTCCTGTCCACTAATTAAACTGCATCAATAGAAGATAGGTGGGACGCAGTTTGGTAGGAGACAAAAGAGAGATTGGCCAGTAAAATTCACTGTACACAACTTTATTTTTTAAGTCGACCATTGGATATGGATATCACTGGCTCAGCCATGATCAATGGTCAATTGTCTTGAAGAAATTGCTAGGGAGCATCCTTCATAAACTGCTGCTACCCAGAGATATTGGTACAGTTACAGTTCTGCTAAAAATGGAGCTCCACAATTTTAATCAGAAGACAGTAAAAGGGATGCCAATATAGTTCTAAGGCAGGTGATGGTATTCCATCTTTCTGCTACCCTGGTCATTCTAGGTGACCGTTTTGGATAGTGCTATTCCTCATGCAGTATTCCGATAGAGTTGAAAAAGGAAGAGTTGCTGGTGATTATGGAGTTAGTGCACTATCAAAGATTATGAAAAGGGATGATTTGGGCCAGGTGCTAGATGTTGACCAATAGAGAATGTCAGAATGGTTACAGCACTGCAAGAGGCCATTCAACCCAACATGCCCAAGGAACTTAAGCAAGAAAATGCAATGCAGTTTATAAGCTGTCATATACTTCTGCCACTGTGCATCAACGGTGATGGGAAATAAAGGTCTTAGATAGGGTGTCAATCATGATGATTCCAGCTTTATTTTGAATGGTATCAAGCTTCTTCATAGCATTATTGGAATGAGCAGGCATCCAGGCCAGTGGAAAGTATCCCATCACACTCAACTTGTTTGTGTACATGCTTTGGAGGAGACAGAAGGACAGTTACTTACTGCAGAATTCCTAGGTTCTAACTTATTCTTGTAGCCACAGAATTTATTTGACTGGTCAAGTTCAGTTTCTGGTCAATGTCCCCAGAATACTGGTAATGAGGGGTTTCAGTAATGCTAATGTCATTGACAGTTAAGGGATGATGATTAAATCTCACTTGTTGGAATTGGGAATTTCTACTATTCATGACAGGCAATGTTACTTGCCACTGATTAGTCCAGGCCTTGTCATTGTCCAAGCCTTACTGCATAGGAACACATACTGCATCATTGTTGGATAGTTTACAGTTATGCTTTCTCATAATGGAACTGTCACCAAGATGGAACAGATTTGACCAGAGTTTTCCTCACAAGCAGGCAAGAAGAAAATTAACAGCAAACAAGACACCCTGCATATTTATTTTGCTGCTTCTGTGAATGACAGAAACGTTGGAGATGATCCCAACCCATTACTGCTGTCAGTGCTACAAAAGGAGGAATGGAAATGAAATAAATTAGGGTTAAAATTTAATTTCTTCTTTCTGGTACATGTCAAAGTGCAAGTGAGCTAGAAATTTGAAAGGAGACAGGAGAAAAGTAAAATCAAATGGTAAAGAGGAGATACTAAGCCATATAGACAAGGCGATTCAGGTTGCATTTCTGATTTAGCTGATTTTAATCATGGTACAGCATTAACACAACTGTCTGTACCATTCTTGGGTTGAAGAGGGAAGAACTGTCTATTTCTGATGATAATCCAATGACTCATGAAATGAATCCTGAGAGTCGAGTGTAAATAACATCAAATTTAGTTGTAATAACCTGCACACACTGTCAGACATATAATGGGAACTTGTCAAAATGTTGCTGGAACTCAGCAGAAAGAACACAGGAATGAGAGCTAGGAAAAAAAGGGAATAGAAATCAACCAAAAGGAGGATTGCAGCGCCCAACCTTTGATTTCTAATCATTGTAATAGCTTAAACTCAATTAACTATACATTTGCACACTTCAACTTACTGAAGATCACCCCATTTCTTTCTAAAATGGGTGAAGTAATTTCTGACATACAAATGAACACAAGATCATTGTTAAAATTAAGATTTTTTGATTGAATTTCTTTTAAATGCATATGAAAATTATATGCTCCAGAGATGGTTCAGTGGGGAGCTGAATTATGCACACTGGAGATGTTCTGGAATTGACCTATTCTGATACAATTGGGAAGTGATGAAAGTATAAACAACAGGTCTCTATTTTCCTGCATCAGCAATGGGCATCATGGTGTTGTGCTTTATCCTAGCTCCCTATTCTATTTGCAGCCATTTGATAGAGCAGACAGTTGGAAAGAAAGAGTTGCTGGGAGTTTCTGCACTGTCAAGGACTGTGAGTAGGGTTGATTTGGACCACGTGCAGGACATTGACCAGTATATAGAATTACAATGGTTACAGCACTGAAACCAGCCATTCAGTTCAGCATGCCCAAGGCAGCCTGTCACAAGTGAGGAATTAACATCTTAGAGACCGAAGGGTCAAGGAAAAAGTTCGGAAAGGAAAAGCCGTTTAAATCAAGATATCCAAATTGTATACAAATATACAACTCAACTTTTAAATACACAAGAGAATTCTTAATATTGAAACATTACCTTAACTAAATGTGGTCGCACCAAAGTCACAACTGAAGTGTACCGTTCAACTATCGGTGGAAATCCTATTTCTAGCTGAGCTTTAGCATACCCTGAGCGTTTTGATATGATGTCCGATTTCTTGCACCATGGTACAAAATGTTTGTAGTCAGCTACACCAGACACTACATTGTACATTTCCAGCATTGAAAACCTAAAACAAATTAAGATTCAAATTTACTATCAAAACTGACATCCAAGAGACAAAATAAATTTTAGATAACATAAAAACCACGAACCCCATTACTCTTCTCTCAGAATACTCTTTCTTCTTGTTTATTAGTGGCCCAGCAAGATTGAAAAAATTTGTTTGTTGTATCGGGCAATGTCTTGGTGTCTTGAGTAATGGAGTTCTGTTCATTAGAATGCCACAAGATGACAGATACCTGTTATTGGAAATATTAGTTATTAAAATGACATTAAAGCTGTATTCTGTTGTACATAAATCATTTGATTTTAGTACAATTTATTCATTATAACAGTGACAAATCTTAATTTCCTTCCTCCACATTTAACCATTTTACCTATTTCATTCTAGATCTATTAAGATTCAAAATTGAACAAAAATAAATTCAAATCTTTATCACTGCGTCCAACATATAGAAAACTATTTCACAAATTGGTTTCTTTGGTGGGTAAATTGTGGACTTTAACTCCATTCCAAAGCCAATGCATCTGACATGATTCAGCTGACAGTGGTATGCTAAAGTACTGAGACATGAATAGAGTGCCAGTTGTCTGCCAAACTCAACTGCTCATCAAGCCAGCTAAAATTGGATCTTTTTTTCTGACTGATGGATCAACATTCAGTTGATTTTGTAAAAGATGGGAAAGCGCAGCAGGTCAGGCAGCATCCAAGGAGCAGGAGAATCGACATTTCGGGCATGAGCCCTTCTTCAGGGCTTATGCCCGAAACGTCAATTCTCCTGCTCCTTGGATGCTGCCTGACCTGCTGCACTTTTCCAGCAACACAATTTTCAGCTCTGATCTCCAGCATCTGCAGTCCTCACTTTCTCCTATAAGATGGGAAAGTAATGATGTTACAGAGGGGGAAAATAAAATGCAAAAACATTGTTGTGAAACATGGGACTGAGCCATAAATACCAGCAAGGCCTGAAGTTCAAGCTTCAGTCTGCTGGAAGAAGATTGCAGGAAGGTGCCAACTGGCAAAATGCCAAAAATCTGCCTCCATTCTTCAGGTTATGAAAGAATGAAGGCAACACAAAAATACAGCTTTCCAATTCCTAATTGATCTATATTATAACAGTATTCATTGCCAAGAGGATTTTGTTCTGCTGATGGATTCCACTGCAAAAATCTCTTCAAATCATAATGTCTCAGATAGGATGCAAGTACCCCTTGAATTAAAAGCATTAACTGTATAAGACGTCGAAGAAAATGTTCAAATGCAACTATTCCTTTAAAATAATTCAAAGTTTATGGATATTTTGCCTATTGTAGACTCAATGCCCTCTCCAGTCCTTTCTCCAGGTTTTTCTGCAAACATCCTCCTATGGTTCGGTAAATTAATCCTAAAGATTAAAAAATATGAAGCACACGAAACATTAAGTGATACTTTTGTTTCCTATTCGGAAATAAAATCACAATCATTTGGCCCAGCATGAGTGAGACATTTCTCCAAGTGTGCAATCCACTTAAGTGTCATTCCTTATAACCTTGCACATTGTTCCTTTTCATGTAATTGAATTCCTTCTTGAACTCAGTGGAACCTATCATCATTATTTCAGGCTGTGCATTCCAGATTTTAACCACTCACTCCACAAAAAAAAAGTTTACTTTCATAACTATTGCTTCTTTTGAGCAATTTCTCAAAAGGGATAATATAAATTTGTAGATCAGTGTCTTGCCCCAAATATATATCAGAAGAAAGCGCAGCTGCAAATGAGAATTGGAACCAGATCATACTAATTTCCAACAGGCCAAACTGAAGATCCGTTAACAATTTTACAAAAGAAAACAAATGTTGGAAACCTGAAATTATAGACAGTGCTGGAAATATTCAGGTCAATCATGTAACAACTGTACAAAGAAATAGAATGGGACAGGAAGAATAAAAAGGCACGCATCACAGAGGAAGCAAAATCAAGTGATTGAAAGGACAAATGGTTAGAAGCAATAAAGAAAAAAGTAGTCAAGAAAAGGTATATAGAGGAACCTCGATTATTTGAGCAACACGGGCGGGGAGTAGTTTGTTCAGATAACCAAATGTTCGGAAAAATCTAATGCCGAATAACAGATTAGCCAAGCATCAGGACCTTATGATCTTGCCGATTATCCGAATTTCGGATAATCAAGGTCACACTGTATATGGAATTTACAAAACCACAAACATTTGTAATTTGAAAAAACATCTATTGATATGCTGAAATTGTAATATTAAAATGTGAATTCCAGAAAGTTACAAAGCATCTAGTGAAAAGATCAGGTGCTGAGAACGATGTAAGAGAACTTGTCATGCCTTTTGAAATTCTGCACTTATATTCTTCCTGATGAATACAAGCTAAAAAAAACTTCAATAAACACTCAAGTTCTGTATTACTAAAGGACTACGTATACTAAGAACAAAGATATTGTTTCAGGTCAATGATCTTTCGGCCTTCACAGAACCTTTGACCATGCCCATTCCATTTCTCAAACTTGTGTTTTCACTCATTCACCTAGAACAATTGTAGGGCAACCCCATCAACCTCTTCACAATCTAAAAAGGATAATCTTCAATCACTTTTGCCAATGCCAAATAATTTCCTTCCAATTCTCTTCAGTAATCTGAAGAGATAGTTTTTTCCTGCTCCACCCAATTGCCTTAAAATCCTCCCCTTCTTGCAGTATCTTCCTATGGACAGTATGCAACACCTATCCTTTTATCTCCCATCTTTCCAGCACACCAAGCACTCCTTCCAGGCGAAGAAGCAAATGTACTTTCAATTAAGCAAACTGTATTCACTATTCATGATTATAGTTCAAGATCTATTTTCTTTTGTCTTGCACCACCACCCCCTTGATAATTAAGCTCTCCCACTGTGCATATCAAACATCCTCTCATTCTTCCACCACTCCACACTTCCCTGCCTTGGTACTTGCTTAATTATTATTATAGCTCTCAAGTGTTTCTAATTTCACAGAAGGCCATCTACCTCAAACTAGAATCGTCTCCCCAATAAGGTGCTGCCCAACAAGCTGACTATTCTCCTTTTATTTCAATAGTATGTTTGTTTACCAAATACAATATGCATCAGATTATTATTTGTCTGAGTCACCAACTGATCACCTTGCAGAACATTCCCACCACAGAAAGTCAGATACAACCCTCCCTGTGACGTCTCATCCTTTGTAATACAGAAATACAATCCAGAACAAATAAAAGGAGTCAATTCTTTAAACAGAACAGAAGGGTGGTATTATTAGTAAAGCAATACAAATCATAATGCTGTGAGATGTAAAAACAAAAGTGCTTTCCAATTTGGTAATGCGAAGTTCCAAAGGATGTGAGAACATTTTTCAAAAGCATGGAAATTATTTAAAGGTATCATATTAGGAAAGTTTTCCTTTCAAATTAAGAACACGTAACTTGTCAGCTGTAATATTACTTATGTGATACAAAGTAAAAAAAATACTCCCGGTTACAATATTACAGAATAACCTCATTGCATCAGGTTCCAAACATGCTCTTACAACATCCAATATTGCTTCGTTGTCATTTTGCTTGACTTTTATCAGACTTTCAGCTGATATTCAGTCCCACAGAAGCAGAAACTTCTTCCTCTTAAATGTCAAGGAGACCAAAGCCACAGCCTTTAGAACCAGATCTAAATTTCCCAGCCATCCCTCCTGAGCCAGTGTCAAGCTCAGAATCTGTGTTGTATAGGATACTGAACTACCAACCCCACGTGCTCACCCCTCCTTCGTCAGTCTACCTGATGTTGAAATTTTCATCCAGTTTTCTGACCTCTAAATTCTTTGCCAACAAGCATCCTATCTTCCATGAACATATGTACATCAAAAACTGCATAGCTTGTATTCTCTTAACAAGTCAGATGTACAGCACAGAAACAGAGCCTTTGGTCCAACTCATCCATGTCGACCAGATATCCCAACCCAATCTAGTCCCACCTGCCAGCTCCTGGCCCATATCCCCCCAAGCCCTTCCTATTCATATACCCATCCAAATGTCTTTTGAATGTTGCAATTGTACCAGCCTCCACCATTTCCTCTGGCAGCTCATTCCTTACATGTACCACCCTCTGAGTGAAAAGGTTGCCCCTTAGGTCTCCTGTTTATCCATCATCACTGTGCTTTGTGAACCACAGTTTAAACTCCTTCAATACCTTGATTAATTTTCATGTGTTCATGTGACTGGTGAAACAAAGTGGGCAAAGTGTATGGAGGGGGAAAGCTTAACTTTAGAAACTGTTTTAGTAATATCAGTTTAATATTGATTTATTCAGTATTTTACCATTTATAGTTTATTCAATAATTTATTCTGCAATCCAAAGGGGCACTGGAATATGGAAACATGATCCATTTTTCAGTGTACATAGGTACAAATGACAATATTAAATTAATCTAAGGGTGCAGGAGGACATGCCAAGAACAGAACAGGCATACTTGTCAACCTGGTAAAACTACAAAACAGGACTACTTGCATACCAAACAGCAAAGGCAGCAAAAGATAGACAGAGCTAAACAATTCCTCAACCAACAGATCAGATCTAGGTTTTGAAGTCTTGCCACATCTAGTTGTGAATGGTGGTGGACAATTAATTCAAAGGAGGCAGTTCCAGAATTATTTCCATCTTCAATGATGGGAGAGCCAGGAGACTAAAGTTGTGATATTTGCAATCCATATTCAGCCAGAACTGCAGATTTAATGACCAATCTCAGCCTCTTCCAGAGATCCCAATATGACAGATGCCAGTTTTCAGTAAATTTGATTCACTCCACATGAAATCTAGAGAGAGGTGGAGGCACTGGATACTGGTATGGGTCCCTGACAACATTTCCGCCATACTGAAAATATGTTCCAGACCTTGCCACACAGCCTAGCTAAGCTTTCCAGTATGCTGCCATCTACCTAATCTGTAGAAAATTGCCCAGGTTTGTCCTGCACACAAAAAGCAGGGCAAAGTCAACTCAGCCAATTATGACACTAACAGTCTATTTTCACTCATCAGTAAAATGAACCAAGGTGCTATCAAGCATTCCTGATGAAGGGCTTTTTGCCCGAAACGTCGAATTTCCTGTTCCTTAGATGCTGCCTGACCTGCTGCGCTTTAACCAGCAACACATTTTCAGCTGCTATCAAGCAACACCTGCTCATCAATAACTTGCTCAGACAGCTTGAGTTCTATCACGGACACTCAGCTTATGACCTCATGATAGTTCTGGCTCAAATATGGACAAAAGAGTCGAATTCCAAAAGGTGAAGAGAGTGACTGCCCTCGATATCATCAAGGCTGTATTTGACTAAGTGGAGCAAAGAGCCCCAGCAAAACCTCAGTCAATGGGAATTGAAGGAAAACTTTCCACTAGTTGGAGTCATACTTGGCATAAAACAAGATGGTTGTGGTTGCTGGAGGAAGTTTGCTCCTCTGAAGGAATCTTTGCAAGAGTTCATCAGGCAAAATATTTGCTAATTCATCTGTTTAGAAATGTTATTGTACACCTCTGGAGCAGGTGAGAAATTCAGTTCACTTGGTTCAGAGGCATTTCAACAGCCCCATTCTTCAGGGTAGTAATGTACATCCTTAGCTGATTCAAATCACATCACCTCCATCATAAGTGGGGATGTTCTGCAACAATTGCACAAATGTTCAGCACCATCCGCAAATCCTCAGCTAACACAGTCTATGTCCAAATGCAGCAGAACCAAGACAATACACTGACTTCGGCTGAAAGGCAAAAATGAACAATTATTCCCACTGTGGGAATGTTGTGTGCAATTCTGGTTTCCTTCCGATTGGAAAGATGTTGGGAAACTTGAAAGGGTTCAGAAGAGATTTACAAGGATGTTGCCAGGGTTGGAGGGTTTAAGCAATAGGGAGAGGTTGAATAGGCTAGGGCTGTTTTCACGGGAGGGTCGAAGGCTGAGGGGTGACCTTATAGAGGTTTATAAAATCATGAGGGGCATGGATAGGGTAAATAGACAAGGTCTTTTCCCTGGGGTGGGAGAGTCCAGAACTAGAGGGCAAAGGTTTCGGGTGAGGGGGGAAAGCTATACAAGAGACCTAATGGGCAATGCAGAGGGGAGTGAGCGTACGGAATGAGCTGCCAGAAGAAGTGATGGAGGCTAGTATAATTGTAACATTTAAAAGGCATCTGGATGGGTATATGAATAGGAAGGAAGGGTTTGGAGGGATATGGGTGATGAAGGGCTTATGCCAGAAATGTTGAATTTCCTGTTCCTTGGATGCTGCCTGACCTGCTACGCTTTTCCAACAACACATTTTCAGCTCTGATATTCCAGCATCTGCAGACCTCACTTTCTCCTGCCAGAAAGTGGGACTAGATTGGGTTGGGATATCTGGTCAGTATGGATGAGTTGGACCGAAGGGTCTGTTTCCGCTCTGTACAGCTCTAGGACTCTGACCCTAAATGCCAGGCAATGACCACCGCCAACAAGAGAGAATGCAATTACATTACTACCAAGGAATCATCTAATTCCAACATCCTAGGGGATACCATTGACAAGAAACTGAACTGGACTAATCATATACAGTAGCTGCAAAAGCAGATCAGAGGCATGGAATCTTATAGAGTAAATGAATTCCTGACTCCCAAATGCTGTCTACTATCTGCAAGTCCCGAATCAGAATAATGGAATACTCTCCACTTCCCCATATGAGCAGAGCTCCAATATAAGTAGTTTGGCATGATCCTGGGCAAGGCAGTCCACTTAACTGGCACCACATCCAGAAACATCCACTTTCTGCACATTGATGCTCAGCGACAGTACTGTATAAATGCACTGCAGAAATTCACCAAGGCTCCTCAGAAGGCACATCCCAGATCCACAACTACTAGCATCTAGAAGGACAAGGATAGCAGGTACTTGGGAACAGCACACTTGCAAGTTCCTCTCCATGCAACTTGCCATCAAGTTGAAAATAGATTATAGTTTCTTCAGCGTTGCCGGCCCCATTGGAGGGTCTACCTACAGCTGCAAATGTGTTGCTGGTCAAAGCACAGCAGGTTAGGCAGCATCTCAGGAATAGAGAATTCGACGTTTCGAGCATAAGCCCTTCATCAGGAATAAGAGAGAGAGAGCCAAGCAGGCTGAGATAAAAGGTAGGGAGGAGGCCCTACCTTTTATCTCAGCCTGCTTGGCTCTCTCTCTCTTATTCCTGATGAAGGGCTTATGCTCGAAACGTCGAATTCTCTATTCCTGAGATGCTGCCTAACCTGCTGTGCTTTGACCAGCAACACATTTGCAGCTGTGATCTCCAGCATCTGCAGACCTCATTTTTTACTCTACCTACAGCATAAGGCCAGTAACAGTTCACCACCAGCTTCTCGAGGAAGGTATGGATAAACAAAGTTGGCCTGGTCAGCAATGCCCACATCCCATGAGTGAATAAAAAAGTCAAACAATATTATCACGAAAGGAACAATTATGCTTCAATTTGAACTAGAAATATATTTCAGTAACAAACAGAAGGAAACATATGACGCTGGTCATGAAAGTACATTTATAGCAACCACTGAAAATGGCAGCTAGCATTGTTTTGAAATGGACCGATCATTATTAGGAAGATTTCGACTCCCCCGGTCAGTTACCAAGAAAGGATAAATACCGGTTAACCTTGACAGCGATAAAGATTCAAAACTTTTGAAATATTCATGACGTATGTCACTTATTTTCCCCGTCAACAGAATTTACCCACATGCTGTTTCAGTTAATGAACAAATTAAACACCCGTTGTGCAATTTTTAAACAGTAGTGAGGATTATCTAGAACATGAAGCAGATCTTCCTGCAGTTTAATGACCCAGAGATCCGGGCGGGGTAACACACTGATATGAATGTTGACTAGTTGCTGCAATTTTAAAAAGTCGCACTGGTCCAGGCCCACCGCCGGTCACAAAATCCATTACAATTGCGATCTTAAACTGCATTGAATATTATTGACGTCTGTCGCCTTCGCCCGGTCAGCGTCGAATTATATCCGCACCCCGACAAACGGAAATAGGCGAGCCGCCGGCCTTCAGAACCGAAAACAGAAACTCATCCCCCAAAACTTTCCAAGGTCGGCAGCTCGGGACGGTTGGTACGTACTGACAAGGCCACGCCGCAAGCCAACACTGCCAGAAGAGTTACCTGACGACGTGTCTGGACTGTCTCTCCCGGGCAAAATAGGCTGGAAATTCGAAAACATCGCAAAGTACCCGCCGCAGAGGCCTACCGCTCCTCGCCATTTCACTCTTTGTGAAGGCCACCCGGCACCCGGCACGCGCCCCCGCCCGATCGCTGACGTCAGCAGACACCCCGCCCATCCGAGCCGACGGCTCCACCCACTGCCCTCATCCGCCTCCATCACTGCTCCCACGCCCCCTCCGGACTCTGCTTCGTGATTGGCTGCGATGCCCGCCTTCCCGCAAGGTGGGGGGGGGGCGGTGGATGGTCGCCTGGCAACCTGGGACGAGCGACGTCACAATGTTTCCACTGTCAGGTTATGTAAAGGTTTGTCACGGGATTCGGCGGCGCTGCCAGCGGTCGGATTCACCTCGAGACTAACATGTCTTAGACATATATGGTAACTGCTTTTAAAAATACCCTGCAAATGTGACCAACATAATGTTCAGATAGCCAGAATTAAACTATTGCCCCATTACACATCAGATAGAATGTGCCGTACAAACAAATAATCTTTGCCTATTCCCTGAGGGGGAAATAAACAGTTTTTTTTCAAATTTATTTAACAATCGGATTCAACGTGTGAAAGGTCGAATTCTTGTCGAAATAAACAAACATGGCGAAAGTGGCAAGTTGTGGAAACAAGCGTGCCGTACTTTTGGAAATGTATTTTATTTTCTTGACTATTCAGTTGTACAAGAGGGTGCGATGTTGCATGTAACCCAAATAAACAATTCTCAAAGCAATTCTATCCAAGAGGAGTCCAAGTATAAATTGGGAATATAGTTAGACTCAAGGAGTCCAATTTACAGGCGTCCATGATGTACATCAATGGTACAAAACAGTGAATTGCTTTAGATTACTCCTTACAATTTGATTTATTTATTGTCGTGTACCTCAGTATAGTGAAAAGATCTGTTTACAAGCAGTACAGGCAGATCATAGGAAGCAAGGGCATACAGATCAGAGGATGAAATAAAACTTGGACAGAGTAAGACATAAAGGTTACATCGCACAGGGCATGCACTAGACAAGATCGACCTTAGAAAAATCAACATCATTTGAAGTTAGAAAGTCCATTCATCCGTCAAAGAATGGCCAGGAAAAAGCGGTTCCTGAACAGTGCATGTGTTCAAGCTTCTGTATCTTCTGTCTGATGGAAGAGGTTAGAGGAGAGCATTACCGAGGTGCAATGGATCTTTGATGATGGTGGCAATTGTGTAAATAGAGTCCATAGATGGAAGGTTGACTTTCGTGATGATCTGGGCAGTGCATATAACCTTAATGGTAGTTTCTTACAGTCCTGGGCAGAGCAATTGCCATACCAGATCATTATACACCCGGATAGTATGCTTCCAATGGATCATCTGTGAAGGTTGGTCAGAGTCCATATGGACATGCCAAATTTCATGAGCAACCTGAGGAAGTAGTGGTGTTGTTGCACCTTCTTGACCGTTGCATCTACATGGGAAGTCTGCGATAGGTTGTCAGTTATTGTCACTCCTAGTAACTTGACAGTCTCCACCCTCTCAATCCCAGCTCTGTTGATTTAGATGGGGGCATGTTCTTCCCCTTTCTTTCTGAAGTCAATGATCAGTTCTTTAGTTTTGGCAACATTGTGAGAGTGGTTGTTCTCATTGCACAATGTCACCAAGCCCTCTATCTCCTTTTTGTTGTTAGATATCCGTCCAACCACAGTGGTGTCAGTAAATGTGGCCTTCATTCGGAATTTGGCAATACGGTTATGGGTGAACAGGGAGTACAGTAGAGGGCTGAGGATGCATCCTTGAGGAGCTCCAGTGTTGAGTGTTATCATGGAGGAGGTGTAGTTATCTATCTTCACTAATTGCAGTGTGTGGGTCAGAAAACTGAGGATCCAGTTGCAGAGGGCAGAAATGAGACCAAGGTCTCAGAGTTTTGAGATCAGTCTAGAGAGGATAATGGTGTGAAGGCCGAACTGCACACAATGAGCAGGAGCCGAATGTAGGTGTCCCTGTTGTCCAGGTGTTCCCAGGATGAATGCAGGGCTAAGGAAATGGCATCAGCTGTGGACCTGTTACATTGGTAGGCAAATTGTAGGGGATCGAGGCAGGATGGGAGGCTAGAGTTGATGTGGGACATGACTTGAAGCACTTAATAATTATGCAAGTCAGAGTCACTGGGCAGTGATCATCAAGGCACATTGCATGTGCTTCCTTAGGTACTGGGATCTTCTTGAAGCGGGGTGGTGGGGGGAGGGTGGAATCTTTGGCTTGTAGGAGGGAGAGGTTGAAGGCGTCGATGAATATCTCTGCCAGTTGGTCCGCGCAGGATCTGTGATCATTTGGGGATTCTGTCCGGGCAAATTGCTTTCCTTTGGTTGACTTCCAGGAAGACTGATCAGCCTATGTACCATGATATACATCAGAACCATGATCTCTGCAGCGGTGACAGCGGACACAGGTGTATCCAGGGCTATTGGGACAGTTGACACTATGCCGCTGGCATTCTGCTCAAACTAAGCATATAGAGCATTGAGCACATCAGGGAGGGATGTGTCTTTACTGTTATCATCATGATTATAGCTTTATTGTGGACTTTGACATCTACATGATAGCTTAAAATATTATTCTGTGCATATTGAAATCATAGCAGAGTCTTTCATGCCGGCCCAAAATAAATCATTCTTTTGAGAGGTTCATTAGTGTGGGGATGCAGGTACATTTAAATTGGCCCCACCTTTCATTCCGCAGTTACTTGCTTATACAGTATCCATCATTCAAGAAAATAAAGCAAGTAGACGACAACCAAACTGCTTCCTCAGCAAATTATCGAAGACTTGCAGTTTTATAACATTTTTCACTTGCCTACTGGACGTCTTCAACCACTTTACGGCCAATAAAGTACATCTTTGAAATATAGTCGCTCGTGTAATGTACGACAAGTGGCAGCTCATTTGAATTGCAAATTCTCACAAATGGAAATGAGAAAGACTAATTGATCAATTTTCACGCTAATTGATAATTCAACATTGGCCAGCAGTTTTTTCAACAGTACCATGAGATCTTTCACATCTACCTGAGCATAATGTCTCATCTGATAAGGAGACATGCATACAACAATAATCAAATGCAGATTCTCATTTGATTTCAAATTCTCCATCAGACTTTGATGTGTTGTGAAGGTACCTATTACAAAAAAAAGTTTGTAATAGATGTGGATAACATATAATAGTTTATATTATGGGATGCCTGAAGAACTAACATAATTTACCCCCACATAAATTCCAATGCCACCAGATTTGAGAATCTTTACGTATTGACATAGAGTCATAGAGATGTACAGCACAGAAACAGATCCTTTGGTCCAACTAGTCCATGCCGACCAGATATCCCAACCTAACCTAGTCCCATTTACCAGTGTTCAGCCCATATCCCTCTAAAACCTTCCTATTCATATACCCAAATGCCTTTTGAATGTTGCAATCGTACCAGCCTCCACCACCTCTTCTGGCAGCTGATTCCATACACGCATCACCCTCTGAGTGAAAAAGCTGCCCCATATGCTTCTTTTATATCTTTCCCCTCTTGCCCTAAACCTATGCCTTCTAATTCTGGATTTTTTTTTCACAAAGATAACTTTGAATCACAGGTTCCCATTTTTTTAGGCTTATAAATTCAAAAGGATAAGGAAGTTGAAGTTTGAAAAGGCAGCTTGCTCTATTAAATCTTCTATGTTTCCAATTCAGAAAGTGTACTTGTCTATTTAACCTAAGAGTGCATTCTATTCCACTTTGACTACATTCAACTTCATTTGGTTGTTAAATAACTCTCTGAATATCTCATTTGCTTTGTGGATGATCAGAGTCAGAACACATTAGAAGAAAAGTTGTCTGGCCAAATGTTAATTACCATTCAAGGTGAATTAATACTGCATTATATGACATTTTGGTCCACTGTGTTCTGTAAATGATAGCCTGTACACTCTACACAGTACCAAAATAAAATGCAGATCTAAGTAAAGTACTTAGAAATAAATTATTCAAATGAAGAAAAAAAGACTTGCATTGAGAAAGCACATTTCATGACCTCTATGTTTCCAAAAGTGCTTTAGAGCCAATTGTGTTTGAGGTGTAATTATTGCTATAATTTTGAGACTTGAATTTATTATTGTAATACTACATTACATACAATATATTAAGTTTTTAACACATCTTAATGAGTTACAAAATTGGCCAATATTTACAGTTTTGAGAAGCAAAACACAGTCTAATGACTGAGGTTCCAACCTCATGGACCAGTGAACAAGGAACTATAATTGTCTTGTGACTCAGTATTAATGTCCCTACCCCAGGTCAGGTTCCTCCTCTACCCCCTCTGGCAGCTCATTCCAGACATGCACCTGCCTCAGAAGTGGCTAACCTGGCTGAATAGGCTGATTAAAAATAACCATATACTTAATTGATGGGCTATTATATGGTACACAGGTGCTGCCCATACTTCTGGGCCGAGAAGGCCTAGATTCAAGTCCCAAATGCAGCAGAGGTGTATTGTAACATGTCTAGACAGGTTGATTAAAAATATCTTTTTAAAAGTTAATGTAAATTGATGTAATAGGCTGGACACATTGAAGTAAAGAGGATAGCTTAAAATTGATCATTTGATCCATCGTGCAAATGATGGCTGTTCAAGAGACTTCATACATACATGCATCTAGATGTATGTACAGAAACAGACTCTTTGGTCCAACTTGTCCATGCCTACCACGTATCCTAAATTAATCTAGTCCCACTTGCCAGCATTTGGCCCATATCCCTCTTAAATCATTCTATTCATATACCCATCCAGACACCTTTCAAATGTTGTAATTATACCAGCCTCCACCACCTCCTCTGGCAGCTTATTTCATACGTACAGCAACGTCCGCATGAAAATGTTGCCCGTAGGTCCCTTTTAAATAATTCTCCTCTTACTTTAAACCTATGCCACCTGGTTTTGGACTCCCCCACCCTGCAGAAAAGACCTTGACTGTACATCCTACTCTATCCATCCCCTCATGATTTTATAGACTTCTGTAAGGTCACCCTTCAGCCTCAAACATTCCAGGGAAAATAGCCCCAGCCTTTTCAACCTCTCCCTGTAGCTAAAAACTCTAATCCTTACAATATCCTTGCAAGTTGTTTTTGAACCTTTTCAAGTTTCATAACATCTTTCCTTTAACAAGGAGACCTTTTTTAATTTCTAAAATAATCCAGAGTCTCTCAAATTAATATTATTCATTGCAATATTATTTGACTGTTGATTGAATCTAAAATCTTTAAATTCCTTCGTAAAGCATAAATGGATCTTTCCCACAAGTTTGTCAATGGAATATCTTTCGTTGAGCATTTTAAATGTTTCTTTAATGTTTCCCACTGTTTATTTATAGCCATACCTTTTAGTCTATTTACCTAATTAACTAGAGCCAGCTCTCTCTCCTCATACCCCTAAATTGGATTTGTCTAAATTTAAGATTATTACATGATTAGAGTACACCATTTTCAAACTTAATGTGGAACTCAGTTGTATTATGATCACTACTTTCAAGTGGACCTCTTACTATGACATTAATAATTAACTCTGCCTCATTAAACAATACTAGCTCTAAAATAACCTTACCCTTAGTTGGATCCATGATATATTGTTCTGGGAAACCTTCACAAAAATATTCTAAAACCTCATCTTCCAGACCTCCTTTGAAATTTGATTTGTCTAGACTAACTGAAGATTAAAGTTCCCTATAACTATTACATCAAACTACAATAATTTATTGTTTAATGCTCTGTCAAATGGTAAATAGTACCAGGGAGAAAAGGAGGACTGCAGATGCTGGAGATCACAGTTGAAAAGTGTAGCCCTGGAAAAGCACAGCAGGTCAGGCAGCATCCAAGGACAGGAGAATGGACGTTTCAGGTTTATGCCCAAAACGTAGACTCTCCTGTTCCTCGGATGCTGCCTGACCTGCTCTGCTTGTCCAGCGCCACACTTTTCAAATAGTAGGGGGCCTGTTACCTACTCCCATGAATATTTTCTGGCCCTTGATGTTCCCAAGCTCTATCCACAATGATTCTATTCCCTAACTTTTGGAGCAATGATCCTTCTATGCAATTAGCTCTATTTCCATGTTCTTTCCCCATGGTCTTTCAAATACTTATATTTCTTTGGAAAGTTGTTATTGAACCAGCTTCCATCATCCTTTCAAGAAAAGCATTCCAGCTTTACACAGAGTCATATAGTCATAGAGATGAAAACACCTCAGTCCAACTCATCCATGCCATCCTAAATAAATCTAGTCCCATTTGCCAGCATTTGGCCCATATTGTTCTAAACCCTTCCTGTTCATATACCCATCCTGATGACTTTTAAATTGTACTAGCCTCCACCACTTCCGCTGGTAGCTTATATTACACGCCTACAACCCTCTGTGTGGAAAAGTTGCCCATAGGTTTCTTTTAAATCTTTCCCCCCTCACCTTAAACCTATGCCCTCTAGTTTTGGACTCCCCACCCTGGGGAAAAAACTTTATCTATTTACCTTATCCATGCCCCTCATGATTTTATAAACTTCTATAAGGTCACCCTCAGCCTCTGATGCTGCAAGGAAAATAGCCCTATCAGTCTCTCCCCACAGCTCAAACCCTCCAACCCTGGCAATATCCTTATAAATCTTTTCTGAACCGTTTCAAGTTTCATAACATCCTTCTGATAGGAGGGAGACCAGAATTGAACATAGTCTTCCAAAAGTTGCCTAACCAATGTCCTCTACAGCCACAATATGACCTCCCAACTCCTCTATTCAATGTATACCAAACACCTCTTTCACTATCCTGTGATCTTCTGCGATCACTATCCTTCTCCCTGTGACTGCACTTTCAAGGAACTATGAACCTGCATTCCAAGGTCTCTTTGTTCTGCAACCTACTCAAGGATCCTACCATAAAGTGTGTAAGTCCTGCACTGATTTGCCTTTCCAAAAAGCAGCACCTCAGACCTATCTAAATTATACTCCATCTGCCATTCTTCAGCCCATTGGCCCAACTGATCCCATTGTACTCTGAGGTAACTTTCTTCACTATCCACTACACCTCCAATTTTGGTGTAATCTGCAATCTTATTAACCGTACCTCCTATGTTCACATCCAAATCATTTATATAAATGACAAGAAGCAGTTGACCCAGCACTGACCCTTGTGGCACACAGCTGGTTACTGACCTCTGGTCTGAAAAGCAGCCTGACACCACCATCCTCTGTCTTTTACCTTCGAGCCAGTTCTGTATCCAAATGGCTAGTTCTCCCTGTATTCCATGTAATCTAACCTTGCTAACTAGTCAACCATGAGGAACTTTGTCTAACATCTTACTGAAATCCATATAGATCACATATTCTGCTCTGCCCTCATCAATCCTCTTTGTTACTTCTACAAAACCTCAAGTTTGTGAGACATGATTTCCCACACACAAAGTCATGTTGACTATCCCTAATCAGTCCTTGCCTTTCCAAATACATGTACATCCTGTCCCTCAGGATACCCTCCAACAACTTGCCTACCATTGATGTCAGGCTCACTGGTCTATAGTTCCCTGGCTTTTCCTTACCACCTTTCTTAAATAGTGGCACCACATTAGTGAACCTCCAGTCTTCTGGCAGCTCATTTATGGCTATTGATGATACAAATACCCCAGCAAGGGGCCCAGCAATCACTTCCCTAGCTTCCCACAGAGTTCTGGGGTACACCTGATCAGGTCCTGGAGATTTATCTAATTTATGCGTTTTGAGACATTTTCCAAGCTGTTGCTTTTTATTTGCTCACATTCTCTATCTTCCATATCATTATCCTTAATAAACACTGATGCAAAATATTCATTTAGTATCTCACCCATCTCTTGCAGTCCCACACATGGGCAGCCTTTCCGATCTTTAAGGGGCCCTATTCTCTCCCTAGTTACTTTTTTGTCCTTAATGTATTTGTAGAATCCCTTTGGACTCTCCTTAACCCTATTTGCCAAAGCTCTATCATGTTCCTTTTTTGTCCTCTTGATTTCCCTCTTAAGTGTACTCCCACTGCTTTTGTACTCTTTTGGGGATTCACTCGAAATCTGTTGCCTGTACCTGACATATGCTTCCTTCTTAATCTTGACCAAAATCTCAATTTTTCTGGTCATCCAGCATTCCCTACACCTATCAGCCTTGCCCTTCACCCTAACAGCAACATACTGTCTCTGGACTCTCATTATCTCATTTTTGAAAGCTTCCCATTCTCCAACTGTCCCTTTACCTTCAAACATTCACTGCCAATCAGCTTCTGAAAGTTCTTGCCTAATACTGTCAAAATTGCCCTTCCTCCTGTTTAGAAGTTTAACATTTAGATCCAGTCTATCCTTTTCCATCACTGTTTTAAAACTAATAGAATTATGGTTACTGGCACCAAAGTGCTCCCCACTGACACCTGCCCTGCCTTACTTTCAAGAGTAGGCCAAGTTTTGCACCTTCTCTAGAAGGTATATCCCATACTAAATCAGAATTCTTTTTTGTACACACTTAACAAATTCTTCTCCATCTAAGCCCTTTGTAACCATCTTATAATGATAGAATCCCGACAATGCAGAAAGAGGGCATTAGGATATATTACTATGCTAAAGGGTCCCTTGAAAATTTACTAGGAAAATTAAATTCTGTACAACAAAAATTGTTATCTTCTGCAATGAATAAAACCCAAGATTCATAACAGTTTCTAACTGTATCTTCAAGGTAATGTAATCACAAGCTAATTATGATTTAGGCAGACTATTTGATCAATATTTATTGATCCATCCAGAAACAACTCCATTGTAGTATCCAATTTGTTTCTGAAGTACATCCAGCTCCAATATTGTACTGAGTCTATTACAGACATAGCTGGATGAAAGATTCTTGAAACAATAGGCACAAAGAATATTCCAGGCCCTACCAAGAGTTCATCATGACTCTTACCCTTCCTAATTCATGTACTCAGAAATTCTGTCTCTTTGAAACAGTCATTTCAAATGTCAAATCATTTTGATCCAGCAACTGTATGCAGTTACTTAGCATAGTGCTGAATATTAGAAATGGCCTTTATTTGGCTGTGATTTCTGGTAAAGGGATGAATATGTCTAAAAATTAATTGGCCCCTGATTTCAAATATAGATCATTCCTTCTGTAAGACCTTCCTGATATCAGTCCTACATTTACCAATCACTTGATGTAATCTTCATCTATCTCCTTATTTTACTTACAATTTAATTACAAACAGTATTTCATACTGATATTTCATTTGCTTTTCCATACACCTCTGTTAGTTCACCTTTAGCATACTTCTTATGAATGGCATCACTGAAAATACAACATGGAAACCAATTATTCTGCTCTAATGGCTTGTATTGATACTTTTTTCCTCACTGAAAAATTAATCCTAACTTTATGCCTATCCTGTTTCAATATCCCTTTCACTCCCTTTTGTTCAACCATCTGTTTAAGCTTTGACATCAGGAATCCATCTCCTGGTTTGTATTATCTCCAGTTTTGTAAATGGACCAAAGTACTTACATCGTGGTCTAACCTAAAGACTTTAGAGTTCAACCTTGGCTTCCTTTGACTTGTATACAACTTCTTTGGTTAGATTAATATTCTAACAGTTCAAATTGGTGAAACTTAATCCTAAATATTGAAGGGTCCTCAACCTGAAAACATAACTTTGCTCCATTGTCCACAAATAGAATTACTGCATATTTCCAGCATTTGTAGTGTTAATTTCCAAATTTACAGCATCCACATTTTTTCTTCATACTTGTGACTGAATTACAAAGGTAATGGGACATACAACAAAAAAAATCTAGGGGAGAAATAAATGGTTACACAGAATAGCAGAGGGAGAGGGGAGGATGGAAAATATCACAAAAAAGAGAGTTCTCCCAGCCTTGTGGTGTGAAGAAGAATGCAGGGATGCAGATTGCAATTACCTATTGAAAAATGAGCCATTGTTCCTGATATTTGTATTGAGAAGTACTTTGAGAAGCGCTTGAGTTGTGGAAGATATTACACAATCACAAGTCTTTCTTTTCAGCAAAATGATCACTGAGCCTGTGCTTGGGTTTCCTGCTGCAGAAGACACTAGACTATAACCAGTGAGCACATTATACCAAGCTGAAAAATGTACAAGTAAGTCCAATTTTCACCTGACAAGAATTAAATTATGCGTCATTGACAAGAGAGGATAACTTCTTTCATGTTGCACCTTCATGAGAAGGTACTGGAGAATGGAAATAAGTATTGGACACAGGGCTGTCACAGATGTGTTTGTGGTGGAAGATGAGAACAAGGAGAAACCTGTTATGGGTTTAGTCAAAATGGGTGTGGGAAATGGAATGGATTTAGTTAAGGACAAAGGAGGGGAATCTTTGGCTGCCAAAAAATGTTCATAAGCTGTGGTTACACCTGTCATTTTCCCATTTAGTTTACAGTTACTTATGTTTCTGTTTAATGGCTTGTGTTTTAGACTTTGTGTACATTAAATTTTATGTGTCATTCATTTACCCATACACTTCATGACTACAGAAACATTAGAAAACTTCAAATTTGTATTACCAAGTCGCAGGTAGCAAAAGTTTCATTACCACGTTCGACACAGTTGAATAATAATTCCACCGATGTGACAAAATAAAACTGACTGAGTGTCTCGTTTATATTTTAGAAAATTTTCAAACTACCAAAGAATGTTGCAACGCAGTTAGAAGTGGGGCATCCACAAAGCGAAGAAAACGATTTTCATAATGACATTGGCAATTTATTATGTTAACAGCAGTGATTTGACTGGCATCCCTTAAAGAATAACAGTGCTGCCTGGAGTGAGCTCAGACGAAGGAGTATTGGTGCTGTCTCTGCAGAGGAGCTGCTGTCAATCAAATCCCGGGGCCCGCCCACATCCCCGCGGGTTCCGCTCGCGACCGCTGTACAAAATGGCGAAGATCGCCAAGACTCATGAAGGTAACGGGGGGGAACTATATAGGACTCTATTCCGTCACCTTTTGTTTCAGAAAGGCGAGTTGAGGTTACAAGAGAGTTTCTGTAGGCAGTGTCCGTAGTTCCTCCAGGTGTGAGCAGATGTGTTGAGCTGTAAGAAATGTGGCCGCAGTTCTGATGTGCGAGCGCTGGCTGGCTCAGGAAATGGCGTCGCTCTTGAGAGCGCAAATGAGGCCAAAGGAGAGGCTTGTAGCACCAGCGACTTCGGCTCTCCCGCGGCACTGACTAGTTCTTGAAATAGGAGGGCTGGCTGGGTGGGTGGTCTTAGTTCAAGTGCCTTCACCACACGCAGTCTTAATGGGCTTTCGGTGGCTGAGTTTTTGCGGAGATTGGAGCCAGGCGGACTGACGCAGTCAGCCTGCGGCCTTGTCAATAAGGACGATCCACCGCCAGCATCGGGGGGGAAAAAATAGAGAGCGGTTGACTGCATCATTGCATTGTACCCGGATTTAATGTGGAGATTGTTAAGGAGGTAGATCCGATTTCAACCCAGTCCCCGTCTCTGCCTAGAGTGCAGAGGGGTGTCGAAATGGGGACTCACGTGTTTTCCTACTGGATGGCCTTAAGAGTAGCATAGTCGATAGTAATAAAGGGTCATTTGATTTGATTTGAAGCACACAACTAGCTATCTTTATTTTGGCCTGGATTGCCAAGTATTGCAGTTTTTGTGTATCGTAATTCTTGCTAAAGGATGCTTACACAAATATACACAGCTCTGCCATTATTTGACAAATCGTCAACGTTTTGAGATCTTAAGCGACGGTGTTAACACACCCAAAATATTAAAACACAATGTTGCTTATAAAGTAGATGAATGACAATTTGATCAATACTTCGTAAAGCCGCCATGACTTAGGAGTGGTGTTGGTCCTCGTTGCTTTGTTTCACCGTGAAACAAAACTGCTAAATTACACTTTTTTTCTCCAGCAGAAAGATTGAATTAATGTTTCAGGTCAAATATGAATTTTCTTCAGAATTGGATAACTATTTATGAAAAGCAAATGAGATTTCAACTTATTCAAAAACAAATTGCTAGAGAAGCTCAACAGGTCTTTCAGCAACTGTGGAGAGAAATCAGTAAACATTTCATGTCCAGTGAGCTTTTCTCAGTACATGAAGGTGCTGACCAGGCTTCCCAATTCATGTGCCTGAATTTGGCCCATAACCCTTTAAACCTTTCCTATTCATGTACCTGTCCAAATGTCTTTTCAATGTTATTAGTGTACTAACATTACCATTTCCTGTAGCATTCCATAAATGCATCCACCCTCTGTAGTAAAAGTTGTACCATGGGTCTCTTTTAAATCTTTCACCTCCTCACCCTTAAATTTATCCCCTCGTTTCACAATAAGGGTGGTATGATGGCTCAGTGGTTAGCACTGCTGCCTCACAGCATCAGGGACCCGGGTTCAATTCCTGCCTCTAGCTACTGTCTGTGTGGAGTTCGCACATTCTCCCTGTGTCAATGTGGGTTTCCTCCCACAATCCAAAGATGTGCAGGTTGGGTGAATTGGCCATGCTAAATTGCCCATTGTGTTAGGTGCATTAGTTAAGGGTAAATGTAGGGGAATGGGTCTGGGTGGGTTACTCTTCAGAGAGTTGGCGTGGAGTTGGTGGGCCAAATGGCCTGTTTCCATACTGTGGGGAATCTGATCAGCTTTGCATTGTCTCCCTTTTCTAAATCAATTTGCTTTTACAGTAAGCATGGAATAACTCTCAGTTCTTCTTGACACAACTTGTTCCAAGAAATGACATGATGAATCTCTCATTAACTGACCCAGAACCATTCAGATAGTTCAGTTTTCCAGTTCTTATGATTGAGAAACATTTATGTTTAATATGAGATTGAGACAGAAATGGTTCAATTTTATGCAACCATTAGGCATGTTAATTATTTGCAAAGTCATGTTTGAAATGTCACTATCTTGCTGTTGACAATAAAAGACAATAAAAGTTGAAATGATCACCAATTTTGAAATTGATATATGTTCTGCATTTAATGTGAAGTGTCTGTAGATAATTTGATTTAAACCTACAGTTTCTATTGGTAAATGTTTTTTTTCGGTGTCAGTAATTCTTTTGAATTCTGCATTGTTAAAATTGTACCTGCATTATTGTGTTTATAATTGCAGTATAACTCATAATGACTTTTGATGTTTTTTTCAAGTATGCCATAATGCACCCTGTGTTTTAGAAAGGGAGGCAAGAGAGGAGGGGGAGGGGCATTTTTGATAAGGGATAGCATTACAGCTGTGCTGAGGGAGGATATTCCCGGAAATACATCCAAGGAAGTTATTTGGGTGGAACTGAGAAATAAGAAAGGGATGATCACCTTATTAGGATTGTATTATATTCCCCCTAATAGTCAGAGGGAAATTGAGAAACAAACTTGTAAGGAGATCTCAGCTATCTGTAAAAATAATAGGGTAGGGGATTTTAACTTTCCAAACATAGACTGGGACTGCCACAATGTTAAAGGTTTAACTGGAGAGGAATTTGTGAAGTGTGTACAAGACAATTTTCTGATTCAGTATGTGGATGTACCTACTAGAAAAGGTGCAAAACCTGATCTATTCTTGGGAAAGAAGGCAGGGCAGGTGACTGAGGTGTCAGTGGGGAGCACTTTGGGGCCAGCAACCATAATTCTATTCGTTTTTAAAATAGTGATGGAAAAGGATAGACCAGATCTAAAAGTTGAAGTTCTAAATTGGAGAAAGGCCAATTTTAACGGTATTAGGCAAGAACTTTCGAAAGCTGATTGGGCGCAGATGATTGCAGGTAAAGGGACAATTGGAAAATGGGAAGCCTTCAGAAATGAGATAACGAGAATCCAGAAAACGTATATTCCTGTCAGGGTGAAAGGAAAGGCTGGTAAGTATAGGGAATGCTGGATAACTAAAGAATTGAGGGTTTGGTTGAGAAAAAGAAGGAAGCATATGTCAGGTATGCACAGTGGTTAGCACTGCTGCCTCACAGCGCCAGAGACCCGTGTTCAATTACCGCCTCAGGCGACTGACTGTGTGGAGTTTGCACGTTCTCCCCGTGTCTGCGTGGGTTTCCTCTGGTTGCTCGGGTTTCCTCCCACATTCCAAAGATGTGCAGGTCAGGTGAATTGGCCATGCTAAATTGCCCGTAGTGTTAGGTAAGGGGTAAATGTAGGGGTATGGGTGGGTTGCACTTCGGCGGGTCGTGTGGACTTGTTATGCCGAAGGGCCTGTTTCCACACTAAGTAATCTAATCTAATCTAATCTAATCGTATAGACAGGATAGATCGAGTGAATCCTTGGAGTATAAAGAAAGTAGGAGTATACTAAAGAGGGAAATCAGGAGGGCAAAAAGGGGACGTGAGATAGCTTTGGCAAATAGAATTAAGGAGAATCCAAAGGGTTTTTACAAATACATTAAGGACAAAAGGGTAACTAGGGAGAGAATAGGGGCCCTCGAAGATTAGCAAGGTGGCCTTTGTGTGGAGCCGCAGAAAATGGGGGAGATACTAAATGAGAATTTTGCATCAGTATTTACTGTGGAAAAGGACGTGGAAGATATAGACTGTAGGGAAATAGATTGTGACATCTTGCAACAAGTCCAGATTAGAGAGAAGGAAGTGCTGGATGTCTTGAAATGGGTAAAGGTGGATAAATCCCTAGGACCTGATCAGGTGTACCAGAGAACTCTTGGGAAGCTAGAGAAGTGATTGTTGGGCCTCTTGCTGAGATATTTGTTTCATCGATAGTCACAGAGAGAAAGTGAGGACTGCAGATGTTGGAGATCAGAGCTGAAAATGTGTTGCTGGAAAAGTGCAGCGTCAGGCAGCACCCAAGGAGCAAGAGAATTGATGTTTCGGGCATGAGCCCTTCTTCAGGAATGCATTCCTGAAGAAGGGCTCATGCCTGAAATGTCGGTTCTCCTGCTTCTTGGATGCTTCATCGATAGTCACAGGTGAGATTCCAGAAGACTGGAGGTTAGCAAATGTGGTGCCACTGTTTTAAGAAGGTTGGTAAGGACAAACCAGGGAACTATAGACCAGTGAGCCTGACCTCGCTGGTGGGCAAGTTGTTGGAGAGAATCCTGAGGGATAGGATGTGCATGTGTTTGGAAAGGCAAGGACTGATTAGGGATTGTCAACATGGATTTGTGCGTGGGAAATCATGTCTCACAAACTAGATTGAGTTTTTTGAAGAAATAACAAAGAAGATTGATGAGGGCAGAGTGGCAGATGTGATCTATATGGACTTCAGTAAGGTGTTCGACAAGGTTCCCCATGGGAGACTGATCAGCAAGGTTAGATCTCATTGAATACAGGGAGAACTAGCCATTGCATGGATACAGAACTGGCTCAAAGGTAGAAGACAGAGGATGGTGGTGGAGGGTTGTTTTTCAGATTGGAGACCTGTGACCAGTGGAGTGCCACAAAGATCGGTGTTGCGTCCTCTACTTTTTGTCATTTGCATAAATGATTTGGATGTGAGCATAAGAGGTACAGTTAGTAATTTTGCAGATGACACCAAAATTGGAGGTGTAGTGGACAACAAAGAGGGTTACCTCAGATTACAACAGGATCTTGACCATATGGGCCACTGGGCTGAAAAGTGGCAGATGGAATTTAATGCAGATAAATGCGAGGTGCTGCACTTTGGGAAAGCAAATCTTAGCAGGACTTATACACTTAATGGTAAGGTCCTAGGAAGTGTTGCTGAACAAAGAGACCGTGGAGTGCAGGTTCATAGCTCCTTGAAAGTGGAGGTTCAGGTAGATAGGATAGTGAAGAAGGCATTTGATATGCTTTCCTTTTTTGGTCAGAGTATTGAGTACAGGAGTTGGGAGGTCATGTTGCGGCTGTACAGAACATTGGTTAGTCCATTGTTGGAATATTGCATGCAGTTCTGGTCGTCTTCCTATTGGAAAGATGTTGTGAAACCTGAAAGGGTTCAGAAAAGATATACAAGGATGTTGCCAGGGTTAGAGGATTTGAGCTATAGGGAGAGGCTGAACAGGCTCAGGCTGTCTTCCCTGGAGCGTTGGAGGCTGAGGGGTGACCTTTATAGAGCTTTACAAAATTATGAGGGGCATGGATAGGGTAAAAAGGCAAAGTCTTTTCCCTGGGGTTGGGGAGTCCAGAACTAGAGGGCATAGGTTTAGGGTGAAAGGGGAAAGATATAAAAGAGACATAAGGGGCAACTTTTTCACAGAGGGTCGTACATATATGGAATGAGCTGCCAGAGGATGTGGTGGAGGCTGGTACAATTGCAACATTTAAGAGGCATTTGAATGGGTATATGAATAGGAAGGATTTGGAGGGATATGGGCCGGGTACTGGCAGGTGGGACTAGATTGGGTTGGGATATCTGATCGGTATGGATGGGTTGGATCGAAGGGTCTGTTTCCATGCTGTCCGTCTCTATGACTCTATAATGCACCCTTTGTTTTACAGCTTTGACGATGGACATTGACAGTTTCTGTGAATTCATTACTGAAACATTTCTGTTCACAAGTCTTGATCAGCAAATAGTAATGTTATAATAAATAATATATTTTATCAAAATAAGCAATTTTAATGAAAATAAATTCTCTATATAAATGTAAATACTGCTTCCCATTCTGGCTTTTTTTGTTAAATCTGAGTCAGATGCATTGACAGTAGATTATGGAGAGGTAATGTTCTGGGGACCTGGGTTCGAATCCCACCGTTGCAAGATGTGGAATCTGAATTCAATAAACATTTGGAATTAAGAATCTAATGGCTACTGTAAATCCTTTGCCAATTGTTGGGAAAAACACATTTGGTTGACTAATGTCCTTTAGGGAAGGAAACTGCCATCCTTACCTTGTCTGGTCTACATGTGACTCCAGACTCACAACAAAGTGGTTGACTCTCAACTGCCCTCAGGGTAATTAGGAATGGGTAATAAATGCTGCCCAGCCAGCAAAACCCTCACCCTGTTTAATAATAAAGAAAGATTGTACGCAGCAAACTCTCAGAAATAGCACTGTAATAAGAACATAAGACATAGGAGCAAAAATAGGCCACTCAGCCCATCAGGTTTGCTTTGCAATTCCATGAGATCATGATTGATTTGACAATCTTCTACTCCACTTTCCTGCCCTTTTCCTATGACACTTGATTTGCTTATTGATTAAAACTCTATCTATCTCAGAGTTAAGGTGTATTTCATGACCCAGCCTCAACAACCCTTTGTGGGAAAGAATTCAACAGATTCACTACCACCTGAGAGAGATTACACATTTTTAAGACAGATGAGAAGTAATGCCTTATCCTGAAATTATGCCTTCTGGTCCTAGACTCTTCCATAAGAGGGCGCAATCTGGATTAGAGGTGCTGGAAAAGGCACAACCTTCCTCTGTCTTGTCAAGAACCCTAAGAATCTTTTATGTATCAACAAGATTGTTGCTTATTCTTCTATATTCCAATAGTACAGGCTTAATTTACTCAACTGTCTTCATAAGACAATCCCTGCATATCTGTTATCATCCTAGTGACCCTTCTCTGAACTGCCTCTACTCTCAAAATATTTTTTCTTAAATATTTGAAGCCATTCATAGTTGTGGTCTTGACTAGTGCCTTGCAAAGTTTTTTAGTGAAACCTCCCTACTTTTATCTATTCCCTTTGAAATGAAGGCCAACATTCCATTTTGCTTGCCCTATTACTCGCTGAACTTGGAAGCCATCTTTTTGTGATTCATGGGCACAATGATAGGTGAATAATTTGAAATTTGTGATGTTGATTGAAGTACAGTAGCGCCTCGACATACGAACAACCCTGTTCACAAACAGATCAGTTTACAAACAGGATTGTACGTAAAATTTTGCTTCAACGTACGTATGAAATTCAAGGTATGAACGAAAGTACGAATGCAGAAAGCCCGTGTGCGACCACGTGGTTTCATTGTTCTGCTTTGCTACGCGCTTGTTGAACACAAAAGCCCTCGGGCCCCGCGTGATCTCATTCAGTTCGTCTTTGGCACGTGCGCTGTGAACAGCGTGTGTTACTACGTCCAAGCATTCTTACGCTCTCCGAACAATGGGAAAAATTGATTCAGTTCGCAAACTTTTCGGTTCACGAACCGGGTCCCGGAACGGATTAAGTTCGTAAGTCGAGGCGCTACTGTATTAGGATTGGCTGAATCACTGGTAATGCCTCATTGTGCTCTTCAAAATAATACCGTGGAATTTTTTACACTCTCCCAAATAGACAGCTGAGCCTCATTGTGATATCTCACTTGAAAAATGCCACCTCTGACAGTGACTTCTTCAGGTCTGGATTGGAATGGCAAACCTTGATTTTTGTACTCAGACTTTGGAGTGGACTTTGAACCTGGAATCTTGTGCCTCACAGGACTCATTGTTGTCAAATGATACAAGCCACTGTTGTTGGTACCATCCTCACTTTCCATGAAAGTGTATTGGTGAGATTGTTGTTTCTGGCTTTTTATAACCAGATGTACTTGGGCAATTTTTCCATATTTGGTCAATGGTACTGTTATAGCTGTACTGGAGCAACTGGCTAGGGACTCAATAGGTACTGGAGTGGGGCTATATTTAGGATTTTTTTGGACGTTGTTAGCTTTTGGCTGAATCGGTGACTCAATTTTTGTTAGCACGCACTTTTTGAATCAGAAAATTGTAAGTTCACGTCTCACTCCAGGACTTTAGCAAGCAATGAAGTCTGACACTAATGAGAGTACTGAGTTGGTGGCAGTATGGTTTTTCAATACAAAAGTACCCATGGGAATGTTTCAAAATAAGAGCAGGGGAGTTATCCTTGATCCTGGCCAATATTTATTAATTAACATCACAAACAGATTAATCCTAATATAACAACTTTAGTTATGGGAGTTTGCTGTGTGCACACTGGCAGTTGCACTTCTTACAGTGACTGTACTTTAAAAGTATGTAATTGGCTGTAAGGTGCTTCTGGTGTTTATGACCAGTTTTGTTTGTCGATCTGTTCAGGGCTGCTGTCTCTCACCTCTGGATCTTGTGGGACTTAAACCTGTGCCTCCCAGTCTGGGGATACGGGCACTACCATGGCACCACAAGTGGACCCTAGTTACATGAAGGCCGGTTATAGAGTCATAGAGATATACAGCATGGAAACAGACCTTTCAGTCCAACCTGTCCATGCCGACCAGAGATCCCAACCCAATCTAGTCCCACCTGCCAGCACCCGGCCCATATCCCATGGTGCTCTTACATTTGTTATTGTCACATAGTGAATCAAATTAGCTGAAGACTTCTATCTGTAATGATGGAAATCTGAGATGGATCTTTCACATGGCACCTCTGGTTGAAAGTGGTTGCAAATACTTGTATTTTCTATGCATTTGTTGAGTTTTATCATGTTTGAGGATATGAACATTCATGGAACATCCTGCCTCTATTAGTTTAACTGTCAAATCATTCATGAATTAATGTGTTGGAGTGGCAGTTTTAGTCTGGTTGTAAATTGTGAGATTGCTTCTGAAGTTTATAAACTGTTGCCTCTGCTGTTGGGTATGTATGTCGTCCTCTGTGGCTTCACTAGGTTAGATCTTATTAGGTTCTGGATTAGTGGTGCTGGAAGAGCACAGCAGTTCAAGGAGCAGCGAAATCGACTTTTTGGGCAAAAGCCCTTCACCAGGAATAAAGACAGTGAGCCTGAAGCGTGGAGAGATAAGCTAGCGGAAGGTGGGGGTGGGGAGAAAGTAGCATAGAGTACAATGGGTGAGTGTTGGAGGGGATAAAGGTGATAGGTCAGGGAGGAGAGGGTGGAGTGGATAGGTGGAAAAGGAGATAGGCAGGTAGGACAAGTCAGGACAAGTCATGGGGACAGTGCTGAGCTGGAAGTTTGGAACTAGGATGAGGTGGGGGATGGGTAAATGAGGAAACTGTTGAAGTCCATATTGATGCCCTGCGGTTGAGGTGTTCCGAGGCGGGAGATGAGGCGTTCTTCCTCCAGGCGTCTGGTGGTGAGGGAGCAGCAGTGAAGGAGGCCCAGGACCTCCATGTCCTCGGCAGAGTGGGAGGGGGTGTTGAAATGTTGGGCCACGGGGCGGTGTGGTTGATTGGTACGGGTGTCCCGGAGATGTTCCCTAAAGCGCTCTGCTAGGAGGCGCCCAGTCTCCCCAATGTAGAGGAGACCGCATCGGGAGCAATGGATATAATAAATGATATTAGTGGATGTGCAGATAAAACTTTGGATGTGGAAGGCCCCTTTAGGGACTTGGATAGAGGTGAGGGAGGAGGTGTGGGTGCAGGTTTTACAGTTCCTGCAGTGGCAGGGGAAAATGCCAGGATGGGAGGGTGGGTTGGAGGGGGGTGTGGACCTGACAGGTAGTCACGGAGGGAACGGTCTTTACGGAAGGCAGAAAGGGGTGGGGAGGGAAATATATCCCTGGTAGTGGGATCTTTTTGGAGGTGGCGGAAATGTCAGCGGATGATTTGGTTTATGCGAAGGTAAGTCGGGTGGAAGGTGAGCACAAGGGACTTTCTGTCCTTGTTACAGTTGGAGGGGTGGGGTCTGCGGGCGGAGGTGCAGGATGTGGACGCATACGAGATGCGTTGGAGGGCATCTTTAACCACGTGGGAAGGGAAATTGCGGTCTCTAAAGAAGGAGGCCATCTGGTGTGTTCTGTGGTGGAACTGGTCCTCCTGGGAGCAGATGCGGCGGAGGAGTTGGGAATATGGGATGGCATTTTTGCAAGAGGTAGGGTGGGAAGAGGTGTAATCCAGGTAGCTGTGAGAGTTGGTGGGTTTGTAAAAAAATGTCAGTGTCATGTCGGTCGTCATTAATGGAGATGGAGAGGTCCAGGAAGGGAGGGAGGTGTCAGAGATGGTCCTGGTAAATTTAAGGTCAGGGTGGAATGTGTTGGTGAAGTTGATGAATTGCTCAACCTCCTCGCGGGAGCATGAGGTGACGCCAATGCAGTCATCAGTGTAGCGGAGGAAGAGGTGGGGAGTGGTGCCGGTGTAATTACAGAAGATCAACTGTTCTACGTAGCCAACAAAGAGACAGGCATAGCTGGGGCCCAAAAGTGTGCCCATGGCTACCCCTTTGGTCTGGAGGAAATGGAAGGATTCAAAGGAGAGATTGTTAAGGGTGAGGACCAGTTCGGCTTAACAAATGAGTGTGTCAGTGGGAGGGTACTGTTGGGGACATCTGGAGAGGAAAAAACGGAGGGCTTGGAGGCCCTGGTCATGGTGGATGGAGGTGTAGAGGGATTGGATATCCATGGTGAAAATGAGGCGTTGGGGGCCGGGGAAATGGAAGTCTTGGAGGAGGTGGATTAGGTTCTACTCTTCTACTAGAATTCCACACATGCCTTAATTGTACTTGGCACCAACAGAACCTGTAGCCTCCTGGTCAAACAAATTCCTTATTCTAGCATGACAATCAGTGCAGTGCAATTCATTCAGTCAGGAATGTAAAGTAAAGGTCATGTCACCATAGTCTTACCAGACCATAGGGTTGCTATTTCATTGCAAGAAAGAGGTGACTCGTGGTGGTTTAACCTAAGGAACTTCACCCCTAAGGAAAGGAGCACCTCATGAATGCCTGGTTTTGAGCTGCTGGATTTGTTTTGAAGCAATCCTCTTGGAAAATCATAGCCACACAACATGAATTAGGATGTTCTCCATGTGTAGATGCATTAATAATGAAGAGCTGGTCACTCCTACCAATATCATTGTGGACTGATATATCTTCAACAGGTACATTGGTGAGACAAAATCAAGTAGTTCTCTCATCTCTTCTTGCAGGCCCAATCTGACAGCTATGGCTTTTAAAGATTGAGCAGCGTTGCTAAATAGTGGTAGTATTGAATTATGTTTGGCAGTAGAAATTGAAGTTCCCCATCTGGGTTACATTCCATGTCCTTGCTATTTTCCATACATTTCCAAGTGGTGCTCACCATAAAGGAACAATAAATTAGCTGATGGTAATGAGCAGGAAATTTCCTTCTCATGCTTGAGACTTTAAGATTTAAAGTCGGTGTTTTTAGAAAATCAAGAGCCTTATGATTGTGTCCCAGTGTGCTACCGTCTGCCCTGCTGGTGAGACAGGATGTGCCCAAGAATGGTGGGGGGAACCTGGTACATTGCCTGAAAGATATAATTCTTGGTATAACAATGTCAAGTTGTTATTTGGCTATACAGTGGAGCAATTTCTCTAACCTTTGTCCTAATATACAGGTGTTAGTGAAGGGAAATGATTGGTGGTGAGAAATTTCAGTCTCTTGGTGGACTCCTGACTTTTAAAATATGGAATTCCACCCTTGGGAATGATTTTCACCTTTGATTAGTTGTTAGTGTGCTCAACCATGATCTCGCTGAGGTCTGATCTCTATGGAGCACAATCTCTAAAATCCATGGGGAGGCCCATTCCCGCTTGCATCTGGATCTGAACCACAAGTGCCACCACTCAACATCACACCAGATTGAATCCAGCTGCCTGGCATTGTGGAATGTGTTTTATTAGAAGACTGCTGAGTGAGTGCAGCCAGGGCAGTTGGCAAAGGTGGATGCTGAGTGAGTGGGAGAGGTGGGGTTTGGAAGAGCGGCAGGACAAATGGTAAGAGAGTAATATATGTGTACGGGGGAGGGAAAGAACTGAATTTTGTGTCTTTGGGAGGGCTTGGCATGGAAGAGAGGCTTCACAGTCTTCTGTCACCAGGGGATATGGAAAACCTGCTGAAATCTACATGGGTATATTTAATAATACTTTGAGTGTATTTCTAAAAACAGATTTTACAATTATATGGTGTGTATTACAATATTTTTTATTATTGCTGTGCTGTTTTATTTTTAGAATCTGGGGTCACAATTTTAGGAGTTTTTTGTATACTTGTTTTGCTGGCAAGGCCTTGCCCTACTTACCTTTGATAACATGATGATGAATTAAGACAGGATCTCCTTGGAAAATAGTTTGTAAAGCACTGCTATAACCGTTTGCTTCCCTTCATGTGCTGTTCGTAATCCATCAAGGTATGGACTTCACCCGCATAACATGATCTGCATTGAATACTGAGGTCATTTTGGTGGCCCACTTTCTTGATGCGATTAGAAGTTAAACGAAGGGAAACTGAAACCAACCCTAAAAGATATCAGTGTACCAGTGAAGTTTTCCCAAAGGGGTTAAAGATCGTTGGGGGTTTGCAGGAATGTAGAGTTGAGGTCAAAATCTGATCAACCATGATTATATTGAATGGCAAAATAGGCCTGAAGAGCCAAGTGACTTGTCCTGTTTACTTATTGATATGTTTTGAATGACTGGTAATTTCATAGTCCCCACTGTTATTAATAGATTTATATGGCTTTTACATGGATTTCAGCAACGCCTGTGACAAGGTCCCTCAGGTTAGGCTGCTCTAGAAGGTGAAGTCACATGGAATCCTTGGTGAGCTGGTAGGATGAGTACAGAATTGGCTTCGTCATGGAAAATTGAACATAACAGTGGAAGACTGGAGATGTCTTACCTGTGATGTTCTGCAGCGCTCTGTGATGGGACCTCTGTTGCTTGTAATTTATGTAAATGATTTGGAGGAGATTTAGGTGGCCTGATTAATAAGTTTGCAGATGACGCAGATTGGGGAACTACAGACCGTGAGGAGGATTATTGACCGATATCAACTGGCTGGAGACTTGGGCAGAGAAATGGCAGGCGGACTTTAACCTGAACAACTGCGAGGTGATGCATTTTGGCAGATCTAATGCAGGAGGGAAGCATACAGTAAATGGCAGAACGCTTAGAAGCATTAATATAGGTGTACAGGTCCGCGTTTCCCTGAAAGTGGCAACGCAAGTGGATAGGCATACGGCATGCTTGCCTTCATCAGTCAGGACATAAGAGTATCAAAATTGCTAAGTTATGTTGAAGCTGTGTAAAACTTCAGTTAGGCCACATTTGGAATATTGCATACAGTTCTGGTCACCTAAATCATGTAGATATTGGAAGCAAAAGTGAATACTCATGAAGGGCACACAAAGCCTTAGTGGCAGTTGTCTAGAGAGATTGCAGCCTTTCCATTGAATTCTTAAATAGTGGAGATAGAGGAGATAGATTTCTCCATTGCTATACATGCTATTTTGTAACTGAGCTTCACAGACATTAATGTTTTCTGCCAGTCTGTTAATCCATTCCTCACACATACACACCTGCAAAAGATACTTTTATGCTTCATTTTAAAAAGGCTGTAATCTTTTCAAACCTCGGTGGCACAGTGGTTAGCACTGCTGTCTCACAGCGCCTGAGACCCGGGTTCAATTCCCGACTCAGGCGACTGACTGTGTGGAGTTTGCACGTTCTCCCCGTGTCTGCGTGGGTTTCCTCCGGGTGCTCCGGTTTCCTCCCACAATCCAAAGATGTGCGGGTCAGGTGAATTGGCCATGCTAAATTGCCCGTAGTGTTAGGTAAGGGGTAAATGTAGGGGTATGGGTGGGTTGCGCTTCGGCGGGTCGGTGTGGACTTGTTGGGCCAAAGGGCCTGTTTGCACACTGTAAGTAATCTAATCTAATCTAATCACCCAACTTTACTAATTAGATGACATGGAGGAATCCTGTTAATTATAAAATTAGGCCATCAGGTGGGCAACTAAAACGTTTGGATTTGGAACAGATTTTGATGCCCACACATAAATTCAGTGTATTTTCTGTGGATAAGTACAGAAGTGCCAATGGACTAACAAAAAAAATTAACACATTTAAATTGTAACTACTTCACCATTCTTTTCTTTTCCTGTTATAAAGATATTGAGGCACAGATCAGAGAGATCCAGAACAAGAAAGCAGCTCTTGTTGTAGAAGGAGATGCTGATGGAGTTGGTCTTGATTCAACTGGTTACTATGATCAGGAGATATATGGTGGGAGCGACAGCAGATTTGCAGGATATATGACATCAATTCCTGCACATGAACAAGAAGAGGTAAAAACACAACATTTGCTTAAACTGTCTGTGTTCAATTACACTTATTGTATAAATACCATAATTAAATAATGTTTGTTTCCAGATAGTGTTTTAATTTCAGTTAAGTGAAATATTTGATATATTAAAGTGCTTTTTGTGAAAATTGTAAACTAGCAATATGTGGCATGTCATCTTGAGTGATACCTTGAAACTTTTAATTTCTTTTAAATCTAAAAATTGCCTCTAATTATGGTGTCTGATTTCCACTATGATATTTTTACATTTTTTGTAACCTTTTATTAAACAATTTAAATTTGGACAGACCATATAGGTTAGTATTTAATGGAACTTGACATCAACTTGACATTCATTTTTAAAAAAAACATGGTGCTTGAAAAACACAGCCAGTCAGGCAACATCTGAGGAGCGGGAGAATCGATGTTTCGAGCATAGGCTCTTCATCGAGAATGTTGGGGGCGGGTAGTAGCAAGAGGACTGAGAGATAAATGGGAAGGAGGTGGGCTGGGGTAAGGTAGCTGGGAATGTAACAGGTAGATGGATGTGGGGGGTGATGGTGATAGGTCAAAGTGAAGGGTAGAGCGGATAGGTGGGAAGGAAAATGGACAGGTAGGACAGTTCAAGAGGGTGGTGCCAAGTTGGAGGGTTAGATCTGAAATAAGTTGTGGGGAGACACGAGAAGGAAATTGGTGAAATCAACATTGATCCCATGTAGTTGGAGGTTCCCAAGGCAGAAGGTGAGGTATATTTCCTCCTAGAGTTTGGCGGTGGTAGAGACCCAGGACTTGTATGACCTTGGTGGAATGGGATGGGGAGGTGAAGTGTTCAGTCACAGGATGGTGGGATTGATTGGTGTCTGTGTGTGTGTGTCCGTCCAAGATGGTGCTTTTCCAGCACCACACTTTTTGACTCTGATTTCCAGCATCTGCAGTCCTTACTTTCTCCCATCAAGAATAATTGTTTTGCCTAATGTTAAATTGTCAAATGATTAGGTGTAACCGTATTCTGGTCTGACAGTAGAAAAGTCCGAAGACTAATGTTATTTTCAACCATGTTGTAAACTAAATGAAATTTATGATAGCTATTTTGTAGAGCATTACAAAATAATGTTGACTTTACTGTGCCCTTTGTATAACCATTTTTGGCAATATTTAAACTTGCTCAGGTCTTTGCCAACTTACTTCTCAAATATTTTGATTTCTTGGCAGGATCCTGGAAATTAGCAAAATCTCTCCAATTAAGTTGGCAATGTGGAGATATGATAACTAACTGTTCCTTCCTCGAATTGTAATAAAGATATTTTTATGGAGGAAATAATGAGCAAAAAAAAGCTAAAGACTCTTTTTTCTGAAAACTTTTTTTTCTTTTTAAAATGTTAAAACAAGATAAATAGATTTGCCAGCAGAAAAGGAGAGATTCATTTAACCATTTTAGATTATGTTTGTTTTCCTAGGATGATGATGACTATTCGTCTCCAAGCTTGCTTGGTCAGAAGAAACCTGGATATCATGCACCAGTGGCACTATTAAATGATATACCACAATCAACTGAGCAGGTAGAATTGTGTTTTAACGGAATGAGCAATTGAATTGTCGTTGGTCCTGTGAACAGTGTCAGTGGAGAGCAAGCAATCTTTTTGGAAGTTTGTCCTTTTCGAGCTGAAATTTTCATTTGAGACAACATTGTTGAAATTATTGACGAAAGATATTCTCTTTTGCAAAAGCTTTGGCAGCACTTGCATTTGTTTACTTAGTTTCTTTAGAAGTAAAACGTATCTGTAAAATTGTTGATATATTCAGAAAATAACCTGTGAAATAGTAGATTGAGCCAGCATATTAATTAAAATGTAAAGTTTTGAATATTTACTGCTTAACTTTGCTTTTTTTTCTTTACTTATTTTGTATGTACAGTATGATCCATTTGCTGAACATCGACCGCAGCGAATTGCTGAACGGGAAGATGAGTACAAAGCACGTAGGAGACAGATGATTATTTCACCTGAACGTCATGACCCGTTTGCAGATGGTAATTTTTTCAGATTGTGCTGACCTTTCTTTGTATGAGGGTGTACAACAGTTCAGCCCTTGAACTTTATTTGCTTTGCTTATTTCGCAGTTTGAACTATTTAAAGCATCTTATTTGAGAACTTGTTAAAATTAGATTAAACTATGAAAAACACTTCAAATCTTGCATATCTGTATATTAAAACATATGCAACATGTGAAGGGTTACCATTACCTCTTTCGTTGTCTACACAACAGGCTGTTGAAACAATATAACTGAAAATTTAAATATTTACGTATATTCAGAAATGTCCATTGCCTTCCATGTCAAATTAGTGACACATTCTTGTGTTTTCAAGCAGACCTGCTGGCTGAATTTTTGTTCTTGTTTGTAATAAATGTTTATTTCTTCTTTTGATAAAGCATAACATTTGGAAACCTTGATTAGAACAGTATTTTCAGCACTGGTCTTGTATGGAAGGTACATGTACAGAAATAATTAGCTGAAGGATTGAATTTTTTTAAAAAGGCCTTTCCAAATGTATGCAGAGGTTTGCTGGCCCACCAAACAAGCCATCTCCCACAGAATACAAGTTGAAAGTGTCAACTTGCTTTTACCCTGCCTTGTTCCTTTGGCCTACCAGAACAAATTAGATTAAATACAGATGGGATCTTATATTCAGTTATAATCTTGAAAAGTTATAATCAGTTTTTAAACTTTAGTATTTGTGAACTGATCCAACCAATATTCTGAACAATTGACTCAAAACTAACCACACATATAAAACCTTGTAAATTTGAGCCTGGCCTGCAGTTCTGAAACTGATTTAGATGCATTGCTATCAAAAACATAATTTTGCACACCTTAAGTAATGCTATTAGCGTGTGGTGTTGTCCATACATAAAATAATAACTGCATGAATGTGTTCTTGAAACCTTAACTAAAAAACAAATCTTTAGCAAACTAGGTTGGATTTTTCGCAGTTTTCAATTGGTGCACTGCTGTACAAGTTGAATCTTTTAAGAATTGGCTTGCACCCTGATCCTCTGCAGTCATTGGCTGAGTAATGTCTTTATTTTAAAAACCACAGACTTCTATAAACATAAATGTAAAGCTCTAAAATACATTTCTTTGGATAAATAATTCAAAACTTATAATTTTGCAACCTTTACAATTAAACTTAAAAAAGGCTTTGTTTGTTCTAATTTTTGCAAAGCATAGATTGTTGCTAAACATTTTGAAGCACATAATATCACTTCGAAGCAATGGATTTATCTTGATGAAAATAGCACTTGAGCTTCTCCAATTATTCACTAGCCACACTAAAAAATTCATATACATGAGCATTGAATCATAACAGGATTGGCATTGGTGCAAATTCCTACCCGTCCTCGTCCAAGATTGATAGCATGCCAACACCCACTTTTGAGATCTACACATACTGAATGGCAACTTGAGTGTGATGCAACAGGTTATGCCTGTGGAATAATTTTTCTCCAAGGATCTGTGTTTTCATAAGAAATGGAACCATAAAAATGAATTGACAAAGGAGAATCTGGCTATTTCAATTCTGTGATAAAGACAGGTTTCTCACATCTCGGCTGGAGCTTGTCATCCTCTGAAATAATTTGGAGTGGCCTTTTGGAAGCTATTTTAATGGTAGTTAGTTAGATGCTAGTCATGTGGTTGCTGTTGGGAGGCATAGTGGGCCAGATGGAAGTTTTTGTTTTTTTTTCAGGTGAGTGAGTTTGTATTTAACAGTAATATCAGAAGTGTTGCTCTAGTTAGTACATTTTCAGTTTAACTAGTGATACAGGTCTAATTGAAAGAGGTATCAAACCAACGAAATGTATGTTTTATCAGGGATAGAATCTGACATTTTTGTAACTGTATTTGCTCTAAATATGTTTGCCGGAATTCCACGGGCCCATACTAACTGTCCTTAATTTCTTTCCTACAGCAGTACTGCTATGACAGTCCTGTCTGCATTCTTAAGGGTGCAGTGCAACAGATCGTGTGTAGGTTATGCTGAAAAAAGTAAACCAAAAGGAAGTCCAATGAAAGTGGCAGTATGACACTGCCAGTGTAGCATGTTTTTAGACAAACCCAAACTCATAATCCCAAATTAAAGTATCCTGTTGAAGTAACTTTTTATGCTTAAATAGTTGCATTTACAATTATTTTTTTAATATGGTTAATATTAAACAGGTAAAATTTGTGTTCTCCTAAGAAGTTTATTAGTACACATATTGAGTGAGATTTTAAAAACTAACACAAGGTGTGATGTTTTGAATTTTAAAACCCTTTCCAAAGTGTTACTAATGGTAAAGAGATAATTTTCTAGGCTTCTGTTCTGCTGCTTGAAGTCAGAACTGCTGATGGACACACAGGCCCGCCAGTGTACGTATTCCGGAACATCAACAAAGGAAAACCAACAATAATGGACACTTAATGTGTTTTGATGTCTTGCGTATGATTTGCTTATAACTGTACTTAGGCATTTATTTTAGATTGTTGTAATTATTACTGTTTGTATTCAAGCAGGTTAAATTGACCATCAGGTCGCTTCTCTGTAAGTTGCTGTGATTTGAACAAATATAAAAAATTGAGAAGTCAGCAATTTTAAACTTAAAAGTTGAACCAAAATAAACTAAAATGCTAATGCAAAAATATCATAACTAGATAAAATAATATTGACTTTTCTCTTATATTTGCACTAATTGTTATTTGGTCTGTTCTCACTATTTTTGTCCCTCAGGTGGAAAGACACCAGACCCTAAGGTCCATGCCAGAACTTACATGGATGTTATGCGAGAACAGCATTTAACAAAGGAAGAGGTAATGCACCTTCTTGCTTTTGAAATGTTAGTTTTACATATGTGCAACATCTTGCGTATCCATGTAAAATAAACTACTTTTATGTTAAAGTTTCATTTATCTATTAATTTGTTTATTTTAGAGGGAAATAAGGCAACAGCTTGCTGAGAAAGCTAAAGCTGGAGATCTTAAGGCAGTCAATGGATCAGCCCAACAGCCTGCTAGGCGCAAGCGTCGCTGGGATCAGACAGCAGATCAAACTCCCAGTGCCACACCCAAGAAAGTATCCAGCTGGGACCAAGCAGAGGTGAGGGGGAATGCTAACATATTTTCGTTCAAAGAAAATCAAAATAGTGCAAATGCTATAAATTTGAAATAAAAGCAGAAAATACTGAAAATATTCTGACAGCATTCTATGAAGAGAAGCAGAGAGGTAATGTTTCAAGTCAGTGATCCTTCATCAGAATTCTGGCCTAAAACATTAACTCTGTTCCTCTCTCCAGAGAAGCTACCAAATCTCTAACGAATACTACAATTCTGTTTTAATATTTTTGTTCTCAGCAGTGCTTGCCTTTCTCTTCTTAAGTGATCCATGGCAGAGTATGCATATTTTTAATATTGGGAAGCCAGATTGTGCCCTAGTGCTATGTAATGAACCAGACTCTATAAAAGATCTAAAAGTAAGGGAACCCTTAGGAAGCAGCGATCATAATATGTTAGAGTTCAGTCTGCAGTTTGAAAGAGAGAAGGCAAAATCAGATGTAATGGTGTTACAGTTAAATAAAGGTAATTATGAGGGCATGAGAGAGGAACTGACAAAAATAGACTGGAAGCAGAGCCTAGCGGGGAAGACCGTAGAGAAAAAATGGCAGGAGTTTGTCGGTATAATTGAGGACACTGTACAGAGGTTCATCCCCAAGAAAAGAAAGATTATCCGGGCAGGGATTAGATAGCCATGGCTGACAAAGGAAGTCAGGAAATGTATTAAAGAAAAAGAGAGATCCTATAAAGTGGCCAAGAGCAGTGGGAAATCAGAAGACTGGGAAGGCAACAAAAACAAACAGAGGATAACAAAGAGAGAAATAAGGAAGGAGAGGATCAAATATGAAGGTAGGCTAGCCAGTAATATTAGAAATTATAGTAAAAGTTTCTTTCAATACATAAGAAACAAACGACAGGCAAAAGTAGACATTGAGCCACTTCAAAATGATGCTGGAAGCCTAGTGATGGGAGATAAGGAAATAGCAGAAGAACTTAACAATTACTTTGCGTCAGTCTTCACAGTGGAAGACATGAATAATATCCCAACAATTAAAGGGAGTCGGGGGCTGAGTTGAGTATGGTTGCCATTACAAAAGAGATAGTGCTAGAAAAGCTAAAAGGTTTTAAAATTGATAAATCTCCTGGCCCCGATGGGATACATCCTAGAGTTCTGAGATAGGTGGCTGAGGAAATAGCGGAGGCATTGGTTGAGATCTTTCAAAAGTCACTGGAGTCAGGGAAAGTTCTGGATGATTGGAAGATGGCTGTTGTAACACCCTTGTTCAAGAAAGGATCAAGACAAAAGATGGAAAATTATAGGCCAATTAGCCTAATCTCGGTTGTTGGTATAATTCTAGAATCCGTCATTAAGGATGAGGTTTCTAAATTCTTGAAGAGCAGAGTCTGATTAGAACAAGTCAACATGGATTTATTAAGGGGAGGTCGTGTCTGACAAACCTGTTGGAATTCTTTGAAGAGGTGACAAGTAGGTTAGACCAGGGAAACCCAGTGGATGTGGTTTATCTAGACTTCCAAAAGGCCATTGATAAGGTGTCACATGGGAGGCTGCTAAGCAAGGTGAGAGCTCATGGTGTTCGAGGTGAGCTACTGGGATGGATTGAGGATTGACTGTCTGATAGAAGGCAGAGAGTTGGAATAAAAGGTTCTTTTTCGGAATGGCAGCCGGTGACAAGTGGTGTCCCGCAGGGTTCACTGTTGGGGCTGCAGCTGTTCACATTATATGTCATTGATCTGGATGAAGGGACTGGGGGCATTCTAGCGAAGTTTGCCGATGATACGAAGTTAGGTGGACAGGCAGGTAGTACTGAGGAAGTGGGGAGGCTACAGAAGGATCTAGACAGTTTGGGAGAGTGGTCCAGGAAATAGCTGATGGAATTAAATGTGAGCAAATGCGAGGACTTGCACTTAGGAAAAAAGAATACAAGCATGGACTACTTTCTAAACGGTGAGAAAATTCGTAAAGCCAAAGTACAAAGGGATTTGGGAGTGCTAGTCAAGGATTCTCTGAAAGTAAACATGCAGGTTGAGTCCGTGATTAAGAAAGCGAATGCAATGTTGTCATTTACCTCAAGAGGGTTGGAATATAAAAGCACCGTTGTGCTACTGAGACTTTATAAAGCTCTGGTTAGGCCCCATTTAGAGTACTGTGTCCAGTTTTGGTCCCCACACCTCAGGAAGTACATACTGGCACTGGAACGTGTCCAGCGGAGATTCACACGGATGATCCCTGGAATGGTAGGTCTAACATACAAGGAATGGCTGAGGATCCTGGGATTGTATTCATTGGAGTTTAGAACATTAAGGGGAGACTTAATAGAGACGTACAAGATAATACATGGCTTGGAAAGGATGGACGCTCGGAAATTGTTTCCGTTAGGCAAGGAGACTAGGACCCGTGGACACAACCTTAGAATTAGAGGGGCTCAATTTCAAAACAGAAATGCGGAGACATGTCTTCAGCCAGAGAGTGGTGGGCCTGTGGAATTCATTCCCGCAGAGTGCAGTGGAGGCTGGGACGCTGAATGTCTTCAAGGCAGAGATTGATAGATTCTTGATGTCACGAGGAATTAAGGGCTACGGGGCGAATGCTGGTAAGTGGAGTTGAAATGCCCATCAGCCATGATTGAATGGCGGAGTGGACCCGATGGACCGAATGGCCTTACTTCCACTCCTATGTCTTATGGTCTTATAGCCTCCCTCGTGGATGTTTCCAAAGAGAGATCAGAGCCACAAAACTAAGCTAACTTTTTTTCTGACTTGATGTGACACTGAGCAAGTTTATTAACTCAGAACGTATCAATGATTACTTCCTCTTTATTTAAGTGGCCACGTATCCTACCATGCAGCATACTTATTCACTAAGTGTTATGAATGGTAGAAAACATTATGTGGTGTATTTCTTTGATTTTTCATTCACCTGATCTTCAAGACTCAATAAGGTTCATTTTATAGTCAGTACTCCTGTCTTCCATCACCAAATCAGTTGTTTGAATGCACCCATTCTGAGGTTACACCTGCAGGAGCTAAAGGATTAAAATAAATTCAGGAGGGAAGGATGGAGTATTACACAAACAGGAATGAAATCACCCCAGCTACTTATGCTTATTTCGAAATACCCTTTTAAAAATGCTTTTTAATGGTGAAGAGGTTAATTTCCTCACATCTGTAGAAATCCACTAATTTGAATCTGGACTTGTGGAGTTTCTTGTCAAGTAATTGGATAATTAGTAAAAGAATGTGTAAGAAATAGCAAGATTCAACCATTCAGCCCTTTGAACCCACTCTGCTCTTCAATGAGATCATAGAGTCACAAAGATATACAGCACGGAAACTCATCCATGTCAACCAGATACCCTAAATAAATCTCATCCCATTTTCTAGCATTCAGCCCATATCCCTCTAAACCCTTCCTGTCCATATACCTATCCAGATGTCTTTTAAGTGTTGTAATTGTACTAGCATTCACCATTTCCTCTGGCGGCTTATTCCATACAAGTTACACCTTCAACATGAAAAAGTTGCCCCTTAGGTCCCTTTTAAATCTTTCCTATCTCACCTTAAACCTATGCCCTCTAGTTATGGACTCCCCCATTCTGGGGAAAAGACCATATCTGTTTACCCTATCCATGCCCCTCATGATTTTATAAAACTCTATAAGATCACCCCTCCGTCTCCAATGCTCCAGGGAAAATCGCCCTATCAGTCTCTCCCTGTAGCTCAGACCCACCAACCCTGGCAACATCTTTATAAATCTTTTCTGAACCATTTCAAGTTTCACAACATTTTTCCTATAGCAGCGCGACCATGATTGATCTTGTACTTCAGTTTTTTCTGCACTATCCATGTGTGCCTTGATGTTTTTAATACATAGAAATCTGATCTCAGTCTTAAGTGACTGAACCTTAACAGCCCTCTTTGGCAGACAATTCCAAAGATTCACCAACCTCTGAGCAAAGAAATTGCTCCTTAAATTGATTGCTTTAATTACTAGAAAGAAAACAAAAAGTCAACAGTGTTAGTTTTCTTTCAGTTTTCATTAACCACATGAAACCAAGCTAAACAACCATTTGGCAAACTGCTACACAATTAACAATGCTTCATTACTTCCTTACAATTTTAATACTTGCCATTAGTTTCTAACTACAGGACCTACATTGCTTTATCAGGAGACCAGAATCAATACGGTAGTCGTCTCCTTTTGGTTATCTTTTTCTTTCTTCACACTCTCTGCAACATTTCAGTTAATTCATACCCTGAGAAATACCAGTGTAAATTCCAGTATAAACTAAAGCTGTAGTTAATTGCGAATGCAGTATTAACACTGATTATTAAATCACTTTTTGCTGTTTTTTGCAAGAATCTGAATCTGCACCTTTATAGTGGGCAATTTGTGGAGTTCCTATTTTTATGGTCTATTATTGCACGTTATTCTTTGAAAATTTATTTGGTCATACTTAATGAGTCTTCATTGATAAATTCAAGCTTATTTGTGTACTTCCTCTCTAGACTCCTGGGCATACACCTGGACACACACCTGGGCACACACCTGGCCACACTCCAGGACATACCCCTGGTCACACTCCTGGAAACACTCCTTCTCAGAGCCGATGGGATGAAACACCTGGTCGTTCAAAAGGCAGTGAGACTCCTGGTGCAACCCCAAGCACAAGAATGTGGGAGCCTACTCCTAGCCACACGCCAGCAGGGGCTGCTACACCTGGACGAGATACACCTGGGCATGCTACGCCAGGTCACGGAGGCGCAACTTCCAGTGTGCGCAAAAATAGATGGGATGAAACTCCAAAAACAGATAGGGGTGAGATTAACTTTTTTCTTTCTGTAATGAAAATTACACTTCTGTGGAGGTGTTTTACTTTTTGATTTGCATGATTAGGGTAGGAGGCATAATGTTAGTATTGAATAATGTTCCTTTAACAGTTAGTGTGAATGGTTAAACACCGAAAGAACTGTCAATGTTGTAAATCAGAAACAAAAACAGAAGGGTCACTGGACCTGAAACATTAACTCTGATTTCTCTTCACAGATGCTGCCAGATCTGCTGAGCTTTTCCAGCAACTTCTGTTTTTGATTGTTATTGCCAATGTTTTCTGCTTTTCAAAGTGTTGATCTTGGGTTCTTGTTCACTATCTAATTTCTTATTTTAGAAACACCTGGGCATGGCAGTGGCTGGGCTGAGACACCGCGGACAGACCGTGGAGGTGATTCTATAGGTGAAACGCCAACCCCTGGTGCAAGTAAAAGAAAGTCTCGTTGGGATGAAACACCAGTTAGTCAATTGGGTGGCAGCACTCCATTGCTTACTCCCAGTGGAATTACACCAAAGGGCACACCCGCAATGGCTATGGCAACTCCTACACCAGGTATGTGGCAATTGAAACAGAAGCTATAGTACAGTTGAGTTTAGATTTGTCTTTTTCTTTGATTATGAAGTGCTGTATTTTACATTCAAATATTTAGGCCATAGCTCGGTAATTACTTTGGTCCAAATGGCCTCTTTCCTTCTTTTTGAGTCTGAATGGCATATGTGCAGAGATAACACTGAAGCTGGTCCTATTCTTGTCTATCTGCAGACACAAACTAAACTTAGTGTTCGTTATTGACTTCAAAAATTTCACTTACAACAAGTAACATGTATGGAATAAGTTAGTTGCCAAAACAATTTATTTCTAATTTAAAATTTTAACCAGCAAAAGTTATGATGCAAACTCAGTGCTTTAAATAGCATTGAAAATGATAGCTTTATAACATGTTAATGTCATGAATAATGGAATTTGGGCTATTTCTTTTCTGGCATAAGCAAACAAACTTAGTCGGAACTAAACTAAGTGACAGGATGTGTGAAGAACAGAATTTGCATGTGCTTAAATGTTTTGAGGTAACCGTCAGAGAGAAGTAACTAAACATCTAAATAATGCAACAATTTAGGTCATTTGATGAGCATGACACCTGAGCAACTACAGGCATGGCGTTGGGAGCGGGAAATTGATGAAAGAAATCGCCCACTTACAGATGAGGAACTGGATGCAATGTTCCCTGAAGGCTATAAGGTAATGTAATAAACTTTTTGTTGTAAATGGAAGGCACTAGGTTTTCTTGGCACTTATTCATTGGAGGAGAATTTCCTACTGAAATTACCTCAGCTGATGACTGGAACAAATCTGTCATTAATATATTTACGTGTGCATTAAGGCTGAATTCTGTTGTTCATTTTGTACTTCTGGTAATGTACACGTTGAACAACGTTGCATTACAAATACAGATACTAAGTAAAACCATGCACTTCTAAACCATGGCTGATTGTTATGTTTGCTACGTTTTTACCAAATCTTTTTGTTATGACAAAGAGGATTTCTTTCTGTATGCGGGAGGTCTGTCCCATCAAGGTGTCGCATTCTGGCTTTTAGACCATTAACTTCAATTCAGGCTTGATTTTTACCCAGTTCAGCATGTCCTAGTTGGCTGCCATATGAATCGCAACTGTTCTGCAGCTGATTGTTAACTTCTTGGATGCAAAAGATAAAAATACAAGGTTGTAACATTAAACTACATCAGTTTTTGAAAAATGACGGTTGAGGGGGTGGCCCTGAGAAATTCTTGGTGAGTTTGCATTTTCTTGTAACAGTAATTATTGCCAGACGATGCTGCTGTGAGTTGTTTGTCCCTGAACAGTAACATTGTCCTATTAAAAGACATTTTTCTGGGGAAATGGTAGTTTGCACTTTGAAGATGGTGTAGTGAATGCCACGTGAACAGTTCACATTTGAGCTTGGCCGAGTGTTATCACTGCAGTCTTCATTCGTAACAGAAAAGTTACGTGATCAAATTGCAAGTGGTGTGTTTGCAGCATGTCACAAAAAGTATTCATATTTTTGTACTAATTCAATAATTCTCAACAGAGTTGACTATAATGTTATTTACCCTGGTTTGAAATTGAAAAGAAAGTTTGTATCTAAATTATTGCTATAATTTATTCAACAACTATTAGTAATTTCCTTTTCCTTTTTAAATGGACACAGGTCCTTCCACCTCCAGCTGGTTATGTCCCAATCCGAACACCTGCTCGTAAACTGACTGCAACCCCAACACCACTTGGAGGCCTAACTGGATTCCACATGCAGTCCGAAGAACGCAGCGCAAAGAACATGAATGACCAGCCCTCTGGGAATCTTCCATTCCTGAAACCTGATGACATACAATATTTTGACAAATTACTGGTAATGATGGTTTCCGCATTTACCCTGGATATATACATACACGAACGTGAATTCTTTTTTTCAATCAAAATCTGTAGCTTGGAAGTTGCATTGATACCATACAAGGTTTTATTAATAACTTTCTTTAAGTGGAATAACTTCATATTGTTGCTCAAGGTTTGCCTGTAAAAATGCTGACTCGCAAACTGAACTAGTTTACACTTGGAAATAACAAGTGTGAAACCTTGAACAATTAAAATACTTGGTTGTCAGGAGGGATATTGTTACATTCTAGAGCACTGTAAATATGTGATGTAATGTGGGTTGCATCATCATGAGATGAAAGGTATATCAACATACGAAGTTTGTGCACCTTAGTGGAAGTTGCCATATAGCAAATATGGAGAAATTTTCAAAGTAATGCCAATACTTAAGGCATAGTAATGGAGAGAAGCATCTGGAGTCAATCAGTGCATGGTATGTGTAGCAACATCGAGTTGAGGGCAATTATTATAGAAGTAAGTTGCCAAGCTCATGGAGGAATTTCAAGAATAGTATCTTATCCATTGCAGCTTGGAAACGTTGGAGCTGTGGTATGAAGCATTGTTTGGGATGTATAAATACATATACTGGTTTGAGAAACTAAACTATGTATATTGTATATATTCTGTGTGTTTATATTATTTTGTATTCAATTATGTAATTTATCAAAGCAGTTTGCAAACCTGTCTTTAAGGTGATCATGGCATGAAATAGTGTTGGCAGCTGGGAATGGGGGGGCGGAGGGGAGAAGAGTCAGGAATTACAGGAAATGGTTAAAGAGAATGTTACAGTAATTGAATGTGTTCTACTTTACCCTCACACTTGCCAATCCCAATTCCCTAATTTGTATGTTTTTTGGCTTTGGGTCAGATGCTTGTGCGCTCAAACACAATTCAAGATTATATTATGTTAGCCTAGATTACACCGAGGTTGTAACACACTTCTTAGACACCTTTGATCACAGCTATAAAGCTGAAGTTTCTGATACTTTGACTCATAACTCAGTTTCTGATTTGACAAATATGGTATGGGTGCATTTACCTTAGTCCAAGAGCGCTATACTTAGAAACAAAAACAGAAGTTGCTGGAAAAGCTCAACAGGTCTGGCAGCATCTGTGCAGAGAAATCAAAGTTAATGTTTCGGATCCGGTGACCCTTCCTCAGGTTCTGATCTACAGCATCCATAGTTATGCTTCGACAGTATCTTGTTTAAAAATGTTGAAATAAGTGTTAGGAGAGTTGTAACCATTTTGAGAAATCTGATTTAAAATTGCTGCTTTTGACAATTAAGTATTTGTTATCTGTCCTCATTATAAGGTTGAAGTTGATGAATCGACATTAAGTCCAGAAGAGCAAAAGGAAAGAAAGATAATGAAATTGCTTCTAAAAATAAAGAATGGTACTCCACCAATGAGGAAGGTAAACTTACAATTTTTTGAAAGTTGTAACTGGCTACGTTCTGTTAGAGCAAATATAATTATTTTTTCCTCTTTCTTTCCAGGCCGCTTTGCGTCAAATAACTGATAAAGCCAGAGAATTTGGAGCTGGACCCCTGTTCAATCAAATTCTTCCACTGCTGATGTCCCCAACACTTGAAGACCAAGAGCGTCACTTGCTGGTTAAAGTTATTGACCGAATTCTGTACAAATTAGATGACTTAGTTCGACCATACGTGCACAAGGTATGTTTACATTTCTGTCCTTGACTTTTACAGGGTTCAGTAAAACACGACACAAGCCGGGAGAACAACACAACATTTTCTGCTTAGGCACTTTACGTCCTATAGGACTCCTTCTATTGAGTTGCACAACTTCAGAGCATGACCATTCTGTCTGTAATTAATTTCTCTTAAATTCTCCACTCTCCCCTGGGACTGTCTTAGTGATTTAGCAGAATGGACCTGATTGAAGATTTGTAGCTCGGGTATCCGTTGTTGTGGTTCTGCTCGCCGAGCTGGAAGTTTTTGCTGCAAACGTTTCGTTCCCTGACTAGGGAACATCATCAGTGCTGTTGGAGCCTCGTGTGAAGCGCTGCTTTGATGTTTCTTCCGGTATTTATATTGGTTTGTTCTTGCCATTTCTGGGTGTCAGTTTCAGCTGTATTGGTTTGTATATGGTGTCCAGGTCACATTGACACATTGACCTGGACACCATATACAAACCACTACAGCTGAAACTGACACCCATAAACGGCAAGAACATCCATCAACAGACACATCCACCTGGACCCCACATACAAATCACTGCAGCTGAAACTGACACCCGGAAGCGGCAAGAACAAACCAATATAAATACCGGAAGAAACATCAAAGCAGCGCTTCACACGAGGCTCCAACAGCACTGATGATGTTCCCTAGCCAGGGAACGAAACGTTTGCAGCAAAAACTTCCAGCTCGGCGAGCAGAACCACAAGAATGGACCTGTTTCCTCTTTTTTTTGTCACCTAACATTTACATCTGTTTTATATATCTGTCCAATGCCACCATCATCTCGACCTTTGTGATGGTACTCCAGGAAAAAGACAATCTGTTCCCCTTGCTCTCTTTCACCAGCACAAATACCACCATTCTCTAGCTCCTTTCATTTCTGAGGAAGAAAAATCATACCAGACTCGAAATATTCTGTTTTTATTTTTCTGTTAAATTTTCTATATGAGCAATTTAAAAATATGGAAACAGTATAACTTGCAATAAATTGGTCTCTGTAGTTTCCTAAATGTTCAAGAGCATCATGGTAAATCGCCACCATGAACATTGTGGTATTTTGGTGCTTCCATGCTGATAGGCTGTTGCAGAATTTGAGCCAGTGATAAAGAAACAGCATGATATATCCTAAATGTGGGTGCTTGTGTTCCAATGATTTTACTGTTTTTTTTCACTTGGTGATTGAAAGTGCAAGATGGACAGGTGCTCTCCATATACATTATTTGATTTTCTGCAGTGCATCCTGCAGATCTCTCACAGTTGAGCTACAATTACATCAGTGCTGAGTATTGAACCCTTTGCAACAATGCACTGACTGAACTCACAGAATTTTGAAAATCTGGAATTTACAGTACAGAAGAAGGTCATTTGGGCCATAGTGTCATGCCAGCCAAAAAGTAGCCATTTTGCTTAATTCCCATTTTACCAGCTGGGTCTGTAACCTTCTAGGTCACGGCCCCAGGTGTATATGCATATATTTGACAAATGGTCATGAAGGTTTTTGTCTCTGCCGCCCTTTTAGGTAGCAGATTACAGATCCCTTCTACCCTCTGGGTGAAAAAAAAATTCTCTCTCATCCTGTCTAAATCTCTTACCTAAACCTGTAACCTCAATGTGAGCCCCTCAGCTAAGGGGAATATGATCATTCTAGACCCCACACAATACACCAGTTAGTGTTAACTTAGCCTGCTGTCTTCCGAGGAAAAAGCACTTGTCTATTCAGTTTTAGCTAATAACTGAAATTCTCCAATCCATACAATAATCCATGTAAATCTTTTCTGCACGCTGTTTAGGGCAGTTACATATTTCCTGTTGTGTGGTGACCAGAGCTGCATGCATGTCTCCAGCTAAGGCCTAGCCAGTGTTTATATAGATCCAATGTCAACTCCCAGTTGTTATATGATGTACTTTATCTAATAAGAGCACACATCCCATTCCCATTATTATCCACCAGTTATCTTCAGGGATCTGTGAACTCCAAAATTCCTCTGTTTCTCTACACTTTGGAATATCCAACTATTTACTGTGTATTCACTTATCTTGTTAATCTTTACCCATAAGTATTGTCTCCCATTTCTCCAAATTGAATTCCATTTGCCAGTGTTCTGCATTCCTGAGTTATCTATGGATACCTTGCTGCAGTCTTCGGTTTTCTTCATTAATATGGAGATGCCAGTGTTGGACTGGGGCAGACAAGGTCAGAAGTCACTTAACACCAGGTTATAGTCCAACAGTTTTTTATTTGAAATCACAAGCTTTTGGAACGCTGCTTTTTTGTCAGGTGAAGTGAATTTTATAGGCAGCGAGATCAAAAGATCATACAAATGGTGTGAGTGGAATGTCAATGGACTTTGATAGCCAAGTTGGGTACCCATGATAACGGTCTCAACTGTCATCTTGGATTCATGTCACACTACATGTAACCCCACCATATTGTTCTGTATTCGTAAAATCTTCCTTACTGTCCTATTTTGACACCATCACCTTGATAACTTATGATCTCTCTACCTTTTATTAGTTTGTGCAATGTTGGATTCCTTGTTACTTTGGTTAGACCCTCGGCATGCGACTCTTATACTTATCGTGGTATTCAAGCCATTTGGTTTGTCAGAGTCAGAGTAAAAGATGTACAGCATGGAAACAGACCCTTCGGTGCAACCTGTCCATGCCAACCAGACATCCCGACCTAATCTAGTCCCACCTGCCAGCACTCGTCCCATGTCCCTCCAAATCCTTCCTATTCATATGTCCAATAAAAACAGAAAATTCCATAAACATTCAGCATTACTTTACATCTTTTGTAATTACCTCTCTGCCTAAATTAATTGGATTATAGGTCATCCCTTCATTTGCTTTTCAGCTGTTGACACTTCACTCATACCATCTGATGCTTTTGATCACCTGCAGAGACTTATCAACACTCAGCCTATCAACATTCCACTCACACCATTTGTATGATCTTTTGATCTCTCTGCCTGTTGATCTCTCTGCCTATAAATTCAGTGCCTATGTGCGCTTTTCTTCACTTCACCTGAAGAAGGAGCAGCACTCCAAAAGCTTCTGACTTCAAATATACCTGTTGGACGATAAGTTGGTGTCGTGTGACTTCTGACCTCCTTCATTCTCGACTGGATGGCCAATTTTTATATTGTCTGCAACATGAGCATACCCCCTGCTCTAGGGCCCTTGTGATGTAGTGTAGTTTTCCTACTTCTGGGCTAAAAGGTCTGGGTTTAAGACCCACCTGTTCCAGAGGTATGTTATTTGTCATTGATTTGTGCATTGCTGTGGGCCTTTCAGGAAAACCAGACTGAGTAAAAGGGGCTGATTTCCTTCCCCGAATGTTATTAATTAGTGCATTTCAAAAAAAAAGTTATTATGATGGTAGTGTCCCTATCTCTGGGCGAGAAGGTCCAGGTTCAAATCCCACCTGCCCCAGATACATCACATGTTTGTGCAGGTTGTTTAAAAAATCCACCCCTCTATATTCATTTCCAAAGGTTTGGTATTTACCACAAAAAAGCAAAGAACTCTGTAGAGATTATTGATTATTGCAGCTGCAGCCCCACTTGATTCAAGATATCAGGTAGAAATGTATTTGGGAGGGAACAGTTGATTACAGTGCCCTCATGACAGAAACCTTGTAAAATGGTTTTTATGTGATCATTAGAGAATACACCTGTGCGAATGCTGGATGAAGACAGGAGGAAGCTTTCATAATTTCCTATTGAAACATCATAACAAATGATGAGATATCAAAGGTTAGCTGGTTCTCTTTGTGTAGCCATCTTAGTATGAATTAATGCTGCCTTTGAAAAAGAGTACAACCTGATGTTTTCTTGAACTCCGTTACTAAATTTTGTTGATGCCCTGTTAGGGAAAGACAAGAATAACAATCAAAAGTAATTATAAAAATCCTTGTAATGTGCTGTCTTCTCAAATAATGGGATATGAAGTCATGATATCCTAATTTCAATCATCTTGTTGTTGGAAACTAATGAACAAGGGCTGCCTGGTATCCTTCAAGATGAGCAACTCAAAGAACGAGTCTGATTATCTGTTTTCATTCAATTGTTTTGGGCTATAAAGTGACAATTGCAAGTTCTTTAGTGTATTAAGACCATCAAGATTCTTTGTAAATAAAAATATGTTGAAACATTTTACAGATACTTGTGGTTATTGAGCCTTTGCTGATTGATGAGGACTATTATGCTAGAGTGGAAGGCAGAGAAATTATCTCAAACTTAGCAAAGGTATGTAAACAGTCACTTTCAGTTTCTGTTGAATCCTGCGAAATTCTCAAATTAAAGGAACTGATTTGGTTTAACAGTTTTTTTTCCTGTATTTTTTGTTTAGGCTGCCGGTCTTGCAACAATGATTTCCACTATGCGTCCTGATATCGATAACATGGATGAGTATGTGCGTAACACGACAGCTAGAGCCTTTGCTGTTGTTGCTTCGGCTCTGGGTATTCCATCACTGTTACCTTTCCTTAAAGCTGTGTGTAAAAGCAAGAAATCATGGCAGGCTCGGCATACAGGAATCAAAATTGTACAGCAGATTGCCATTCTAATGGGTTGTGCCATCTTGCCTCATCTGAGGAGCTTGGTTGAAATTATTGAACATGGTATGTGTTGAAGTAGTTGCAGATATTATGAACGTTTGTCCAATCTGATATGAATAACTTTGAAAAACCGTTTAGTACTGTGTATTTTAAGTGAATAATCTATTTGAAATTTATAAATTGTAACATGAAGCAATGTACTTTTAAAATAGTTTTAATAGAAGTCTTTAGTTGAGTGTATCAAAACTGAATGAGTAAATTAATCTTTAAAAATGGGCCCTTTTTCATAGGTCTGGTTGACGAACAGCAGAAGGTTCGAACCATTAGTGCCCTGGCTATTGCTGCCTTGGCTGAAGCTGCAACTCCTTATGGTATTGAATCATTTGATTCTGTTCTAAAACCATTGTGGAAGGGTATTCGTCAGCACAGAGGCAAAGTAAGACTGTTATCATGACTATAACTTTACAAATCAATCTGTGGTTTAAACTATTGACAATGAACAGAACTTGCTAAATAAGTGCAATAACAGTGTACACAAGTCAGGAGAATCTCACGTGGAGCTTAAGGCAGTAACCATTTCTGGTTTCTTCATTATATCTCTGACCACATGTGTTTGAAGCATCATGTTTGAAGATTTTTGATAATATTTCCCACTTTTGCAACAAACAACATACTACATAAATTTTATGATTGATTTGGCAATTTGTTAATTTTCCACCCTCCACGTGGCAAACCACTTAGTCAATGCAATGCCTTTTCTCTGATAGAGAAGCTGCAGTGGACTACTTAAAAGTGAAATGTAAAAGTTCACCATTTTGTACAGGTAGTTCTGCGATAACGCGTGTTTCAGCAGCTATCATATGGCTGAAGAATTAGGACATGGTATTTTAGAGAATGCTTATCTCCATTGGCAATAGTGCAATTCCATCAGGGATCGAGTTGTAGGCTCCATTCTGCACATGCGCCAGTGTCTACGCATATGTGATGTCAGTGCAGGTGTCCGTGCCGTTCTGCGCATGCATGATATGAGCTCTGGGCTTCATGCTATTCTGCGCATATGCCAATGTCAGCTGTTGACAGAGTAGTGTTCTGTTAGAGGTACTGTGCAGAGAGCAGCTCTGTGACATTTTTTAAATGTTAAATTTATTTTTGTTAATAAATATTTCAAGCTTCATTCGGGCTGTGCAATACTTTGCATTAGACTTTTGGGTGATTTTTGAATGATCATGAGTAATATTTTTTGCTGGTCTGCCCCAACCCCACTTTTTCCATAAGTCCAATTAGTTCTATTAAAGTGAGGTTTTGCTGGAACACAACTATGGTGTTAAAGGAAAGCTACCTGTACTCAGAAGAGATTTGGTTCAGTGCTTCTATGCCAGTTTCTAATCGCCAAATATAAATGCTGTCTTTTAGGGTCTGGCCGCCTTCTTAAAGGCTATTGGATATCTTATTCCTCTCATGGATGCTGAATATGCTAATTACTATACTCGTGAAGTGATGTTGATCCTTATCCGAGAGTTTCAGTCTCCTGATGAAGAAATGAAAAAGATTGTGCTCAAGGCAAGTTCACACAATTATGATTGAGGTTATTTTGTTATACTCGTTAACAGCTTTCACCATGACTATATATTTTAAATCAGAAGTAATTTTTTCTAGTTTACTTTCTCAATTTTCAGCTCTTGGATATATTCTTTGAAATTTCCATGCAATATATATTTTTTAAAATTCATTTTCTGGATGAGTGTGCCTCTGGCAAGATCAGTATTTATTGCACATCCATGATTGCTCTTAAGATGGTGGTGGTGAGCTGCCTTCTTGACCTATTCCAATGCGTATGGTAAGTGCTTGCCAAAATGTGATCGTGCACTATTTTGACCGAGGAAATTTGGCTGTCAATTTGTGCACCGGAAACTTTCATAAACCGCAAATAATCAGTTTGTGATTTTGGTTGAAGAGTATATATTAGCTAGAAAATAAGAGGTTTGTGTCACTCATCTTAGATTATAGTGCATTGGAATCTTTGACTTTTAGCTGTGTGATAAGATAGGGTTATGGTTTAATCTAAAAGACAGCACCACCAACTCCCTCCGGATTCCATTGAGAGTGTCATGCTTGATTTCTTTGCTTAATTCCTAACCAACTGTTTGGGACCTATGGATTCTTCCCATTCCCCTCAACCAATGTTTTCTAGCAATTGTTATTTCGTATCTTCCCCCATTATATCATTTCTTGATATTGTACTCATTCCACCTTGTACTAATAAAACTACCCCACCATACTATGTGTCTTTTTGAAAAGTCACCTGTCCTGATCCTTTAGTTCCCAGCTTGTCATTGTGTCTCTGTGGTATCTATGCAATCATATCCATGTGCCTTAATTTGTTTTATTTTATTAAACATATACCAAGTATTTAAGTAAAGAACCATTAATATTGTTTTTGTTTCCTGTTAATGCACAAATCCCTTCCTTTCCAACTCTGGATGTCATTATCTAAATAGCTGCCTTCAGTTCTCCGTATCCTTTTGCTTGTTTAAAACCCTTTCTTTAGCCCTGATTATTTAATTTTGCCAGGTCCCAACACAGTTCAAGTTAGGTCCATCCCACTGGAACAGTTCCATTGTACCCCAGTACTTGTGTCTATACCCCATGAACTGAAACCCATTCCTCACACACCAGCCTTTGAGCCATGTATCTAACTTATTGACTTTAGTTGCCTATGTCAGTTTACTCATTGGTCAAGTAGTACTCACTTGGAAGTATTGGTTTTTAATTTGGCTCCTGTTAAAATTCTTTCAGGAGTATCTCCTTTCTAGTCCTATCAATGTTCTTGGTCCAACTATAACTCTATGATAATGGACCCTTCAGGACTGGCATTCACAACTGCAGAGAATAGCATCTGTTCCTCCTAATTATACAGTCCCTTACCACTACTTTCATCCTCTCTGTAGTCTCTCTTCTCATCTATAAAGCTTGCAAGAACCTCATAATGGTTGGACAGTCTTGCAGACTGAGGCTTGGCGAGCATTACCACATGAGCCCCATATATGTCTCGCCTGAAGTCTCGCCCTCCTAGTGTCATAAAATTGTATAGCACAGATACAGACCCTTCGGTCCAACTTGTTTATGTCAGCCAGATATATCCTAAATTAATCTAGTCCATTTTCCAGTATTTGTATTATATCCCTTCCTATTTATGTATCTATCGAGATGTCTTTTAAATGTTGTGATTGTATCAGCATCACCACTTCCTTTGGCAGCTCATTCCATACAAGTACCACTCTGTGCATGAAAACGTTGCCCTTTAGATCTCTTTCATGTCTTTTCTCTCTCACCCTTAACCTATGTCTTCAAGTTTTGGACTCGCTCACCCAAGGGGAAAAGACCTTGCCTATTTACCCTGTCCATGCCCCTCATGATTTTACAAGGCTTTATAAGGTCATCCGTCAGCCTCTGACACTCCAGGGAAAACAACCCTAGCCTATTCAGCCTCTCGTCCTGGCAATGTTCTTGTGAGTCTTTTCTGAACCCTTTCAAGTTTCGCAGCATCTTTTCTGTAGCAGGGGGACCAGACTAAATGCAGGATTCCAAAAGTGGCCTAACTGTACTGTACAGCTGAAACATGACATCCTGATTACTATATCAGTGTACTGACCAATAAAGATAAGTGTACTGTGCGCCGCCTTCATTACCATGTTGGCCTTTGACCTTCAAGGAACTATGAACCTGCACCCAAGGGCTGTTTGGTCAGCAACACTCCCCAGGACCCTACCCTTAAGTGCAGAAGTCCTGCCTGATTTGCCCAACCAAAATGCAATACCTCACATTTATCTAAATTAAACTCCATCTGCCACTCCTGAAATAACCTCCTTCGCTATCCACTATGCTTCCAATTTTGGTGTCATCTGCAAACTTACTAATTTTTCCTCCTACATTCACATCCAAATCATGTATTTAAATGATGAAAACAGTGGATCCAGCACTGATCCCTGCAGGACACTGCTGGACACAGGCCTGCCGTCTGACAAACCATGCTCCACCTCCACTCTCAGTCTCCTACCTTCAAGCCAATTTTCTATCTGAGTAGCTAGCTCTCCCAGATTCCATGTGATCTAACTTTGGTCACCAGTCTACTATGTGGAACTTGTTGAACATCTTACTGAAGTCCATATAGACAACTTCCACTGCACTGCCTTCAATTTTCTTTGTCACCTCTTTGAAAAGCTCAGATCAAGTTAGTGAGACATGATTTCCCAAACAGAAAGTCATGCTGATTATCCCTAATCTGCCCTTGCCTTTCCAAATACATGTAAATCCTGTCCCTCAGAATCTCCTCCATCAATTTAACCACTACTGACAACACTGCTCTATAGTTCCCTGGTTTTCTCTTACCACCTTTTTTATATAATGGCACCAGTCATCTTCCAGTCTTCTGGCAGTTACCTCAAATATATCAGCAAGGTGTCCAGCAATCACTTCCCTAGCTTCCCACTAAATTCAGAGATGTACCTAATCAGTTCCTGGGGATTTAGCCATCCTAATGTGTTTTTAACAAGACTGCCATCATCACCTCTGTAATATGGACACTTTCCAAGATTTTATTTTATTTTGCCAAGTTCTCTAGCTTCTATATCCTTCTCCCTCGTAAATACTGACCTGATTACAGGTAAAATTTGAATGATTTAATCTGAGGGTATGACTGTCTTTGAAGCAAAGCATGCAGGTAACTTTCCAGCTCCCTGATTTGGCAAGATGACTATTAGATTAGATTAGACTTACAGTGTGGAAACAGGCCCTTCGGCCCAACAAGTCCACACCGACCCGCCGAAGCGAAACCCACCCATACCCCTACATTTACCCCTTACCTAACACTATGGGAAATTTAGCATGGCCAATTCACCTGACCCGCACATCTTTGGACTGTGGGAGGAAACCGGAGCACCTGGAGGAAACCCACGCAGACACTGGGAGAACGTGCAAACTCCACACAGTCAGTCACCTGAGTCGGGAATTGAACCCGGGTCTCAGGCGCTGTGAGGCAGCAGTGCTAACCACTGTGCCACCGTGCCGCCCACTATGGCTTCGACTCCAGCTCATCAACTTTGAGTTGAACTGCAAATGCTACAGATAGGTTCACTTAATATCACCTTGGTATCCAGCAGCTCTTATATGCTGCAGGAACAAAACATTACCCCCATCCTGCCATCACTATTTTATTTATTTCACCAACGACTTACACTAGTAGGCATGCTGTTTACACTTCAAGAATTTTGTGTTTGTTGCACTTTATTGTAACTTTTTTCACACTAGTGTCAATCTTACAATTAGCAAGCTGTTTGTAACACAAGTTAAATACATTACCTTCAAAAATGAGAAATATTCATCAATCAGCTGCTTTCCTACGCTTCCATCATCTTGTGTTTCATAGCATCACTTTGCTACTTGTCTTGCCACAAATGCGACTCCAACTCAGTTCTCTTATCCTTTCCCATTTAGCTCGCTCTCATGATGTACTATTTTGACCCTCGAGAATAGTGAACCCTAATCACTTACCAGATAATCATCAATTAACCAGCTTTTTTTGTAGCAAAGCAAGAATCAATTCCTCGAGGTTGAAAAACTTAGAGGCAAAAGCAAGTAAACAAATCTTCTCATTCCCCCACTTAACTGCCTCAAGTGCTGAACTCTGGTACTATTCTGTGTCACACTCCAGATTAGAGAATGGATAGGATCTGCTAAGATGTACTTTTCAGAGAGATGGTATGGTAAGATAAGGTCAAATAGCCTTTCTTTAGCTTTCAGATGCCTGGTGTTGGGGTTGTGCAGTATTGGGACCAAGATGGTCTCCCCTCCAAACTTTCACCATTTCTATTCTTTTCTTGGACATTTATAAAGCCATTCTGCAGTGTGTCTTCAAGTGGCCCCATCATCTTTACATCAGTTGACTGTCATGCATTGTTTGTGCAAATATTAACACAAGGTTCTTGCAGCTTAGCAGAGAGAACAAAATGGCAGAAAACCATAGTGAATGAATAAATAAATAGAAACACTAGCGAGCCCTACTCAGCTAACTTAGCTGTTGGCTGGTACTCACTGATAGTACTCCAACCTGTGCATCACAACGTTCTGGGTTGAAGTTCTAACCCAAGTCCTGAGTACAAAAATCAAGACGGACACTCCACTGCAGTGCTGTCATCTTTTAGGTGAGATATTCATCTGAAGTCGAATCTGATAACTTAATTGAATGTAAAAGAATCCATTACATTACTTCGTAGAAGCTTAGATGTAAAACTCATTTCTTGGTGCATGGACTTCTGTAGTTTGAACATAGCAGCAGCATCTGAAACAAGGAGTCAGTATGCTGGCACATAATTGGCATGCATGGAACATCAGAATGGCTGCACAGCTTACAGAGAACACTGAACAGAAATGTTGCTAGTGGCCTGGCCAGTATTCAGCTCCCAATCAATATCACTGTAATGGATTATCTGAAGATTATCACGTATTCTTACTAGGAGTTTGCACTTGCTCACTGATGATGTTACCTCATGGTAACGAAATGTCTGAAAACAAACCTTCCAGCTCAGTGAGCAAACTTACATCCGGGTCTGGATTAGGTTGCAATATCTGGTCAGCAGGGTCCGTTTCTGTGCTGTACATCTCTATGTATTCTAACAGTGGCTATTGGTGTAAAACATCTCCAGTTTGCAGTGATTATGAAATATACTATTTGAAACAAGTCTTTATTGAATTGTGAAACAAAAACAGAAGTTGCTAGAAAGGCACAGCAGGTCTGGCAGCATCTGTGAAAAAAAATCAGAATTAATGTTTCAAGTCTGGTGTCCCTTCCTCAGAACTGCTCATAGCCAGGAAATTGTTGGTATATGTGCAGAAGATAGGATGGGGGGAGGGGTCAAGGAATAAACAGTAGGTGTAAATAGAGCCCAAAGAGAGAGAAGAACAGTTGGAAAGACAAAGGAGTCAATTATGATCTGGCTGGGACGATACATAGCTGTTAATAGAGACTCTTAGTGGCCAACAATAGGTAGTGTGTAGTAGCAGACTGTGTGATTACAAGGTCTGGTGTGTGTGATAGGGGGTCTAGGACATGGGAGTGATCAGGCCAAAAAATTATTGAATTTGATGTTGAGTCTAGAGGGTTCAAGTGGAAAATGTGTTGTTACGCTGAGGTTTGCTGGAATACTGCAACAAGCCTGAGATGGATGTTAGCCAGGGAACCGGGTGATGTGTTAAAGTGGCAGGCAACTGGAAGTCAAGGTCTTTGCGAGCAGAACGTAGATGCTCTGCAAAGTGGTCACCCAATCTACACTTCATTTCCCAATGTAGAGGAAACTATATTGTGAAAAGTGCAGGTAAAGTACTGCTTCACCTGGAAGGTATGTTTGGGCTCTTGGATACTGAGGAGGGAGGAGGTAAATGGACAGGTGTTATACCTTCAGTTGCAGGGGAAGGTGCAGTGGGGGATTGTTGGGAATGAAGGAAGAGTGAACTGGTTGTTCTGGAGGGAACGGTCCCTGCAGAAGGCGGGCAAAGGGAAGGGGAATGTATGTCTGGTGGGCATCTTGCTGGAGGCTGTATTAATGGGGGCTGATGATCTTCTGAATGTGGCTGCTGGTGGGGTGGTAGGTACGGACAAGCGGAACCCTATTGCAGCTGCTCGAGGGAAGAGAGGTGATGGCGCGTGTGTGGGAAATGGGTCAGACCATTGGGGGACCTGTCGACAACAGTGCTGGGGACTCCTCAGTTGAGGAAGAAGGTGGACTCAGAGGCTGACTTGTAGAAGCTGGCCTCATCAGAACATATGCGATAGAGTCAGAGAAACTGGGAGAATGGAATGGAATCTATACAGGAAGCAGGGTGCGAGGACGTATAGTCCAGGTAGCTGTGAGAGTCACTGAATTTATAATGAATATTAGTGGCCAATCAATCCCCAGAATTGAAAATAGAAATGTCGAGGAAGGGAGGAGACAGTTTTAGACCAGGTGAAAGTGAGGGTGGGGTGGAAACTGGAAGCGGAATGAATTAACTTTTCCAATTCCACATGAGAGCACTGGTGATATCATTGATATATCAGAGAGAGAATTGTGGATGGGGGCTGGATTAGGACTGGAACAAGGAATGTTCCACAAACCCCATGAAGAAACAGGCATAACTCTGACCCATGCAGGTTACCCATGGCCACACTTCTGACCTGAAGAAAATGAGAGGGGTTAGAAGAGAAGTTATTGAGGGTAGAACGAGCTTGGCCAAGCAGAGGAGGGTGGTGGTGGGTTTGGACGGTTCAGGCTTTTGCTCCAAGAAGTGGAGAACCCCGAGACCATCCTGATGAGGAATGGACACGTAAAGGGTTTGTACATCCATGGGAAAGAGGAAGCGGCTGGAGCATGCAAACTGGAAATTCCGTAAAGTATTAGAAGTATCACAAATGTATGTGAGCAGCGCAGCAACTGGACCGGGAGAGAAAAAACTGAATCAAGGTACGAAGAGATGAGTTCTGTGGGGCAGGAGCCAACTGAATCAAAGAGTCTGTCTGGGCAGTCCTGTTTGTGGATTTTCGGAAGGAGGTAGAAGAAAGCTGTGCGGGGCTTGGGGTTCTATCAGCTTGGAGCCATTGAGGGAGAGATCACTAGATAAAATGAAATCAGTGACTGTAGTTGATACGCTGGCCTGATGTACCATACTAGGGTCATGGTCTCGGGAAAGACAAGAGGTATCTAAGAGCCGGTGCTCAGCCTCTGCAGTGTAGAGCTGAAAATGTGTTGCTGGTTAAAGCACAGCAGGTTAGGCAGCATCCAAGGAATAGGAAATTCGACGTTCCTGATGAAGGGCTTGTGCCCGAAACGTCGAATTTCCTATTCCTTGGATGCTGCCTAATCTGCTGTGCTTTAACCAGCAACACATTTTCAGCTGTGATCTCCAGCATCTGCAGACCTCATTTTTTACTCTGCAGTGTAGAGGTCAGTATGCCAGACTACAACAGCACCACCCTTATTAGCAGGCTTAACAACAAAGTCAGGATTGGATCTAAGCGCAGTGAGTGCAGTCAGTTCGGAAGGAGATAGGTTGGATATGGTGAGGAGGCAGAGAAATTGAGGCAGCCAATATCACGTTCTCAATGAACAGATTGAGTACAGGTAAGGGCCAGGGGTTGGAGTGGAGGGGGCCGGGTGCGGTGTCCATGTGGAGGGAGAGTTGGAGCTGTGAGAAAATGTCTGTGGGATGGGAAAGGACTCTTGTTGAAAGAAATGGGTAAGGAGGCAAAAATGCAGGAAGAAGAGTTTGATGTCATGTTGTGCCACAAATTCATTAAGGTGGGGAGTAGAGGGATAAAGTGGAGACCTTTGCTGAATACAGAAAATTCAACATTGGAGAGCGCAAGGTTAGGACGGATGGTGAATACCCAACTGGAGGTGGGGTTGGGGGAAGGGATGGAGTCAGAAGGAAGAGTAGGGGAGGAAGGTTCCAAAGGGCCCTGGATATCTCTGAGTTGTTGCACCCTGTGGTCCTGATGCCTGAAAGGAAAAGAAAAAGTTTCTCGTTTGCACAGAATTAAGCTGGAAGATAAAGTGGAACTGCGTTTTGGCGCAACCCTGAGCCAGCATGATGTGATGCTGTTGCGGAGAGTTGGATTTGAGTTGTGAATGAAACTGAAACTGTGCAATGAGTAAGGAACATGCCTTTTCCTAACCTCATGAAAGAGCCTGGGACATATCCTGAGCAGTAAGGCATTCAACAAGGTTCCTCGTGGTAGAGCAATTAGCAAGGTTAGATCATACAGAATACAGTGAGAACTAGCCATTTGAATACAGAACTGGCTCAAAGGTAAAAGAAGGTGGTGGTGGAGGTTGCTTTTCAGACTGGATGCCTGTGACTAGTGGTGTGCCACAAGGTTCAGTGCTGGGTCCACTACTTCTCATCATTTATTTAAGTAATTTAGATATTAACATAGGTATAGTTAGTAATTTTGCAGAAGGCACCAAGATTGGAGGTGTAGTGGACAACAAAGAAGGTTACATCAGATTACAACGGGATCTTGATCAGATGGGCCAAAGAGTAGCAGATGGAGTTTAATTTAGATAAACATGAAGTGCTGCATTTTGGAAAGGCAAGTCAGGCAGGACTTATGCACTTAATGGTAAGGTCCTGGGCAGTGTTGCTGTGCAAGGAGACCTTGGAGTGCAGGTTCATAGTTCCTTGAAAGTGGAGATGCAGATTGATAGGATGGTGAAGAAAGCATTTGACATGCTTTCCTTTATTGGTCAATGCATTGAGTATAGGAGTTGGGAGGTCATGTTGTGGCTGTACTGGACTTTGGTTAGACCCCTTCTGGAATATTGTGTGCAATTCTGGTCTCTCCCCTATCAGGTTGTTATGAAACTTGAAAAGGTTCAGAAAAGATTTACAAGGATGTTGCCAGGGTTGAAGGGTTTGAGCTATCGGGCTCTTTTCCCTGGGGTGTCAAAGGCTGATGGGTGACCTTATAAGGGTTTATAAAACCATGAGGGGCATGGCGAAGGTAAATAGACACAGTCTTTTCACTGGGGTGGGGATGGCCAGAGCTAGAGGCATAGGTGTAGGGTGAGAGGAGAAAGATTTAAAAGGGACCTAAGGGGCAACTTTTCAAACAAAAGGCGGTGCATGTGTGGAATGAGCTGCCAGAGGAAGTGGTGGAGGCTGATACAGTTACACCATTTAAAAGGCATCTGGATGGGTATATGAATAGGAAGGATTTAGAGAAATACGGGTCAGGTTCTGGCAAATGGCACTAGATTAGGTTAGGATATCTGGTCGGCATGGATGAGTTGGGCCGAAGGGTCTGTTTCAGTGTTGTACATCTCTATGATTCTATGACATTGGTTTAAATAATTTCTAATGGTGCACAGTTGTGAAGAACTAAAATGAATTTGGATAATAATTGGTGCACATTATTTGTAGGTGGTGAAACAGTGTTGTGGAACAGATGGTGTGGAAGCCAACTACATCAAGACTGAAATCCTTCCCCCGTTCTTCAAGCACTTTTGGCAACATCGAATGGCATTGGACAGAAGGAACTACAGACAGGTAAGAGAATTTTTTTTTTATATTTTGGTGCAGATGTTGAATGCAGTGAAGGAAATAAATTCAATTCAAAATATTTTAAGAGTTGATACATATCTAAAGTGTAGAGATTTTTCTTAACTTTGCAATTAGCTAAATTTTAACCAAGGTGAAGACACCATGGATAGAGTCAAGTAGCTGGTTGACCACTAGGAATAGTAAGAGAGGTACCTAAGTGGCGCACAAGTCTCCTGTGCCTCAAACAGGCTTGCCGTTTTGGATACTGTGGCGGAGAGGGTTTAACCTCTTCGGGGAGTATAGCACTGACAGCTAGGTTTCTGGCTCAACTATAAAGATGGATATGTCAGGTTCCAAGTGATAGATTGTAATAGGGGACTGTATAGTCTGGGGCACAGACAAACATACTTCTGCAAAGAGAGTGACCAGCAGGAGGAGATTGTTCACATTGGTACCATCAACATAGGTAGGGATAGGGATGAAGTTCTGCAAAGAGAAGATGAGAAACTAGGCTAAAGATTGAAAAGTAGGTTCTTGAGAGTTGTAATATCTGAACTGCAAACAGTGCCACATGCTAGTTAGTGTAGGAATAGGAGGATAAAGTAGATGAATGCGTGGCTGAGGAGCTGGAGCAGAGGCAAGGATTCACGTTTTTGGACCATAGGGATTTCTTCAGGGTAGAAATGACCTGAATGAAGAGTGGTGGGTTCCACACAAATTGGAAAGGGACGAATATTCTTGGAGGGTATTGCTAGTGCTACAAAAACCATGAGATGGTGCCCATATGGAACAAGGAAATAGTGGAGGCATTTAAGAGGCATCTGGATGGGTAAATGAATAGGAAAGGTTTGGGGGGATATGGGCTAAGTGCTGGCAAATGGGACTAGGTCAGATTTGGATGTCTGGTTGGCATGATGAATCGAAGGGCCTGTTTCTGCGCTGTATGACTGTACTCACTGAGGTTCAGTCAAGTTAAATTTTATTTAAGCCATAAAGCAGAAGTATACAGGCTTTCAGAGCAGCTGCAGCTAGTTAACGTAGAGGTCAATTAAAACTGGGTTTCAGAAGCTGAAATTCTGCTGTTGTTCAAAGAGCATAAAATGAGGTCTCCTCAGTGCTAGCTTGACTACTGAGAGCTGCTTTGGTTCCACAGAGTTTAAAGAACCAGATCTAAAGGTAATGCTCTCTCTAGCCTTGTGTTTAATTGATGAGACCCCCTAGATTACAAGCACATAGTGTGATTAGTTATAAGTTAGTTATAAAGATAGACTGGAGAAGTTGAACTTTTCCTTGGAGAGACAAAGGCCGAGTGGAGATTTGATTGAAATTTTGAAAATCAGAAGGGATTGACAGAGTAAATGGGGAGAAACTGTTTCCTGTTACCCTGTTATAAGGGGATTGAGAATCGAGGGACGCAGGTGATTTGTAAAAAAGCAAATGTGACAGAGACGGGTTCAATTGAGAAATGTAAGCGGTGATTTGTTAATTTTACATTTAAATTTATTTAAATAAAAAGTGTCAATGTTGTAGGAAAAAAATAGCAGATTGGCTGAGAGTTGATGCAGACATGGGCTGGGTGTCTTCCATTTTCCCTAATATAATTTAAAAATTTTGTGATTAGTTGATACTGAGGACTACAATAAATTGTAGAAAGATATTAATAACACTTGCAGAATGGACATACACTTCATCAATGTTGATTCATTTGCCAATTGTAAGATATTGCATTTTGGTTTTATAACGAAAATGTCATAATATTTGGAAAATAAAAATCTAAATGTGCTACAGAAGCAAAGAGAGAAATTATCAATGGGTCTTAATAAAAACCAAGGAAGAACCATACTTTATTTTTAGAATGAATAGATTTGAAATGTAGAGATCTGTGTACCATTCCCTTCATTGGTACACTGGTGAGGGGACTAAAAAGGATTACCACAGAACAGAAACAATGAACAGGCTGGACCTCTGCTCTTGAAAACTGAGGTCTTAAATAATAACTAGTTCTTTTTCTTCTGGAGAAGAGCAAATCGAGAAATCAGTGAAATATGATAGTCAAATGAGGAATTTTTTAAAAATCTAAACCCAGCAAGTAGTAAGAACTGACGTAAATTGTATCTGTGTTTAAAGGGAAGCTATGCAAGTGAATCAGGATACACAGATTAGAGACTTATGCTAGAGTTAAATAAGGAAAATGGGAGGAGGCTTAAGTGAAGCATAAATCCCAGTATTGGCTTGTTTACTTGAATAGCCCTCCCTGTGCTATATATTCTATATAATTCTAGGTGTTTCAATTGATGGATGGTTGGAAGTGGAGATGGTAGGTTAGGCAAGTAAAATTGCCAACTATCAAAGTCAGCCACTCTTGTCCTAAGTGGATTAGATGAAAATCACTTTAAAATTAGTCATCTCGGTAGGTATGAGTAGCTGAATCACATGGATTAGTGGGGTCCCAACTTCATGACTTAGTCTGTGGTGAGTTTGCTGACAAGTTTGAACAGCAGTGGACATGTTAAGATAGTTGGAAGTTTTAGGTGGGTGAGGGGTGCTCCATTCCCTTCCTTGAACTAGTTGTGCATGAGTCAAGTTAGTGGCAATTTTGTTTAGCTTGATGGTGATGCTATCTGTATTCATATTGATTTATAACACTGAGTCATAGATTCATAAGCGTAGAAACAGATCCTTTGGTTCAATTCATCCACACCAACCAGACATCCCAATCTGACCTATTTGCCAACTATTGGCCTCCAAACCCTTCCTACTCATTTGTGTATCCAAGTGCCTTTTTAAAAGTGTAATTGTACTTGTTTCCTCCACTACTGCTTATGGCAACTCATTCCATACACACACTACCCTCTGCATGGGAAAAGTGACTCCTCGGTCCTTCTTAAATTTTTCCCCTCTCCCCTTAAACCCATGCCCTCAAGCTTTGGATATCGCGCCCCCCATCCACCCTCAGTGGGGAAAACCTTGGCTATTCACCCTATCCATGCCCCTCATGGATTTTATAAACCTCTGTAAGGTCACCCCTCAGCCTTCCATGCTTCAGGGAAAAAGAGCCTCAGCCTGTCCCAATAGGTCAACCCCCCTCAAATCCTGTTAAATTCCTTGTAAATCTTTTCAGCACCCTCTCGAGCATAACGACATCCTTTTTATAGAAGGGCAATCAACTGTGCAAAGTATTCCAAAAGTGGTCTTACTAATGTCCAGTACAGCCACAACAATAAGCTCCAGCTCCTCTACTCAATTTTGTGACTAATGAAGGTAAACTTGCCAAACCTCTGCGCCCTGTCTACCCACGACCCCACTTTTCAAGAATCATGCATCTGCACCCCTTATCTGTTTGTTTGGCAGCATTTACCAGGACCCTACCATCAACAGTACACGTCCTGTCCTGGCTTACCTTACCAAATTGTAGCACCTCATTTTTATCCAGGTTAAACTCCATCTTCCACTCCTCAGCCCATTGTCCCATCTGATCAAGGTTCCATTGTACTCTGATATAATCTTCACTGTGCACTATGTCACCAATTTTGGTGTCATTTGCAAACTTGCTAACCATGCCACCTGTATTCACATCCGAGTCATTTAGATAAATCATGAAAAGCAATGGACCTAGCACCTATCCCTGAGGCACTCTACTGGTCACAGGCCTCCAGTCCGAAAAGTAAATCTGTACCACCACTCTGTCTCCTCTCTTTAAGCCAATTTTCTATCCAATTGGCTACCTCCCCTGGATCCCATGTGATCTAACCTTAGTAACCAGTCCACCTTGCTGAACCTCGTAAAATGGTTTGGTGAAATTCATTTAGACGTGTACTGCTCTGCCTCCTTCATCAATGTTGTCTTTGAAATACCTTAGGACAGTGAAACAGCCGTTCAGCAAAGAGACAGTACTTGTGGGATGGAGAGTATTGACAGAAAGGAGAAAAAAGTAAAAATAATGACCTTGTAAAAATCCAAAGACTGGTGACCTAAAAATCACAGCTTTAAATCACAACAGCTGTCAGTGACTTAGATTGTAAATTTAATTTTGGGACTTGAAGGCATTAACAATGATTGGATATTGTCATGCCATGTGCTCTGCAAAGTTATGAAAAAGCATTGCAACAGGGTCGCAGTTTGTTGCCAGGAGTCTGAAGTGTCTTCCTGGTTTACAGATGTGTTTATATAGTGACATAGAAAAAGAAGGCAAAGGGAAATTTTTAAAAAGTCTTTTTATTTGTAACCTCCAAATTCTGTGTTGACTTCAACCATCAGGCTATAGGAACAAAATAGGCCATATAGCTCAATTAATTAGAATATGGGTGAATTGTGATGAACTTTTCCACATATCCCATGACATCTTGTCTTGTCTGTTTCAGTTTTATTTTAGGTTCTATTAAATATTAGATAATCCATCATTTACAGCCTTAAAAGAAGGAATTTCAGATTTCCAAAGTGTTTAGTTCATTGTTTATTGTTGGTGAACTTTAGAATACAAGCAATTATCTCCATAATTTAGGTCTTGTTACCCCCAGTCGAATATTGATGAACCTGAATTGTACATCCTTTGAAGCTGAAATAACTGTCTGAGGTACAGTACCCAAAACTGAGTACTGTGTTCCCTTGGGCACCAAAACCATATAAACATAAAGTATTATTTTTTTCCTCTGTATTTTGATCTCTTGAAAGGGTAATATTTGACTCCTAAACTGACCTCATAGATGTTTACAGTACAAAAGGAGTACATTCAGCCCATCATGCCCATGCTAGTCAACAACGATCTGGCTACACTAATCCCATTTTTGAGTTCTTAGCCCACAGCTCTGGAGGCTGTAGCAACATAAGTGAATATTTTAATTTTGCTTACATGTTTGAGTTTGAGATTTCCATCTGGGTTAAAAAAAGTCTCCTCAATTCTACTGTTAGCCTTCTCTTTCTTAGCATAAATCTATGGCCTTGGTTACTGACTCCTCCACTGATGGAAAGTATGCCTTCTTATCAGTCCTATCTGTGCCCCATATAATCTTTTACACACCTCCTATTAGTTTCCCTCTCAACCTTTGCTGCTGCAAGAAAAATAACTCCAGCCTATTCGATCCCTCTTCTTAGCTCAGACCCTCCAACTGAGGCAGCCTCCTGTTAAATCCCCTCTGCACCTTGCAATAACATCCTTCCTATAACGTGGTAACAAACTGCATGCAGTATTCTAGTTGTGACCTAACCAGTGTTTTATACAGTTGCAACATAACTTCCCTATTCCTGTATTCTGTGCCTTGGTTAATAAAAACAAGCATTCCCTATGCCGTCTTTTCTACTTTCCCTGCTACCTACAGAGGTCTGTGGATGTGAGCACCAAGGCTGCTATGATCTTAGTACTTCGCATGGTCCTACTATTCAGAGTGTAATCTCTTCTATCGTTAGCCTTCCCCCAAGTGCATTATCTCTCACACTTCTGGGTTAAATTTTATTTTCTACTTCCCTGTCCACCTGACCAGTCTATTGATCTCCTTCTGCTATTTATACTATTCTCTCTGCTTACCACTCTACCAGTTCTCATGTCAACTGCAAGCATTTGCTCCTATTCCTACATTTAAGTCCATTTAATTAGTGTGAAACAGCAACGGTTGCAAAGCTGAGTCCGATTAAACTCCACTGGGAATAGACTTTCACGGAAACATCTGTATGGGGATTTTACTTTCTTTGAACAGTCTGCCATGAGGATCATTTCAAAACCTTCCTTAAGTCCATACAGGCCACAGCCTGTGCATCACACTTATCAACTCTCCTGTCTACCACTGCAGTTTCTCAAATGCTAAGATTCCATAACAAATCCATGCTGACTCCATCATTAATTTGTTTCTCCAAGCACAGATAATATCAAGATCTACTTGGAAAAATGTGCTGAGACACCAGCCCTGCTACTCCCTGGTTCATCACAAAAATAATAGACTTAATCAAAATGTCCTGCCTAATGAACTTGGTATAACAGAAACCATTATTCAGGTTTCTGCACTGAACAAGGAGCTACTATTTTTCCCAAATTTAATTCTCTAACTTAAACTTTATCTTTTCCCAAATTCTGACACACGTTCAGATAGATGAAACTAAAATACAAAGATGTCATGGATAGATAGGGAGAAAAGGACAATTTACTTTAATAGCACCAATCCACAAGATTCAAATTGTTGTGGTTCTGTTCGCTGAGCTGGAAGTTTTTGCTGCAAACGTTTCGTTCCCTGGCTAGGGAACATCATCAGTGCTATTGGAGCCTCCTGTGAAGCGCTGCTTTGATGTTTCTTCCGGTATTTATAGTGGTTTGTTCTTGCCGCTTCCGGGTGTCAGTTTCAGCTGTAGTAGTTTGTATGTGGGGTCCAGGTGGATGTGTCTGTTGATGGATGTTCTTGCCGCTTCCGGGTGTCAGTTTCAGCTGTAGTGGTTTGTATATTGGGTCCAGGTCCATGTGTCTGTTAATGGAGTTTGTGGATGAATGCCATGCCTCTAGGAATTCCCTGGCTGTTCTCTGTCTGGCTTGTCCTATGATGGTAGTGTTTTCCCAGTCAAATTCATGTTCCTGGTTGTCTGAGTGTATGGCTACTAGGGATAGCTGGTCGTGTCGTTTTGTGGCTAGCCGATGTTCATGGATGCGGATTGTTAGCTGTCTTCCTGTTTGTCCTATATAGTGTTTTGTGCAGTCCTTGCATGGTATTTTATAAACTACATTAGTTTGGCTCGTGCTGGCTATTGGGTCCTTTGTTCTAGTGAGTTGTTGTCTGAGTGTGGAAGTTGGCTTGTGTGCTGTTATGAGTCCTAAGGGTCGCAGTAGTCTGGCTGTCAGTTCTGAGACACTCCTGACGTATGGTAGTGTGGCTAGTCCTTTTGGTTGTGGCATGTCCTCGTTCCGTGGCCTATCTCTTAGGCATCTGGTGATAAAGTTGCGTGGGTATCCGTTTTTGGCGAATACCTTGTATAGGTGTTCCTCTTCCTCTTTTCGCAGTTCTGGTGTACTGCAGTATGTTGTGGCTCTTTTGAATAGTGTCCTGATGCAGCTTCGTTTGTGTGTGTTGGGGTGGTTACTTTCATAGTTTAGGACTTGGTCTGTGTGTGTTGGTTTCCTGTGTACCCACATACAAATTACTACAGCTGAAACTGACACCCGGAAGCGGCAAGAACAAACCACTATAAATACCGGAAGAAACATCAAAGCAGCGCTTCACAGGAGGCTCCAATAGCACTGATGATGTTCCCTAGCCAGGGAACGAAACGTTTGCAGCAAAAACTTCCAGCTCGGCGAACAGAACCACAACAACGGACACCCGAGCTACAAATCTTCAACCAGACTTTAAACAAGATTCAAATGTTGTCCTTTTTTGCTTATACTGGGTCCTTCTGATCACTAGTTTTCTTCCTTCCAAGTCCTTTACTGCAGACACATGGCAATTGGTACACTTATTGTTCAGCTTCTCAGTCATCGTTTAGAGGCAACAGCATATAGTCAAATGGTGAGTGAGGTTAGCTAGCTATTTTCCTATTCTTTGTTATATCTCTGCAAGAAGAGAGAGTTTTGGAGGATATCTGCTCATTGATGGTTCATACACCTGCCCAGGAGCCAAACAGTTGTTGGCACACTGATCACTCCTAACCAAAGGCTTTTCAGTCAGTAGCCTGTCTCTGGGCAAAGCTGTCACAAACACAACACGCCAAGGTGCCAGTGAGTCTCCAGCGACTTTCCCCATTGTTTGAACAAATCAACAATACAAATACAATTCATGATGAGTTTCAGTAATTTGTTTTAAAAACTGCAACATCTCCTTCTAATAGCTTCCTTTGTTTAAAGCAGTGTTCTTTTCCCATTTTGGTGCACAATCCAGAAATGAAATAACATTAATAAAATGTGATGTTTACAATGTATTCTGTCCCTCAGAAGCATGTCTAATGACTTACCCGCCACCAAGGTTAGACTGACCTGTGAGTTCTTTGTCTATCCCTTTCTCTCCTTTTTAATAATGGGACAATGTTAGTAGTCCACCTCACCTGCGGGCAGAAAGGATCTGATTATTGCTACCAGTACCCCTGATGTCTTCTCTCTCTCCTCTCAACAATCTGGGATGTTTCTCATCTGGGTCTGAGGTTCTAAGACTGCCAAAGCCACTAGTACGTCTATTCCCACTATGTTCATATTCTTCAAATATTTCATGATCCTCCACACTGATGTCTATATCTTCATCATCCTTTTCCCTTGTGAAGACTGATACAGAGTATTTGATTAGCTTACACTTAAGATATTATAGGCCTGAAGTAACCTGGTTTCCCCCTCTGGTTTTTAAATAATGGAGTGATATTTAGAGTTTTTCACTTCAAGGGAACACATCCTAAATTGAGTGCATTTAAACATTATAGGTGAAATATCTACAATTTACTCATTTGTTTCTTTTAATACTTCAGGATCTACGTGAACAATACTGGGCATTGGTTTATCTTAAATTGTATTATTTTGTCCATTACATGCTATTAAATTATATTAAGTGTGCACCTTTTTAAAAAAGTGTTTTTAGAGGGCGCATACAACATTTTGATTGCAAAGATCAATTGTAAAACTGCAAGACCAATTTAACTGATTATTGTATGAATACTATTTTGTAGCTTTAATATCCCCGTGAAGAGAAGAAAGCTCAGCCAGGATTGATTTTACATTGATTTTCTGTATTGTGTGTGTGTTTCGGGAATAAATGAAAAGTGGATTAGCTTGGTTCGGTGCTCTTCCTGCTGTAAAACTGTGCTAGCAATTATTGTTGTTGACATGTAATGACTAACTTTGTAATGCTGTTACCAGTGCAGTTGTAGCTGAGCAAGAATTACTTGCCTCAGAAGGCTGTGGGAAGAATTGCATTGAGGGGAAACCTTTGGCAACTTCCATGTAACTTTGCAGTTATTAGCCCATTCTTTTATATATTTTTGAAAGGACCTGTTGGTGATCAGCTATTCAAGTTAATCTGTTCACTGGTTCAGGTAAGAGTTTATATACAACAAATGATTTTAGGTCGCTGGAATAACCATATTGATATTTCTATTCTTTGCAGTTAGTTGACACCACAGTGGAACTTGCAAACAAAGTTGGAGCAGCTGAAATAATATCCAGAATAGTTGATGACTTAAAAGATGAAGCCGAACAATACCGAAAAATGGTGATGGAAACCATTGAAAAGATTATGGGTAACTTGGGAGCTGCAGATATTGATCACAAACTGGAGGAACAGCTTATTGATGGTATCCTGTATGCCTTCCAGGAACAGACTACTGAGGTATGCATCTAAAATGAGGTTAAACTTCAACTTGCTGCATATTTTGAGCAATTGAATGGAAAATGTATTTGTTTCAAACAGAAAGACATACTAAATTAGTACATAGACTATTACAGAGCAGTACAGGCCCTTCATATTGCGCTGACCCATGGAACCAATCTGAAGCATATCTAACCTGCACTATTCCATTCTCGTCCACATGCCTATCCAATGACCGTTTAAATGCCCTTAAAATTGGCAAGTCTATTACTGTTGCAGGCAGTGCGTTCCATGCCTCTATTACTCTCTGAGTAAAGAAATTATCTTTGACATCTGTCCTATATCTATCACCCCTCAATTTAAAGCTATGTCCCCTCGTAAGACCATAAGACATAGGAGTGGAAGTAAGGCCATTCGGCCCATCGAGTCCACTCCGCTATTCAATCATGGCTGATGGGCATTTCAACTCCACTTACCAGCGTTCTCCCTGTAGCCTTTGATTCCTCGAGACAACAAGAATCTATCAATCTCGGCCTTGAAGACATTTAGCGTCCCGGCCTCCACTGCACTCTGCGGCAATGAATTCCACAGGCCTACCACTCTCTGGCTGAAGAAATGTCTCCGCATTTCTGTTCTGAATTGACCCCCTCTAATTCTAAGGCTGTGTCCACGGGTCCTAGTCTCCTCGCCTAATGGAAACAATTTCCTAGCGTCCACCCTTTCCAAGCCATGTATTATCTTGTACGTCTCTATTAAGTCTCCCCTTAATCTTCTAAACTCCAATGAATACAATCCCAGGATCCTCAGCTGTTCCTCATATGTTAGACCTGCCATTCCAGGGATCATCCGTGTGAATCTCCGCTGGACACGTTCCAGTGCCAGTATGTCCTTCCTGAGGTGTGGGGACCAAAACTGGACACAGTACTCTAAATGGGGCCTAACCAGAGCTTTATAAAGTCTCAGTAGCACATCTCTGCTTTTATATTCCAACCCTCTTGAGATAAGAGACAACATTGCATTCGCTTTCTTAATCACGGACTCAACCTGCATGTTTACCTTTGGAGAATCCTCGACTAGCACTCCCAGATCGCTTTGTACTTTGGCTTTACTAATTTTCTCACCATTTAGAAAGTAGTCTATGCTTTTATTCTTTTTGCCAAAGTGCAAGACCTCACACTTGCTTACGTTAAATTCCATCAGCCATTTCCTGGACCACTCTCCCAACCTGTCTAGATCCTTCTGTAGCCTCCCCACTTCCTCAGTACTACCTGCCTGTCCACCTAACTTTGTATCATCGGCAAACTTCGCTAGAATGCCCCCAGTCCCCTCATCCAAATCATTAATATATAATGCGAATAGCTGTGGCCCCAACCCTGAACCCTGCGGGACACCGCTCGTCACCGGCTGCCATTCTGAAAAAAACCTTTTATCCCAACTCTCTGCCTTCTGTTAGACAGCCAATCCTCAATCCATCCCAGCAGCTCACCTCGAATACCATGGGCCCTCACCTTGCTCAGCAGCCTCCTGTGTGGCACCTTATCAAAGTCCTTTTGAGAGTCTAGATAGACCACATCCACTGGGTTTCCCTGGTCTAACCTACTTGTTACCTCTTCAAAAAATTCCAGCAGGTTTGTCAGGCATGACCTCCCCTTACTAAATCCATGTTGACTTGTTCTAATCAGACTCTGCTCTTCCAAGAATTTAGAAACCTCATCCTTAATGATCGATTCTAGAATTTTACCAACAACCGAGGTTAAGCTGATTGGCCTATAATTTTCCATCTTTTGTCTTGATCCTTTTTTGAACAAGGGGGTTACAACAGCCATCTTCCAATCATCCGGGACCTTTCCTGACTCCACTGACTCTTGAAAGATCTCAACCAATGCCTCCGCTATTTCCTCAGCCACCTCTCTCAGAACTCTAGGGTGTATCCCATCGGGGCCAGGAGATTTATCAATTTTAAGACTTTTTAATTTTTCTAGCACTATCTCTTTCGTAACGGCAACCATACTCAACTCAGCCCCGTGACTCCCTTTAATTTTTGGGATATTACTCATGTCTTCCACTGTGAAAACTGACGCAAAGTACTTGTTAAGTTCTCCTGCTATTTCCTTATCTCCCATCACTAGGCTTCCTGTATCAGTGGCCCAATGTCTACTTTTGCCTGTCGTTTGTTTCTTATGTATTGAAAGAAACTTTTACTATAATTTCTAATATTACTGGCTAACCTACCTTCATATTTGATCCTCTCATTTCTTATTACACTCTCTTTGTTATCCTCTGTTTGTTTTTGTATCCTTCCCAATCTTCTGATTTCCCACTGCTCTTAGCCACTTTATAGGAACTCTCTTTTTCTTTAATACATTTCCTGACTTCCTTTGTTAGCCATGGTTGTCTAATCCCTCCCCGGATAATCTTTCTTTTCTTGGGGATGAACCTCTGTACAGTGTCCTCAATTATACCCACAAACTCCTGCCATTTTTGCTCTACTGTCTTCCCGGTTCGCCTCTGCTTCCAGTCTATTTTTGTCAGTTCCTCTCTCATGCCCTCATAATTACCTTACTGTAACACCATTACATCCGATTTTGCCTTTTCTCTTTCAAACTCCAGACTGAACTCTACCATATTATGATCGTTACTTCCTAAGGGTTCCCTTACTTTAAGATCTTTTATAGAGTCTGGTTCATTGCAAAGCACTAGGTCCAGAATAGCCTGCTCCCTTGTGGGCTCCATGACAAGCTGTTCTAAAAAGCCATCCTGTAAGCATTCCATGAATTCCCTTTCTTTGGATCCACTAGCAACATTATTTACCCAGTCCACCTGCATATTGAAGTCTCTCATGATCAATGTGACCTTGCCTTTCTGACATGCCTTCTCTATTTCCCGGTACATGTTGGGTCCCTGGTCCTGACCACTGTTAGGAGGTCTATACACAACTCCAATTATGGTTTTTTTTGCCTTTGTGGTTCCTCAATTCCACCCACACAGACTCCACATCATCCGACGCTATGTCATTCAATGCCATTGATTTAATTTTGTTCTTAACTAACAAGGCAACCCCACCCCCTCTGCCCCCCTCTCTGTCTTTTCGATAAGTTGAAAAACCATGGAGGTTTAACTGCCAGTCCTGACTCCCCTGGAACCAAGTCTCTGTGATGCCTACCACACCATAATCATTCACTATTATCTGTGCCATCAGTTCATCGGCTTTGTTATGAATGCTACGAGCATTCAGGTAAAGTGCCTTAATGCTAACTTTCTTATCATTAGAGATGTTGGAAGTCATATGATGTCCTAAGCTATCCTTGCTTTTTTCTGCATTCTCAGTCTGCCTCAATTTTAAATCCGCCTGGACACATACTATCCTGCTATTTATCTTTCCATTTAACGCCATACTCCCTGTCGCTTTCACTTTCCCTTCCCCCCCAACTCAGAAGTTTAAAGTCCTACTGACCACCCTATTTATCCTCTTCGCTAGAACATTGGTACCCGATCGGTTCAGGTGGAGACCGTCCCAACGGTACAGATCCCCCCCTGTTCCAAAACTGATGCCAATGCCCCATGAAGTGGAATCACTCTTTCCCACACCAATCCCTTAGCCACGTGTTTACTTGCCTAATTTTCTTGTCCCTATGCCAATTGGCATGTGGCTCGGACAGTAATCTGGAGATTATGACCCTTGAGGACCTGTGCTTCAATTTCCTGCCTAGTGCTTCGTAATCCCCAAACAGGTCCTCCACCCTAGTCTTGCCTATGTTGTTAGTACCAACATGGGCCACAACAACTGGATCCTCCCCCTCCCGCTCCAATATCCTTTCGATCCGGCTTGCAAAGGATACTATCTGTCCCCCTAATTAAAGAATCCCCTATAACCACTACTTGTCTATTCGCTCCCCCCTCTTGAATGGCCTTCTGCACCATGGTGCCTTGGTCAGTTGGCTCATCCTGTCCACAGCCCTTTTCCTCATCCGAACAGGGAGCAAGAATCTTGTACCTGTTGGACAAGGTCAAGGGCTGAGGCTCCTCCACTCCTGAACTCAGGTTCCCCTTACTTGCCTCACTTACAGTCACACTCTGTTGTGCCTGATCAATAGCTGAATGTGAATTACTTAATCTCCCAGGTGTGACTGCCTCCTGAAACAAAGCGTCCAGGTAACTCTCCCCCTCCCGAATGTGCCGCAATGTTTGAAGCTCAGATTCCAGATCATCAATTCTGATCCAGAGTTCTTCCAGCAACCAACACTTGCTGCAGATGTGGTCACTGCCGTTCACAATGGGATCAGCCAGCTCCCACATCATAAGTTACACCACATCATACAACTACAGCACATCACCTGCCCAGCCATCTCTGCTTAGTTAGTTAATTACTTAGTTACTTTGTACAATTTTGAGTTAGAATACTTTCTGATACCTCTCTGCTATAGTTTTTCCCTAAAAGGAATTAATATATATACACACAAAAAATGCTAGCCATTGCCATCCAAGGAAAAAGGCTTTCACTGCCCACCCTGTCCAACCCTCTGACTATGATTAGATTAGATTACTTACAGTGTGGAAACAGACCCTTCGGCCCAACAAGTCCACACTGACCCGCTGAAGCGCGACCCACCCAGACCCATTACCCTGCGTTCACCCCTTCACCTAACACTACGGGCAATTTAGCATGGCCAATTCACCTAACCTGCACATTTTTTGGACTGTGGGAGGAAACCAGAGCACCCGGAGGAAACCCACGCAGACACTGGGAGAATGTGCAAACTCCACACAGTCAGTCACCTGAGGCGGGAATTGAACCCGGGTCTCTGGCGCTGTGTGGCAGCAGAGCTTGCCACTGTGCTGCCCATCTTATATGTCTCAATTAAGTCACCTCTCAACCTTCTTCTCTCTAACGAAAATAGCCTGAAGTCCCTCAGCCTTTCCTTGTAAGACCTTGCCTCCATACCAGGCAACATCCTAGTAAATCTCCTCTGAACCCATTTCAAAGCTTCCACATCCTTCCTACAATGCGGTGAGCACAACTGTAAGCAATACTCCTAACGTGGCCGCACCCACATGATGCCTAAACATTTAATTTCTCTTCCCTTTGAGTTTTGCACAAGACTTTGCAGCAGCTTTTGTAATGTTACAGTGCCACAGCATTTTCAGTTTGGTTGAGTTGTATTTGAACAATGATATATCACAATGTTTTTTATTTCCTTACAATTCATAATCCTTGTGTTCATGACATTCATAATCCTTGTGTTTTTCTAGGATTCTGTAATGTTAAATGGTTTTGGTACAGTGGTAAATGCATTAGGTAAGCGAGTGAAGCCCTATTTACCCCAGATTTGTGGTACAGTATTGTGGCGTCTAAACAACAAATCAGCCAAAGTGCGACAGCAAGCTGCAGATCTCATCTCTCGAATTGCAGTTGTCATGAAGACATGTCAAGAGGTATGTACATTGTCCAGTGCAATATTTGATTTACCTGGCCACACCAATGATTTTTGCTTCAGGTATGTTTTCACTGTTTCCAGGCAAATCATGTGAATTGATATTTGGTCTCTTTACTTGTAGGAAAAGCTAATGGGCCACTTGGGTGTTGTACTATATGAATACCTTGGCGAAGAGTACCCTGAGGTTCTGGGTAGCATCCTGGGAGCACTTAAAGCTATTGTAAATGTTATAGGTATGTCTATTGTGTTACTACATTATTACATGTAATGGTAAATATTATTTAGGAAGGGATAAAACTCTTTGGATTGGTAAAATACATTGTACTTTTTTCCTGAAGATATATGAAATAAAAAAAGTATTTTTCCTCAATTGTTGATATACAGGTATGCATAAGATGACACCGCCTATAAAGGATCTACTTCCACGCCTTACTCCAATCCTAAAGAATAGGCATGAGAAGGTTCAGGAGAATTGTATTGACCTGGTTGGGCGAATTGCTGATCGGTAATTTGTATTATGTCACCATTTCTAAATAATGGGAAACTGCATTGTGATATTTAGTCTTGACGAGAAATAGTTCCAGGGCAAAATTATACCTTTTTTTCTATTCAAATTTGATTCAAGTATGAGCATGCCAGAATACGAGAATGCATTTATATCCAAGTATCTTGGAAGTAATTTAGAGGTAAATCCAACAAGTTAATGCCAGGATTCTTTTGAAAAGTTTAAATGTATAGAACTGGATTTCGAACTGGTTGAGATTGTAACTTTTTTTTTGTACTGGTCAGAAATTGTATAATGACTTCTAAACATCTGTGGGTCTTTTTTTCAGAGGTGCAGAGTATGTATCTGCTCGTGAATGGATGAGGATCTGCTTTGAATTATTAGAACTTTTGAAAGCACACAAAAAAGCCATCAGAAGGGCAACAGTAAACACTTTTGGCTACATTGCAAAAGCTATTGGGTAAGTCATGTTTTACATTTGTTGAAGCAATAAAGTAAAGCACAAGTATCTGCTCAGCCTTTCTGTGTTCTCTGCAACAGTGCAATTTCATCTGCTTCAGTTCAGTTCAGATCCAACTGTAAAAACTGAAATGGGTGATACAAGACTATTATGCACTTGCATTTGTTGAGCCAATCTCTCTCAGTATAAAAGTCATTAGCTTTCCTTTTTTCCTTATGTAACATTATTCAGTATTGTACGATCTAGGCTGATGCTGATGTTTGAAGGAAAATGCTTGATTTCTGTAACAATGTGCACAAATGCTGGACATACTTTTCATTTTGTTTGGCCAATTATAAAAAGAAGAGGGTAGCTAGGGAAAGGATAGGCCCACTCAAGGACAAAGAAGGGAGTTTGTGTGGAACTGGAGGATGTGGGTGAGGTCCTCAACAAGTACTTTGCATTGGCATTCACAAAGGAGAAAGACATGGTGGGTTGTGAGCTTCGGGAGGAGTATGTTGATATTCTACGGCATGTCAAGATAAAACAGAGGCGGTGTTTTGAAGAGTATTAAGTTAGACATGTCATAGGAAGGATAGAAAGAGAGGCCGGAGTGGAAAGGGAGTGCTTGAGTTTTTGGTTAGGGAGAATGTGGCTATACTTAGGAAGGATATGCCTTGGAGATTGTCCAGTGAAGTTATATGGGTGGAACTTAAAAATAACCAAGGGATGATCACCATGTTGAGATCGTATTATAGACCCTACAGTAGTCAGTGGGAAAGTGAGAAGCCAAATGTAAGAAGATCTCAGATATCTGGAACAAAAACAGGGTTGTAATGGTTGGGAATTTTAACTTTCAAAATATAGATTTGGACTGTCGTAATGTTAAGGGTTTGGATGGATAGAAATTTGTTAAGTGTGTACAAGAAAACTTTCTTATTCAATAGGTGGATATGCCTACTCGAGAAGCAAACTCCTCCTCCAGTAGGCAAAGCCACCTATTGAATAATAAAGTTTGGAGAATGAGGTGCTTTTGCCCAAAACATCGATCCTCCTGCTCCTCAGATGCTGCCTGACCTGCTGTGCTTTTCTAGCACCACACTGTTGACCCTAATTTCCAGCATGTTCAGTCCTAACTTTCACCAAGGAACAAACTTGACCTGTTGAGAAATAGGGCAGGGCAATTGACTGAGGTGTCAGTGGGGGAACATTTTGGGGCAAGTGATTGTAATTGCATTTGTTTCAAAAAAAGCTGTGGAAAGGGATAGAACTGATCAAAAAGTTGAAGTTCTAAATTGTACTAAGGCCAATTTTCACAGTTTCAGATAGGACGGGGGGAGGCTTTTTGCAGCTCTGCAGGTCAGGTCAGGCAGCATCTGAGGAACAGGAGAATCGATGTTTTGGGGAAAAGCCCCTCATCCTCCAAACTTTATTATTGGCAAGTGGGAGGCCTTTCAGAATGAGGTAATGAGTTCAGAGGCAGTATGTTCCTGTTGGGGTAAAGGGCAAGGCTGGTGGATGTAGGGAATTCTGGATGACTAGAGAAATTAAGGTTTAGTCAAGAATAAGAAGGAGACATATATCACGTATAGACAGCTGGGAACAAGTGAATCCCTAGAAGAGTATAAGAGCAGTCGGAGTATACTCGAGGAAATTCAGGAGGGTAAAAAGGGAGTGTGAGATCATTTTGGCAAATAGGGTTGAGGAGAATCCAAAGCGGCTCTGTAAATATATTCAGGGCAAAAGAATAGTTACAAAGAGAAAAGCAAGATCAACAAGGCCATCATCGTGTGGAATTACAGGAGATGGGTGAGATACTAAACAAGTATTTTAAGTCAGTATTTACTGTAGGGAAGGAAGCTAGGAAGCGTGGAAACTTTGTGAGGGGAAAAAAAGTGATATCCTGAGAAATGTCTCTATTACAGAAGAGGTAGTGCTCGAGGTCTTAACATGTGAAAAGATAGATAATTCCCCAGGACCTGGTCAGGTGTTTCTCTAAACATTTGAGGGAAGTGATTGCTGGGCCCCTTGCTGAGATATCTGTATCATCAATAGCCACAGGTGAGGTGGCAGAAGACTGGAGGTTGGCTAATGTGCTGCCATTATTTAAGAAAGGCTGTAAAGAAAAGCCAGGGAATTATAAATCAGTGAGTCTTATGTCAGTGGTGGTTAAATTATCAGAGGAAATTCTGAGGGATGGGATTTCCATGTACTTAGAAAGGCAAGGACTGACTTAGAGATAGCCATTGTGGCTTTGTGCGTGGGAAATCCATGTCTCACTAACCTAATTGAGCCTTTTGAAGAGATGACAAAGAAGATTAATGAAGGCAGAGCTGTAGATGTTGTCTATATGTTTGACAAGGTTATGCATGGTAGGTTTCTTAGCAAGGTCAGATCACATGGGATCCGGGGGAGTAAGCCAACTGGATACAAAATTGGCTTGATGGTAGGAGACAGAGGGTGGTCATGGAGGGATGCTTTTTGGACTGGAGGCCTATGACCAGCAACCTGCCACAACGATCAATGCTGGGTCCACTGCTTTTCATCATAAGTAAATGATTTGGATGTGAATAAAGGAGGCACGGTTAGTAAGTTTGCAAATGACACTAAAATGGGTGATGTAGTGGTCAGCAAAGTGTATAAATAGGACTTTGGATCATATGGGTCAGTGAACTAAGGCATGGCAAATGGAGTTTAATTTAGACAAATGTGAGCTGCTGCATTTTGCTAAGGCAAATGAAGGACTTATTTAGTGAATGATAGGGCCCTGGGGAGCGTTGCCAAACAAAGAGATCCAGGGTATAGGTACATAGTTCCTTGAAAATGGAGTCGTAGGTAGACAGTTTGGTTAAGAAGGCTTTTGGCGTGCTTGCCTTCATTGATGGTAACATTGAGAATAGGAGTTGGGATGAATTGTTTTGGCTGTACAAGACATTGATGATGGCACTTTTGGAATAATGCGAATAATTCTAGTTGCCCTTCTATAGGTAGGATGTTATTAAACTTGAGAGGGTGCAGAAAAGATTTACAAGGTGCTGGTGAAACAAGAGGATTTCAGCTGTAGGCAGAGGCTGAATCTCAGTGGGGCATCGGAGGCTTAGGGCTGACCTTACAGACATTTATAAAATCATAAGGGGCATAAATAGGGTGAATAGCCAAGGTATTTTTCCAAGATTATAGGAGTCCAAAACTAGAGGACATAGCTTTAAGGTGAGAGGGGAAAGATATAACAGGGATCTATGGGGCAACTTTTTCAGAGGGTGGTGCGTGTTTGGAATGAGCTACCAGAGGAAGTGATGGAGGTGAGTACTGTTACAACATTTAAAAGGCATCTAGGTGGGTATGAATAGGAAGGGTTTAGAGGGATATGGGCCAAATGCTGGCAAATGGAACTAGGTCAGAATGGAATGTCTGGTCCAAGTGAATAACCGAAGGGTCTGTTTCTGTGCTGTATCACTCTAAGTCCCTAGGACTTGATGGGCTTTATTGCAGGGGGAAACGAAATGTAGATGAGGAAATGACTGGGGTCTTGTATGAAACCTTTGCATTCTCTTTGGTCAAAAAAGATCCCAGAGGACAGAAGAATAGTCAACATTGTTCCTTTGGTTAAGAATGGCAACTTGGATAATCCAGGAAATTACAGGTCAGTGAGCCTTACATCAGTGGTATGGAAATAATTGGAAAAGACTCTTAGGATTTACTGACATTCCAAAAAATATGGACTTATTAGTGATAGGTGGCATTGGGTTGTGTGGGGAAGATCATGTCTTTCAAATGTGATTGACTTTTTTGAGGAAGTAACAAAGATGATTGAGGGTAAGGCAATAGTTGTCAAGGCTTTTGACAAGATCCATCACTGCAGGCTGGTTTAAAAAAAAGGGCAAGTCACATGGGGTCAGCAGTGAACTGGTAAGATGGATATAGAATGGGCCTAGTTGTAAAAGACTGAAAATAGAGGTGGAAGGGTGTTTTTCTGACTCAAGGTCTGTGACCAGTGGTGTTCCATAAGGGTCAATATTGGGACCACTGTTGTTTGTAATTTAGAGGAGATGTAGGTAGCCTGATTGGTAAATTTGCGGATGGCAGAAAGATTGAGGGAGCTGTGGACAATGAGTAGAATTGCCAGAGGATGCAGCAGGATATGTGTAGGCTGGAGACTTTGATGGAAAAATGGCAGATAAAATTTAATCTGGACATTGGGAGGTGATACATTTTGGAAGATCTAAAGCAGGAGGGAAGTTTACTGAAAATGGCAACACCCTTAGTGACATCAATATATAGAGGGATTGAGGCATATGATCTACAGTTCCCTGAAAGTGACAGCACGTGAATAAGGTGTTCAAGAATGTACATGACATGCTTGCCTTCAGCCAGAGCATAGAATATTAAAATTGGCAAGTCATGCAACTGTATAAAACATTTGGAATATTATGTACAACTCTTGCTGCCACACTGCCAGAAGGATGTTGAGGCTTTGGAGAGAGTACGGAAACAGTTTACCAGGATGTTGCCTGGTTTGGAGGGTATGAGCCATAAAGAGGAATTGGACAAGCATGGTTTGTTTTCACTTGAACGTCAAACAATGAGGGGTGATCTGATAAAAGTTTCCAGAATTATAAGAGGTATGGATAGTTGGAATCTTTTTCCCAGGGTAGAAATGTGGTATACTGGGGGGTGGGGTGGGGGTGGGGGGCATAAGTTTAAGGCAAAAGGGAGAAAATTTAAAGGAGATGAGAGGCATGTTTTTGCACAGGGTGGTAAGTGCCTGGAATGCACAGCGACTGGAGGTGGATACAATAGCAATGTTTAAGAGGCATCCTGACCGATATATGAATAGTCAGGGATTAAAGGGATATGGAGGACGTAGCAGCCAAAGGCTTTTAGTTTAGAAAGCCAACATGTGTTGACACAGTCTTGGTGGGCCAAAGGACCTGTTCCTGTCCTATACTTTTCTTTGTTTAAGTGGGATCGCTCACCTTGCTGTTTAACTTTCTTTCAGTCCCCATGATGTATTGGCCACACTGTTAAATAATCTGAAGGTTCAAGAGCGCCAGAACAGAGTCTGTACCACAGTAGCTATTGCCATTGTGGCAGAAACATGTTCGCCGTTCACAGTGTTACCTGCCTTGATGAATGAGTACAGAGTTCCTGAACTGAATGTCCAGAATGGAGTGCTTAAATCTCTTTCGTTTCTATTTGAGTACATTGGAGAAATGGGAAAGGATTACATTTATGCGGTTACTCCATTGCTTGAAGATGCTTTAATGGACAGGTGAGTTTAGTTTTGAATGTTGGCAATTACAGATGTTGAAGTTCTCCATGATCGCTATACATGTATATAGAACAAACTGTCGAATTCCGCATTAAAGCTTACTTTTGTGTTTGTGTTCCTTAATGTAATACAGATCTCGCATTCAACTGAAATGCAAAATGTCTATAACTAATTTTAATAAAATTATTTTTTAAAAACCATCCTTTATAATACACGGTCAATGTAATGCTGATATTGGGTCCAAGAAATAAAACTGTTCGAACGAGGCCACATTATGAATGAACTACTATTTGGCGGCACGGTGGCTCAGTGGTTAGCACCTCTGCCTCACAGCACCAGGGTCCCAGGTTTGGTCCCAGCCTTGGGTGATTGACTGTGTGGAGTTTGCACATTCTCCCCATGTCTGCGTGGGTTTCCTCCGGGTGCTCCGGTTTCTTTCCACAGTCCAAAGATGTGCAGATCAGGTGAATTGGTCATATAAATTGCCATAGTGTTAGGTGCATTAGTCGGAGGGAAATTGGTCTGGATGGGGTTACTCTTCGGAGGGTCGGTGTAGACTTGTTGGGCCGAAGGGCCTGTTTCCACACTGTAGGGAATCTAATCTAATCTAAGGCTGGGAATCCCACATGTTGCCTAGACCTCTGGAGACCTAGCTGCTGGAAAAGTTGAGTACTTTCATAGAGTGAAGTGAAGTGAGGGAGGAGAATACATTTAGGGGTAAGTGATGGGGGAAGGCTGAACACGATCAGGAATGAGAAGAAACTGTCAGGACTTAGTGAGATTGAGGGAAGGAAGATGCTGAATGGTTGGAAGTCAGGGATGATGTGCAAATGGTGAGAGGTAGGTTGAACATCGCTAGGGGAGTTCAGGAAGAGAGGCTGAACCATGTCACTGAAAAAGGGAGTGTTGGTAAGAGTGGCGATCTCCCCACTCCATTTGCCACCGGCATCCCTACTTCCTGGAGCTCACATTGAAGGGCTCCCAAATAAAATGGCAAAAAGAACAAAATGAATCTCGATCTCCATCTGACATTCCCTCTGCAGCTCAGACAGGAAAATCCCTGATTTAGAGACAAGGAGCTCCTTCATGTTAGTAATAAATTCACCCTGTATTTCAGACTCTTGCTGTAACTAGTGTGCTGGGATAATATTTTGAAAGAATTTTCTTCCTTGTTGCCTTTCTCCTGCGGTGAAGTAGAATCCCAGAATATCATTTCAAAGAGGGTTGCAGCATTCTGATATTTTAGGCAAATGTCCATCTTAGTCACGATGGATAGTGTATTGGGGTATTCAGTGATGGCGACAGTAGAGTCTGGATCATATGACTGTACTGTCATTATCTTAAAATTTAAAAATGCATGTAAATCTACTGAGAGTAGGTGCAGTGCTGCACAAAGGATTGTTTACCAATTCTACCCATTGTAGTCTCCCACAGAGAGTTCTGATTTGAACTACAACAGCAGCTCCGAAAGGAGAGGCAATATAGGGAGGAGCACTGCTGTTGTATCTTCATTCATGAGTGTGATAATTAGCTCGTCCCATTTCTTTAAAGCTGAGATGGGTAAATAAAATGGTAGAGGAATGAGGTTCCCAATGTTCTGTAATTTTATGTTTACTGCCTGAACCTCTGACGTCCTTTGGAACCAAATGTCAATGTATTGGCACACTGGTCAGCATGGTTTGAACCTCCAAGTAGTTTAGAATGAATGCTGGGGGTGACTCACTGAAAAGACTCACTGTTAAGGCATCACTGAGAAGTTTCCACTGAGAAAGTTTCCTTTCTGTGCTAAGATAACCAACTCTACTTCTGGTGCTATATTAAGGAACCAGAATTGACAAAAGTTTAAATAGCATTCATGTTTCTTTCTTTGACTCGGGCAGTAAATGGTCATCTTGTCAGTTTACATTCTAAGAAGTCATTTTCAAAAATAGTTAACATCTCCTTTGGCAATGCAATCTCAATTTTACATTCTCCATCATAATTCATTTTTTTTGTCGATCCTTGCAATGCTATGCTGATTGTGTTTCAGACTTTCATCTTTATGTTCCACTTCTGTTTTTGCTCCATATGTTGCTGTTTAGTGACATCAGCCAACAAGGGGAGAATTTTTAAAAATGTACATCTATCTCTAAATGTTTTACCTCTACTATCTTTGATGATATGATAGTTACTGTACTTGTCAGACTGTCTTCCTGTGGATGGACCAGTATTTCTTGACTTTGGGAAAGTTACCGATATCCTTTTTGGTCTTTGTCAGAAATACCTTGTCTTAGTTATCAATCCTTTTTCAAACTTGCATTTAGTTTTACATACCCATTCAGCATTCTGCACAACCCTGAGCCCCATTTGCACTCCATTAAAAAGAATGTTATTATACCTCTGAAACATCGTCCATCTCCTCTCTGCTGCAACTGAAATTTTGCAGGCTCAAAAGGTCCTAACTTGCTAAAGTCCAGTTCATGCAGAGTTTCACCACTTGCATTCTAGTCTGTTCATAGATTGGCTAGATTTACTGACTTCCATTGGTTTCCATCCCTCAGCCAATCTCCCTGCTCAAATTTGTACTATTAAATTAACATTACTAACTGAGACAATGAAGAAAATTTACAAAAGATCTTTTCAATTAATGAAATTGACTAATTGAATAATTTTGTTAATTCTGTTTTTTTCCACTCCCTATGAAATTCATGGGAAGCAGAGATTTCTTACAAGTGTAAATCACTGTTTTAGCAGAAGGTGTTTGAATATTATCTTAGATTGTGAAGCATTAACTTTAAATGGTTTTGTTATAACATGCATAGCCAGGAAAAAAAAAGCACATACATTCTTTGCAATTATCAATTAATATTTATTTATTCTGTTGTAGAGACCTGGTTCACAGACAGACAGCAAGTGCGGTTGTGCAGCATATGTCGCTGGGAGTATATGGATTTGGCTGTGAAGATGCATTGAATCACTTGTTAAATTATGTATGGCCCAATGTTTTTGAGACATCACCACATGTTATTCAGGCAGTCATGGGAGCATTGGAGGGTTTAAGGGTCGCATTAGGTCCTTGTAGAATGTTACAGTATTGTTTACAGGTAAGTTCAACAATGCTTTTAATTTTGTACTTGAATTGAATTTCTGCATGAAAATGCTGGTAGGCTATTATTTTCTCATTATCTTGATGTTGAAAGACTGCAAGGTTGTCCCCAGAGTTTTGAAAGTGCAGTTTTGTGGCCAAGGTGCCAGAAATTTCCCTCACTTTCTGGGAAAGTACCCAGCTTACTAGTAGTCGCAAGCTAAGGTTTACAGTTGATCTTCGATACAAACCTATATCCCATATTTTGGAGGAGCACTACAAATCCTGCCTTAAAGTTATGTTTTGAAATTAGTGTTACAATAAATCAGAAAACATGTATTAAAAAATTCTAGGTTAAGTACCCTGATTTTTCACCATTTGATAGTGTCTTCCTTGGGCAAGCAAGTTATTTTCAAGACTCTACATGTCTGCCAGGATCTGTGGAACTGAAACAGAATTAATGTTTTAAGTATGATGTAACTGCTCAGCATAGTCCCGATGAAAAATCCCATTGAACTCAATATTTAGTCAGCTCCTCTCTGCACAGATGTTACCATACCTCTTAAGTTTCTCCAGCATTCTGTCTTTATTTCAAGTATCTAACATCTGCATTATTTTGCTTTTATTGTTAAATGTTTACTTTTTCTGGGCAAGTATTGTTTAAACTATGGAGAGGAACACCTTTTTTCCCCTTTTATACTAATAATCCATTGTACTTTTCTTGGAACTGCAGATCTTTTAGCAAACCATCCACAGTTGGTCCCAGCTCCTTATGGATTCCTGTAAACCAGCTTCACTGAGTAGTGACTTTGAGCATCTCTAGGTGATTTTTCCAGTTTACCGAGAGTTTCTTCAATCCACTGCCAGAAGCAAAATAAAGATGATTATTCTTCCCACGAGTCATGTCAAAATAAATGTGGAAGGCCTTAGGATAGGTTTCTTCAACTGGTGATTGTCTCCCTCCCACATTTAACTGTGATAGCTCATAAAGCTGAGCAGTCTTCTCTCTGCTGACCACACAGAAATATGGTTGTCTGTGATACTGATTTGTGAGGAAGCCTGCAACCTGATCTCAAACATGGCTTACTTTTTTCTGACAACATGGAATACGTAACCTTGCATCCATGTAGAAATGCTGGCTAGCTAGTATTGATCCCAATTTCCTTTCATCTTGAAAATAAATGAGCAGTTTAGTAGTCACCTGATATCAACAACACTTTTCTCGGATTTTGGGAGACTCTTGGTAAAGCAAGGTACTTTTGCTATTAGTTCCAAGCTACCTTTTATAGCTTCCTTCTCAGTTAAACAATCTAAGCCTTCCTTTGACCTCTAACAATCAAGCCACGCAAACTTAATAGTAGACTTCAGGACAGATGATGTGACACCCTTCAGTCATGCAAAATTTAAAGTCCCAAAGTATAATAATCTTTTAAAAACTCATAATTATATCAATTGTAATAAAAGTTTGTATTTAACATGTTTTCCTCGGACTGACCTCCCTATTAGTCCATCATACATTTTTATAACTCTATTTTTTCTCTGTTAATAGGGCTTGTTCCATCCAGCTAGGAAAGTACGTGATGTATACTGGAAAATCTACAACTCCATCTACATTGGTTCGCAGGATGCCCTAATTGCACATTATCCAAGGATCTTCAATGATGAAAAGAATACACATGTCCGCTATGAACTTGATTACATCTTATAAAATGGACTTAAATCCGTGCATTGTCTTTGTTGTCTGCTATTTTCCTGCATTGATATTGCCCAATCTTATGCTGTGCTTCGGATGTGACGTGATAAGAGTTTGAAATACAAACATTATCCTCTTGTTGGAGCAGATTGTAAAGTAGTAAGTGAATAAATAGGGCTAGTAGCACAATTTTATTTTAAATAGGACTTGTAGACCATAAATCCTGTATCATTATTGTTCTTGATGTTAAATAACTAAATCTTATAGTGACCAACAGGATGATGAATACTGAATTTACAATTCATTTAAATTTGTCTTTATTGAGATTTAGGTTTCATTCCTTGTGTTAAAGGGTTGTTTCTAACAAAAAAATAAACAAAAAGTCTGATTCCAGTTTATATTTCTCAAGTTCTTTTGGGTTTTTTTAAGTAAGTTTTAAATTGACTAGTTTTCAAATAAGGATCATGTTGTCTTCATTTAATTTTTTTGTATGCTGGTTGAATTTCCCCACTTCCTTTGCATGACCAACTGTATCTTTTCTACTTTTGCTAAAATACAATGGTTCACTTTGCACAACTTTCTACAGTTTGTGACAAAGATCTTCAGAACTAACTTGTGAAAAGATATGTAAGATAATGAATTGTGCATGAACTACCTTATTCAAAGCAAACGAGAGATCCCTACTCCTTAGCAAATTGTCTGCAAACAAATTAACAGTCTGAAAATCACAAGTGAACTAATTGAGTTTTGAAATTATGCCCTTGCAAGCTTTAAAATGGCTATTTATTTCACTGGAACATTTCTGACCCCCATTATGCCATTATTATGCCGTCTTTGGTGAACATTAAGGAGACTTGCACTGTGGTTCCTGGCCCGTGGAGCTAAGTTAGTTAGTTAAAATGTGCTTGGTTACCAACTATTGAAACGCTCCAGAAAGGCTAAAAATGCATTTGTTATATTTTGGACCAGGCATTTTAGGATTATCTACTCTGGATTTCTCAGCTTCTTAACAATGACATTTGTATTGGCTAATTCCTCCAGTTTGTGGAGATAAATTCAATAAGTTCTGCTTCATATCATTAAATCTTTCCAACTAATGTTGTAAATACTTTATATTCTCTATTGTGTAATATTTATAAATCCTTTGGTTACAGCTAGTTGCATAAAGCAAACTCAATATGAACTTCAGGATTAATGTTAAGATCCCACTCTGGCATGTTGAAATTTGACAATTTGTGAAACCAACCAACATGATGAACTCGTCACTCGTTAATTATGTGGTCAGGTTCACTTATGATATCTTAATCCACAACTAGCAAGCTTGTACCTTTGCTTTCATTTGAAGAATTTAGTGTAGGTAAACTTGGTGTTTTAATAAATATATCTCTCTGTTATGATGCCTCCTGTTTTTTTTTTATTGGAATAAATATTGTCGTTTTTTTCGAGCATGTGGGATACTTTTTAAAATTATCAATAAGGATTTTATGCATTTTTACTTCCTTGTCACAACTTCTGCAATTCTAGGTGTGCATAACTACTTGCTGTCTGTTTTCTCTGAATTTGTAAATTAGGAGTAGGCATTCAGTCCTTCAAGCCTATTTGAAATTTCTGATCATTGACTTATCACTCATTCTGATTTGCATAAAAATAAAACGTTGCTTGAGAAGACAATGGGGGTCAGCACAATGGAAGTCAAGCTAAATTATACTTTCAACCATTAATAAGAATTCTCCTTTTACTTGTCTTCACACATTTAGTTGGAATATTAAAGCCAATTTTAACATTTTGCCACTCTAATGAAGTCTGACGTAGTAAAGATGGTTGAGTATATGGTGCATTTCCCTATGCACTGTTGAAGGGAGGAGCATTACTTTCACTTTTATTATTTTATATTGAATCATTCTTAGGTTTTTTAAAAAAAATCTGGTCTCTACAGCTTCAACTTGAAATAATCCAACTTTTGACAGTCATGAGTCTGTTTGTTGAGAAAAACTGAGTAAGTTAATTTTTCAGATGTGTAGGACTAATTTTGTTGGGTGAGAGCATTGTCTTGTTGAGCTGAAGGGCCTGTTTCCACCCTCCAAATCCTTCCTATTCATGTCCCCATCCAGATGCCTCTTAAATGTTGCAGTTGTATCAGCCTCCACCACATCCTCTGGCAGCTCATTCCATACATGTACCATCCTCTACATGAAAAAGTTGCCCTTTGGGTCTCTTTTATATGTTGCCCCTCTCACCCTAAACCTATGCCCTCTAGTTCTGAACTCCCCAACCCCAGGGAAAAGACTTTGTCTATTTACCCTATCCGTGCCCCTCATAATTTTGTAAACCTCCAACGCTCCAGGGAAAACAGCCCCAGTCTGTTCAGCCTCTCCCTATAGCTCAAATCCTCCAACCCTGGCAACATCCTTGTAAATCTTCTCTGAACTCTTTCAAGTTTAGCATCCTTCAATTTTTCATTCTTAAATCATTTGTCATTTTCAGTAAATGTTGGTTGTGTTTAAACCATATAATAAAGTGTTGCTATTCACTGGGATTTGGTTCTTGGAAAATTTCACAATCAGGAAACATATTTTACAATGGCAGTCAAGTGGATTGGTTCAAACCATCCTAAATTTGATATTTTTGGTAAAAGACAAACTAAAAATGTTTAATGTAAAGTGTAACTGGAAAAAGTGTAAGCAATAATGATATACAGCAAAGTAATGGCGTAAGTAATATAAAATTTGTCCAAATACGTTTGTTGTAGGACTCCCCAGCTGAATCTTTTCAGGCTTGGAGTTGAAGTTGATGGAGTGAGTGGTGATATAGATGTTGATATGGCATTAAGTAAAAGTGATATTGTCGACTGCTCCGTCTTTTGCTTTTGAACTTTGCAAAGTTCTTAACAAAACGCAATAGCTGTTAATCGCTATACCAAGGTTTGCTTTTCATTACATGCTTTTATCATTGTCTGCCTGTATTTTCAGTTGATAACTGATCTCATGTGGTCTGCCACTGTCTAGAAACAGATTGAACCACCTTAGGCTCTCCTGCTCTTTACATTCGCTTTATTTCATCGGTTCTGGCAATTCTTCTGTGGAGAGCTCATGATGAGGCAACCTGTCTTTTTATAGAACATAGAATGTTACAGTGCAATACAAGCACAATATTGTGCTGACCTGCGAAATTAATCTGATGTTCATCTAACCTACATTCCATTATTATCCAAATGAATGTCCAATGCCCATTTAAATGCCCTTAACGTCGGTGAGTCTACTACTGTTGCAGGCAGGCTGTTCCACACCCCTACTACTCTCCGAGTAAGGAAACTACCCCTGATATCTGTCCTAAATTTATCACCCCTTAATTTAAAGTTATGTCCCCTTGTGTTAGCCCTCACCATCTCAGGAAAAAGGCTCTCTCTGTCCATCCAATCTAATCCTCTGATCTTCTACATCTTGATTAAGTCACCTCTCGCCTTTCCAACGAAAACAACCTCAGTTCCCTCAGCCTTTCCTTGTAAGTCCTTCCAACCATACCAGGCAACATCTTAATAAATCTTGTCTGAACCCCTTCCAAAGCTTTCACATCCTTCCTATAATGCAGTGACCAGAACTACATGCATAACTTCAGGTGTGGCCTTACCAGTGTCTTGGATAGCTGAAACTCCTTGTGGATCCAAAACTCATCCCCCTACCAATAAATGCCAACATACCATATGCCTTCTTAATAATCCTGTCAACCTGGGTGGCAAGTTTCAGGGATTTATGCACCTGGATACAGATCTCTCTGGTAAGCTACCTGCCAGGAATTTTAACAGGAGCCCAGTACTCTGCATTCTTGTTACTTCTTCCGAAGTGAACTACCTCACACTTTACCACATTAAACTCCATTTGCCACTTCTCAGCCCAGCTCTGGGGAAATCCTCAAATCCCTCCCCTCAGCAATCTGGCTGCTTTAGCTTCCAGTTTGGGGAATACTAAAATCATTCGTGGCTTTTTAATAGTGATTTATGCCTGATTTTCTAAGCTCATCTCACGAGTCCTTTAATTGACCTTGTGATGTTTAGAGCATGGCTGAAACATCTGTGGGTTTAGTATACTTTGAAATTGAAGGTAACCCTTGGCTTATCGATTGGATGAATGAGATTATTATTGGGGTAAAAACAACTTTTCAACATAAATGACTTTCAGAAAGAAGAATTGGATGTTCAGGTGCATTATCACTACTCCACCATCTCCCCTCGTCCTTGATAATGTCATTAGACTAGAAATCTAGATGTAGGGTCAGTGTCCAAACAGTTGGTGGAATTTGAATTCAATTTTTAAAAATCTAGAATTGGATGCTAGTTTAACAAATGGGGACCATGAATTAGTAGTCAATTGTTGTGAAAACCTATCTTGTCCATTAATGTCTGTAGGTTGAGGAAATGTGTCATCCTTTTTTGGTCTGGCCCACTTGTGACTCTAGACCCACAGCAATGGGTCTTAACTGTCCTGTTAATTGACCTAAGAAGCTACTCACTTAAGGCCAATTAGGAATGGGCAAATAATGCAGACCTTGCCAGCGACATCCACATACCATGAAAGAAATCAAGCAAAATGTAATCTTTCTCACTGAAATAATTCCTGAATTCAAGTAGAAAGAAATTCTCAAACCAGTCACCAGATACTGCTCCATACATTTGTTGTTTACCTTCAACTAATCTGGTATGAATAATGCAATAGAAAAGGGGTTGTGTGTACAATTGAGTAAGATCTATTCTGTTATGGTGAGATGCTGCCACACTCCGGTGAAATGAATGCCAGACAAGGCATGATATGCATGGAGGGAGTGAGGTAAGTGCAAAGAAATCAATGGAGACCTCCTGATGAAGTGTCTAGAACAAAGTTTGGTCATAACAAAACAGCTGATTTCATCAGAGACAGACAGACTCACGGTGACACACTAACTCAATGCATTTCCAATTGCTTAACCTACTAGAGAATGAGCAAAATTTGACCTTCTCTTGGAAAATAAGGCAGGGAAGTGATTGACATGTTAGCACTTTGGGACCAGTGATCATAATTCTATTCATTTTAAATTGGTTATGGAAAAGGATGGACCTGATCTAAAAGTTGATATTCCAAATTAGAGTAAGGCCCCTATTGATGGTTTTCGAAGGAACTTTCAAAGTTAATTGAGGGAGGCTGTTTACAGGTGGAAGGACAGTTGGAAGTGGGAGGCCTTTAAGAATAAAATAATGAGAGTTCAGAGATACCATGTTCCTGCTAGTGTGGAGGGCAAGGCTGGTAGGTGTAGGGAATGCCGGATGACTAGAGAAATTGAGGCTCTGGTCAAGAAAATGGGGAGGGATGTAGCATATAGAGATAACTGAGATTGAGTGAATCCCACAGAGTATAATGGCAGTAGGAATAGACTTAAGAGGGAAATTGGGAAGAAATTAGGACAAATGGGGTTAAGGAGAATCCAAATACCTTAAGGCTAAGAGTAGGGAGAGAAAAATGCACAGTTTTGATTCCCTGATTTGAGGAAGGATTAGTGGCACTGGAGGCAGTTCAGCAGAGGTTCACTAGATTGATACCAGAGATTGGGGGTTTGTCGTATAAAGAGAGATTGAACAGTTTACGCCTATACTTTCTGGAATTTAGAAGAATGAAGGGAGATCAAATTGAGGTATTCAAGATGACAAAAGATGTGAATTAAATAGATATAGAGCAGATGTTGTCTCTTGTTGGGCATTCTAAGACAAGAGATCATAGTCTTAGGATAAGGGGTAGCAAATTTAAAACAGTTGAGAAACTACTACTCCCAAAAGGTTGTGAATCTGTGGAATTTGCTACCCTAAAATGCGGTGGATGCTGGCACAGTGAGTAAATTTAAAAAGGAGTTTGATTTTTATGGATAATTGGTAATGGGTTGAAGGGTTATGGGGAGAAGGCAGGAAATGTGGGTGAGGAGTTTATCAGCAATGATCGAATGGCGGAGCAGATTTTAAGGGCTGAATGGTCTAATTCTGCTCCTATATCTTATGAACTTAACAAATGTATCAGAATAGGGCTGCTTAAAGATCAACAAGGTAGTCTGCGTGGAACTGCAGGAGATGGGTAAAATATTAAACAAATATTTCACATCAATTTTTTTGCTGTGGGGAAGGATGAAGAAGCTAGAGTGCTTGAAGAAATAAAAAGAGAGGAGCTGGTGCTAGACTTAAAACGCACAAAATTGGCTAAATCCCCAGGACCCGAATAGGTGTGTCCCAAACCTTTGTGGGAAACTAGGGAAGTGATTGCTGGACTTCTTGCTGAGTTATTTGTAGCTATGGGTGAGGTGCTGCAATATTGGAGGATACTTAATATGCCACTATTTAAGAAAGGTGGTAAGGAAAAGCTGGGGAACGAAAAACGGTGAGCCTGACGTCATGGTGGGTAAGTTGTTGGAGGGAATCCTGAGGGATTTGAATTACATGTATTTGGAAAGGCAAGGACTGACTAAGGATAGTCAACATGGCTTTGTGCGTGGGAAATTGTGTCTCACTAGCTTACTGAGCTTTTTGAAGAAGTGACAAAGGAAACTGTTGAAGGCAGAATGGTGGATGTGTTTGACAAGGTTCTGCATGGTAGACTGCTTAGTAAGGTGAGATTACATGGAATCCAGGGAGAGCTAGCAACTTGGATGGAAAATTGACTCGCAGGTAGGAGACAGAAGGTGGTGGTGGAGGGTTGTTTATTAGATTGGGGGGGGGGGCGCTATGACCAATGGTGTGCCGTAAGGGTTGGTGCTGAGTCTGCTGCTTTTCGTCATTTATATAAATGATTTGGATGTGAATATAGGAGAAATTGTCACTAAGTTTGCATATGACACCAAAATTGGTGGTGTTGTGGACAGTGAAGAAAGTTATTTCAGAGTAGAAAGGGACCTTGATCAGATGGGTGGACGAGTGACAGATGGAATTTAATTTGATTAATCATGAAGTGTTATATTTTGGTAAGGTAAATCAGAGTAGGACTTACACACTTAGTGGTAGACCCTTGAGGATTGTTGCCAAACAGACAATGGGGTGCAAGTTCATAGTTCCTGGAGTGATGTCACAGTAGACAGGGTAGTTAAGAAGGTGTTTGGTACTCTAGCCTTTATTATCCAGTGCATTAAGTATAGGAGTTTGGATGTCATGTTGTGGCTGTGCAGGACACTTGTTAGGGCACTTTTAGTAAACTGCATCAATTCTGGTCTCCCAGTTACAGGACAGATGTTGTTAAACCTGAAATGGCTGTAATAACAAGTTCCATCTAAACAGTCTGGCATTTTTGTCCTTAAACTACTCCACAAACTTAAATGGGTTGTGGTCAGTGTTTATGATTATCTCAGATACATTACTACTAACATAAACATTGAAATGTTGTGAAGCTCAAAGTCTGCTTCTCAATTGTCAAATATTGCTGCTGATGATGTTCAATTTCCTGGAGAAATACCAGATAGGTTTTTCTATCTTCTCGTCTTCCTGCAAGAACACAGCAGTAACACTTACAGCACTTCCATCAATAGCTAACTTGAATGGCTTTGAATATTTAGGTGTGGCTAATACTGGGGTAGTGGTTAATACAGCTTTCAGGCTGTTAAACGCCTTTTGACAGTCCACTGTCACGAAACGTCTGGCTTTTCTTTAGCAATTCAGTAAGTGGAGCAGCCATACTGCTAAAATTTGGTACAAATGTTTGATAAAATCTACTCAAACTCAGGAATCATAGTACTACTCTTTTTTGCCAATGGTATGGAAAACTCCCCAATTACTTTTGTTTTGCATTCCATGGGGCCATTTGTCTATGTCCAAGAACATGGCCTAGGGAGGTGACTTGGGCTTTGACAAACTTACTTTTTGCCAGATTTATCACCAAACCTGCCTTCCGAAGTCAATCAAACAATTTTGATAAATGTTACAAAGGTTCCTTCCACGTGTGACTAAAAATCACCAGGTCATCAATAAATACAATTGGGTAATCCAGCAATGACCTTATTGATTAATCTCTAAAATGTGGCTGGTGCATTTTACATACCAAATGGCATGACTTTAAACTGATAGTGTCCATTCGGCATTACAAAACCGTAATTGCCTTCGCTCTTTCTGACAGATATCTGTATCCTCTGAGCTTAGAAACTTAGAAATATAAGTTGCTTATCCCATCTTCTCAACACAATCTTCCAAACGAGGAATTGGATAAGCATTAGTCTTTCTAATTTCATTGACTTTGCAATAGAGTGAAGAGTGGAGAAGTTGTGGTAGGAGTACTGGACATGCAAAGTTATGGTCTGGGGCTGCCTGCTTAAGAATGTCTGTGGTGAGTGAAAAATGGAGAAGTTGTGTCTTCACTGGACACTCTCACCTCACTTTACATAATTGAGCGCTTCTTGTCTTACCATGAATTCCTGTTATTCGTACTTTTTCTGGCAATAGTCCTTCAGAAGTACATATCTCCTCATCTTTTAACATCACAGACTGAGAGGATCCTATTTCCTAATATTGTAACCTTTTTACCTGCTGCCCCTGTCCTATGCAAGTAAACTTTACCTTCTCAGGTATATGGTTAAAGAAGATCTGGCACTTCCTCCTTAACCAGCCTCTGACCAGCTTGTACATTCTGGTTCGGCTTTCTGACCTCCACTGTGCTTTCTGTTACCACTCCACACAATTCATTGGCTTATCCTGTTTTCCTACATCTGGCTTCCCAGTGCTTTGTTATGGACTAAGCCAGACCACTCAAAACATTCTGATGCAGGCAGCCCCAGACCATAACTTTGCAATTTGTTTTGGTAAATGTACAGTGAAAATTGCCCAGAGTAAGTTAGTGAGGTTGACCAATACGTTTTAAAACAGACAAAAATTTATTCACAAAATTACACAATGAAACACAAAGAACAGAATAAAGAATGCCTACAGAACTCAAACCATCCAACTAGACTTAATTATGCTGTTCCAAATATTCACAACAGTCCCAATAAGCAAACTCCCTTTAAACCCCAGTATAAATGGAACACATGCTACAGGTTAAAGTTGAAGGGCAGAAAAGAAAGAGAGTTTTCATACAGTTCCCTGTTGAACTTCCCAGTTCAAGACTGAACTAAATCTGCTCAGCTCAGCTAGAGAGCTGACCACTCCCCCTTCATTCTACAGGTCACTTCTAAAACATGACCACTTTGGCCTGAAGTTTCATCTGTTAATATATAAACAAAAGGCTTCTCAAAATCCTTTTCATCTCTGCACCAAACCAAACTGATCAGAGCCCGGCCTGGTTTATAGCCGCTCTGAAAAATATCAAGGACAGAGTCTCCATGAGCCAAGGAACAGCTTTCAGAAGAAAAAAGATTAGTTTTGTGACAGCTTTTCCTAACCCATCAACACTGTGATTTCATCTGGTCTACTTTATTGCTTCTTTTTAACTTCTCTTTCCCCTTCAAGAGTTTCATTTTTACCCTGCGGTAAGTTATCCTTGTGATCTTCACCAAGATCCACCTTCCCCTTTCCACGCAAGCATTTCTCTTTTCCCCAATTTCTTTCCCTCATGGATTGAAATTGATTTTGGAAGCCAAACTTTGACTTATGGACCAACTCATAACCATCAGCCATTTCAGCTGCTAACCTTGCCATTTAAACTCTGTCCTCCACATGAGTTCTCACTATTTCAGGAAGTGAAATTTTGAACTCCACCAAAATAATCATCTTTCTAAGAGCGTCATAGGTTCGCTCTATTTTTAATGCCTTTATCCACCTATCAAAGTTACTTTGTTTGATCCTTTCAAACTCAATATAGGTTTGACCAGGGTGCGTTAGATGCCTGAAATGTTGCCTGTGGGCTTCTGGCACCAGCTCATATGCACTTAAGATGGCTTCCTTCACCTCCTCATATACCCCAGATACCTCCTCTGACAGTGATGCTAATATCTCACCAGCTCAACCTACAAGTTTTGTTTGGATCACCAAAACCCACATGGTCACTGGCCACCACATTTGTTTAGTCACCTTTTCATATGAGATGAAATGGGCTTCCACATCCTTCTCATCAAACTTAGGCAATGCTTGAATATACTTAAACAGTTTCTCACCAGGCCTTTGGCTACCATGGGTTTGCTCATCTTCACCCTCTTGCTCACAAAGCTTACCTTCAGCCTTAATCTCCATCCTTTTAAGCTGACTTTCCTGTCTAATTGCCAAATTCTGAAGTTCAAACTTTCTCCCTTTTTCCCTCTCTCTTCTGCTTTTAATCGTAATTCAAACTGTTTCATTTCTGTTGCCCTTTCCTTGTCTTTTGCCTCTTACTCAAGCTGCTTCATTTTCAATTGAATTTTAGCCACCTCTAAAGATTCTGATGGTGTTTCCAGCAAATTTAAATGATCTGCTATTGTTATAGTTAACTCTCCTTTCCTCACAGAATGAGGCAGCTCCAACCCCAGCTTGTCTGCTAATTCCATCAGCTTGGCCTTAATCACCTTTTGTAAAACCTCCAAGTCACTCTTCCATCCCAGAAAACTCTTGGTGACTGAAAGAACCATTGCTATCCCAAGCACTGCATACACCAACCGAATTCAACACCCAGGACAAAAGACATTAACACCTTACCACTCACTGCCTTTGAGTCCAACAACCCTAATCCCAATTTGGAACTATAAAACAAATCCAGCAAAGAGCTACCAATGTGTTATGGACCAGGCCAGAATCCCCCAAACCATTTCAAGTAGCCCGAACTCTAACTTTGCTCATTGTTTTAAGCAGGTGCATGGCAGATTTTCCAGGAGGGATGCAGTTGGCCAAGTTTTAAACAGAACAGAATTAATTTGCAAAATTATCAAATGTAACACAAACAAAACAGAACAAAATACTGAATAACTCATCCTACCCGAAAACCCAACTGATCATCAAACCTTAATGATGCTGTTCCAAATACTTGCAACAATCCCCATAAACATCCCTTGGCACAAAAGGAAAAATCAAACATGGGATCTTACAGGAGAGAAGTCAGAGAGAGAGAGAGAGACAGAGAGAGAGAGAGGGGATCAGCCGGACCTGCTTCTTTGGGTCCAGTAGCTTTTACAACTGCCCTAACTGCTTTCAGTGAACAGCCAGACCAGACCAGAGAAAAGCTGAGCTGGGAGAACTGGCTATTCACCTTTCCTCGTACAAGTGTTTTGTTTTAAACTGAAAAGCATTTTCCCTGAGACAATATCTGTTAGCTGTAATCAAATTGGCCCTAAAATTCATCCAGGCCTCAGAGTTTTTGGAACCTGTGTTTTTACGACCTCCTGACAAAAAAACCAAAGGCAACTTAATATTGTTAAAGGAGCAGCAGCATCATGTGGCAAATGGGATGAGATTAATTTGGGATATCTGGTCGACATGGATGAGTTAGACTGAAGGGTCTGTTTCTGTGCTGTACAACTATGATTCTATGCTTGACTATGTCATTGTCTGAATGAGAGATCACAAGGATGTTTGCATCTTGTGTGTCATGTGAGGAGCTGACAATGACTAGGACCATTTATCACCTAATCCAGTCTATTACCGCCATCAAACTAGCCCAAATATGGTGGGAGCACTGGCACAGGAAACATAGTGGTAATGGTCTTGAGGACTCTGAAGAATGTTGCCGGAGAACAGCCTATGCCTTATGGTCAACCTGATAGCACTCTATAAACTGGAAGTGGAAAATGTGCTTTGTCTGATCTGCAAGTTTACTTTCGGCTTCTCTATCAGGAAGCATCAAGATAGGTTTGTTGGAAACTATCAGGAGTTCGAGGAATTAGTAAATTGCAAGTTCAAGGCACCACCAAACTTTGTGTGAAAGATTACTGATGAATGAAGGGTATAACCTCAAGAACAGATTGTGAGTGGAAGGAGTGCAGGAAATTGGCAACTTGCTGAAAGCTATGATGTCAGTACATACTAGATCATCTCTGACCCCAAAACCCAAGTACATGCCTCACTAAAAACTAAGGATGAGAGCGCGAATCAGAGAAGTGAGCATTTCTCAATTCCTCAATTAAGAGCTGGCTCTCAACGACCATGCCCTTGACCACATTCCACTGCAAGCTACTCGCTATCATCTCAGCACATCCCCAGTCTCACATGAGGTTGAAAAGGTCATCCAACATCTGTGAACCAGTAAGGTCACTAGTACAGAGAGGGTATCCACTGAAGTAAAGCAGGGAAGAACATAGACAATCTCATATCCCTCTGATAGGATGAAAGCATGGCAGGACATTTCCAAAATATTGTAGTTGTGGCCACCTTCCAGAAAAGATACAAGACCAATTGTGGTAGCAACACAATTTTCCCTGCAGTTCACCACAGGGGAGGTCATTGTAAAACTCTTCCTAAATTGTCTACTCCTGTGGATTAAGAGCTGTGTTGATTCAAGCCAGTAGGAGGAAGTAGATAAGATTTTCAAGACAAGACAAATCCAGGAAAAATTCAGAGAGTCCCACAAGCCTCTCTATACATGACATCCTTTGACCTCACAAAGACTTTCGACCTTGACACGCGGGATGGACAGTGGAGCATCCTCCTCAAGTTTGGTTGTCTGTGAATATTCATAACTGTCCTCCACCCGCTGCACAGCAGCATGTATGCAGGGATCCTCACCAATGGATGCACCACAAAACAAAGTTTTGTGCTATTCCAATTTCTTCATCCAATCAACCTTAATCAGATTTCTCTTCATGCCTGTGAAATTGGCTGTGTTTCAGTTTAAGACACTTTGTGATTGGAGCATGACAGTTTCAAACATAATATGGAATTGAACTGTATTATGATGACTAGTTTCCAAAGATCTTTTACTATGAGATTGCTGATTGACTCTGCAGCACTACACAATGCTAGATATGAGTACTTAATCCTGAACTGGTTTCATAATGTGTTTCTCTAGGAAATTGTCACAAAATAATTGTCCAAACTTTCAGATATGATTGATCGGTCCAGTCTTTGTGAATATTAAAGTTACCCAGAATAATTACATTTCTTTTGTTACAAACTCCAATAATTTCTTACTTGGTGTTCTATCCATTGCTATTTAGTGGGCGTAATAACAAAGTTAAAAATCATACAACACCAGGTTATAGTCCAACAGGTTTAATTGGAAGCACACTAGCTTTCAGAGCATCACTCCTTCATCAGGTGGTAGTGGAGGGCTCAATCCAACACACAGAATTTATAGCAAAAATTTACAGTGTGATGTAACTGAAATTATACATTGAAAAGTTGATAGTTAAGTCTTTCATCTGTTTGAATACATATAGTTTAACTTCTATCATATGTAAGTCACAAAACCTTTTTTTAAAAGTTGCATTCTCAGATTAGCTATTAACAATGGGTGATAGCTAGACAACATGTTGAAGGTGTTGGCCCCCTGTGTTCTCTGTCTCTGCCATGATGTTTAGATTGATTCTAATCTAAAAAGTAAGATAACGGAGTTTTACATGAATTCATACAATTTTTGAGCTCAGAATTTTACATGAATGCATGCAGTTTTTAAGCAAAGTACAATGTAACCCTGAAAGTACAAATTCATTCCACAAAATATATGTGTGCATGTGGGTCTTTGTCCGTCTGTGTGTGTGTGTGTCTGTCTGGGTCGGGGGTTGTGAGTGTGAGAAAGTGTATGTGTGTAGTGAGTGCAGAGTGTCTTAAGTCTGTGAGAGGGTGCATGTGTGAGTGAGGGAGTGTGTGGTCTGTAAGGGTATGTGCGGGTGTCTGTGTGCGCGTCTGTGTATATGTGTGTCCGTGTGTATGTGTATAGGAGTGTGTGTGAGAGAGTGTGTGTGCATGTGTGTAGGAGTACCTGTGTGTGTGTATAGTGCTCTGGTGGTCATCTGTAATGTTACATGAACCCAAGGTCCCAATTGAGGCCCTACCTATGGGTACCGAACTTAGCTATCAGCCTCTGCTTGGCCACTTTTCTCTGCTAGGGGAAAATGAGGACTGCAGATGCTGGAGATCAGAGTTGAAAATGTGTTGCTAGAAAAGCGCAGCAGGTCAGGCAGCATCCAAGGAGCAGGAGAATCGACGTTTTGGGCATGAGCCCTACTTCAGGAATCCTTCCTGAAGAAGGGCTCATGCCCGAAACGTCAATTCTCCTGCTCCTTGGATGCTGTCTGACCTGCTGCGCTTTTCCAGCAACACATTTTCAGCACTTTTCTCTGCTGCCTGTCCCGAAGTCCAACTTGGAGGATGGTCACCCAAAGGTCCGAGGCTTAATGTTCTGGACCACTGAAGTGTTCCCTAACTCGGAAGGAACAGTCCTGTATGTTGATGGTTGTGCAGCACAGTGGTTAGCACTACTGCCTCGTTCCGCCAGAGACCCAGGTTCAATTCCCGCCTCAGGCGACTGACTGTGTGAAGTTTGCACATTTTCCCCTTGTCTGCGTGGGTTTCCTCCTGGTGCTCCGGTTTCCCTCCACAGTCCAAAAATGTGCAGATTAGGTGAATTGGCCATGCTAAATTGCTTGTAGTGTTAGGGGCAAGGGTAAATGTAGGGGAATGGGTCTGGGTGGGTTGCACTTTGGCGGGTTGGTGTGGACTTGTTGGGCCGAAAGGCCTGTTTCCACACTGTAAGTAATCTAATCTAATCTAATCTAATTGTTATGTGGTGCCCATTCATCCGTTCTCGTAGCCTTTGCTCGGTTTCCCCAATGTACCATGCCTCCGGGCATCCTTGCCTGCAACGATTAAGATAGACAATGTTGGCTGAGTCACATGAGTACCTGCCACATAGAAGGTGGGAGATGTCCCCACATGTAATGGTGGTATCCATGTCCACACTCTGACATGTCTTGCAGCGCCTACCGTGACAGGGTTGTATGGAGTTGTCCTGAGAGCTGGGCAGTTTGCTACGAACAACAATCTGTTTGAGGTTTGGCGGTTGTTTAAGGGCAAGTAGTAGAGGTGTGGGGAAGGTCTTGGTGAGGTGATCATCCTCATGGATAATGTGTTGCAGGTCAAGAAGAACATGGCGTAATTTTTCAGCTCCTGGGAGACACAGTCTAGTTTGGATAGACTGCATTCTGTAGGGGTTCTTTCTACTGTTCTTTGTGTATCACTGTATAATTTTGTGAATAAATTTCTGGTTTAAAACCTAGTAGTCAACCTAGCTAACTTATTCCGGGTAATTCTCGCTGTACACTTACTGAAACAAATTGCAAAATTATGGTCTGGGTTGCCTGCTCAAGAATGTTTTGAGTGGTCTGGCCTAGACCATAACAGATTAGGGGCTCATCCGGGATTTTAAACAGCAAGTGGTAGGTGTTTGTGTCTTTATTTCAGGTATTGGTTTGGTTGGGTAGACAAAGCATGGGATAGTAATGGCTCTTTCAGTCACCAAATGTTTTCTGGATGTGGATGGGGTGACTTTGGAAGTTTTGCAAAAGGATAAGATCAAGCTGCAGGAATTAGATAGCCAACTGGGGATTGGACTTGCCAGCTCCTGTGGGGAAAGGAGAGATACTTACAGAAATAGTCCAGCATTTAAACTTGCTGGAGAAACCAAACGAGTCTATAGAGATGGCAAGAATTTGAATGCAAATGAAGCAGTTTGAGATAGAAGCGACAGATAAGGAAAGGGCAGCAGAAATGAAACAGTTTGAGTTACAATTAAAAGCAGAAGACAGGGAAAAAGAGAGAGAGAGCAGCAGAACAGAGAGAAAAAAGAGAGAGCAGCTGAAGAGAGAGAAAAAGAAAGAGCTTATGAACTTCAAAAACTGACACTTAAAAAGGAAAGTCAGCTTAAAAGGCTGGAGATAAAGGCTGAGGGTAAGCTTAGTGAGGAAGAGAGTGAGGATAAACAAATCTCTAGTAGTCAGAAGCCCAGTGTTTAGCTATGTTCAAACATTGCCTAAGTTTGATGAGAAGAATGTGGAAGCCTTTTTCTCATATGAAAAAGTGCCTAAACAAATGCAGTGGCCGGTGGCAATGTGGGTTTTGTTGATCCAAATGAAACCTCTAGGTAGAGCTAGAGAGGTAATCGCATCACGATCAGAGGAGGTATCTGGAGAGTATGAGGAGATGAAAAAAAGCCTTTTTAAGTGCATATGCGCTTGTACCAGAAGCCTATAGACAATGTTTCAGGAATCTGAGGAGGGACCCTGGTCAAACCTATATTGAGTTTGAAAGGATCAAACAGAGTAATTTCATTAGATGGATAAGAGCTTTAAAAATTGAGCAAAACTATAATGCCCTTAGAGAGGTAATTATTTTGGAGGTGTTCAAAAGTTCACTGCCTGAAGTCGTGCAAACTCATGTGGAAGAGCAGAGTTAAAACAACAAGTTAGCAGCTGAATTGGCCGATGATTATGAGTTGGTCTATAAAACATCAATTTCAGTCCATGAGGGGTAGAAATTGGGGCATAGAGAAATCCTCACGTGAAAATGGAAATGTAGATCTCAATGAAGATCACAAGAATAATTTACCACAGGGTAAAAAAGAAACCCTTGAGGGAGACAAAGAAGTTAAAAAGCTCTGGTGTTTTCAATGTAATAAAGTGGGCCACACAAAATCACAGTGTTGGTGAGCTAGGAAAAAGCCAGATGTAGGAAAACCAGACAAGCCTAGGAGTTTTGTTGGACTAGTAACAAAAAGCACAAGGGACCCTCAGAATGTACAAGATGATCAGAAGTTGATTAAGGAGGAAGTGCCAGATCTGCTTAAAAAATGTACAAGCAAGGGTAAAGTTTATTCACATCGGCTGGGAGTAGCAGGTAAAGAGGTAACAACATTAAGGGACACAGGATCCTCTCAGTCTGTGATGCTGAAGGGTGAGGACCTATGTACTCCTGAGGGACTATTGCCAGAAAAGGTACTGGTAACAGGAATTCATAGTGAGACAAAAAGTGCTCAATTATGCAAAGTGAGGCTAGAGAGTCCAGAGAAGAGTGGAGAATTTGTGGTAGGAGTATTGGACAAACTCTCAGCTCCAGGAATACAATTTGTCCTTGCAGATTATATAGCTGATTCACTGGGAGGTGTGGTGCATTACTTTACTTGAAAAGCCAGTGGAGACACATGCAACTGAAGAAATGAAAAATGTTCTTCCAGGAATTTTCCCAGATTGTGCGATCACAAGATCACAGAGGCACAAGCTGAAGCAGGAGAGATCAAAAGGCATAGATAAGGATGTTGATATAGCTTTATCTGAGACCTTTTTTGATCAGATAAGTGGGACAGAGCAAGAGCAAATTGGTAAACATGCAAGTATTCTTAGCTCTGCTAAGCTGATTGAATTACAGCAGAAAGATGAGAAGTTAAAACAGTTTTATCAAAAGGCATTTACTGAGAAAGAAAGTGAATACATTTTTGTGTGTTATACTTAATAAATGATGTCTTAATGAGGAAATGGAGACCATCACACATTCAAGCAGATGAGAAATGGGCAGAGATTCATCAAATTGTTTTGCCAGTGGGGTTTAGAAAGGAGATGCTGCGAGTGGCGCATGAGCTACCACTTGGAGGTCATTTAGAGGTGAGAAAAACACAGCTAAAATACATTTTTACTGGCCTGGACTACACAAAGATGTAGTTCAATACATGTAGCTAATCGGAAAACCACAGGCAGTAATAAAACTTGTACCTTTACTACCTATTCCAGCATTTGAGGAACCTTTCACAAGAGTCTTAATTGATTATGTAGGTTACTTGCCTCAAACAAAATGTGGGAATAAGTATTCATTAACAATAATGGATGTGTCAACTAGATTTACAGAGGCAATGCCATTACTCAACATCACAGCTAAAAGGGCTGTAGAAGAATTACTTAAATGTTTTACTAGATATAGACTACTAATAGAGATCTGGTCAGATCATGGATCAAACTTCATGTCTAAACTATTCAAGGAGGTTATGGATAACTTGGGAATAAAGGATTCAAATCTACTGTGTATCATCCAGAACTGCAGGGAGCACTAGAGAGATAGCATCAAAACTAAAGATGATGTTAAGGGCCTATGATCAGGAGTAACCAGATGATTGGGATAAGGGAGTTCCATTTATACTTCTTGCGATCAGAGATGCACCAAATGAATCAACCAAATTCAGTCCATTTGAATTAATTCTTGGACATGAAGTAAGAGGACTGTTAAAATTGATTAAAGAGAAATTAGTAAGTCAGAATTCAGAGACCACCCATTTGACTATGTGTCCAATTTTAGAGAATGATTTAATATAGCTGAACAGTTGGCTCAACAGCATTTAAAAGTAAAAAATGAGGTCTGCAGATGCTGGAGATCACAGCTGCAAATGTGTTGCAGGTCAAAGCACAGCAGGTTAGGCAGCATCTCAGGAATAGAGAATTCGACGTTTCGAGCATAAGCCCTTCATCAGGAATAAGATTTAAAAGTACCACAGCAAACAATGAAACAGGAGGTGGTTAAGAAATCACAAATTTGCAATATTGCAATTGGGGATAAGGTATTGGTATTACTTCCAGTAATAGGTGATCCTTTAAAAGCCAGGTTTAGTGATCCTTATTAAATTGAGAAGAAATTGATGTGAGCTACTTGATAAGGACTCCAGACAGGAAGAAATCTCACAGAGTGTGTCATGTGAATATGCTCCCTTGATAGGAAAGGAAAGCAAGAAGAGAAGGCGTTAATGATTACAGCACAGAAGGAAGAACCAGGTTCAGAGGATTCTGAATTGGATATTCATCATAACAAATTGGGCAATGAAAAAGTTGTTAAAAATTGGGATAAGTTATTGAGTTACCTTCCCCACAAAAATCGAAATGACCTGAAAGAATTATTACTATCACATGGGGAGATATGCAGAAATAAACTGGGAAGTAATAACTTACTTGTGCGTGTTGTAGTGATAGGAGATGCTGTTCCGATTAAGCAACATCCTTCTAGGCAGAACCCTCTAAAGTTGGCACAGGGTCAGAAGGAGATAGAGTGCATGCTCCAAGATGGCATAATCGAAGTGAGTTACAGTGACTGGAGCTCAACCACAGTCATGGTGCCAAAGCCAGATGGTACCCAACGGTTATGTGTGGTCTATCGCAGATTCAGTGCCATTACAAAAACTGATGCATATCCAATTCCACAGTTGAAGGACAGTGTTAAAAAGGTGGGACAAACAACTTACATCTCTAAGTGGGACTTGCTCAGAGGCTACTGGAAAGTTCCTCTGTCGGAGAGAGCAAAGGCAATTTCAGCTTTCGTAACGCCAAATGGACTATATCAGTTCAAAGTCATGCCATTTAATATGAAAAATGCTCCACCCACTTTTCAGAGCCTGACTAATAAGGTCAATGCCAGATTACACAACTGGCTGGTGTATATTGATGACCTGGTGATTTTTTGTCACTCGTGGAAGGAACATTTACAACATTTATCGAACTTGTTTGATCGACTTCGGAAGGCAGGCTTGGTGATAAACCTAGCTCAAAGTGAATTTGCCAAAGCCCAAGTCACCTTCCTGGGCCATATTACTGGACATGGACAAATGGTCCCATGAGATGCGAAAACAAAAGTAATTGGAGAATTTCCCACACTGTCGACGAAAAAAGCAGTACTACGGTTCCTGGGGTTGAATGGATTTTACTGAAAGCTTGTGCTGAACTTTAGCAGTGTGGCTGCTCCACTCACCGAATTGTTAAAGAAAACAAGTTTCAGCAGACAATGAACTGTCAAAAGGCATTTGACAGCCTAAAAAGCTGTGTTAACCACTGTCCCAGTATTAGCCACACTGGATTATGCAAAGGTTTTCAAGTTGGCTATCGATGCCAGTGATGTGGGTGTCAGTGCAATGCTCCTGCAGCAGGATGACGAGGGAATAGAAAGTCCCATCAGGTATTTTTCCAGGAAGTTGAATATTCATCAACAGAAATATTCAATGGTGGAGAAAGAAACTTTAAGTATGGTGTTGGCATTACAACATTTATGTGTATATGTTGCCAGCAATGCATCTGAGACAACTGTATATACAGATCATAACCCATTGACATTTGTGGAAAAATTTAAGGATAACAATGGCAGACTGTTTAGATGGAGCTTGTTGTTGCAGCCATTCAATTTGACAACTGTGCATGTGGTAGGTCACAAAAATATGATTGCTGATGAGATACAGAGGCATTCGGTGGCAGGTGTGTCACAGCCTGTATTTACATGTGGTTGTGCATGTTTGCATGTTTAAAGTTAAAAATCACACAACACCAGGTTATAGTTCAACAGGTTTTTTTTAATAGATATTTTTATTAGAAATTTAACATTTTTACAAGTTTACAAAAATAAACAAAACTCTCAAATACAAACATTGATATACAATTAAATCAAATATACAATAGCTAAAATTTAACAAAAGAAAAAATATTGAACAAGAAAAAAAAATAAAACTCAACTGTCTACTAATCTAACCTACAACTAACCAGAGTGTATATTTAAGTCTCTTACATGCTCGGAATGTGTTAACATCAAATGTAATAAAACCCGTATTCGTGCGGGATTCCTCTCCTAAGGGGCCCCGGACCAGCCAGGTTTGTAATCTCAATTAAATAAAAGCCCTTGTTAGGATAGCCGAAATATCTGTATTTATGTAATTCAAGAAGGGCTGCCATATTTTATGAAATAATGCGGTTTTTGGTGCACCATATTTGTGAGGAAGTCAAGGGGAATACATTCCATAATTAATCTGTGCCAATTTGAAAGTCCAGGGGGCCCTCAGCCACCCAGTTCACCAAAATATTTTTCCTTGCACAGAAAGAGAGAATAGAAAATAGTCTCTCCCCGTGCATATCCAGGGAGGGTAAGTTCGAAAAGCCCAAAAGGAGAGATACAGGTCCACTTTAATTTCAGTTCCTAAAATTTCTGTCAGGGTACTTGCTACTTTAGTCTAATATCTACGGATCTTATGACAGATCCATAGGCGATGTACAAGAGTGCCCACTTCTATTTTACAGTTGGGACACACTGGAGATGCTCCTGTCTTAAATTTTGCCAATCGAACCGGTGCTATATGGGCCCTATGAAGTATCTTCAGCTGGATAGCCTGGGTTCTGTTACAGATAGTAATTCTTCTAGCGTTTTCCCAAATCTCATTCCATGTTTCTATAGAGATTTCTAGTCCTAAATCCTGATCCCATGTTTTAAGCAGATTGTTCATTTCTCCCGATACTTCATCATGTAATAGATGATAAATAGTACTGATGGAAGATACTCCCATTGGCCATAGCACTCTACATTCTCTATCTGATTTATAAAGACTATCTCATAACGTAGTCTTCTTTTGTATATAGTCTCGAATTTGGAAGTATTGAAAGTGGTCACCATTAGGTAATCCAAATTTCTGACGCAGCTGTTCAAAAGACATCAGGACCCCATCTTTAAATAGGTCCCCTAGACATGAGATAAAAGTGGCATCTGTAAACCCCGGTTGAAATCCCCATGCTCTCACTATCGGCGCATAGGGGGATGTTTTATGTGAATTACCCTCATTTTGCCGTATTATATTCCAAGCCTTAATTGTGTTTAGTATTATAGGGTTTTTACAGTGATCTGTAATGATTTTCCTCTTGTCTGAAAATAAAAGGTTAATAAGTGGGCATTTTACTTGAGAGGCCTCGATATCCAGCCAGATTGATTGTGGATCAGACAAGACCCAATCAGCTATGTAACTTAATAGGGAACTTAACTGATATTTCCTGAAATCTGGGAAGTCCAATCCTCCCCTTGCCTGTGGAAGCTGTAGCTTCTTCAGCTTAATGAGGGGCCGTCTATGATTCCAGATAAAGGAACCCAACCAGCCATATAATTTATGTAGAGCCACCCTCAGCAGCATCACCAGAAGCATTCTCATAGGGTATAGGAGACGGGGCAGGACATTCATTTTAATTAGTGCTATTCTACCCAACCAGGAAATTGGAAGGTCTCCCCATTGCTGGAGGTCCTGCCTTATCCTTTCCAGTAAATACACAAAAGTAACAGTGGTTAGCACTGCTGCCTCACAGCGCCAGGGACCTGGGTTCAATTCCCGCCTCAGGCGACTGACTGTGTGGAGTTTGCACATTCCCCCCGTGTCTGCGTGGGTTTCCTCCGGGTGCTCCGGTTTCCTCCCACAGTCCAAAGATGTGCGGGTCAGGTGAATTGGCCATGCTAAAATTGCCTGTAGTGTTAGGTAAGGGGTATATGTAGGGGTATGGGTGGGTTGCGCTTCGGCGGGTCGGTGTGGACTTGTTGGGCCGAAGGGCCTGTTTCCACAGTGTAAGTAATCTAATCTAGCCTTATACAACTGACCAAATACTGGGATAATAAAAATGCCTAAATATAAGAAACCCTCCAGGGACCAACGAAAGGGAAAAAGGGATCCGTCCACTAAGTGGGGTATCATAGCAAGGCCACCCATTGGCATAGCCTCCGATTTTGAAAAATTAATTTTATAGCCTGAGAAGGTGCTAAATGTATTAATAATTTGGATTAGGCGAGATACGGACATCAAAGGATTACTGAGGAATAGAAGAACATCATCTGCATAAAGGGTAATTTTATGTTTACCTGTACCAATCCTCGGGGCCGTTATATTAGAATCAGCCTGTATAGCTTCTGCTAGTGGTTCAATTATTAGTGTAAATAACAATGGTGAGAGAGGACATCCCTGACGGCAGCACCTACCCACACTGAAGCTATCCAAACCTAATCCATTGGTAACCACAACTGCTTTGGGATCACTATACAATGTTGAGACCCATTTGGTAAACACCTGTCCAACGTCAAACCTTTCCAATGTGTAAAACAAATATGACCATTCAACCCTGTCGAATGCCTTTTCTGCATCTAATGAGACTACTACTCCTGGTGTGTTTCCCTGATAACAGGCTTGAATCATATTCAAAACCCTTCTAATATTATTGGATGATCTACGGCCCTTAATAAACCCTGTCTGATCCTCCTTTATGATATATGGCAGTACCCTTTCTAGTCTCAATGCTAACGTTTTAGAAAGGATTTTAAAATCTACATTTAGCAAGGATATTGGTCTATATGACACACAATCTTCTGGATCCTTTCCTTTTTTAAGGATAAGAGAGATATTTGCCTCTTTCAGCGAAGGCGGGAGACAGCCCTGACTATATGCATAGTTATACATGTCCATAAGTGGACCAGCCAATATTTCTGTAAATTCTTTATAGAATTCAGCTTGAAAACTATCTGGGCCCAGTGCCTTACTACTCCGAAGTTGCCTAATTGCATCAAGTATTTCTTGGACTGTTAGAGGAGCATTTAGGACCGATACCTGTTTCGGAGTTAGGCCCGGAAAGGTCAAATTTTTTAAAAATGACTGCATCCTCCTAGTCCTATCTTCACAATCCTGCGATTTATATAACTCAGAATAAAATTCTCTAAAGATCGCATTAATCTTTTTATGATCATGAGTCAAAATACCCGTACTTTCCTTGATAGACGTAATAGTCTGAGGGGCCTTTTTTTTAGTTTGCAAGAAATGCTATGGATCTAGCCGGTTTGTCGCAATATTCATATAACCTTTGTTTTGCACATAATATTTCCCTCTTCGCCGTTTGAGTAAGCGTAGTGTTTAGAGCTGTCCTAAGAGCCGTAATCCTTTGCAATTTAATAATAGAAGGTCTATCAGTGTATGCTGTTTCAGCTGCTTTTAAACGAGCTTCGAGCAGAAGCTGTTGTTCTCCCTTTAATTTTTTCTGGGTCGCTGAGTATGAGATGATCAAACCTTGCGTGTAAGATTTGATGGTCTCCCACATCATTGATGGGTTGCTAGCCGTACCTGAATGAATTTCTAAAAAAGTTTTAAATTCTTGAGAGAAGTACTTTACAAATCTACTATCTTTCATTAGGAAGGGGTCCATACGCCAATGCCGAGGGGATGTCCCATTGTTCCTCGCCTTAGTTTCCATATATACAGCAGGGTGATCGGAAATTGTTATACTACCTATTTTACAGGGTGATATGGAATTTAAAAAAATCGAGGGGGCAAAAAACATATCAATTCTGGTGTGACATTTATGTGGATTGGAGTAGAAAGAAAAATTTCTGCCCTGTGGATGAAGGCATCTCCATACATCTACTAATCCTAATTCTTTGTTCAGATCCACCAATTGTCTAGATCTGGGAGATACTCCTGCAGCCCTCTTGGGAATCCTATCTATTTCCAGATCCATAATACAATTAAAGTCTCCCCCTATAATTGTATGACAGGCACCAAAAGCCATCAATTTTGAAAAGGCTTCCGTTATAAATTTAAAGGGGTGTGCCAGGGGGTAGTACAAATTTAAAATCCCATATTCCGCTCCATTTATAAGGGCTTTAATCAAAATATATCGTCCAGATTCGTCTTTTATCTGATTTAGGATTTTGAAAGGGAAATTCTTCCGAACAAGAATAACAACTCCCCTGCTTTTTGAGCTAAAAGAAAAAAAAAGGCCTGATCAAATCCACCCTGTCATAATTTCAAGTGTTCTTTATCCAATAAGTGTTGGAGAGCTATATCAACTCTTTCTTTCTTAAGATTTGATAATATTTTCTTCCTTTTGACTGGCGAATTACTCCCCCTGACATTCCAGGTGCACCACTTAACCGACTGATCAACCATAATCATCCAGGCAAATCCGAGACCCCTCGGAAGGGGAAACCCTATCCAGAACATCCCAAGCATAGAGCATATAAAATTTACAAAAATAAAGGCTCTTTAATACACTCACAACAGTATAATAAAAAACTATTTCTAAATAATAAAAAATATATAAAACATATTTAAGTGGAGATTTTCCCCCTTGTTCCCAGGGGGTGTCACTTCCTTTCCAAAAGTCCATCATATCCTCTCCCAACCAATGCCCCACCCTTGACCCAGGCGCTCCTCAATAAAATGAGGAGAATTCAGATATAATATAGAGCTAGAGTTAACAGTGAGCACCCTACCTCACCCATACTAACACCTGGATATATTTGGTAATGTAAATACCATATATAAACATACAACTATAAAATTACAACCTCAACAAATAATAATTAAATATAATAATACAAAATAACAAGGGAGAAACAACCCCGCTCCTAAAGACAGAGGTAAAATAGAATAAGGTAACCACCTCCCCCCACCAACATTAACCAACCCCCCCGGCTTATATATATATATATATATATATATACACACACACATACATACACACATATACATACATACCCACATGTATACATAAAATAATAAAAGAAAACAACCCCAAGGAGGGGAAAGAAAATCAAATCCTTCTCCGCACCCCCCATAATAATATTAAACAATAAGGTAAGAAAAAAGAAAAAAAGGGGGGGATATAAACCAAAGCGGGGAGAAAGGCAAACCAACATCCATTATCTCTTACAGTTTATCTAAGAGAGTCCAAGAATTCCTTGGCCTTTTCTGGCGATCCGAAGTTATACACGGATCCTTCATGGTTAAAACGTAGCGTCGCTGGCTAGCGTAAGGAGTACTGAATATTTAAGTCACTTAAATGCTTCTTCGCCTCATCGAATGCCTTCCTCTTTCAGATCAGAACTGGGGAAAAGTCCTGGAATAGCATGATCTTGGATCCTTTATAGATCATAGCTTGGGGGTCTTTTCCAAGATTTCTAGAAGCTTCTAGGAGTATCTGCCTCTCTTTATAGCTCTGCAGCCGGAACAGGACCGGGCGTGGGCGCTGGTTCGAGCTGGGCCCGCGTATTGCGACCCGGTAGGCCCATTCTATCCTTACCTGGCCTGATCCAGCCCCCAGATTTAAAAGTTGTGGCAGCCACTGCTCCAGGAATGCTGTAAGCTGGCCTTCCTCTTCAATGGTCGTCAATGTAATTCTCTAAGGTCCGGACTCGCTGTTCGAGAGTCCGGAACAGATCCACAGCCGATTGCGCTGTAGTTTCGGAGGTCGCGGCCTTTAACTCCGCCCCTCCGACTCGGTGCTCGATTTCCTGGATGTCTCGGTCGTGCTTCTGCTGCGCAGCCGAGAGTGAGTCCCATTGATTTCGGGATTCTTCGATAAAAGCGTCGATCTTCGCATCCAGTTTGGAGATCATTTCCACAAGGCTTGTTACTGTAGGTAAGTCCCCCGGGGCGGCTGTGGACGCCTCAGCTGCAGCTGGAGAGGGTGGGGGAGGGGTTCCTGCTTGCTGAGAGCTGCGGGCTCCCTTCCCTTTGGTCATTTTTACTAAATATTAGATTGTTTAAATTTAATACTAAGCACCTAATTAAATTAAACAACTATTATAAATGATTTGGTGAGTGTGATAGGGGTGGTTGACCCACTTTGCCCAAGTCTTGGGAGGAGCACTGTAGACTCAGACTTGCTGGGTTGCTGCCATCTTGGATCCCCCAGTTCAACAGGTTTAAGTGGAAGCACACTAGCTTTCGGAGCGATGCTCCTTCATCAGGTGGTGGGTGGAGGGCTCAATCCTAACACACAGAATCTATAGCAAAAATTTACAGTGTGATGTAACTGAAATTATACATTAAAAATTGATTGTCTGTTAAGCCTTTCATCTGTTAGAATACAGTGATAGTTTCACTTCTTTCATGTGTAAATCACAAAACCTTTTTTTAAAAAAGTTGCGTTCTCAGGTTGGCTGTTAACAATGGTGATAGCTAGACAATGTTGAAGGTATTGGCCTGTGTGGACATAGATACCACCATGACGCTTGGGGACACCTCCCACCTTGTACATGGCAGGTACTCATGTGGCTCAGCCAACGTTGTCTATCTTATATGTTGCAGGCAAGGATGCCCAGAGGCATGGTACATTGGGGAAACCAAGCAAAGGCTACGACAATGGATGAATGGGCACCGCACAACAATCAACAGACAGGAGGGTTCCCCTCCAGTTGGGGAACACTTCAGTGGTCCAGGACATTCAGCCTCGGACCTTCGGGTGACCATCCTCCAAGGTGAACTTCGGGACAGGCAGCAGAGAAATGTGGCAGAGCAGAGGCTGATAGCTAAGCTCGGTACACATAGAGAGGGCCTCAACCGGGACCTTGAGTTCATGTCACACTACAGGTGACCACCATAGCACTATACACACACACAGATACTCCTACACACACACACACACACACACACACTCACACACACATATGCACCCCCTCAAAGACTTAAGACACTCTGCACTCACTACACACACACGCATACACTTTCTCACCCAGACACACACACACAGACAAACAAAGACCCACATGCACACGTATATTTTGTGGGGTGAATTTGTACTTGCAGAGTTACATTGTACTTTGCTCAAAAACTGCATGCATTCATGTCGAACTCTGAGCTCAAAAACTGCATGAATTTATGTAAAACTCCGTTATCTCACTTTTTAGATTAGAATCAATCTAAACATCATGGCATAGGCAGAGAACACAGAGAACAACATATTGTCTCGCTATCACCATTGTTAACAGCTAACCTGAAAAGCAACTTTTTTAAAAAAAGGTTTTGTGATTTACACATGAAAGAAGTGAAACTATCACTGTATTCTAATAGATGAAATGCTTAACAGACAATCAATTTTTCAATGTATAATTTCAGTTACATCACACTGTAAATTTTTGCTATAAATTCTGTGTGTTAGGATTGAGCCTTCCATTACCACCTGATGAAGGAGCATTGCTCGAATGCTAGTGTGCTTCCAATTAAACCTGTTGGACTATAACCTGGTGTTGTGTGATTTTTAACTTTGTATACCCCAGTCCAACACCAGCATCTCCAAATCATGCATGTTTAAAGTTAGTGTAGTGTATGTGTGTTTAGACTACTAACCGGGTTTTTGAACAGTTTTAAAAATGAAGCCATCTTTTGGTATTGACGGTTCATTTTTTTAAGGAGGGAGGTATGTGTAATTTCACTGTGTAATTTTGTGAATAAATTTCTGTCTGGTTTACAAACCAGTAGTCAACCTAGCTAGCTCACTCTGGGTAATTCTCACTGTATACTCTCCAAAACAAATTGCAAAATTATGGTCTGGGTTGCCTGCTCAAGAATGTTTTGAGTGGTCTGGCCCAGTCCATAACATTATTTCCCCTGCTGCCATTGGTTTAAAACCTTTTTCCAGGTCTTAATTGCATTCACCAGAATATTAGTCACATCCCCACTTTGATAGAGCCCATCCTGACAAAATAGTTCTTCTTACATGAGCTTTGGAGTGAATCAAACAACTTGCTGCATCTCATTCTGAACCATGTCTAATTCTCTAAACTGTTTGACTATGTGCTAATAGACCTGCAGTTCAGATAGCAATTTAGATCAGATTATCACCTTCAAGGTTCTGCATGTGGACTGTATGCCCTCATGTGCTCAGCAGATCACTAGAATTTAATTCCTAGTTCTACTTATGCTATTAGTTGCCTGTGGGGACCACCACAACATGTGGATCCTCCATCTTCCACTGTCAGGACTTTAAAATTTTTTAAAAATTTTTTAAAAATGATTTAATAGGATGTAGATTACACTGACGAAAGCTATCCCAAACTGCCCTTGAGAATGTGGCGTGGGTAGCTTGCTTGAACTAATGTGATTTTGTTGGTGCAGATACACACTGCTGTTCGGAAGGGAGTTCTAGGACTTTGATCCAGAAACAGCAAAGGGATGGTGATGTCCCTCCAAATTATGATGGTATGTAGTTTAGAAGGTAACCTGCAGGTGGTGCTGTCTGCTATTTCTGCTGCCATTGCTCTTCTGGGTGGGAGAGAAGGTCAAAATTAAACAACACCAGGTTCTAGTCCAATAGGTTTATTTGACTTTTGACCTTATCCACCCCAGTACAACTCCAGCATCTCCACATCATAGGTAGTCGAGATTACACGTTTGAAAGGTGCTGTTGAAGGACCCTGAGTGAGTTACTGCAGTGTACTTATGCACAGTACACACTGTCACTACTGAGTGTAACGGTAGGGGATGTGAAAATTGAAGGTGATGATAAAGGTGCCAGTTAAGTAGGCTGCATTGTCCTAGATAGTGCTGAGCTTCTTGAGTGTTATTGGAGCTGCACCCACTTAGGCAAATGAATTTAAACACACACTGGCTTATACTTTGTAGCTTGTGAACAGGTTTTGGGGAGTCAGAGACAAGTTGCTAGTTGTCTAGAACTCTGCAGATGACTAAAAGGCTGAGGATGTCTGAACTCTCAGTTGTGTGAGTTGTCAAGGAAAAAAAAGGCTTCAGAAGCCAAAACTGAGAAGAAACAGTTAAATCAAACCTACAGATTTGTTAGGAAGGACTCTTTCTAGATTTTGAAGTAACTGTAAAGTGATGCTATTGGGAAATAGAGAGGATTTTGTGTTGTCATGTTTTGAAACTGTCAAACTTCCTTTTGTGTAATGAACTACTGACTTATTGTTACAATACAATCAAATCTGCAGCTGTTTGTGTTTTGGTTTTCCATAAAAGACTACCATGTTCCTAAGAAAAACACGTGATCCATCAAGTTTGATTTCACTTGAGGATTTGACAATCCAGTAGGAATCATAACAATAGTTCTGTTTATGTGCATCCAAGAAAATCAGGAGTGGTCCTCCTGACTCCACAGAAAACATGTGGTCTGTTCCAGTCAGGGTTTACTTAACTTCTTCCGTGGAACTAACAACAAGCTGGCTTAACTCCCTCAAGTCCTGACTAACAAACTACGTTAGGATGCTAGAAGGTAAACAAGTGCCTTTTACAGATTAATATTTATAACTTAATTCGTACTTACTATGCACCACATTTTACAAAACTACCAAAATACATGGCAAAACGAGAGAGAATTGTAATGTTTGGGATAACTCACAGGATGAGACCATCACTGACTAGGCTAGCATTTATTGCCCATTCGTAATTGTTAAGAATCAACCACATTGCTGTGGGTCTGCAGTCACACATAAGCAGACGAGATAAAGTTGGCAATTTCTTTCCCTGAAGGTCATTAGTGAACCAGATGGGTTTTTCCTGACAATTGATTCATGGTCATCATTAGACTCTTAATTCAAGATATTTATTGAATTCAACCCGAGAGGTGAAATGTTTAAGGGGGAATACACGCAGCAAGTACTTTACACAGAGGGTGGTAGGTGCCTGGAACGCGTTGCCAGCAGAGGTAGTAGAGGCAAGCATGGTAGATTCATTTAAGATTTGTCTAGACAAATGCAGGAGTAGGTGGGGAGCAGAGGGATCCAGATGCTTAGAATTGGGCAACAGGTTTAGACAGTAGTATTGGATCGGCTCAGGCTTAGAGGGTTGAAGGGCCTGTCCCTGGGCTTTTAAAATTCTCTTTGTTCTTTGTTCAAATTCAACCACCCGCCACGGCAGGATCCAAACCCAGCTCCCCAGAGTCTCTGGATTAACAGGCCAGCAATAATACCACTAGGTTATCACCTCCCTACCTCACAGACTCTTACTGGAATAAATAGAATGTAGGAAATACACAGTTCCCATTAATGTAATAAATAAATAGAAACAATAAGGAAAATTATTTTTAATGATAATTGTTTGTCATATAGTGGGAATTAAAGCCCAGGTTTAAAATTTTATTTCCTCATATGTTCATGTTACTATTTTATCTTTATTGCAGATTCTTTTTATAATATACGTTCAGCTATTTTGAGAATGCATTAATTGAATGATGTTTCAGACTGGAACTATAACAATCTAAATTATGGTGTTAGTTACTTATTTTACTCAGTGCAGTGTTAAGTTTTGTGTTTAGCTAAAGGTTTGACTTCCTGTGGTTGCAGAACCTGGTGTCATGGAACTTTTAGAAAGCTTTGTCAACAAAACTTGTATTTTGTGAAGATTTTACACTATTTTAGCTGATAAGTCATTGGCAAAACCTATGACAGTTGAAACATGCATTGACAGAAATTCAAACAGGTCTAGCTATCAATTTATGTTTTCCACTTACTGAGTCTACTTATGATCTGAATCTGCCATTTGCTCTCAGAAACCTACACTTCCTCCATCTTGTAAACGCAAACAGGAAATGTGTAACAGATTTAATAGTAATTCTTAGATGTTGACTAGATAAATTACTAGGAAACCAGCAAACTCTCAACACTTGGTAATTTCAACATATTAAAATGCAAAGGTTGAGGTAAAATGACAGTCATTTTTAAAAATATTTTATAAATACTTTAATAGGTATATATCTAAGCTGGTGTATAATTTTAATGGTTAAATGTTACAGTGGCAAATTATGGACCCTCACTGCATAATTTTGTGCAGTTGAAGGCAATTTCAACTTTAGAACCATTGCAAATAAAACTATTGATCAAAGTAATTCTGTAACAATTTATGGGGAAGTCTTCAGAGGATGAGCAGCATAGTGTTTCTCATTGTGTTAAAAAATGTCAAAATAGTTTATTAAAATTACGAAGCATATTTGTAGCAACAAGAAAATAAGTACTTAAATATTCTTTGCATTTTCCAATGTTACCTACTTGTGTTTTGAGTCAACCACTCTGGTCAGTTGACACAAGGATGTTGAAATATAATTAGAAATAAAATTCCTGTCATCTCTTCTAAATATCCAAATTACAGTCCTTAATTTATTAAGTATAGGAATCTACAGGTTTAGACAGTTCAGATATTTTTCTCACATTTCAGAATAATTTCATAAGGTGATCAGAACCACACTTGGTAGAATGTTTATCACTGTCAGAAAAATGCTTTCCTGTTTTATTTCTATAACATTTATTTACTTCTTGAAATATTGTTGCTTAAATGACAGCATATGGGAACACTTTTTGAATTTATTGAATGACAGATATTAAGGAATAAACTGATCAGTCACATTAAAAGAATAGACTAATCTTTTCAGATCAGCAGGCTAATTGAGAACTAAAGAAACTTAATTCTCAATAGCTGTAACAAAGTTCTGTGACATTTTCTATTTTGTGCTGGCAGGCCACACAACTGCAAACTTTAAAACAATTACCCTACTTCTAGTTCTAGTTACCTCCAACAATCATCTTCAGCTGTGAGGACTGGTCTTTTCTTGAATCACAATTAACTTTGTCACGATCAACTCAGCTGTGGTCAGCAGATTCAGAGAACAAACAAACAGCTGTATAAATATTCAGTCTTGTAACTATTAATATGCTCCGCTACTCTTAAATATGATCATCAGTGGAAGCAAAGAGCTTTGTTTGAAAGAAAAAATTTAGCAAGCTTCTTGAACAGCTGAGGGAGTATTGCAGTATGATACAAAGTGGCAAACTGGCAACTTTTAAGTGTGCAGGTTGATATCGCATTTTAACCAACAATTTCAGGCTGACAGCTGAGCAGTGATAGTTTGCTTATCCTATCCAACCTGCTGTGAGCTACATCAAAAGCCAGAAGGGGTTCAGCAAAGTAATTAAAACAAAAATGTTTGTTTCCTGTTACCCTCAAACTCATACTAAACCTGGCTCCACAATTAAACATTGATCCTCCCTCGCCTTGGTCTTACCCTCCACTCTCAGCAATCATGATCGCTCTGGAAACCCCTATCTCACTACTTAGCTGTCTGGTGGACATTAGTTCCTAATGTCTGTCTTTTGCCATCTGAATTTCTTTCTTCCATCAAGCAAAGATTTTGACCAGGTCCATAAGAGTTTGAATCTAACAAATTAATAGACATTTGGGAGCCAAAGATTGGGATTTCATCATTGGCTTGGGAATTGTGAGTAGAGCCATTTTCTGATGTTGTATTCCCAAGTTTGCAATTGTAATTTTTTCCAGGGAAGCTAGGCAGACTGGGGTTAGGGCCATTTTATCTTGAAGCAGACCTAATTTGGGCATGGAGACAGCCAGAAGCTAAAATCAGCAGATTAAAAGGCCCATCTACATTCAATGGCACACCAATCTAGTTCTGTGATGGATGACTGCTTGGCCACCTCGCCCTCATAATTAATCCCAATTCCCCAGGCCCTCAATTCTCCAACGTACACCCACTGTACTTGAACTCTACAAAAGCTCATGAAATGCTCTCGAATTAAACATAAAAATTGTTCAAATTCCAGTAGCAAAACCTGCTCCTTTTGTAGTTCATAAAGCAGTATCTCATTGCAAACATCAAAGCAAAAAGCTCTGGTATGAATGTGTGATGAAAAAATCTTTAAATCTTTTATGGCACATTGACAACTAGGAAGAAGGTTACCAGTAGACATCAAAAAAGATAAAAACTGTTTAAAAGCAAAATGAAAAATAGGTGTCCTTCAGTAAGAATAATTTATTCAAAAGTATAAACTATGGTTTTGAAACAAAAACTCCTACTAAGATGTTCGTTGAATTTCTGATGCCGAATGTAAACATCAGTTGAGTAAGTTTCATTTAAAAAATAGGACCTTCAACCTGGTGTATCCAGAATCCACTCTTCAATCTGTGAACAGTCATTCCTAGGATTCAACATTCATGAAAGAAAGAAACTGCAAGTAAATGAAATTTTGGGCATTCTCTTCAATGGTGAAGGACAAACATCATATCTAAAATATTTTTGTGATGGTTTATTGGGCAATCCAGGAATATAATTTATTCTATTATTCAACAATTTTTCTTTTTCTTCAGCTTTCCTGAAACATGTTTATGTTTTACCATGCAATCTCTACATCCAGAGAAACTGGACATTAGTTTAAAAGCTGCTTTGCTGAATATTTCTATCTACAAGAGCAACTTGAACTTCCTGTCACTGGCCACTTGTTAATTCTCCATTCCACTTTGACTCTGGTTCTGAACTATCTATACTTTACTCAAAGCTCAGCAACTCATCTCTCCATTCAACTATTCTATTTCCTTCATTCACTTTAGACTCTAATTTGAAACCAATTACTGGTCAAATGAAGATGGTTTTCATCACATGTAGGGAAGAGACAGGGAGCAGATTGGTTATTCAGATGCTGATTCTAATTTGGTACAGTGTTAGCAGGGGACCTAGGCATCTGATCGTGACCTGTCATTTTTTTCCATTAATCCCTTGGCCTACTGGAGCCTATTTTCTGTTTCCAACTCAGGGAACTTGCTTTAATTATTCACATAGATGTCATGTCTCATATAAATCTTTCATTTCTCTAATGTATCTTCTTATGCCTCCTGCTACTATTTGCTGTTTTTACTTTAAATCACTTTAAAACTGCTCAATCATTTTTTTCTGCTCTTGTGTTTTCATCATCAAGCCCTAGGTGCCTTCAGACTCAACTATTTCAATGCTTGCCTGGCCAACATCCCACATTCTACCCTTTGTAAACTTGAACTGATCTCAAACTCAACTCTTAAACCCAAATCCTGTTCACCCATCAACTCTGTTAGCTGACTAATATCAGTTTTGGGTTACATCCTACGCTATCATTGTTATCTGCTCCAGCCAGATAAACCTTTATGATCTCTGTACACCTTCAGTTATGCTTCCTGCACATCCTTGATACTCATGCCTAACAATTGATGGTGTGCCTATAATGGATAGTCCCCATTCTCTGAAATTCTCTCCAACGTCTTTCTTGATCTTTACCTTCCTTACATCACTTGTTAATATCTTAATTACTTTAAAGAAACATTTACAGTTACCCTAAAATCTCTCTCTGGTTCGGTGTCTTATTTTAATTATTAACTCATACAATAGTTCAGGAATTTTTGTGACATCAAAACACTATGTTATTGCAAATAGTTATTCTATTTCTCTTCCTGATTTGCCTTGCTTTATTTCTCCTCAGTAATTTGTTTGTAACATCTTCTAGTTCTGATGATGGGTTATGCTTGAAACATTGTCTTTGTTTCTTTTATCATGGCTACAAAAATGTCAGCAAACTGTACCAACGGTCTTCTCCTTCCCAAACACACACAGTATTTGTGTGGATGATTTGCTTGGATGAAAATATCAAGTAAATAACTTATGACTGAGATGGCAGAATAGTATTCTGAAATGCAATGTGATGCATGTGTGGCAAAAGTCTATGGACAGTATCTAGTGATCTATACCACATAATGTGCAACATATTTGAAGAGTATACCAGATATGAGCTGGATATAATCTTAAAAATTTTAAAATTAAGATGAAAGATTGTTACAATACAGAAAAGTGAAACTGATGTGAGCACCAGAGGGAGCAACTGTGCAAAGTTGTTAATAGTACAAGGATTATGCATCATCATTCGCTGTACAAAGACTACATTGTATCACTGTTTATGCATGAAACATGCTCTGCATCTGACACTGAACCAGTAACTTTGCATGTTCATATTTCTGCTGATCTTTTATAATCTGCCACTAGGGATTGCATCTTGATGTGGTGAAAAAGCTGGGTTGCTTTGAAGGTACTGAGCTGTGTTGTCATCAATCTCCTGGATCTCCTGGTGAGGAATTGTATCATGGAACAAACCCTGAGGTAAGTTTATTCTGGACTTGGAAATTTAAGCACCAATGAGGATAATTTTGATCTGCAGAGACACTAAATAATGAATTAACTGGTGATTTCCAAGTCTAAAGCAAAATGCTAGAAATGTTTCACACACTGGAAATCCAAAAAAAATGTTAAAAACTATGAAAGTACTCAACAGGTCTGGCATCGCCTACCTGAAACATCAACTCAGTATCACTCAGTAAAACAGAAGATGTCAAAATAGTCAACAGGTCAAACTTCATGTGCAGAGAGTGATACCGACTTGATGTTTCACTGATGATACCAGACCTGTTGAGTATTTTGACATCTTCTGTTTTATTTCTGATAACTTTTGAATCTTATTGTAACTGTGTTTTGTTTCTGTATTGGTCCTGTATTTACAGAGAATCTACCAACCATGCATTGTGATCCATTATGTACTGTACCTGTGTGTAATTGATAATCACAGGATTCACCTCCTATGGTGATTAGTTCATGACGATCATTAATTATGTCTTAAAGTTATCTTCTAAGTGTGTTCAACCCATAAGAAACATTATAGAGTCAGTGGGTGAATGGTTATAGCTATAACATTAGTATCCTTTTTTTTGTGTGGATGTTGGTAAACAGTGCTGAACCATTATCTTAACAATGGTTAGATGAGGGGAATCCAAGATGGCAGCATCCTGTTCGGATTGCGTTTAAAGTCAGAGTCATAGAGATGTACAGCATGGAAACAGACCCTTCGGTCCAACCTGTCCATGCCGACCAGATATCCCAACCCAATCTAGTCCCACCTGCCAGCACCCAGCCCATATCCCTCCAAACCCTTCCTATTCATATACCCATCCAAATGCGTCTTAAATGTTGCAATTGTACCAGCCTCCACCACACCCTCTGGCAGCTCATTCCATACGCGTACCACCCTATGCGTGAAAAAACTTCCTCTTACGTCTCTTTTATATCTTTCCCCTCTCACCCTAAACCTATGCCCTCCAGTTCTGGACTCCCCAACCCCAGGGAAAATACTTTATCTATTTATCCTATCCATGCCCCTCATAATTTTGTAAACCTCGATAAGGTCACCCCTCAGCCTCCGATGCTCCAGGGAAAACAGCCACAGCCTGTTCAGCCTCTCCTTGTAGCTCAGATCCTCCAACCCTGGCAACATCTTTGTAAATCTTTTCTCAATCCAAGTTTCACAACATCTTTCCAATAGGAAGGAGACCAGAATTGCACGCAATATTCCAACAGTGGCCAAACCAATGTCCTGTACAGCCGCAACGTGACCTCCAAACTCCTGTACTCAATACTTTGACTAGTAAAGGAAAGCATACCAAACGCCTTCTTCACTATCCTATCTACCTGCAACTCCACTTTCAAGGAGCTATGAACCTGCACTCCAAGGTCTCTTTGTTCAGCAACACTCCCTAGGACCTTACCATTCAGTGTAGAAGTCCTGCTAAGATTTGCTTTCCCAAAATTCAGCACCTCGCATTTATCTGAATTAAACTCCATCTGCCACTTCTCAGCCCATTGGCCCATCTGGTCCAGATCCTGTTGTAATCTGAGATAACCCTCTTCACTGTCCACTACACCTCCAATTTTGGTGTCGTCTGCAAACCTACTAACTGTACCTCTTATGCTTGCATTCAAATCATTTATGTAAATGACAGAAAGTAAAGGGCCCAGCTTCGATCCTTGTGGCACTCCACTGGTCACAGGCCTCCAGTCAGAAAAACAACCCTCCAACACCACCCTCTGTCTTCTACCTTTGAGCCAGTTCTGTATCCAAATGGCTAGTTCTCCCTGTATTCCATGAGATCTAACCTTGCTAATCAGTCTCCCATGGGGAACCTTGTTGAACGCCTTACTGAAGTCCATATAGATCACATCTACTGCTCTGCCCTCATCAATCTTCTTTGTTACTTCTTCGAAAAACTCAACCAAGTTTGTGAGACATGATTTTCCACACACAAAACCATGTTGACTATCCCGAATCAGTCCTTGCCTTTCCAAATACATATACAGCCTGTCCCTCAGAATTCCCTCCAACAACTTGCCCACCACCGAGGTCAGACTCACTAGTCTATAGTTCCCTGGCTTTTCTTTACCGCCCTTCTTAAACAGTGGCACCACATTTGCCAACCTCCAATCTTTTGGCATCTCACCTGTGACTATCGATGATATGAATATCTCAGCAAGAGGCCCAGCAATCACTTCTCTAGCTTCCCACAGAGTTCTCGGGTACACCTGATCAGGTCCTGGGGATTTATCCACCGTTAACCGTTTCAAGACATCCAGCACTTCCCCCTCTGTTATATAGACATTTTTCAAGATGTCACCATCTATTTCCCTACAGTCTATATCTTCCATGCCCTTTTCCACAGTAAATACTGATGCAAAATACTCATTTAGTACCTCCCCATTTTCTGCAGCTCCACACAAAAGCCACCTTGCTGATCTTTGAGGGGCCCTATTCTCTCCCTAGTTACCATTTGTCCTTAATATATTTGTAAAAACCCTTTGGATTCTTCTTAATTCTATTTGCCAAAGCTACCTCATTTCCCCATTTTGTCCTCCTGATTCCCCTCTTAAGTATACTCCTACTTTCCTTATACTCTTCTAAGGATTCATTTGATCTATCCTGTCTATACCTGACATATGCTTCCTTCTTTTTCTTAACCAAACCCTCAATTTCTTTAGTCATCCAGCATTCCCTATACCTACCAGCCTTCCCTTTCACCCTGACAGGAATATACTTTCTCTGGATTCTTGTTATCTCATTTCTGAAGGCTTCCCATTTTCCAGCCGTCCCTTTACCTGTGAACACCTGCCTCCAATCAGCTTTCAAAAGTTCTTGCCTAATACTGTCAAAATTGGCCTTTCTTCAATTTAGGATTTCAACTTTTACATCTGGTCTATCCTTTTCCATCACTATTTTAAAACGAATAGAATTATGGTCGCTGGCCCCAAAGTGCTCCCCCACTAACACCTCAGTCACCTGCCCTGCCTTATTTCCCAAGAGTAGGTCAAGTTTTGCACCTTCTCTAGTAGGTACATCCACATACTGAATCAGAAAATTGTCTTGTACATACTTAAGAAATTCCTCTCCGTCTAAACCTTTAACAGTATGGCAGTCCCAGTCGATGTTTGGAAAGTTAAAATCCCCTACCATAACTACCCAATTATTCTTACAGATAGCTGAGATCTCTTTATAAGTCTGTTTCTCAATTGCTGGGCTCCGCGCTACAACACCGACCCAACAGAGCTAGAATCTGTCCCATACACTTTACTGTGAATAAAAATACAGTAAAGGAGCTAGAAACCCCCCCAAAAAATTGACTTATCTCTGTCCTGGCAGCTGGAGAATGCCAATAAAAGGAGAAAGCTTGCCCAGGGCTGGGGCCACGATGCAGCCCACTGAAGCAGCGGGATTGCTTACTCACCAGGCCTTGGTTGAAGAGGTGGCCAAATCTTGTGAGGTCCTGGGGAAGCGGATCAAGGAAAAAAATTGAAGAGAAGCTGGCTCCTGTGTCTGCAATGCTACAAAACCTGGGAAAAATGACCGATGAACTCGAGCACCGGGCTGCAGGGGTAGAGGCCGATACTGACTCCTCAAACAGCCGGATTGAAGCCCTGTGAACACAGGACTGTGGTCTGTTGGATTTGGTAGACAACCTTGAAAACAGGGGCAGAAGAAAGAACCTGCGCATTGTTGGCATACTGGAGGTGACAGAAGCTGAGCGGCCGGTGGAGTTCTTTGAGAAGTGGTTCCCAGAATCCCTTGGTTCGGAGGCTGAGAAGTGAAGAATAACAATTGAAAGAGCCCATCAGATTGGGCACAAAAGTCAGGTGCATATCAGCACCCATGCCTGTCCTGGTGAGGTTCCATCATTATAAAGACAAGCAGAGGGTTTTGGAAGCCTCAAGAGTTCAGGGTAGGGACCCAAGGATGTTGATATGTTTTTTCAAGACTTCTCGGCAGCACTGGTCTGGAAAAAGTGAAGTTAGGACGATAGCGTCAAGAAGAGATTGAGAGAGCTTGGGATCCAGTATTCTCTGAGGTATCCAGCGGTGCTTCAGGGTCAATCATAATGGATCCATACATTTGTCCGACTCACCAGAGAAAGCAAAGAACTTTATGGACATGTTGACTTAAGTTGAACAGCCAAATAGACACAGAGGACAGAGCAGCTCGGGGTTGTTCTTCATTAACAAGGACTTGCTGCAGTCTCCTGTTTGTAATAAGTTGTGTGAAATGATATCCATGATGGATAGAGTATTTATCTTTAATCTCTAAGCTATGTTAAGGGATGGGTGACATATTTATTTTTAGTTTACTTGTTTATAGTACTAACCTTGCTCTTGGTGATTTTGTTTCACTACCAGGTGGTCGGTGTATGTGGCGCGAGCCTGGCTGGTATGGGGTTGAGAGGGTGGTTGAGATGGTTAGTAGGGTTGTAGGATATGTAGGTATCCCCCTTGATTGGGGGTAAATTCGTCCAGTCAATGTCTTTGGTAATTTTTTGTTTTTCTGTTTTTGCTATATATACTTTTGGTAAGTTTTGTAGATTTGTTGGCTGTAGTTATTTTAGTCTGTGTAGATTTTGGGTTTTGTGGATTATTTTGTACTAAAGCTCAGCAATCTGTAGTTTGGGTTCTTCCTGTCTGGAGTCGAAATGGTGCTGCGGAAGGTTATGGCTAAGGATGTGTTTAAGTGATGGACCTGGAATATTAAGGGGAGTCATTCGCCTATCAAGAGGAAGAAGGTACTTCCCAGCCTTAAAAGAGAGAGGGTGGATGTTGCCTTATTACAAGAAACACACTTGGATTATGCAGAGCATTTGAAGCTGCAACAGAATGGGTCTGACCGGGTTCATTTTTCATCTTTCAATATGAGTGGTGGAGGGGCGGCCAGTTTAGTTCAAAAGAATCTCCCATTTAAGTTATTAGAGGGTATTAAAGGCAACAGGAGATTTGTAATCCTTAAAGCTTTGATACATGGGGAAGGATACAAGATTTTAAATGTTCACTGTGCTTGGCCCACCCCCTTAAATTCTAGACAGACGCACTTTCTAGACTGGTTAACCTTGCATCTCGACATATTATCAGAGGAGGGGAGTTCATTTGTCTCATAGTCCCTATGGTAGACAGGTTGCCCACAGATATCTTCTTTGTGATCTCAACAATTAAGGGATTTGTGTGCTGAATTGGGGTTGGTAGATGTTTGGAGGCAACTTCACCCTACTGGCAGGCATTTCACCTTCTTCTCGAATCCACAGAAATGCTATACCAAGATTTATCTTGTTCTAACCCCTGCAGCACATCTGGGCTCGGTGGCATTGTGTACAATTGGCAAGTCACTATTTTCAATCACGCCCCAGTATGGTCAAGAGTAAGGATACTGTGGTAGGCTCGAGGCACTGGTGACTGGACCCTTTCATCCTCAAGGATAGCAGGTTTATTGAATTATTTTATACTGAGTTCAGTAGCCCATCCATTCTTTGGGAAACAGCTAAAGGCTATGCTCGGGGGTTAGTTATTTCCTATTCAGCCAGTAAGAAGCGACGGACGGGTGAGTAGCAACACTTGCTTGAGACACATCTAAAAGTTGCTGAAAAGGCATATTTTGACAGGCCCTCACTGGTTAAACTGCAGAGGATCACGGCGCTTCAGTCTATGTTGAACTCCATGATCACACAGACCGTAAAGAGAAAGCTTACATTTGCAAGTCAAAGGCTGTTTGAGCATGGGGATAAGCCGGGCAAGTACTTAGTGTACTTTGCTAGGTAAAGGAATGCCCTCCCCAAGCCATTACTTTGATCAGAGAGAACACTGGAAATTTATCCTACAATTCTAAAAAGATTAATGCAACATTTCGGAAACTTTACTCTGAATTATACCGATCTGAAAGCTGTGAGAGTGTGCAGTTTAGGATGGAGTCTTTTTTTAAGAACTTGGACCTTCCGGGAGTGACCCCTAAATAAGGGTCTCTCCTCAATGCCCCATTGTCAGAGCAAGAGGTACAGAAGGCTGTGAGGCAACTCCAGAATGGAAAGGCGCTAGGTCCTGATGGGCTCCCTAGTAAATTCTATAAGGAACTTAAAAGTATGTTGTCAGGGCCAATGTTTAGTATCTCTAAGAGCGGCGAAAATCTCTCTCATTCTTAAATAAGGGAAGGCCCCAGAGGACTGTGCTTCCTATAGACCCATTTCACTCCTGAATGTCGACTTCAAAATCCTATCTAAGACTCTGGCATTAAGGTTAGAATCTGTACTGCTCTCCATCAAAAGGTCACAGATCGATGACAATGTCAGGAAATTACTTAACATGATCAAAGTATGTCAACAGCAATTGGTACAGTGATTGGTAATATCCTTAGATGTGGAAAAGGCATTTGACAGGGTAGAGTGCCCTTATCTTTTCCATACTTTGAAGCGGTTTGGTCTGGGAGAGATCTTCATCAGGTGGGTGGAGGTTTTGTATAGTGATCCTCTTGCCACAGTCCTCACCAATGGTGTATGGTCAAACCATGTTAATATTTATAGGGGCAGTTGACAGGGCTGTCCCTTGTCACCATCGTTTTTCACATTGGTGATTGAATCGTTGGCAGAGGCAATATGCTGGGATCTCAGTATAACTGCTTCAGGGTGAGGATGAAGTCACATAAGGTTGCATTGTAAGCGGATGACATTCTTGTCTTCTTATCAAATTCAATAGTGTCAGTGTCACATCTGATACAATGCATCAATTTATTTGGTGGCTCCTCTGGTTATAAGATCAATTTTGTGAAATCAGAGGCCGTGCCCATGGATGGTCACCTCAGAGTGCCTGATCCTGAGGGTAGATCTCGGTTCCCCTTTAGATGGTCACAGGAGGGCTTTCCTTATTTAGGTATATTTATTATTCCCTTTTCTGATTAATATTTAAAGCCAATTTTGCCATTTATTCGACAGAATCAAACAGGACCTTTGTAGATGGGAAGCACTTCTGATCTCTTGGTTAGGTCGGATAGCCCTCATTAAAATGAACATTCTGCCCCACCTATTGTATCCTGTGCGAATGCTTTCTCTACTTGTTACTAAGCAAATACTTAGAAGACTGAACAGCTGGTTTAGTTCTTTTATCTGGTCTCGCAAGCGGTCCCTAATTAAATTGACATAAATTGCAGCTACCTTACAAACTGGGAGGAGTGGGCCTCCCAGATATCAAAAACTATCAGTTAAACTTTTTGCTATCTTACTTGAATGATTGGGCCCAGAGGGACCCTCACTCACTTTGGTTGGACATCAAAGCAGGCAAGATGATCCCTTATTAGCCTGCTGTTTTAGACAAACTTAGAAATATTAAGAAAGTTAAGAAATATTATCATAGCTCAATAGTCATCAATACTGTTAAAGTGTGGAGGGCAATGCATCAGGAGGAGGGCAATATTGCGAAAACATCATATTTGACACCCATAGTTGCTATGCTGGTCTTTCAGGATGATGGACTCTGGGTTTAAACTATGGGCAGCAAGGATTGTGCCATCCCAAGTGATTTATTTGAAGGGGACAAATTGATGGGTCTTTTGACCAGTTGGCTCGGAAATATGAATTGCCCAATAGGGACCTCTTTCTTTTCTTTCAAATTAGAAATTTCATAGAAAAAGAGACCACATTTCTAACTGATGCGTAGAAGTCTGACATTGAGAAGAGGGTGTTGAGCGCTGAGGATACATTATCTGTCAGCAACGCTTATCATCTATTGGGAGAGGGTCCCTCAGACAAGACCAAATGGCTTTGTAAAGTATAGGAGAGGGAGCAGGACGTTGAGATCTCTTCTGAAATATGGGAGGATATCTGGGAAAATGGAAGAAGGATCTCGATTTGCAAGAGGACCCATGCCTTGCAATTGAAGATTCTTCACAGGGTCCATTTGGCCCAGACTGCCTTGCTAGATTTAAAGCAGGAGCATCTCCAAAGTGTCCTAAATGTAAAGTGAGCATGGGCATGCTTACTCATTGTCTTTGGTCCTGCCACAGACTGCACGCATACTGAAGCGCTGTGGTTGGTGAAATAGAGAAAGCCTTGGGGATGGAGGTGGAAATGGATTAGGTATCTCTTCTTCTTGGCTTTGTTAATTTACTTTCATTAGATGCACACACAAAAAAAGGCTTTTCAGTATCCTCACTTTTTGTGCAAGACAGAACATTCTATCAGGGTGGGTGTCGGAAAATCCCCCGGGGTTGGTGTAAGCTAGTCATGGAGTACATCCCCTTGGAGTTTCTTATACTGAGAATTTCTTTAATACGAGCAGCCTTTTTTGGACTATCTGGATACAGACCTGTCCACCATACTAAGAAGATCCTTTATGTAGCCACGGCAATTCTATTGAATGAATCTGGTATCCAAAGAGGGAGAACTATGAACGTATGAATATATAAACTTATGAGCTCCATGATCGAGGGCTATTGCTTTGTTTTGCTGAGTTGTGTTATGGTTATTATTGTTAAAATTTTTCTTCTTTAGCTTAGTTATTTGTTGTTATTTATTTATGTAATTAGTGGGTTTGTTTTTTAACATTGGTTTGAATTGCTTGGTTTTGTATTTGTTGTAATATTCAAAAGAAAAAAATCCCTTTTTAAAATAAAAATATATTTTAAAAATTGTTAGTTTTTTATGGGAAGCACAGAAATATATTTGCATTGTTTGACTTGTCTGGGTGGAAATTGTGTGTTCAGTTCGAAAATTCTTTGCATGCCTGGACATTAGTTTGTGCATGAGTATAACTCTCAATTTGTAAAATCGAATATTTAGAGGCAATTTGAACTAAGAAATTTTAAAGTGAAGCCTTAATCAGGGAAGATAGATGATTAATATCTTCCGTAATAACAGGAAGTGTAGTTTTCAAAGTGCTTTACATTTGATTGATTTTACTTCAAAGATATTCAATGCTTTTATGTATGTAATCATGATCATGCTTTTCTCAGCAAAAATACAGTTAATATCTTGGGCAGCTCAGAATGTTGTGAATTAGGTTGCGGTCCTGGACCTCCAGCCAGTTTAGAATCAGTACAAAGGTGCAATCTCTCTGCAACAATGCTAAACGTCATTTGATGATGTGTTGTTTTGAAACATGGTCTAACGTTACTGAACAATTAGCTTAATTAAAGTAAAACAAAGAACTGTGGATGCTGGAAATCTGAAACAATAATAGAAATTGCAGGAGAAACTCAAGCAGGTCTAACAACATCTGTGGGGAGGGAACAGTTAATGTTTTGAGTTCAATGTCCCTTCTTGGAGAATCTCAGTCCTTCTTGTTGAGCTTCTCCAGCAATTTCTGCTGTTGTATTTTAAGAATTAACGTAGTTTTCTTGCACGGTTGCCAACTTCTAGCTAACCATTTGACCAATAATGCTAGTTTACTCATAACAAAATAAAATCTTGAATTTGAACTCTTGTTTGTCATGTTCCCATTATCAGTTGCAGTGAATATTATTTGTTACGCCAGAATTGGCTAGTTCTTTTTTTATTACAATGGGAAGAATGTTGGCAAAGGCAAAATACGAAGAGTCACAATTTTTTTCCCCTTGCTGTACCTTAATTTCCTTCCATCCTTCAACATTTTAAAAGCAGCGAATGGTCCAATCAAATAGGTTGCTATGGAACTACAGCCATTCAACTGTGATTACCAGGAATCTAAAAGCAGATCACTGTTTCGTGTCTTTTTTCCTGCAAAAGATGTATGTCTTTTCAGAGTCCTTCAAATGACTCTAAAGTCGTACAAAAGCTTTTGTCATTTAAAATAAACCTGTTTGCCAACATTTGCTGAGGGACTTCACTCGACACACGAAAGATTGTTCCTCTTAAAGTGAAGAAGACCGAGGGGATATTTTTGTCTTCAAAATAAATGTTTCAATAAAGAAAGCAAGGAGAACCCATGTGAACTGGTAGGAGGGCAAGGAACTGTAGGAAGACTCACAATAAAGGCTTTTGGTACAGAGAGCGAGGGAAAATTACGAATTTAACCACAATGAGTTGTTCTAATCTAGACAGCACGACCTAGAGAGGGTGGTGGAAACAGATTCAGTTGTAACTTTCAAAAGGGTGTTACACGTTTGGAACAGGAAACTTGCAGTGCGATGGGGAAAGAGTAGGGGAGCGGGAATAATCTCATACAGCCTGCATAGGCACGACAGGCCGAATGGTCTCTGATCACGTGCAATCTGCCTCCAAAAGTTTTTTTTAAAATTGTCTATGTCGGTGCCATTATGATAATGTACTGCAGCTCATCCGACTCCCTCCACGAACGGTCCCCCCCTGTAGCCAATATCTGTTGTACTGTCAGCCTTTGGGGCGCTTTGTTTGCAGCCCGTGCATTTTAAGAGATGCAGCTGGGACGGGCTGCCTGCCGCGATCCTTCAAAGCGGATTGCGGGGGGGGGGAGAGAGAGGATGGGCACAGAGACAGGGGAAATGCGCGGAGCCCGCAAACAACTGAGTGGCAAGGGCTGAGCAAGAACCAAGGTCTTGTCCAGCAGCTGGCCTCCCACACAGCGCAGCCCCGCGCCGCGCCGGCTGCGGGGACCAAGGGGGAGCAGCGCTCGCGTTCGGATGACATCAGCTGATGGAATCCTATCGGGTCTGGACTGCTCGCGCGACTTCCGCTCGAGGTGGGGTAGAGAGGGAGGGAGGAGGCAAGCACGGCGGCGCGCGCTGGGGGCGGGCGGGTGAGCGAGCGAGCGAACGGCCGGCCGGCCGTTACTTTGCTGTCGGGGGTTTTTTTTTAAACCGTGTTTTTTTTTCTCTTTCTCTCTTGACCGTCCGCCGTGGAGGGATAGAAGTAAATCTAGATAGAGAAAAAAAACATACAAAATCCACAACCGTCAGCGGAGCAGCTGCGGGTGGGTTTGTGCATATATTATATATATTATATTATAATATATATGTGTGAGCGGCGGAGGAATGGGTGCCCTCAAGCTGGCGGAGCAGGTAAGAAACACCCGGGGGGGGAAGATGGAGGGAGTGAGGGAGGACTGAGGGTGGAGGGGAGTCATTGACCCGAGAGGGAATTTTGGGAGGTTCCAGCCGGCCCCTGGAACAGTGCTGCCAGAAGGAGCTGTGTTGACTGTCGCGCTTTAAAACTAAAATCTGCTCCAGAGCTGGGCTGGCCGGTGGAACAAGCTTAGCCAGTGATGGATTTTTTTCTCTCTCTCTCTTCTGCATTTTTAAAATATTTATAATTTTTAATGTGGAGCAATGCTGTGTTTTTTTTCTTTTGCAAGGGGCAGGAGTCCGTCAATGTTGCTGTTTTGAGAACTGTACGGACCCACTGGGAATATTTTAAAATACTTTTCACGTTTTTTTTTCATTTTTGTGCATCACCTAGACTGGAACAATATCGCAAGATTATGCTTTTGCAGCAGTTAAATTAGTTTTTTTTCCTCTCTGTCATAAAAGCTTCATAAGAAATCAGATGTTGAATCCGAAAGGTGGGGGCGATAGAGGATGTAGGCAACATGAGTTGATTATGTTTTTTCTTGATTATTATGTCTGATTAAAAGTGTTTTCCGTGATATAATTGCATTCTGAGGCATGACAATATCAGGTGCTTTTCAGAGTTTGAGAGAAGGCAATTTAAAGTCCCCTTTGTCCTACTATAAAATGTCAGTTACGTGTTGGATAAATACAACAATTTACTTAATCTTGACTTCCTCTTTTGAAACGTTGAGAAGAGTGAGATGCGAAGTTTAGTGTTTCAATCCGGGCAAGCGGAAGGAACTGCAAGTAGGGGATTATAGTATTGAGACATATAATTTAAAACGATTTATACATATTTCAGTTTTTTGAAACTTATTTTAAACTGGTATTACGTTTTGCTTAAGTCTTTGCAGAAAGACTGGAGTTGGAAAGACTCAAGTAATGTACTTCTGATTTGATATTTTCGCTGTCAGAACGGTATGGATTGTTTTATTTTGGTTGCAAATTGTAGGAGATTTCTTATGAAAATAAGAAGTCATCTGTAAACTATTTTCTGTATTACATTCTTGCAGTTGAAGCAGATAATGCTGAAGAAAATACTATAGAACAAGAATATTTTGTGACCAGAAATGTAAAGTTTATTTTAGCAAACTTGAAGTATATTGTTTAAAAATGTATCACCACAAAAATGCTGTTCATTTTTGGAAAAATTCTAACCATAAACACCTCATGATTTGAATGACACTGACTATGATAGAGATGGAAAAAAACTGCAGATGCTGGTATACAAAGAGCAGGACTGAAAATGTGTTGCTGGTTAAAGCACAGCAGGTTAGGCAGCATCCAAGGAATAGGGAATTCAACGTTTCGGGCATAAGCCCTTCATCAGGAATGAGTCCTTATACAAAGAGCAGGAGGCTGGAAGAGCACAGGATTCTTGAAGAAAGGTTATACCTGAAAGGTTGGACTTCTCCACCTCCTGAATAGCCTGGCTTGCTCTGCTCTCTCAGCCTCCTTGTCTACATTGATTATAATGTAAAATTTGAACAATTTGTACTTGTTTTGCCCTTGTACAATACTCTGGCGAGAAGTGCATGGATTATATGTTTTGGATGTGCACCCATGAAAAAATCTTTTTGTGAAGGGTCCACTTCTGTGATATTAACTTCTTCTTTTTCCCTACAGAATGTTTAATCTAAGTGTTTCCACTACATTTTTTGTTTCAGTTTTGGTATGGACATAAAGGAGATATCTGCAAGCTATCTCTCATACCATTAAAGGAAAAAAATGCATTTAAAGAACAACTTTCTGTATCCCAGCATGTGCCAAAGAGCTTCACAATCAATGAAGTACTTTGAAGCATAGCCATTATTTTACTGCATGGAACTGTGGCAGCAGGTTATGCAAAACAAGGTTCTACAAATGACAATGCGATGCGTTCAGATCACACTTTTTAGGAATAGTTTTATTAATTTTACCTCTTCTGTTTTAGCTACTTGTCTATTCATATAGTTGAATATTATAGCATGTAGTCTGCCTTCTAAAGTCAGTCTTTTGAAAATGATGACATGATTTCTGATAGCTTTTAGTATTCCATGTTTTGCATGGTAAATTCAAATTTCATGTATTCCAAAATTTCATGTTATAAATTATTTCATATTTCCTCCATTCACTTTTGTAGGCTTCTCTAATTCAACTAAGGGGGTACAGAATGATCAATTCTCGATTACATTTTCTGAGATGAACAATGTTGATTTTGCAGTTGTCTATCAAACCTGCCCCATATAAGTGCTTTATTCGCAGTTGCTTTTATTGTTAGTATGGGTATCTTTCTGCTATAACTTTGGGAATCCAAAACTCCAGAAGCTTAAATAATTAGAAGTAGAGTTGCCACTTTGGAACAATTGGCAATCCACATGCAAATTGTACTCAATTGCCCTAACTTTATTAATCAAGTTTGAGTTAAGCATTTTAACTTGAGTTACCAGTTAGTGCTGTTAGTTGGAGTAAGTGTAGGCTTAGGTGAACACTGGGCTCCAGTGAGTAAGGCAAGCAAGTTAGGATTATTTTATCTTTCTTAGTGTAAAGGGGTAGAGATGGTGTTCAGGGCAGTGGTGAGCTCTTCCCAGATATGAGAGATAAGGGAACAGTCTACCGTCCCCAATGACTATGTCTGCACGAAGTGTGGCCAGAGACTTCAACTGTACTATTGATGCAATTGGACAATCCAGCGGAGGGGGAGGGGGAGGGGTGGGGGGAGTAAACTGGACACCACATCCAGAGTGCTGATGGAAATGGTCAAAGATGCTAAGCTGCACTACATCTTCAGCACCCCTGCAGATGGAGTGCAGCGTAGATACACCTGGTCACAGGCAGATGAGTCTATCCGCTCAAGGATAGGTTACCTGTTTGTGTCCCGAACATTCTCTGTCAGATCCACCGATATCAAGCCAGTCATTCTTTTCTGACCACTGCTTCCTGCTGGCCGACTGTCACCTACAGGACGAGCAGTGGGCTGGCAAGAGACCGTGGAAGCTGAACACCAAGCTGTTGAGCTCAAGTGGGATTACGCAGGTTGGAGAACCGTGAAGCCCCTGTTTGAGACTCCAGCGGACTGGTGGGAAACAGTAAACGGGAACATCAAGAAGTTCTTCATCCTCAAAGATGTTCACGAGGCGAGATAGAGGCGGGGAAAACTGCGGCAACTCCAGGAAAGTATGCAGAACCTGCCTCTGCTGCAACAATGAGGGTTGATGTCACGGAGGACCTCCAGGAGGTGAAGGGCCAGCAAGCCTTGCTCTTTGCCTCGCTCTGAGGCCTCCAAGATAATCTTCTGGTCTAGGGTCCACTCCGTGGAACAGGACGAGATGTTCTCACGTTTCTTCTTCCAGAAGGTGCACAAAGAGAGCTCTGTGCTCAGCAGCCTGAAGGAAGAAGATGGCTCGGTAACGTCATCTCAGGCTGACGTTATGAGGATCAGCAAATCCTTCTATGCCAGTCTGTATGATGCAAGGTCAACCGAGAGCGCGGCCTCCCGATTGTTCCTGTCCGCTAAGACCTCCTTGATAGAACACTGGAGAGGCTGGACCAGCCGCGGTCTCTGGACTAGCTGTCCAAGACCCTCGAGTCCTTCAAAAACAATAAAACTCCTGGAAGCGATGGCTTACCGGTCGAGCTCTATTCTGCTCTGCATGAATCGATTGGCCAGGGCCTGCTGGAGGTGTATGTCGGTATGCTTCTGGCAGGTAACATGAGTGAATCCATGAGGAAAGGCATCATCACCCTCATCTACAAGCTGAAGGGGGAGAGGGAGGAAATCAGAAATTTGAGACCAATCTCACTATTGAATGCAGATTACAAAATCTTGGCAAAGGTCATCGCCAATTGGGTCACGCCTGCGCTGGGATCAGTGATCCATCCTGACCAAACCTGTGCTGTACCGGGCAGGAAGAGAGTCTCGCTCTTCTCAGGGATATGATTGCCTACGTGTAGGATAGGGGGCTGGGCACCTGCCTCATCAGCCTGGACCAGGAGAAATCCTTTGACAGGATATTACATACGTATATGAGAGAGGTTCTCTTTAAAATGGGCTTTGGGGAGGGAATCTGCAATTGGATCAGACTGCTCTACACCAACATTCAGTGCAGTCTCCATCAATGGGTGAGAATCAGCTTCCCAGTCAGATCTGGAATCGGGCAGAGCTGCGCTCTCTCTCTCTCCTGTCTTGTTTGTGTGCTGCATAGAGCCATTTGACAAGTCCATCAGGAAGGATGTGAGCCTGAGAGGGTGACTATTCCTGGCAGCGGGGGCCTGCAGGTTAAGGCCTCCCTGTACATGGATGATGTCATTGTTTTCTGCTCTGATCCGCTGTCTGTGCACAGACTCTTGTGCATATGTGACCAGTTCGAGCGGGCCTTGGGGGCCAAGGTCAACCGAGGTAAGTGCGAGACCATGCTCTTCGGGAACTGAGCTGACTGATCCTTCATCCCCTTCACAGTCAGGACTGACCACCTGAAGGTGCCGGGTATTTGGCTCGGAGGGGCTGGGGCATGCGCCAAGTCTTGGGTGGAACGTATCAAGAAAGTGAGGCAAAAACTGGGCAGATGGAAGCTATGGTCACTCTCCATCGCTGGTAAAAAAAAAAGCCTGGCCATCAGGTGTGAGGCACTGTCCGTGTTGTTATATGCGGCACAGGTCTGGCCTATTCCCAGAACCTGTGCAGTCGCACTCACCTGGGCCATCCTCCATTTTACATGGAGCTCAAAGATGGCCAGGGTCCGAAGGGACTCGATGTACAAAGCTCAGCACAATGGGGGAGAAAACACATCAAATGCCACCCTCCCCCTGATGGCCACTTTTGTGTGTGGCTGCATCAAGCTGTACGTGGATCCCTGGTACACAAACACCAAGTGTCACTACGTACTGAAGTTCTACCTGTCCCCGGTGTTGCGAAGGATGGGCCTGGCCTCGCTGCCGCGGAACGCTCCGAGTAGTTGGATCATTCCGTATCACCTGTCCTTTGTAGAGAAATTTATGAAGAAAAACACCTTTTGACTACAAGTCCATCAGGAAGTGGTCAGCATGTAGTGTCCTTGAGACCCTTCAGAAAAAGGAGAGGGCAGATCCTGTTGAGTGGTTCCCTGAGCAGACTGTCATTTGGCAGAATGCCTCATCGCCAGAACTTTCCAACAAGCATCAAGACATGGCTTGGTTGGTGGTGAGAAGGCCTCTGCCTGTGAGTTCCTAATGCAGGCCCGGGCCCTCTGCTGCACCGCATGCTGCCCTCGAAGCTGCTGCGTAGGGGACGAGACTGTCACGGACCTCCTTCTGGAATGTGCCCATGCAAAAGAAATCTGGAGACAAATGCAGTGGTGTTTGTCGAGGTTTGTCCCGAGCAGCGCCATGATGTTGGACTCCGTGCTCTATGGTTTGTACCCCGGGACGCACAACGAGACGGAAATCAACTGTGCCTGGAGGATCATCAGCTCAGTGAAAGATGCTCTTTGGTCTGTCTGAAACCTGTTGATCTTCCAGCTGAAGGGGCTGACCCTGACTGAGTGTTGCAGACTGGCACATTCCAGGGTCCAGGACTGTGTTGAGGGACGCACTGAAGCTTGGGGCAGCTGTCACCAAGGCACGATGGGGAAAGGCCACTGTGTAATGTCTGCCCGCCAAAGAACAGGGGGGCACGCAGTAAGTGGGCTCCACTGACGCCTCAGCTAAATATATGGATATATGATTGGTAAATGTACAGACTTGTATATACAAATAATAAATTCTGATCTCTGTATGCAAAGAAATGGAATGTTTACAAATGTATGGCATGACCAATTGTACAGATAATCAAAATACTTTATGAATAAAGTATATTTTTGAAATAAAAAACGTCTGCAGGAAATGTGACTGACTGCGGCTCCTCACAGACCACATTGTTTGGTTGTAGTGGCAGTTAGCCATACTGAGGAGCATTCAGGGGGCAGAGTGTAGGGTAGACATTAGTTACAGAGAGCTGGTCATACCACAGGATCAATCAGGTTGATGGGTGACTGCCAAGAGGGGCAGGTAGGTGGTGCAGGCTTCTCCTGTGGCCATTCCCCTCTCTAACAGGTATGCAGTTTTGGATACTGTTGCAGTTTGGCAGTGGAATAATCTCTCAGGGGAATATAACAGCAGCAGCCACGTGTGTGGCACCAAAACTGGCTCTGCTGTAGAGAAGGTTTGGCCAAGATCCAAACTTGCGATAGTGACAGAAAACTCGCTAGTTAGGGGCAAAGACGGGCATTTTTGTGGATGTGTTCGAGACTCCAGGATGGTGTGCTGCCTCCCTGTTGCCAGAGTCAAGGACGTCTGAGTGTTTGCACAAAATTCTTAAGGGCTAGGGTGAGTAACTGGAGGTTGTTGTGCACATTGGTACCAATGATGTAAGTAGAAAGAGGGGATGAGGTCCTGCAGAGTACATGGAGTTAGGAAAGAAACTGAAAAGCGTGATCTTGAGGTAGTAATCTCTATTACTATCAGTGCCACATGTTAATGAGGCATGAAATAGAAAACAGGACAGATGAATGCGTGGCTAAGGAGCTGGTGAAAGGGGCAAGGTTTCAGGTTCTTCAATCATTGGGACCTCTTCTGGAATGGGTTGCAACTAAACTGGAGGGGAAGCAATATCCTTGCAGGGAGCTTTACTAGTGCTATAAACTAGAGTGGCAGGGGTCTGGGAACAAGAGCAGCAGGTCAGCAAGTGAATGGATTGGGGGAAGGTACATGATAGGACCAGTAAGTCGGAAAGAAAGGACAGGCAGTGATAGGTAAATGAACAGTATGGTACTTGTGTGCTGAAGTGTGTTTATTTCAATGCAAGGAGTATTATTGATAAGACAGATGAGCTAAGAGCCTGGATTAGTATGTGGGACTATGATGTTGTGGCCATTTCAGAGACTTGGTTGAGAGAGCGACAAGGCTGGCTGCTCAACATTCCAGGATTTCGTTGTTTTAGATGAAATGGAGAGGAAGGTAAAAGAGGTGGAGGAGTTGCGTTATTAATTGGGGAGAATGTTACATCTGCACTCAGAGGGACATACTAGTGGATGAGTCCTCTAGTATGTCCTTTCTGAGGCAATATGGGTAGAGCTCCAAAATAAGATGGGTGCAATTACTCTAAATTTAAACTATAGACCCCTCAACAGCCACTGAGTCATATGAGGATCAAATATGTAGGCAGATGCAATAAAAACAGAGTTGTCATAATGAGTGGCTTTAATTTCTCCAATATTGACTGAGACTCCTTTTGAGCAAGAGGCTTCGATAGGGCAGAATTTAAATGCATCCAAGAGGGTTTCCTGAAACGGTGTGTGGATAGTGTAGAAAAGGGGCCATACTGGACCTTGTACTGGCTAATGAGCATGGCCAGGTGACTGACTTTTTAGTGGTAGAGCATTTTGGAGACTGATTACAACTTAAGTTTTAAGACAGCTATAAATCAGGATAAATCAGGACCTTGTGACAAGGTACTCCAATAGGGGAGGGCAAATAATGTCCGTATTAGGCAGGAGCTAGGGAGTGTTAATTGAAAGAAGCTGTTATCAAACAACTCCACATTTGACATGTGGGAATTGTTTAAAGACCTGCTGAGGTCAGGACTGGTATGTTCCAGAAGGAGGAAAGACAAAGATGGCAAGGTGATGGATTCTTTGAGAATGAGAGGTGTTATGAATTTTGTCAAAAGTAAAAAAGAAATGCATATAAGTTTTAGGACCTGTCCAATTTTAGCACCCTTTGAGGAGTATGAAGAAAGCAGGAAACAACTTGAAGAGACAATTAGAGTAAGAAGGGGCCATGAGAGGACTTTGGCAAGGAGAGTTAAATAGAATCCCAGGACATTCTATCTAGAAATTTTAAAAACCAGAGAATAACTAGGAAGAAGATAGGATCAGTCAAGGGTAAAGAAGGGAACTTGGAGGCAGAGGATGCTGGTGAGATCCTAAATGAGTACTTTGCATCAGCATTGACCCAGGAGAGTGAGATTTGTGTGGAGCATGCTAATATGCTAAGGCATTTTGAGATCAAGTAAGTTAGTTTACCCAGAGGATAATGATGCAAGTGACCTGGTAAGTCTACAGTGACCTGGCTGCACCTCACACTTACCCATGTTAAAGCATGTGAAGTAATTTCCCTTCTACTGTTTTCCCAGGCAGCAAATTCCAGATCATCACAACTGTCTGGTAAAAATGTCTCTCTTTCCCATCCCCACCCCAAACAAACCTTCTGCCCTTCACCTTAAACAGCGCCCCCTTGTGACTGATCCATTAACTAAACGGAACAGCTGCTACTTATCCACTCTGTCCATGCCTATTATAACTTGGGAGTAATTTGACAAGAAATGATTCCATGAAAGGCATAATACTAGGAAGCTGTGTGGAACAGAGATCACATCGGCCCTCAGTCATCTCTACTCAAAAACAAATCCCACAGCTATCCAACTTTTCCTCAAACTTTAAATTTTCCATCCCAGGAAGCATCCTGGTGAAACTGCTGTGCATGTCCTCCAGTGCAACCAAATCTTTCCTGTGATGTGGTGACCAGAACTGCAGATGGTACTCTGTGGGTTTCACCAAAGTCCTATACAACTCCAACATGACTTCCTGCTTTTGTAATCTGCATCTTTTTTAATTGATAAAAGCAAATGTCCCATGTGCCTTTTTCACCACTACACTGACATGCTCTTCTGAAGTCTGTAGACAGATACGCCAAGGTCCATTTGTTCCACTGAGCTTCCTCATATCATGCTTTTTATTGAGTAATTTCTTGTCAAATTACTTCTTCCAAGTGTTAATGCCTCTCACTTTTCAGGGTTAAATTCCATTTACCACTTATCTGTCCATTTGACCTAGCTTTTAGCCCAAGACATTCAACCTCACTGTTAACTACTTGAACAATTTTTGTCATCTGGCAATTTATTAATCCCTCCCTGCCAACACACACACTTCTATAAATGACCCATCACAGATTTGTGTGTTACATCACTGCATGTTGGCCTCTAGTCACTGAAGCAGCTTTTGTTATCACCCTTTGTCTTCTACAATTGAGCCAATTTTGAATCCGTTTTATCAAATTATCCGGTATCCCATGTGCATTTGACTTCTTGATAAGCCTCCTATGTGGGATCTTGTCATAGGCTTTGCTGAAATCCATATAAACTATATCAACTGCACTACCTTCGTCTAAACACCTGATCACCTCAAAGAATTCGATCAAATTTGTTGGGGCATAACATTCCTCTGACTTTCCCTGATCAATCCTTGCCTCTCCAAGTGGTGATAGGTGCTCTCCTTCAGAATTTTCTCGAGTTTCCCTACTGCTTACTGGTCTGTAACTATCTGGCTTATTTCTACAATCACTCATTGGTTGTTCTTCAGTCCTCTGGTACCTCCCCTGTGGCCAGAGAGGAATTAAAGTTTTGTCTTAGTGCCCCTGCAATCTCCTTCTTTAACTCCCACAGAAACTGGGGACGTAATTAATCTGGACCAGGACATTTGTCCGCTTTCAAGCCTGCCACAACTTCCAATACCATGTTCTTCTCTCTGCCAATTTGCTTAAGTAACTTGCATCGCAGGTTCCATAAACTTAATCCTCATTTGCTTGGGTGAAAACAGATGAAAAGTATAATCCTTATGTTACTCAGTGTAATATTTTTATTTTCCTGTGAAGTGCCTTTGATGTTTTCTTATATTAAAAGTAAAATATTCAAAATAAGTTACTTTTAAGACCGTACTTAAGGGCCAACAAATAGTTGCAGTTAGCATAAACTGCCTATAATTAATTTTAATTTATGGTTGAGTTCAGTTTTGTTGCCAGGACCACCTTCCAGTGTAATATTTTATAAGCCAGTACTAAAGTTTGTAGTAATTTATTTTGTGTTGTGCAAAATTAACTCTTGAAATTCCTAGGTCTTTCACACTTGTTTACCTAATGTCTCTTGACTTATACTGAAAAGAAAACTTAGATGAAACTATAAAAGTGTAATCTGTGATGTCACTTAAGTGCTGAGAGAGCTCTGCTAAGTTCATGGTATAGAATCCCGACAGCGTGGATGCAGACCATTTGGCCCATTGAGTCCACACCAACCCTCCGAAGAGCCAGACATCCCCTACCCCCTGCAACTCAACCCAACCCCTGTAACCCTCTATTTCCCATGGCTAACCCACCTAACATGCGCATTCCCTGGACACTATGGGCAATTTAGCATGGCCATTCCCAGTGAACCTGCACATCTTCAGACAATGGGAGGAAACCGGAGTACCTGGAGGGAAAAGCGGGTGTAGACATGGGGAGAATGTGCAATTCCTCACAGTTGTTGCCCAAGGGTAGAATTGAACCTAGGCCCCTGCTGCTGTGAGGCAGGAATGCTAACCACTGAGCCACTGTAGTGCCATATTTCTACTAGAAGTTAGACTGAAGTTCTGTTTAACCCTGCTAATGTAAACAATAAAAGATGCTGCAGCACTATTGGACGAGTGGGGCTCTTCTTTCAATATATTGGTCAAAACCTAACTCCAAATCAGCATCGTTGAACTAGAATATCTGCTCACTTCATGGTTGTTTGTGGAGGTTCCATATTCAAACTGGCTATGAAGTTTCCTTACATTGGAGCAGCAAGACCATTTAAAAGTACTTCATTGGCAGAAGAAAGATCTCTTGAAGTTATGAAAGAAACTATGTAAATAGAATTTATTAATGAAAGTAATTAATATTATTAAACAGAAACTGGCATTGTTTTAACAAAATACTTGTGAGGTGATGAATGAAAATAAATGAAGTCTTGTTCTGACCTATGATCATTATTAATTTGATTTATATTTACTTACGGGTTGTTAGACACTGAAAGATGCATATATGTAAAATACAGAAATCAATAACACAGCACCAACTCATTTTAAAAAGTCACTAGTCAATGTTACAAAATATTGGATTCCCTATGTCTCCCTATTCTCTAACCATGACAGAATTGCAACAATGTCAAATGGTGTATTCCACTTTTTCCAATCCCCTGGGTTCACTTGCCAGAATTTGGATAATCCCCTAATTTTTACAGTGCAGCAATGACAAATTCAGAGACTTTTTATTCTCCTCGTCTCTCCATTTTGACAGTCCCAGGCCTTTTAAGTTTCTTTTTAAACAAAAATTGCTTGCATTTAAACATTGGCCATTTGGAAAACATTGCACTGCAATATATGAATTCTGGAGTGGTGTTTTTAAAGCAGATATCCTTGGTTGTGTCGTGAATAGGCTATCCAAGCATTTAACCAGTGTCTTTTCCAATTGCTGTACATGGGTTGAGTTTTCAAAATTAGGGTTATTGAAGTACTAACTAAGTGATTTAAGTATTAATACTTTTCATCCTCTTTCCTTCTCGCCTGTCCCAAATAAAAACTCATTTCCTTTAAAATCAGAAACTCAGACCTTTTCCCATTCCTACCTTGCTCCAAGGAAATCCTTCACACCTTTGGGGATCAATGCTGAAGGAGGGTGGACTATTTTTTTCCTTCAACAGCCAAGCTTGAATTGGTATTCCTTCAAAATAATCTAAGGTAACACTATTTTATAGCTCAATGATCCTGTGTGGACTGAATTAGCCAAGTGCTGCAATTTGTCTCAATTATCAATATTGTTTCAAAGTAATGTATGAATTGCTCCAAGAATTGAGGGCGAGGCTGTTGAAAAGAAAATGATTGCTAAAAGTTGTTCTGTACCCTTGAAATGTTTATATGCATTCTACACAGAAGCAATTTACAAACATGGTTAGAATTTGTATGGTATAACTAGATTGCCTCATTCTGCTGAATTGTGTAAATTTTCAGTTTTATTTTCCATTTATTTGGAAGTAAACTTCCAATTTTTCATGTTCAGTGAAACTAGTGTCTGACATCTACAATGAAGCCTTCCTCTTGTGCCAGACACTGATCAAACCATGTGGCTATCGTGGTAAAAGTAAACTAGATATTTAATTGTGGTTTAAAAGTTTTCTTGTCAGTTGAGAAAAAAGTATGCATTCTAATATTCTTAATTATTTTGTTCATGCTTTTAGAGAAATGGGAACAAATAGGCTTCAGGGTGTTCAATCACAATCTATAATAACTCATAATAAATTTGAGTATATATGTTAAGAATCTGGATTTTAAAAGGCTATTGGTATGCAACATTTCCATTGGCACCTGAAAAGAAGGAAGACATTGGCTTGGATTTTAACATAAGTAATAGCTGAGACTAACTGTCCTTGTTGTAGGAATGGATGAAATGTGGCATCTAAACTAGCAGTGTTGCATACAGAAATATGATAGTTGCTTTTAGAGATGCTCTGCTCTTCCACAGGATATTGTGTAACAGTCCTCATCAATAATTTCAGTGTGGAGCTCAATGTGCAGGTGGGTTCTTCACTCTACCCCACTAAAAAGTGCCAAAAAAAAAGTTAGGGTGGCACATTTAAGGAGTATTAACTTTTTTAACGAAACAGTACTCGATGATAACTGCCTAATGATGTTGCCCATGTAAAATTTGCAAGGCTATTGTGTTTCATTACTTCTGCCGTGCATTACTAGTGGGAATTTAGGAAAAATTTAATTCGATTTTGAACTTTGACCTTGCAAGCCTAGCTGTCACCACCTTTTCTCTGTACCTCTTACTCTTATACTTACTCTATCAATCTCTGTCTGCAAAAGCTTCCCCATACTGCCACCCACTCCAACCTCTGACATCTGTAATTCCACATGCCCTCAACTGTGTTGGTTCACCTCCCTACCAAAAATAACAGCTTGTCACCCCCTTTCATCTCCCTTTAACACCTGCTTCTCTCTCATTCCAGAATGGAAAAAGATCCACAGTAAGTCAGAAAGAGTGGACAAGCAACATTCAACTTGTTCCCTTAATGAAGAGAGGATCCTGCCTCTGAAAACATATACTTGATTTTTCAAATAACAAAGCTTTCTTGCATGTGCATCCTTGCATGTGCTTTACAATAGAATGTTGAATATGCTGATAGATTATTGATTGGAATGCAATTTTCAACTGACTGCTTCGTTCAAATGTGAGCTGAGTGTGTCTTTGACCTGTACCTGTCACGTTGTTTGGAGATGCCAGTGTTGGACTGGGGTGTACGAAGTTAAAAATCACACAACACCCGGTTATAGTCCCAACAGGTTTAATTAGAAGCACACTAGCGTTTGGAGCGACGCTCCTTCATCAGGTGATAGTGGAGGGCTCGATCGTAACACAGAATTTATAGCAAAAATTTGCAGTGTGATGTAACTGAAATTATACATTGAAATATTGATTGTCTGTTAAGCCTTTCATCTGTTAGAATACAGTGATAGTTTCACTTCTTTCATGTGTAAATCACAAAACCTTTTTTTAAAAGTTACATTCTCAGGTTAGTTGTTAACAATGGTGATAGCAAGACAATATGTTGAAGGTATTAGCCCCCTGTGTTCTCTGTCTATGACCTGATGTTTAGATTGATTCTAATCTAAAAAGTGAGATAACAGAGTTCTACATGAATGTATGCAGTTTTTGAGCAAATTGCAATGTAACTCTGCAAATACAAATTCACCCCATAAAATATATGTGTGCATGTGGGTCTTTGTCTGTCTGTCTGTCTGTCTGGGTTGGGGGTTGAGAGTGTGAGAAAGTGTGTGTGTGTGTGTGTGTGTGTGTAGTGAGTACAGAGTGTCTGTGAGGGGGTGCATGTGGGTGTGTGTGTCTATAAGGGTGTGTGTGGGTGTCTGTGTACGCGTCTGTGTACCTGTGTATGTGTGGGGGGGGGATATCTCTGTGTGTGTGTGTGTGTGTGTGTGTGTGTGTGTGTGTGTGTGTGTGTGTGTGTAGTGCAATGGTGATCACTTGTAATGTGACATGAACCCAAGGTCCCTGTTGAGGCCCTCCCTATGGGTACCAAACTTGGGTATCAGCCCCTGCTCGGCCACTTTCCTCTGCTGCCTGTCCCGAAGTCCACCTTGGAGGATGGTCACCCGAAGGTCCGAGACTGAATGTCCTGGACCACTGAAGTAGTCCCCAACAGGGAGGGAACCCTCCTGTCTGTTGATTGTTGTGCGGTGCCCATTCATACGTTGTTGTAGCCTTTGCTCGGTTTCCCCAATGTACCATGCCTCCGGGCATCCTTGCCTGCAACGTATAAGATAGACCATGTTGGCTGAGTCACAGGAGTACCTGCCATGTACAAGGTGGGAAGTGTTCCCACGCGTAATAGTGGTATCTGTGTCCACAATCTGACACGTCTTGCAGCGTCCACCATGACAGGGTTGTCTGGAGTTGTCCTGAGAGTCAGACAGTTTGCTACGAACAATGATCTGTTTGAGGTTTGGCGGTTGTTTAAAGGCAAGTAGTAGAGGTGGGGGAAGGTCTTGGTGAGGTGCTCATCCTCATTGATAATGTGTTGCAGGTCACAAAGAACATAGCGTAATTTTTCAGCCCCTGGGAAATACTGAACAACGAAGGGTACCCTGTCAGTTGCAGCACGTGTTTGTCTCCTGAGGAGGTCATTACAGTTCCTTGCTGTGGCACGTTGGAACTGGCAGTCGCTGAGTTGAACATCGTACCCCGTTCTTGTGAGGGCATCCTTGAGTACTTCCAGGTGTCCGTCATGTTCCTCCTCATCTGAGCAGATCCGATGTATGCGTAGGGCTTGTCCGTAGGGAATGGCTGTTTTAATATGTTTTGGGTGGAAGCTAGAGAAGTGTAGCATTGTGAGGTTGTCTGTGGGTTTGCGGTAGAGTGTGGTGCTGAGGTGTCCGTCCTTGATGGAGGCGCATGTGTCCAAGAATGAGACACAGTTGAGAGTAGTTCCATGGTGAGTTTGATGGTGGGATGATACTTGTTGATGTCACTGTGTAGTTTTCAGTGACTCCTCGTCATGGGTCCAGAGGAAAATGCCATTGATGTACCTGGTGTACAATGTTGGTTGGAGATCCTGCATAGAGAAGAAATCTTGTTCGAACCTGTGCATACAAATGTTGGCATATTGGGGTGCAAATTTGGTCCCCATGGCTGTTCCGTGTGTCTGGATGAAGAATTGGTTGTCAAAGGTGAAGACGTTATGATCGAGGATAAAGCAGATGAGTTGTGGGATGGTGTTTGGAGACTTGCAGTTGTTGGTGATGAGTACAGAGGCTGCTGCCGCGATGCTATCCTTGTGAGGGGTGCTGGTGTAGAGTGCGGAAACGTCCATTGTGACGAAGAAGAAATCCGTAATGTCGCGGCAGAAGCTGGAGATCCCCTGTACATTAGGATTCAAGATGCCTTCCACATAGCCAGAGGGACACTCACATTGGGTCCCATTGCCCGACACAGTGGGATATCCCGGTGTGTTGGCTTTGAGTACCTTTTGGAAGGCAGTAGAAGTCACCTACACAAGAAGTACGTGGGATGAGGGTGCGTAGGGAACTCTGAAGAACTGGATCCAAAGTTCTGATCAGTGTTTAATTCTCGGGTGTGTTCTTTGGTTGGATCAGCTGGTAGTTGCCTGTAGTGTTCCTGGTTGTTCAGTTGTCGGTACACTTCCTTGCAGTAATCTGTTCTATTCTGAATAACAATGGCTCCTCCTTTATCTGCTGGTTTGATGACAATGTTGTCATTGGTTTTGAGAGCCTGGATGGCACTGCGTTGTGAAAAGCTGATGTTTTGCTCAACCTTGTGGGTATGGCTGATGAATCTGGCATTTATATATTTCCTGACAGTTTGAGCATACATGTCAAGCCCAGGGCAGCAGCCCTCCGGTGGGGTCCATGTTGACACCTCCTTTGGTCGCTCCTCTACAGATCCCTGTGATGACTGTTCTAGTTCATCAGTGGGATCACTGCCAGCACCTTGAAAGAATTCCTGGAGTCTCATTTGTCTGATGAACTCCTCTGTGTCTGCTGCCAGAACCAACGGGTCCATTTTGGTGGTGGGGCAGAAGTTGAGACGCCTACTCGACTTCAATCTCTTCCGTTCGAATGGTGTGGTCCGATAAGTTGACAATAGACTTCCCCGCAGTGATAATGTTGTCTGCTGTGGTTCCAGGGTGGGCTTTGCTATCACTGGTAAGAGTGCCAAGCTTCTCCAGTTTTTTGTTCTTGGCTTGCATGTACGTGGTGTAGTTTTGTCACCTTGTCTGTTTGGTAATGTCACGTAATTGTACTGATGTATCCTGTGTGCAGACTACACACACACACATTCCTACTCACTCACTCCTCTTTCTCACTCTCACTCGCACAGGCAAATTGATGGTTTTGGATTGGTGGTGCTGGAAGAGCGCAGCAGCTGAGGAGCAGCAAAATCGTCATTTTGGGCAAAAGCCCTTCATCAGGAATAAAGGCAGAGAGCCAGAAGGGTGGAGGTGGGGAGAAAGTAGCATGGAGTACAATAGGTGAGTGGAGGAAGGGATGAAGGTGATAGGTCAGGGAGGAGGGTGGAGTAGATAGGTGGAAAAGAAGATAGGCAGGTAGGACAAGTCATGGGGACAGTGCTGAGCTGGAAGTTTGGAACTAGCTCATGACTCCACCCCCATTCCCCCACCATCACACCCACTCCAGTTACTGGCTCCACCCCCACTCCCAGCTCCACATCCACACCAGATCCCAGCCCTGCCGAGTTTTCACCATCCCTCCAGACCTTCTCCTCACTGAGGATGAATGATCAGTCCTCAGCAAAGGACTCACCTTCATCCCCCTCCGTCCACGCATCAGTGAATTTAATACACGCCGTGACGTCGAATACTTCTTCCTCCGCCTGCGAGCTTACTTTCACAATCAGGACTCCTGCCCACGTTCCAAGGACCCCTTTGCTCGCCTCCAACACACTGCATCCACCTGGACACCCCGCGCGGGTCTGTTACCCGCCCTCGACGTCTTCATTTCCAACTGCCGCCGGGACATTAACCGCCTCAACCGGTCTACACCCCCTCCCCCACTCCAACCTACCACCCTCACAATGCGCAGCCCTCCAATCTCTCTTCTCCGATGCCAACCTCACCATCAAGCCAGCAGATAAAGGGGGCGCAGTGGTAGTCTGGCGCACTGACCTCTACACTGCTGAAGTCAAATGCCAACTCGAAAACACCTCTTCCTACCGCCCCCTCGACCATGACCCCACCCCCCATCACCAAACCATCATCTCCCAGACCGTACAGAACCTCATCACCTCAAGAGATCTCCCACCCACAGCTTCCAACCTCATAGTCCGGGAACCCCGCACTGCCCGATTCTACCTCCTTCCTAAGATCCACAAGCCTGACCACCCTGACCGACCCATTGTCTCAGCATGCTCCTGCCCCAGTGAACTCATCTCTACCTACCTTGAGACTGTCCTATTCCCCCTAGTCCAGGAACTCCGCACATACATTCGACACACCACCCACACCCTCCACCTCCTCCAAGACTTCCGTTTCCCTGGCCCCCAACACCACCTCTTCACCATGGATATCCAATCCCTCTACACCTTCATCCACCATGACCAGGGCCTCCAAGCCCTCCATTTTTTTCTCTCCCGACGTCCCCAACAGTACCCATCCACCGACACACTCATTTGTTTGGCCGAACTGGTCCTCACCCGTAACAATTTCTCCTTCGAATCCTCCCACTTCCTCCAGACCAACGGGGTAGCCATGGGCACACGTATGGGCCCCAGCTATGCCTGTCTCCTTGTTGGCTACATAGAACAGTCGATCTTCCATAATTACATTGGCACCACTCCCCACCTCTTCCTCCGCTACATTGATGACTGCATTGGCTCCCGTGAGGAGGTTGAGCAATTCATCAACTTCACCAACACATTCCATCCTGACCTTAAATTTACCTGGACCATCTGACACCTCCCTCCCCTTCCTGGACCTCTCCATCTCCGTTAATGACAACCAACTTGACACTGACATTTTTTACAAACCCACCGACTCCCACAGCTACCTGAATTACACCTCTTCCCACCCTATCTCTTGCAAAAATGCCATTCCGTATTCCCAATTCCTCCAACTTTGCCGTATCTGCTCCCAGGAGGATCAGTTCCTCTCCAGAACACACCAGATGGCCTCCTTCTTTAGAGACCGCAATTTCCCTTCCCACATGGCTAAAGATGCCCTCCAACTGTAACAAGGACAGAACGCCCCTGGTGCTCACCTTCCACCCTACTAACCTTCGCATAAATCAAATCATCTGCCGAAAGACCCCACCACCAGGCATATAATTTCCCTCCCTATGCCTTTCCGCCTTCCGCAAAGACCGTTCCCTCCGTGACTACATGGCCAGGTCCACGCCCCCCTACAACCCACCCTCCCATCCTGGCACCTTCCCCTGCCACCGTAGGAACTTCAAAACCTGCAGCCACACCACCTCCCTCACCTCCATCCAAGGCCCTAAAGGAGCCTTCCACATCCATCAAAGTTTTACCTGCACATCCACTAATATCATTTAGTGCATCCGTTGCTCCTGACGTGGTCTCCTCTGCATTGGGGAGACTGGATGCCTCCTAGCAGAGCGCTTTAGGGAACATCTCCGGGACACCCGGACCAATCAACCACACCGCCCTGTGGCCCAACATTTCAACTCCCCCTCCCACTCTGCCGAGGACATGGAAGTCCTGGGCCTACTTCGCCGCCGCTCCCTCACCACCAGATGCCTGGAGGAGGAACCGTCTCATTTTCTGCCTCGGAACACTTCAACCCCAGGGCATCAGTGTGGGCTTCCACAGTTTCCTCATTTCCCCTTCCGCCCCACCTCACCTTAGTTCCAAACTTCCAGCTTAGCACTATCCCCATGACTTGTCCTACCTGCCTATCTTCTTTTCCACCTATCCACTCCACCCTCCTCCCCCACTCACCTATTGTACTCCATGCTACTTTTTCCTCACCCCCACCCTCCTCTAGCTTATCTCTCCAAGCTTCAGGCTCTCTGCCTTTATTCCTGATGAAGGGCTTTTGCCTGAACGTCGATTTTGCTGCTCCTCTGATGCTGTTTGAACTGCTGCGCTATTCCAGCACCACCAATCCAAAATCTAGTTTTCAGCATCTGCAGTCGTTGTTTTTACCCAATTTGATGATGCTGTAGGCCTGAACTTGGGAGTACCTCTGTCACAGCTGACAATGGTTGTAAACACATCTACTCGGAAGAGGATAGAGTTAATATGTGAGGAATTGATTTTGAAATGGGAACTGAAGAAAGTAAATTAACTCTCTTCCAATATTTAATTTGAGGAAATTTCTGCTTCTGTATTACTGAATATGAATAAGCAGTATCACCATTACGCATGCATTGTTGCTTAATGTAATAACCACACCTTCAAACAAAATGAAGTCCAAAGATGACTTGTATGTTTTGGGAATCATAGGTTCCTATTCTGATGTTTCTCCACTTTTTTTGTTTGCTAAAATGATAGTTCTCCTTAAAACCTGTCATCAAATTTATAGTTAAATTGGGTGAAAACAAAGTTCAGGCCCGATTCTTTTTTTAAATGGACATTTTCATGGTATTAAGCACATTCTTGAGCACATTGCATCAAATACTTGCCCAGGAATGTTTCCTGACCTGTTTTGTCAAATTGCCAATGCCACATTTCTATATTGCACTTTCACACATTTTGTCTCTTATTGACTCTGTTGTGGCCTTCTTCGTATCTTGACCATGTGTTCATGGAATGTTCTGCTCATGATGAATCTGATGCAAAAATCATGTGGCTTAAAATGTTGCACACTTCACTCACCCGGCTATTTCCAATTGCAAGATTTAGCGAGCAATAAACTTGATTTGCTGAAGGATTTTGTTTCCCTTATGAAAAGATCTAGAGAAGGAGGAAGTGGTTCCTGAATTGAATGAAGTCTTGCAAGCAGCAAAGATGCAGAAGCTTCCTGTTGTTGAGCCTTGTGGTTCATTGCTGATGCTGAACGAAACTTCTCATAACCTATAGGAACCCGAAAAAGGCATTTCATTTTAAAATAGATCATGATAAGAATTTTTTTTGTTCCTTTTATATGTAATAAATTTTCTTTAATTTTATGAAGGGCAGCTTTTAGGCATAAGGTTTTAAATTTGTTAAATGTGCTCTTAAATATTTATAATTTTTCTTTTTAGAATCCTTTTTTGGTTCTTTGGAGTTTTGGTAACTTAGGAAAAGTAGTGGTATCATTGCAGAAAGTGTTTGCTATATTCAGTATGTTGTGCAGTATATCTATGGTAATAATTGCAGAGGTATACTTGAGACGGAAATCAGGAGGGCAAGGAGAGGACATGAGATAGCTTTCGCAAATAGAGTTAAGGAGAATCCGAAAGGGACTTTACAAATACACGAAGGACAAAAGGGTAAATAGGGAGATAGTTGGAGGAAGAGCGCCTCATCTTCCGCCTAGGAACCCTCCAATTACAAGGGATGAACTCAGATTTCTCCAGTTTCCTCATTTCCCCTCCCCCCACCTTGTCTCAGTCGAATCCCTCGAACTCAGCACCGCCTTCTTAACCTGCAATCTTCTTCCTGACCTCTCCGCCCCCACCCCACTCCGGCCTATCACCCTCACCTTGACCTCCTTCCACCTATCACATCTCCATCGCCCCTCCTCCCTATCTTTTATCTTAGCCTGCTTGGCACACTCTCCTCATTCCTGAAGAAGGGCTCATGCCCGAAACATCGATTCTCCTGCTCTTTGGATGCTGCCTGACCTGCTGCGCTTTTCCAGCAACACATTTTCAGCTCTGATCTCCAGCATCTGCAGACCTCACTTTCTCCTCGAAGATTTTAACCTACTGCGAATCCTCTTGCAAGGATCCCTTCAGAGATCAGCAAGGTGGCCTTTTTGTAGAGCTGCAGGAGATGGAGGAGATATGAAGTAATATTTTGCATCAGTGTTTACTGTGGAGAAGGACATAGAAGGTGTAGAATGTAGGGAATAGATGGTGACATCTTGAAGAATGTCCATATTACTGAGGAGGAAGTGCTGGATATCTTGAAAAGCATAAAAGGGGATAATTCCCCAGGTCCTGATCAGGTGTACCTTAGAGCTCTGGGAAGCTAGGGAAGCGATTGTTGGCTACTTGCTGTGATTTGTATCATCGATTGTCACAGGTGAGGCGTTGGAAGACTGGAGGTTGGCTAATGTGGTGCCACTGTTTAAGAAAGGTGGTAAGGATAAGCCAGGGAACAATAGACCAGTGAGCCTGACACCAGTGGTGGGCAAGTTGTTGGAGGGAATCCTGAGGGTAAGGATGTACATGTATTTGGAAAGGCAAGGATAAATTAGGAATAATCAACATGGTTTTGTGTATGGGAAGTCATGTCTCACAAACTTATTTGAGTTTTTTGAAGAAATAATACAGTGGTTTGATGAGGACAGAGGAGTAGACTATGATCTATATGGACTTCAGTAAGGCATTCAATAAGGTTCCCCATGGGAGACTGGTTAGCAACATTAGATGTCATGGAATAGAGGGAGAACTAGCTATTTGGATACAAAACAGGCTTGAAAGTAGAAGAGAGGGTGGAGATGGAGAGTTGTTTTTCAGACTGGTGGCCTGTGACCAGTGGAGTGCCACAAGGATCGGTGCTGGATCCATTACTTTTCGTCATTTATATAAATGATTTGGATGTGTGTATGAGAGGTACGTTTGCAGATGACACCAAAATTGGAGGTGTAGTGGACAGTGAAGGTGGTTATCTCCGATTACAACTTGACCGTGATCAGATGGGCCAATGGGCTGAGGAGTGGCAGATGGAGTTTAATTTTAGATAAATGTGAGGTGCTGCACTTTGGGAAAGCAAATCTCAGCAGGACTTCTACACTTAATGGTACACTCCAAGGGAGTGTTGCTGAGCAAAGAGACCTTGGAGTGCATAGCTTCTTGAAAGTGGAGTTGCAGGTAGATAGGATGGTGAAGCAAGTATTTGGTATGCTTTCCTTTATTGGTCAGAGCATTGAGTCCAGGAGTTAGGTCATGCTATGGCTGTATATAGGACATTGGTCAGGCCACTTTTGGAATATTGCTTACAGGAAGATTTTAGGAGAATTAGTAAGGAGATTATGGATTATGATAAGGCCACAAGATACAAAAGCTAAATTAGGCCATTTAACCCATCAGGTTTGATCCACCATTTGATCATGGCTGATTATGTTTCTCAACCCCATTCTCCCAGCAACCCTTGATCCCATTAATAATTAAGAACCCCTCTATCTTTGACTTAAAGACACTCAATGACTTGACCACCACTGATTTGACCATCCTCTGGATGCAGAAATTCCTCTGCATCTGTAAAATACAATCAGACCACTACCACCTCTCACCCCTCCTCTCTCTTCCCCCCAGCCCCCCCCAACCCCCTTCTAAATTCCATAGATTATTCTTAACTGCTCATCCCCTTCATCCCCAGGACTAGGAGACAAGGGGACTGCAGCATCTGCAAATTTAATCTCCTCCTCCCCCCCCCCCCCCCCCCCCCATATTTACATCTTCATCCAGTCCTGAAGAACGTGGACTCCCTTGTTCCTCGGATGTTGCCTGACCACCTGTGCTTTTTCAGTGCTATTGGTTCATCAACTCTACCTCCTTTGGATCCATTGCAATACCAGCATATCATTGCTTAAGCATGGCCCCAACATTGCTTTCAGTATTCCAAATGCAGTCTGAGTGGAGTCTTACACAGCCTCAGCAGGCTCATCCTTGCTCTTGTATTTGAACTCTCTTGAAATGAATGCTGACGTTGCATTTTCCTTCCTACCTGCCAGCTGAACATGCATGTTAACCTTAAGCGAATCCTGAACTAGGACTCCCTAGTCCCTTTTATGCTCCAGGTTTCTGCAACCTTTCCCATTTAGAAAATAGTCTACACCTCAATACTTCCTATCATAGTGCACAGCCTGACTTTCCCCACATCATATTCTATCTGCTACTACTTTGTCCACTTTGCAAAGAAGCTTCTGTGACCTCCCATTTTCTCATTATTACCTGTCCCTCCACCTACCTTTGTCTCATCTGCTAACTTAGCAACAATGCCCTCAGTTCCTTTGTCCATGTCATTAATGTACTGCATGAATAGTTGTAGTCCCAACACTGACCTGAACTCAACTACTCAGCAGTTCCCATTCTGAAAAAGACCCCTTTTGTCCCCACTCTGTTTTCTGCCAGTCAGCCAATCCTTTTATCCATACCAGTACTTTGCTCCTAACACCACGGGCTCTTTTATTATTTAATATCCTGTTGTGTGGCACCATGCCAAAGGTCAAAGGCCTTTTGGAAATCCAAGTATATCACATTCACTGACTCTCCGTTGTCTAACTTGCTCATTAGCTTAGAATTCTAACAGATTTATCAGGCATGACCTGCTCTTGAAGTCATACTGACTCAGCCCTATTTACCACGCACTTCCACAGTCTCAACTTTGGGCTTTTAATATCATACCAATTATCAAAGCCAGGCTAACTGGCCTATAATTTCCTGTCGTCTGCCTCCTGCTCTCCTTTTTAACAGGGGTACTGTATTACATTAGTCATTTACAGTCCTCTGAGCCCTCCCTGGCTCCAGTAGGTCCTGAATGATCGCTGCCATTCCTTAATAATCATCTTGACTATCTCCTTCAAAGCTCTGCAGAGAGATCCATCTGATCCAGGTGACCTATCCACTTTCAGCTTCCCGAGCACCTTCTCATTAGTGATAACCACTATACTAACCTCTGCTCCCTGACTCTGTTGAAGTTCTGATATGCTACTGGTGTCGTCTGCCCTGAAGATTGATGCCAAGTACCTCTTCAGTTCCTCTGCCATTTCTTTGTTCCCAATTTTTACTTCTCTAGCCTAAATTTGATTTTTTTCATATAATCTAAAAAAAACTCTTAGAATGTTCTTTTCCGATACTAGCTAGTTTACCTCATATTTCATTTTGTTCCCTCCTAGTTAGTAAGTTTGCAGATGACACCAAAATTGGTGGTGTGGTGGACAGCGAAGAGGGTTACCTCAGATTACAACAGGATCTGGACCAGATGGGCCAATGGGCTGAGAAGTGGCAAATGGAGTTTAATTCAGATAAATGCGAGGTGCTGAATTTTGGGAAAGCAAATCTTAGCAGGACTTATACACTTAATGGTAAGGTCCTAGGGAGTGTTGCTGAACAAAGAGACCTTGGAATGCAGGTTTATCGCTCCTTGAAAGTGGAGTCGCAGGTAGATAGGATAGTGAAGAAGGCGGTTGATAAGCTTTCCTTTATTGGTCAGAGTATGGAGTACAGGAGTTTGGAGGTCATGTCACGGCTGTACAGGACATTGGTTAGGCCACTGTTGAAATATTGCTTGCAATTCTGGTCTCCTTCCTATCGGAAAGATATTGTGAAATTTGAAAGGGTTGAGAAAAGATTTACAAGGATGTTGCCAGGGTTGGAGGATTTCAGCTACAGGGAGAGGTTGAACAGGCTGGGGCTGTTTTCCCTAGAGCATCGGAGGCTGAGGGGTGACCTTATTGAGGTTTATAAAATTGAGGGGCATGGATAGGATAAATAGACAAAGTCTTTTCCTTGGGGTTGGGGAGTCCAGAACTAGAGGGCATAGGTTTAGGATGAGAGGGGAAAGATGTAAAAGGGACCTAAGAGCAACATTTTCACGCAGAGGGTAGTATGTGTATGGAATGACCTGCCAGAGGAAGTGGTGGAGGCTGGTACAATTGCAACATTTAAGAGGCATTTGGATGGGTATATGAATAGGAAGGGTTTGGAGGGATATGGGCCGGATGCCGGCAGGTGGGACTAGATTGGGTTGGGATATCTGGTCGGCATGGAAGGGTTGGACCGAAGGGTCTTTTCCATGCTGTACATCTCTATGCCTCTAATCTTCACCACATTGTACACATTTCCTTTGTACTTATGGTGTCTCTGACCTGTCTTGTCAGTCATGGGTACTTGGTCCACTCTTAATACGTTGCTTCTTGCTTGGGTTGAATTTCTGTTGTGTTTTCCAAATTACCTCACAGAAACACCTGTCAAGACTCCACTGTCTTCCCTGCTAGGCTCCCCTTCCAAGCAACTCTGCCCAGTTTGTCCCTCATCATTGTTGTTAACTTCACTCAATAGTAATATTGTTGTCTGATTCCATTTCTTCATTTCAAGCTACACGGTGAGTTCTAGCATATTGTGGTCACTGCCATTTAACGATTCCTTCACCTTAAGCTTCCTAATCAAGTCTGCCCTAATATGCATCAAAATCCAGAATTGCCTGTTCCCTATTGGGCTCTGCCACAAGCTACTCTCCTAAAATGTCTCAAATGTTCTACAGATTCCTTTTTTTTTGGGATCTACTACTAACCTGATGTTCCCAATCTTCCTGTATATTGAAGTTCCCCCATGATGATGTGCCTTTCTTGCGTGTCTTTTCTGTCTGCTGATTTACTTTTTTTTCCACACATCCTGACTACAGCTCAAAGGCCTGTGTCTCACTTCCATCAGTGTTGTCTTTTCTTTTGGGGTTCCTCAACTCTGCCCACACAGATTCTGCACCTTCAGACTCTATTTATTTCTTGTAATTAATTCCGTTTCTTACAAATGAGGCAACTTGTTCCCCTTTGCCCATTTGCTTGTCCTTTTGATTTAATGTTTAGTTCAGGCACAATCTGCTTGCAGGTATGTCTCTGTGATGTCCATGCATTGTACTGCCAGTTTCAATCTGCTACAGGCTTGTTTACCTTGTCTCATGTACTTTATGCATTTAAGTACAACAACCTGAGTCCTGCATTGGCTACTCCAACACCCCCCATAGTTGTCCCCTTTATCTGCATTGCTTGAAGTTGGATTCCTATCCTATTTTTATTTCTGGAGATGCTAATAACCTCTGCTAAGCAGCCCCTTAATTTTTTTGCATAACTTTCCATGCAACTGACCCTACTTCCTCCACTGTTTAGATTAAAGCCATGTTCACAGCCCTCTTTAAGCAATTTGTCAGCACCCTCGTCCCAGCGTGATTTAATAAGTCATGAAATGGTTTGAAAGCACAGATAAGAATTTTAAAGGTGAGTTGCTGCGAATCTATGAAATTGAAGATTTGTGAATATGGGAGATGTGTGAGCAGATTCGGTCTTGGAACACAGAAATTTGAATGACTTCAATTTACAGAGAGTAGAATGTGGAAGATCATGGAGGATTGCACTGGAACAGAGACATGAGAGAAGATTTCAAAGCGGTGGTATGTTGGCTGAGTGGGTAGCACTGTTGCCTCACAGTGCCAAGGACCTTGGTTTCATTCCATCCTTAGTAATGGTCTGCGTGGAATTTGCATGTAGTCCTTATGTCTGAGGGTTTTCTCTAGGTGCCCTGGTTTCCTTTTCACAGTCCAAAAGTGTGCAGGTTATGTGGATTGGCAATGCTAAATTACCCATAGTGTTCAGGGATGTGCAGTTTAGGTGGGTTAGCCATGGGAAATGCAGGGTTACAGGGGATAAGGTAGAGGCATGAGTCTGAGTGGGTGTTATGGACCAGGCCAGATCCCTGAACGTTTTAAGAAGGTAGTTCAGACCCGAACCTTTAGATAGGTATAAAGTGGATCTTTCAGGATTGATGCAGCTGGTCAAACCACTCAACTTCAAACAAAACAAAATTATTTCATCATTATGGACTAACACAAAAGAAAACAGAATTCAGAATAACTTATTATTGGGTTATCAAATATTGCAATTTAACAAAGCTGTTCCAATCCCTGCAACATCCCATAAGCGCACTCCTTGGCAAAAAGTAAATTCAAACACCGGTTGATGTAGGCCGGAGTTTTCAGAGACAAAGTTCAGGCAAGACCTCTGTTGAAACATGGAACTTCTCTTCACTGTAGCTGCTTCTCTTGGTTCCCAGCAGTTTTCTGACTCCCTGCTAAAACCTAAACCAAACTCAGAAAAAAAAGTCTGAACTGCCACTCCCCTGCTATTGTTTTTAAAGTAGATTCTTCTAGACCTGTCGGAACCTCTGCCTTTAGGACTTCTCTTGGGAAGAAAAAAAAACAATAGCGTAACCTTATTAAAGGAACAGTATTGTCATAGTAGCATGCTCTTTGGAGGATTGATGTGGACTTGATGGGCCAAATGGCCTGCTTATACATTGTAGGCATTCTAATAAGACAGTTGGATATAAATATTCTTACTGGTGGCATGGATGTCCAGTACAAAGCTCATGGGTCAAGTCTGAGCCAAGGTTACAAACTGTGACAATCAAAGAATTGTTCAGCTCTGGACAGTTGCCAGGAAGACAGATGGAGTCAGTAGATAGGAAATTGAGTTAGGCCAATCCACCTAACTTCACATCTTTGGAAATGTCTTCTCATCAAACATTTGGATATCAGACAGAGTCTTTGTGAAGGCAGAAGTAGTTAAGAAAGGTGAGGAAAAGTAGACTTTGATAGTAGCATATAGATATGGAAACTGACACCCATGAATTAAGATCAGCTTGTTGGTGAGGAGTATTCTAAGGACGTATTCCAGGGCAATCCCAGAAGTAAACTCAAGTGAGAGTAGTAGCCATTTTAATAGAGAGTTTTGCAACAAACAGTCATAAGTAGACATTGTCATGAATGGTGAGGGTAATGGACCAACTGACAGAGGACGGAATTTGGTAAAAAATTACCATCTTTTAGTAGCAAAACTGAAATCATGAGTACAAAACACAAGTCTGAAAAAGTTTCCGATTATCTTCAGCCAGAAATGCTGAATGTATGTCAGCCTTTATCCAGCTTTATTCACTTTGTGTTGCATCAAGAAATGGCTGAAGGCAGTGGGTGTAGCAAAGGATATGGACCTGACTGCCCCAAGACAAACTGTTCTGGTATTTTAACACTGCGGAAAGTTGCCCAGATATAATGGTCTACAAAGAAACAAGACATCCACTTTGGCTAATCACTATCTCTTCAGTCTAGTCTCAAGTATCAGCAACGTTATGATAGTGCTGTTAATGACATCATCTATCAAGTAGCAGTTAATCACCAGTAGCCTACTCATGCACTGTTTTGAGTCCTCAGTGTCACATCCCTTCAGAACTTATTAGTGTTGGATGAAAAAGAGCTGATTTGTCAAGGTGATGTGAGAATTACTGACTTTGACATCAAGATTAACATTTAACCCAGTATGCCATCTTCACCTTCAAGAACAAAACCTACAGACAGACAAACCAACGGAACACCTATGGGATCTCCGATATCAGGATTCTTAGAGGCAGTAATGCAAAGACTTGAACAAACAGCTCTGCCAACCATCCGACCCAAACTTTGGGTCTGCTACGTGGGTGACACCTTTGTCATCACTAAACAAAACAAATTAGAGGAAACCTTCAAGACCTTACTAGCATAAACTTCACTGAAGAGGAGGAAAACAACAACAAACTGCCATCCCTAGATCTCTCAGTAGAGCGAACAGCCAATGGGGAACTTCAAACCAGTGTCTATAGGGAAACAACACATACGGACCAAATATTGAACTACAGAAGCAATTACCCCAATATCCACAAACGAAGCTACATCAGAACATTATTTCAACGAGTCAACATACACTGCAGCCTAAAGGAACTATGCAGAGCAGAGGAAAATCACCTATACAGAGTATTCAAAAAGAATGGGTACCCAATGAACACAGTTTGCTGATTTCTCAGCAACAAACCCAAACAAGCAGACAAAACATGTCCAGAAACCCTAGCTGCTCTCCCCTACATCAGGCATCTCGGAAATGACTACCAGGCTACTCGGACCCCTTGGTATCATGGCAGCCCACAAACCCACCAAGAAACTAAAACAGCAGCTAATGAACTTGAAAGACCCTATACAGACAACAAACAAAGTAATGTCAATTACAAAATACCATGCAAGATCTGTAACAAGCACTACTTTGGACAAACAGACAGAAAACTAGTGACCAGGATACATGAACATCAACTAGCCGCAAAATGACGTAACCCTCTCTCACTAGTATCCTTACATACAGATAAGGAAGGACACCACTTCGACTGGGACAACACATCCATCCTAGGACAAGCAAAACAGAGAGAGACGAAAATTCCTAGAAGCATGGCATTCCAACCAAAACTCTATCAACAAATACATCTAGTTAGACCCCATCTACCACCCCCTGAGAAAAAGAATGGAAAATGACATCATCATCAACCCAAAGAAACCCAAACACACAAATAGAAAGCAGGAATCATCAGCAGTGCTTTGCTGGGAGGCCCACTGAAGATGTTACCTAATAGGGTGATGAAATGTGTGGAAATGAACCTTCCAGCTCAGCGAGCAAACCTACATCCATAATTGCTCTTGTTAGAGGCCCATTATCAACATTGTTATTGCATGAGTTTTTCAGGCAAGTTTCCTGTGATCACATAATTTAAACTGCTTTTATCAAGTACCATTCTTGCATAAAATCAGGCAACTGCATCATTTCAGTTCCAGTCATGCATCTGATACGGAAAAGATTTGTGCCTGTGCAAGTGAACCTTTGGACAACATTTTGGGCTAAGCCTGATAAATGCCAAGTCACATTTGTACTGAAGTACTAGGCAAAGATCATCTCCAATTAGAAAGATATTAAATGTCTTTGTTTAACATTCAGCAGAATCATCATGGCCTTAACTATCCGTTATAATTTGCTAGAAACTTAGAGCTAGAGCAGGAGCGTAAATAGTGCGACTGCAATGGCAGATTGGAGGCTAGTGATTCTGCAGCTAATTATCTGCAACCTGACTCCATAAATCCTGCCACCCTGTCAGCACAGCACATCAGTGTGGTAGCAGACATCACACTTGCTTGGGTGATGCAGCTGCAACAATACTTGAACTCAACGGATGAATGGACACCGCACAACAATCAACAGACAGGAGTGTTCCCTCCCAGTCAGGGAACACTTCAGCGGTCCAGAACATTTGACCTCGGACCTTTGGGTGACCATCTCCAAGACGAACTTCGGGACAGGCAACAGTGTAAAGTGGCCAAGCAGAGACTGACAGCTTAGATCCATACCCATAGGGAGAGCCTCAACTGGGTTCATGTCACACTACAGGTGACCACTATTGCACTATATATATATATATATATATATATATATATACACACACACACACACACACACACACACACACACACACACTCCCACCCTCCCCTCGCATTCACGCGCACCCTCGCACCCCCTAAGACACTCTACACTCATTCCACACACATCTCTCTCACACTCATCTCTCTCACACTCACAACCCCGAACCCAGACAGACACACAGACCCACATATGCGCGCACATTTTGTGGGGTGAATTTGTACTTGCAGAGTTACATTGTACTTTGCTCAAAAACTGCATGAATTCATATAAAACTGTGATATCTCACTTTTTAGATTAGAATCAATCTAAACATCATGGCATAGACAGAGAACACAGTTGGCTAACACCTTCAACATATTGTCTAGCTATCACCAATTGTTACAGCTAACCTGAGAATGCAACTTTTTAAAAAAAAAGTTTTGTGATGTACACAAAAAAAAAGTGAAACTATCATGGTATTCGAACAGATGAAAGACTCAAACAATCAAGGTATTTTTCAATGTATAATTTCAGTTACATCACACTGTAAATTTTTGCTATAAATTCTGTGCCTTACAATTGTATCCTCCACAATCACCTGATGAAGGAGTGGCACTCTGAAAGCTATTGTGCTTCCAATTAAACCCGTTGGACTATAACCTGGTGTTGTGATTTTTAACTTTTGTACACCCAGTCCAACACTGGCATCTCCAAATCAGCAGATTGGCATCAGGTATAGGGCAGGGATGCATCAGGGCCAAATAACTGGTGCCTCGGTGTCATGGAGATGTATAGCACAGAAAGAGACCCTTTGGTGCAATTCGTCCATGCCGACCAGATATCCTAAAATAACCTAGTTCCATTTGCCAGCACTTGTCCATATCCCCTCAATTCTTCCTATTCATGCACCCATCCAGATGCCTTTTAAATGCTGTAATTATACCTATCTCCACCACTTCCTCTGGCAGCTCATTCCATACATGCACCACCCTCTGTGTGTGTGAAAAGGTTGCCTCTTAGGTCCCTTTTACATCTTTCCCCCCTCACCCCAGACCTATGCCTCCTAGTTTTGTACTTCCTCATCCTAGGTAAAAGACCTTGTCCATCATGACCTTATAAACCTCCCTATAGCTCAAACCCTCCAACACTGGTAACATTCTTTTCTGAACCCTTTTAAGTTTCACAACATCCTTCCTACAGTAGGGAGAGCTATTGTGCACAATATTCCAAAAGTGGCCGAACCAATGTTCTGAACAGCTGCAACGTGACCTCCCAATGCAAGCGGTCTGGTGCTTTGGTTAGAGCAGGCACAGAGTCAATGATTTCTGAGCCTGTCCCAATCTTATTATCAAATTTGTTTATTCACTCATGGGGCATGGACGTCACTGGATCAGACAGAATTTATTGCCCGTGCTAAGTTGCTCTCCAGAAGATGGTGATAAGCTGTACCTTGAATTGCTACAGTCCATTCACTGTAGTTACATACTCAATGCTGTTATGGAGGGAGTTGCAGAACTTTGAGGCAAAAACATTGAAGTGATAGCAATATATTTTCCAAATCAGGACGATGAGTGGCTTGTCAGGAAATTTGCGGTTGGTGATGTTTCCACATATCTGCTGTCCTTGTCCTTCTATATGGTAATTGTGGGTTTGTAAGGTGCTGTCTAAGCAGGCTTGGTGAATTTGTAGATGGTAAACTTAGCTGCTACTGAACATCAGTGGTGGAGGGAGTGGGTATGGCAGTCAGGCAGGCTGCTTTGTCCTGGATGATAAGCTTCTTGAGTATTGTTGGATCTACATTCATCCTGGCAAGTATTCCATCACACACCTGACTTCTGCCTTGTAGATGGGAGACCAGCTTTGCGGAGTCAAGAAGTAAGTTATTCATAATCACTGACCTGCACATTTAGCCGCTGTATTTACATGACTAGTCTAGTTCAGTTTTTGGTCATTGTTAATCCCAGGGTGTTAATAATGGGGGGGATTCAGTGATAGTAACACTACTGAATGTCAAGAGGTGTGTTAAATTTGTTTCTATTTGTGATGGTCATTGCCTGGCGTTTGTGAGACATGAATATTACTTGTTAACCCAAGCATGGATGTTGTCAGTTTGGAAATCCACCTTGTTGGGTATTTTATGGTTGAAGATGCATATCTTTTTGGGCTGCTATAATTCACCAAAGCCCTTTGGCAATACCTTGCAAACCCATGAAAACGATCAGGAGGAATATATCCTGGGTGCACCATCACTTGCAAATTCCCCTCCTGATTATACACCATTCAGGGTTAGAAATATACTTCTCTTCATTAAAGAGTTAAAATCCTGGATCTCGGCCTAGTAGCAATGTGCAGTTAAACCTCCATCATATAGTCTGCAGAGGTGTAGAAAGGTGGATCTCTACCATCTTCCAAAGTGAAATTTGAATGATCGATAAATGTTGGCTTTGGTAAGGAGGCTTAGCCTTTATGAAAAGTTAAGGAGAAGTTAAGTAGTCAGTAGTTAGAGAAGAAAGAGAGGCGATGTTGGGCCCCATAAATTAAAGCTTGGAGACATCATGAGCAGGAGTCGGGAGACGATCTAGAGCAGGGTACAAATTGAAGTTCTGATTGTCAAGACAAACTGGTTACATGGGTATTATTTGGTTTGACTGTGCAAGGGTTTCACTGTTGTTGCACCTTGGCCTCCAGTAATTTCCTGAGGTGACCATTTTGCATTCATGGACCCCCTGAATTCTGGTGGGCTGATTTTGAGCATTGCAGCTGTGATTAATTATTTGTTCATGTCATCATATATGCAGTGATGCGATCAGCATTGGTTTCCTGGCTGACTTTCATTTTCTGTCCCCCCGCTCCCTTTTATGGTCCAGAACAGAGCGCAATTATAGTGAAGGTCATATTTTAGGATTTTAATCCGTAACAACATATATTTAAAAAATGGGGGATTTTTGTTAAATAGAAGCAAGAGTTTTCAATTAAAATGATAATATTATGAATTTGTGATGAGATGCTAAATTGCATTGATTAAATTTCAATTACACTTAATCTGGATTTACTTGATGTAAAACAAAGTATCTTAATTATTATCAAACATTAACTCATCAACTAATCTATTTGCAGTCGGAGTGAAGAAATGTGCAAAGATGTGGATATTTGGTTTGGGTCACAATGGAATATGATTATGATTGTAGATATCAGGAAGAGTGAGTCTTGTCCCTTAAAAGATGATCAGAGGATTTAAAGGAACAACTGCTGTTAGTAAACCCGAATTGGGTATACAAAGTTTAAAAATCAGATGACACCAGGTTTATAGTACAAAACGTTTATTTGGAAGCACTAGCTTCCAGAGTGCTCACAAACAAATCTTTTGGACTATAACCTGGTGTTATGATTTTTAACTTTATACACCCCAATCCAAAACTGGCATCTCTAAATCTAGAGGGTATGGTAGACTTGAATGCTACCTTGGGTAAATTTAGCCAGGTTGGAACAGGCCATAACTTTTGAAACATTTTTCGTGACAGCTGTCTTTGGATTTTGAATTCTTCTTTTGTCATTCATTTAATCTCTCCAACTCTCACCACCTTAAAAATACTTCAGTTTTTTATCAGTGGGTCAAAATCCTGGAACTCACTTCCTACCCTCTGTGTTGGAATGTCATCACTGCACACATTGCAGCAGTATCAAGTAGTTGCTCAACTTCACATGCTTGAGCAGAATAAGGAACAAGCAACAAATGTTGACCTTCCTGATCGCCTCCAATGTTCCCTCTAATTTTTGTGATGCCTGTGCAGGTTTCTGTCTAGTCTGATTGGTATATTTAAACGTGAACATCCAACTAGCGGAAGTCATATGGCAATTCTTTTGCAGTGCATTTATTAGCATGCATGGAGGGTGATGTGGTTGTGTGTGGATTTTTTTTTAACCTACTGTATCTCCTCATTGAGCAATTTTCAAAAAATGTAATCACCACTAGCAGTAGGCATGTATGGTTGTTAACATCTTTACCTTTGCCATTAAGATTGGCCAGATTGTTTTGATTCCCATATACTGGTAAATGATTTAAGTGTCAAATGTTGAGTTCAGTTAAGTAGTGATGGCTGTTTCAGTTTCACTTGAGAATGTATGTTTTGCATAGGATTGGTTGCCAGCCTTATAATTCCAAGGATAACTGTGCCAGTTACATGAATATTTAATGGAGTTTAAGTCTCAATGTAAGGATGCATTGGAAACTTATTCCTGAAAATTTCAACTTAATTTTTAAAATACTGAATTCGTCAGCAGTTAAATTATTATGATTCCTTTCTGAAATATTTGAAATGTGAAAGTAAAGACTAGGAGACCTTAGTTTGAATTGCAAATTGTTTTGAGACCAGGCGCAAACATCCTGATCACTGTGAAAATACAGTAAACTGAAAACATAATGGCATCCTGTTGCTGTAATAGATACAATGGAATAGTTACATGACTGGTATAAGGTACAAATATCACTCATCCTAGTGGTACTGAAACTTAAATATATTTGGTTATATTTGTCATATTTGTGTATTAATTAAAATGTATAAAGCTCACCTGCATTTCTTAACTTGTCTAATTTGTTACCTTCCACTTCAGATGCAAGTAATACCTTCTATTTCTGCCCCCCCCCACCAAAAATTACTTTTCTAATTGTAAAATGTACTTATTTTGACTTCTCTGCCTGTCCTCTTTAGACTTGAAGCCCAAAACAAAATTGATATGTGCAGTTGTTAATTTACTAGTGAGGAGCATTTTGTTCAGTGGGTCATTTGACATGACTCTTGACTGACTAACTGATTCTGGCTGCACTGTCTGAATTCGGTGTTTATGCTCCTAAATACTGGTTGTTTCCAGTTGGTTCTGGTACCAACATTAGACACTTCTTTTTGTGCCCAAAAAGTAGTCATTTCAAATTACAGTTGCTGTACATATCTCTGTTATTTGTAACCTTTCTGCCTGACACATGATGAATGCTGTCACATTTGTATTCTGAAATTCTGGCAGTTTGAGTGAGTGGTCAGCATACATTCTTTCTACCTTTATCATTTTTGATAGTTAACGAAAAGCTGCTAATCAGTAAGTGCTATTAGGCAATAAAAAACATCTTGTTAATACAAATGATCAATTTACACACTCATTACAAAAAATTGGGTACAACATAAAAAAAATCAACTCCCATTCAGGTAGGGTATCCTTAATTTTGTCTTTTTGGTATCATTTCAAATTTGAGGCATGTTTAACACTCAGCTTTGATGTTTCTAATGTTCTCGTCTCCCTCACATTATTTCTATTTACTACTATCAACTTGCATCCAATATGCGTTACCCCTCTGATTCTTAGCTCCCTAGCATGCTAGTTGGGACCAACTCTGACAGCACTAGGAAATTTCCTTGCAAAGAAAGATTAAGATATTAGTCATCCAACTTGTACAGGACCCACATGCCTCAGAAATCTGATAGCATCTCTCCAACATCAATTCTTCAGCCACTTGTTCAATCAATTTTTTTTCATGCTTTTATGCTCACCAGCTTGTGGCCCGAGGGATAATCCTGAGATTACTTCAGATACTCCTTTTTTAAATTCCTTACTAATTCCAAGTTTTGATTTCGGGACCATATCCCTCTTCAATCTATAGTGAACCATGGCTTCTGGCAGTTCACACTGCTCCCTGGCATGCTTAGAAGCAACTTCCTAATAAATCTAATCCTAATTCCTTGATTGTGAGGTCCTCTATCACTATTGCCCTAATATTATTCTTTGTCCAAGTACCTGCCCTCCCCTGCCCCACCCCCACCATGTACAGTTGAGACATCCTTGTGCGATGGACTTGCCTCTGGCTTGCGTTTCCCTGAAGAACCATCGCCTTCACTAGTTTCTAAAATAAAGTACTGATTGGCAGACACGAGGGACTCTTGCCCTCTCTGCCTGGTTTTTTAAAGCGCCTCGTTGTCAGCCATTCCAAACTCTGCATCCCTCTCTCGAACACTCTGGTTCCCTCAACTAAGTGTGCATTTTTATATATTTCCACATTAAAACAATTACATGCAGCATTGATGTTGTTATTGGCCATATCCCCCTAACCTGTACATCTAAACTTGTAAACGTACCAACAATGATGGGCAATTCTATGGACAGCCCTAGCTCCTCCCATAATCTTATGATATTTACCATATAACTCCATCTGTTTTTGGGATCTTACAATGTATCTGGCAATTATGCTCCTCCTCAGACATTTGCTGGATGCATCACATTAATTGCTAATAAGTTGGATACTTATCATTTAAGAACTCTTCCAACTTCCTTCAAAACCTTACAATAAATAGTACAAAAGGATAGAGTCATAGTTCAGTGTTGGGCAAATGTTGTTATTTTTGTATTAGTTGAAATAACTGCCATTCAATGAGATCTAATATTCTACTTTCCTGCCTTTTTTTTCCCCATTTCATTTAATTCTCTTACTGATTAAAAATCTATCGTCCCAGGCTTTTCAGTTCTTTGTGGTAAGGAATTCAACAGGTCCGTAACAACAGTCTGAGAGAAAAGAATTCATCCTCATGCCCAAATTAAAATCCATTATTCTGAGATCATGCCTTTGATCCTAGACTCTCCCAAAAGTGGAACCAACTTTTCCACATACCCTATCATATCCTTGAAGAATCTTATATGTTTCAATAAGGTTGCTTCTCATTCTTCTAAACTCCAATTACAACAGGCCTAACCTACTCAACCTTAGATAAGACATTCTCTCTGTAGCCAGAATCAACCTTCTGAGCCTGTCCTGGATTGCCTCCAATGTCAGTATATCTTTGCTTAAATAAGAGGCCCAAAACTGTTCACAATATTTCTGCTGTGGTCTGACTAGTGCCTTGAACAGTTTTGGTAAGTCCTCCCTATTTTTATGCTTCGTTCCCTTTTGTAATAAAGTTCAATATTTCACTTACATTCTATTTGATCTGCTGAACTTGGAAGCTAGTTTTTTGTGATTTATGCATGAGAACTCCGAAATCTCTCTGTGCCTTGGCTTTCTGCAGTTTTGCTCTATTTAAGTAATATTTAATTTTTCTATTCTTCCTGCCAAAATGCATAACCTCAAATTTTCACATTACGTTCCACCTGGCAAATTTTTTTCCCCACCTGCTCAATCTATCAATACCCCTTGCAAACTCTCCGTCGTCACCACATACCATTCTATCTCGGTGTCATCTGCTAACTTGGTTGTATTAATACACATTCCTCTTCTCAGAAATTAACATATGTTGTAAATTATTGTGGGACCAACACTGATATATGTTGTACCCCATTACATAAAGGTGCAGTGCTGAAGTTGTTTCCCTTATCCTGATTCTCTGCCTTCTATTAGTTAGCCAATTCTCTCTCCATGCTAATACTCTGCATCAAATACTATGGGCTCTTACCTTAGCCTAAGTTGCCACATGCCTTCTGAAAACCCAAAATGTTTTCCCTTGATTTATCCTTGTTAATTCCTTCCACTCAGACATGGTTAAGACAGTGTAAATCAGTTTGGATAAAAGTGAGAGTCTCTTAGATGAGGTATTTTAGGTGTTGGAGGTGATTTCCTCGAATTCCAGGAGCAGCAATTACTGTTTTATATGTTTTTGCATTGTTATGGAACTTTGGGAAAAAGAAAGTCAAAACAACAGCACTTTTAAAAAGGGAGAAGGACAGACAAAGGAAGCATATGGTGAGGTCTGTGCAGGAGAGAGAGAAAGAAACCCATGTTGCTAACTGACAGAGTTAGCAGTTACTGCCTTTGCTATTGAATTCATGTATTGCTGGACATCAGAGTGCGTCTGGGAAAGTTTTAAAAAAAAATGAAATTCACAACTGATCTTGGAGGAACCTGTTGGGAGATGTCACACCACAGAAACAGATCAGTGGATGTTTTAAGCGTGGCCTTAAAATAAGTCTGCAGCATTGAGTAGAGTGGGTTCTTTCTTGAACATATGTTTTATTGAGCTATGTCTCTTGATTAAGTTTAAAATATAAGCCAAAAGTATTAATTTAACCTGGAGCAGTGTCTGTGGAGCTATTTTCTGGTTCTGTAGATTGAAAGAAGCAAAAATGGCCTTTACTAGAGTGACATGCTCCTCTTGTCAGATGTGGGAGTTTAGGGAGAGTTTATCTGCAATAAATGCCATTGGTTGCAAATCCCATCAGATCGAATGGATCAGTTGGAGAGACCGAGGCAATGAGGAATTTACAGGAGCAAAGGGATGTGATAGATGACAGTTAGAGAGGGGGAATGTCTCAGATACAATCACATAGATGGGTTAACTCCAGGTAAGAGTGGTAGGCACGTAGTGCAGGAGTCTTCTGTGGCTAAATCCATTTCAAATAAGTATGCTGTTTTGGAAAATGTAGCATGAACGGCCAAGTTTCTGGTATTGAGACTGGCTCTAATGTAATGAGAGGTACGTCAGGTTCCAAGCGATCGATTCTCTTAGGGGACTGTCTAGTCCGAGGTACAGAATGATGTTTCTGTGGCCAACAGTGAAAAATTAGAATGGTGGTGTTTCCCTGGTACCAGGATCAAGGAAGTCTCAGACAGGGTGCTGAATGTTCTCAAAGGTGGGGAGGGGCCAGCAGGAGGCCATTGTACACATTAGAACCAACAACATAAGGGAAAGGGTTGAGATTTTGAAGGGTGATTACAGAGAGTTAGGCAGGAATTTAAAAAGGAGGTCCTCTCGAGTAGTAATATATGGATTACTGCTGGTGCTACAAGCTCGTGAAAGCAGGAATAGAAGGATAGAGCAGATGAATGCATGGCTGAGGAGCTGGTGTATGGGAGAAGGATTCACATTTTTGGATGATTGGAAGTTGTTCTGGGTAGAAATGATCTGTACAAGAAGAATGGATTGCACCTAAATTGGAAGGGGACTCATATACTGGCAGGAAGATTTGCTACAGCTGCTTGGGAGGATTTAAACTAGTAAGGTGGGGGGCCTGGGACCCAGGGAGATGGTGAGGAAAGATTTAATCTGAGACTGGTACAGTTGGGGAAAAATGAGCGAGTCAAACAGTCAGGGCAGGCAGGAATAAAGCAGAGAGAACAAGGTAGGACTGATCATTTAAACTGCGTTTATTTCAATGCAAGAGGCTGAACAGGGAAGGCAGATGAACTCGGGACATGGTTAGGAACATGGAACTGGGATATCATTGCAATTACAGAAACGTGGCTCAGGGATGGACAGGTCTGGTAGCTTAATCTTCTAGAATACAAATGCTGCAGGAAGGATAGAAAGGGAGATGAGAGAATGGGGAGTGGCCTTTTTGATATGGGATAGCATTACAGATATACTGAGGGAGGATATTGCCTGACATACATCCAGGGAAGTTATTTGGGTTAAACTGAGTAATAAGAAAGGGATGATTACCTGATTTGGATTGTATTATAGTCTCCCTAATAGGGAAATTGAGAAATTTGTAAGGAGATCTGTTATTTGTAGGAATAATAGGGTGGTTATGGTAGGGATTTTAACTTCTCAAGCATAAACTGGGACTGCCATAGTGTTAAGGGTTTAGATGGAGAGGAATTTAAGTGTCGACAAGAAAATTTTCTGATTCAGTATGTGGATGTATCTACCACAGAAGGTGCAAAACTTGACCTACCCTTGGGAAATAAGGCAGGGTAGGTACTGAGGTGTCAGTGGGGGAGCACTTTGCGGCCAGCGACCATAATTCTATTAGTTGTAAAATAGTGATGGAAAATGATAGACCAGATCAAAAAGTTGAAGTTCTAAATTGGAGGAAGGCCAATTTTGACTGTATCAGGCAAAAACTTTCAAAAGCTGGTTGGGTGCAGATGTTCGCAGGTAAAGGGGCAGCTGGAAAATGGGAAGTCTTCAGAAATGAGATAACGAGAGTTCAGACAAAGTATATTCCTGTTAGGGCGAAAGGAAATGCTGGTAGATATAGGGAAAGCTGGATGACTAAAGAAATTGAGGGTTTGGTTAAGAAAAAGAAGGAAGCACATGTCAGGTATAGACAGGATAGATCGAGTTAATCCTTAGAGTATAAAGGCAGTAGGAGTATACTGAAGAGAGAAATCAGGAGGGCAAAAAGGGGACATGAGATAGCTTTGGCAAATAGGGTTAAGGAGAAAGCACAGGGCTTTTACAAGTATATTAAGGGCAAAAGGGTAACGAGGGAGAGAATAGGTGCCTCAAAGATAGGCAAGGTGGCCTTTGTATGGAGCCGCAAGAGATGTGGGGAGATACTAAACGACTATTTTGCATCAGTATTTACTGTGGAAAAGGACATAGAAGATATAGAATGTAGGGAAATAGATGGTGACATCTTGAAAAAATGTTCATATTACAGAGGAGGAAGTGCATGATGTCTTAAAATGCATAAAAGTGGCTAAATCCCCAGGACCTGATCAGGTGTACCCTAGAACTCTGTGGGAAGCTAGGGAAGTGATTGCTGAGCCTCTTCATGAGGTATTTGTATCATCATTTGTCACAGATGAGGTGCCGGAAGACAGGAGGTTGGCTAATGTGGTGCCACTCTTTAAGAAGGGTGGTAAGGACAAGCCAGGGAACTATAGACCAGTGAGCCTGATGTTGCTGGTGGGCAAGTTGTTGGAGGGAAACCTGAGGGACTCGGTGTACATGTATTTGGAAAGGCAAGGACTGATTAGGAATAGTCAACATGGCTTTGTGCGTCAAAACTCATGTCTCATAAACCTGATTGAGTTTTTTGAAGAAGTAACAAAAAGGATTGATGATGGTAGAATGGTAGTCATGATCTATAAGGACTTCAGTAAGGTGTTCGACAAGGTTCCCTATGGGAGACTGGTTAGCAAAGTTAGATATCAAGGAATATAGAGACAACTAGCCATTTTGATACAGAACTGGCTGAAAAGGTAGAAGACAGAGGGTGGTGGTGGAGGGTTGTTTTTCAGACTGGAGGCCTGTGGTCAGTGGGGTGCCACAAGGATCGATGCTGGGTCCATTACTTTTCATTACTTAGATAAATGATTTGGATGTGAGCATCAGAAGTATAATTAGTAAGTTTACAGATGATACCAAAATCAATGTGCACTAAAGTACAAAGCCCCTTTGCTGCGATTTTGACAGGACATTTCTTAAGATATAAAGGAATGGAGTGCAAAAAATGTAGAGTGTTCTGCATCCACACCTGGCTGAGCGCACAGGAAAACTAGCGACCTGTTGTATCTCGGGATTGAAAGATATTAGTGTATATCTTGCAGTGTAACTCTGCAAATTAAAGTTACGTGTGTGTACCTATGATCCTCCAATCTGTGTTAGAGCAGATATAGTTTTAGTACATAGAAATCTTGTGCTCCTAAAGAGTACTGCTGTGGGTAAGTGGTAGTGTGCATTAGGGCCGTTGTTGTTGCGTGTCTGAGAATTGTATTACTAATCTGTATCCAGAATTTTTCCAGCATTCAGCTCCTTTATTTTTCTTTCTACAGTACTTAAATCATTCTTGTTGTATTATTTCATCACCTGTTCACCTGATTCTTAAACCACAGTAACTGACTGTAGTTGGTAGGTTTATTTACTGAGACTGCCATCTTAAATTGGCAATCAACTTTCAACAAAAGGGAAAAATCACTAATCCAGGGTACCAGAGACCAGATTCCTGTTGCAAAGAATTGAACTCTTTGTTGAATATGATCAAAATTCATTTAAGAGGCAAATATATGACATTAAACTGACGGTAAATATGTTATGCAGAAACCTAGAACCTAGGCATAGGAGTAGGCTATTCAACCCATCGAATCTTCTCCACCACTCAGTGATCATGGTTGATTATCCAACTCAGTGTTCTATTCCTACTTTATCCCAATAACGTTTGATCCCTTTAGCCCTAAGAACAATATCCAACTTTCTTGAAAAACATGAAATGTTTTGAGCTGCTTTCTGTGGTGCAGAATTCCACAGGCTCACTACTGTCTGGGGGAAGAAATTTCTTCTCATCTCAGTCCTAAATAGCCTCTCCCGTATCTGTAAGCAGTGACTCAGGCTCTGGATTTGCCAGTAATCAGGAACAACCTTTGTGCATTTGTTCTGTGTTGCTGTGTTAGAATTGGATTCATTTGTATGATATAATAGAGAAATTACACAAAATGCAAATAAATAGGAGTCAGTAAAAAAAACTGGCATCAGTCAGGATAAAACAAAAATGTCACCTGAAACCAAGGGAAATGGTGGTGGAAATTGCACTGGTTTTGACTACAACCTGTCTTAAATATTAGGTGATGCTAAAGGTAAGAACTGCTCCTATTTTTTGAGGTACTTTAGGTGTTGGAAGTGATTTCCTTGAACAGCAGTTACTGTTTAAATGCTGCTGCTTTGCTTTGGAACTTTGTAAAAAACAGTCAAAACAACAGCAGTTTAAAAGGGAGAAGAGCAGACAAAGGAAGCACATGGTGAGGACAGTGCAGGAGAGAGAGAGAGGGAGAACTGCCTTTGCTGTTTGAGTTTGTGCATCGCTGGACATCGGAGTGCATTCCGGAAAATTAACAAACAGTGAAATTCACAACTAATCTTGGAGGAACTGTTGGGCGACGTTCACAGCACAGAATCAGAGACGTTAATTGTTTTAAGTCTGTCCAAGAGAGAGGTTGCAGTAGTGAGCATAGTGGATTCTTTCTTGATTGTATGTTTTTGGAGATTAGTCTCTTGATCAAACTTAAAATATAAGCCATAGCTATTAATTTAACCTGGGGCAGTGTTTGTAGATGAATAAGACTGTCATTTTCTGGGTCTGTAGATTGTGAAGCAGCAAAAATGGCCTTTGCAGTGAGATGTACTTCTTGTCAGATGTGGGAGTTTAAAGTGAGTTTAAGAGTTACTGCGGATTATATCTGCCATAATGCTGTTGGATGCGAATCTTATGATATCAATTGGATCAGTTGGAGAGACAGATAGAAGTGATGAGGAATTTGCAACAGCAACAGTATGTGATGGATGGCAGTTATTGGAGGTTGGGGTGGGAGGGGGAGTCTCAAATACAGTCACATAGATGGGTTAACTCCAGGAAGGGTAAGAGAGGTAGGCAGCTAGTGCAGGAGTCTTTTGTGGATATACCCATTTCAAACAGGTATGCTGTTTTGGAAAATGTTGAGGGTGATGGATTCTCAGGGGAACGTAGCATGAACAGCCAAGTTTCTGGTATTGAGACTGGCTCTAATGCAACAAGGGGTACATCAACTTTCAAGAGATCAATTGTGTTAAGGGGTTCTGTAGTCAGCGGTACAGACAGATGTTTCTGTGGCCAGCAGAGAAAAAGCAGAATGGTATGTTGTTTCCTGGTGCCAAGATCAAGGATGTCCCAGAGGGGGTGCAGAATGTTCTCATGGGGGAGAGGGGCCAGCAGGAGGACATTTGAAGGGAAAAAGTTGAGATTCTGAAGGGAGATTATAGAGAGTTACGTAGAAATTTAAAAAGGAGGTCCTCGAGGGTAGTAATATCTGGATTACTCCCAGTGCTATGAGCTAGTGAGGGCAGGAATAGGAGGATAGAGCAGATTAATGCATGGCTAAGGAGCTAGTGTAGAGGAGAAGGATTCACATTTTTGGATCATTAGAATCTCTTTTGGGGTAGAAGTGACCTGTACAAGAAGGACGGATTGCACCTAAATTGGAAGGGGACTGATATACTGGCAGGGAGATTTGCTAGAACTGCTTGGGAGGATTTAAACTAGTAAGGTGGAGGAGGAGGGGGGGGGGGGGGAAACCCAGGCAGATAGCGAGGAAAGAGATCGATCTGAGACGGGTACAGCTGAGAACATAAGTGAGTCAAATAGTCAGGGACAAGATGAGACTAACAAATTAAATTGTATTTATTTCAATGCAAGAGGCCTAACAGGGAAGGCAGATGAACTCGAGGCATGGATAGGAACATGGGACTGGGATATCATGGCAATTACAGAAACATGGCTCAGGGATGGGCAGGACTGGCAGCTTAATGTTCCGGATACAAATGCTACAGGAAGGATAGAAATGGAGACAAGAGAGGAGGTAGAGTGGCATTTTTGATCAGGGATAGCATTACAGCTGTGCTGAGGGAGGATATTCCTGGAAATACATCCAGGGAAGTTATTTGGGTTGAACTGAGAAATAAAAAAGGGATGATCACGTTATTGGGATTGTATTTTGACCCCGCAGTATTCAGAGGGAAATGGAGAAAAAAACTTGCAAGGAGATCTCAGCTATCTGTAAGAATAATAGGGTAGTAATGGTAGAGGATTTTAACTTTCCAAATATCGACTGGGACTGCCATAGTGTTAAAGGTTTAGATGGAGAGGAACTTGTGAAGTGTGTACAAGACAATTTTCTGATTCAGTATGTGGATGTACCTAATGACGTGCTCTTGGGAAATGAGGCAGGGCAGGTGACCGAGTTGTCAGTGGGGGAGCACTTTGGGGCCAGCGACCATAATTCTATTCGTTTTAAAATAGTGATGGAAAAGGATAGACCAGATCTAAAAGTTGAAGCTCTAAATTGGAGAAAGGCCGATTTTGATGGTGTTAGGCAAGAACTTTTGAAAGTTGATTGGAGGCAGATGTTCGCAGGTAAAGGGACAGCTGGAAAATGGGAAACCTTTAGAAATGAGATAACAAGAATCCAGAGAAAGTATATTCCTGTCAGGTAAAAGGGAAGGCTGGTAGGTATAGGGAATATTGGATGACTAAAGAAATTGAGGGTTTGGTTAAGAAAAAGAAAGAAGCATATGTCCGGTAGAGACAGGATAGATCGAATGAATTCTTAGAAGAGTATAAAGAAAGTAGGAGTATACTTAAGAGGGGAATCAGGAGGGCAAAACGGGGACATGAGGTAGCTTTGGCAAATAAAATTAAGGAGAATCCAAAGGGTTTTTACAAATATATTGAGGACAAAAGGGTAACTAGGTAGAGAATAGGGCCCCTCGAAGATCAGCAAGGTGGCCTTTGTGTGAAGCCACAGAAAATGGGGGAGATATGAAATGAATATTTTGTATCAGTATTTACTGTGGAAAAGGATATGGAAGATATAGACTGTAGGGAAATAGATGGTGACATCTTGCATAATGTCTATATTACAGAGGGGGAAGTGCTGGATGTCTTGAAACGGTTAAAGGTGGATAAATCCCCAGGTCCTGATCAGGTGTACCCGGAACTCTGTGGGAAGCTAGAGAAGTTATTGTTGGGCCTCTTGCTGAGATATTTGTATCATCGCTAGTCACAGATGAGGTGCCGGAAGACTGGAGGTTGGCAAATGTGGTGCCACTGTTTAAGAAGGGCGGTAAAGACAAGCCAGAGAACTGTAGACCAGTGAGCCTGACCTTGGTGGTGCGCACGTTGTTGGAGGGAATCCTGAGGGACAGGATGTACATGTATTTGGAAAGGCAAGGACTGATTCGGGATAGTCAACATGGCTTTGTGCGTGGGAAGTCATGTCACACAAACTTGATTGAGTTTTTTGAAGAAGTAACAAAAGATTGATGCAAGCAGAGCAGTAGATGTGATCTATATGGACTTCAGTAAGGCGTTCGACAAGGTTCCCCATGGGAGACCGATTAGCAAGGTTGGATCTCATGGAATACAGGGAGAACTAGCCATTTGGATACAGAACTGGCTCAAAGGTAGAAGACAGAGGGTGGTGGTGGAGGGTTGTTTTTCAAATTGGAGGCCTGTGACCAGTGGAGTGCCACAAGGATCGGTGCTGGGTCCTCTACTTTTTGTCATTTACATAAATGATTTGTATGCAAGCATAAGAGGTACAGTTAGTAAGTTTGCAGATGACACCAATATTGGAGGTGTAGTGGATGGCGAAGAGGGTTACCTCGGATTACAACAGGATCTGGACCAGATGGGCCAAGAAGTGGCAGGTGGAATTTAATTTAGGTAAATGCCAGGTGCTGCATTTTGGGAAAGCAAATCTTAACAGGACTTATACTTAATGAAGTAGGAGAAAGTGAGGACTGCAGATGCTGGAGATCAGAGCTGAAAAATGTGTTGCTGGAAAAGTGCAGCATCCAAGGAGCAGGAGAATTGATGTTTCGGGCTGCCCGAAACGTTGATTCTCCTGCTCCTTGGATGCTGTCTGACCTGCTGCACTTTTCTAGCAACACATTTTTCAGCTCTTATACACTTAATGGGAAGGTCCTAGGGAGTGTTGCTGAACAAAAAGACCTTGGAGAGCAGGTTCATAGTTCCTTGAAAGTGGAGTCGCAGATAGGATAGTAAAGAAGGCGTTTGGTATGGTTTCCTTTATTGGTCAGAGTATTGAGTACAGGGGTTGGGAGGTCATGTTACGGCTGTACAGGACATTCGTTAGGCCACTGTTAAAATATTGCTTGCAATTCTGGTCTCCTTCTTATCGGAAAGATGTTGTGAAACTTGAAGGGGTTGAGAAAAGATTTATAAGGATGTTGCCAGAGTTGGAGGATCTGAGCTACAGGGAGAGGCTGGGGCTGTTTTCCCTCGAGCGTTGGAGGCTGAGGAGTGACCTTATAGAGGTTTACAAAATTATATGGGGCATGGATAGGATAAATAGGCAAAGTCTTTTCCCTGGGGTCGGGGAGTCCAGAACTAGAGGGCATAGGTTTAAAGTGAGAGGGGAAAGATATAAAAGAGAGCTAAGGGGCAACGTTTTCACGCAGAGTGTGGTACGTGAATGGAATGAACTGCCAGAGGATGTGGTGGAGGCTGGTACAATTGCAACATTTAAGAGGCATTTGAATGGGTATATGAATAGGAAGAGTTTGGAGGGATATGGGCCGGGTGCTGGCAGGTGGGACTAGATTGGGTTGGGATATCTGGGCAGGTTGGACAGAAGGGTCTGTTTCCATGCTGTACATCTCTATGACTCTTTGACTCTATGATTAGAGGATTGAAATTGTCCCACCGCTGTAAGAAATAAACCTACCAACTACAGTCAGTTATTGTGGTTTATCTGTTAAATGCTGTCAATCAGTTTAGAAAATCTGATCAGCATGGATAAGTTGGATTAAAGGGCCTGTTTCTATGCTGTATGACTCTGATTGATAGTCCATGCAGATGGCCACCCTTTGAATAAACATTGAGGGCCAAAGGGCCTGTACTGTGCAATAATGTTCTAATGATATCAGTATGGCTGAAATATTGCACGTACAGCATAGGAATGTAAGTGGAGGAGCAGCCTTGGGTCATTGGCCCATCGAGTCAGCTCTGCCATTCACTCAAGGCTGATGTTTCTCGGCCCAATTCTCCTGCGTTCTCCCTATCAACTGATTTCCCCCAACTAATCAAGAACCTATCTTTCTCTGTCTTAAACACACTCAATGGCTTGGTCTCCACAACTCTCTGCAGCAATGGCTTCCACAGATTCACTATCCTCTGGCTGAAGCTTTTCCTCAATCTCAGTTCCCAAAGATCTTCCCTTTACTGTCAGGCTGTGTCCTCGGGTCCTAGTCTCTCCTACAAGTGGACACATCATCTCCACGTCCACTCCATCTAGGCCTCTCACATATGGAAATTCTTGATCAGAATTCCTCCCCTTATCCAAACTCAAACTAGTACAGACCTAAGATCCCTCAACTGGCTCTTGAAATGACGAGACCTTCATCTGGGCATCATTCTTGTAAACTTCTTTTGGATCCTCTCCAAGGCAGCGCATCCATCCTTCGATAAGGAGCCTAAAAGCTGCGCTCAATATTCCAAATGCAGTCTGACCAGAGCTTTTATATAGCCTCAGCAGGTCATCCCTGCTCTTGTATTCTAGCCCTCTTGAAATGAATGCTAACATTGCCTTCCTATCTGTCAACTGAACCTGCATGTTAACCTTGGGAGAATCCTGAACTCAGACTCCAATGTCTCTTTTTGCTTCAGATTTTGCAGCTTTCCCCGTTTTGAAAATAGTCCTGCCAAAATGCTTAACCTTGCATTTTCCCATGTTGTGTTCCGTCTGCCACTTCTTTGTCCACTTGCTAGCCTATCCAAATTCTTCTGCAGCCTCTCACTTTCTCAACATTACTTGGGATGTTGCCAGGGTTGGAGGGTTTGAACTATAGGGAGAGGCTGAATAAGCTAGGGCTGTTTTCCCTGGAGCATCAGAGACTGAGGGGGTGACCTTATAGAGGTTTATATAAAAAAAAATGAGAGGCGTAGATAAGGTAAATAGACGAGGTCTTTTCTCTGTGGTGCTGGAGTCTAGAAATAAAGGGCATAGGTTTAGGGTGAAAGGGGAAAGATATAAAAGGGACCTAAGGGGCAGCTTTTTCAGGCAGAAAGTAGTGTGTGTAAGGAATGAGCTGCAAGAGGAAGTGGTGGAGGACAATGCAATTACAACATTTAACAGGCATCTGGATGGGTATAGGAATAGGAAGGGTTTAGAGGGATATGGTCCAAGTGTTGGCAAATGGGGCTAGATCAGTTTCGGATATCTGGTTAGCATTAACTTGGACTGACTGGCCTTTCCGTGTTGTACATCTGATTCTGACTCTTTGTTTCAACTGGAAACTTTGCTATAATGTCTTCAGTTCCTTTGTCCAGATAGTTAATGTATAATCTAAACCGTTGTGGTCCCAACATAGAACTCCATTGTTTACATCCTGAAGCAGACACCTTTTTATCTTGTTTACACAGATTTGTAAGGCGTGACCTCCCATGGACAAAGACAGAAGTGGGTACGGCAGATGCTGGAGATCAGAGTCAAGATTAGTGTGTTGCTGGAAAAGCACAGCAGGTCAGGCAGCATTCGAGGAGCAAGAAACTCGATTTTTCAGGCAAAAGCTTTTGCCCAAAACTTCGATTTTTCTGCTCTGCGGACGCTGCCTGACCTGTGCTTTTCCAGCAGCGCTCTAATCTTGACTCCCATGGACAAAGCCATGCTGACTCAGCCCTGTTTAATAAAGCACTTCCAATTACTCTGCAATCTCATCCTTAATAATGGATTCTAAAATCTTGGCAATGTCTAGCTAATTGGCCTATAATTTCCTGTCTTCCGCCACTTCTGGGGTGCTACCTGACTCTGTTTCCTAAGGATCAGAACCATTGCCTCCAGTCTCCTCAGTTGTACCTTTCAGAACTCAGGTGTAGTCCATCCGGGCTGGTTGGTTGATCTACCTTCAGACTTTGCAGCTACCCCACCCGCTCCTTAGTGATGGCTACTATACTCCCCACTGCCTCTCCTCCCTTCCACTGTGAAGACTGATGCAAAGTACCTATTTAGTTCCTCTGCCATTTGTTTATTCCTCATTCTGACTTCTGCAGCCTAATTTTCCAACTGTCAAATGTCCACTCTTTCCTCACTTTTTTTAATAACCGAAAAAAACTTCTGCCATTTTTGAAAAAAACCATTACTAGCTACATTACCCTTATATTCCATCTTCACCCTCACTACTGTTATTTTAGTTTGCTGGTTTTTAAAAGCTTCTCAATTCTTCTGCAAAGCAAAACTGGACGGAGATGGTGATTTTTGTTGAGGTTCTTCCTAAGCAGCTCCCTGATGCAGTACGCTGTAGTCTATGGGCTATTCCTCATGGTCTACACAGAGATAAACATTGATTGTGCTTGGAAGACATTAACTCGATGAAAGATGCTCTTTGGTCTGACCAAAACTTGTTGGTCTTCCAGTGTAAAGAATTGACCTTGAAGTGTTGCAGATTTGCACATTCTGTGGTCCTTGATTACATGCTGAGGGACCATTAAAACTTTGGGCCTTGGTGGCAGCTGCCCTATGTGGAAGGTCTACTGTCTAAGGTTTTTCTGCCAAAGTATAATGAAGGTCCGTTCAGTTATCAGACCCTCTCGTTGCCTTAAAATGAATGTAAATGGAGATTCAAGATGGCGGCAACCCAGCAAGTCTGAGTCTACAGTGCTCCTCCCAAGACTTGGGCAAAGTGGGTCACCCACCCCCACGACACTCTCCAAATCATCTAAAATAGCTTTTATTTAATGTAATTAGTTGTTTAGTATTAAATTTAAATAATCTAATCTTTAGGAAAAATGACTAAAGGGAGGAGAGCCCACAGCTCTCAGCAAGCAGGAACCCCTCCCCCACCTTCTCCAGCTGCAGCTGAGGTGTCCACAGCCGCCCCCGGGGACTTACCGACGGTAACAAGCCTTATGGAGATGATCACCAAGCTGGATGCGAAGATCGACGCCTTTATCGAGGAGTCCCGAAATCGATGGGAGTCACTCTTGGCTGCGCTGCAGAAGCACGGCCGAGGCATCCAGGAACTCGAGCGCCGAGTCGGAGGGGCGGAGTTAAAGGCCACGACCTCCGAGACTGCAGCTCAATCGCCGTGGATCAGGTCCGGACTCTCGAACAGCGAGTTCGGACCTTAGAGAATTACATTGACAACCTCGATAATCGAGGTCGCTGAAAAAATATTCGTTTGCTGGGCCTTCCCGAATGGGAAGAGAAAGGCTGGCTCACAGCATTCCTGGAACAGTGGCTGCCACAACTTTTAAATCTGGAGGCTGGATCAGGCCAGGTATGGGTCGCAATACGCGGGCCCGGCTCGAACCAGCGCCCCTGCCCGGTCCTGTTCCGGCTGCAGAACTATAGGGAGAGGCAAATACTCCTAGATGCCTCTAGAAATCTTGAAAAAGATCCCCAAGCCATGATCTATAAAGGATCCAAGATCATGTTATTCCAGGACTTCGCCCCGGCTCTGGCTCGAAGGAGGAAGGCGTTCGATGAGGTGAAGAAGTGTTTAAGGGACTTAAATATTCAGTACTCCTTACGCTACCCAGCGACGCTATGTTTCAACCGTGAAGGATCCGGGTATAATTTCAGATCTCCAGAAAAGGCTAAGGAATTTTTGGACTCTCTTAGATAAATCGTAAGAGACAATGTATGTTGGCTTGCATTTTCCCCACTCCGATTTATATCCCACCCCACCTTTTTGTTTTTCTTATCTTACTGTTTATTATCATCTTGGGGGTGGTGGGGGGGAGAGGGAATTACTTATTTGCTCTCCATTTAACGATTTTCTCCCCCCCCCTTAGGGTTGTTTTATTTTATTATTATACGTTTGTATTTGTGTATGTATATATATGTGTGTGTATATATATAAGCCGGGGGGGGGTTTAGTTAATGTTGGTGGGGAGAGGTGGTTACCTTATTCTATTTTACTTTTGTCTCTAGGAGTGGGGTTATTTTCCCTTGCTATTTTATATTATTATATTTAATTATAATTTGTTGAAGTTGTAATTTTATAGTTATATATGTTTGTACATGGTATTGATACTACCAAATATACTCAGGTGTGGGTGGGGGGGGGGTGGAGGTAGGGTGCTCACTGTTAACTCTAGCTCTGTATTATATCTGAATTCTCCTCATCCTATTAAGGAGCGCCTGGATCAAGGGTGGGGCACTGGTTGGGAGAGGATACGATGGACCGTTGGAAAAGAAGTGATACCCCCTGGGAACAAGGGGGATAATCTCCATTTAAATATTTTTTTTATGATTTAGAAATAGTTTTCTTTTTATTATACTGTTGTGAGTGTATTAGAGAACCTTTATTTTTGTGAATTCTATATGCTCTACGCTCGGGATGTTTTAGGGGTCTCGGATTTACCCGGATGATTATGGTTGATCAGTCGGTTAAGTGGTGCACCTGGAATGTCAAATAGGAAGAGACTATTTTCTGTTCTCTCTTTCCATACAAGGAAAAATATTTTGGTAAACTGGGTGGCTGAAGGCCCCCCTGGATTTTCAAATTGGCATAGATTAATTATGGAATGTACTCCCCTTGACTTCCTTATAAATATGGTGCACCGAAAGACCGAATTATTTTATAAAATACGGCAGCCCTTTTATACAGATATTTTGGCTATCCTAACAAGGGCTTTTATTTAATTGAGATTACAAACATGGCTGGTCCGGAGCCCCTTGGGAGAGGAATCCCGCACTAATACGGGTTTTGTTATATATGATAACACATTCCGAGCAAGTATTTCACTATGCAACTTCTACGTTAACCGTCGGGGTTTTTTTTTCTCCCTCACTTTTTTTCTCTCTCACTTTCTCTTATTTGAAAAATGTAAGTGACTCAATTATACACTCTGGCTAATTGTAGGTTAGATTAGTAGTTAATTGAGTTTTGTTTTTTCTCTCTCGGTATTTTTCTTTTGTTAAATTTTGATTATTGTATATTTAAGATTTATTTATATATAAATGTTTGTATTTGAGAGTTTTGTTTATTTTTGTAAATTTGTTAAAATGTTAAATTTCTAATAAAAATATCTATAAAAAAATTAATGTAATTAGTTTCCTACATGAGTAGCAATTGCCTTTTTTTTTCAACTGCAGGGAAAGTGAGGGAAATAAAACAAAACACTGGAATTGTGACATTTTTCAAAGACTGTATAGAACTCATTTTGATCCTTTGTATGTACTTTGCTCCCTGCCTAGACTGGCTTTGACATACAATGGATGATTTTATGAATTAAGTATATTTTTGCAATAGAAATTTCAAACAATCTTTGCTGCAAATTTTCTATATTTGCCTACAGCTTGTACGATGCATTCTCCTCCAGCTGAGTAGTGCTTCGAGTGTTTTGTGTTTTCTGACGCAACCTCTACTGTTGTTCATGCCTTCAGCTGCTCTTCTCTGCATCTATTTGGTGCCTTTGACATGAGAAGGCAGGAGTCCTTTCGCTGAATGCCAACTGTTTTTCGGAAGAAGACATTTTTGGTTTTCGGATACATTTACTTTGCTGCCCAACATCTAATCCTACCACAGTCAAAAACAAAATACTAATTTTAATTTGAGCCCATTGTACCCTAGTCTATTGGGGATGCGGACAAATGATCACAAATTGAATGTTTTTAATTTTTAGAAGTTCTCTGCACTACTATTTATTCTTAATCTCTATTTGTTGCTGCACTTACCATTTAAGATCATTCTTCATTCATGTTTGTTAGGGTCGGTTTGCTTTTAGCTTTGTTTGGGTCAAATGTTTCTGAAGGACCTGAACTCACTGTGTATGAGCATCTGTTTGGGTCTGCTTTTCTAAAAACTGAAGGTCTATGGGTCCTTTTGGTTTTTGGACACAATTAAAGGATATGTTACCTATAATAATGCAACTGATTTGCCTTGCTGGTCCCACTGAAATGTCAGTAACTGACACAATGTATTATCTTTAGTGTGAGCCCTATGATGGTGCATCCTAAAAGAGGTTGACCTCCTCTCATAAGTCAGCAGTGATGTCTGTGACAGTCACCTGGGATTACACATGCACACATTCATTTCACCTGGGAGATAAATGAGAAAAGATTGGAAAATAATTTTTTTCAATCAACCAGTTGTGAGATGATGTTACGCACTTCTGGAACAGGTGGGACTTGAGCTCCAATCTCCTGGCTCAGAGGTCAGGATGCTATCACTGTGCCACAAGATCCCCTATGAATGAGTATTGTCCTTGTAATTTTTGAAGTTAATAAGAATTATTGCTTTGTAACAATATGACTGGGCATTGTGGATATTTGATAATTCTGTTATCAGGCAGCTGAGAGATTCCTGTTAAATGGCCAGACAAATTGAGGTCCTTCTGATTTTTGGCATCTGCTTCTCAGCATTTGTTAGATGGCTGAAGGGTCATAGCTTGTTTTCAGTGTCTCCAGTTTATTTTGCCTTGAGCAGTTGCTGGAAGCTTTTGATTTTTAATTAGTAAGTTAGAAACCTTTTTATAAATATTAAGGGTTGTGTGTCTTGCAAACTGGTGAAAGCCGCTTTCCTGTCTCTGTGTAAAAGGGGTAGGTTTGTAAGAGGATAAGAATTTTAATTAAGTTATATGCTGATAGTTCATTACTGTTTACCTGTAGCTGGAGTTTTTGTTTTTGTTTCTGATAAATAGTAACCCTTGTTCAGGGCACGAACCTCGTCTGTGCTTTATGAACCTGGATCTGAAAGTCTGGTAAGTCAGGTGATTTAGGGTGTTTTTGCATAAGTTTAAACATCTTTGATGTTTTTGACTCTAGGATTAACAGGGTTTGATTCTTTTACCAGGCTTCAGAGAAGTGTAACAGTAAACCCTGAAATGCTACTTTAAAAAAAAACAAACTGGACGAGAATGTAAAATCTCTAATTACAGGGTGCAAAAATATGATGAGTAGGCGAGCCACTCAAGCTGAAATTGCTGTCCACTGCTGTGTTATGGATGGTCTCCAGCCTAACTTTATATTACATACTGCACATCCTTTCTATTTAGTTAATGAAAATCTGATTTAAAATTTAACGAATTTTTCCTGCATTATTTGCTATTTAAGCATGAATATTCCAAACTTCTCCCATCCTTCTTGTGCAGACATGTTTCACTGCTGAAAGGTCAGATTTTAATTTTGAGACTGAATTGCCTGGTCCTAAATTCTGCAAGTTAAAATAGCTCATCTTCTAGCTTTTAATTACTCTCAAAATACCATGTTCTATCTTGATCAAATTTTAAATATTACAGAAGAGTTGTCAAGCATAATTTCCCTTTCGTAAACCCATGCTGACTCGACTCGATTCAATCCTGTCACTGTTTCCCATGTGCTTTGCTATTAACTCTTTTATAACGGACTCTAACATTATCCCCACTATCAGCGTCATGTTAACTAATCTATAATTCCTTTTTTTCTCTCTACCTCCTTGCTTAAAATAATGTGTTTACATTAACTACTGTCTAATCCACAGGAACTGTCCCAGAGTCAACTGAACATTGAGAGAAGACCACCAATGCATGCACTATTTAAGATCATAATAAATAGGAGCAGGAGTCTGCTGTTCAGTCCTTGAGCTTGCTCCACCGTTCAATAAGATCATGATTGATATAACATTCCTCATGTCCACTTTCCTGCCCCTTTCCTGTAACTCTTGATTCCCCTACTGATCAAGAATCTATCCTCCTTGTCTTCCCACAAGAACTGTGCCCCCACAGCTCTCTGTGTCAAGAAGTTCCAGAGAGAGACAACCTTCTGAGAGAAGAAACTCCTCATCTCAGTTTTATATTGGCACCCCTTTATTCTGAGACTGTGCCCTCTGGTCGTAGACTATCCCACAAGGGGAAATGTTCACTCAGCATTTACCCTGTCAAGCCATTAAGAATCTGTATGCTTCAATAAGATCACTTCTCATTCTTCTAAACTCCCAGTGAGTAGAGTTGCTACCTATTTAGTCTTTTTCTGAATTGCCTCCAAATGACATCTTTCCTGAAATAAGGGGACCAAAACCGCCCATGGTGCTCCAGAGGTAGACTCACCAACACCTTGGACAGTTGCAACATGACTTCTCTGCTATTATACTCTAAGTCCCTTGAAATAAGGACTAGCGTTCCATTAACCTCCTTGATTATTTGCTGCATCTGTGTACCAGCTTTTTGTGTTTTACGTACAAATGCCCCCAAGTCCCTTTTTTATATTGCAGCTTTCTACAATGTTTCTCCATTTAAACAATACTTCTTCCTTCTGTGCTCCCTTCCAAAATGAGCAACTTCACATTTTCCTACATTATACTTCATTTGTCAAAGTTTTTTACACGTTTATTTAACCTATCAATATTTTCACTATAAACTGTTCGTATCCCTTTTTCAACCTGCCTTTCCACCTGCTTTTTTTTCTGTTGTCTGTTTCTAGGACTACTTCCTGAAATATTCTGGGATGTAAATCACCAGGTCTTGAGGATTTATCGGCCTTCGGTGTCATGAATTTCCCAAACATTCTTTCCATATAAGTACTGATTTCCTTCAGTTTCTCCCTCTCATGAGAACTGAGTTCCCCAACATTTTAGGGATGTTATTTCTGTGCTCCTTTGTGAAAATATGTACGTAATTGGTTTTCCGTCCCTTTATTCCCTATTATAGTTCCCCCATTTCTGATTGTAAGGGACCTATATGTGACTTCACAAACTTATCTCTTCAGATATGTATCCACGCTCTGACAATCAGTTTGTTCTCTATAAGCTTACACTCGTACTTTCTTGATCAAAATTCTTTGTCGTCCTTTTGCTGAAATCTAAACTGTTCAGGTCTGCTTTTGTTTTGGGCTGATTTGTATGTCCCTCTTTTGGGTGTTTAAAATATTGTTTTACAACTGCATTGTATAACTAGATATCTTCATTTGTGTTTTTTTGTTTTGTGTAATAAACATCTGTTTTGTTAAAGAAACAGCAACCTCATAGAATTATACTTCAGTGAATGACCACCATGTTAAATGATTTATTAGGCTCAACTATATTCTGGTATTTGACTTGCACAGGATTACAGTTAGCAGGATTGTAACACCATCTGCTCCAAATATCTCTGTGGCTTGGTGTCAAGTTTTGTTTGATGATGTTAGAAATGCATCCCGAGGCACTTCCTATGTTAAATGCATTGGATCAGATTTTCCAGTGAGTGGGAAAAAGGTTACTAATCCAACCTCCTCTTTTTAACAAGGGAGCTTTGCATTTCTCAGGGGAGGTTCTGCTCTGGGCTCCCTCAGAAATGCTAAGGCATACATCCATTCTGATAGTTCTTTCACAGTATGGAACTGTCAGAGGATGGCGGGCTACGCCCCCTTTCACAGGCATCAGCTGCTGTGTTCTGAAATTTATAGGTCCTGACAGCCACTTTGACAGCTGTTGTCAAAAAATAAGTACACAAGTAAGTGATTGGATGCTAGGAGGATTGAGTTGCCAAATTTGTTTGGGGGTGGTGAGTGCTGGCTAAAGAGGAGTTAGAAGGCCTGATATGGAGAGGTAAGGGTAAGTATGTTGTGAATTAGATAGAATGTCAACTGGGGAAGAGGTAGAATGACAACTAGGTAAGTACAAGAGAGCAGGTAAGTATTTGTGTAAGTCAGAATGATTTGGAGGAGAGAGATTTTGAGTCTGGGGATGGTTGGAGACATTTGCATCAGCACTGGTGGGTTGTAGGCATTCAGGTCGAGGCCAGCCTGGGCAGAGAGCAATGGGTGATTGGTTGAGCTGGGTGGGGGGAGAGGACTGAATGTCAGTGTAGTTGCAGTGGCATTGGATTTTTGGAGTTCTGTGGGTCTGGCAACCATTGAAGAGGTTGGGGATCAGGTTCATTATGAGGGAGGGGTTTGAGAGAGGGGTTTTAGTAATCTCCTCCAGTGTGGTGGTTATGGGGGTTTGCTTTGCAAATTGGGTGAGGTCGTGACTCGAGGGAGTGTAAAAGATCTGTGGGTTGTGACTGAGATATGTGTGAGGTCAGTTTTTTTTAGTTACTCAGGAGTTAGACTATGTATTTAATGATCTGACCTTTTTCCTAAGTAACTATTTAAATTAATTTAGTTGGGGCCTTCCAAAGTGTCTGCTCTTAATGGAGACTTCCATAGGGTTCTAGATTTTAGGAATTGGCCAGGGGAACATTCAATTTCATGGGCAATTCCTTCAGAAATAGTTACAGTGAGAATTTTAGTGGGTCCCCATTCACAACTACAAACTATGCCCACATAATGACTGTCCTGAAAAATCTGTCCTATTGTAAGTTGTTGTGGAAGGCCTTGAATAGTACCAGATTATTTCTATGAAAACAATACAATAGTTCACCGAGAGAAGATGCCAATTTTCCCAAATACTAATTGTATTCCAGTGGGTTCGTTCTTACCATGCTATTTTTTGAATTTCATCCAACCCTGTTAATTTCACTAGTTCTGCATTACTTTTATTATTTTGATGCCTCAGTTGTTTTTTAGGCTTTGAAACTGAAGATCAAATATTTTATATGACCGTTCTCTTTAAAAGAAAAATAACATTTTACTGATTGTGAAGTGATAGCAATCCATTTATTATGGGAAATGAAATATCTTTACATAAGCAGTGATTTTGGAATAGTTGATTGAGTTAATTATGTTTGTTGTTGTCCATTCTTCTTCTTCTTTTGGTATTCTCTTTCCTCCATGTTTGATTTTTAACATTGTGATTAACTGGACAATGCTGGGTTGAATATTCATTGTTTTACAGCTTCTATTTTTTATTTTGAAAACAAATCAGGATGGAGGGATGACATTCAAAATATCCTAATGATTTCAGATGTGACATAATTTTTAGGGATTCTGAAAGTTTGTTTTGCTGATATTTGCTTTTATAATCCATAAAGTTCCCTTCTAAATTGAAGGCACCAAAAGTCTACATTAATTTACTGTTTTCCTGATTGTTTATGAGTAACATGAAAAGCTTGTGTTCAAATTAATATGGTAAACCCCTAAAATATATAAAGTTCACTATTACCAAAAAGATGTTCAGTTAATGTATGGGAAAAATGATTCAACCACTGTGCTCATACAATATCAACTTATTATATTTTGAATTTTGTCTTGCTGTAACTATGAGGATTGATAATGACTTGTTATTTTAAACCTGTTACTTGGCTAACTGAGAATGTAGTTCATTGGGGCACAGGCTGCACATAGATAAATCGCAACAGTTTAAGTGAGTGGGCCACAAGATGACAAAATATAGGAAAGTGTGAAATTATTCGCTTAAGTATTAAGAATAGAGAAGCAGAATTTTTTTCAAATTCCAAGTTTGAAGTATTGACCAGAAACTTGTGTGATCATACCAAGCAATGGGGCAAGTTGGCAGATGGGTAAGAAGAAATTAGGAAGGCATTTGGCCTTTAATTGCAGTGAATAGAGTACAGTGACTTAGAAAGTCTAGCTACAATTGTACAGTATTTTGATAACAGCATGGTATTGGCCAAACACAGACAAATGGGACTATTTTAGTTTGGGAAACTTGTTCAGCCTAGAATGAGTTGGACCAAAAGATCTGTTTCTGTGCAGTATGACTCTGACTGTATAATTCTATGTGCAATTTTGGTCTCCCCATTTAAAAGATGTACAATTTAAACTGGTCCCATATCAGTCAGCATTCTTGGTAAACTGGTGAAAATTAGCTACCTCAAATACTGTGATCTACCGTGATGCCCAAGTAGTTATGCTATAAGTAAAGTATAATGGTGATGTATATACCCCCATGTTACACTTCTGTTACTTCTGTGTGATTTTAGATGGCATTGATGTTTTTACGTAAATGATTTGAGGGATTTTGATGTCTCAAAGCTTCACTTGGTTTACTGCAGTTATGTGTACCTTTTTGTATTATCCGGAATGTGTCATCAATCGGCGCGCTCGTGGTCTTTTAAGTGCTGATTAATAAAAAGATTTTCTGTATTTGCATTGGAGTTGTGCAATGAGGATTTAGTAAATTTGGCTGCCTAAATTCTAAAGGGAAAGACAAAGTCGAAATCATGATTCACAAAGGGGCCGAAAACAGGTAGAAAGAAGGATGAAGTCCCGCAATAAGAATATAGTGGGTTAAGTAGCAGATCGAAAAGCAGGATTTCAAAGATTGTAATATTTAAGTTATTCTCAGTGTCATGTGCAAGTTGGTATGGGAATAGCTGGATAGAACTGATGCATGCGGCAGTAGAGCTGGAGCAAAAAGGAGGGCTTCATATTTCTGAATTACTGGGCTCATTTCTGGGGAAGGTAGGACCTGTGCAAGCCCAATAGGTTGCAACTGAATTGGAACAGGGCTAACATCCCCGTGGGGAGGTTTGCTAATGTGGTTGGTCGGATTTTAAACTAATTTGGCAGGGAATGAACGACAGAATAGAAGTATAGCAACTGATGATGTACAGACATGTATAGAAGAACCACCAATAATGTTGAGAAGGCAGTGGGAACATAGTCAAGTCAATGCACAAGGGAACATGGCAAAGCTGGATAACATTCATTTTTACATAAGGAGTCTTGCAGGTTAGGCAGACGAGTTGACGATATTGATTTAATGCATGGGGATGTCATATAATTTCTATCATGGAGACATAGTTGAGGGAGTGTCAGGACTAGAGGCTCAATATTCTGGGTTTAAAATCTTTCGGTGAAATGGCATTGCAGTATTGATCAAGGAGTCAAGCAGTAAAGAGCAAATGTATCTTTCGTTCCTCAAATGAAGCCATGTGTTGAATTTAAGAATAAAATAGGATCAATTATTTTGGGAGACCCCCCAAACAGTTGGGGTGAGATAGTAAAACAGTATGCAAATCTCAGAAGTGTAAAAATAATAGGGTAATAGTGTGGGAGTTTCACCTTCCATAATACTAAACTGGAATAGACCGAGTGTGAAAGTCTAGAGGCGGGAAAAGGGATTGAGAAAACATTCATAATGTGTATAGGAGAAAGTCCTACAAGAGACGGGGTGAAGCTGGTCTTTAAATTTAAAGAGATGAGGCTGAACAGATGGTAAATGTGGCAGTGCGGGCTACATTTTGTTAGTGACTGTTATTCAGTAAGATTTAAAGTAATTATGGATAAGGACAAGGATGGACCTTAAAGAATTGGAGGTAGGCTGATCTTTAATAACGTAAGACAGGATCTGGCCAAAGTTTACTGGAAAGAGCTAATTGTAAATAAATCCTCATTAGAGTAGATGGAGAAATTCTAAAGGGAAATAATGCTGGTTGAACTTCTACTTGTCAAGGTGAAGAGTGGGATCAATAAGAGAACCTTGGATGTCAAAGAACATACAGGACTGGATAATGTTGGAACACTCACTAATTTTACATGTCACTTTTTCTGTTTTAGCATTTTTGGTTTGGACTTGTGAACTAAGCTGAGAGCTGAAGATGCCCTTTGGACTGTGAGCAGCAGCTCCTGTTTAATTAAAAAAAATACACTTTTTTAATTGCTTGTGAGGCCAGGACTAAAAGTTAATTGTAGGTTGTTTCTTGTTTAGATGTGTCATAGCATCATTCAGAGAGAAACCTTTGATCCAACTCCTCTATACTGACCCAATTTTCTAAACTAAACTAGTTTCATTTGCCTGTTTGACTCATATCCGTGTAAACCTTCCTATCCACATACCTGTCTAAATGTCTTTTAAAAGGTGTAGCTCATTCCATATATGTACCACCCTCTTTGGAGAAAAGTTGTCCTTTCAGAGGCAATGATGATGGGAGCAAGAATTAGAGGATTGAGTTTAAATTTTGGACTCTCCACAGCCAGTTGCACAAGGCTAGAGTGATGATCACTGAGACAGCAGTGATGATCACTGTGCTGCCCCTATTGGTCCTGTGTCTCTGTTCGCCCAGATAAGATTTATCCCAGGCTGCTACAGGACACAAGGGAAGAGATTGAAAGAGCTGCGACATTAATTTTCAAACTTCACTGACCACAAAAAGGAAGCCAGAACCCTGGAGGACAGCAGACTTGGTAGCATAATTCATGAAAGTTGAGATAAACCAGAAAATTGCAGGCCAGTACGTCTAACATGTGTGATTAGGAAACTGTTGTTTAAAAACAAAATTCCGAGGAGCAGAATTGGAGAGCTGAGGATAGTCAATGGGCTTTGTAAGGGGAAGATTAGATCGATCAAATTTAATTGAATTTTTCAAAGAGGTGACAGGGTATGTAGATGAGGGTAATACAGTTAATATAGTTGTGCTTTTGACAAGGTCTCACATGGCAAACTGGTTAAGAAACTCTGAACCCACAGAATCCAGGGCAGTTTGGTAAATTGCATCCAGATTTGAGTGGCAGAAACAGAGGGTAATGGTCAGTGGCTGTTTTTGACTGGAACCCCTTTTGTCCAGTAGTGTTCCACTGGGTTTGATGCTGTTTCTCTTGCTGCATGTTGTGAACATTAATGATCACGACATGAATATAAGAGATATGGTCAGAGTTTGCAGAATGCCTTAGACTATGGGACAATATAAACATAGAGAATGCTGGAAAAACTCCACAGGTCTGGCAGCATCTGAGGATTGAGAAATAGCATTGACGTTTCAAGATCGTTATGACTCTTCTTTAGTCATACAGGACTTTAACTGCTTTTTCTCTCTTCACAGATTTTTTTCCAGCATTCTCCATGTTTGTTTCAGATTTCCAACATCCACTGTATTTTGCTTTTTTTAAAAACAGGAAAATGTAGATGGGCTGATAAGATGAGTTGAATAGTGATAAATGGAATTTAATCTGATACATTTGAAGAGGACTAACAAGCTAAGGGAATACACACTGAATAGAAGGACTCCAGTAAATACAGAGGATCAGAGACACCTTGGTGTTCATGTCCTAAGATCCTTGAAGACAGCACAGGTAGTTAAGGTGATTAAGGAGATAAATGAGATACTTACCTTCATTCGTCAAAGCATTGAATACGAGGTTAAGGAGGTTATGATGGAGCTGTATAAGACTTGGTTAGTCAACAAGTACTAGATAAGGTGCAAAACTTGACCTACTCTTGGAAAATAAGGCAGGGCAAGTGACTGAGGTGTCGGGGGGGTGGGGGGGCGCAATTTGGGGCCAGCGACCATAATTCTATTAGATTTAAAATAGTAATGGAAAAGGATAGACCAGATCTAGGGCAGCACGGTGGCTCAGTGGTTAGCACTGCTGCCTCACAGCGCCAGGGACCTGAGTTCAATTCCTGCCTCAGGTGACTGACTGTGTGGAGTTTGCATGTTCTCCCCGTGTCTGCGTGGGTTTCCTCCGGGTGCTCCGGTTTCCTCCCACAGTCCAAAGATGTGCGGGTCAGGTGAATTGGCCATGCTAAATTGCCTGTAGTGTTAGGTAAAGGGGTAAATGCAGGGGAATGGGCCTGGGTGGGTTGTGCTTCGGTGGGTCGGTGTGGACTTGTTGGGCCGAAGGGCCTGTTTCCACACTGTAAATAATCTAATCTAATCTAAAAATTGAAATTCTAAATTGGAGGAAGGCCAATTTTGACAGTATTAGACAAGAACTTTCAAAAGCTGATTGGGTGCAGATGTTCGCAGGTAAAGGGATGGCTGGAAGATGGGAAGCCTTCAGAAATTAAATAATGAGAGTTCAGACCAAGTATATTCCTGTTAGGGTGAAAGGAAAAGCTGGTAGGTGTAGGGAAAGCTGGATGACTAAAGAAATTGAGGTTTTGGTTAAGAAAAAGAAGGAATAGACAGGATAGATCAAGTGAATCCTTAGAGTAGAAAGGAAGTAGGAGTATACTTAAATCAGGAGGGCAAAATGGGGACATGAGATAGCTTTGCCAAAGCTGAATTAAGGAGAATGTAAAAGGACAAAAGGGATAGAATAGGGCCCCTCAAAGACCAGCAAAGGTGTTTGTGTGGGGCTGCAGGAGATGGAGGAGATAATAAACCAGTATTTTGCATCAGTATTTAGTGTGGAAAAGGACATGGAAGATGTGGAATGTAGGGAAATAGATGGTGACATCTTGAAAAAATGTTCATATTACAAAGGAAGTGCTGGATGTCTTGAAAAGCATAAAAGTGGATAATTCCATAGGATCTGATCAGGTGTACCCTAGAACTCTGTGGGAAGCTAGGGAAGTGATTGCTGGGCTTTTTGCTGAGATATTTGTATCATAGTTAGTCACCGATGAGGTGCCAGAAGACTGGAGGTTGGGTAACGTGGTGCCACTGTTTAAGAAAGGTAGTAAGGACAAGCCAGGGAACTATAGATGAGTGAGCCTGTCATCAGTGGTGGGCAAGTTGTTGGAGGGAATTCTGAGGGATAGGATGTACATGAATTTGGAAAGACAAGGACTGATTCGGGATAGTCAACATGGCTTTGTGCGTGGGAAACCATGTCTCACAAACTTGATTGAGTTTTTTGAAGAGGTAACAAAGAGGATTAATGAGGGCAGAGCGGTCGATGTGATCTATAAAGACTTCAGTAAGGACAAGGTTCCCTATGGGAGACTGATTAGCAATGTTAGACCTCGTGGAATACAGGGAGAACTAGCCATTTGGATACAGAACTGGCTCAAAGGTAGAAGACAGAGGGTGGTGGTGGAGGGTTGTTTTTCAGATTGGAAGCCTGTGACCAGTGGAGTACCACAAGGATTGGTGCTGTGTCCTCTACTTTTTGTCATTTATATAAATGATTTGAATGTGAGCATCAGAGGTATAGATAGTAAGTTTGCAGATGATAACAAAATTGGATGTGTAGTGGACAGAGAAGAAGGTTACCTCAGATTACAACAGGATCTTGATTAGATGGGCCAATGGGCTGAGAAGTGGCAGATGGAGTTTTAGATAAATGTGAGGTGCTGCATTTTGGGAAAGCAAATCTTAGAAGAAATTATACACTTGATGGTAAGGTCCTAGGGAATGTTGCTGAACAAAGAGACCTTGTAGTGCAAGTTTATATCTTCTCGAAAGTGGAGCCGCAGGTAGTGAAGAAGGCATTTGGTATGGTTTCCTTTCTTGGTCAGAGTATTGAGTACAGGAGTTTGGGAGGTCATGTTGCGGCTGTACAGGACATTGGTTAGGCCATGTTTGGAATATTGCGTGCAATTCTGGTCTCCTTCCTATCAGAAAGATGTTGTGAAATTTGAAAGGGTTCAGAAAAGGTTTACAAGGATGTTGCCAGGGTTGGAGGATTCGAGCATTGGGGAGAGGCTGAACAGGCTGGGGCTGTTTTCCCTGGAGCATCGGAGGCTGAGGGGTGACCTTATAGAGGTTTATAAAATCATAGGGGCATGGATAGGATAAATAGGCGAAGTCTTTTCCTTGTGGTGGGGAATCCAGAACTAGAGGGTATAGGTTTAGGGGAAAAGATATAAAAGGGACCGAAGGGGCAACTTTTTCACACAGGAGGTGGTACGTGTATGGAGTGAGCTGCCAGAGGAAGTGGTGGAGGTGAGTACAATTGCAACATCTTAAAAGGCATCTGGATGGGTATATGATTAGGAAGGGTTTGGAGGGATATGGGCTGGGAGCTGGGAGGTGGGACTAGATTGGGTTCCAATATCTGGTTGGCATGGACAAGTTGGACTGCATGTTCTGATCCGTACTGTACATCTCTGACTCTAACTGGTGAACTATGTGGAATTCTGGTCACCACACTTGCGAAAGGATGTGAGGGGACAGAAGAGATTCATCAGATTTTACCTCAGCTGAAGTGATTCATCTAAGAGGATCGAATTATTTTTCCCATGGCAGGGAAGGTAGAGCTGTTAGGATGAAATATTTCCCATTAGTAGGGGGAGTCAATAACAAGGGAACGCCATTTTGAGATGAGCAGGAGGTTTAGAAGGAATTTGCAGAGAAGTTTATACGTTCAAAGGATTATTGGTATCTGGAAGACTCTGCCTGAAAGGATAGTAGAAATGGGAATCCTCCTGCATTTAAGAACCATTTAGACGAAAACTTTAAACACTATAGCTTACAAGGCTAAGGGCCAAATGCTGAAAAATGGGGTTAGAATTGGTGGATGTTTGATGACCAGCACAGACATGATAGACTGAAGTGCCTCTTTCCATACTGTAAATATTCTATGTATCTCTGTGGCCTCTGGGATGGCCAAGGTGTCCTTTGAGTGTATAAATTGGTCTGATATTCTCTGGAGGTTAGAATAACTTCACGCAAAAGTTTATTGAACCTTTGGAATTCTGTAGCCCAGGACTGTGGATGCTCCATCATTCAATAAATTTTAAAGCTTGAATTGACAGATTTTTGCTATCTCTGGGAATTTGATACAGGGAACAAGTGGGCAGGCAGGTTTGAAGCCCAAGATTGCTATGATTATGTTGAATGATGGCATGGGTTCAATGAGTCATATAGTCTACTTCTGCTCCTACTACTTGTGTTCTTTTAAGGAAGAAAGTAGTTGTGTAATCACAAAAAAAAATTCTTACAGTTGAATTATTTGTTTTGGTAGTTTACCTTTTATCTCTACTGTTTTGATTTTGCATTAACAGATTTTGCAGTAATTATTGGCAAAGTGTTGACTTTCTTAGTTTTCTTTCAGACTGTTGAAGTACTTGGGGAAGAAAGAGCTGCTATTGAGAAGCTGGCTGAAATTTGAAATGTGTTGTATTAATTTAATGCTGAAATGTGTGTTGTTTTCTGAGCTCTTCGTTTTTTTAAATTCATATGAACCTGCCTACATATTTTTAAAATTCTGTAAAATGATCACAGAAATTATTTTCTTTCTCTCCTAGCCTCCATTGGTCCAGGCAATATTTAACGGAGATCCTGATGAGGTGCGAATGTTGATTTATAAAACTGAAGATGTCAATGCTTTGGTAGGTTACTGTTTTTGGTAAGCAAAAAATTTGTTTCCAGAACATTTATTTTTAACTGATTAGTTTGCAAAACTGAACTCATAGCTGGATTGTTCTGATGCATAATGCTCAACTTCAATTGACTGGAGACTAGAGTGAAATGTTTCAGTTTGTGTCCAAGAGCATGTTGCCAAGATGAGGATGTTTTTCAATACTTCTCTTTATCTGACATTCATAAGAAAATACTATTGAAAGTGTATTCCTTTTTATACTGAAAGAGGCTTTCAGTTTAAAATCCAGGAGAAACATAAAAGCATTGAATGTAGCAGCAGGAATTTGACCCTTCGAATCTGCTCTACCTTTCAATATGATCATGACTGAACTTCCAACTCAGTACACTGATCCTATTATTTTCCCATACCCTTTGATCCCTTTAGTCCTAAGAACTACACCATATCTTGATTGTCTTCAATGTATTGGCCTCGATACTTTGTGGCAGAGAATTCCACAGTCTGACCATTCTCGAGGTGGAGAAATTTCTCCTCGGCTCTGTCGTAAAAGGTCCACCTCTTGTCCTTTAGATTACAACCCTTGGTTCTGGACTCCATGATCATTGAGAACATACTTCCTGCTTCTATCTTGTTTGAATTTGTTAGGTTTCTATGGAACACTCCCTCATTCTTTGACACTCCAGTGATTATAGTCCTAGCCAATCCAGTCTCTCTCTGTACATCAGTGTTGCCATCCCAGGAAACCATTCAATGAATCTTATTTGTACTCGCCCAATAGCCAGAACATCTATCCTCAGATGAGTAGACCAAACTGTAAGCAATACTTCAATTGTGGTCTTACCAATGCTCTGTATAATTACAGTAATACATCCCTGCTCCTGTACTTGAATCTTCTTGCTTCAAAGGCCAACATTCCATTTCTTCCTTGACTGCCAGCTGCACCTGCATATTTATGTTCAGTAACCAGTGTATGAGAACAACTCTGTCTTAGTACAGCTACCCCCAAATCTATTGTCATTCGTATAATTATGTGCCTGCTGGTTTTGTTACCAAAGTGGATAAGCTCACATTTATCCAAATTGTACTGCATCTGTCATGTATTTGCCATCTTTCTTTACTTGTCCATATCACACTGAACTTCTATGCATTCTCCTCACCGCATACTCTCCTGTACAGATTGGTGTCATCTGCAAATTTGAAGATAGGACAAGTGGTTCCCTCATTTAAATCATTTAATAATGTTACGTTAAAAATTACTGAGGTACAAGCATCCATTCCTGTGGTACTCCAATAGACACTGCCTGCCACTATACAATATTTGTATTTTTGTTTCCTGTTGTCAGTCAATTCTCGATCCATTTCAGTACACCATCTCCAGTCTCATGTGCTTCAATCTTACGTGCTAATCTCTTACTGGGACCTCATCAAAAGCCTCTGAAAGTCCAAGTAAACAGGATCCACTGGCTTCCCCTTATCCACTCTATTAGTAACATCTTCAAAAAATTCAAGATTTGCCAAGCATAGCTTCCCCTTCATAAATCCACGCTAACTGTCCAATTCTGTCATTAATTTCCAAGTGTTCCGTTGTTACATTCGTGTATAATGAGCTTTAGAATTTTTCTGACTACCAATCTCAAGCTAATCAGTCTGTAATTGACTGTTTTCTGTCTGCCTCCCTTAAAAAAATTAGGTTACATTAGCCACTGTCCAATTCGTAGGGACTGTTTCAAAGTCTACAGAAATTTGGAAAATGACCAGCACATTTGCTACTTCTTGGGCTTGTTCCTTTACATACTGAGATGAAGCTTATCCGGCTCTGGGAATGTATCGAATTTTAATTCATCTGGTTTGCCCAGCAGCATTTCCCTGCAGTGTTTGTTTTTTTTTGCATGGAGGAGAGCAAGCCTCTACTTTGTGGTGAACATGGGACTCTGGAATCAGCAGATGCTATGTTGATGGAGGCAGTGTCAGTGAGGTAGGCCAGTGGCAAAAGATGGCACCTGAGAGTTGGTGATTTCATTGTTGGCCTGGTGACAGTGACGCAGTGGTGCAAGGGCATCAACAAAGTGAGCCTTGGCAAGAGACGTGATTTGAAGTTGGTGGGTCCTGCGCAGGTGGCAGCGAGGTGATAGTGGTTCTAAGCTGGCTCAGAATTTAGGTAGACTTCTCTTTAAGCTATACGTTTTCATGTTCCTCTTATTCTTAAAACTGTCACGATGGTGCCATAATGTTGAGACAAATAAAAGCCTTTCTCTGTATTTATTGTATTTTGCAATGCAGTATTTCGAAACCGTAAAATACATGTGGCAATAAAATCATTTTTTTATTTGTCACGTGTCGTGGTCACACAGCATGGAAACAGACCCTTTGGTCCAAGTTGACCATGCTGGCCTACTTTCTCAAAATAAACTAGTCCCACTTACCTGTGTTTGGCTCATATCCTTCTAACCCTTTCCTATTCATGTACCTGTCCAAATGTATCTTAAATGTTGTAGCTGTATCTGCGTCAATCACTTCCTCTAATTTATTCTGCATATGAACCACCCTCTGTGTGTGGAAAGAGTTGGCCCTTGGGTCCCTTTTTAAATCTTTCTCTTTCAACCTTAACAGTATGTGTCTTAGGGTGGGGGTAGCAGTTGAAACTAAGTGAAAGGCATTTGCTGTTCACCTTATCTATGCCCCTCATGATTTTATAAACCTCGAAGGTCACACTGAACTTAATGAAAGCGCCACTAACTCTAGTCCAGCTAAGACCAATGCTCAAACCTAAAATCTGGCTCAGTGATGCATTATAGAACAAGGGAATTAGGTGGTTTGATGGCTGGTTTGTGTTGCAGTACTGCCAATAGTGTGGATTAATTTCCTGTACCAGATGAGGTTACTGTGAAGGACTCTCCTTCACAACTTCTCCCTTGTCTGAGGTGTGGCAACCCTCAGGTTAACCACCACCACTCTTTTCTCTAATGAGAAGAGAACAGCCCCATAGTCTGTGGTGACTCTGGCGACTTTATCTTTTACTTACACCAACCACATGAACTGTAGCAGTTCAAGAATGCCGCTCACCGTAACCACCTGAAGAGCAGTAAGGAATGAGCATTAGAAACATAAGACATAGGATTATAACTTGTAGATTGGAGATTAAAGTGTGAAGTGCAAGATGAAAGGAAAGGAATTTGAAATGCTTTGTTAACAAAGTCAGGCTTGGAATTGAGAGAACTTAACCAGTGCACAACCTATCTATTAAGCTTGAGATTAGAGTCAGCAGGTCAACCCTTATCTCATTAAAATGTTTCAATTATTTATGTAGTTCTCAGATGAAAAACAAAAATCGGCTTGTCAGCAACAGAATTCTTTGGCGCTATCATCAAATTTGCCAAAAGGTTTGTTAACTTCATTAGAAAGAGAAATAGGTCAGCTAATCAAAAGGGTGTTTTCATGTACAGCAACAATCGTATTTCCTCAAAATATGAAATCTTGTGATTTTTTTAGTTAAACGTTAAGTCCAAACAACCAGTATTTAAGTGTTTGTTGTCTCTGAGAATCTTAACACAGCCTAAAAACACCAAATACAGAACAATACTGTATCATACAATTCCAGATTGATCAGTGCGTATTTACTTTGGAGCCTTTTAAGAATTTTTAGTTTGATAATACAAACGTAAATTAGTTTCATAGAATATTAAGTCTGTGCATCAACATGGTATGTCAAAGTTTGCTGGAAGGCATGAAATACAGAATAACTATGCATTTATTTCCTCTTTTTATGGAAATGAATAAAGTTGTTCCTAGTGTGTGAACAAATAGTGTCGGAGAATTGGGTGATTTAATGCACTTGTACTGTAAATTGATAGTTCCCTGGCAATCTTGAATGAGTCATTTGACCCTGTTGGCTCATGTCTAGTCAATGATTGGCGTGGTCAGTTTTTAATCCATACCATGCAATCCACATTCAAATTTAATTCACTAATGACACTCAGAATAGATTATTTATGTATATCGTTTTAACATGCTCAATTATGATTTTTTTTTCAAAAGGATCCTGAAAAGCGGACACCACTACATGCAGCTGCCTTTCTTGGTGATGCTGAAATCATCGAGCTGCTTATCTTGTCAGGTAAGTCCAGTGCTGACATTCCTATTTGTGCCAGTTAATTCCGAACAGAAAAGATTGGCATTAAGTTTTTGCTTTAATTTTTTGAACTGTGATGATGCATACAAGATTATGTGGAATTAAACATTGTGTTCATTAAAAATTCAGGAAATCTTTATTTGATACACAATGTAGTTCACACTACTTTATTTCTCCCCTTTTAATAGAGACTTAAAACAAAATATGGCATCAGGAGATATGAGGGTAGATTTAATAAAAGGTTCCTCAAAGAGGTAGGTCTTAGAGTGCCTGAGAAGAGCAAGATGAGATACAGTTGCAAAGCTTGGCACATAGGTAGTTGAAGGAGCAGCTGCTAATAGTGGAGCCATCAAGAAACTGGAATTAGGATTGCAATTAACTTGAAAGGCTGTGGAGCTAGAGGAGATTAGAGTAAGGGAAGAGCCAAATCATACAAGAATTGAAAGCAAGAATGACAACTTGAAAATCTTGGTGCTGTGTAGGTCAACAACTATAGAATTAATAGACCAAAAGTATTTCCTTAAGTATAGATGCAGGCAACCAGAGTTTTGGGCAATCTCATGTTTATAGGGTGCAGAATATGGGAGACCATTCAGATGTATGTCAGAACAGAAAAGCCTAAAGATAACATGAATGAAAGTTTCAGCAGCAGAAGAGCTGAGGCAGGGATTGGCTGGGAAATGGTAGAGATTTAAATAAGCAATATCCATCTGTGATCACAAAGCTAATTTTGGTTACAAGTATGATGCTAAATCTGCAGTTTGATTCAGCCTCTGACACTTGCCAGTGAGAGGAATGGAAGACAATTGCTTCAATCTTCCTATTTAATTGTAGAAATGGTTGCTCAACCAATGCTGGATGTCAGACAAGAAATCTGACACATGAGTAATACTATGGGGTGATTTGTTAGAGATGGATGCCATAACTGTACATGATGTATTTTCTGATGATGTTGAGGGGCAGCCTGTAAATCAAAAATAGCAATCCAAGTTTAGAACTTTGGGCGATGCCAAACCAACTGTCTAGAGTACATAGAGAGACCAATAATGTTGATTATATAAATGATCATAGAAGCATGAGACTGTAGTGTCTCCTAGCTGGGAAACTGTGGGGAAGCATAGGAGCAAGATTGAATGATCAGCTATGTCCAAGGGCTGCAGATGGGTTGTAAAGTTGAAGGGAGACCATTTGCCTTCCTCATTGTCATATGGGAAACCATTTATGGTTTGGGCTAAAACTGTTTGGATTAACATAGAAGGGTATTTAACTATGGACTTCTGGAAAAATGGGCATTGATGTGCAAGGCAAAAATGAAAAACTTGAGAGAGGAAGGATATTATTAAATTAGAGCAAGTTTAGAAACGATTTACCAGGATATTGCTAAGAATGGAAGATTTGCCTTATAAAAATCGGATGGATATGCTGGGACCTTTTTCCATTGGAGTGTAGGAGGTTTAGCAGTGACCTTAGAGGTTTGTAAAGTAATGAGGGGCATGGATAAGGTGAATAGCAAGGGTCTTTTCCCTAAGGTGGGGGAGTTCAAAACTAGTGGGCATGTTTTCATGCTGAGAGGGGAAAGTTTTTAGAAAGGACATGAGGGGCTGCATTTTCGCACGATGGTTTGTGTGTGGAATGAACTGCCAGAGGAAGTGGTGGATGCAGGTAACTTACAAAATTTAAAAGACATTTGGATAAGTTAATGAATAGGAAAGCTTTGGAGGGATATGGGCCAAACATAGGCAAGTAGGACTCATTTATTTGGGAACATGGTCAGTGTGGACTAGTTGGACCAAAAGGTTTGTGTCCATGCTGTATAACTCTGACTCTAGGAATAGGAGTATTGAATTGTACTTCTGTTTTCAGATGAGCCTTTAGACCAGAACCCATCTCTCCCCTTGGTTGGAAATGCAAGATCTGATGACACTTTATCTTGGCCAGCATTTATCTTTGTTTAAGCATTAGCGAAAATAAGTTATCCGGTCATTTCCCTTTTTTGTGGACATTCACTGTTGTATTTGTTTACATTTTTACAATTGATTACACTTCTAAAGTATTTAATTGGCAGTAAACTAGTTTTGGATATCCCAAAGGAAATGAAAGGTGCTTCTGAAGTTTCTGAAAGGCAACTTATACCTCGTTCAGGAATCTTAGCCATTCATCTCCTTGTTTCCATATAATAACTTTATGCTCATCTTGGTAGATTAAGAATTCAATTAGAAATTTCCACATCAATTCAAACAAATCTCCCTGCTAGAATATGCAGGTAGTTAGGAAGACAAATGGAACGTAAGCCCTTATTTCAAGATGTTTGGAATAGGTAGGGAAATCTTACTGCATCTCTAAAGGTGTCTTATCTGGAATACTGTGAACAGTTTTGGTCCCATTAGTTAAAGAAAAATAAACATGGAGGCAGTTCAAAGAAAGTTCACTAGGATGATCCCTGGTATGAAGGGAATTTCTTATGAGTAAAGGCTGAACAGGTAATGGTGACTCTACTCACTGGAGGTCAGGGTAATGCAAGGTAACTTATTGAAACTTAAAGGATTCTTTAGGGGTTTGACAGGGTAAACGCTGAGAGGATATTTCCCCTTTTGGCATAGAATTGGATCAGAGAGCATAGTGTTAAAATAAAGGGGTGTCAATTTTAGAGAGAGATGAGGGCTAGTTTCTTCTGAGGGTTGACTGCCTTTGGCACTGTCCCACAGAGCTGTGTCCAGAGTCCTTGCATATATTCTAAAATTAGAGGTGTTTGTCTAGGGACCAATATAGGCTAGCAAGCATAGATTGGCACTGAGTGTTAGGATGAATTCACAACATTTCAGTTGAGCTCAATATTGTATGGGTGAAATAGGCTGACCAGGACCACTTTGGAATAATTTTTGAAGAGGTTGTCTGATCATTACAGATTGTATACGATCCTCAACAATGATAAATTGATTTAGTGATAGCATTTTGTAATTCGTATCTGTACCAATTTGAATTATGTATTTATGAACCCATGCTGCTACTTGCTCAACTTAAGTAACTTCAAAATGTGTTATGTTGCGGTATCCTTAATACGAGATACTAAAGAAGACTCTGTATTGCATGTTTATTTTCAATGCACAGGGTACAATTACTCTATTCATGATTTTTATTTTACAGGCGCACGTGTCAATGCTAAAGATAATATGTGGCTAACCCCACTTCATCGTGCCATTGCTTCTCGGAGTGATGTAAGTTTACCAACCTGGTTCTTTGGAATTGATCTATTGTCGCTTGTACTGAGATACAGTGAAAAGTGTTGCTTTGCTTGCTATTCAGGCAGGTTGTAACAAAAAAATATAAAATACAATTTACATCTGCAGGAAGGTACAGAGAGAGATCAGAATTAACATTTGAGAGATCTGTTCAAAAGTTCAATAATAGCACGGAAGAAGCTATTCTTGAATCTATTCATATGTGCACTCAAACTTTTATATCTTCTACCTGATGGAAGAGGGTGGAGGAGAGTAACTGGGGTGGGAGGTGTCCATGATTATGTTGGTTACTTTCTCGAGACAGTAGGAAGTATAGATGGAGCCAGTGGATGGAAGGCTGCTTTGTGTGATGGATTGGGCTGTATTTACGACACTCCGTAATTTCTTGCCGTCTAGAGAAGACCAGTTCCTGTACCATCCTGTGATGCATCCAGATAGGATGCTTTTTTTTTTGGTAAATATATTTATTAGCAAATGTTTAACTTTACAAACATATAAAATTATTGAAAAATGTAATCAATAACAAATACCAGTATAATAAAAACACAAATTACAATACAACTACTGCCTACTAACTACTAACCTACCCTATAAGACAACGCAAACCCTAACACTGTGCAAAGCAACACCAATACATAAGTAAATAACTAATAGATCAAAAAATCACAAAATACAGAACAGCTATGCTCTGCTCAGCGCAAAGCTCCCAAACAAAGGAACGGAAGCATTGTATATTTACCCGTATTAACCAAGACCCCCTCCAGGGCCTAGGGCTTGACAAACCTAACTGTCCTAGTTAAACAAACACCCTAGTTAAGATAACTGACAAATCTATATCCAAATAACTCAAGTAAGGCTGCCATATCTTATAAAAATGGTCTGTTGTGTGGTACACCATGTTTCTAAAAGTGTCCAAGGGAATGTGCTCCATAATTAATTTCTGCCATCCCAACAAGCCTGGAGGGTTCTCAGACACCCAGGTCATCAGAATATTTTTTCGTGCACAATATGCAAGAATATTAAACCGTTTCTTCCCATGCCCATCTAAAGATGGTAAATTCAATAGACCTAAGAGCAGAGATATCTGGTCAACTTTGACTTCAGTCCTCAATACCCTCCCTATCTCTCCCCCCACAGCGCTCCAATAAACACAGAGCCTTGTGGAGTGTCCAGAAGCAATGGGTAAGAATATCTACACTTATTTTACATTTGGGGTACACTGAAGATGCCCCTTTTTAAAACTTTGCCAGATGGTCTGGTGCTCGATGAGTTTTGTGTAGAACTTTTAACTATGTAGCGCATGTTCTATTACAGATTAACATCTTTTGAGCATTCTCCCCTATGTTTTCTCATGTTTCAGAAGAGGTCTCCACTCCTAGCTCTTGCTTCCAGACCCCTCATAACCGGTTAATATCCTGCCACCCAGCAGCTGATAGAGGGCGCTAACTGAAAGGGTTCTTGTGGAATGTAGCAACATCCCCTCTGTATCGGGCTTATAGGTCTTAGTGAGAAGCATAGTCGTCTTCTGGATGAAATCCCTAACCTGAAAAGACGGAAAAGATCTCTGCTGGGGAACCCGTATTTGCGGCTCAGTTGCTCAAAAGACATCATAACCTCCCCCTCAAACAAGTCTCCCAAACTAGAAACTCCTCTCACACCCATAGTTTGAACCCTGAGTCCATTATCCCTGGTCGGAACCCTGGCATGCCAATTATAGGCATAGGTGGCGAAGTCTTGGATAAGCAGCCCTCACTCTGATGCATCGCACTCTATGCCTTGACTGTACTGATGACAATGGGGTTCTGGCAGTGGTCCATAACTGTCCTCCTCTTATCCATGCACAACAGGTTAATAAGAGGGCACTTTGCCTGGGAGGCCTCAATATATATAGAGCTGAAAATGTGTTGCTGGAAAAGCGCAGCAGGTCAGGCAGCATCCAAGGAACAGGAAATTCGACGTTTCGGGCATAAGCCCTTCTCAGCACCAGGCCTCAATATACAGCCATATTGAGTTTGGATCATTACCTACCCAATCACAGACAAAGGACAGTAGGGAACTCACTTGGTACTTCCTGATGTCTGGGAAATCAACTCCTCCCCCTCCTTGAGGCAACTGCAATTTAGTAAGTTTGATGAGGGGCTGTTCACGATGCCAGACAAAGGAACCAAACCATCTCATAAGCTTCCGCAGTGTTGACTTGGGAAATATTCTAGGGAGCATATACATGGGATAAAGCAAACAAGGAAGAACATTCATCTCAATGAGAGATATTCGGCCCAGCCATAAATTGGAAGAGCCTCCCATCTCTGGAGATCTCGCCTAATATTGTTGACCAAAGTAAGCAAATTTAGTCCAAAATAACAGACCAAACTTGGGGGGTAATAAAAATGTCTAGGTGTTGGAATCCTGCCCCTGACCACTTAAAAGGGAACTTGGGGCCACCTTCAACTTCTGGCACATCCTTAAGGTTCCCCAAAGGCGTAGCCTCCTATTTTGCAAAATTAATCTTATATCGTGAAATAGCCCCAAATGAATTGATACATTGTATCAAATGAGGTATGGAGGTCATACAGTGTAATCTTGTGTGCACTCAATCCCACTTCCGGAGCGGTTATGTGGAAGCTCTGATGAAAGAGCTGCTGGCAGAGGCCAATCATCGACGTAAACATCAATCCTAAAATTCCCAGACTTCACCCAGTTGGTAATGACTGTGGTCAGAGGGTAGCGATATAAAACCTCCACCCACCTAGCAAAGACTCACCCAACCCAAACTGTTCTCAGTCATAAAATAGATATGGCCAGTCCACCCAGTTAAATGCTCTCTCTGTATCTAAGGAAATCACCAACCCCTGAATCGATTGTTCCTGACAAACTTGGACCATATCCAGCAACTTCTAATATTATTAGAGGACCTATAGCTCCTTATAAAGCCTGTCTGGTCCTCTTTAACAATATGGGGCAACATCTTTTCCAATCTCAGCGCCAGAATCTTGGACAGAATGTTGAAATCTGAATTTAAGAGATGGGCCTGAATGAGGCACAATCCTCTGGAACCTTCCCCTTCTAAGAATTAAGGAAATATTAGCTTCTCTCAAAGATGGTGATTGGCATTCATGCATATTAGGAGTGATTGTATATCTCCAGCATCAGCCCTCAGAATCCCTATAAACTCCTTATAAAACTCACTTGGGAGACCATCAGGGCCAGGTGCTTTCCCACTCTGAAGTTGCCTAGCTACCTCCTGTATCTCCTGAATTGTCAAGGGGGTATTAAGGAGAGAGTTAAAAACAATGACTGCAGATGCTGGAAACCAGATTCTGGATCAGTGGTGCTGGAAAAGCACAGCAGTTCAGGCAGTATCCAACGAGCAGCGAATTCGACGTTTCGGGCAAAAGCCCTCAGGAGAGGCCTGTTCCGTGGTTACCTCCTGCGAGGTTCAGGTTCTAAAAAAAAGTCTCTATTTTAGCCCTCCTGTCCTCACAACTTTCAGACCAATACAATTCAGAGTAAAAGCTCGAAAAAGCCTAATTAATCTTTTTAGCATCGTATGTAAGGACCCCAGCACTGTCTTTGATTGCAGTAATGGATTGGGGTGTACACTTTTTCCTAGTCAGGTGTGCTAAGTACTTCCCTGGCCTATCCCCATATCTTAGCAGCCTTTGTCTAGCAAAAGCAAGTTCTTCCTTTGCGTTTTGTGTCGGTATTGAATTCAAGGTAGCCCAGAGGGCAGTGACCCGCTGTAGCTTAGTCACTGAAGGCCACGCAAAATATGCCACCTCGGCGGCTTTCAACCGCATCTCAAATAGATGCTGCTGTTCCTTCTTCTGTCTTTTCTGGCTAGCCAAATAGGAAATAGCTAATCCCCTAGCAAAGACCTTAGCAGTTTCCCACAGCATAGATGGACTACTAGCCATGCCTGAGTTGATAGTCAATAATTCCTGAAACTCCTTCAAAAAGTATTTCACAAATTTGGAATCCTGAAGGAGAAAAGGGTCCAAATGCCAGTGCCGCAAACCTAGTCCTTCACTCTTTGCCTTAACTTCCAAATATACTGCTGTGTGATCAGAGATTAGCTACATTCTCAATTTTACAACCCATAATCGAATCCAGAAGGGCCGAGGGAGCCAGGAAGTGGTCAAACCTCATGAAATATTCATGTGGGTTTGAAAAAAAGGTGAAGTCCCTGCTGGTAGGGTGAAGACATCTCCAAATATCCACCAGCTCCAACTCCTCGTATAAGTCAACCACCTTGGCCTGCGAATAAATAATTGGGGGCCCACAAGGCATCCTGTCCACTGTCAGATCCAAAGGACAATTAAACTCCCCACCCCCTTATAATAATGTGCCGTGTTCTAAAAGCACTCAACTTAGAGAAAGCAGTAATTAAAAATTTGAGGGGATGCGCCAGAGGACAGTAGACATTTAAAATGCCATATTCCTCCCCATGTATCAGGAGTTTAAGTATCACAAACTGTCTCTGCTCATCTTTCACCTGCTCTAATAATGTGAACGGAAGATTTTTCTGGATAAGTACCACCACTTCCCTACTTTTAGTAGTAAAGGATGAAAAGAATACCTGGTCAGAGCCCCCCCGTTATAATTTCAGGTGTTCCCCATCATCAAGATGGGTTTCCTGCAACAAAGCAATATCAACCCTTTCCCTCTTAGTGCTAGAAAGTACTTTTTTCATTTTAACAGGCAAATGATTTCCCTTAATGTTCTAGGTGCACCAGTTAAGAAGACACTTCGCCATATCTCCTTTCAGAGACCCTTGAACCCCTGGGAGGGAGAACCCTGCTTGCAAAGCGCTGAGCACAAGTAAATAAAGACTCAGAGTTAAAGAACTATACATACAAAAACTACTCTATCATAACTATAAACAACTATTACAACCAAAAAGCTACAAAGAAAACCAACTATAAAACCTTGAATGGAAGACTCTTCCCCCTGCCCAAAGGGGGCTCTCACCCTACCCATCCCCTCCTTCACAGCTCCCTCAAACCTGGACTGTGCCCCAGCCTTAGGCCAGAAAAAAAAACAAGGCGATGATCCTTAAATCAACAGAAAAAAGACAAATTCAGGATGAGAACTCCACTCAACCCTGGCTTCTTGTCACCCCTACTTGTGACTAAACAATAAACAGAACAAACACAAAAAAGAGGGGGGGACAACAAAGAACAGCCACAAAATTTCTCTTCAGAAAATCGAATTATTTAAAAAAACCTTATTCCAAGGCTTTTCCCCCCTTTCCAAAAAAGAAATTATTAGGGAGAAAGAAAGGAATAGAAAAAAAGGGAAAACATGCAGAAAGAAGGAAAAGAGAACAAACATTAACTATATTGTTCAGGCCAATTCATCTATTTTAAAGTGTCTACAAAGTTTTTAGCTTTATCCGCTGAGTCAAATGTATAAACTGAGTCTTCGTGGCTGAAATGGACCACTGCGGGATATCTCATGGTGTACTGGATGCCCAGGTTCCTCAGCCTCTCTTTAACTTCATCGAAGGACTTCCTCTTGCGAATTAAAGCTGCAGAGAATTCCAGGAAAAACATTATTTTTGACCCCTTGTGCAGCCGTGCCTGAGGATCATTTCTCAGTAATCTGGAAGCTTCTATAACTTTTTGCTTGTCCTTATGAGTGGAAGTGCACTAGGACCGAGTGGGGGCACTGTACCGGCCCTGACCTGTACACTGTAACCTGATAAGCCCCTTCAATCTGCAGCCTGCTGGACTCGATGTGAAGGCCCAAAAACTTCGTCAATCAGCTTTCAAAGAAGCTGACTGGTTGCTCACCTTCTTCACCTTCAGGGAGCCTGACCATTCAAAGATTTATCCTCCGACCTCAATTTTTGAGGTCGTCAATATGGTCTTGCAAGGCCTGCACCTCGCTCCAGCACCTGGATCTGACTGGATGAGGACTCCATCGCAGCTTCTGAAGCATAAGTTTGACCCTCCACCTCCCCCAGCTCCTGCTTGTGCTTCTGCAGCATGGATGCGATAGGTTGGACCTGGGCACAAGTCTGCCCATGGATCTCCTCAATCGCAGCCCCACCTTTCGAGGTAAGTCTCTCCATCACCGCAGTCAATTCCTGAGTGTCTGTCAGGTCCCTGGGGGGTTCAGGAGAGGCAGCTGTTGCTGCTGTCTCTGGTATGCCTGGTACTGCAGTGGAGTGTCCTACCTGCTACTGTTTGCTTGCTCCTTTACCCTTTGGCATTCTTTCCACTCCCAAATATTAACAAATATGTGTTCTGTAAGGTTTTAAACTAATAATTCCACCACATAAGTTTGCCAGGGATGGCAAAAAACAAAAGTATGCCTTGGCTGTTAGGCTGTCCAGAGCTATTGATTTATGTATTTATGTATTTATTTTTTTAGTGGGCGGCACGGTGGCACAGTGGTTAGCACTGTTGCCTCACAGCGCCTGTAGACCCGGGTTCAATTCCCGACTCAGGCGACTGACTGTGTGGAGTTTGCACGTTCTCCCCGTGTCTGCGTGGGTTTCCTCCGGGTGCTCCGGTTTCCTCCCACAGTCCAAAGATGTGCGGGTCAGGTGAATTGGCCAAGTTAAATTGTCCGTAGTGTTAGGTAAGGGGTAAATGTAGGGGTATGGGTGGGTTGCGCTTCGGCGGGTCGGTGTGGACTTGTTGGACCGAAGGGCCTGTTTCCACACTGTAAGTCTAATCTAATCTAAATCGCCGCCATCTTGCTGAGTCAGATAGGATGCTTTTTATGATGTATCAGTAAAAGTTTGTGCGAGTCCTTGTGGAAATTCCCAATTTTGTTAGCCTCCTAAGGAAGTAGGGACAATGATGTGCTTTTTTTTGACAGTTGCAAAAATGTGGTGGACCAGGGCAGATTGTTGGTGGTCATCACTCCCAAGAACTTGATGCTGTCGACCATCTCTACCTCAGCACCTTTGATACAGATAGGTGCGTGCCCACCACTCCACTTCCTGAAGTCAATGACCAACTGCTTCATTTTGCTGATGATGGAGAGATTGTTTTTTTTTACACCATGCTGCTAAGCACACAATTTCTTTGTGTACTCTGTTTCCTACAACAGTGGTGTCATCAGCAAATTTGTAAATGGTGTTGGGATGGAATTCGGCCACATAGTCGGGAGTACATAAGGAGTGCGGTAGGGAGCGGAGTGCGCAACCTAGCAGGGCACTGGTGTTGAGGATTATGAAGTGTTATCACCTATTCTTAGACAGTCTATGATTGCTGTCTATGGGTCAGTAAGTTGAGGATCCGGTTTCAGAGTGGAGAGCTGAAACCTAGGTCTCTGAGTTCAGAGATGAGTTTGTTTGGAATAATGGTGTTGAAAGTGGAACTGTAGTCAATAAGTAGGAGCCTGACGCAGGTTTCCTTTCTATCCAGAATGCTGTTTGGAGAATATTTTGGAAGCACGTTTCAAGGAGTCTTTTAAAAATATCAAATTAAACAAATTTAAATCATGGAACTTTGGTTGATATGATTGCACACTGCTTACCATATAAACTAAAACCATTTACTTTTCTCATGTTCTACTCCTGATATGTTTAAAAACTTCAAATAAAGTAATTCATGTAGTTACAAGTTAATTAGTTTGGACTCTCCTTTATACATCTGAGAGCCAAACCAGGAAAAAGCCTCTTGTTCTGATGTCTCACACAGGTGAATGCAAACTGAATAATTGATATAATTTACCTTTCTCTTTAAAGCTGGAAACAATTCAACTGAAGCATGAGGGGATATGCTTCAGATTTGCAGGAAATATTCCAAGTACAATTTGTTTTATATTGACATGAAACCATATAGAAAATATATTTCTATTAATAAAATAATATTTTCTGAAGCTATATAAGGATCTACTCCCATTAGCATCTCCTTTTGATTTGTTTAGGGAATTGTGTGAAATTGTCAGAATCGATTATTAGGGAAGTAATAACAGGACATTTGGAAAGTCAAAGCACAATCCATCAGTCAGCATTATTTTATGAAGGCAAAACAGTGTTTGTCTATTCTGGTAGACATGATTTGGAGATGCCGGTGTTGGATTGGGGTGTACAAAGTTAAAACTCTCACAACACCAGGTTATAGTCCAGCAGGTTTATTTGGAAGCATTAGCTTTCAGAGCGCTGCTCCTTCATCAGGTAATCGTGGAGAATAAGATTGTAAGATGTAATACAATCGTCAAGGTCGATTTAAAACTGGAGTTGTTTATTCTGCTATTGCAAATACAAGTTCCATAATGCTGCAATATAATTCCATCTGCCATGTATCTTCGTATTTCACAATTCCTCCAAGTTTTGTGTCTTCGTATGTTTTTAAATTGTGCCCTGCACTCTGAAGTCTAGATCATTAGTATAGATCAGTAATTTTGTTGCAGTGATTAACCCTTGGAAACCCCCCATATTTCTCTCGCCCCAGTCTAAAATAAATAAAATGCTCACAATTATTCTCTGCTTCCTATCACTCAGCCAACTTTGTTTTTGCCACTGTCCATTTTATTCTGTAAGCTTTAACTTTATTGATAAAACTATTGCAAGGCAATTTATCAAATGACCTTTTCAAGTCTCTCAACCAGTTTATAATTGTTGAGGATCTTTTTCCATCTGTTATGATCAGATGACCTCTTCAAAGATGATTCTGAAGCACTCCTGGTCGGCCTCTCACTATTGACCCTGTGTAATACTGAGCTCATCTGAAATGCTGTAACTTGTATATTAACATGCAAAGTATCACCCACTAATGAAGTCTGTGCTTGCTGGTCTACATCGGTTCCCAGACAAATAATACCTCAATTTTAGTATTCTCATCCTTATTTTCAAATCCCACTAAGACCTTAGCCCTTCTTTCTGGTGTGCATTCCTCCAAGTCTGGCCTCTTGCTTATCCCTGATTTCTTTTGTTCTATGATTGCTGACTGTACCTTTTTTGTCCCATACATGAAATCAACCATATTACCATCACCAATCCTCTATTACTTCACCAACTTGTTTTCAGACACTTTCCCTTCGCCCACGTTAGATTATCCAACCTGTCTTGCCCTCTTATTCTTTTTTCAAAGATGTCACATTTGCTGCTGTTCATCTCACTGACACGACAGTGCTTAAGGAAGATCGGAGGATTATGGTCAGCGCCTATACTACAATTTTCATCCTCTTCTCTCTCCCCTGCTATCCTGTTCTGGTGGTTTTATAATCTTTAAGTAGAGCCATAATTTTTATAATATCTCTTTATTATTTTTGACTTACCCAGTGACTTTAGTACTCCTCTTTCAGAGGGGCACAATGGACATGATTTTCACTATGACAGCTGCAGGAGAAATGTAAATAAAAGAACCTGTCCCTGTGCATGGCCTCCTTTGACGCCATCAAATTGGGAAGCATGATGGAGTGTTCTTCTCCGATTTGGTTGCACCATGAAGTTTGTCATCATCCTTCGTCTGCTTCACGATGCCATGGAAGTCATGGTAATTGCACCACCATTGATGCTTTCCCCATTTGGACACATGTCAAGCAGGGCTGCATCATTGCCCCAATACTGTTCTCAATCTACCTCCCTGCAGTGCTTAACTTCACCGCGGACAAGCTCCCCACTGGAATGGAGCAAACTTAGACAACCTGTGGGGAAACTATTCAACCTCCACTGCCTTCGATCCAAAACCAAAGTCATCCCAACTGGTGTCATCGAGCTGCAATACGCAGATAATACTTGTGTATGTGCAATCTCAGGATGTGCTCCAGATCATCACCTTCATGGAGACAAGCAGGAGTCTGGAAGAACACAGTAAGCCAGACAGCATCAGGATGTGGAAAAGCCCAACATTTTGGATGTAACCCTTCTTTAGGAATCTCCTGAGGCTGCCTGGCTTGCTGTGTTCTTCCAACCTCCTGCCTGTTTCCTTCTCGACAAGAGAGCATTCTGGACTTAAGCAAAGTCTTTGTCTATTTTGGTAGACAAGATTTGGCGATGCCGGTGTTGGATTGGGGTGTACAAAGTTAAAACTCTCACAGCACCAGGTAATAGTCCAGCAGGTTTATTTGGAAGCACTAGCTTTCCGAGCGCTGCTCCTTCATCAGGTAATCGTAGAGAATAAGATTGTAAGACACAGAATTTATCGCAAACGTTTCCAGTGCGATATAACTGAAATTATGTATTGAAAAAGACCCGAGTTGTTAAGCCTCTCAGCTTTTAGATTGACCATGTTGGTTTCAGTTTTTTCATTTGTAAATCACAAAACTTTTTAAAAGTTACATTCTCAAGTGAACTTTAGCAATTGGAGTCATGTCGGCCCAGGTAATGTATTGAAGGTGTGAGCTTCCCTCTGTGAGCTTGTCTGTTCTACAATGGTCAGACTGATTCTAATCTAAAAAAATGGATTTACAGAATCTTACATGGATTTATGCAGTTTTTGAGCAAAGTAAAATGTAATTCTGCAAGTAGAAATTCACCCACAAATTTATATATGCATCTATGCATATGTGGGTGTGTGGGTAAAGTGGTATAAGTCTGTGAGAGGGTATGTGGGAGTGCATGTGAGCATGTATGAGAGAAAGTCTATGTCTGCGTGTGTGTGTGTAGGAGTGACAATTTAGAGAGATATTATTAATAGATTAAGTCATCGCACACCGCCAATGTATGACTGATATGAGAAGGAATTTCTTCTCTCAGAATATTGAGAATTTTTGGACCACTGTCTGTTAGGCCGAGAAGGATGGATTCTTATGCTTGAAAGTCGTAATTTGGAATGTCTGAATAGCAACACAGATGATTCTGTTATAACGGGGGTTGCGCTGACACTAATTGGCTGTAATGCAATTGATGAATTGGGGATGTTGTTTGGATAAAGCGAACTTTCTACTGAACAGTATTACGAAGTTGAATGCATGTATGGTCACTTTCAGATAGAAAGTGTTTTTCTGAATTTAAAATACATCTACAGCTGCCAGCTAAAGGCTGGGCTGTTCAAAATGTAACAATTGGCTGTTAAATGGATAACTGAGTTTTGCTGGTTGTTTTGATGACAATTCGAATTTAACCAATTATTTTAAATTATGCCCAGACTACCAGAAGCCAATGGAATTTGAATTTTATTATTCTTGAAACCTGGAAACCAATCAAGTTATAAGAATTTAATGTGTCATGGAGGTCTATATAAATTTGGTATTTTGAAATGAGAGAGAGAGCAACTGCCATTGAACAGCAGAGCAACTGCTGGAGAGCTAGCAGCCCAACTAAAATCTTGCTCTCAAACAAGTTAGAAAATGCACTCTATCAAAGGTATCTTTTCATGTAAAACATGCTTGCACCAAAAAAAAGATAGATGACCCAGGGAGATCAGAAGATTGAAGACAGACACTTTATGGCCTTGAGATTAAATTAATGTAATGTTTAATAAGTGTGTTATTGGAACAGTGTATTTTTTATAGAGTTGGTGTCAGATAGTAAGTAGTTAAGAAAAGGGGGGCTTCGATTTGTGAATAGTGTTGTTTAGTGTTCGCCATTAGAATTTGGAATTTTTTTTTCAATAATGTAAGTTAGGAGTTATGTCACATTTTAATAGGTGGTGAGGCGAGCTTTTCTGGGTGTTTGGTTTTAATTAACAGAGGGGTTTTACCTCTTGTAATAACAGATATAATGATTGTCTATAGTCATCTCCTACAGTGTGATTTTTCTGAAGCACAAGGTTGCAGAGGAACACAACTGTTGCATTATAGCAGAATAACCTGTAAACCTTGAGCAGGCTAGAGGAGCCAAGCAGCCCAATCTGGTTCCTATTTTCGTATGGTCTTATAACATATATGTATTTACTGAATTATTCTGAAACTGCTAAAATGCAATGTTATGGTACGAGCTTTGAAAAGAATAGCCTGCATTTTAATTTCCCTGGTCTACTGAAAATAATTTCCTCTTGGCATGTGATTTTTTTTTTGCCAAGTACTTGTTCTTTGTTCGTTGAAGTGAAATGATAAATTGATCACAGTTCTTTTTTTATCTAGTCACATGTATTTTCTGGTTGAGTTGCTGGGTAGGGAATGAAACATGAATATACACCTAATAATGTCTTGGTTGAGGTGAGCAAGCATAGCACTGAGAGCAGTTTTCTGAATTTTGCTTTGATTCAATTAGAGTCATAGCGTCATAGAGATATACACCACGGAAACAGACCCTTTGGTTCAACTCGTCCATGCTGACCAGATATCCCGACCCAATCTAGTCCCACCTGCCAGCACCCGGCCCATCCCTCCAAACCCTTCCTATTCATATACCCATTCAAATGCCTCTTAAATGTTGCAATTGTACTAACGTCCACCACTTCCTCTGGCAGCTCATTCCATACATGTACCACCCTCTGTATGAACAAGTTGCCCCCTGGGTCTCTTTTCTATCTTTCTCCCCTCACCCTAAACCTATACCTTCTAGTTATGGACTCCCTGACCACAGGGAAAAAAAATTTGTCTATTTATCATATCCAAACCCCTCACGATTTTGTAAACCTCTATAAGGTCACCCCTCAGCCTCCAAAGCTGGGAAAACAGTCCTAGCCTATTCAACTTCTCCCTATAGCTCAAATCCTCCAACCCTGGCAACATCCTTATAAATCTTTTCTGAACCCTTTCAAGTTTCACAACATCTTTCTGATAGCAAGGAGATCAGAATCCTACGCAATATTCCAACAGTGGCCTAACCAATGTCCTGTACAGGTACCACATAACCTCCCAACTCCTGTACTCAAAGGAGTATTATCAACAATGCTGTCAAGCAGTACTTATCTGTTCACCAAAGCTCATTTTGGGTTATATAAGGATCACTTTGCTCCAGTCCTCATTAGATTTTTAGTCCAAATGTGGTCAAAAATGTTAAATTCAAGAAAGCATACCAAACACCACCTTCACTATCCTATCCACCTGCGACTCCACTTTCAAGAAGCTATGAACCTACACTCCAAGGCCTCCTTACCATTAAGTGTATAAGTCCTGCTAAGATTTGCTTTCCCAAAATGCAGCACCTCGCATTTATCTGAATTAAAGTCTATTTGCCACTTCTCAGCCCATTTGCCCATCTGATCAAGATCCTGTTTTTGTTGCCTCATTTGCAACCTACATCACTCATGCACTCCATCACCATACCGTGGCTGCTGGACAAACTACTTTCAATGGTGCCCTTCAAGTCTACAAGGTCAAGTTTTTCAAATGTTTTCTTATAACTCACCCTTTCACATAATTAACCTGCCCCATAACTCTTCTCTAAACTGCTCCTGAGTGTGTATGTTGTGCTTTAACTGGTTTGTGTGATCTCACTACTAGTTGTGGAGAAAGCAAAGTCGAGGACTGTCTTCAGCCGTTAACTTAATAAATGGCATTATTTTTATACATTAATACTAAATACGGCAATTCATGGTAATCTTAGATGAGTCAGGCTCTGACTTGGTTACAATAATCAGTGAGTAATCTATTCATGTGTTCATAATCTATATGCTCTCTGTTTCTCCCAGAGAGCAGAATGTTCTGATGCAGTCTGGTCTCATGTTCTTCCCGGGAGTTCCTTCTCATCTCAATCTTCCTGCAGTCTTTGTAGTCTATTCTAGCTTTGCCACACTGTGACGACTATACACAATGATATGTAGCTTTGTGATTTCATAGTAAGTTTGCTCCAGAGTCCTAATTTCCTTACACAACAGTGACTTTAACTAAATGTTGCATTTAGAGGTCGCCTGACAAAAGTATCAAATAATTCATTATGCCAATGCGATTTCAATTCTCCTGAGTTGGTATTCGTACATTTCTGAAATTACAGCAGCTATAGTTGCACTTCCCAATCCTCAATTTTTTTTCTTCTAAGCAAAAATGATCTGAAGGTGATAGAAGTACAGTACAAAATAAAATCTAAATGATCATGCTAATATATTAAAATTGAGTCCATACTTGTCAATAGGACTGAAGATTGATTTGTACAGGAGGAAAATTACCAAGTTTGCAGATTGAGAAAACTGCTTTAGATCTTTTAGCCCTTCATTGCAGCCTTGTAAAAGCTATGATATTTCCATTTTACGTAGGTTAGTTTTCATTTGAGAGCCTTCACCTCTGAACAGGTGAATTTATTTAATAACATGAGTGCACTTAAAGCTGCAGTGGCTTTATGATATCCTTCATATAAGTGTTGAAAACTGATAATATTTTAAATTGGTAGTGGCTTTTGAATATGAATTTTATTCCATAATTTTTGCCTTGTGTCTGCATCACCAATGATGACTTCAGAACTAATTTAAATTGACTTTTAAAACTGCCTGATCCAAAAGGTGTTTTTTATATAGTACCTGGTTAGAGATTATGCTTAACATTAATTTGAGGATAATGTAGGAGCAGGTGTTGATCAGTTAGCCTCTTTAGCCGTTTCTGCTTTCTTGCAAGTTCTTATGCAGTAGTAGTTTCTCTTCTTTTTGCACCAGGTGAGTTCAAGTCCGGTTGATTAAAAAATACCTATTACGCTATACCAAGCCATCTTAACTAATCTCTGACCTAACTATCTTTTGTCCCTTGATTTTTTTAAAAATCAAAAGTATTTATCTCAGATTTAAGTTAACATTGATCTCTCAACAATTGCATTTCTAAGAAGTGTTCCAAACTTTGACTCCTCTTTTGCATTATCCTTTCCAGGAGTAAAATTAAAAACGTTTAGACTCTAGTTTTGAACACCTAACCTGAGAAATCTTTCTCTATCTATTCATCTGTTTCCCATAAGCTTTGATTGAAACCTTTCTTAAACATTTCAGTTACTAGAAATATTCAGAGTTGGTGGAATCTCTCTTAATTTAACCCTGAGAATTCTATTTGTTCTGGAAAATTTACACTGTACTCCAGCCGACTTTATATATATTCTTTTCAAAGGGTGGTAGCCAGAATAGGTCACATTATCCTGGTGATCCAATTAGCACATTGGATAATGTAATGCAAGTCTACCTGCATCTCAATACAACCAGCATTTATTGCCTATAACTAGTTGCTTTTGAGAAGGTGAGCTACCTCTTGAACTGCTGCAGTCCATTTGATGTAGGTAGTCGCACAATATCATTAGAAAGTTAACCAAGCAGCCCAGAGATAATGGTGACATATTTCTAAGTCAGGATGGTGAATGGTTTGTTGGGAAACCTACAGGTGGTGATGGTTCATGAATCTGCTGCTCTGTTCCTTCTAGATGATGATGGTTACAGGTTTGAAAGGTGTTTTCTAAGGAGTCTTGATGAATTTCTGCAGTGTGTCCCGTAGATGGTAAACATTGCTGTAACTGAGCATCAATGGAGTGAGTTAAGGATTGTGGGTGAGGTGTCAATTAGGCAAGCTGTTTTGTCCTGGATGGGGTCAAGTTTTTTAAATGTTGTTGGAGTTGCACCCATGCATAATATTCCATTAGACTCTTGACAGTCCCTTGTAGGTGATGGACAGGCTTTGGGGATGTTGCCTGAACTGCTGTGCTCTTCCAGCACCACTTATCCAGAATCAGGCTCTGGGGAGACATGAAATGCAGTTATTTGTTGTAGGATTTCTAGTCTCTGACCCATTCTTGTAGTCATAATGTTTATATGGCTGGTCTAGTTTGGTTTCTGGTCTGCACACAGTACTCTACTCTCTGTGGCATAACCTACTTTTTATACAGTTACATTATAACCTCCCTGTGTGTGAAGTCTGAGGATGTGGTCTTAAATGAATACAGAAGAACCGCCAATTATTTGGGAATTTTGGACTATCCGAAGAAGATCCAGTCTGGCTGCCCCAGAGAGGGAGTGGGGGGCGGCGGGGTGGGGGTGTGGTTGGATGGTGGCAGGATTGGACGGGGAGTGTTGAGGGTGCAGGGGAGGTGCTTCAGCAATGCAGCAGGTCCCTTACACACAAGTATGTGTCTGTTCAGAAGCCATGAGACGGAGGGAGCAAGGCAGGTAGAGCAAGGAAAAAAGAAGCTTCAATTAACCGAATAATCAACTATTCGAATGAAGAAGTGCCCGCCCATCTCGTTCTGATAATCAAGGTTCCTTTGTACTTCTCATCTGTATTCAGTGAAAGACATGCTAGTTGGGAATTTCAGTGGGATGGTGAAGGTTCGAGGGCATGTTAAGATTAATGAGGAAGAATTAGATATTTTAGCAGGCATAAACGTCATAAATTCTGAGAGTCTGATGACATGGATTTCAAGCTGCTGTGAGAGACCAGGGAGGAGATAGCTGGTGCCATGTCAGAGCTATTTAATATTTTGGCCACAGGTAAAATGCAAGACGACTGGAGGATAGATAATGTGCTTCCTTTGTTCACGAAGGGTAGCACGGGTAAACTCCCTAATTACAGTTGGTCTGATGTCAATGATGGGGAAATTGCTAGAAAACAAATCTGATTTATGAACACTTGGAAAGGCAGGCTTTGATTAGGAGTAGTATGGATTTGTAAAAGGGAGGTCCTATCTGACACATTTAATTGAGTTTTTTTGGAAGGGTGACTATGTATATATAAAACAAAGGTAGTGCAGTTAATGTGGTTTACCTGGTCTTCAGTATGGCATTCCTTCAAGGTCTCACATGGGAGGTTGATCCAAAATCTAACAGCCCACGGTATCCAATGTAAATCGTCTAACTGGATTCAAAATTGGTTTGCAAATAGGAGGCAAATGGTAGTGGTGGAGGGATGCTTTTGGTAATTGGAAGTCTGTGACTAGTGGTGTACTACAGGAGTCGGAGCTGTGTCCTTGATGATGTTTATATAAACTTACGGTTTGGTTGTGAATATAGAAGGTTTAATCACTAGGTGCCACAAAAATTGGTGATTATGTTGACAGTACGGAGGAAGGTTTCAGTATGTAGTCTGATACTGATCATATAAATTGGGCACAACAGTGCTAAATGGAACTTAATCCTGATAAGTGGTAGGTGTTGCATTTTGGGAGATCCAGGAAAGGAAGGATATACACAATGGTTGGTCCTTAGTGAGTGCTGAAGAGGAAAGAGACCTTAGTATACAAATCCACAGATACTCGAAAGTGTTGACAAGATAGGTTGGTGGAGAAGGCATATGAGATGCTTGCTTTCATCAGCCAAGACAAAGAATGAAGTAGCATGGAAATCTTGTTCCACCTTTACAAAACATCAGAACACAGATGAATACTGGTGCAGTTCTGATTGCCACACTATCAGAAGGATGTAATTGCACTGGAGAAGGTGCAGAGGAGATTTACCAGAATGTTGCTTGGGATGAAAAGTCAATTATGAGGAGTGATTAGATCGTCTATCTTTTTTCTTGGAGCAGAGGAGATTGAGGGATGATCCAACTGAGGTATACAAAATTGAGAGGCAAAGACAGTGTGAGAGTCTTTTTCCCATGGCAGACATGTCTTTAGATAAGAATGCATAAGTTTAAGATGAGCAGTAAATGGTCTAAAGGAGATCTGTGCTAAATCCCTTGACACATTTGAACAGAAAATTTGTGTCATTTTTCTGTACAATTCTTATAAATTCCTTTTAAATCACAGTAATCTATAATTGAACATTTTGATGAAGAATGTGTATTAAAAACATCCAGGTTAGAAAGTGTTGTTCAAAGGGGAAATTCTCAGACTGTGCTGGCATAGTTCTAGCTAGTTGCAGAAGACATATTCATATAACACATCACGACTTGAATTAGAAGGGGTGGTAGAAATACGGAACCTGTGGCCTGAGAGGGTAGTGGAGACAGGTACTCCTGCAACATTTAAGAAGCGTTTCAATACCAGGGCATAATAGGCTATGGCCATGTGTAGGTTCATGGGATTAGTGTAGTTTGGTGTCTATTGATCGGCATAGAATGGTGGACTGTGAAAGACCTATTTCTGCATTGTATGATTTTATGACTGTATAAGGACAATGCATTTATCATAATCGGTTTGGACCAATGCTTTTGATAAGGTCCTGCATGGATGACTGATAGCAGAGGTAGAGCCTATTAAATTTAAGGAAATTTGGCTAATTTAGATCCAGAATTGACCTTGGATCACCAGGAGGAAAATGCTTGAATTGATTAGTGAACCTTGGGGTAAATCGGCACTTGGTTGACAAAGATCTGATTGGGAATAATTGGCATGGATTTGTGCAGGGTAAATCATGACAAACTTGTAGTTTTTGAAGATGTTACCAACAAAATTGATAGAGAACCACCAATAGATGTTGTATACTTAAATTTCAGAACGCTTTTGATACAGACCATCAGGGGAAGCTGGTTAGAGAAATTAAAGCACATGAGAAAGGAGGTAATGTTTATGGCTGGATGAATGATAGTCCAACTGACAGAAAATTGAGAATAGAAATAAATGGATCATGGTTTAGTTGGCAGGCTGCGACTATTGGGGTACTACAAGGATCAGTATTTGGAGCCATAGCTGTTCACAAATATATCAGTGATTTGGAGATGTTGTCCAAATGTAATCTTTCCAAATTTGCAGATTATAGAAAGCTAAGTGGAAATGTATATTGTGAGGAGCATCTTAAGTGGCTTCAGCAGGATTTAGCCAGTCTTAGTGAATAGACTAGAAAATGGAAGATGGGATATAATAATGATCAGTGAACAAAGTATTTGTTAAATGGTAAGAATTTGAAAAGGATAGACGTACAAAATGACCTATGTGTCCTTGTTGCTAAGTCACGGAAAGCTTAATGCATACGTAGCCAGCTATTAGAAAGGCTAATGGAATGTTAGCCTTAATTGCAAGAGGATTTGAGTCTCTTTCTATCAGGAAAGATATTTTTGTCATAGAGGGAGTACAGTGAAGGTTTACCAGTTTTGTTCTTGGATGATAGAACTGTCCAGTGAAGAGAGATTTGGCAAACTTGGCTTATATTCTTAATAGTTTTGAAGGAAGAGGTGACCATATTTAAACTTTATAAAATATTTAAATGGTAAGCAAGGTAGATGTAAGTAAGATGTTTCTTCTGGTCAGTGTCTCAACCCAAGGGGCACAATTTAATAAGGGGGAGATCGATCTTGGATCTGCGATGAGAATTTCCTTTTCCTCGGGGTTGTAAACCTTTGGAATTCTGTACAACAGAGGGCTGTGGCAGCTCAGTTTTAGAATATGTTTAAATTAGAGATTGATTGATAGATTTCTGATTACCATTGGTGTACAGTGTTACGAAAGGGATTTGAAGTATTCGATCAGTCATGATAGTACTGAATTGTGGCGTAAGCTCAATGGACTGAATGGCCTACTCCTGTTTCTATGCTCCCTAAGCCAGTACTGCTTGATAGTGCTATTAATTTCACTTTCCATCACCTTATGGTTGATTGTAGATTGGGGCATTTGGCTGGTTGGATTTGACTTTTTTTTTGTATGGGATACACTTTGGCAAATTTTCACTAGTGGTGAGATGAATATTGTAGCTGAAGTAGAACATCTTGGCTAGGGTCATGGCAAGTCCAGAAGTGCACTTTTCATTTTTATTGCTGAATGTTACAGAACCGTTAAATTTTGCTATTTAATATTCAGTGCCTCCTGCTTGATGTGTGGATTGAATTCAGTTTGCTGAAGACTGGCATCTGTGATGCTGGGGACCTCTGCAGGAGTCTAGGATGGATCCAGTTTGCTGGGTAAAGATTGTTATTCGTGCTTTGACCTTCTGTTTTGCACTGTTGTGGTGAGCTTCCCTGTTAATAAGAGTGATATTTGTGGAACTTCATCCTCTTCAGGTATTTACCTGTCCACCGGTGGCACGGTGGCACAGTAGTTAGCACTGCTGCCTTACAGCGCCAGGGACCTGGGTTCGATTCCCGCCTCAGGCGACTGACTGTGTGGAGTTTGCACGTTCTCCCCGTGTCTGCGTGGGTTTCCTCCGGGTGCTCCGGTTTCCTCCCACAGTCCAAAGATGTGCGGGTCAGGTGAATTGGCTATGATAAATTGCCCGTAGTGTTAGGTAAGGGGTATATGTAGGGGTATGGGTGGGTTGCGCTTCGGCGGGTCGGTGTGGACTTGTTGGACCGAAGGGCCTGTTTCCACACTGTAAGTAATCTAAAAACCACTGTTAATGACTGGATGAGGCAGGACTGCAGAGCTTGGGTCTGATCCGTTGGTTGTGGTGTTGCTTAGCGCTGTCAACCACTTGCTATTTATGCTGTTCAGCAAGCTAGTCGTCCTGTTTTGTACCTTCACCATACTGTTAGCTCAGTTTTGGATGTTGCTGCTCCTGGCACATCATCCTGCAATCTTTATTGAAAGAGCGTTGATCCCTTGACTTTAATTGTATCAGTAGAATGGGGAATTGTTGGGCCATGAGGTTGCAGGTCGTGAATTGGAGGAGTTACTGATTTATCAGCTGGGGTTTGGAGGATGACAGAAGTGGTAATAGCAGGAGGTTTCCTTACCAATATTTCATCTGATACGATGAGGCTTCATGGAATCCAGAATCAATGTTGAGGACTGTAATGATAATGCTGTCGGCCAGAACATTGTGTGTAAGATATTATTCTGAGTCTGGCTTTTGCTTGACCAATCTGAGAGATTTTAGAACAAGCCCCAGATGTAGATAAAGAATTTGCAGGGTTGACAGGTCTCTGTTTGCCTTAGCCAATGAAAACTACACCAGCAATGTCAGTTGGCACCTCCTGGTTTTATTACTTTTTTGAGATTTCATAAACAGTTGATACGATTTGATTTATTATTGTCACATGCACCGAGACACTGAAAAGTATTGTTTTGCATGCTATCCAGGAAAATCATACCTGACATAAGGACATCAGGGTAATAGAACAGAATGTAGGATATAATGTTACAGCTACAGAGAAGGCGCAAGGAAAGATCAACTTTAATGTAAGAGAGATCTGTTCAGAAGTCTAATAAGTGGGGAAGAATCTCCTGGTACGCATTTTCAAATTTTTGTTTCATCTGTCTGATACATTCTTTGCCATCATCTTGTAACTGATGGGAAGGATGTTTGATTATGTTAGCTGCTTTCCCGAGGCAGCAGGAAGTATAGATAGTTAATAGATGGGAAACTGGTTTGCACGATGGACTGGACTGTATTCAAAACCCTGTAATTTCTTGCAGTCTTGGGCAGAGCAGTTGACATACTGAGTGAATTACTTGCAGTTATGAGTCAACCATGTTTCTGTTGGTCTGGAGTCACATGTAAGGATGGTCATTTTACTTCCGTGAACCAGATGGGTTGTTGCAACAATTGACTACGGTTTTATGGTCAGTATTACATTTTTAATTCCAGATGTTTATTAAATTTAAATTCCACTGTTTGCTGTGATGAGATTCAAATCTGGGCTTCCACAACATTTCTTGGGTTTCTGGATTATTATTCCAGGAACAATACCATTAGGTATCATGTCTGATCTCTTTGCATGTGGTGTGTCATAATCCTGAGATATATAAGCTTGAGGACCTGTTTTTTACTTCAGTACCAGATTCTAAATATTTGCTGAACAGTGCTTTCAGAGGAGTCTTGATAATTTGACTGGAGCATCGCTGTTGCAGTCACAAAAAGAATTGGTCCCATAGTGTTAAGATTTGTTTAAATTTTATGTAAAACCTATTGAAAGTATTGCATAATCCTAAAACCTGTCATAGTTCTGTGAAATGCATTTTCTATTCAGTCTTCTTGTTTTGTTTTAACCTGGTGAAAGTCCTTTTTGTATGTGAAGGTGAGCTGCAAATGCTGGCTCTTAGTGGTATTAAATCTTTGGCTGCAATTCAGTCAGCAGTTGACATTTAATATTCTGGAAGAAGCAGTCTTTTATGTACATAGTTTTGTCATCTTTTTAATGTCATGTGTCTTAAACTAGTTAACCCAAGTTTTTACCAACAATCCTTTTACTTTTTTGTTTGAACAACTGATTATGATGGATGAAAAAGAAAAAAGAAACAAAATGAGCACTGCTATTGATACTCAACGTCTGGCAGCATCTGTGAAGAGAGAAACAGAATTTACGCTGCAGATCAATAGTTCTTTTCAGAACTGGGAGTACTTGGCATTGAATCAGTTTGTAGGTTTTTAAAATAAGGTAAGGAAAGAAGTGGGCAGGTGGTTAAGATGTTCAGAACAGTAAGTGGAAAGCTGGATAATAGGGTGTAAAGCAGGAGAGTGTAAATGACAAAAGGAAAGGCAAAATGTGATCATGAGACAAGTAATAAAGCAAAGATATATCTCAATGAACAAAGGTGAAAAGCAGAATAAGACCAGAGCTACCATTCAATAACAAAGGGACAAAAATATAAAATTGTTGCATTCAATTTTGAATCTAGAAGGTTTCAGTGCTGCTTTTATTTTCAAAGTCTCAATCCTATTAAGTGTTTCCACATCCCTGATTCTGATCCCAGTAATCTTGTCTAACTTCACAACCCTCTGAGATATCTGCGTTCTTTTAATTTTGGCCTCTGGAGAATCCTAGCTTTAATCATGATTGGTAGGCATGCCTTCAATTGATTAGGATCTGTACTGCTTTGCTTCTTTGCACATTTCCTTCTTTTAAAATACTCAGTGATACCTGTTGATTTGGCCAAGGTTTTAATCATCTGTCTCTTTGTATGTGAAATAACTCCACAAAAAGGGTTTTTACAAATACATTAAGGGCAAAAGGGTAACTAGGGAGAGAAAAGGGCCCCTGAAAGATCAGCAAGGCGGCCTTTGTGTGGAGCCACAGAAAATGGGGGAGATACTAAATGAGTATTTTTGCATCAATATTTACTGTGGAAAAGGATATGGAATGTATAGGAAGTAACAAAGTGGATTGTGACACCTTGCAAAATGTCCATATTACAGAGGAGGAAGTGCTGGATGTCTTGAAATGCACAAAGGTGAATAAATCCCTAGGACCTGATCAGGTGTACCCGAGAACTCTGTGGGAAGCTAGAGATGTGATTGCTGGGCCTCTTGCTGAGATATTTGTATCATCGATAGTCACAGATGAGGTGCCGGAAGACTGGAGGTTGGCTGACGTGGTGCCACTCTTTAAGATGGGTATAAAGGACAAGCCAGGTGAGCTGGTGAGCCTCACCTCGGTGGTGCGCAAGTTGTTGGAGGGAATTCTGAGGGACAGGATGTACATGTATTTGGAAAGGCAAGGACTGACTAGGGATAGTCAACATGGCTTTGTGCGTGGGAAATCATGTCTCACAAACTTGCTTGAGTTTTTTGGGGAAGTAACAAAGAGGATTGATGAGGGCAGAGCGGTAGCTGTGACCTATATGGACTTCAGTAAAGCGTTTGACAAGGTTCCCCATGGGGGACTAGTTAGCAAGGTTAGATATCACGGAATGCAGGGAGAATTAGCCATTTGGATACAGAACTGGCTCAAAGGTAGAAGACAGGGTGGTGGTGGAGGGTTGTTTTTCAGATTGGAGGCCTATGACCAGTGGAGTGCCATAAGGATCAGTGCTGGGTCCTCTACTTTTTGTCATTTACATAAATGATTTGGATGCAAACATAAGAGGTACAATTAGTAAGTTTGCAAATGACACTAAAATTGGAGGTGTAGTAGACAGCGAAGATTACAAGAGGATCTTGATCAGATGGGCCAATGGGCCGAGAAGTGGCAAATGGAGTTTAATTCAGATAATGCGAGGTGCTGCATTTTGGGAAAGCAAGTCTTAACAGGACTTATACACTTAATGGTAAGGTCCTAGGAAGCGTTGCTGAACAAAGAGACCTTGGAGTGTAGGTTCATAGTTCCTTGAAAGTGGAGTCATAGGTAGGTAGGATAGTGAAAAAGGCGTTTGGTATGCTTTCTTTTACTGGTCAGAGTATTGAGTACAGGAGTTGGGAGGTCATGTTGCAGCTGTACAGGACATCGGTTAGGCCACTGTTGGAATAATGCGTGCAATTCTGGTCTCCTTTCTATTGGAAAGATGTTGTGAAACTTGAAAGGGTTCAGAAAAGATTTACAAGGATGTTGCCAGGGTTGGAGGATTTGAGCATTGGCAAGAGGCTGAACGGGCTGGGGCTGTTTTCCCTGGAGCGTCAGAGGCTGAGGAGTGTCCTTATAGGTTTACAAAATTGAGGAGCATGGACAGGATAAATAGACAAAGTCCTTTCCCTGTGGTCGGGGAGTCCAGAACGAGAGGGCATAGGTTTAGAGTGAGAGGGGAAAGATATAAAAAGGACACCCAAGGGGCAACTTTTTCACACACACAGTGGTACATGTATGGGATAAGCTGTTAGAGAAAGTGGTGGAGACTGGTACAATTGCAAAATTTAAGATGCATTTGGATGGGTATATGAATAGGAAGGGTTTAGAGGGATATGCGCCAGGTGCTGGCAGGTGGGACTAGATTGGGTTGGGATATCTGTTTGGGTTAGACCAAAGGTTCTGTTTCCATACTGTACATCTCTAACTCGAAAAGCTGATATCCTGTCACCAAGTCATCCTTTACTTATGTAGTTAAAAATCATACAACACTGGGCTATAGTCCAACAGATTTAATTGGAAACACACTAGCTTTCGGAGCGATGCTCCTTCATCAGGTGGTAGTCTATTTACATACGCATAGTACATGACACTGACCCAGCTAGCACAGAACTGGCTCCTCGAGTGAGCAGAACTTGTTTTTATTTCTTTTGTCCAGCTCCCTCAGAGCCAGCTTTCAGTGAACAGAACCTCTGACACTCTTGTTTTATTTAGAACCTCTGACTCTGCTGTTTATTAATATTTTTTGTTTTTGTTTTTTTATCCATTACCCCCACACTGCCACCTAACTGCGGTAGTGCTTATTTCCCCCCCCCCCCCCCCCCACACCCATGTTGTGTGTGTGCAGGTGTAAGGCACAGTGAGAGACACGAGGTGCACAAATCTTTATTCAATTTCCACCACCAGGAAGAAAAGAAACACCTGAGTGGCCAGTGACAAGCAATGCCCTTAACATCAAAGAGCAATGCTGCGTGATCAAACAGTGAAGGGGAGGGCAGGGATTAAATTAAAATAGAATTAGAGGGGGAAATAATGCAGTGCACTGCACTCCACTCCACTCCCTGCGGTGCCCACCTCTCCCTGAACAGCTCAAGGGTGTTGGTGGTACCACGTGCTCCTTCTCCAGAGACACCTGGGCTCTAATGTAACTGCGGAAAAGGGGCAGGTAGTCGGCCCTAACGACCCCCTCTACGGCCCGCTGCCTGGACCTGTTTTGGCCAGTTTGGCCAGGCTCAGAACTTGTTTTTCTATTTTTTAAAGCAAACCCACATTTTTTTTTGTTTTTAACTTAAATACACCAGTGTTTAACATGCTGCAGCATTGCAGTTGACCACAGAAATGGTGGCAGTGGGATTCGATGTCTCACCTCGTCAGAAAGTGGAAGCTGGCTCCCACGCCTTTGACACTCGGCCACTCGTCCAATCAGGGAACTCATTCTGAGAGATCCACCTGGCTGACCTGTTCCAATCACTGCAATATGACTCTGGTTTTGTAAAATGGCTTGAGATCTTGTACTAAATGAAATGTGTTATATTAATATGTAAACTATTGAATTCAAGGAGTACGTATCTTAATACTGAGATATTTGTTTGTATTTCCAGCATTTCTGGTACATGGGTCTTGAAAAAGATGTCAAATTAGATTTGCTGAATTAGTGCAGTAACTTGTGTTTTAACAACTTTGTATCTTCAACACTGATTCTTTCAGGAAGCAGTTCACGTTTTGATCAAACATTCAGCAGATGTCAATGCTCGTGACAAAAACTGGCAGACCCCATTACATGTAGCTGCTGCTAACAAGGCAGTGAAGTGTGCAGAAGCAATCATTCCATTGCTTAGCAGTGTCAACGTTTCTGATCGAGGAGGCAGGACAGCCTTGCATCATGCTGCACTCAATGGGCATATAGAGGTAAGAGGTACATAAAATATTCCTGCTATTGTACGTGTTTGCAGATTTGTGCTTTGACCTAAATGTATGCTACAATCAATAAAACAGGTTTTCAGCCCGTTCCAGATAAAATGCTGACTGCTTTTGTCAACTCTTAAGGATCAGTGTAATTAGCTAAGAATGAAGGGTGGACTGGTTGATGCTATTGCAGTGTAAATTGAAAATCCAGTTGCATGGAGGATTACATTAACAATGGCATTAAAAGAAGGGAATGGGGAAAAATAGTAATGAATAAAAAACTAAGCGCAAAAGTCTTTACAATTTTGAAAATGAAAGGAAAGTCAGTTGTAGGTTCAACTATAATGAATAATCTACAATTTGTTACGTTAAATCCGTAATTAGTTAAAATTGCCAATGACTTGTACCTTAATTTCCTGATTTACACTATGGAGGAGAAAGTGAGGTCTGCAGATGTTGGAGATCAGAGTTGAAAATGTGTTGCTGGAAAAGCGCAGCAGGTCAGGCAGCATCCAAGGAACAGGAAACTCGACGTTTCGGGCATAAGCCCTTCATCAGGAATGAGGAAAGTGTGTCCAGCCGGCTAAGATAAAAGGTAGGGAGGAGGGACTTGGGGGAGGGGCGATGGAGATGTGATAGGTGGAAGGAGGTCAAGGTGAGGGTGATAGGCCGGAGTGGGTGGGGGCGGAGAGGTCAGGAAGAAGATTGCAGGTTAGGAAGGTGGTGCTGAGTTCGAGGGGAAATGAAGAAACTGGAGAAATCTGAGTTCATCCCTTGTGGTTGGAGGGTTCCCAGGCGGAAGATGAGGCGCTCTTCCTCCAACCGTCGTGGTGTTATGGTCTGGCGATGGAGGAGTCCAAGGACCTGCATGTCCTTGGTGGAGTGGGAGGGGAGAGTTAAAGTGTTGAACCACGGGGTGGTTGGGTTGGTTGGTCCAGGTGTCCCAGAGGTGTTCTCTGAAACGTTCCGCAAGTAGGTGGCCTGTCTCCCCAATATAGAGGAGGCCACATCGGGTGCAGCGGATGTAATAGATGATGTGTGTGGAGGTGCAGGTGAATTTGTGGCGGATATGGAAGGATCCCTTGGGGCCTTGGAGAGATGTAAGGGAGGAGGCGTGGGCGCAAGTTTTGCATTTCTTGCGGTTGCAGGGGAAGGTGTCGGGAGTGGAGGTTGGGTTGGTGGGGGGTGTGGACCTGACGAAGGAGTCAGGGAGGGAGTGGTCTTTTCGGAACGCTGATAGGGGAGGGGAGGGGAGGGGAGGGAAATATATCCCTGGTGGTGGGGTCCGTTTGGAGGTGGTGGAAATGACGGCGGATGATACACTATATACGGAGTTTGGTGGGGTGGTAGGTGAGAACCAGTGGGGTTCTGTCCTGGTGGTGGTTGGAGGGGGCGGGGCTCAAGGGCGGAGGAGCGGGATGTGGAGGAGATGCGGTGGAGGGCATCGTCGATCACGTCTGGGGGGAATCTGCGGTCCTTGAAGAAGGAGGCCATCTGGGCTGTACGGTATTGGAACTGGTTCTCCTGGGAGCAGATGCAGCGGAGACGAAGGAATTGGGAATATGGGACGGTGTTTTTACAGGGGACAGGGTGGGAGGAGGTGTAGTCCAGGTAGCTGTGGGAGTCAGTCGGTTTATAGTAGATGTCTGTGTTGATTCGGTCGCCCGAGATAGAAATGGAAAGGTCTAGGAAGGGGAGGGAGGAGTCTGAGATGGTCCAGGTGAATTTGAGGTCCGGGTGGAAGGTCTTGGTAAAGTGGATGAACTGTTCAACCTCCCCAACATTAGCATTACCGGTTGGCAGCCTATAAAGATTTCCACCGATATTTGCTACCTCTTGCCGTTTCTTAGCTTCATCTGAACTGATTCTGCATCATGATCATGCAACTTAGGATTCTCTTTCACTAACATGCTATCAGTCTAGCTCAAACTCTACCAACTACTGTGCACACTGACATTTTATGCTTGTAGTAATCTTGAAATTACTACTTCAAGGTCACATTTTTTGATCTCTTTGATAACTCTGTCAAATCTGCTTTCAGGACCTCATTCCTTTTCCTTACTGTGTTAGTGGTTCCAGTGTGGGCCATGCTTTCTGGATGTTGTCTCTTCCCAGAAGAATGTCCTACAGTTGTTCTGTGATATTCTTGATCCTGGCCCACAGAGGCAACACCCTAGGGTCCTGTCCACAGTTGCAGAAATGTTTACATAATCCTTCAGCTAATGAATCCCCTATCACTGTTGTTCTTCCATTCTCTCTCTTGTCTCCTCTCCTGTGCATTTCGACCAACTGTGGTGCCATAGACTTGACTCTGGCTGCGCTGCTCTAAGGAACCCATACTGGTATCCAATAAAATGTTAGGTAGCGAGATCATCGCAGAGGGCATTGACATCACCTGTTTGGTTCTTGTTAACTACCTGCTGGTTACCTATTTCCCTTCTGGTAATTTTGTAACAAAAGGTAGCCCTGGAGAAAATCTCTGAGCCCTTCGAGACAATGGACAGATACTTGATTGACAGGATGTGATTAGTGGTACCCTGCAAACATCTTGGGGCTTGAGATGTTCAATGTATTGACTAATAACTGAAATGATCAGTTAAAAAGCCACATATTCAAATTTCCTGTTGGTACAAAGGTTTGGTGTTGTAAGCAGTGTAAACAAAAGCATAAAATTATGAACTGAAATTGGTAAATTAAGTGATAAAAAAAATGTTTAAAAATGAATTTTCATGTTGGCAAATGTATTACCATTTGAAATGAATAGAACAAATTACAATGAACTGAGCAAAAGCTTACAATGATTGCGATCCAAAGATGCTTTTAGGTTTCCACATAGATCATTAAACTGTCATGGGCAAATATAGAAAGTAATCAAAAGTGAAAACTAGTTTCTATATCTGGTTGTATTTCCTGAAATTTAGAAGATTTAAGTTGTTATGTTAATACATAAGCTATTGAATTAAAGGAGTACTCTATCTCAATACTCAGAAGTATTTGTTTGTATTTCCAGCATCTCTGGTACTTTGGTCTTGAAAGAGATGTAAAGTTAGATTTGACTTAAGGTGTCAGGGTATTTTTGCGAACAGTATAGATTGGAAGAAACTATTTCTTCTGCTTGCTGTGTCTGGGTGCAATAGCTGAATGTCGCTGAACTTCTCACTGGTTAGTATGTTGCTTGTTGTAATTAAGCTATGTGACCGAAATAATGCAAACATATTTTACACACAAAATTCTGCTGCTGATAAACCACTGAAAATGGAGTATTTAAATAATATTTAATGAAATCGTTTGCATATAGTTTTGCATTGATATATTAATTTGCGTTAATGCATCGTGTGCCATTTTGGAGGAAACTTGTGTAGAAGTTGACAGTTTTTGTAGCATTGAGGTTGTGATGCAAATCATGGTACAGTGGCATTTGAACATTTTCACTTTCTGCATTTTCATAATATTTCACACTTGCAGTGAATTCCTTTTTACCCTCATTCCCCTTTCAAATTTGAACTGTCTATTGTGCCAGCTGTTACTTTGGAAAGTTTCTGTTCATTAGATCAACCTTATGCTGAAATTCAGATCTATGTGATGAATGAATTTTGAATTTTTGAATTTTTATGGATCATTTTATTTTCCTTCCTCTTCCCTTTCCCCTTCAAGATGGTAAATCTTCTATTAGCAAAAGGGGCCAATATTAATGCTTTTGATAAGAAGGACAGAAGGGCCTTGCACTGGGCAGCTTACATGGGTAAGTCACATTACATTCCTAGTTTCTCATTGAATGATTAGATTGATTACACAATACTTCTCCTACAAATGGGTTGATAATGTAATATCATCTGTCGGTCAAAGATATAAATACTTTCTGATCTGGTTTGATGCCTTCCCATTAAATTTTGTCCTTTTATGAATGTTTCCATGAATTCGGTTTCTTGTTTGATGACTATCTGGATTGAAGTGCAGTAATGTGAAGCACATTTCCAGAATTGTATTTCGTTTTCAGGGGAGGCATATATTTAAAATATAACTTAAATAATTGTGATGTTTGTATAAGTATTCAAATGTGTTTCATGTCATGTGCAGAACTTCACTTGGAACGTTAAGTCTTGTTAAATATTCCTTTTCACACTGCATGATCAACAGCCTAAATAATATGACATCATGCATTTGCTTATTGTAATCTATAGCAGTGGTTCTCAACTGTTTTTGAACATGGCCCCCAGGAATTCTTCTCAGGTTGCAGAACTTTCCGTTTCAAACAAGGATACAACACAAACAGATAGTCAGAAAATCATTTATTATTGAACACCTAGAAAACTTTGAATGTTCCGCCATGCTAGACAAACTTAAAAAAAACTGTATGAAATTAAACATCTATTAGGCCTTGATCTTGGTGCTTTTGTGCATGTTTCGTGATATCGAGCTCCAAATTAGGTTAGTGTTGGGTATTTCATCAGTTCAGTTACCAGGGCCCCCATAAACCCTTGGGGCTCGCCTTCTCTCAGTTTTCAGTCTTTGGCCCCCTTCAAATGTGCCGGGGCTCCTGAGGGGACCATATTGGCCACCCCCCTTAAAATTGGCTGATCTATAGTCACAATTCTGAACAGTATTGTGAGAATGAATTGACTCCTGATTTCAAAAGCCATACTACTAACTTTTTAAACCTGAAATACACGAGTCGGGGCTATAATGGCACGCTCGCCATCACATAGATGGATGTACACCCAGCTACATGAACAAGCAACTTGACACCAGTTAGGATTAAGCAGTTCACTTAATCAACACCTCCATCCTTTTGCCTAAACATTTGACCTTCAGAGCTCATGTACCATGATTACCAGGTGAACTATCTCTTATTATCATGCACCAACACAATTTGCTTAGGATATCCAAAGCCTTTACATTAGAATGACCAGGGCAAAACATGTATGGGAACACATCACCTCCAGTTGCCAGAAAATTTTGGTATGCTTATGTTCAGTCATTGATCAAGGGATCAAAATTCTGAAACTCCCTGCCTGATAAAATTATCAACTTGTCTACACCCATGGGCTGCAGTAATTCTTCAAACTCCTTTACTGTTTACTAAGGCCAGTTATGGATGCTAGAAGTACCAAAACTGACTGTCTCCAAAAATTATCAAAATAAAACAAAAACTAATACTTCATCTTTGTATCCAATGGATTTGATTTATAGTTCAAAAAGGGGAGTAGAGACAACTCTGGTAATTATAGACCAGTGAGCCTTCCTTCGGTTGTGGGTATAGTGTTGGAAAGGATTATAAGAGAATTTCTAATCATCTAGAAAGGAATAAGTTGATTGGCGATAGACTACATGATTTTCTGAAGAGTAGATTGTGCCTCATCAATCTGATTGAGTTCTTTTGAGGAGGTGACCAAATAGGTGGATGAAGGTAAAGTGGTTGATGTGATGTATATAAATTTCAGTAGAGTGTTTGATAAAGTTCCCCGCGGTAGGCTATTGCAGAAAATATAGAGGTATGGGATTGAGGGCGATTGAGCAGTTTGGATCAGAAAGTGGCTAGCTGAAAGAAGACAGGTGATGTTGGTTAATGGGAATGTTCTTCCTCGAGTCCAGTTACTAGTAGTGTACCCCAAGAATCTGCTTTGGGGCCACAGCTGTTAGTCATTTTTACAGATGACCTGGATGAGGGCGTAGATAGATGGGTTAGTAAATTTGCGAGTAACATTAAGGTCAGTGGAGTTGTGGACAGTGCTGAAAGATGATGTAGGTTACAAAGTGGCATAGAAAAGCTGCAGAGCTGGGCAGAGAGTTGGCAGATGGAGTTTAATGCGGAAAAGTGTGAAGTGATTCATTTTGGAAAGAGTCACAGGAATACAGAGTACTGGGCTAATGGTAAGATTCTTAGCAGTGTGGATGAGCAGAGAGATTTAAGTGTCCATGTACATAGGTCCCTGAGAGTTGCCACCCAGATTGATAGTGTTGTTAAGAAGGCATACGATGTGTTAGCTTTTATTTGTAGAGGGATTGAGTTTTGGAGCCATGAGGTCATGTTGTAGCTGGACAAAACTCTGTGGCTGCACTTGGAATATTGTATGCATTTCTGGTCCTCACATTTTAGGAAGGATGTGGAAGCTTTGGAAAGTGTGCAGAGGTGATTTACCAGGATGTTGCCTGGTATGGAGGGAAAGTCTTATGAGGAAAGGCTGAGGGACTTGAGGCTGTTCTCGTTAAAGAGAAGGTTGAGAGGTGACTTGGAGATAAATTAAATAATTGGAGGAGTGGATAGGGGGGACAGTGAGAGCCGTTTTCCTCAGATAGCAATGGCTAGCAGAAGGGGACGTAGCCTTAAATTGAGGGATAATAGATATAGGACAGATGTCAGACATAGTTTCTTTACTCAGAGTCATAGGGGTGTGGAATGCACTGCCTGCAACAGTAGTAGACTCTCCAACTTTAAGGGCATTTAAATGGTCATTGGATAACAAGATGGATGAAAATAGAGTAGTGTAGATGAGATGAGCTTCAGATTGGTATCACCGGTCGGCGCAACACTAGGGCCGCTGGGCTTGTACTGTAATATTCTATGTTCTCTATATGTAAAATCAAAAATTCAAGATAAAACTGATGTCTAGGCTTGGAAAGACACAATTACTTAATGGGTGTTGAAGGTTCACCATATTATTTATTCTCCATCTAAAAGCTACATGTTAATATTATGTATTTCAATCAATATATAATGTTGGATTTTTTTATTGTAGGTCATGTTGAAGTAGTTTCGTTGTTGTTGAGTCATGGAGCAGAAGTTAGTTCCAAGGATAAGAAAGGTTATACCTCACTCCATGCAGCTGCCTCTAATGGACAAATTAATGTGGTGAAACTACTGATTAGTCTTGCTGTAGAGGTAAGTGTTGCTTTCTTGCAAAATGAATGAAGCAAATATGATTTTTTTTCTCCTCAAGAAGTTGAAAAAATTGTACATTTCAAATAGATCAGGAGCCAACAGGAGCAAACCGAAGATGACATACATTTCTAGTTTTATTATGCGTTTTATTTCCGAAAAGCACTCTAGAGTCGTAGAGGTGTACAGCATGGAAACAGACCCTTTAGTCCAACACATCCATGCTGACCAGGTATCTTAACCTAATCTACTCATCTGCCAGCACGTGGCTCATATCCCTCTAAACCCTTCCTATTCATATACCCTTCCAGAAGCTTTAGCATGATTCAGTGGTAATAAATTGAGAAGTGTATTGGTTTGGAAGTCTGAGCAAAAGATCCAGACTTAAATTTCAGTAAAAAATGAGGTCTGCAGATGCTGGAGATCACAGCTGAAAATGTGTTGCTGGTTAAAGCACAGCAGGTTAGGCAGCATCTCAGGAATAGGTAATTCGATGTTTCGAGCATAAGCCCTTCATCAGGAATGAGAGAGAGTAGCCAAGCAGGCTAAGATAAAAGGTAGGGAGGAGGGACTTGGGGGAGGGGCGATGGAGGTGGGATAGGTGGAAGGAGGTCAAGGTGAGGGTGATAGGCCGGAGTGGGGTGGGGGCGGAGAGGTCAGTAAGGAGATTGCAGGTTAGGAGGGCGGTGCTGAGTTGAGGGAACCGACTGAGACAAGGTGGGGGGAGGGGAAATGAGGAAACTGGAGAAATCTGAATTCATACCTTGTGGTTGGAGGGTACCCAGGCAGAAGATGAGGCGCTCCTCCTCCAGCCGTCGTGTTGTTATGTTCTGCTGGTGGAGGAGTCCAAGGACCTGCATGTCCTCCGTGGAGTGGGAGGGAGAGTTAAAGTGTTGAGCCACGGGGTGGTTGGGTTGGTTGGTCCAGACGGCCCAGAGGTGTTCTCTGAAGCGTTCCGCAAGTAAGCGGCCTGTCTCCCCAATATAGAGGAGGCCACATCGGGTGTAGCGGATGCAATAGATGATGTGTGTGGAGGTACAGGTGAACTTGTGGCGGATGTGGAAGGATCCCTTGGGGCCTTGGAGGGAAGTGAGTGTGGAGGTGTGGGCGCAAGTTTTACATTTCCTGCGGATGCAGGGGAAGGTGCCGGGGGTGGAGGTTGGGTTGGTGGGGGGTGTGGATCTGACGAGGGAGTCACGAAGGGAGTGGTCCTTGCGGAACGCTGATAGGGGAGGGGAGGGAAATATATCCCTGGTGGTGGGGTCCATTTGGAGGTGGCGGAAATGACGGCGGATGATACGTTGTATGCGGAGGTTGGTGGGGTGGTAGGTGAGAACCAGTGGGGTTCTGTCTTGGTGGCAGTTGGAGGAGCGGGGCTCAAGGGCGGAGGAGCGGGAAGTGGAGGAGATGCGGTGGAGGGCATCGTCGATCACGTCTGGGGGAATCTGCGGTCCTTGAAGAAGGAGGCCATCTGGGCTGTGCGGTTTTGGAACTGGTCCTCCTGGGAGCAGATGCGGTGGAGACGAAGGAATTGGGAGTATGGGATGGAGTTTTTGCAGGGGGCAGGGTGGGAGGAGGTGTAGTCCAGGTAGCTGTGGGAGTCAGTCGGTTTATAGTAGATGTCTGTGTTGAGTCAGTCGTCCGAGATAGAGATGGAAAGGTCTAGGAAGGGGAGGGAGGAGTCTGAGACAGTCCAGGTGAATTTCAGGTCGGGATGGAAGGTGTTAGTAAAGTTGATGAACTGTTCAACCTCCTCGTGGGAGCACGAGGCAGCGCCGATACAGTCATCGATGTAGCGGAGGAAAAGGTGGGGGGTGGTGCCAGTGTAGTTGCGGAAGATGGACTGTTCCACATATCCTACGAAGAGGCAGACATAGCTGGGGCCCATGCGGGTGCCCATGGCAACTCCTTTAGTTTGGAGGAAGTGGGAGGATTGAAAAGAGAAGTTATTCAGGGTGAGGACCAGTTCAGTCAGTCGAAGGAGGGTGTCAGTGGAAGGGTACTGGTTGGTGCAGCGGGAAAGGAAGAAGCGGAGGGCTTTGAGTCCTTCGTGATGGGGGATGGAGGTGTACAGGGACTGGATGTCCATAGTGAAAATAAGGCGTTGGGGACCGGGGAAGCGAAAATCCTGGAGGAGGTGGAGGGCGTGGGTGGTGTCCCGAACGTAGGTGGGGAGTTCTTGGACTAAAGGGGACAGGACCGTGTCGAGGTATTGGGAAATGAGTTCGGTGGGGCAGGAGCAGGCTGAGACAATGGGTCGGCCAGGGCAGGCAGGTTTGTGGATTTTGGGCAGGAGGTAAAAACGGGCGGTGCGGGGTTGTGGGACTATGAGGTTGGAGGCGGTGGATGGGAGATCCCCTGAGGTGATGAGGTCATGGATGGTCTGGGAGATGATGGTTTGGTGGTCGGAGGTGGGGTTGTGGTCAAGGGGGCGATAAGAGGAGGCGTCCGCGAGCTGGCGTTTGGCCTCAGCGGTATAAAGGTCAGTGCGCCAAACTACCACCGCGCCTCCCTTGTCTGCGGTTTTGATGGTGAGGTTGGGATTGGAGGGAGTGGAGGGCTGCGCGTTCTGAGGGTGAGAGGTTGGAGTGGGTGAGAGGGGTGGACAGGTTGAGTCGGTTAATGTCACGGCGGCAGTTGGCTATAAAGAGGTCGAGGGCGGGTAGGAGGCCAGCACGGGGTGTCCAGGTGGATGGGGTGTGTTGGAGGCGGGAGAAGGGGTCGTCAGAGGGTGGGCGGGAGTCTTGGTTGTGAAAGTAGGCACGGAGGCGAAGGCGGCGGAAGAATTGTTCAATATCTCGGCGCGTGTTGACCTCATTAATCCAAGGGCGTAGGGGAATGAAGGTGAGGCCCCTGCTGAGGACTGATCTTTCATCCTCAGAGAGGGGGAGATCTGGAGGGATGGTGAAAATCCGGCAAGGCTGGGAACTAGGACCTGGTGTGGGACTGGGGCTGGGGCTGGGGGCGGGGACAGAGATCGAAGTAGGGGCGGAGTTAGACGTGGTGACGTTGCTCGATGTGGGGGCGGAGTCAAGCGTGGGGGCAGGGCATGCGTCGTGACAGAAATAAGCGTGGGGGCGGGGTTACGTGTAGTGACGAAAGACGGCGTGGGGGCGGGGTTATACGTGGTGACGAAGGTTTGCGTGGGGGCGGGGTTACGTGTAGTGACGAAAGACGGCGTGGGGGCGGGGAAACCTGAGGATTTGTGCTCCTGCAGGTTAGTGATGTCAGTGGGGGCGGAAGTGGCTGCGCCGACGGCAACCGGAGGGGCAGAAATGGTTGCGGCGACGGAGGAATGGTGGTCATTCCCGGTAGCCGCGTGGGTCGCGGGTCCATCGGTGATCGTGGAAGCGGTTGTCTGTGCGGTGGTCACCGGGGCAGTAGTTGGGGCGGAGGTCGGTGGCGGCGGAAGTGACGTCACGGTCGGCGGCGGCCTTTGGTGCCGCGGGCGCTGTGGAGGCCACATGTGTAATGGCGTCCGACAGGCCTATAGAAAATTCTGGAATAGTTGAGGAGCCACGAGTGTGGGGGTAAGTACATGAAAGTTTTTGGTAATTTCAGTACAGTGTTGAAGAAGCATTGCCTGACCAGAAGTGTTGTCTTTGACATGAGTTGTTAAACTGAGGGTTCCACTTGCCTGTTCCAATGGATGCAAACAAAAATATCTGGTACTATTGGAAAAATAAGTGATGTTGTCTCATGTCTATTCTAATAGTTATCTGTAAACCAGAATTAGTATCTTACTACAGTGTGAAATTGTTTGCCAAACGCAGAGAATGAAATTCAAAAGCAAATAAGTGTCTGTGGAGCACTTTGATATGTCCTGAGGATACGGAAAGGTCTACATAATTTTTTTAATAAAAAGCCTTTTAAGCTAGTTTATTGTTGTAGAACTGTAGTTACAGTTTTTCAGTGAATGAAGTAAAATCAAACTGATGTGCCATTCAGAAGAAGCATTGTCGTATGTCATGACTTACTGGAGTAGAGTGTTAGAAATCTTAAGATTAAGGTTGACAGAATGCACAAATTAGGCTTTTGTACTGAACAAGAATAACTAATTGTTACAGTTAAATAGACTGTAGCTACAGGTAAGCATTCATAAAGTCGATACATAATGCTTTTGATTTAAAATGCTAATCCCCTTGTGAACTCCCCCCACCCCATACATATATAGACCGATGTACAAACGTAAAAATGCACAAGGATGAATGGAAAAAAAAAACTAGAAAGACTGTAATTTTTGTCCACCAATTCTATTGAGCTGGTTCTCGCAGACCTGAAACTCCTTCTGGTTCCCATTTTTGAATGTTTCCTCTGGTTTGCAAGTTGCTCAGAGTGACTTGTTCTGATGTGTCAACTAAAAGTCAAAGCTTGCAGCAATTGCTGAAATGAAGATGACCTGGTTTTCTTCAGATTTAAGGTGAGTTTTGACTGCATGGAACAGTAAGACATCATGTGAACTTGTGGAGATCAAAAGCCCTTTTTATCTTGTTCCCTGCTCCATGCTGTTCACTTGCCTGATAACCAGTCACATATGGGTTATGAGAACCCCCTCATGGGTTCTTTTGTCATTGATAACTAGTCGATTGTCTACCAGAGCTTCATCTGAATACAGAGCCTCTTGGCTCCTGTTACTCTACAGCACTTCAGTTACTACTTGTTTACTGAGGAACCTCAATTATATGAACGAGATGGATAGGCACTATTTCGTTTGGATAATTGATAATTGAGTTAATTGATTTCCTTTGGGGCTCAGTTTTCTGTGAAGTCTGCTTCCTGTTCAGGACATGATGCAGCAACATGCTGCGCATGACACCCTGCCCTCCCATCTGCTCCCAACCTCGTCTGCTCCCGACCCTGCACCCCCCACACACACCCCGGGGCAACCGGACTGGACACTAACAATAAGACTTCTGCTGCCTTTGCGGGGTGAGTCTCCAAATAGCACGCGTACACATTTTGACAGGTTCCGCCTTTGTCGTGTACAAGACGGTGTTGGAGAGATTATCTGGGGAAGGGGGGTGGATTTAGGGTTGACGGTTTACCCCTATGTAGAACTCCAGGGAAAGTGTGGGGGCAGAGAGAGGGCGGGAGGTTATTTAGAGACTGTTCTCAGCAGCATTTCAGTGAGCAAAGTTTGTTTTTCATCATTGTATCTGTAAACAAAAGATGCGATCAGGATTGAAACAGCTCTTCAACGTAATGTTTCTATTGGGACCTTGATCACCTTTGGATAACCCGATATTTGGATAATTTATTTTTGGATAATTAAGGTTCCTCTCTCTACGTTGCTTGCCATGGGTCTCCGGTTACTTGCTTTTCAAAGCATGCAGCTATCTTTTCAGAACACTGGTATTAAAACAGTTTTTCCCGTTTTCAGTCTGCAACTTTAAAACAACAATGCAAAAATAGAGTGTCGTATTCTTAAGCATACAAATAAATGGTATTGAAATTGGAAAATTAACAGCAATGGATCTGGAAGGTGCTGTTGCCTACTCTTTATTAATCTGGCTCCCAGTGTTGAATTTGACACGCACTAATATGAATTTAAAATCACATGTTCACGACTTCAGTAAAGATATTTCATTCATGCATATTAAGAACCCTTATTATCTTGGTCATAATTAATCATCAAAAAATAAGACCCGAGCTGAAAATGAAAATTTTGTTGAGGGACTAAATATTTTTCAAAATATCTGGCAATGATTTCACATTCCTGTCTTCGAAACTGGCTGTTTTTAAATCTTTCAGTCATTGTGGTTCAGGTTTGGGAATGTTCATAAAACTTTGAGCTATTGAAAATGAGCACTCTTAGAGGTAAAATAATTGGCTAGTTTACATCATTAGTTTCCTAGTGATGATATTAGGGTTACCCACTTTTTTTTATTGTTGTCAATAAAGACACAATGTAGTAAGACACAAGGTAGTAACAACTTATTTTAAAAAAAACACCCCACAGATTTAAAAAAAATCTAATTAGTGAACCTGATTTTAAATATTGATTCACTCATAGGTTGCGCACACAAAGATAAATAACCGTCTATGTCTGAAGGAAAACATTTATGTAAAAATAAGTTTGAGATGCAGTTGTACAATTTCAACTTGTCTTCCTTTTAATGTGCCATTATGTTAAAATAAATCAAGACCTGGTCTGAATCTAATCAGGCGTACTATCAATACCACATTGTGACTGTTTACTGAGTGGCAAAATTAATATTGTGATTTATTTCTTTATTATTCATTGATATTGTCTTGGATGTTAATTTCAACGTATGCATATTGAGCTATTTCTCCAAATTTTATATTTTGTATCAATGTAAAGTTAATTTAAGATTAAAAATGCCACATCATTTCTGTTTGAGACAAGTATGGTTTAGTTTTATTTACAATGGTATTTACAATGCCAAACCTATTTTTCAAGTTTGTGTCCAATTCACTTTCCATGGCAGATTGATGAACCGAATTTATATGGGAATACAGCTCTTCACATTGCATGTTACAATGGACAAGATACTGTAGTCAATGAACTTATTGACTATGGTGCTAATGTGAACCAACCCAACAACAAGGGATTTACACCTTTGCACTTTGCTGCTGCTTCAACCCATGGTGCTTTGTGTCTTGAACTATTAGTAAATAATGGAGCTGATGTCAACTTCCAGGTAAATGTCACTTTTTATAAATTTTAAAGGGAATAATTTTAAAATGACAGTTACTTATAGGGATAAATAAAATTGTCCCATAGAGAGACAGTCTGTTAATCACTTAATACTAGTAATAACTCCCACCCTAACCTATCGTGGCTCCTATATGTCTCCGCCAGATGTTGAAGACTGATAATTACACAGCACTACATACTCGTGAAGATTGGTGCTCTCCTTTACTAGTGGTATTTACAAAGAACTTTGAGTGTATTTGAATTTTGTTTTAACTTTTCTCAAAAGAACTATAATTTACAAGGCTGTATTGATGTCTTAGTTGGTCAAGTCTGTATGTAGAAGAGTTGTACAGACTAGGTTTGCTTCTCCATGAATTAATTCAGTTGACCTCTACATCACGCCTAATTTTCCTTTTGATGTTTTGATATGTTTCGGGACAATTAACATTCCAAGAGAAATTCAAAACCTTCATTGCAAATAGTTATGCCATTTATTTTAAACAAAACACAAATTTTTATATATATATATAAAGAAATTAACTAAAACATCCTGTATTAACTTAATCAAGTTTATTACAACCCTAGTTTACTCCTTCTTCTAAGAATTCGCTTAAATATTTTTTTGACATGTTATGACATACCTCAGTTACAGGCAGGACTTGAGCCTGAATCTACTGATTAAGAGGAAGGGACAAGCCATCTGTTCCACAAGACCCTCAGAATTCTTTCATAAGGTGAACAAATCATAGTTAGTTTTTTCTTTCAGGATCACCCACAATATTGTCACAGATTTCTGGAAGATTTTCCTCAGCTGCTTTACTTGCAGAGGAAAAATTTTCATATGCCATCTTATTGTGGATGCCTCAATATCTTTTTCTGCTTAGAGTCACTGCCTTTAAAATTAAGACCAAATTTGACCAAGTGTGCCATAAGGAACTGAAGCCAATGTGAATCGGGAAGTACTCTGTTCTGGTAGAGTCATACCTGACATAAAGGGAGTTCCTCAGGTAATGTCCCAGGTTCAACTATCTTCAGTTGCTTTATCAATGACCTTCCCTCCATCCTAAGGTCAGAGTGAGGATGTTTGCTGATTGCACAATGTTCAGTACCATTTGTAAGTCCTCAAATACTAAACCATGCCCAAATACAGCAAGACTAAGACAATATCCAGGTTTGGGCTGACAACTGGCAAGTAATATTGAGGTCACAATCATCCACAACAAAAGAGAATTTAACCATTTGCCTATTGACATTCAGTGGCATTGCCATCACTAAATCCCCTGCTGTTGCTACCCTGGCATTACCATTTACCAGAAACTGAAATGGACTTGTCATGTGGCTGCAAGTGGAGGTGAGAGGCGAGGAGTCTTGCACCAAGTAACTTAACTCGTGTTACCCCAAAATCTGTCCACTCTTTATCAGACACAATTCAGGAATCTGATGAAATACTCCCCACTTGCCTGAATGAATGAAGCTGCACAACACTCAAGAAACTTGACACCATACAGGACGAAGTAACTGGCTTGATTGATACCATGCCTTCAAACATCCACTAATTCCGTTATCAATGCTCTGTCCCCTCTATACGTATCATCTATAAGATGCCATGCAGAAATTCATGAACGCTGTTTCCAAGCCATGACCTCAACTATCTAGAAGGATAAAGGCAGCAGATGCATGAAAAAAAATCTCCACCTGCAAGTTTATCTCTAAGCCATCAGGACTTGGAAATATATTGCTAGTATTGCAAGGTCAAATCACCCAAGCTCTCCCTCCAACAGTATTGTGAGTTTACTGACAGGAAAAGACCTGCAGCAGTTCAAGAAGCTAATTCATCACCTTGTTTTAAAGGGCGACTAGGCAATAAATGCTTGCCCAGCCAACTTTGTCAGCAAGAGTGAACAGAGAAGAAGTGTCTGAGCTAACTTGTTTGTTACTTTATTTATCATAAACTCTGTGGAGGCACACCATAGATTCTTTCACTCTTTTCAAATTGGACAACCTTCCAGCTTCTGTTCCCTCCCCAAAATTAAATTGAGATTAAGTCTCATGTGCAACTTAACTGTTAAGATGACATTAGTTTACAGCACATGCTTTAAGCTGTTGTTTATTTTGGCTATCTCTTGATGAGCTACAAACCACATCAACTCTAAATTGCTATTAACTCTCAGCAAATAATCAGATAAACTGAGTCAGTTTTACAGTATGGTAAGAGGCCTTGCAGTCCATTTTCTCTACACCAGTCATCAAGCTCCTTTCTACTCGAGACCATTTTTCAGCACTTGGCCAATAGTCTTGTGCTATGCTGCTTCAAGTGATTGTCCAAATACTTTTTAAATGTTGGGATGGTTCTTGGCTTTATCATCTCTTCCAGATATCCATAATTCCCTGACAATAAAATTAGTTCCAATATCTGTCACCCTCTGGGTGAAAAAAATCTTGGTTAAATTCTTCTGAACTTCCTGCACTTTACCTTTAATCGATGTCCCCAATTGTTGATCTCTTTTCTAAGGGGAAACATTTTTCTTGTCTGTCTATGCTGCTCAATTTTCCATATGTTGCCTTAACTTTATCTACTGGTTCTGTTGTTTTCAAGGATCTGTAGGGATGCACACCATTTCTGTGGTGGTGTAACCTGCTCTGGGCTGTCTCTTCTCATCAACCTTTTTGATTACATAATCTGAATCCATTGATGCAAGCCTTGGTGCAAGATTCGAGAACCTGAACTCTTTGATAAACCTTTTTGTTTTGCGGGTGTCCTGTGTGACAACTGATGAGTTGCTGAACTGAATTAGCAGCTTCCTGAAGAGAAGCAAGAATCAGGCTGAAGGAGAATCCCTCATGGAAGGGTGATTTGTCCCCATTTTGTTCCTAACTAATGTTTTATCATTTCAAAATTCTATGAAACTGCACTTTCCAACTAAGACATGAGCATTTTGTATTTGTGCATGATGTTTATCAGGTTATCTGATATGATTACTGTGAAAAGTTGATGAAATATATATTTTGTTATCTTTCAGAGTAAAGATGGCAAGAATCCATTGCATATGACTGCTGTCCATGGTCGATTCACACGATCACAAACACTCATTCAAAATGGTATGCTTAATTTTCTCTCATTGACTTATGGAAGTTCGAAAACCTTGTGTGTGTGTGATTTTTTTTGACTAAAATACAAATTTGAATATTGAATCTTGGAATTGTTTTCATTCTTTTCATTTTTGGAGGGAAAACACATTGTAATTTTAATTTGTTAAACACAGCATTTGAGGTCAGCAATGTTCTATTATTTACAGCTTATATCTTAGAACATTATGAACAACAAAAAATCTTTTTTTTCCTCTATATATACATTTTCAGTAGGCATACTTTGGAGTTTTCATTATTCCAAAATAAAAAGCATGTATAATGGTGACTAAAACCTGTTGAAGAATATCCCAAAGGGAAGCTCTCAAACAGATCAAAAAGCACTTTATACTATTGAGTGTAGTGTCCCAAAAATAAGGTATATGGTTAAGACTGTTCACACATGCAAGACAGATAGTAAACTTGTGTTTGGAAAACAAAATTTATGGTTATAAAACTACATTTCTGTTGTGTTTCTGTCTTTGGCTTGACATTCTGACTGGAAAATTAATTATTAAGATTTCATTACAACCTATTACTGGAATACGAGCCCAAATCTTCCAATGTGGGTAGAAGCCTCCAGTAGAGTTCTCCCTCCCATGCCCAAAAAAAATGTTTTGACAGCACACTTCAATTTTGATACCATTGATAAATTTGCAGTGTCCTCAATGGTGTTGCTATTATTTGTTTCATGTAGATACTGAGCACATGCAGCCTATTTCTAAAACAATTGCCACTATGCTATTTCCATTACATATTCGCACATGCTGTTTTCCTCTCTGAACCTTATGCTTGCTACCTGTACTGAATGTCACCAAATGCCTTTCTCCTCTTATGTCTCCTGTTCACCCTGCCATTCTTTCACAGTCCCCTCCTCTATTATTCGGGAGGGGGGAATAGTGAGTGGGAGGATTGGGGGGTGAGGTAGCAAGGTGAATGTAAATTGAAAGGATTAGTACTGTAATTTATTAAGGGTTGAGAGAATTTTTGGGATCTTTAGATTGAAGGCAGTCAACAGGTTTTTCATGTAAAAGTTTCCATCAGCACCGTTACTCACCTGTATTTTGTTAAATAGGAAAGGAATTTTTGTTTACCTTTGTTCGGCATGTTTTTTGAGGGACATGTTCAGAATGCTAAAAATGTATGGTTGCGTACTTACGTGAAATTTGAAATAGAATGATTATTCTAGTGAAGTAATCTTCCAGAAAACAACCAATTCATATCTCATAGCTGGAGAGAATGAACTTGTATCTAACAAATAGAATCACCTTTGGTTGACTGCAATTGAAGTGGTAGAAATTCCTATCCCTTTCAATTGTTGATACACTTTAGGGTATACTGAGTTTAGATTAGGTTCACCTGACCACCTTTTTTTGAGGAATGAGTAAAACTATCTTGTCTCATTTCAAGATCTCTCGAGGCTGATTGGAACAGGGAAAGATAAAAAATTTTCAATCATTTTTGACAGTATTGGCAAGAACTTTCAAAAGCTGATGGGGGCAGATGTTTGCAGGTAAAGGACGGCTGGAAATTGGGAACCTTCAAAAATGAGAAGTCCACAGACCGTGTATTTCTGTTTGGGTGAAAGGCAAGGCTGGTAGGTGCAGGGAAAGCTGGATGACTGGAGAAATTGAGTTTTTAGTTCAGCAAAAGAAGAAAGCATATGTCAGGTATAGACAGCAGAGATCAAGTGAGTCCTGATAGTATAAAGGCAGTAGGAGTATTAGCGAGGTTTGAGAAGATTTGTAGTTCAGGTTGAGGTTCTGGGTGTAGGTTTGCTTGCTGAGCTGGAAGGTTCATTTTCAGATGTTTTGTCACCATACAAGGTAACATCAGTGAGCCTTCGGATAAAACACTGGTGGTATGGCCCACTTTCTATTTGTGTTTGTGCTTCCTTGGGTTGGTGACATCATTTCCCGTTCTTTTTCTCAGGGGATGGTAAATGGGATCCAAGTCAGTGTGTGTGTTGGTAAGTTCCAGTTGGAATGTCATGCTCCTAGGAATTCTTGTGCGTGTCTCTATTTGGCTCATCCTAGGATGGATGTGTTGTCCCAGTCGAAGTGGTGTCCTTCCTCATTTATATGTAGAGGTACTAGTGAGAGTAGGTCATGTCTTTTTGTGGCTCGTTGATGTTCATACTATAAGGTGGCTAGTTTTCTGCCTGTTTGTCCAATGTAGTGTTTGTTACAGTTCTTGCAAAGTATTTTGTAAATAACATTAGTTTTGCTTGTTGTCTGTATAGGGTCTGGCAAGTTCATTAGCTGCTGTTTTAGTGTGTTGGTGGGTTTGTGGGCTACCATGATGCTAAGAGATCTGAGTAGTCTGGCAGTCATTTCCGAGACATCTTTGTAGGGGGGGAGAGTGGCTAGAGTTTGTCTGTTTCACTAACCCAAGGAAACCCAAACAAATAAATAGAAAACATGCCATACCACCAGTGCTTCATGTGGAGGCTCACTAATGTTACCTTGTCTGGTGTCAATGTCTGAAAACAAACCTTCCAGCTCAGTGAGCAAATCTACATCAAGCAGGAGGAGTATAATTAAGAGGGAAAAAGGGAACATAAGATAGCTTTGGCAAATAGTGTTAAGGAGAATCCAAAGGGATTTTATAAATACATGAAGGACAAAATGATAACAATGGAGAGAATAGACTGCCTTGCTGATCTTTGAGGGGCCTGATGTGTGGAGCCGGGGGAAGATACTAAATGAGTATTTTGCATCACTGCTGAGAGTGAAGAAGGACGTATAGAATGTGGGGAAATAGATAGTGATATCTTGAAAAATGCCCATATTACAGAGGTGGTGGTGCTGGTTGTCTTGAAACACACAAAAATGGATAAATCTCCGGGACCTGATCAGGTGTACTCTAGGAACTCTGTGGGAAGCTGGGGCGGAGATTGTTGCATCTCTTGCTGAGATACTTGTATCATCGATAGTCACAGGTGAGGTGCGAGAAGACTGGCTAATGTGGTGCCACGATTTAAGAAAGGTGGTAAGGACAGGTCAGGGAACAGTAGGCTGGTGAGCCTAATGTCAGTGAAAGGCATGTTGAGGGAATTCTGACGGACAAGAATCTCATCCTTTTACTTTCTGATGTAGTTAGTTCCAACGTGTACAATGACCTCCTGCTGGTCTCTCTCCTCTTTTGAGAATATTCTGCATCCTCTGCGATATCCTTGATCCTGACACCAGGGAGGCAACATACCATTCTGATTTTTTCACTACTGGCTGCAGAAACCACTGTCTCCAAAATTGGAGATGTAGTGGACAGCAAAGAGGGTTACCTCAGATTACAACAGGATCTTGACCAATGGGCCAGTGGGCTGAGAGATGGCAGATGGAGTTTAATTCAGATAAATGCGAGGTGCTGCATTTTGGGAAAGCAAGTCTTAGCAGGACTTATACACTTAATGGTAAGGTCCTCGGGAATGTTGCTGAACAAAGAGACCTTGGAATGCAGGTTCATAGCTCCTTGAAAGTGGAGTCGCAGGTAGAGAGGATAGTGAAGAAGGCGGTTGGTAAGCTTTCCTTTATTGGTCAGAGTATTGGGTACAGGAGTTGGGAGGTCACGTTGCAGCTGTACAGGACATTGTTTAGACCACTGTTGGAATATTGCGTGCAATCCTGTCTTCTTCTTCTTGGAAAGATGTTGTGAAACTTGAAAGGGTTCAGAAAAAATTTACAAGGATGTTGCCAGGGTTGGAGGATTTCAGCTACAGGAAGAGCCTGAACAGGCTGGGGCTGTTTTCCCTGGAGCGTCGGAGGCTGAGGGGTGACCTTGTAGAGATTTACAAAATTATGAGAGGCATGGATAGGATAAATAGGCAAAGTTTTTTCCCTGGGGTCGGGGAGTCCAGAACTAGAGGGCATAGGTTTAGGGTGAGAGGGGAAAGATAATAAAGAGACCTAAGGGGCAACAATTTCTTACAGAGGGTGGTATGTGTATGGAATGAGCTGCCAGAGGAACTGGTGGAGGCTGGTACCATTGCAAGATTTAAGTAGCATTTGGATGGGTATATGAATAGGAAGGGTTTGGAGGGATATAGGCCAGTTGCTGGCAGGTGGGACTAGATTGGGTTTGGATATCTGGTCAGCATGGACGGGTTGGACTGAAGCTGTACTTCTCTATGACTCTGCCTCTAACTTGAGAGTCCCTTATCACACTCGATTGCTTGGAACCTGATATACCCCTCATTACATTAGAGCCTGTCTTGATACCAGAAACGTGGCTGTTCGTGCTACATTCCCTTGAGAGTCCATCACCCCTTCCATTTCTCCAAAACAGCGTACATGTTTGAAATGGGGATAGCCACAAAAGACTCCTGCACTGCCTGCCTTCACTTACCTTTCTTGTAGTTAACCCATTTCCCTGACTCTATCTGTAGCTTTTCTCCTTTCCTATTACTGCCATTCATCACAACCCGAATTCTTGTAAATTTCTCATTGCCTCTAACTGCTGGTCCAACTGATCCATTTGATCTGATATGATTTGTAACCAAAGACACTTCCTGCAACCATAATCATCAATAATATGGAAACTCTACATAAACTCCCACATCCAACAGGAAGAGCATATCACTCTATTAAAGGCCATCTTTGCTCCCTCGCAATCTACACACTTAGAAAATAGCACCATCCTTTTGCTTTTAAAAAGTGCTCCAGGCTAACTTAGTTCTTATGGTTTATATTTTTAAAATTTAATTGAGTCAGATCTCAATAAAACATTTCAAGAAATAACCCACTGTACTCACTCCTATAGATTTACAGCAAGGTTACACTTAAAAACTATGCACTTATCTGTTCTTGTGCTGTGAGCTCACCCACATTGGTTCCTCCAAGATCAGCTGTGGATTTTGCTGTTTGGTAATCTTTCCTAGATACACTTCGATGTCCAGAGATACATGAACTCAAATAACAAAAGCAATAACTGTGCAGATTCACTGGTGTGTCAGTTAGCAGTGTAGGTCTCTTGCACGCTCTCGCGCTCGCGCTTGCTCTCATATCATGTGGTCACTGCCTTTTGTCTGACGTCCTCCTTTTAACAAGGCTGTTGTTTTGATCTTTTGTTCCCAAAATTGCAAAACAACACAACAGCTTATAAAACAGTAATTGCTCCTGGAATGAGGAAATTATCTCAAAAAAAAAAGGAGCCGCTCTTATAGCCACAATTTTTTCCTGTCAAACTGTTCTTGTGCCAAGAATTTGAGCAGCATTCTCTCAGTTGACACAGTTTCCTCTGATTAATCTGACATGCCAATGTGAGGTTTTTTTTCCCTTCAGCTTCTCTCTGGGGTTTCACTAGTTTTACACGAAAATTATTCCTCTCCCCAGGTACAGTTCAAGTATGATATGGAATAGAGTGCACTTGAACATGAGGGAGAGGAAGCAAGGCAATGAAGTTTGGAGATAAATTTTTGTTTGCATGGTATATTGATTATAGGTCTCAAGTATTTGTTGAGGAAAGTAGGGATATGTTGTTGGTCAGAACTAAAAAATTGGAGGGGCTTGCTATAATAAAACAATGAGTCAGATTTACTGAGGTAGAGGGATAGGGCTATGGATGAATTTGAAAATGAGAACCAGCATTTCTACGTTAACACAGTTGAGAAAAGATAACCATTGGAGGTTGTCGTGTGTACAGATGCAGGATTAACTCCATTGAAAATTACATGGAGACAGTGAACCTAGAAATTATCGAGCTATAGATGGAGGTAATGGAATGAATATTAGCAAATGATCTTTGCAAGAGGGAAGACTTTCATTTTAAAATAATCTATATAATGGTACAGTACCAATACATTTGGTGCAGGTTATCTATATAATGTGTAGATTACACCTTTTTTAAATTTTTGTTTTCCTCTTAAAGGTGGTGAGATAGATTGTGTTGATAAAGATGGCAATACCCCTTTGCATGTGGCTGCCAGATATGGACATGAACTTTTGATTAATACCTTGATAACCAGTGGAGCTGAAACTGCAAAGTAAGTTTATGAATAGTTGATTGCATTCCTCTTCAGATTGCTGTTAACATCTCAATATTAGCAACTAGTCATCATTTTTCTGCTTGTTAACTTGGCATGTATGTTTACTGCAGTATCAATCTCAAAAAAAGTGCCAGTTTATTTCCCACAGGAAGGTGGCTTGAAGTGTGTATACTTCAATGCGAGAAGTATACGAAATAAGGTAGGTGAACTTGCAGCGTGGATTGGTACCTGGGACTTCGATGTTGTGGCCATTACTGAGATGTGGATACAGAACAGGGACAGGAATGGCTGTTGCAGGTTCCAGGGTTTAAATGTTTTAGTAAGGTCAGAGGTGGGGGTAAAAGAGGGGGAGGTGTGGCATTGCTTGTCAAGGATAGTATTACAGCGGTGGAAAGGACGATGGAGGAAGACTTGCCATCTGAGGTAGTTTGGGCTGAGGTTAGAAATAGGAAAGGTGAGGTTACCCTGTTAGGAGTTTTCTACAGGCCTCCTAATAGTCCGAGAGACGTAGAGGAAAGTATTGCAAGGATGATTCAGGAGAAGGGTGAAAGTGGTAGGTTGGTTGTTATGGGAGACTTTAACTTCCCAGATATTGACTGGAAAAGCTATAGCTCGAGTTTGTTAGATGGGTCGGTGTTTGTCCAATGTGTGCAGGAGGGTTTCCTGACACAATATGTAGACAGGCCAACAAGAGGTGAGGCTATACTGGATTTAGTTCTAGGTAATGAACCAGGCCAAGTGTTAGACTTGGAGGTAGGTGTGCACTTCGGGGACGGTGACTTTTACTCTAGTAATGGAGAGAGATAAGTGTGTACTGCAGGGCAGGAGTTATAGCTGGGGGCAGGGAAATTATGATGCGGTGAGGCATGACTTAGGATGCGTGGACTGGAAAAATAGGCTTCAAGGGAAGGACGCAAATGTAATGTGGAGCTTGTTCAAGGAGCAGCTATTGAGTGTCGTTGATAAGTATGTACCAGTCAGGCAGGGAGGAAAGAGTCGTGTGAGGGAGCTGTGGTTTAATAAGGAATTGGAATCCCTTGTTAAAGGGAAGAGGGCGGCCTATGTAAGGATGAGGTGTGAAGGTTCAGTTGGGGCGATTGAGAGTTATAAGGTAGCCAGGAAGGATCTAAAGAGAGAGCTAAGAGCAGCGAGAAGGGGACATGAAAAGTCCTTAGTTGGTAGGATTAGGGAAAACCCAAAGGCTTTCTATAGGTATGTCAGGAATAAAAGGATGACTAGGGTAGGTATCGGTCCAGTCAAGGATAGTAGTGGGAAGTTGTGCGTGGAAGCGGAAGAGATTGGAGAGACACTAAATCAATACTTTTCGTCAGTATTCACTCAGGAACAGGACATTGTTGCTGATGTGAATATTGAATCACAAGTGATTAGTATGGATGGCTTTGAGGTATGTAGGGAAGAGGTCTGGGGAATAGTGGGAAGGGTGAAAATAGATAAGTCCCCTGGGCCTGATGGCATTTATCCTAGGATCCTCTGGGAAGCTTGGGAGGAGATAGCGGAGCCATTGGCCTTGATTTTTATGTCGTCGTTGTCTACAGGAATAGTGCCAGAAGACTGAAGGATGGCGAATGTGGTCCCCTTGTTCAAGAAGGGGAGTAGGGATAGCCCTAGTAACTATAGGCCAGTGAGTCTCACTTCTGTTGTGGGCAAAGTCTTAGAGAGAATTGTAAGGGATAGGATTTATGAACATCTGGATAGGAATAATGTGATCAAGGATAGTCAGCATGGTTTTGTGAAGGGCAGGTCGTGCCTCACAAACCTTATTGAGTTCTTTGAGAAGGTGACCAAGGAAATGGACGAGGGTAAAGCACTAGATGTGGTGTATATGGATTTTAGCAAGGCTTTCGATAAGGTACCCCATGGTAGGCTACTGCAAAAATTACGGAGGTATGGCATTGAGGGTGCATTAGAGGTTTGGATTATGAATTGGCTGGCTGGAAGGAGACAGAGGGTAGTAGTTGATTGTAAAGGTTCATCTTGGAGTGCAGTTACTGGCGGTGTTCCACAAGGATCTGTTTTGGGGCCATTGCTGTTTGTCATTTTTATAAATGACCTGGAGGAGGGGCTTGAAGGCTGGGTGAGCAAGTTTGCGGATGATACGAAAGTCGGTGGAGTTGTGGACAGCGAAGAAGGATGTGGCAGGTTACAGCGGGATATAGATAAGCTGCAGAGCTGGGCAGAAAGGTGGCAAATGGAATTCAATGTAGCTAAGTGTGAAGTCATTCACTTTGGTAGGAGTAACAAGAAGATGGATTACTGGGCTAATGGTAGTCTACTTGGAAGTGTGGATGAGCAGAGGGATCTTGGTGTCCATGTACACAGATGTCTGAAAGTTGCCACCCAGGTAAATAGTGCTGTGAAGAAGGCATATGGCGTACTGGGCTTTATTGGTAGAGGAATTGAGTTCCGCAGTCCTGAGGTCATGTTGCAGTTGTATAAGACTCTGGTGCGGCCTCATCTGGAGTATTGTGTGCAGTTTTGGTCGCCATGCTACCTGGAAGGACGTGGAGGCACTGGAACGGGTGCAGAGGAGGTTTACCAGGATGTTGCCTGGCATGGTAGGAAGATCGTATGAGGAAAGGCTGAGGCACTTGGGGCTGTTCTCATTGGAGAAAAGAAGGTTTAGGGGAGATTTGATAGAGTTGTACAAGATGATTAGGGGTTTAGATAGGGTTGACAGTGAGAACGTTTTTCCGCGTATGGAGTCAGCTGTTACTAGGGGACACAGCTTTAAATTAAAGGGAGGTTGGTATAGGACAGATGTTAGGGGTAGATTCTTTACTCAGCGGGTTGAGAGTTCATGGAATGCCCTGCCAGTAGCAGTGGTGGACTCTTCCTCTTTATGGTCTTTTAAGCGGGCATTGGATAAGCATATGGAGGTTATTGGGCTAGTGTAGGTTAGGTAGGCTTCGGTCGGCGCAACATCGAGGGCCGAAGGGCCTGTGCTGCGCTGTATTTTTCTATGTTCTAACTCTCAAGTAAGTCATCATTGTTAGAATTGTAAGACTGAAAGACCATATTGTTTCTTTTTGCCTGATTTTGTTTTCTTGAGAGAAAGCAAGTTTCGCTTTTGTCCAAAATTATATAAATATTTGATTAAGAAAGTTCACATGAGCTTCATGAAGTATTTCAATTTAATTTTATGCACCCATATACCAAATTCACTCCACTATTTTTTGCTACCAGGATCTATCTATCTTTTGAACAAAGATTTATGTATTTTCATTGAGACCTGAAATATGATATAGTCTGTAGATTTGTAGCTGTGGGTATGTTTGCCAAGTTGGGAAGTTGATTTGCAGCTGTTTTGTCCCCTGTCTCGGGAACGTATTCGGTGCTTTGGAGCCTCATGTGAAGCGCTGCTGTACAATCTTATCTTCAGTTTATTTGGTTCAGTTCCAGCTGCTTCTGATTGTCAGTTCCAGTTGTTCATTATAGTGGCTGGTGTATTGGGTCTAGATCTGTGCTTGTTGATTGGAGTCTGTGAATAAGTGCCACACTTAGAAATTCTCTGGCTATCCTCTGTTTGGCTTGTCCTATGATTTGTGTTGTCCTTCTCATCTGTGTGTGTGGCTACTAGGGACAGCTGGTCATAGTGTTTAGTGGCTGATTGGTGTTTGTGGATTTGGATTGTTAGTTGTCTGCCTGTTTCTCCTGTATAGTGTTGCGTGCAGTCTTTGCATGGAATCTTGTAAATTACTTTCCTCTTGCACATGATAGGTATAGAGTCTTTTGTCCTGGTGAGTTGTTGTCTGAGTGTGGCTGTCATGATTTCCAGTGGCTGCAGAAGTCTGGCTGTCAGTTCAGAGATGTTTTTAATGTAAGGTAGCATGGCTAGTGAGTTAGTTTGTGGCATGTCCTCATCATGTTGTGTGTCTGTTTGGCATCTGTAGATGAAGTTGTGGGGATATCCGTTCTTTGTGAATACTTTGGAGGGGTGTTCTTCTTCCCTTCGCAGGTTGGCAGTGCTCCAGTGTGTCGTAGCCCTTTTGAACAGAGTCCTAATGCAGCTTCTCTTTGTGTGTGTTTGGTTGATTGCTATTGTAATTCAGGATCTGGTTGGTATGTGTTTTTCCTGTTCACTTTGCATTCAGCATTCTGTGCCCTTTCCACATCACATCTAGGAATGGGAGTTGAATTGTTGGTTTCCTCCTCTCGTAAATCTGATCCCCGTGAGCACTGTGTTGGTAATTTGGTGTGCGTTCTCTTAACGATCACAAGAGTGTCGTCCATGTATCTGATCCAGAGTTTGGGTTGGATTTGTGGGGAGGGCTGTTTGTTCCAGTGTCTGCATCACTTCTGCTGTGAGCCCATAGGCATTTCATCGATCCGTTCATCTATTCGGTTATTGAATGTGAAGTGTGTTGTCAGGCACAGGTCTAGTAGTTTGAGTATGCAGTTCTTGTTGATCGGTTCCCCATTGTGTTGTCTGTTTTGTTTGTCCAGGAGGTTAGCTATTGTCTCTCTGGCTCGACTTTCGTCAATTGAAGTGAACAGTGTTATTACATCAAATGAGCCCATCGCTTTGTCGTTGTCTGTGAAATATACGAAAAAATCAATAGGATACCTATAGGCTCACCCTTCTCTGGGCTCATAGCAGAAGCAGTGATACAAAGACTGGAACAAACAGCCCTCCCCACAAATCCAACCCAAACTCTGAATCAGATACATGGCCAACACCTTTGTTATAATTGAGAACAGAAATTAAGATCACACACTGGATTATCAATACCGAGCTCCCAGGGATGAGATTTACAAGAGGAAGAAACCAACAATTCAACTCCATTTCCTAAATGTGTTGGCAGAAAGAACACCACAATGAATGTATGACAGAAGTGTACAGGATAGCCCCACACACTAACTAGGTCCTGGACTACAACAGCAACCACCTGAACTCTGGGCAAAGAAGCTGCATTAGAACCCTGCTGAAAAGGGCTACAACACACTGCAGCACTCCTGACCCAAAAAGGGAAGAAGAACACCTCTCTCGAGAATGGATATCCCCACAATTTCACCCGCAGATGCCTAACAGACAACACAACAAAGACATGCCACAACCCAACTCGTTCGCCACGCTACCTTACATTAAAACAAATCTCTGAACTGACAGCCAGACCTCTCTGACTGGGATTCATGACAACCCATAAACTGGCAGCCACGCTTAGACAACAACTCTCCAGGACACAAGACACTATACTCTCCATTTGCAAGACAAATGTAATTTACAAAATTCCATGCAAAGACAGCACAACACTATATTGGACAAACAGGCAGACAATTAGCAATCTGCATCCACGAACACCAACTAGCCACTAAGTGCCACGGCCAGCTGTCCCCAGTGGTCCAACACACATGACAAGGACCAAATATTCAACTGGGGCAATGCAATGATCATATGACAAGCCAAACACAGGACAGCCAGCGAATTTCTAGAAGTATGGCACTCATCCACTGACTTCATCAATAAGCTCACAGACCTAAACCCAATATACCGGGCACTACAATGAGCAACTGGAAGCAGTAGAAACAGAACACAATAAGTTCCAGAAGAGACAATACAGCAGCAGCGCTTCATAAAAGGCTCCAAAGCACTGAAGAGGTCACCTAGACTGGGGACGAAATGTCTGCAAATCAACTTCCCAGCTCAGCAGTAGTTTTAAAGCAATATTCATTCCAGCTAAAAGTTGTCCCATTTAATGGTTTCATAGAAGAAACCTGGTTGTGTCAAAGTATTTTACTGGTAGGCATTCTCTGAAATGTAAATGTATGAATTCTCCCATTTTCTCCCTATGTTTTCTGGTGAAGAGCATTTTCAGTTCAAAATGAAGTTTGAATGCTACAATTCTGTATTGTTTATGTAATTAGTAAAATACTAACAACAATTGGCAACATAAATTGAAATGAATTGTTTGCTCGCCTGTTTGCAATTAAATGGTGATTTTAGCAATTTTCTGTGGGACTCATCCAGGGTGCAGTTTGATTGAGTTGAATAACCTTTTCAATGATGTTGGCATCCATGGGGTAAGCTCAGTTTGTGTGATGAATAATGGTATCATATTTGTATAACTTTTTTTTTCCATACTAATTTAAAATAAAAATCCATACTACAATAATACCTGAAAAGTGACTGTACTTCATATTTGGTATTCATTTAAGATTTAAATGTTATCATTTCCACTTTGGCTAGTTTATATTGTGGGTTGAACAAACTCCTGTTTAGATTAACATTATATCCTGAACAGGATTTTAACCTTTCACTATACTTTTATGGGAGATTTTTTCATTGTCTTGTCTATTTTGGGTATTCTGAAAGTTCTATGAAATGTGATTTGCTTACATGAGAAATGATGAAAATAAAGTTGTATTTTTGTTGAGGATCAAACTTATTTTCCTACTAATGTTGATGTTGAGCTTTGTAGTAATGGATCATCCATGGGATATTTTGACGAATTGAACTTATTTAAATTGTATGTTTGATATAAGTTGTGGCATATGTTGAACTGTTAGCAAATGTTGTGAAACATTTGTCCCATTTCATTGACTTCTTTTTGGTATACAGAGAAGCCTCTATTATCCGAACAAGATGAGTGGGCAATATTTAATTTGGCTAATTGATTATTTGGTTAATTGATTTTCTCTGGGACTTGGAGTTTTCTATGAAGTCTGCTCCCCATTCAGGAGACTAGGGAAAAGCGCACTGCACACGAGCCCCTGCCTGCCCCCAACTCAGTCCAACACCACCACCCTGCCTGCCCCCAACCCTGTCAGCTCCCACCCCGCCCTCAACACTGCGCCCCAACCTTGGTCCCGCAACCCTGTCCATCCCGCAGCCACCGTCCACGACCCCACCCCCCTCGGGGGTAGCCGGACTGTACACCAGCAGCAAGACTGCTGCTGCCTTTGTGGGGTAGGTCTCCAAATAGCATGCACACATGCACCTTTTTGACAGGTTCTACTGTACCAGACAATGTTAGTGAGAATATCTGGGAAAATTGCGTTTAGGGTTCACCTCTGTGTAGAACTCCAGGGAAAGTGGGCGAGGGGAGGTGGTTGGGAGGGGGGGTAGGTGTGGGTGGTTGGCGAAGAGGGCAGGAGTTCAGTCATTTAGAGACTGTGCCTGGCCTGTCCAGGTCTGTTCTCTGCAGCATTTCAGTGAGCCGAGTTCATTTGTAATCATTGTACCTGTGAACAAAAGACTCGATCAGGGTTGAAGCAGCTCTTTGACGTAATGTTTCTATCGGCACCTTGACATCCCCTTCAGATAATTGATATTCAGATAATCAAGGTTCCTCTGTATTCCGCCTTCTGCAGAAAATTAAATATATTGTGATACACTTCAAAAGTCAACTTTAGTCCTTATCTAAAGTTCCCAGACTTTAAAAATAAACTTTAGATCCAGCATGTGATCTTAATTTATTTGTTTTATTGTTCAAAATGATTGAATATATTGCTTTAGAATGCTTTATTGCTCACATAGCAAATTTATGTGGATGTCTTGTTGAAGTTTGTGCATTTAACAGGAGCACCTAGAAATTTAACAAAACCTAAAAATATTTTCAGTTATATGACACAACTGTGATGTTTGTTTCTTAGATGTGGCATCCATGGTATGTTTCCCTTGCATTTAGCAGCATTAAACGCACATGCAGACTGCTGCCGGAAGCTATTGTCATCAGGCAAGTATATTAAAAACAATTTAGGAACACTTAAATTTTATCAGTGATTGTAGTTTTGTGCACTTGGTTTACTGTTCAATGGCTTCCTGTTCTCTTCATTCTTTAATAGTTGTCTCATTATGATTGTAATCCTGTGTAACGCATCGTTTTCCTGAGTGGTAGTGTCATTACTTGGGTATCCTGTATTGTTTTAGAAATCAATGGCTCATTTGTTTATCTTGGCACGTGTTGAAACAATGCTAAATACTGGTAGCTGGCAATATCAGTTTCCAAATGATACTTAAAAAGCAATTTCTGTGCTTATGATTAATTGCGAGTTGACTAACTCAAATGCATTAATAAAGCATTTTGCTCATCACGCATTTATTTCATTAGTAATATGTGCTGCTGTTCCACCTAGCTCTAGTCAAGGAGTAGGAAATTTAGCCTGTCATTAAATATGACAGGATTTTTAGCCACACTCCTCCTTGGAGCCAGAAAAACTGATTATGCACTTTCACTATGAAATGTTTATGTTCCTCATACATATAGCATGGAGCAGGAATTGAATAAAAATAATTGAAATTTAATTGTATGCATCCAAATTATTTAGAATTTTAATTTGTATCCTGGTGTAACATCTTGGCTTTGAGGTTTAGGATCCTTTTTTGAAGGAACCGTTTGCTTGGGTAGCTTGTAAACCGTTGCCTATGCTAATTGATTTCTGTCTTTGCAACATTTCTTGCGGTCTACTAGGACAAAAATATAGCATAGTGTCATCATTTAATAACGAGCACGTGCTGTCTGCAGGCTTTGAGATAGACACCCCTGATAATTTTGGAAGGACTTGCCTTCATGCTGCTGCTGCAGGAGGGTGAGTTTGAACAAGCATGCATTCCTCAAGTGCAATTTAATATTGCTTTTTTCTCATTGTTTTATTCAATATACATTTAAATCCCAAATGTAATTTATATATTTTTTCATGGAATTTCTCAGATCTTTGAAGTAGTTAATTTTACTATTTATAGCTGTTTTACTAAACCTTTTCCCAGCTCAAGTAATATTTGTTCCCATTATCTTGCTGGTTAGTTTGGATTTTGACCTTATTGAAAGAACGGTTTGTTGTACACCATCATGCTCTAACATACCATATATTTCATCTCACAGCAATGTTGATTGCATAAAACTACTACTGAGTAGTGGAGCGGATTTCAATAACAAGGACAAATGTGGGAGGTGTGTAACTTATGCTCAACTTTTGTAATAAGTCCAGCGAATATAGTTAGTTAGTTTATGGCTGTGCTGAGCACAGAAGCCAGCAGCATAATTTTTTTTGCTTGTTTGCTTTCTCAACTATTTAACAGGTTTCTATAGAGGAGCATTTCAAAAACTGAATATGAAAGTCAAGGATACGCACATATATGTATGTTAATGATTTGCTGACAGCAAATCGTTAATGTGATCAAGTCTGAATGTTGCAACTGAGATGTTTCATTTTATTTCTAATGTTCCTGCAAAAGCAGATTGATATGCTTAGGTCACAGTATATATTTGTAAAAAAAAACAATTCTTGTGGTTTGGGCATTCCTGAAATTGTCAATAATGCATATATCTGATGTTTTGCAGGACTCCATTGCACTATGCAGCTGCGAATTGTAACTACCAGTCTATTATGACGCTGGTGTCAACAGGGGCCAATATTAATGAAACAGATGAACGAGGTTGCACAGCTTTGCACTATGCTGCAGCATCTGATGTGGACAGAAAGTAAGAGCATCTCGTGGTCTGGAATTGAGTTTATAACTATAGTGCTAGTGATTTCTGCACTGTTATCACGACAAATTAAGACTTTAGTTGTTGCATAACAGTCATTAACTGACTTTGAAAGCCTATTAGTTTTTACATTTCATGGATGCCAGAAAAGCCCTTGTGATAAATTTTCAAAGTAAAATGCGGCACGGTGGCAAAGTGGTTAGCACTGCTGCCTCACAGCGCCAGAGACCTGGGTTCAATTCCTGACTCAGGCGACTGACTGTGTGGAGTTTGCATGTTCTCCCCGTGTCTGCATGGGTTTCCTCCGGGTGCTCCAGTTTCCTCCCACAGTCCAAGACTAAGGAATTGCAATTGAAAAACACTTTAGAAATCCTCAATTCTTTTTCTAACAACAGAAAAAGTAAGTTAACAATGGCTTTATTTTGAAATTTTTGTTCATTAAATAATCCAAACCTCCCTGAATGTTTGATTCCTTCAAGGAGAAAAAGTATCTTGGCGAATTCAGATGCAAATAGTGAAGAACTTGATGACTCAAATGAGAAAAAAGAGAAAGAGGCCTCCTTGTAAGTTGAAATTTTCCAGACATAAAAGATGAACTAAAACTTCTAAGATAGTTCTTACTGCTCCTTTGGCCTTCAGTGCTACAAGTTTTAGTTTTTAACTAGCACCTGCTCTAAATCGGGAATGGAATAGTTTGCTTTGAACTTTAACAGTGAAAGGTTTCCTTTGTATCTGAAATGTTCTATGCTGTGATAATATATTCTGCTGGTTGCTCATGTTTATCGGAAATGGGTGCACTGCCAAATTGAGCAGGTTTATAAAGTTACTGCAGTAAATACTGACTTAAATTTGACTCATTTACCATTATTTTGTTTAAAAGCATTTAAGTGAAACAGTGATATATTTATTGTGTTGAGTTTCAGTTGAACATTGTTTGTCAGACTTGTTCCCTGGCTTACCAGTTTTCAAGTCCTTGCCTTCTGCCCTCACATTCTGGACATTTGGCCATCAGTCTGTGCACTGCCCCTCGTTCCTCTTTTCCATGCTCATCTCATTCATGCCCTACGTTGTTACCTTTGAGGTTTCTGGTGTCTTTCTGTTCTGCTCCATATTTTGCATTCTGTACTGACTTCTGGGCTGCACCTAGTGACAGAAGCCACCTGCTCCAACCAAATTCTGTCACTAGATGGAGCTTGGTCAATTTAAACTTCATGAGATGAGTAGAATTTTAACGTAGTTGAATTTACAATACCTGTACTTGCCTTTTATATTGTATTTTGTCTTTATTTTTGAAAGTATTTTATTTTAGACATTATCTTATTTACAATGCAAGTATTTAAGAATTTACACCATTTAAGTTTAATGTTAAGTTGTTTCCTACAGAGATCTTGAACTACGTAACTACATAGCAGCATGCAGGTTGAAAGACAGTACTGTGTTTGTGCACTCGCTGAAATAACATAAATCAAATCACAAAATGTAAACAAAACACATTTTGTGATTTAGTTTGTTATTTCAGCTAGGAGTACACGCATATGGTCCTGTGTCTTTTAACCTATGTGGTGTTTCCAAACAAAAAACATCTACAGGAATCTAACTCGGGCTTGAACGTTACTTCCTCTAGGAATGCATGCTTCATTCAAAGTTGTGATTTTTATTAATGCAAGCATGACTTTGTGAGGACTTGCTGTATCTTTTAATTGCCTCATTTTACATTTTTAAAAACATTTTAAGTGAGGATACCTTTAGATGCATTCGTGTATCCATGCACGCAGTATTATTGGTTAAAATACAGCTTCTTTTCTTCTTTTTAAATTGAGTTCAGTGAAAATAATAAGAGTCTTCCTGCATCTGACTGAAAGTGATTGACCATTTACCCTTCTGTAATATTAAACGATTCCTTTCTGACCACTACTCATCTGCTGAAATGTTCATTGATGCCTTTCTTTATTCCTCCTTTACTATTTTAATGCACTTGTGTCTGGCCTCCCAAATTCTCTCTCTATTAATGAAGTCATCCAAAACTCTGTTGTCCGCATTCTAATTTGTAGCAATTTGCCTCAGATTTCAAATTCTCATACTTACTTTAAGATCTGTTCATGCCCTGGCCCATCATTTTCGGTAACCACCTGCAGCTCTATATTCCTCCAAAATAGTTGCACTCTAATTCTGACCTACGAATGTCTCCAGTTTTAATTGTTTTATAATTGGTCACATCTTTGGCTGTCTAAACCCTAACTTCTGGAATTTCTTCCTAAAGTCCCTCTGCCTTTCTACCTGGCTTTTCTACTTTTGGCACTCCTTGAAGCGTTTCTGTTAACATTTCAGTTTGGAATTTACCAAGTATGCTGTGTTGTCTTGCAGTGGACTGTTGGTGTTAGAGGTGCCTTTCTTCCATTCATTTGGCTTTTTTTGCACAGAAGGCAGTCATACTTTTGATCTTGCGCAGGATGGAATTTCATAAATCAGGAACAAAATTAGATATGTAGTTGGAGATTTCAATCCTACAATGGGTTCAGAGCATTTAACTAATGGGATTGCACTATGTTGGAAATTAAAAATTTCCATCGATGTAATACAAATACCATTCTAATGTTTCAGTTGGCTGGACAGCTGTTTTGCAATGCAGAGCAATGCCAACAGCTTGTGTTCAATTCTTACACTGGCTGAGGTTACCATAAAGGTCCCACCTTCTCAAACTCCCCCTTAAAGCCTAGTTATCCTCAGGTTGAACCACCATTAGTCATCTCTCCCTAATGAGATTATGGTGATGTTACATCACTTCTGATATTGGAAGTTAAGGTGTGTTGGAAAATGGTACTTTGGAACTTCTTGGTCATTTTGTATTTGCATGGAAATTTGTGCTGATGGTATGGATTACAAAGTGTGCAACAGAACTAACTTCCCTTGCCACTACCATGGTCCAAAGTGACTATTTCCAATGTTAAAAGGGAAAAGAACAGTATAATTTCATATGAACATCTGAGCAGGCAAAATGCAAAACCATATTGACACTTTATAAAGAAACCCATTACAATTGATTCTTGAATCCAATCATCCACAGTCATCCTCAAAGCAAAAAGAACAATCCGACATAATTGAAGTCATCACTTGAAGTTATTTAGTTGCATGCACTGTAAAGGCTCTGAATATTTGCTGACAGTCTGCTTTAAAACAACTTGTTGCACTTTGTTCTCTCAGGTCAAACCCTGACTTTATTGTGAAACCTGCTGACAAGAATGGTGCTGTTGCTGTCTGTGGTATGCCAATCTCTACCTTGCAGAAGCTGAGCACTCGCTTTCAGACACTTCCTCCTACTGGATTATGATTGTCAAGCTACTACTACTCATAGTGTCTCTGACCTGACCTCCTCTGGAAATCTCTCCTCCACAGCTTCCTACCTCAGCCACCCTCTCCAAGCCCCTTTCTATCTTTTTCCCAACTATCTACAAATAAAATTAATCTAAAAGACCTATCATTTCTGGTTGTTGCTGCCCTTTACAATTTATTTATTCCTATCTTAACTCAATTTTGTCTCTCTGCGTATATGGGAAGAAATTTACTGAAATATTCTGATTTTCTGGCTAGTTCCATAATTCACAGTTTCTGGATTCATTCGCCATCACTTCACCATGGACATGCAATTCCCCTGCATGTGCTCCTCCTCCAGGATGGTATGACAATCCTGTTTTTTCATTGGAAAAAGGCTTGAACCGTTCCCATCCATCACCATCCTCCTTCACCTGCACTTTGAGCAGTTCCTTCTTTGATTCAAATGTGAAATACCGTAGATAAGAGTCATAGAGATGAACAACATGGAAACAGAGACTTCAGTCCAACTCGTCCATGCCGACCAGATATCCCAACCCAATCTAGTCCCATCTGCCAGCACCCCAAACCCTTCCTATTCATATATCCATCAAGATGCCTTTTAAATGTTGCGATTGTACTAGCCTCCACCACTTCCTCTGGCAGATCATTCCATACATGTACCATCCTCTGAGTGAAAAAGTTGCCTCTTGAGTCTCTTTTATATCTATCCTCTCTCACCCTAAACCTATGTCCTCTAGTTCTGGACTCCCCCATCCCAGGGAAAAGAATTTGTTTATTTATCCTATCAATGTCCATCATGATTTTATAAATCTCTGTAAGGTCACCCCATAGCCTCCGACTCTCCAGGGAAAACAGCCCTATCCTTTTTTTTTAGATTAGATTAGACTTACAGTGTGGAAACAGGCCCTTCGGCCCAACAAGTCCACACCGACCCGCCGAAGCGAAACCCACCCATACCCCTACATTACCCCTTACCTAACACTACGGGCAATTTAGCATGGCCAATTCACCTGACCCGCACATCTTTGGACTGTGGGAGGAAACCGGAGCACCCGGAGGAAACCCACGCAGACACGGGGAGAACGTGCAAACTCCACACAGTCAGTCGCCTGAGTCGGGAATTGAACCCGGGTCTTCAGGCGCTGTGAGGCAGCAGTGCTAACCACTGTGCCACCGTGCCGCCCACAAATCTGTTCAACTTCTCCCTATAGCTCAAATCCTCCAACCATGGCAACATCCTTGTAAATCTTTTCTGAACCCTTTCAAGTTTCACAGCATCTTTCTGATAGAAAGGAGGCCAGAATTGCGCACAATATTCCAACAGTGGCCTAACCCATGTCCTGTACAGCCGCAACATGATCTCCCAACTCCTGTACTCCATACTCTGACCAATAAAGGAAAACATACCAAACGCCGCCTTCACTATCCTATCTACCTGCGACTCTACTTTCAAGCAGCTATGAACCTGCATTCCAAGGTCTCTTTGTTCAGCAACACTCCCGAGGACCTTACCATTAAGTGTATAAGTCTTGCTAAGAATAGCTTTCTCAAAATGCAGCACCTCGCATTTATCTAACTTCATCTGCCACTTCTCAGCCCATTGGCTCATCTGATCAAGATGTTGGAAATCTGAAACAAAGTGCTGGAGAAATTCAAGTCTGGCATTTGTGGAGAGAGGAGTTCTGAAGAAGTGTCATGTCAGGCTTGAAACTTTAATTCTGTTTCTCTGGCATTTTGTTTTTCTCATCTTTAACTTGCTCCATTTTCTCCAAGTTATGTGTGACTGTCTCTTTTGAGTTATATGTAACATTCTTAACTTACCTTGCTTCATTTCAGTGCCTCAATTTCTGAGGATAGGCTGTTTGCTAATATTCATTACTGACTCCCACAACTTCCTTGACTACTTTTCCTCATGCACTGTTTCCTGTAAAGACACCATTCCACCTTCCTAGTTTTGTCATCTCTGTTGCATCTGTTTGCACATGCAGTTCTTTCCTGTAGTAGGAGCTGGAGAAATGGATAACAACTTATTGACTGTCAGGTGGCTACTTTATACTTTGTAGTTTCTATCATAAGAAAGCTCAACTCTTTGTCTCAATTTTTCTTTTGCCCTTTCATCATAATCATTTAAAGTTAATTCATAAACTGTGCACTTTAATCTGTTAATGATTTTTAGTTTAAACAAGTTGTTATTACATGCAATGTCATTTTGGAATAGAACATTTCATGCCAATTCAATAATGACTTTCTAGGGTTTGGTCACCTGAACTTGGCCGACGTCCAGCCTGAATAAACTGGACTTAAGCACCACTGCCATGATATGATATGGGATGAATGGTGGTTAGGATAGATAGGTCAGATGGATCTATTTACTGAATTTTTGCAATGCAACCAGGTCTTCAGAAAGTATAAGCTGTGAATAGCTTAGGCTGGAAGAAGTGATTGTATCTGCCAATTGGAAATTGTATTAATGTTGAGCAGGAGTGATGCTGTAAGGTGTGGATGGAAGAAGGGATGGGATAAGAGAGGGAAGAATAGAACACTGCTTAATTCTAAATCTTTTGTCAAATGTGTTACAGCTGTTTGCAATATTTACTTCACAATGATGCCAATCCAGCAATACGAGACAAGCAGGGTTATAATGCAGTTCACTATGCAGCTGCATATGGGCATAAGCAATGTCTGGAACTGGTAAGCGATACAATTCATATCCCATGTAGTCTCTTCATCAAAAGAATTATGAAATTTATTGCAACCTGAAAGTCATTTTGCTAAAGTTATTATGGATTGTTTGACGAAGTTAACAGCAATACAATGCATTTATGATGGATACAAATAAATGTGTGATGTTTATCTATAATTTCAACTTGAAGCTTCTTTCAATGAGTTTTTTTAAACATAATTTCTCAAGAACAATTGCTATCAAAGCATTTGGGGCAAGTGATCATAATTCTATTAATTTTAAAATAATTATGAAGTGGGATAGAATTGATCAAAAGGTTAAAGCTTTAAATTGGAGTAAGGCCAGTTTTGATGGTATTAGGCAGGAACTTTTAAAAGTTGATTTGGAGCATGCTATTCACAGGTAAAGGAAGATTTTGGAAATGGGAGGTCTTTAAAAATGATATAACAAAAGTTCAGAGACAGTATATTCCTGTTCATGTAAAGGGCAAGGTTAGTGGGTATGGAGAATGCTGGTTGTGTAGAGAATTTGAGGCACTTGTCAAGAAAAATAGAGGCATGTGTCAGGTATAGATAACTGGCATAAAGTGAGTCCCTACAGGAGTATAAGGGCAGTAGGACCAAACAGACGATATAAATCAGGATGGCAAAAAGTAAATGTGAGATAGCTTTAGCAAACAGAGTTAAGGAGAATGCAAAGAGGTTCTATGACTGTATTAAGGGCAAAAGGGTAACTAAGGAGAGAATAGGGCCCCTGAAAGATCAACGTGGCCATGTATGTATGGTATCACAGGAGATGGGTGGGATACTAACCACATATTTTGCATCAGTATTGAATGTGGAGACCCACATGGAAACTAGGATACTTGGGGAAGTAAATAATAATGTGTTGAAAAAGTTCATATGACAGAAGAGGTAGTGCTTGAGGTCTTAAAACATAAAGGGAGGTAGATTCCCAGGACCTGAATACGTGTTTGTCAGGATTTTGTGGGAAGCTCAGGAAGAGATTGCTTTGCCTCTTGCTGAGATATAGTAATATGGTACCATTATTTCAGAGAGGTTGTAAGGAAAAGCCAAAGAACTATAGATCGTTGAGCCTTAAATCAGTGGTGGGTAAGTTGTTTTTGTGTGGGGAGGGTGGTTCCTGAAGGACAGGATTTACATACTTTGGAAAGACCAGGACTGAATAAGGATAGTAAATATGGCCTTGTGCATGAGAAATAGTGTCTCACTAACTTGATTACGTTTTTTGAAGAGATGACAAAGAAGATTGAAGGTAGAATGATAGACATCTATACAAACCTCCTCAAGGTGTTTGACAAAGTTCCTCATGGCAGACTGATTACTAAAGTTAGGATTCGGGGGGAACTAGCCAATTGGATACAAAATTGGCTTGAAGGTAGGAGACAGAGGGTGATGGTGGATGGATGCTTTCTAGACTAGAGGCCTGTGAGCAGCGCTGTGCCACAAGGTTCGTTGCTGGGTGCACTGCTTTTCATTTCTATAAATGATTTGGATGTGAATAAAGGAAGTATAGTTAGTAAGTCTGCAGGTGATACCAAAATAGGTCATGTAGTGGACAGTAAAGAATATTATCTCAGACTACGATGCGACCTTGATCAGATGGACTGGTGGCCCGAGGTGTGGTAGATGGAGGTGTTGTATTTTGGTAAGACAAGCCAGGATAGGATTTATACAGTTGATAGTAGGGCCTGAGGGAGTATTGCCAGTCAGAGGTTTGGTAGTGCAGGTTTGTAGTTCCTTGAAAGTGGGGTCACAGGTTGGCAAGGTGATGAAGGCAGAATTTGGCATCCTAGCCTTCGTTGATCAGAACACTGAGTATAGGAGTGAGATGTGCAGGGCATTGGTGAGGCCACTTGTAGAATACTGCTTACAATTCTAGTCACCCTTCAATATGAAAGATGTTAAATTCGAAGGGATGCAGGCAAGCTTTACAAGGATATTGCTGGGACTGGAGAGTTTGAGTTGTAGGGTGGAGCATTGGAGCTGAGGGGTGACCATAGAGAGGTTTATAAAATCTTGAGGGGTATGGGTAGTGAATAGCCTTTTTCCTTCCTAGGATAAGGGAGTCCAAAACTAGAGAGCATAGGTTTAAGGTGAGAGTGTTCAGATTTAAAAGGGACCTGACGGGTAACTTATTCACGCAATGGATTAGATTAGATTACTTACAGTGTGGAAACAGGCCCTTCGGCCCAGCAAGTCCACACCGACCCGCCGAAGCGAAACCCACCCATACCCCTACCCTTACATTTGCCCCTTACCTAACACTACGGACAATTTAGCATGGCCAATTCACCTGACCCGCACATCTTTGGACTGTGGGAGGAAACCGGAGCACCCGGAGGAAACCCACGCAGACACGGGGAGAACGTGCAAACTCCACACAGTCAGTCGCCTGAGGTGGGAATTGAACCCGGGTCTCTGGCGCTGTGAGGCAGCAGTGCTAACCACTGTGCCACCATGCCGCCCACAATGGATGGTGTATATGGAACGAGCTGCCAAAGGGAATAGTGGAGACGGGATACAATTACAACATTTTAAAAGGCATCTGGATGGGTATATGGATGAAAAGGTTTAGAGGGATATGAACCAAATGCTGACAAATGAGACCAGATCAGATTAGGATTTCTGGTTGGTGTGGATGAGTTGGACCAAAGGGTCTGTTTTTGAATTGTATGACTCCATAACATCAAACCATTAGTCTACATTATAAGCTTGATATTGCTTCATTTCATTATCATAGTTGAGATTTTTTATTTAAACTTTATTTTTCTTGAACTGGTTAAAGTTTGCCAAGGACAAAGGAGGAATATATGTTTATTTTTATTTTTCGTGTGCGGCACGGTGGCACAGTGGTTAGCACTGCTGCCTCACAGCGCCAGGGACCTGGGTTCAATTCCCACCTCAGGCGACTGTCTGTGTGGAGTTTGCACATTCTCCCCGTGTCTGCGTGGGTTTCCTCCGGGTGCTCCGGTTTCCTCCCACAGTCCAAAGATGTGCGGGTCAGGTGAATTGGCCATGCTAAATTGTCCGTAGTGTTAGGTAAGGGGTTAATGTAGGGGTATGGGTGGGTTGCGCTTCGGCGGGTCGGTGTGGACTTGTTGGGCCGAACGCCTGTTTCCACACTGTAAGTAATCTAAGTAATCTAATCTAATCTAATCTAATGTGTAAATATGGTCCACTGGCCATTAACTTACAATAATCATCTTGTTACACATTACAAATTTCTCATGAAATGTAAAGTCTTCCTTTTAACTAGTGATTCAAGATTTTAAAGTTTTAAAAATTCTCTTAACAAGTAAAACATCTAAAATGCTTTTGATTAGCACTTTTCAAAATGTTAAAAATTACATTGTGTCTTCTCTTGATCTTCCCAAATGCCACAGAAATTAGTTCATAAAAAAATCTCTCAAATTAAAAAAACATTTTTGTGGTTATGTTAGGCACCTTCACTCACCCCAAAAAGATCAGTAAAATTAACCATTTTTGAAGAAACCCTTGTTATCCCCTGCATTGCTATCTTTTGAGAAACAATGACATATAATTGACAAATAGAGAATGTGCACATTTTGTAAGGGTATATTGAAAACTTTATATTTCAAAGCTTAGATATTTGATAAATTCTCAATCTCAGCCATTTCATGTTGATCGTGTGCATTCTTGCCATATGTTGCAGTTGCAAAAGTACTGAATTGAAATTCAATTGAGCCCTTCTGTGAGCCTGATTTGAAAACGCTCAACTATTCATCAATATTCAGAGAGCCACAAAAGTTCCAGATTTCTTTCTTGTGTGTGAATTTCTCTTTTTAGAACCTGCTGCAACTTGATTTAAAAATATAGTAAAGGAACTAGTTCAATACGTTGTAGGTGTGTAAAGTTATTTGACATTCTGCGGTTGAGAAATTCATGTGGAGCTATGTATGGAATGGAATGCAAGATTAGCTTTTATATTTTGCACTGCTGAACAGCTGAAAAACAGCTGTTAGTAGCAGGAGTATATTGGAAATTAATGCATAGTTCTCAATAACTCAGTATCAAATTGCACAGCAATCCTTGCCAAGAATGCATGAAGAGCAATATGCAGTATCTGTACACTACTTTGTTCTATTCTAAATAAATCAATGAATGTTTGTATTATTAAAATGCATTTTTTGTGTATTACTGCATGGAATTAACTTTATTATAAATGTCTGGAATGCACATTTTAAGATTTTATAATTGCTAAAGATACCTTGTAAATATTACATGGAATTGACTCTTTCGTATCAAGCTTGTCTTTCAAAACTTCCATGACCTGTTTGAACTGAAGAACATGACCCCTGAAACTGTTGGATTCCCAGAGAGATTTAAGAAAAAACGATTATACTCACTCATAGTGTCAGCAACCCAATGTTGTAGGAAACTCCAAAGTACTACACCACTCTGACTGAAGAGATGTTTCATCAGAGGAACGCAATTGAGAGCAAGAGAAGGCCATTCAGCCCTTCAAGCTCCACCTTTCGTTATGATCATGCTGATTCAATTTAGTATCCTATTCCCATTTTTGCCTCACCACCTTTGATCCTTTTTAGCCCCAAGAACTACATCTAGCACCTTGAAAACATTTCAGTGTATTGGCCTCAACCCCTTTTTTTTGTGCAGAGAATTCCACAGGCTTACCATTCTTTGTTCCTTAGCTCTGTTGTAAATGGCTGACCCCATAACCTTAAACTGTGACCCTGGTTCTGGACTCCCCTGATTCAGTGTGAATCCCTCCCTGTGTGGATGTGCAGGCCTAGTTACCTGTTAACGGCCGCATATAGGTTGAGGACAGTGAGATGCGGGTAGGAGGTTGTCACTATATAACGCCATTGTGAATTTGGTAAGAGCTGTTTTGGTAGTGTTGTATGCTAAAAGCGTGGAACTCACTTTGGAGGGATTCAAGTGCGATGTTCAGGAAAAGATGGTACAGATTTGGCTCATGTCAACATATTAAAGGGCAATATAAAGGAAGGAGGTTAGGAATGGGACAGTAGTTTGCAAGGAGTTTAGGGTTGTTGTTTGACGGGGTGTACTGACAAAATTAGGAACTTGGGAACAGGAATAGACAAAATTAGCTTGTTACATCTTTCAACATGCAGTGAGACAGTGTATCAAAATTCCAAAACCTACCTTTGTCCCTTCACCTTTACACATTTGGTGAACAAAAATCTTGTCAAGTCTGTTTTAAACTTAATAGATCTTGCATGAAATATGTTTGTGAATGAGAATTCCAAACGTTTCCCACACTTTGAATGAAGAAGTTTTCCTAATTACACAATGTTTTATACAATGCCGTCTAATCCTGGACTTTCCAACTGGACAAAATGGTGTCTTTCAATCTACCCCCATCTATTCTACTTAAAATCTTGAAAAAAAAATCAACTCTAACCCTTGTAAAGTCCAGGGAATGCAATCCAGATCAGGATTATGGACCTGGATTTTTCTCTGTGGGGTGACTTTGGGAGTCCTTTAAAAAGGGCAGGCAGGTCCTGGTTGTGGGATTCTCAACCCCGTTCCTGATTTTCAGGTATGCTTTTTAAGAGTGGGGATTGGTGTGGATAGCAAGAATCCCTGACTGATTCCATTTTGAGGATGGTTGTGCCCTAGTCCTCTTCAATTTTCTTCGAGTCAGATCTGCTTTTAAAGAATTGGTGGTTCATGGCAGCTCAAAGCTGTAATGAACGATAATTTGTTTGCAGAAACCTTTTTGAAAGGTAAATTCAAATTTTTCTTCAAATTTTAGACTATTTCCTTGCCCCCACCTCTTATGCCTACCCCAAGCTAAACATTCCCATTCACGTGTACTGAATAAAAGTATAGAAACTAAGGTGACAATGTTTTCAAAATAAAAACTTTTAAAAGGTTTTTACTTGTTGATTTCTAATGTTTTTAAAACTTTTTCCATAAGTCAATATCAATCATCTAGATTCTTTGTAGTATCAATAGAGTACCAGCTCTTGAAGTTCTTAACCTTGAGTAAGTAAACATTGTGAAAAGTAAAGCAGAAGAGGAGTCCATAGAATGCTTTTGGAATAGTTTCTTGTGGCAGCATGTTCTAGAGCTGATCTGGAAGCGTGCTCCATCAGACCTGGTTTTTCTCAAGAATGAACTAGTAGCCTCTTAGTGAAACAGTTAGGTGACAATAGTCATAGTATGATTGGAATTTAGAGAGTGGGTAAAAAGGTTGCCCTGGGAGAATGAATAGTTGCTAATGTGAACCATTTGCTGATGGTGGATTGTTTGTGGTAGCAGCCAATGTGATGACACCGTCTAGTGGATGGGGGTTGGGTAAGGACATGCGAAAAGATGCTCAGGCCATAAAATTATTGAACTCCATATTGAATGCAGAAGGTTGCAGGGTTCCTAAGTGGAAAATGAGATGTTGTTCTTCCAATTTGCCCTGAGTTTTGTACTGGAGCACTGCAACAGCCCCAAGACAGATGTTAGCCAGGAATCACCGGTGGTGTGTTGAAATGGCAGGCAATGAGAAGCACAGGGCCAATTTTACAGACAGAATGCAATGTTCTGCACAGCAGTTGGCCTGTCTGTGCTTCACCTCTCCAATGTAGAGAAAATGCATTGTAAGCAGCTAATGCAGTAGACTAGATAAAGTGAAATTGCTGTTTCAGCTGGAAGGTGGGTCTGCAGTCTTGGATAGTGAGGAGAGAGAAAGTAAATGGCAGGTATTAACAGCTTTTGCAATTGCGTAGGGTGATGCCGTAGTTTGTGGGGGAATGTTAACAGTGGAGGAACTGGACCAAGGTGCCCTGGAAGGAACAGTCTGTGTGGAAGGCTCACCATGGAGGGTAAGGGAATCGGCAATTCTCAGGTAAGGGCATGCTTGACTGGCAAGTGGGAGCCTTTCATAAGTGAGATAATGAGAATTCAGAGGCAGTATGATCCTCTTAGAGTGAAGGGCAAGGCTGGTAGGAGTTAAGGAACACTAAGTAGAGATATTGAGGCTCTGGTCAAGAAGGAGGAGTGCAGACAGGTGTAAACAACTGGGATCAAGTGAATCCTTTGAGAAGTAATAGGGAGAGTAGAAATACGCTTGAGAGAAATCAAGAGGGCATAAAGAGGACATGAGAGCTTTGGCAGATAAGGTTAAGGAGAATTCAAAGTATATTAAGGGCAAAAGAGTAACTAGGGAGAGAATAGGGCCCCATAAAGACCAATGTAGCTGTCTATATGTGAAACCACAAGAGATGAGTGAGATACTAAACAAATATTTTGCTTCTGTCTTTACTGTGGAGAAAGACATGGAAGCTGGGGAACTTGGGAAATACATAGTGATGCCTTGAAAAGGATCCACATTACGAAGAGGAGATGCGAGAGTTCTTAAAACGCATAAAGTTAGATAAATCCCAGGGCCTGATCAGGTGAATCCCTGGACATTGTGGGAAGCTAGTTAAGATATTGCACAGCTCCTAGCAGAAATATTCTTATCATCGACAGCCACAGGTGAGGTGATGGAAGACGTTAATGTGCCATTATTTAAGAAAGGCTGCAAGGAAAAGTGAAGAAACTGTAGACCAGTGAGCCTGATGTCAGTGGTGGGTAAGTTGTTGGAGGGGTTTCTGAGAGACAGGATTTGCATGCATTTGGAGAGGCAAGGGATAGTCAGCATGGTTTTGTGGGTGGGAAATCACGAATCAAACTTGTTTGTGTTTTTTGAAGAGGTGATCAAAAAGATAGATGAAGGCAAAGTGGTAGATGTTGTCTACAGGGACTTTAGCAAGGCCTTTGACAAGATTCTGCATGGTTGACTGGTAAGGTTAATACCTGTGGGATCCAGGGAGAATAGTCAATTGGATACAAAATTGACTTAAAGTTAGGAGACGGAAGTGATAGTCGAGGTTTGTTGTTTGGACTGGAAGCCCATAACCAGCAATGTGCCGCAAGGATCGGGCCTGGGTCCTCTGTTTGGCATTTATATAAAACAATTTGGGTGAGACCATAGGAAGCATGGTTAGTAAGTTTGCAGATGACACCAAAATATAGTGGATGGTGAAGAAGGTATGTAATAGTACAATGAAATCTTAATCAGCTGAGTCAATGGGCTAAGGAGTGGCAGATGGAGTTTAAATTAGGTTTTTATGGGGTGTTACATTTTGATAAGACAAACCAGGGCAGGACTTGCCCAGTGAATGATAGAGCCTGGGGAAGTTGTTGAACAGAGAGACTTAAGGGTTCAGATACATAGTTCCTTGAAAGTGACGTCTCGGGTAGGCTGTGCTGAAGGTGGTGTTTGGCATGCTTGCTATCACTGGTCAGAACGTTGAGTATGAGAGTTGGGATATCATGTTGTGGTTGTACAAGGCATTATTGATGCCACATTTGGAGTACGACATACAATTCTGGTCACCCAGCTATAGGTAGGATTTTATTAAACTAGAAAAGGTACAGAAAAATTTACAAATATGTTACCAAAACTGGAGGGTTTGAATTATGAGAAGGTGCTGGATAGGTTGGGATTTCTTTCCCTGGAGTGAAGGAGTCTGAAGGTTGACTTTACAGATGTTTATAAAAATCATGAGAAGCATAGGTGAGGTGAATAGCCAAGGTTTTTTCCTCAAAGGAAATAACGGCACAGTATTCGATCGTATTCCTAACTTATGCAGTGTGAAAGGAGTTTGGAAAGGCAGGAGTTCAATTACTTCAGAATAGCCAGTGTTTGACTGACTGTTATACCAATAAACAAATGTGTTCAGTACAGATTATTTTCTGCTCAGTGTTAACCTGCAGGGTAACAAAGGTGCAGGATTTCATGATAATGCCATTGAGTGCCAAGAGGATACAGTTAGATTATGTCGAGTTGCAAATTATCATTGTCTTGTATATGGACTTGAATATTGTTTACCACTTGTTTGTCCCAGCCTAATTATTGCCTCAGTTTTGTTGCATGTAGAATTGACTCTTTCAGTATCTGAGGAGTTGTGGGTTGCACTAAACATTATACAATCATTAGCTAAACTGTGAGAAGAGAATGGTGGATAAACCACAAGTGACAAAAATATAGTTTAGAAAAAAAGTCGTCGAAGGAAGACCTGGAAAATGTGCACAATCTGTTGAAGCTTGTATGGCATAAATTATCAAGAAAGCATAGTGTGCACTGAGTTTCATACACAGTGAGATAAAATGCAAACAAAAGTATTATGAATCTTTGTTAAACATAAGTTGAATCTTAATGTGTTCAATTTTGGACACTACATATTGGAAGTATGTCGAGTGTTCAAGAGGGTACAGAAATTATTTGAGAGGATTTTTCTAAGAATGGCAGGCTTTAGTTGTATGTTCAGAATCATTAGTCTGGACAGAGCAAATGGTGAATTTGCCCCTAACAGAAAAGGGGATTGAGTACTAAAGGACACCAATTTAAGTTGAATAATAAAATAATTGACAGTGACATGTGGAAAAGCTTTTATGCGCTTTGTGGTTACAATCTTGAATATACCACCTGAACATAATTTTGGTAAATTTTAATTGTGGCTTTCAAAAAGAAATCAATACCACATGGAGAGAAAAATTATAGGGCTGCTAAGAAAAAAATGGAAATTACATGAAATAGTTGCTCTTTCAGTTAGTGTGGACACAAAGGGCCAGATGCACTTTGTTTAGTAAAAATTGCATTTTATTGTGTGCGACTGAGGTAATCTTAGCCTTTGATGTGAAGCCCACTCAGTGTTAACATGTACGTATTGATTTCAATGCTGCTTCCAAGTTTTATGTTCAACTTCAAGAAGGGTTTTCAGGCCAATTTGATTACAGCTAACAGATACTGCCTCAGGCAAAAGGTTTTCGAGTTTCTAAAAATAAACACTTTGTACAATGAAGAGACAGTGGCCAGTTCTCCCAGCTCAGCTTTCCTCTGGTTTAATTTGGGTTTTTTGGCAGTCTGACTATTCATTGAAAACAGTCAGTGAGGCTGCTGATCCAAGAAACAGCTACCTGAAAGAAGCAGGTCCGTGTTGATCCCTCTCTCTGATTTCTCACCTGTAAGACCCTGTGTTTGATTTTACCTTTTTATGCCAAAGGGTATTTGTGGGGATTGTTGTAAGTATTTGGAACAGCATCGTTAACAGTATTCTGTTCTCTTTTATCTGTGTTTCATTTATTAATCTTGTAAATAAATTCTGTTTTGTTTAAAACTACATGATTTGACCAATTGCATCCTTCCTGGAATATCCGCGTTACACCTGCTTAAAACGACTACTGAAGTTAGGATCTGGGCTCCTTTCTTGAAATGTTTTGAAGGGGTCTGGCTTGGCCCATAACAATGGGGGTAAAGATTTTACGCTCTGACAGAACGTGTCAAATGGTATTTCTGACAATTCTGTAGTGTAGTTCATAATCCAGTCCATAAATGCTCTGATTTAGAATATAACACTTCTGGGAATTAAAGTTTTAATTAAAGATAAATGGAGTTGTCTAGGTGAGAGACTGGTCAACGCAACTCTGATGTAAGTGCACTTCAGAAAAGCCAGGTAATCGGCTTACCCAGTAAGGATGGAGTTAACGGTGCGAACACTGAAGCAGTATATGACCTGTGATTGTTGTAGAGCTGGATGCTTTCCACTTAATTCAAGAAAATATTTACATATGTATGGTTCCCAGATGAAAAGAGTTGACCAGCTAGTGGGTTCACTGGTAACCAAAATTCTGGCAAAGGATGCATAAACTCCACAAGCAATTTAAAAAGAAATTATATTGGTTTGCTTAGATTTTTGCTAAGAACATCCAAAAGTGTGCCAGATTGTCTTAGGAATGGGTCATGTATGAATAAAGTTCTTTTTATCTAGATGTTTGCTCAAGAAAAGCAGGCAATTGTGATGATGTAAACTCCATCTCACTGGATTGAGTGAGCCAATAGGAAATGACCATTAGTCAAGTTTGCACTTGAAGTAGAAAAAGTGCAAACATTATCACTTAGTCCACCCAGTTTTTGTATGCTGAAACTTCACAAGGGCAAAAGAAGCTGAAAGATTTTTCCAGCCAGCAGTTAAAGGAAGAAAGCTACACTATCCTCAGACAGTTGGATAGCAGTCAGCAGACTTAGTTTAAAAGCTGTGAGAAGACAGATGACTTATATCAGTTGGGAACCAGAACAAAGAGTAGAGGTAGCACGAAATATTGAAATATTAAAAATAGAGTGTAGCTTACCTTAACTTTCCAAAAAATAACTGAAACGCTGAAGAGAATTAAAGTAAATGCCTTATGGCATATCTTGGATTAGTCAGTACAGAAATTAATGATTTTTTTGTGTAAGAGAATGCTTTGAAATAAAAGGTAGAACTATATTCATTCTTACTGTGAAATCTAATGACAATTCTGGAAAAAGATCATTCAATATTGAAATCAATGTAAATGGTCCCCACAAACTGTATTACAAGTCATTCTCTGATTATCCAGGGCCTTAATTGGAGCCAGTTTACAGTATTGAATTCAACTATGTTTAAGCTCAAAAACGAACTATAAATCTTGGAAGGGATGTGTGCAATTTTGCTCATCTTATGCTTGGACTTTTCAGGTTAACTAATGAGTAATTGCCCAAATTTGAATGGTATATTCTTGAGTTCAGGTCATTGAAAGGCCTTTTAAAAAAGATGTTTGAAGTGCTAAAGGAATTCCATTTGGTAGATCCAGGAAAACTGAAACTTGGAGTTTTCAAGATTGAAATCAGTAACTTTTTGATTGGGTGAAGGCATAGTGATGTACATAAATAGAATTGAGGTATGGTTCAGTCATGAGCTAATTACATGGCGAATAATCTGGAATTAATGAGTAGGCTACTTCTATTTCTGTCTTCGTATGGTACCTGGCTGATCTTGAAAATAATCTTAACTGAAAACGGAAATATATTTCTCCAAATATAATTCTTTATTCCAATTCTATCGAGATAAATGGAAAATGATGCATTTGGGTAGGACAAATAAGGCAAGGGTGTACTTGATGAAGAGTAGGACGCTCGAGCATTAAGGGTCAAAGAGATCTTGGTGCGCATGTACACCAGTCCTTAATGTATCACGGTAGGTGAATGCAGTGGTTAAGAAGGCATTTGATATACTTGCCTTTAATTGTCTAGGCACAGAATTTAAGAACAGGGAAATGATGTTGGAGCTGTATAAAATGTTGGTTAAGTCAAACCAAGAGTTTTGTGTGCAGTTCAGGAATCCACCTTATAGGAAGGATGTGAAAGCATTATGGAGGGTGCAGAGGAGATTTACCAGGATGTTGCCTGGGCTGAAGAGTTCCAGTTATGAAGAGAGATGGGAAGGATTGGTGGTGTTATCCTCAAAACAAACTAGATTGAGAAGGGACATGACTGAGAAGCATAAAATTGAGTTTATTCAGGGTAGACAGGAAGAAATTTTTCTTCTTGATTTGAGGGATATGAAACTGGGTGCAGAGATTTAAAGTAAAAGACAGGAGGTTTACAAGACATGAGGAAAAACATTCACCCAGAGTGGGGTGGCAATGTAGAACTTGCTACCTTTTTAAGGGTGGGCGAGGCAGAAACCCTCAACGTTTCAGAACTCTTTAGATAGTCATTCACCATGCCACAGCATACAAGGCTTTGTGCAAAGATCTGGAAAATAAGATTAGAATAGTTGATTGTTTTTTGACCAGAGTGGATATATTGGCTGAAGGGTCATTTTCTATGCCTAATATCTCTGATTCTAATAATTTTATCCACTTTTCACGTTTGAAAATTGACACTGATTGTTGAACTTAGTTGGTTTTACATTATAACATTTGGTACTGTTCTAATTTAGTTGGAGGTTGCACTAGCCTAACTCTAATGCAGTAGTCATATGATTTAAAGATGTGACGAGCAATTTGAGGAAGAATTGTTATTGTATATTTAAATAACATTTTTCAAAATAATTCATGGGTTTATGTAAGGACACAGACAGCCAAATCAAATCGACTTCACTATCCTCGTAACGTTAAAATGTTTAATGACCCTCAAAATTGATTTCTAACCAGACTTCTTGAATAGCCAGTACCAGATTTTGTGAATAGCCAATATCAGACACCAGTTTTATAACTTCAACAAAAGATTTAATTTATTAAATTACAGTGTAGTCAGTTCTGATACAACACGACATTCTGCTCCTGTGCGATCCCGTGTTAGAAGGCAATCGTGTAATAGCATCGCCATTTCAACAAATGGGGTCAGAATTGTGTTGTAGCCAGTCCAGTTAATTTCTTGATGGTCTAAATTCTTCAGTCATGTTAATGCCAATCTGAGTTGAAGAAACACGCGTTATAACAGAACCAACTGCACCTTCAGCAGAGCAAAGCTAAACTGTAAGGTAATCTAGTAAATGTGTATGATTCAAATCCAAACTTCTGTTTCTCCAAATCCTCAGAAATGTGGTTGACTTTTAATTGTCATTAGGAAAAGCCTTGCAAGCCACTCAGTTCAAGGGTAATTGGGAATGCATAACAAGTTGCCTTGCAAGCATCACCCACATCCCATGAAAGAATAAATTAGCCAAGCCTGTCACTTGAAATTGTTTGCATGGTTCATGTGCATTGGTTGGATAAATTTACACAGGCTAGTGTTCCTATTCATTTTAGAGAACATACAAAGATGGTTGTAATCTCAAGGTTAATTCGATTTCCGAAGACCAGTTATGTAATTACTGTTCGCTCTTGTTAATCATCTTTCAGCAGAAGTAGTAGGACTAATGTAAACTCCATTTAGTTTAATATCAAAAATAAGACCGACCTGGAAATCTTTTGCTTTGCTTTTTTAAAAAAGATCCTATCTGAAAGTGCTAATTAAAGTCAATGACTTGCAGAGGTAATATTTTTATTGTTCAAACTGATTAGCTGAAATTCATTTCCATACTGTCATTGTCACTTTTTAATGTATGTTACCACATTTTAACATTTACTTTTTTAATTAGATTGCCAGCAAAAACTCCTTGGAGTTTGTAAGTAATTGTTAAGTGACTGCATGATGCTTTTACTCTTTTTCATGAGAATGAATTTAATCATTCGTGGAACATCTTCTATGCAGTTTTCATGCAGTTCACAATGCATGCTGTGATTTTCTGCTGCATTAAGTTACTAAACCTCAAATTTCATAAGTATTTTGAGTGTAATCCCTTAATTTTCTTTTTCTCTTGAAGAATAGTGTAGACAAAACTGCAATAACTAAACAGATTTTCAGCATTCCCAGAGATGTTTTTGTTACATGTAATTCTGACACCAAGACAATAATATTATATATAGAATTATTGTAATTTGGTGAATAAAGAATAGGCATTGGTGGTAAATTTAACACAGTGCTTCACTACTTACAAATTTTAAAAAGCACCAATTGGAGATGGTCTACAATGTTGTAACTGCAACTCATGCACTCTGAACATGGCTGCCTGCAGTGTGAAAAAATACATTATTTGTAGCAGGATAAGTGAACTAGTTCCAGAAAATGTTGAATGTACTTCTTTAAACGATACCATTAGGTCTTTTATACAAAAAAACAAAATATGACATTTACAAATGTTGGTGCAATTTAGTTCCGATAAAATTGACAGTAATGTCTGTTACAAATACGTATTTACAATTAAAGCTTATTCCAAAAAAAAAATGAGATTCATGTCTTGGACAGTTCTTTCTTAAATCTGAATGTATATCTGTTTTTTTAATGTATACTTCCAACAAGAATTTTCCAAAAATGTTACTTTGATACTCTCTATCCTCCTCTGCAATATTGGTGATATTATCACAGGTCATTTTTTTATGATTTGGAGGTGCCAGATTTGAACTGGGTGTGCCAAGTTAAAAATCACACAACACCAGGTTATAGTCCAGAAGGTTTATTTGGAAGCAGTAGCTATCGGAGTGCTGCTCCTTCATCAGGTGGTTGTGCATTTTCTTATTGCATTCGTTTAGATTTGTTTCCATAACATGTTCAAATATCCGTAGATTCTGTTTGAACAGTAGAAGCACTACCTTAAATGTTTGATTGGACATGCTCAACTTCCTAAGAAACTTGGTGGCAGCAATCAAGTGACCTGCAATTTCAAGATTTTTTTCCCATGTCTGCATTGACAATTTTTCTGCTTTTTAGATTATCTAATTAAACTGAGCTTCCAAATTTCTATTGTTTTGCATGATTATATATTTCTGGGTTTAAATTAACTATTAAGTTTTCTCTTGGCATTAATATTGATGTATTAGTGATGTGAGCAAATAATTTACATGGGGAATTTCACGAGCATATGAAGAACTGTAATTTTTAAATGCTATTTTTAGTTGAGTTCAGCAATCTGTATGCCCTTGCAGGAATGTCAACTGTCTGTTTTTATGTAATGCCTTTATTGTGTTTGAATCTTAAAAAAAAATCCAAAATGTGTGTTTTATTGGTGTGGTAGTTTGTTTTAACAAGAGCATTTTTTATTTTACAGCTTATAGAGGCTACTGGACACAATTTTGATGACTCTGATTCAGCAGCTCCAAAGAGCCCTTTGCATTTGGCTGTAAGTTTATTATTGTGATTTTGTGGACATTGTAAAACATGGGTGTTCAGTATGATATATTACTCCACTTGAAAATTGTTCAATTATGTTTTTCTCTGCTTTGATTTATTTTTTTCTTAGGCCTACAACGGTCATCACCAAGCACTTGAAGTACTTACTCATTCCATTATTGATCTTGATGTAAAAGACGCAAATGGACGGACAGCCTTAGATTTATCTTCCTTCAGAGGTCACACTGAATGTGTGGAAGCCCTTATTAACCAAGGTGCTTCTATCTTAGTGAAAGACAATGTGGCTAAGAGAACCCCACTTCATGCAGCAGGTACATCTGATAACTTGTAGCCTCTGCCATCTTCGCTGCTTGCTTTCTAACCTATTTTTGTGTCATCCAGAAACTTGACTCCTCCAAGCCATTAATATATATTGTAAATAATTGTGACCCCAGCATTGAGCCCTGTGGCACTCTACTACTTACAGGCTGCCATCTTGAAAATAACCCCTTATCCCAACTCTTCTTCTATTAGCTGGCTGATTCTCTATCTGACCAACACTTTTCTTAGCTAAGAGAAGATATAGCTCTGCTGGAGAAAGAACATCACAGAACAGTGGTAATTTATAATTTTGGATAGATTCTGGAATTTAGCTTCGTCATCTTTCAGTGACATCGAGAAACTTTGTAAGATCTCTTCTCAGAAAATGTAAATATAGGTGATATCCATAGTTTGTTAAACGCAACAGACTTTTCAGTCTGTTCTTATTCCACACTTTCTTTGGAGTATGAGCTGCTCGTAACCGAAATTATACCAGATTTCATAATTACAGATGTTATCCTTTTGAGTGAAAGCACCAGTTTAATTGCAGTTTTAGGCAGTTAACTCATGTTTAATGAGACTTGGGCTGAAAATCACTTTTGGAACTTCATACTTAATATGATTTGGAGACGCCAGTGTTGGACTGGGGTGTGCAAAGTTAAAAATTACACAACACCAGGTTATAGTCCAACAGGCTTATTTGGAAGCACCAGCTTTCAGAGCGCTGTTCCTTCTTCAGGTAATTGTGGAGAATAAGATTCTAAGACACACAATTTATAGCAAAAGTTTGCAGTGTGATGTAACTGAAATTATATATTGAAAAAGAACTGGATTGTTTAAGTCTCTCATCTTTTAGAATGACCATGTTGGGGGGATCCAAGATGGCGGTACCCAGCAAGTCTGAGTCTATAGTGCTCTTCCCAAGACTTGGGCAAAGTGGGTCACCCACCCCCACCACACTCACCAAATCATTCATAATAGCTGTTAACTTTAAATAGCTGCTTAGTATTACATTTAAATAATCTAACATTTAGTGAAAAATGACCAAAGGGAAAGGAGCACGCAGCTCTCAACAAGCAGGACCCCCTCCCCCCCCCTTCTCCCTCTTCAGCTGCAGCAGAGGCGTCCACAGCCGCCCCGGGGGACTTACCGACGGTAACAAGCCTTGTGGAGATGATCACCAAGCTGGACGCGAAGATCGATGCCTTTATCGAGGAGTCCCGACATCGCTGGGAATCACTCTTGGCTGCGCTGCAGAAGCACGGCCGAGACATCCAGGAACTCGAGCGCCGAGTCGGAGGGGCGGAGTTAAAGGCCGCAACCTCCGAAACTGCAGCTCAATCGGCCGTGGATCAGGTCCGGGCTATCGAGCAGCGAGTCCGGACCTTAGAAAATCATATTGACAACCTCGATAATCCTGGAGCAGTGGCTGCCATGGCTTTTAAATCTGCATGCTGGATTAGGCCAGGTAAGGGTGGAATGGGCCTACCGGGTCGCAATACGTGGGCCCGGCTCAAACCAGCGCCCCCGCCCGGTCCTCTTCCAGCTGCAGAGCTATAGGGAGAGGCAGATGCTCCTGGAAGCCTCAAGAAATCTTGGAAAAGATCCCCAAGCCATGATCTATAAAGGATCCAAGATCATGCTATTCCAGGACTTTTCCCCAGCTCTGGTCCGAAAGAGGAAGGCATTCGATGAGGTGAAGAAGCGTTTAAGGGACTTAAATACTCAGTACTCCTTACGTTATCCAGCGACGCTACGCTTTAACCACGAAGAATCCATATATAACTTCGGATCACCAGAGAAGGCTAAGGAATTCTTGGACTCTCTTAAATAAACTGTAAGACATAGTGGATGTTGGTTTGCCTTTCCCTCTACTTTGGTTTACATCCCCCCACCTTTTTTGTTTCTCTTTTTTCTTACCTTATTGTTTAATATTATCATGGGGGCGGGGAGAGGGATTTGAGTTTCTACCCCCCCCCCCCCGCGTGGGTTTGTTTTCTTTTATTACTTTATGTATATATGTGGGTATGTATGTATATACATGTTGGGGCATTTGGTTAATGTTGGTGGGGGGACGTGGTTACCTTATTCTATTTTACTTCTGTCTTTAGGAGCGAGGTTGTTTTTCCCCTGTTATTTTGTATTATTATATTTAATTATTACTTTGCTGAGATTGTAATTTTATAGTTATATATTTATATAGGGTATTAACATTCCCAAATATATTCAGGTGTGGGTGGGGGTAGGGTGCTCACTGTTAACTCTAGCTTTGTATTATATTTGAATTCTTCTCATTTTATTGAGGAGCACCTGGGTCAAGGGTGGGGCATTGGTTGGGAGAGGATAAGATGGACTTTTGGAGAGGAAGTGACGCTCCCTGGGAACAAGGGGGAAAATCTCCATTTAGGTACGTTTTATATTTTTTTTATTTAGAAAAAGTTTTTTATTATATTGTTTTGAGTGTATTAGAGAGCCTTTATTTTTGTAAATTTTATATGCTCCATGCTCGGGATGTTCCAGACAGGGTTTCCCCTCCCGAGGGGTCTCGGATCTGCCCAGATGATTATGGTTGATCAGTCGGTTGGACAGTCACCTGGAATGTCAGGGGGAGTAATTCGCCAGTTAAAAGGAAGAAAATATTATCAAATCTTAAGAAAGAAAGAGTTGATATAGCTCTCCTACAGGAGACACACCTGTCGGATAAAGAACACTTAAAATTACGGCAGGGTGGATTTGATCAGGCCTTTTTTTTCTTCTTTTAGCTCAAAAAGCAGGGGAGTTGTTCTTGTTCGGAAGAATTTCCCTTTCAAAATTCTAAATCCGATAAAAGACGAATCTGGACGATATATTTTGATTAAAACCCTCGTAAATGGAGAGGAATATGGGATTCTAAATTTGTACTGCCCCCCGGCACACCCCTTTAAATTTATAACGGAAGCTTTTTCAAAATTGATGGCCTTTGGTGCCCGTCATACAATTATAGGGGGAGACTTTAATTGTATTATGGATCCGGAAATAGGTAGGATTCCCAAGAGTGCTGCTGGAGTATCTCCCAGATCTAGACAACTGGTGGATCTGAATAAAGAATTAGGATTGGTAGATGTATGGAGATGTCTCCATCCACAGGGTAGAGATTTTTCTTTCTACTCTAATCCACATAAATGTCATACAAGAATTGATATGTTTTTTGCCCCATCGATTTTTTAAAATTCCATATCATCCTGTAAAATAGGTACTATAGCAATTTCTGACCACGCCGCTGTATATATGGAAACTAAGGCAAGGAACAATGGGACATCCGCTCGGCATTGGCGTATGGACCCCTTCCTGATAAAAGATAGTAAATTTGTAAAGTACTTCTCCCAAGAATTTAAAACTTTTTTAGAAATTAATTCAGGTACGGCTAGCAACCCATCAATGATGTGGGAGACCATCAAAGCTTATGCACGAGGTTTGATCATCTCCTACTCAGCGACCCAGAAAAAACTGAAGGGAGAGTAACAGCGCCTGCTCGAAGCACGTTTGAAAGCAGCTGAAACAGCATACGCTGATAGACCTTCTATTATAAAATTGCAGAGGATTACGGCTCTTAGGACAGCTCTAAACACTACGCTTACTCAAACGGCTAAGAGGGAAATATTATTTGCAAAACAAAGGTTATATGAATATGGCGACAAACCAGGTAGATACTTAGCATTTCTTGCAAAGAAGAAGAAGGCCCCTCAGACTATTACGTCTATCAAGGAAAGTACAGGTACTCTGACTCATGATCATAAAAAGATTAACGCGATCTTTAGAGAATTTTATTCTGAGTTATATAAATCGCAGGATTGTGAAGATAGGACTAGGAGGATGCAGTCATTTTTAAAAAATTTGACCTTTCTGGGCTTGACTCAAGAACAGGTATTGGTCCTAAATGCTCCTCTAACAGTCCAAGAAATACTTGATGCAACTAGGCAACTCCAGAGCGGAAAGGCACCGGGACCAGATGGTTTTCAAGCTGAATTCTATAAAGAATTTACAGAAATATTGGCTGATCCACTTATGGACATGTATAACTATGCATATAGTCAGGGCTGTCTCCCGCCTTCGCTGAAAGAGGCAAATATCTTTCTTATCCTTAAAAAAGGAAAAGATCCAGAAGACTGTACATCATATAGACCAATATCCTTGCTAAATGTAGATTTTAAAATCCTCTCTAAAATGTTAGCACTAAGACTAGAAAGGGTACTGCCATATATTATAAAGGAGGATCAGATGGGATTTATTAAGGGCCGTAGATCATCCAATAATATTAGAAGGGTTTTGAACATGATCCAAGCCTGTTATCAGGGAAAGATACCAGGAGTAGTAGTCTCATTAGACGCGGAAAAGGCATTCGATAGGGTTGAATGGTCATATTTGTTTTACACATTGGAAAGGTTTGACATTGGACAGGTGTTTACCAAATGGGTCTCAACATTGTATAGTGATCCCAAAGCAGTTGTGGTTACCAATGGATTAGGTTCGGATAGCTTCAGTGTGGGTAGGGGCTGCCATCAAGGATGTCCTCTCTTGCCATTATTATTTACGCTAATAATTGAACCACTAGCAGAAGCTATACGGACTGATCCTAATATAACGGCCCCGAGGATTGGTACAGGTAAACATAAAATTACCCTTTATGCAGATGATGTTCTTTTATTCCTCAATAATCCTCTGATGTCCGTACCTCGTCTAATTCAAGTTATTAAAACATTTAGTACATTCTCAGGCTATAAAATTAATTTTTCAAAATCGGAGGCTATGCCAATGGGTGGTTTGGTTATGACACCCCACTTAGTGGACGGATCCCTTTTTCCCTTTCGTTGGTCCCTGGAGGGTTTCTTATATTTAGGTAATTTTATTACTCCAGTATTTGGTCAGTTGTATAAGGCGAATTTTGTGCAATTACTGGAAAGGATAAGGCAGGACCTCCAGCGATGGGGAGACCTTCCAATTTCCTTGTTGGGTAGAATAGCACTAATTTAAAATGAATGTTCTGCCCCGTCTCCTATATCCTATGAGAATGCTCCCGGTGATGCTGCTAAGGATGGCCCTACGTAAATTATATGGCTGGCTGGGTTCCTTTATTTGGAATCATAGACGGCCCCTCATTAAGCTGAAGAAGCTACAGCTTCCACAGGCAAGGGGAGGACTGGACTTCCCAGATTTCAGGAAATATCAGTTAGGTTCCCTACTAAGTTACATAGCTGATTGGGTCTTGTCTGACCCACAATCAATCTGGCTGGACATCGAGGCGCCTCAAGTAAAATACCCACTTATTAACCTCTTATTTTCAGACAAGAGGAAAATCATTACAGATCACTGTAAAAACCCCATAATACTAAACACAATTAAGGCCTGGGATATAATGCGGCAAAATGAGGGTAATTTACATAAAACATCCCCCTATGCACCGATAGTAGGGGCATGGGGATTCCAACTGGGGTTTACAGATGCCACTTTTAAACTCTGGAGATCCAGGGGTATCTCATGTTTAGGGGACCTATTTAAAGATGGGGTCCTGATGTCTTTTGAACAGCTGCGTCAGAAATTCGGATTACCCAATGGAGACCCCTTTCGATACTTCCAAATTCAAGATTATATACAGAAAGTCTTTTTAAATCAGATAGAGAATGTAATGTCCTACGACCAGTGGGGGTATCCTCCGTCAGTACTATTTATCATTTACTACATGATGAAGTATCGGGAGATATGGACAATCTGCTTAAAACATGGGATCAAGATTTGGGACTAGAAATCTCTATAGACATGTGGAATGATATTTGGGAAAATGCTAGAAGAATTACTATCTGTAACAGAACCCAGGCTATCCAGCTGAAGATACTTCATAGGGCCCATATAGCACCGGCTCGATTGGCAAAATTTAAGGCAGGAGCATCTCCAATGTGTCCCAAATGCAAAATAGAGGTGGGCACTCTTGTACATTGCCTATGGACTTGTCATAAGATCTGTAGATATTGGATTAAAGTAGCAAGTACCCTGACAGAAATTTTAGGAACAGAAATTAAACTGGACCCTGTATCTCTCCTTTTGGGCTTTTCGAACTTTTCCTCCCTGGATACGCACGGGAAGAGACTATTTTCTATTCTCTCTTTCTGTGCAAGGAAAAATATTTTGGTGAACTGGGTGGCTGAGGGCCCCCCTGGACTTTCAAATTGGCACAGATTAATTATGGAATGTATTCCCCTTAACTTCCTGACAAATATGGTGCACCGAAAGACTGAATTATTTTATAAAATATGGCAGCCCTTTTTGAATTACATAAATGCAGATATTTCGGCCATCCTAACAAGGGCTTTTATTTAATGAAGATCACAAACCTGGCTGCTCCGGGGCCCCTTAGGAGAGGAATCCCGCACGAATACGGGTTTTATTACATTTGATGTTATTACATTCCGAGCATGTAAGAGACTTAAGTATGCACTCTGGTTAGTTATAGGTTAGATTAGTAGACAGTTGAGTTTTTTTTTATTTTGGTAATTTTTTTTCCTTTGTTAAATTTTGACTATTGTATATTTGATTTAATTGTACATCAATGTTTGTATTTGAGAGTTTTGTTTATTTTTGTAAACTTGTAAAAATGTTAAATTTCTAATAAAAATACCTTAATAAAAAGAATGACCATGTTGGTTTCAGTTCTTTCATATGTAAATCACAAAACTTTTTTTTAAAAGTTATATTCTTAAGTGCACTTTAACAATTAGTGTCATGTCGGCCCAGATAAGGTATTGAAGGTGCGAGTTTCCCTGTGTGAGGCTATCTGTGCCACAATGGTCAGACTTATTCTAATCTTTAAAAAAAAAACAGATTTACAGAATCTGGATTCATGTAGTTTTTGAGCAAAGTAAAATGTAATTCTGCAAGTTAAGTCTGTGTGTGGGAGTGTACGAGAGAAGGTGAGAGTGTGTATGGTGCAATGGAGTCTCCTGTAATTTGACGTGAACTCAAGGTCCCGGTTGAGGCCATCCCCTGGCTACCGAACTTGGCTGTCAGCCTTTGCTCGGCCACTTTTCGTTGTTGCCTGTCCCGAAGTTCGCCTTGGAGGATGGTCACCCGAAGGCCTGAGGTCGAATGTCCCAGACACGCACACATCTAAGTTTGTGGGGTGAATTTGTACTTGCTCAAAAACTGCATGAATCCATGTAAGATTCTGTAAATCTGTTTTTTTTTAAAAATTAGAATAGGTCTGACCATTGTGGCCCAGACAGCCTCGCACCTTCAATAGCTTATCTGGGCCAACATAACACTAATTGTTAAAGTGCACTTGAGAATGTAACTTTTTAAAAATTTTGCGATTTACATATGAAAGAACTTAAACCAGCATGTCATTCTGAAAGATGAGAGACTTAACAAACAATCCAGGTCTTTTTCAATATATAATTTTAGTTACATCACACTATAAACTTTTGCTATAAATTCTGTGTCTTACAATCTTATTCTCTACAATCACCTGATGAAGGAGTAGTGCTCCGAAAGCTAGTGCTTCCAAATAAACCTGCTGGACTATAACCTGGTGATTTTTAACTTTGTATACTTAAAATTGTATTTTGTATTTTGTCTGTTCATATGGTTGCAAGGTAGCAGAGATCTCAGATTTGAGAAGCTAATAGACTCATTCACTGTCACTACTGTTATTTTTATGAGTAAAAGAACAATGGAGAAACACAGCAGGCCTGGCAGCATCTGTCAACAGGTGTGTTTCTCCAACTCTCTGTTTTTGTTTTAGATTTCTGGCATCTGCGTTTCTGGATGTTAATTTTCATTAATGCTGTGCACTATCTGAATATCATCTCTGGATCATATTGTTGAGGGGAATGCATGTTTCTGTGAGATTCTTGCCCATGGCATTCAATGGCTGGTTTTGAGACACAAGTCATGAAGTGATTTGTCCAATTTCTCTTTCTGCTCCTCTTCCTCAATTGGCAATCACATGGCTTTTTTTCTCTTAATCTAGTATTACAGCTGCAATCAATGTTTCTTAAGTTGCAAAACCTTTGACACAACCGTGCTTCTTACATGACCTTGTGATAAAATCTGAAGTTCCATGCACTAATTGTTTTCAAATTCAAATCTCTTGAGAGTTTGAGAGAAATATTGCCAATGGAAAGAATTGATATTTATGAACATTGGTTATTAGATAATTTTGAGGTGGTTTAAATTTCTTAGCTGTTCTGGATTAATTCTGGCACTTTACTGTTGTGCAAATGTTATGCTAGGAATTGGTCTTGGAACCAGTCATGAGACTTTGTGGATTTGAGAGGGGTAAGCTGGGAATAAACACCTAGATCTTACTGTTTTCGTATTTCAGGGTAGAAAAGTTTTATCTTGGCACTATTCAAGCACGTAAATATTGAAAATTACATTAGGTCAAACATTTTCTTGGCAGGATATGATCAGTGATTCCACAAGGATCTGTATTACGGCCTTGTTTATATTGTTTATTAACAACTTGGATAATGACATAGAGAGTCATAACTAAATTTTCTGAAGACCCAAAGTTTGCAGGTAGTGTTGAGTCTATCAATGTTCCTTTGTAATTTTATGCTGTGTGTGGGCAAAACTGCTGCAGATAGCATTCGATGTAAGCGAGTGTGAGGTCCATTTTCGGTCGCTAAAGGGGATAGATCAGGGTACTATTTTTTTTAATTGATCAAGATTTTTATTCTTTACAAAATTATAAAATTACTAAAAAACAATCTGAGAGTATAACAATTAACCACTACTCTACAAAACACATTTAAAAAACTCCCCATACTGCAATTCAATAAATAATTAAAATAAATTAAATTGCACCACTCAGCGCAACCCTACCAGAGCCCCCCCATCATCGAGGGCATCAGTTAGCATACCCGTATTTATTCAAGAATCTTCCTCTCGGGGCACCTGGCCCATCAGATCCAGATCTCATGGCTAATTAAAGGTCCGAGTTAATATAGCTGACAAGTCCCTTTCTACATGGCTCAGAAAGGGTGCCACATATTCCAAAAAAAGTTTCGTTTTCTGGTGCACCATACTTGTCTGGAAGTCTAAGGGGATATGTTCCATAACTACCTTATTCCATCCCGATAGGCCCAAAGGATTTTCTGAAATCCAACTCATCAGAATGTTCTTCCTCATGCAATAAGTAAGAATATTAAACAGCTTCTTCTCATGCTCATGTAAAGAATGCAGATTTGGCAGGCCTAAGAGGAGAGATACCGGATCTACTTTGACTTTGGTCCCCAGGACCTCTCCAGTACACTTGCTATAGCACCCCAGTACTGCAGAGCTTGTGGCATGAACACAAACAATTGATAAGAATGCCAATACCTACGTTGAACTTGGGGCACATTGGAGATGTTCCCTTTTTAATTTTCACAGTGTGTTCTGGGGCTCAGTAGACCCTGTGAAGAACCTTCAGCTGCATAGCCTGTGTTCTATTACAAATAGAGATCTTTCTCTCATTCTTCCAAATGTCATCCTCCTGTACCTCTGAAGAGATCTCCACTCCAATTCTTGCACCCAGATCCCACAGTGTGATTCAATATCTTTTGAGGCGCCACCTCCCAGTAAATGGTAAAAGGTGCTAATAGAGAGAGAGAGAGTACCTGTAGTCTGAAGCACTGTCCTCTCTGCATCAAACCTAATAAGGATCAACTAACAGTGTGTTCTTTTTCCCTGATCTGAAAATAATGAAAGAGGTCCCTACTGGGCAATTCATATTTATGACTCAGTTGATCAAGATACTTTCTAAATGATACAACATGAAATACAGTGGATGTGCAAAGAGACTTGGGGGTTCAGGTGCACAGATCTTTCAAATGTCACAAGCAGATGCAGAAAATAATCAGAAAACTAATGCAGTGATGGACTTGATATCAAGACAACTGAAGTACAAGGATGTAGAAGTTCTCCTGCAAATATTACAAAAGCCTGGTCATACCCTGCTTGTAGTACTGTGAGCAGATCTGGGCACCACACCTTAGGAAGGATGCATTGAACTTGGAGGGAGTATAATATAGGTACATAAGAGTGAAACTGGGACTTACAGGGTTAATTTATGAGAAGTGTTTACACAACCTAGGCCTATTTTCTCTGGAATTTAGAAGGTTAAAGGATGATATGATCCAAGTTTTTAAGATATTAACAGATAAAGACAGGGTACATTTTTTAAAAAAAACTTGCCGGTGGTCAGAAATTCTGAAACTTGGGAGCATAAGCTAAAAGTTAGGGCCAGATTGTTCAGGGATATTAGTGAGCACTTCTACACCTAAAGGGTGGTAAAGCTTTGGAACTTTCTTCTACAAACAGCAATTGATGCTACATTGGGTGTTAGTTTTAAATCTGAAATAAATTTTTATTAAGTAAAAGTATTGAGAAATGTCGGTCAAAGACAAGTACATGGAGTTAAGCCACAGATCATTGAATGGCAGAACAAGCTTATAGGGCAGAATGGGCGGCTACTCTTCCTATGAAAATGATTCAGTCTCAAGTTAGTTCCTAATTTGCATGTAATTGGTTTGAAAAATGATATTGTGCATGTATTGAGCCTCCAATGATTTTGAATAACTTTGTGTTGTCCACTAAATGTTACATATCAAATATTTAGTGTATGCAGTATACCATTGTTGATTCATCTACATTTATTTTTTTCATCCCTTCATAATCAACAGTTAGAGACCAGAATTCGCACTAGTTTGGCAGCTTCAAATGACCCAAATATCAGTCAATTTGCATAAACTTAAATGGTAGTTTTGCAAATATTTAGGGTGTGTATAAAATCAATAAAACATTTAATGTTTACTTGGATTTAAATTTTATTTCTTACAAAAATGTTGCGATATGCTCTATTGTTACCATCCATGTTGATGCTTGCATTTAAGGTTAAGCAAGAATAAAATGGTGAATAGGTTGTCATGACTTGGATATCAAATTCCATGGCTAAGTGATTAGACTATTTAGTAAATGGAGGGAGTAGACTGTCTGTGGAAAAAGTCTTGTAAAACATGACTCTTATGAATAGTGCAGTAGCATATTGCCTTTTAGCCATTGTTTTCTCAAACTCTGATGCATTCATGCTGTTTACATTTGGTGTGAACAGATTGGCATAGCAAAGGGTGATATTTGTCACTTTCGTTTGTTGTATAGTTTCCAATGGTCATACGACATGCCTGCGTATGTTAATAGAAGCTGCAGGTGGCTTGGATGCAGTTGATGTGACAGATGGCAATGGACAGTGAGTAGATATAATTTTATTTGAAATGATTTTGTGCTAACACTTTGAAGCCATTTAGTTCTTGAAGAAATTTTTCAATAATGTTTAACATAACTGGGATTTCTCCTGTCCTCCTTCAGAACTTCCATTTGCCCATTGAACCTGTGCTAGGTCCTTTGAAGAGTAATCCGATTCATCCCATTTTTCTGCTCTTTCCCTGGATCCCCGCAATTATTTTCTCCTTTAGTACAGCATATATTTTTTTTTTGAGACCTTCGTTTTAGGCCAGAAGACGTGGGGTGCCATTGTATTTTCAAGAGATTTAGCTTCAACTAAAAGAGAATTGAGAGGCCATTGCTATGATGAATGGAAACTGTGATGAATGGAATGATCAGCACTCTCGTTTGGGTATGGACAGCCCCAAATAGTGGAACTTGCTATTGTTCCCAAATGTGATGCCAGGTCTCAGGGCTTAATTGATCCATGGAGATAATTTTTTCTAGTCCAATGAACTTTAATCTGGACATGGAGCTTCCAATCATTCAGGCAGCATGGCACTCATTCCCAGATTGTTCCACCCTTGCTGTGCTCATCAGATATTAAGTGTAATGACCACACAACATGGTTTCCCACCAAAATCCCATATGAATATCAAGCTCCGTCCCAATCCTTGATAGGTTTTCATCGGTTGTTCTTCAAATTCCCCACGGCCCAGGAAAGATCAATCCCCAGCTATCATGGGACTGTAATAGGAAAACAAAATACTGTAAACATGAGAAATCTTTTAAAAAAAAAATGCTTGGAAAACTCAGCTCAGGAAACCTCAATGGAGACAATAATAGTTAATGTTTTGGGTCAATAACACAGTCATTGTTAAGGTTGCTGAGTTTTTCCAAGGTCTGTGTATTTATTTCATGTAACTGTAAACCTTTATTCTTAGGATCATTCCAGAAAATGTCTCCGTAACCATCCCAAAGCTTTTGCATTTATTCCTAAAGTATGGTACCCAGAATCAGGCATAAACTTTAGTGGAACTGAACTAATAGTGTAACTTTTGGCATTGTTTGTAAATTTTGGGATCCAATATGCTTTATTACCTACTTAATTAATTTGTCCAGCTGTCTTAAAGGACTCATATACAAAAACCTAAGGTGTCTATTCTCTTCCACCGTCTTAAAAATTTACCATTTTTTGTAAGTATTGTGTCTCTCCATTTTTCCTAACAAAATCAGTCACTTCAAACTTTTTTTTATTAGATTAGATTAGATTACTTACAGTGTGGAAACAGGCCCTTCGGCCCAACAAGTCCACACCGACCCACCGAAGCGAAACCCACCCATTCCCCTACATTTACCCCTTTTACCTAACACTATGGGGCAATTTAGCATGGCCAATTCACTTGACCTGCACATCTTTGGACTGTGGGAGGAAACCGGAGCATCCGGAGGAAACCAACGCAGACACGGGGAGAATGTGCAAACTCCACACAGTCAGTCGCCTGAGTCGGGAATTGAACCCAGGTCTCTGGTGCTGTGAGGCAGCAGTGCTAACCACTGTGCCACCATGCCGCCCACGGCATGTTAAATTTCATATTTGTCCAAGCATTTCACCAGCCTATATCCTCTTAAAACAATTACTATTTTCCTCACGTCAACTACTCAAACAAGTTTAGTGTAATCTACAAATTTGAAGTTTAGCCCTGTATCTCCAGCTTCAAATCAGTAATGTATATCAGAAGTAGCAGTGGTCATAGTGCCTGATCTTGGGTGATTCTACTCCTCTTTCCTCAAATCTGAAAAGAGCATTCATTACAACTTCCTTTCTATCCCTCATTGAACCCTTGGGGATAAAGGATCAATTTCTGTCAAACATTTTTGCAAATGCATATTGGCAACATCAACAGTGCTGCTTTTATTCACCTTCATTAATTTCATTAAGCTCAAATCAAGTGAACCAAACGTGATTTGTCCCTAACAAATCTGGCTCTATTTTGTCAATTAATAATGTTCAAATGGTTGCTAATTTTTTTTGATTCCTTTTCTAAACATCAGTGGCATACAAGCAAATATCTATAGTCATCTAGCAAACGGCAAGGAGGTAATTAATCTAATGAGTAGTTCTTCTGTAACACAATGGTTGCATTCTTATTCAACCCTGCATTATAGAAAATTGGCGCTTTGCCAACACTAAGCCCTGTTTCTAATGTAATCACATTACAGCTAACACACTTTTTAAAAAGTTTGCACTTTAGGAAGTGTCCCCCATTCATCAATTGTGTTATAGTGAATTCGCCTTAATGAAACTCGTTATGGCAGAACTAGCTATGTCTTTACAGTGCTTTTGATAGAGCTATAGATAAAGCAGATGGGTGAATTTTCCAAGCTTTGCTAAACAGTGTGAATTTGTAAAATCTCATTGAATTTGGTTGGATGTGTCTGTATGACGATCTGCTGTGTGAAGCTTTGCAATTCATAATGCAATCAAAATTCAGTTGATTTCACGGAAGTCGTTTGTGCGTCATGTAGAACTGCATATGTGCAGGTAGCTCCAGGTCGTTATTCCTGAATTGGGAGCACTTTTTTTTCTAAAAGCTTCCTATCGCTGATTTGGAGATGCTGGTGTTAGACTGGGGTGTACAAAATTAAAAATCATACAATACCAGGTTATAGTCCAACGGGTTTAATTGGAAGCAAGGTAAAAACAATGACTGCAGATGCTTGAAACCAGATTCTGGATAAGTGGTGCTGGAAGAGCAGCATCTTCAGGCAGCATCTTGAAAGCACACTAGCTTTCAGAGCGGCGCTCCTTCGCCAGGTGATTACCTGATGAAGGAGCGTCGCTCCAAAAGCTAGTGTGCTTCCAATTATACCTGTTGGACTATAACCTGATGTTGTGATTTTTAACCTCCTATCACTGAGGCTAACTTGACTTGTAATTGCCAGGTTTATCCTTTTTTGTTTGGAGCAAGGATGTAGCGTTTGCAATTGTGACAATGCTCCTCCTTTAACAAGGTTATGTTGTCTTTTTGTTTCAAAGGGGGTTGTAAAAGGCAGAGGTTTCAATTTGATTGGGCCACTTCGATTGTTGCCTCAGGCTGTATCAGTTAGCCATAATCAGGGAAAAAGGCTTTTAGATTTCTTTTAAAAACATTTGTACAATGAAAGGGATGTGGCCAGTTCCCCCACTTCAGGGATTTTTCTAGGTTGGTTTAGTTTTTAGCTGTGCACCCAAAGAAACAGCTACAGTGAAAACAGGTTCCATGCTGATTCTCTGACATCTCTCTTGTGTGTTTATGGGGATGTTGTAGGAAATTGGAACAGCGTCATTAAGTTGCAATCGAGTCAGTTGGGTTTTCAGATAGGTTAGGTTATTCCGAATTCTCATTCATGTTTCATTCAGTAGTTAGTAAATAAATTGTTTTGTTTAAAATCGAGTGGAGGGAGAGGTTTGGCCAGCTGAATCACTCCTGGAATATCCACCTTAAAACAACTAGGAAGGTAGGGTCTGGGCTATCTTATTGAAATGTTTTGAGGGGATCTGGCCTGGTCCATAACACAAACCTCTAGTTTTTTTGGCATCATATCTTTCATCTTAAGGAGGATTCTAATATCATGACCAGCATACCTTGCAATTGCTGTTTTTATTTGCAACAGATGCAATTTCATCCAGAGCCATACACTTCATATATTACCAGCCTTCTTGGTGCCACTAATTATTATTGTAGCTCATCGATTATCACATTTGTCAAATTTTGGTTACTATTTCAGTTTCTATACATTAACTCTTCACGTACTGCTGTAACTTCAACGTTATGCAATTGCATGTTAACTTGTTTCATAATAATCTTCACTAGGACACCAATGATGCTTGCAGTTGCTAATGGACACATCGATGCTGTCATTCTATTACTTGAAAAAGGTGCAAATATAGATGCAGCAGATAAACGAGGCTGTACAGCCTTGCATCGTGGGGTGAGGCATGCATTCAAAACTTAAATACAGAATGTTAATTAAACTTAACTGTTTTTCAAAAATGCATATTCGCTTGCAGATTTTTCAAATGTAAATCTACTCCAAATCTGAAGAGCGAAAGGAAATTAAAATTCTCATCTTACTACTTCATATAATTTTTTTTGCATTAAAATTGTTTTCACTGGTTTTAAATGTGCGTATTTTCAATGTCACTGGAAACATATTAATTGATTCTTCAATGATTGATTGTTATTAGATGTAAAATAGTTTAACTTCTGAATTGTGAACATTCCTGCTGTTTTCCACTTGAGAACAATTTCCATATTGGAACTGATCCTTGCAGCAAGATTTTAATATATTCTGTGTGGATTTGGGTAAAAGTGGGATTGCGGAAAGTGGAGCTGGGGAAATAGTAGAAATTGCTATAGGGTCGCTATCCTGATTTCTTCTTGCTGCCTCCAGTTTTCCTAGGGGCAGGTTGAAACTGAAGCTGGAAATTTTGTGGCTGAAGTGACCATCCAATGAATGCAACTAATTCTGCAGTCAAAAGCCAACTCTCACTTGCCCTGCCTCTTTCCCAATGGTACATGTGTCATATTCTGCACTGGTGTTTGGAAGATCAGAGCAGGCAAGTGCACATGAGGAAAGACCGAGGCTTGAAACCGAAGTTAATTCCCAAATATAAAAGTGGAAAGTGGCAAGCTTTAGTCCAGTGAACAATTCATGGAAATTTCTATCAGCGTGTCTGCAAGAGGAGCAATTCTGTGACATGAACTTTGGTGAACTGTATAACCAGGACCACACAAGTGTGATAGATTCCATTATTTCTGTATGCAATTTGTGCTTTAAGTCAGTACACAGTGAATATTGCAACTTTTTAGGCTGGAATTGCTTCCAAGGGATTTTACTGTTTAGTTCTGGTTAACAATAGTTCTGGCCTCTTGTGATAGGTCACTCAAAACATTTCAAGGATTACTCAGCACATCAGAGGTTATAGGCAGTTGGATGAGGACAGACACTACATGCAAAAAATACCTGAAGTGCTGAAATGGTAGCTGAACTAAATTTTCTAGCAATTCATTGAGAGTTTGAGAGCAGTTGAATCTGTCTGTGCTTTTAGAACATAGGGTCATAGAGTCATACAGCATGGCAACAGACCATTTGATATAACTCATCCATGTTGACCATGCTTCCCAAATGCCTGTCATTTGGGAAGCCTGTGTTCGCCCATAATTATATAAAGCTTTCTTATTCATGTACCTGTCTAAATGTCTTAATAATGTTGTAACTGTACTTACCACTACCGCTCCCTCTGTTAGAGCCAAAAAACTGCAGATGCTGGAATCCAAAGTAGACAAGCAGGAGGCTGGAAGAACACAGCAAGCCAGGCAGCATCAGGAGGTGGAGAAGTTGATGATTTGGTGTAACTCTCCTTCAGGAATGATTCCTGAAGGGTTACATCTGAAACATCAGCTTCTCCACCTCCCAATGCTGCCTGGCTTGTTGTGTTCTTCTAACTTCCTGCTTGTCTACTCCACCACTCCCTCTGGCAATTCATTCCGTTAACATAGTGAAACAGTTGCCCCTCACATCCCTTTTAAATCTTAAATCTCACCTTAAGCCAGTGCCCCTGGTTCTGAACTCTGCAATGAGTTTTGCGTTGTCTCCCTTTTCTGAAACTATTTGCTTTTTCAGTAAATTCTCATGATCCATAACAATATGTGCTTCTAATATGCCTTCCATGTTTGGGAAAATGAAATGTCATTTCAACTGTGATTCATTACAATGTAAACATGACACAAGTAACAAAATGCAAATAAAGTTACATTTATTCATCCTCGTTCATTCTTACCTCAGGTTTTATTCAACTTGTCACCCTTTGTGAATCTTGAAACTATTTAGGCATCTTTAAATTCATGATAGTGTGCCTGCAGTTCAATCAGCATTTCCAGTGATATGTCTCTAGTTGTTCAGTGCTGCAGAAAGTTGAGGTTGAAAACTCTCAATCAGTAATTGCTTGATGCAGCTAAACCATATTAGTGCTCAGGAAAAGCCTTCAGTGATGCAATGGTTGTGTCCTTAACCCTGGAACAAGAGCCCAGGTTTGAGTCTGAGGTATGTAATTACATTTGTGAACAGGTTGATTATAAGAATAGATTAAAAAAAAATCAGTAATCACATTGTGAAGTTAGCTGTTTGTGAAAAGCTAAAGTTGTGCCTAACAGTAAGTGAAGTGAAGTGTCCAAGAATTCAGGGGAGCATAGTCTTAGGAAAGGAAGATGGACCATCAGAATATGAACAGTCCATGATGTAGTGGCTTTTGAAGGAGTTGCGTAGATAGGCCTTAAAAAGAAAGGTATTTGTAGTCTCTTGTAAAGTTTTCATGGCCCACAGCTATTAATATCAGGGTGGAGTTTGCTGAGAAATCCATGCGATCTGTTATGACTGCACTTACTAACTTCTTTTTCAAATGATTATTGTTTCCTAGCCAGATCCTTACAAAAATTTGGTGACTTGATTCAGATCATCACAACAGGTTGGGGAACGGTTTGGAAAAGATAAGACATTAGTGCATTGATTTGGATAAAGACCACGAGAGTGGGACAGGAAGGAACAAGAGATATTTAATAGTGGTAGTACAATCAGATGAAGTAATGGCACAAATAGTGATAAATTGTTTAGATCTACTTTAAGTTTTAGAGACCAAGGGTTCCATTAAAGGGCAGCAAAGATTGGTAAATAAATGTTACAATGTACCCAACATTTCAAAGTTCGGCACAATGGAAAAGGAGGGGGTGATAGGTAGGGGGTAAAGAATGATGTAAGGGCACTACTGAGAAAGCATTTTACTCAAAAGTCAGGAAGTAGAATCAGTATGGGTGGGGATTAGGAATTCCAAAAGTTAGAAAATACTGGTGTAATAGTTATATGCCAAAAATGGAAAATACCCAGTATAGTGATTGTAATGAGGTCAGCCAGGCACTCTAACCACCACCCCTTGACATTCAACGGTATCACCATTACTGAACCCTCGCTGTCAACATCCTTGGGGTTACCATTGACTAGAAGCTCAACTAGAGTGGCTACAGGAGCAGGTCAGAGACTACGGATACTGTGGCAAGTAACTCACCTCCTGCCACCCAAAGTCTATCCACCATCTACAAGGCACAAGTCAAGGGTGTGATGGAATACTCTACACTTGCCTGGATAGGTGCAGCTCCAACAACATTAAAGAAGGTTGACACCACCTAGGACAAAACAAACTGCTAGATTGGCATCACATCTACAATCTCTCCAACACCAGTAGCAGCAGTGTGTACTATCTACAAGATGCACTGCAGAAATTCACCAAAGATCCTTAGACAGTACCTTCAGAACCCATAACCACATCCATCCAGAAGGACAAGGGCAGTAGGTACTTGGGAACATCACCACCTGCAAGTTCCCTTCCAAGTCACTCACCACCCTGACTTGGAAATATACCTCTATCTCTTCACAGTCATTGGGTCAAAATCCTAGAATTCCCTCCCTCAACACACAGCAAGTGGACTGCAGAGATTCAAGAAGGCAGCTCACCACCATCTTCTCAAGGCAAATATTGATGGGCTATCAATGCTAGCCGGTCAGCAATGCCCAAGACCCACAAAATAATTTTTTAAACAGTGCTGTGCATGTGTAAACAAAGTGTGACAGGATACTGGCCTCATGATTTGGCAATTACAATGTGATAAGGCAAGATTTAGGATGCATAAGATGGGGAAGAAAACTGCAGGGACTGGGCACAATTGAAATGTGGAGATTATTCAAGGAACAGCTACTGCATGGGAGGGAGGAAGTGGTCGAACAAGGGAGCCATGGTTTACTAAAGGAGTTGAATCTCTTGTCAAGAGGAAGAAGGAGGCTTATGTTAGGATGAGACGTGAAGGCTCAGTTAGGGTGCTTGAGAATTGCAAGTTAGCCAAGAAAGACCCAAAAAGAGAGCTAAGAGGAGCCAGGAGGGGACATGAAGAGTCATTGGCAGCTAGGATCAAGGAATACCCTAAAGCTTTCTATAGGTATATCAGAAATAAAAGAATGATTAGAGAAAGAGAGGGCCAATCAAGGGCAGTTGTGGGAAGTTGTGCGTGGAGTCCGAGGAGATAGAGAAAGTGCTAAATAGATATTTTTCATCAGTATTCACGCTGGAAAAAGACAATGTTGTCAAGGAGAATACTGAGATACAGGCTACTAGACTGGACGGGATTGAGGTTCACTAGGAGGACATGTTAGCAATCTGAAAAGTGTGAAAATAGTTAAGTCCCCTGGTCTGGATAGGATTTATCCTAGGGTTCTTTGGGAAGTCAGGGAGAAGATTGCAGAGCCCTTTGCTTTGACCTTTATGTCATCATTATCTACAGAAATAGTGGCAGAAGACTGGAGAATAGCAAATGATGTTCAAGAAGGGAGTAGAGACAACCCTGGTAATTGTAGATAAGTGAGCCTTACTTCGACTATGGGTAAAGTGTTTGAAAAGCTTATGAGACAGGATTTATAATGATATAGAGAGGAATAAGTTGATTAGGAATAGTCAACATGGTTTTGTGAAGGGTAGTTTGTGCCTCAGAACCTTATTGAGTTCTTTGAGATGGTGGCCAAACAGGTGGATGAGGGTAAAGCAGTTGATGTGATGTATATGGATTTGAGTAAGGCGTTTGATAAGTTCCCCACGGTAGGCTATTGCACAAAATACGGAGACATGGGATTGAGGATGAATTAGCGGTTTGCATAAGAAATTGGCTAGCTGAAAGAAGACAGAGGGTGGTGGTTGACGGGAAATGTTCATCCTGGAGTTGACTATTGGTGCACGGCAAGATCTGTTTTGGGGCCACTGCTGTTGGTAATTTTTTTATAATGAGGCCATAGAAGGATGGGTTAGGAAATTTGCAGATGACACTAAGGTCTGTGGAGGTGCGGATGGTTCTGAAAGCTGTTGCAGGTTACAGAGGGACACAGATAAGCTGTAGAGTTGGGCTGAGAGGTGGCAAATGGAGTTTAATGTGGAAAAGTCTGAGGTGATTCACTTTGGAAGGAGTAACAGGAATAAAGTGTGCTGGGCTAATGGTAAGATTCTCGGTAGCGTGGATGAACAGAGATTTTGGTGGCCAAGTACATAGATCCCTGAAAGTTACCACCCAGGTTGATAGGCTTGTTAAAAAGGCATATGGTGTGTTAGCTTTTATTGGGAGAAGATTTGAGTTTTGGAGCCACGAGATCATGCTTTAGCTGTACAAACTCTAGTGCTGCTGTTTTCAGAGTAAGTTCTGGCACCGCATAATAGGAAGGATGTGGAAGCTTTGGAAACTGTTCAGAGAAGATTTACTAGGATGTTGCCTGGTATGGAGGAGAAGGTCACATGAGGAAAGGCTGAGGACCTTTGAGTCTGTATCATTAGAAAGAAGAAGGTTGAGAGGTGACTTTATTGAGACGTAAGATAATCGGAGGATTAGATAGGGTGAACAGTGAGACCCTTTTTCCTCACATGGTGAATGCTAACATGAGGGGACATAGTTTTAAATTGAGGGGTGATAGATGTAGGACAGATGTCAGAGGTAGTTTCTTTACTTAGAGTAGTAGGGGTGTGGAATGTCCTGCCTGCAACAATAGTAGACTCGCCAACTTTAAGGGCATTTAAATGGTCATTGGATAAACATATGAATGAAAATGGAATAGTTCAGGTTGGATGGGCTTCAGATTGGTTCCACATGTTGACGTAACATTGAGGGCTGAAGGGCCTGTACTGCACTGATCTGTTATATGAGAGTTATTTAACCCAGATACTAAAAAGTTAACAATTTTTTTAAAAAATCAGCAGAGAAGAGCCAATGGACAAACTTGAGGGACTAAAATCCAATAAATCCCCAGAAGCAGAAGGCTTACATCCTAGTGTTATTTTTTTAAAAAAGACAACTGCTACTGAGAGTGCTGCTAGTGTCCCTTCAAAGACAGATCTTTTGTGTTTATGTGCTTCATTTTGCTTGCTTACCCTCATTGGACAGAAATCTCTGAAGCAGGTTGCCATCCAGTGTTGAGATCTGGAAGATCTATTACTCAAAAGATTTGGTTCCTGACCCAAAAATGGCCCCACAATTAATCAGTTGGGTTTTGCCCTTACATTTTGTTTTCAGTCAACACCATTGTCTGAAGGTAGAATGAGTTATGTCTGGTGGCTTCATATCACTGTTATTTTAGATATTTGCACGTGGTTTCAAAACTTCACAATTGTATTTATGTTAGTGCTGCTGGATTTATTATTGTGAGCCTGGCAGAATCAAACTAGGAACAAGTGTTTACTTTGTTTTAGACTTCTGTGGAAATACACTATTAAAATGTTGTTTTTTTTTATATATAGGTTGTTACTGGCCACGAAGAATGTGTGGAAACATTATTGGACCATGATGCATTTATTTTGTGTCGTGATTCCAAAGGAAGGACCCCGTTGCATTTTGCAGCAGCTTGTGGTCATGCAACGTTATTGTGCAATTTATTGCCGTCAGCACTTTCTATAAGTTCCCTCACAAATCTTGTAGATAATTATGGCTATACACCATTGCACTGGGCTTGTTATAATGGTAAATAACCAAATATTTATAATAATAAATGTGAGCTTCAGCTTTTCATAAAACACTTCAGTAATTTTGAAACTCTCTTGTAATGCACAACACATTTCACCTAAAATGTAGACTAGCCGATTAAATTTAATGGTGAAGTATTTGCCATGGAGGAATAAGATAATGTCCATTTAATTCTCCAAAAATGATTTTTGTACTCTGGCCATGTCATCGTGTGGGACCAGAAAGTGAAGTTTAGGATTTTGCCAGAGGGAAGAATGGAGACATTGAAGGGATACTGATCCTCAGCATTTCAATAATTCTTGGTGATTGTCAATGAAAAGGCATTAGCCAAGTCAAAGGAGTAATTTGGCTCCTCCTGTCCCAGTGTAAGGAATGTTCAAAAATAGAAAATAAATGGTTTGCCAAAACATCATATTAGAAAAATGGAGAGTAATTAAATCCAGTTTTTAAATTGCTTTTCAAGAAGAAAATTTACAACTGAATCTCTCAGAACTCTGAATAATTTGGGAGTGATTTACAAGTTTACTGGCTAATCTTGGAGTTCAAATGCTGAATTTCACGATTAGGTTCAAACCTTTGATTCTCTTATCTATTATTTTATAGGTATTAAAGTAATACAAATTGCATGCAGGTATCAAAAATGAGTGACTTAAAGTTGGTTTTGTTAATGATCCTTGATCACATTTTTGAGCAAAAATGTCAAATTCTGAGGATACTGATGTGATATTGAAGGATGCACCTGCGACAGGTTTATCTGAAAATAGTTTACATTATTTTGCAGAGAAGATCCTCAGTAAATACTATACTTTAATTCTGGAAATCATTTTGTCATACAGTTTTTACAATTCAGAAATCTTTGTTTTGTTAGGTCATGAAACCTGTTTGGAGGTCCTACTGGAACAAAAAGAATTTATCAAATTTGGGGGTGCTCCTTTTACTCCTTTGCACTGTGCAATGTAAGTCAATTGTGAGGCAGTTTATTCTCAATATGACAAATGTAAATATTTGAAAGTTTTCTGGAGAAAGTAAATCCTACTCCAGAGTTAAGTAGCAAATGCATCAAAATGCATTTCTGACCAAATCCTGTAATATTCTCATGTTTGAATAATCAAGACCCATTGTTAAATCTTTAAACAAGCATACGATCCAATTAACGTATATTCTATTGAACACATTGTTCTACAATATGTTTGTGACCTTAGTGAAGAGAATGGTACAGAGACCTTAAGGGGAGAGAACAAATTGAATGGTCATTAGTTTGAACCAGTATTCCACTGCTGGAGTTTGGCTGAAACAATACTTGGCAACATCATTATATGTTACAGATTTAGATGGTCTAGTGGATCATTTCCTGTTTGTCCATTATTTTGTATATTCCTGAACCAGTCTTGAATTTTACAAGGATGTCGCCAGCATTGAAGGATTTGAGCTACAGGGAGAGGCCAAATAACTGGACTGTTTTCCCTGGAGTGTCAGAGGCTGAGGGGAGACCTTAGAGTTTTATAAAATCATGAGGGGCCTGGATAGGGTAAATAGATGAGGTTCTTCCCCAGGGGTGGGGGAGTCCAGAGCCAGAGGACATAAGTCCCTTTTAAATCTTTTCCCTCTCACAGTTAGTGTTTAATACATGGTCTAATTCGTGAGTAACTATTCAACACAACTCATACTTATCTACATCTCCCCCAGACAAGTGTTAATTAAATCTCCCTGTTCTCACTCTCCTATACATCTTTTGTGAATACATTTTTTTCTATTTTTCATTACCTTTGTGAGGTTCGAAGGGATCTTCAAACATTTTGACTTTGTATTTCTAATGCATTTGTATTTCTAACATGTTTGGATTGAGCCATGTAATGGATTATTCTTTTGAAATTTTATTTTGAATGAGGGTCAGTCTGATGGCAAAGTCTTCCAAGTTATCTGTTGGTTGTAAGATTTGGTGATAGAGTAAATTTGAACAAAATACAATAACACACAATTGTCTGAAATTCGCATACTGATTCCGGAATTCACGAAGACATTAACTCAGTTGTTCTGTAAGTATTCGTTGCTGTCATTCGTTTTTTAAACTGCTAGCAATGACATCCGATATTTGAGCAAAAATAAATTCTTAAACTGTCTTCCATGCGTAGAGGAGATTTTAATTATTTCAAATATGTAGAATTAGAGACCTATGGAAATAGTTCCGTGCCAAAACACATGAGACATCTGGCACCATCCATCTATATTGGGATTGATCCTTGTTGGTAAATAACCTTCCCCTCAATCGCTAAATCTCAAAATTAATTTCAGAGATCTTCAGTCATTTCTGTGTGAAGAAAGTTCTCCTCCCTATCCTAGATCTCACGATTTTAACTTTATATTTCTGGCTTCATTCTGATACACTAAATGACCACTTGACATTTGTTTCGATCTACCCAGTCCCTTTTTATAATTAAGGATGATGTTGACCTTTTAGATGTTTCTTGTTTCACATGATATGTGGCATTTGAAAAAAAAAACTGTTAATATGGTTGGTCAGCTGCATTTTATTCCTGAGAGCAGCATAAGACACTGATTAAAGTTGTCCAGCAACAGAATTTTGCAGTTTGTGGTTAATTACACAAAGTGAGTTCAGTACATTATTACGTGACTGTAATACTGAATTGTTTTAGCCTAACATTGATACTACATTAAATCGTTTGCTTTTCAGTGGTCTAAATATTAAAAATTTGCACAATAAAATTGTTACACTTCAGGTTTCCTTTTTCCTTCTATTGTGTAGGCATGGGTAATTTTATTTTACAATTATTGTTTTGGTGTAGAATGCCCCCTCATGGTGATTCAAAAATTAGTTTTTCCAGATGAGTTTATTCTTTCTAAAAATAAACTTAAGTGCTGATATAAATCACCTTTGTAATTCTGAATCTAGCATCTGTTACATGCCAGTACCACACAGAAAAGTATTTGATGCATCTGTAGAATGTGAGAAATGCTAATTCATCTCAGATTTCATATCCACCTAAAAAAGCTGTTTATCTAATGTGTACTGATCTACTGGCTGCATTATTTACAGGGATGGAGAGATGCAATGAAGCTGAGAAGGGCTAACAGTTGCATTGAATTTGGGCTGCAGAGGTTTTAGTGCATTTCATATCTGGACTTCACCACATTTCTGTTTTTTGTGGTTTTCAACTTCTCAGCATTTCCCAACTAGGGGCAATCCTGCCAACGCTGAAGGAGTTGAGAGATCAGGACTTGACTGGAGTGGGTCAAGATCAGCCCCAGTTGTGGCATGTACCAGGCATAGGTATTTTAGAATGCAGATGGAAAGAAAGTGTTTATGATCAGGATACAGAATGCCAAAGGTCCATTTGATTGATTGGGGGAGCATTCCAACTTTTACAATTTTGTTGTAAAATCCTTGCCTTCTGGATGTCCCCTCCACAAAAGAAACAACGGGGACATACATATCAAGTTAGGGATGCAGTACCCACTTTAAATTTGAAATACGAGATCTTGTTGCATGTTTTGAGGTAAGGTGATTTAATAGCAAGATTATTGAACACTTGATTTGTTCATTTTTGAAAAGTACAACATTTCCAAGTCATTTCAGTGGATATCTTCACTCTAGTCCATACTCCTAAAGACCCTAATATGCAAAGTTTAACAGAGACACCGAGGCGTTCAGGTACATTGTTCTTTGAAAGTCAACAGGATGGTGAAGATGGTGTTTAACACACTTCCCTTCATTGCACAGACCATTGAGTATAGGGGTTGGGATGTCATGTTGAGCTTGAAGAGGACATTGGTGAGGCCACTTTTGGAGTACTATGTACAGTTCTGGTTGCCCTGCTGTCGGAAGGATATTTTTAAATTGGAAAAGATTTACCAAGATGTTGCTGGGACTGGAGGCTTTGACTTATATGGAGAGGCTGGATAAGTTGAGATGTTTTTCACTGGAGCATAGGAGGTTGAGGGGTGACTTTATAGGAGGGGTATAAAATGAGGACAATTATGTTCTGTCCCTTCAGCATCAGTCAGGAGAGGCAAAATGGTGGGGTGGGAATTGTGGGCATGAACAATGAATAGGAGATGCAGGCTCAAGGTTCCAGGGGGTTTGGGGAAGGTAGGTGGGACTGTAAAAGATGGGTGAGGTGAATCTTTTTTCTACAAAGCGTAGTGAGTGACTGCACCGTGCTGCCGGAAGAGGTGTAGAAGCAGACACAGTAGCAGCATTCAGGAAACACATGGATAAATACGTAAATAGGAAGGAATGGAAGGATACGGATTCTGTAAGTGAAGACTGTTTGAGTATGGCAGGACAAAATAACTGCGCAGGCTTGGAGGGTTTAAGGTCCTATATCTGTGCTGTATTGTTCTTTGTTCATCAGGGGCATAACTAAGGTGAATAGCCAAGGTCTTTTCCCTAGGGTAGGGAGTTGAAAACTAGGGGCCATATTTTTAAGGTGAGAGAAGAAAGATTTAAAAGGGACTGAGGGGCAAGTTTTTTCACAGAGTGGATTGTATGTGGAATGAACTGCCAGAGGAAGTGGTACATGCAGGTTTAGTTATTTACAAATTTTTCCATGAATAGGAAAGGTTTAGAGGGAAATGGGACGGCCAACCATAAGCGAGTGGTTTAGTTTGGGAAACTTCGTCAGCGTGGACAAGTTGGATGGAAGTATCTGTTTCTATGCTGTGACTTTATGAATAATTAATAATTAAATCATTCTGAATTGATTTCACACTCAAAGCTTCCAAAAATGTTATTTTGCAAAGAGCCAACTTGACCGCACAACCATTTATTCCCTTCATTCCATGCCTGTTCTGAATTCTCTCCCACTCAAATGTTCATTCTTTATCTGTAGCCTAGCTTGTCCTGAAGGTTGCACGTAGTCTTGACAGTCTGTGCAGCATTGAATTGACTGACTGGCAATGAATATTTACTGGGTTATTCTCTCATAATTGTAGATACATCTGTTCTGAATTGCTAATTTGCTAAATTAACATGATCTTATTTAATTCCAATCTTTATTTGAGCAGAAACAGCATACATTTGTGTTTTCTTGACCATGGTATTCAACATTGAAACCAATAAATAGGTGCAGAAGACCGAAGTTAGTGACAATATCATTTTGCAATGTTCTATCAGGAAGAAATATTTTACATATGTTTGGACTAACTTGTCAACTGCATTAGAAATATAAAGAAGGATTTTTAAAGTATAGTTGGATGCTGTGACAAACAGTAGAGTATGAGTAAGATGAGATTTGATAGACCAAGAGGTTTTGCTCTTCCTGCTTGACCCAACACTTTTCCTTTGCTTACAGAATAAATGACCATGAAAATTGTGCAGAAATGTTAATTGAAGCTTTAGGTGCTAAAGTTGTTGATTCCAGAGATGCCCAAGGAAGGTATGAATATTTTTTTATTTAATCATTGCACAACCCTGCTTGGGGGTGGAAAAAAAAGTGTTTCAAAAATCACTTGAATTTTTGCTTGAGGTGTTAAAGTCAAACTGAAACTTAATGTGCTGCTCGAAAGATGTTATTTAAGCTATTACATCACACAATTGGAACTCAATTCCTTAGTTATTATGGAATAATTTTGTGATCTTGACAGTTAAGATTATAAAGGTACAGACTTCTGGGAGAAAGAGGGAACTTCACTTAGTGGATTTTTCATACCTTAAACAAATTTTGCCTCTTCAGTATAAATATGACTTAAAAAGGTGATATTCATTTTTATTTCTTGCCATTGTGCTGTTCAGCTATGTAATTTTCTTTTGGGAATATGGAATATTTTTGAATGTTGCTTTTGAAATTGTGATTTGTGCTGTAACTCTGTTCTGGTGTTTCCAAGCTCTGAAAATGATGTAAAAGCTTTGAGATGGGAACTGGGTAGCATTAATCTTGTACCTGTAGAATTTGATGCTGAAGCAGTCCAGACCAATGGGCAATATCTTCTGTTTTCTAGCAAAAGAGTCATTTCTAAAATGAGTTTGAGTTTCAGTCAAGTTCCTTGTGGGCATTATTACAACAAATAAGCCAATTCAAGCAAAGAACCTTTGGTTGATTGATGTTAGCGATAAGAAAAACATTGTCATCCTGCTGTGGTAAATGTTACTACTTAGGTAAGTTTGCAGCTGAGGCATCTTGTAGGTCCAGATCAGAAGGAGTTTTATATTACATCTGTCTGAGATATCCATAGGTTTAGATTGATTAACGCTGACACTGTGTCTTAAACTAGTAATCTCTCTTATTAGCTACTTTTTAAGTGAAATGGACAATTGTGAGGAAAAAGTCTGGTCAATTATAAAATCGAGAAGTGAATGACGATGGTGTCAGTTTTCAGCCTTCAGTCCAGGCAAACTGACATTGTTCAAAACATTAACTGACATATAAGTTTGGATAAGACGAAGTCTGTCTGGCACTGTTTTGTGATTCAGTAAATTATTTTGTGCATTGGTACTTTTGGAGTTAAATAACTTGCTGTTAAATTGTATTTTTAGAACTCCTCTTCATGCAGCTGCTTTTACAGACCATGTAGAGTGTTTGCAATTGCTGCTAAGTCATGGTGCACAAGTGAATCCTGCTGATAAGTCAGGGAAAACTCCATTAATGATGGCAGCTGAAAATGGACAATGTGGAGCTGTAGGTAGGTAGCCTTGAATTTTGTTTGCTTTCCAAAATGGTTTTACTGGTAAAGCAGCAAATAGTTATTTTTCCCTTCTCTCAAAACACTTGTAGCCAAATATTTTCTCAAATAGTCAGGACTGCAATTATGGTGCATAGTCCAAGTAAGTTGCAGGTTTCTGCCAAGTCAAGTCACATGAGTTGCAGGTTGTTCTGCTCTAACATAGTTGTGTTCCTCTGCAACCTCGTATTATAGAAAAATGGAACTATGGAAAACTGTAATAGAGAATCACGCTGTTGAAGATTGCTAATAGAAAATCACTGTACCCCTTCAGTAGGAAGTTCATGTTATCCAAACAATGACCACAATTCATCAATTGCATTTTCGCCAATTCACGCAGATGAAACATGTGTTATAGCAGAACGACCTGTAGTACACAAAGTCAGCATTTTGTTAAGCTTTTCTTCTCTATCTTTTGGTACGAAAATTTTGACAATGTGTAAGATTTTATTTAAAATCAAATGTTATACTATCCACTGTGTGTTGTCTTTTTCAAACTACTTGTTATCATATTATTTATGCATAAATAATGTATTATTTTTAGTGATTAGTTCCAATTGCTTTAAAATATGATGTGGATTCGGTATGGATTTTTGACCTTTATCTCATACTAAGGTGGGTTGCGAACTGAAGATAAAATGTTCCCCAAAATGAGGAAAAGAAAATTTAAGCTGTGGTAAGAGTGACATTGAATGAAGATGTGGAATGCTGTGTATTCTGCAGAGTGGAAAACAAATGTCCTGATCAGATGTTTAAAAAAATGACAGCAATAACAATAGAATATTCTCAAACCACTCAGGTCAGTTAGTATCTATGAAGGGAGCGAATGCAACAGGCCGAAATTTTTCCTACCATGGTGATTTGCTATTACTGCATTTGGCAGGTTAAAGAAGCTGCATTGTGTCTCGGGAAGCTGATTGGAGCCTAGCAACATTGGCAGCTAAGTAATGTGCATATGTTAGCATATAGGAAGCCTCAAGAGACAGGCAGGTCTGCAATTTAACATATAGTAAGATTAGATTAGATTAGAATAGATTCCCTACAATGTGGAAACAGGCCCTTCGGCTCAACAAGTCCACACCGACCCTCCGAAGAGCAACCCACCCAGACCCATTCCCCTACATTTACCCCTTCACCTAACACTACGGGCAATTTAGCGTGGCCAATTCACCTAACCCACACATTTTTGGACTGTGGGAGGAAACCAGAGCACCCGGAATAAACCCAAGCAGACTTGGGGAGAATGTGCAAACTCCACACAGACAGTTGCTTGAGGCAGGAATTGAACCCATGTCTCTGGCGCTGTGAGGCAGCAGTGCTAACCACTGTGCCGCCCAAAGAGGTAATTGATTGCATCTTCAAACCTTATTTCTGGCATTAATTGTCTGAACACAGGACAGGGTTGAAAGTAAGCGTGTGAAGGTTGATGGACAGGCATTTACTGTTGTTTGTTTAAATGAAAAGCTTTGCTCACACGGCTTGTTCTGAAACTGTACTTTAACTGCTTCAGATAGGACTTCCCAAACTTTGCTACCTTTTTCCTCTGCTATCTACATTTCACAGAACAAAGGGATAAACTCCAGAATTCTAGCTCACAGGAACCAATACCCCCAATAAAGGGTACAAAGGCAGAAGGTGAGAGTCCTGGTCATGGGAAGCACTAGTTTGTAACAAATCTCAGCCTGTATGTCAGGTCATTGCTGACACTTTCAGTCTGGAACAAAACCTGCCTAGAGACCAGTTGGGCTTGCATCTTGGTAGTCAAGGTCACTGCAATCCTGAATTTCTTAACCTTCATCTCCTTCGAGAGATTTGTTAGTAAAATCTGCAGAGTCTTACAATCTTCTGTATATTCTGAGAAACTGAATAGGTATCTTGCATCAATCTTCACAGTGGAAAAAACCAGTAGCAGACCAGAAGTGCTCTTCTACGATGGCCAATACCAATGGCAGTGGCAATCATTGATTAATGCGTACAGTTTTCCACCTCCAGGAAATTCCACGTCCCTGTTCATACGTTCTGTGGATCCAAAGATGCCAATGAACCCAATTCTCGAGCCACATCTCTGACCACGTGTGACAGATATTTCTGGGAGATGGAAATAGTTCTTGGCCTCAGGATAATTGGTATTCTGTTTTTCATTTTCTTTTCTGTACTTCCTCTTGCCGACAGGAGTTCTAGAAGAATTATGTCCCTTCATACAGGAGTTTCCTTGAGCTCAGTTTCTTCTAAGTGACAGTTGCCACACGTTGACATCTATGTTGCATATCTTAAAGGAAGCCTCCAGGAGCCTTTTGAAATGGTTCGTTTGTCTTCCTCTTGATCAAGTGCCTTCCTTGATGATTTGCATTGGCATTCGGAACTCTGGCATCCTAAGCACGTGGCCAGCTCATTGGAGTGGGTTTCGGATGGTTGGGGTCTCAATGCTGGAATTTAGCTGCATCAAGGGTACTGATGTTAGTACACCTCCATCCCAGCTGATGTGGAGAATCCATTTTAAACATCGTTGACAACACTTCTCCAGGGTCTCAGATGGCATCTATATGTAGTCCAAAACTATTTGTTAGAGTCACCATGTATGTGCATTTTGCTTCTAATGAGGTCGTTGTGGAGGAATGATTACTCAGATTTTCTGCTTTGGCTGGATTGCCAAATTGCAGGGAGCTATAAGTGCACACATCTGACACTAGTGGCACCATCAATTCAACCAAATGTATTTCTTGGTACAAAGGAGTTTTACTCCACTAACATTCAGCTACGATGTAATCACTGCAGTGTTATTATACATATCGACTCAAGACACCGAGGAATGCTTTCATTGTGCAGTTGTCATATCTGTCTTTGAACTTTGTGCTTACAGTTTCAGTGGTCTGTTGCATTTGAAAGAGAGGCAAGCTCATCAGAGGTCATTAAAGTTTCCAGAACAAATACAAGGACAGAGTGTGGAAATGGTCAGAAATCGAACTTCTGGTTTTCTCAAGCAGATGAGGGAACAACTATGAGAAGTGGGGGGCAGTCAATGTGAGTGAGAATGTTAAATACGTGCATTATTCAAAATAAGGTAACTAAGCTTGTCGTACACATGGAAATTGGCGGGTATGATGTTATGGGTATCACAGAGCTGCCAGGGGATCAGGGCAGGGAATTAAATACCCAAGGATACACATCCTTTCGAAAAGATGGGCAGAGGCGGCCAAGTTATCTTGTTAGTAAGAGCTTAAATTGATAGTAAGAAGTGATTGAGTTGGAATGCATAGAATGTGCGATGGTTGAGTTGAGGAACTGTAAAGGAAGGGAAACCCTAACAAGAGTTACGTATAAGGAAGAAAATCAGGAGATAGAAAGGCATGTAAGAAAGGCACTATTACAGAAATGATGCATGTTTTCAATATTTAAGAGTGCTGGGAAAGTCAGGTTGGTCAGGGATGTCAAAGGATTTAATTTGTGGAATATCTATGAGATGGGTTTTTTTGGGAACAGCTTACAGTAGAGCCCACTGTATTCTGTGATGTGTATTGAGGAAGATATTATGGTTACTGTCTCCGAGGGGTTCTTCCTCCTTAAGCTCATTTTGAAGAATTCATCCTGCAGTTTGAGAGGGAGAAGTGGGAGTCAAATGAAACAATATTACAACTAAGTAAGGGTAACTACAAAGACATGAGGGAGGAGTTGGCCAGAGTTGTTTAGAAAGAGAGCCTTGCAGTGAAGACAGTAGAGCAGCAATGGCAGGGGTTTTTGCGATAATTTGGGAGGCACAGCAGAAATTCTTCATAGAAAAGAAGAAACATTAGGGAAGGCAAGGCAACCACAGCTGACAAGGGAGGTCAGGGACAGCATAAAAGCAAAAGAGAAAGCATACAGGTGTTGATGATTAGTGGGAAGCCTTTAAACACTAGCACAGAATAACTAAAAATCAATAAGTGGAGAGAAGATGCAATCTGAGAGTGAGCTAGCTAATAAGATTTCAAGAATTTTTAAACGTCTGAAAGGTGCCAGGAAGGTAACTGTGGACTTTGGACTGTTGGAAAATGAAGCTAGGGAAGTAGTAATGGGGAACAAAGAATAGCAGAGAAACTGAATAGGTATTTTGCATCAATCTTCACAGTGGAAAAAACCAGTAGCAGACCAGAACTCAACAGTTGCAGGGCAGACGTGAGTTTAGTGGCTAACACCAAATAGAAGGTGATGGGGAAGCTGAAAGGCTGAAGGTAGATAAAACACCTGACCAGATGGACTCACCCCAGAGTTGTGCACAAGGTGGCTGTATGTATTATTTTTTTTGTTATATGGTGCCCATGATTTGAAGATGCTATAATCTCTGTAAAGACCAAAAAGTTTCAGATTTCCATTTAATAGCTGAATGGGTGACACACAAAGATTTCATTGTTTTAAGATGTCTACTATAACAAAGACTAAATGAACCATAGAACATCAGTTTTAACAAAACTGAAAAAAACTTCACATATGCATTATATAATACTTAAATAGACATTCAGTTCTTCCAGAACTGTCAAAAATGATTCTTGACTCCTGGAGGTTGACTTTATTTTCTTTACTCAACCTGGTAATCTTCAACCCTGGAACTGACCTTCATAGTGAGCATTTTGGTGGAGATCCACCAGCAAAAGCTAGTTGAATTTCTTGGTTTTAATTCAGATTCTTATGTATTTGGTCTTTTCAATTTGAGCATGAGCTCAAATTGGCACATACAGGCATGATGAACCATAAATATTTTGAATCTTCAGCTGCTCTCTCTCTTTTGGACCCTGGTTGACTAACTTACCTATACTTGGTATATTTTAGGAAAGCTTGTAAATCAGGCTTTAAAATGGCTTCCATTGTATCCTTCCCATCTCAAAGCCCATCATCATTACAATGTGAATCATATGGACTTTGTATTCTTGTCAAGTTGCTAATTTAGCTATTCTTGACAGCCCAATGGGAACATAATGGGCATTTTAAGGTATAGTTCTTTACAAGCTGACATCTGTAACTCTCCTGGGACTCTGGATAGTTTGTCTGTACACTATTAGCACATAACTGTTGTCATGATTTCTAGGGGGAAAAGAATTACACCTCATTTCTCAAAACAATCTGGACCCCTTAATCTCTACAACCACAAAAAAAACTGGCTTGCTATCTGGCAGACTTCAGAACCGATCATTTGGCACCCTTGCTTCAGGTTAACCTATTGAGACAGCCACAAAGCAATGGGACATATGAATCAGAGCCACTTAGCCCACAGAGCCTTCCCCACCATTCAAGATGGTATGGCTGATCAGACATTTTAGTGCCTTTTACTCACCACTTCCCCATAACCACGTACGCCACTGGTAATCGGAAATCTGGCAATCTTATCTTAAACAATCTTTATCTCAAAGACTCAGCATCCATAGCCATCTATGGTAAAGAACTCCAAAGGTTCACAATCCTTTTGAGTAAAATAACTCCTCTTCATCTCAGACCGAAGTGGCATTCCCCCTTATTTTTAGATTGTGTCCCCCCGGTTCTAGACTCCTTAACTGGGGAAATCTTCTGCCTACAATTAGGCTCACCCCTTCAAATATTTCATGAGTTTCAATAAAATCTCCACTTGTTCTTTGAAACTGTTTAGAATGCACACTTTTATTGCCCAATATCTCCCTTCACCATCCTGAGAGGACCATACTGCCTGCAAATTTAGTAATGTTATATTTGATCCCCATCTTCAAAACATTCATTATAAACTGCTATTGGAGAAATTTGCCCAATAGATTAGAGATCACAAAACACAGCTCGAAGTGAAGTTGACAAACGGTTTAGTGCAAGTGATATCACTGGAAGAGAAAACAGGCCAGCTGACACAGAACTGACAGTCTGTATAAGTAGGTAAAACAATGACTGCAGGTGCTGGAAACCAGATTCTGGATTAGTGGTGTTGGAAAAGCACAGCAGTTCAAGCAGCATCCAAGGAGCAGTGAAATCGATGTTTTGGGCAAAAGCCCTTCATCAGGAATAAAGGCAGTGAGCCTGAAGCGTGGAGAGATAAGCTAGAGGATGGTGGGGAGAAAGTAGCATAGAGTACAATGGGTGAGTGGGGGAGGGGATGAAGGTGATAGGTCAGGGAGGAGAGGGTGGAGTGGATAGGTGGAAAAGGAGATAGGCAGGTAGGACAAGTCAGGACAAGACATGGGGACAGTGCTGAGCTGGAAGTTTGGAACTAGGGTGAGGTGGGGGAAGGAGAAATGAGGAAGCTGTTGAAGTCCACATTGATGCCCTGGGGTTGAAGTGTTCCGAGGTGGAAGATGAGGCGTTCTTCCTCCAGGCGTCTGGTGGTGAGGGAGCAGCAGTGAAGGAGGCCCAGGACCTCCATGTCCTCGGCAGAGTGGTAGGGGGAGTTGAAATGTTGGGCCACGGGGCGGTGTGGTTGATTGGTGCGGGTGTCCCGGAGATGTTCCCTAAAGCGCTCTGCTAGGAGGAGCCCAGTCTCCCCAATGTAGAGGAGAATGCATCGGGAGCAACGGATACAATAAATGATATTAGTGGATGTGCAGGTAAAACATTGATGAATGTGGAAGGCTCCTTTAGGGCCTTGGATAGAGGTGAGGGAGGAGGTGTGGGCGCAGGTTTTACAGTTTCTGCGGTGGCAGGGGAAAGTGCCAGCACGGGAGGGTGGGTTCTCGGGGGCGTGGACCTGACGGAGGGAGCGGTCTTTGCGGAAGGCGGTAAGGGGTGGAGAGGGAAATATATCCCTGGTAGTAGGGTCTTTTTGGAGGTGGCGGAAATGTCGGCAGATGATTTGGTTAATGCAAAGGTTTGTAGGGTGGAAGGTGAGCACCAGGGCGTTCTGTCCTTGTTACGGTTGGAGGTGTGGGATCTGAGGGCGGAGGTGCAGGATGTGGACGAGATGCATTGGAGGGCATCTTTAACCACGTGGGAAGGGAAATTGCGGTTTCTAAAGAAGGAGGCCATCTGGTGTGGTCTGTGGTGGAACTGGTCTTCCTGGGAGCAGATCCGGAGGAGGTGGAGGAATTGGGAATACGGGATGGCATTTTTGCAAGAGGTAGGGTGGGAAGAGGTGTAATCTAGGCAGCTGTGGGAGTCGGTGGGTTTGTAAAAAATGTCAGTGTCAAGTTGGTCGTCATTAATGGAGATGGAGAGGTCCAGGAAGGGGAGGGACGTGGTCAGAGATAGTCCAGGTAAATTTAAGGTCAGGGTGGAATGTGTTGGTGAAGTTGATGAATTGCTCAACCTCCTCGCGGGAGCACGAGGTGGCGCCAATGCAGTCATCAATGTAGCGGAGGCAGAGGTGGGGAGTGGAGCCAGTGTAATTACGGAAGATCAACTGTTCTACGTAGCCAACAAGGAGACAGGCATAGCTGGGGCCCATACATGTGCCCATGGCTACCCTTTTGGTCTGCAAGGAGTGGGAGGATTCAAAGGAGAAATTGTTAAGGATGAGGACCAAATCGGCCAAACGAATGAGAGTGTCGGTGGAAGGGTACTGTTGAGGATGTCTGGAGAGGAAAAAACGGAGGGCTTGGAGGCCCTGGTCATGGTGGATGGAGGTGTAGAGGGATTGTATATCCATGGTGAAGATGAGGCGTTGGGAGCTGGGGAAACTGAAGTCTTGGAGGAGGTGGAGGGCGTGGGTGGTGTGTTGAACATATGTGGGGAGTTTCTGGACTAGGGGAGATAGGACAGTGCCGAGGTAGGTCGAGATGAGTTCAGTGGGGCAGGAGCATGCTGAGGCAATGGGTCGGCCATGGTGGTCAGGCTTGTGGATTTTGGGAAGGAGGTAGAACCGGGCAGTGCGGGGTTCCCGGACAATGAGGTTGGAAGCTGTGGGTGGAGATCTCCTGAGGTGATGAAGTTCTGCATGGTCTGGGAGATGATGGTTTGGTGATGGGGGTGGTGGGGTCATGGTCGAGGGGGCAGTAGCACCACTAATCCAGAGTCTATACAAATAGATCAGATTTCTCCTTCTAGAGCTGAGGATGAGAACAGTTTTATAGTAATGTTGCACAATGACATTAATTAAGAAATGGGAAATGGAGAAATCTAGTTACAAGGATGCTAATTGGAAAACAAATATCAGATGAATGTCCTGTTCCTTCACACAATGCAGCATCCTAACAGTACCAGCGGTTCCATTCCTTTTCACAGTAGGTGTTAATGTCTTTTTCTGAAGTGGTGAGGTGCTTCCATTGTCCTGTGCCTGGAGCATGTCCTGGTGCCTCTCTGTCTGACCTACTCTTTGTGTGGCTTTGGTATTGCTGGGTTATGAAACTGCCCTTGGGGCTTTGAGATATCTGTGGTGCTCTGTCATTGTCTGTGGGAGCTTAGTGTATTCCCTTGTCTGCGTGCTGTCTGATTCGGCTTGAGTTGCTTGGGAATTCTGCGTGTTCTGGTACAGTTAGGCCAACAAAAGCAAGATTGACCAATCGTGGGTTAGCAAATCTTTTCCCACAGACTCTAAGTACTGATCCTTGCAGGACCCCACTAGTCACAGCTTGGTGACTGACTCAGAAACAGAAAACCGTCATGAATCCTTGCCAGTACGTTACCTCTGATCCCATGTGTTTCAATCTTTCTGATCAGCCTCCTGTGGGGATTTTATCAGCAACTTTCTGAAAATGATTGTATGCTCTGTTCATTGCCTCCTTAATCAATTTGGTTTGTGGCATGTTTAAAAAAAACTTCAAACTGTCCAATGTGACTACCCACTCCTAAATCCATGCTCATTTGGATCACTATCAGTCAGGTATTTGTCTATCCCATTCTTCATATTAGATTCTAGTATTTTCTCTACTACTGATGCAAGGTTAATGGGTCTATCATTCCTTGTTTTCTCTCTCACTTTTTTTCTTGACTAGTGGGGTGACATCTGCTACTTTCCAATCCATAGGAGTAATTCCAGTATCTACAGAATTTTCAAAGATAACCACCAATGCATCAACTATCTTTACAACTACCTTCCTCAACTGTCTGGGGCTTTTCAACTTTCACTCTGTTAATTTCTCCAGTACAATCATCTTACTAATTAATAATAATTTCCTTCAAGTCCTCATTCTCCCTAGCTACATAGATCTCTACTTTTGGTATATTTCTGTATTTTCCTCAGAGAAAGCCAACACAAAGTAATAAGTTGGCTTCTCTGCCATTTTTGTATATCTAATTATGAATTTTCCTGACTCTGCCTTTGATGGACTCACATTTGTTTTGGGCAACTACTTCATTTTTCTGCACCTGTAGAAACATTTAGTCTATTTTTTGTTTTTGCTTTATTATATTGATATCTGTTTTGTTGTCCTCTGTTGTATTCTATAAACCTCCCAATTCTCAGAATTAAGTGCTATTTCTAGCAGCTCTTGGCCATTTCGAATTAACGCAATCCTGAACTTACTTTATTTGCCAGGTTGGCCATCTTTGATTTTCGCATTTTGAAAATGTTTACTTCCTGAGAGTCATGAAATAGACAATGGACAGCTTTTTTAAAAAACTGTGTAGTCACACCTTTTAATGTATCCTCCCAATCCACCTCAGTCAAGTTGTACCTCATGCCTTCATAATTTCCCTTATTCAAACGTAACACCCTTGCTTCAGAATGAACTATCTCACTTTCAAACATAATGCAAAATTCAAACATATTGTGGTCACTTATCCCTGAAGTTTGTTACATCAAGATGGTTAATTAGCCTTTTTAAATGACACAATACTACAATTAAAAAAACCCACATCCTCTGCTTGGTTCCTTAATATACTGCTCTGTAAAAACATTTGGAATGCATAGCAGAAATTGGTCATCCACAGATCTTGTGCTCAATTGATATCCCTAATCCATATGCAGATTTAAGTCACTGCTGATAACTGTGTTGCCCATGCTACATTCTTCTCTCACCTCTAGATTAATACCAACACTATTTGATGGCCTGTAAATAAATTCAACCAATGTCTGCTGCTCCTGGTTTCTTAGCTCTGGCCAATCAGATTCCACATTGTTCTTTGCCTGAGGTCCCCATTACTAATGTACTGATTCCATTTCTTATAATCAATGCAACTCCAGTGGTTTCCTTCTCGTCCGTCTGTTCATCAAATATCCTTAAATATTCAGTCTCCGGACTTGGTCACTGTGTGGCCATATTTCGGTAATGTTAATTGTATCATGGAAAGATGAAAACTAAGAACAGGAGTATGCCATTTGGTCCTTCAAGGCTGTTCAGTATGATCATGGCTAATCATCTAACACTACGATGTTTCCTCTTTCACTCCATATCCTTTGATTGATTAACTCTAAAACTTTATCTACCTCCTCTTTGTAAACATGAGACGTTTTGGCCTCAACCACTTTGTGTCACACTGCATGACTAAATTTATCCTCATCTTAGTCTTAAATATACACTTTATATGTTTAAACAATGACTCCTGTTTCTGGACTTTCTGGTCTTTGGGAACATGCTGTGCTTACTTTGTCTAGTCCTGTTAGAATTTCAAACGTTTCTATCTTTATTTGTGCTTTTAGATCTTCTGCATTGTTGGGAATGCTGTGTGTAGTCAGTACTGTGCCTTTTTGGCATCATTTCGATTTCAAAACATCAGTCTCATTTGTAGAGCTATCCCATGTTCTTGCTAGATAGAAATAGTGTGCAAGGATTTGGGGAAAAGGCTGGCAATTGGAACTAGGTAATGGTTGTTTGAAGAGCTGGTGCAGGCCTTAGGCTGAATGACCTCTTTTTGCTCTGTAACTCTATTCTCTACCCTAGTTTTTTGCACTCTTATTCTGTAAGGAGGTAAAGATTTAACTGTCAGAAATGGAATGTGTTAAAACAATGCAATGCAAGCATTTGATGATTATTGTGAGATATGAGGTAGTATTAAGTTGAAGATGACTGTTGAAGGTGGCTGACGTGATGGGATATTCGAGCTGCCTTGAGAGAGGAATGATACTTGTTTGGTCTGAGAAGTGACGTGCAGTAGGAGACTGAAGAACTCAGTGAGTACTTAATGTGGTTTTCTGGTCACCTTTCCTGTCTTGAAAAAGTTACTTAACTTATTTGACATGGTATCCAATGTAACTAACCACTCACAGCTCAGCACCACAGCCATGTTGATTTGGTTTCAGAGCCAGGATTTTCTGTGGTCTGCTGGATCAATGTTATCTGCAAGCCTTATAAGCCACTGTGTCAGATGTTTCAGAGAACACAGGAGACTGACTTCTGTCCTTGAGACTGCATCAGTCCAGTTGTCTCTCAGTTACCACCTTGTAGTTTGTTTGCATTCAGCCCCACATCAGAATCCTCTCAACTATTTGGATTTGGACCGTCCATCAGCAGATGGGTTTCTGGTTACTGCTCAGCACACTCACTACAAACTAGTCTAGATATTAAAATTCTATCGAGAATTTCTGGACATTTATCATTTTCAGTGGTGTGCATGTTGATGAAATGCTGTTTAGGAGCTTTAAATTACAGCAGATACATATTTAAATTAAATTTGTAATCTTTTCATGTTTAAACAATTAAGAGATAACAATTATAAAGAATAGTGATTATATTCTGGTGCAATGAGAAATTTATATAGTGAGGAAATATAGTATGAGATCTGATCACAAGTTTGTAAATCATATTTTATAAATTCCAACAATTTAAGTTCAAACTCTGCACGTGCAATCAATTTTGTGACTGGATTTTTATCAATTCATCTTTATCTGCAGACAACTGCACTTTTTTGAGCCAAATGTACTCTTAAAAATTTCATGTCAGTGGTGACTAGGAACAGCAGAAAACAGCAATAGCTTGTTTCTATTATAAGTTGATGAAGCACAGTACTTGCAGATATTAAGATAAAGTGTGGAGTTACAAAAGTATTAAAAAGGTAACATTGCCATTGTAGAAATTTATTTTCGGCTGGAGAAAGGTTTGTCATGGGACTCCCCTGAAGTTTGTAATGGGACCCTTCATTTTTCTTTTTACAAAAGGACGTTAAGAAGTTGAATGGATGGATAGATGGCAGTTGAGTGAGATGGTGCACTTTGGTTGGAAGAATCTTGAAAGACAATGTAGGGGGCACAATTGTCACAAGGATACAAGTTGTTTCTGTCCATAAAAGAAAAAAGAACGAAAGGGCATAAGTCTAAAGTGATGTGCAAATTAAGCAAGGGTGATGTAAGAATAATTAGTTGGATTATGGAATGCACTACCAGGAAACGTGTTGGAAGCAGATTCATTTGAGGTATTCAAGAGTACTTTGATGATTACTTGAATAGAAATTACATTAAGGGATTTGAAGAAAAGGCAGGGGATTGGCATTAGGTAATAAATTGGTTCAGGTCAAGGGAGATGCTGATGAATCCTTTGGTTGAGCGGGGACGTGGGCAGTGGGGGAGAGAGAGTTGGAGACTGCAGACTGGTGGGGACATTCGTGCATGTGTAGAATGAAGCCTGCGAACCGATCCCCATGGAATCGCACTCTTGCCAACGGAGGTAAGCGTTTCTCAAAAATACCATTCTCTAATCCTTCAGCGATGTTATAGCCAAATCATGCTGCCACTATCCCAGACCTACATGTCATCTGAAAAGCCACACATGGGATGCAGAATGCGAAGTCTGAGAAGTCTTCTACTTCCGCCCGGCTCGCGCCGCTCTCCGCGGTGAAAAGACCGTTGTCGTCGAGGTAAGTTCTTTAAATACTACTCACTTACCTTACCTATTTAAAGAACTTACCTCGACGACAACGGTCTTTTCACCGCGGAGAGCGGTGCGAGCCGGGCGGAAGTGAGGTCGGAGCGCAGAGCTGGTCGGGAAGGTAAGTGAGTAGTATTTGAGTAGGTGTGTTCTAGACTCCAGGCCCTACTTCCTAGGGCCTCCCTCCCACCCTCCTCCTCTAACCTAACTTTAAAGTCCACAGGTAAGCGACTCAGTGTTATTGACTCAGTGTTCTTGTTTTGGAGACAAAGTGTACAGTCGTGGCAGCGCAGGCAGTGGAATGTTCCTCCTGCAGGATGTTTGAGGTAGGGGTGACCACCGATACTCCTGCCAACTTTGTCTGCAGGAAATGCAATCAGATCCTGCTCCTCACCGAACGAGTTAGGGAACTGGAACTGGAGTTGGATGAACTGAGAATTATTCGAGAGGCTGAGAGGGTGATTGATAGAAGCTACAGGGACATAGTTACCCCGGAGAACAGAGGTAGCTGGGTAACAGTTAGAGGTGGGAAGGGGAAGAAGCAGGCAGTGCAGGGTTCCCCTGTGGTCGTTCCCCTAAACAATAAGTATACAGCTTTGGAAACTGTTGGGGGGGATAGCCTTGCAGGTGTAAGCTGCAGTGAAGGGGTCTGTGGCGTGAGGTCTGGCTCTGAGACTAAGAAGGGAAAGGGGGAGAGCAGGAGAGCGCTAGTTATAGGAGACTCTCTAGTTAGAGGGACGGACAGGCGGTTCTGTGGACATGGGCGAGACTCTCGGATGGTTTGTTGCCTCCCGGGTGCTAGGGTCCGAGACGTCTCGGACCGTGTGTTCAGAATCCTTAAGGGGGAGGATGTGCAGCCAGAAGTCGTGGTACACATTGGCACCAACGACATAGGTAGGAAGAGGGGTGGGGAGGTCATTCAAGAGCTCAGGGAGTTAGGCTGGAAGCTAAAAGCTAGAACAGACAGAGTCGTCATCTCTGGGTTGTTGCCGGTGCCACGTGACAATGAGGCAAGGAATAGGGAGAGAGTGCAGTTGAACACGTGGCTGCAAGGATGGTGTAGGAGGGAGGGCTTCAGGTATTTGGACAATTGGACTGCATTCTGGGGAAGGTGGGACCTGTACAAACAGGACGGGTTGCACCTGAACCAGAAGGGCACCAATATCCTGGGGGGTAGGTTTGCTAGCACTCTTCGGGGGGGGTTTAAACTAGTTTGGCAGGGGGATGGGATCCGGACTTGTAGTCCAGCAAGTAAGCTAGCTGTGTGTCAGGATGCCCAAGAATGTAGGGAGGCTGTGGAGAAGGTAGCACTGACAGGGAATACTTGCGGACACAGAGATGGGCTCAAGTGCGTATACTTCAACGCAAGGAGTATCAGAAATAAGGTGGGTGAACTTAAGGCATGGATCGGTACCTGGGACTACGATGTTGTGGCCATCACGGAAACGTGGATAGATGAAGGACAGGAATGGTTGTTGGAGGTTCCTGGTTACAGATGTTTCAGTAAGATTAGGGAGGGTGGTAAAAAAGGAGGGGGGGGTGGCATTGCTAATTAGAAATGGTATAACGGCTGCAGAAAGGAAGTTTGAGGGGGATCTGCCTTTGGAGGTAGTATGGGCTGAAGTCGGAAATAGGAAAGGTGCAGTCACCTTGTTGGGTGTTTACTATAGGCCCCCCAATAGCAGCAGAGATGTGGAGAAACAGATTGGGAAACAGATTTTGGAAAGGTGCAGAAGCCACAGGATCGTAGTCATGGGCGACTTCAACTTCCCAAATATTGATTGGAAGCTCTTTAGATCAAGTAGATTGGATGGGGCGGTGTTTGTGCAGTGTGTCCAGGAAGCTTTTCTAACTCAGTATGTAGATTGTCCAACCAGAGGGGAGGCCATATTGGACTTGGTACTCGGTAATGAACCAGGACAAGTGATGGGCTTGTTAGTGGGTGAACATTTTGGTGATGGTGACCACAATTCTGTGACTTTCACCTTGGTTATGGAGAGAGATAGGTGCGCACAACAGAGTAGATTTTACAATTGGGGGAAGGGAAATTATGATGCTGTAAGACAGGATTTGAGGAGCGTAAGTTGGGTGCATAGGCTGTCAGGGAAGGATGTGGTGGAAATGTGGAACTTTTTCAAGGAGCAGATACGACGTGTCCTTGATATGTATGTACCTATCAGGCAGGAAAGAAATGGTCGTGAGGGAGCCTTGGTTGACGAGGGAGGTTGAATGTCTAGTAAAGAGGAAGAAGGAGGCTTACATAAGGTTGAGGAAACAGGGTTCAGACAGAGCAGTGGAGGGATACAGGATAGCCAGAAGGGACCTGAAGAAAGGGATTAGGAGAGCTAAGAGAGGGCATGAAAAATCCTTGGCGGACAGGATCAAGGATAACCCCAAGGCATTTTATGCGTATGTGAGAAACATGAGAATGACAAGAACGAGGGGAGGTCTGATCAAGGACAGTAGTGGGAGATTGTGTATTGAGTCGGAAGAGATAGGAGAGGTCTTGAACAAGTACTTTTCTTCAGTATTTACGAACGAGAGGGACTGTATTGTTGAAGAGGAGAGTGTGAAACGGACTGGTAAGCTAGAAGAGATACTTGTTAGGAAGGAAGATGTGTTGGACATTTTGAACAACTTGAGGATAGACAAGTCCCCCGGGCCTGACGAGATATATCCTAGGATTATGTGGGAAGCAAGAGAGGAAATTGCAGTACCGTTGGCAATGATCTTTTCGTCTTCATTGTCAACGGGGGTGGTACCAGGGGACTGGAGTGTAGCGAATGTTGTGCCCCTGTTCAAAAAAGGGAATAGGGATAACCCCGGGAATTACAGGCCAGTTAGTCTTACTTCTGTGGTAGGCAAAGTAATGGAAAGGGTGCTGAGGGATAGGATTTATGAGTATCTGGAAAGACACTGCTTGATTAGGGGCAGCCAGCACGGATTTGTGAAGGGTAGGTCTTGCCTTACAAGTCTTATTGAATTCTTTGAGGAGGTGACCAAGCATGTGGATGAGGGTAGAGCAGTGGATGTAGTGTACATGGATTTTAGTAAAGCATTTGATAAGGTTCCTCATGGTAGGCTTATGCGGAAAGTCAGGAGGCATGGGATAGAGGGAAACTTGGCCAATTGGATTGAAAACTGGCTAACCGGTCGAAGTCAGAGTGGTGATAGATGGTAAATATTCAGCCTGGAGCCCAGTTACAAGTGGAGTTCTGCAGGGATCAGTTCTGGGTCCTCTGCTGTTTGTAATTTTTATTAATGACTTGGATGAGGGAGTTGAAGGGTGGGTCAGTAAATTTGCAGATGATACGAAGATTGCTGGAGTTGTGGACAGTGAGGAGGGCTGTTGTCGTTTGCAAAGGGACTTAGATATGATGCAGAGCTGGGCTGAGGAGTGGCAGATGGAGTTCAACCCTGCCAATGTGAGGTTGTCCATTTTGGAAGAACAAATAAGAATGCGGAATACAGGGTTAACGGTAGGGTTCTTAGTCAGGTGGAGGAACAGAGGGATCTTGGGGTCTATGTACATAGATCTTTGAAAGTTGCCACTCAGGTGGATAGAGCTCGTAAGAAGGCCTATGGTGTATTAGCGTTCGTTAGCAGAGGGATTGAATTCAAGAGTCGTGAAGTGATGTTGCAGCTGTACAGGACTTTGGTTAGGCCACATTTGGAGTACTGTGTGCAGTTCTGGTCGCCTCACTTTAGGAAAGATGTGGAAGCTTTGGAGAGGGTGCATAGAAGATTTACCAGGATGTTGCCTGGAATGGAGAATAGGTCGTACGAGGATAGGTTGAGAGTTCTCGGCCTTTTCTCGTTGGAACGGCGAAGGATGAGGGGTGACTTTATAGAGGTTTATAAGATGATCAGAGGAATAGATAGAGTAGACAGTCAGAAACTTTTTCCCCGGGTACAACAGAGTATTACAAGGGGACATAAATTTAAGGTGAAGGGTGGAAGGTATAGGGGAGATGTCAGGGGTGGGTTCTTTACCCAGAGAGTGGTTGGGGCATGGAATGCGCTGCCTGTGGGAGTGGTAGAGTCAGAATCATTGGCGACCTTTAAGCGGCAATTGGATAGGTACATGGATGGGTGCTTAATCTAGGATAGATGTTCGGCACAACATTGTGGGCTGAAGGGCCTGTTCTGTGCTGTATTGTTCTATGTTCTTGGAAAATCCAGGTTGTCTGGTCACCCTGGAGGAGTCAGCTTCTTGCCTATCTGATTCCCTGTCAATTAGGTCAGGGGTTGGGAAGGTTAAGATCTGTCTTCTCACTCATAGATAAATTGAGGCCCTTGAGACACCCATTAACAGGTCAACAATTAACTGGTCAAGCACTCCCTGCTTCACAGATGTCCACAACAGCAGCAAATCCTGCCAGAGTGAAAACCCCCTCCCCCAGATTAATCTGCATCAACTCAAAAGCAAATAAAGGATTCTCACCGCTTGACCATAGATGTTGAACAGATGATTCCTCTTGTGTTGGAATCTGGAACAACAGCAAGAAGAAGATGGGTTTGTTCTCAGTGGGTCCATTAGTCCTTGGAATTTCGTTCTAAAGTGTATTGGATATCAAGCTCCATGAATCGACAAGTTGTCTCAAATGTGTAAAAGACCATTCCATCACCAAGGTTACTTTGTTTGCTATCTGACATGAAGCTCACACCAGATTTCATCAACAAACAAACAAAGTTATTTTTATTAAAAAATGTATCTGTTTGCAAAGGCAAAACAGTTTGTTAGGGACTAATATGCAAACTTAAAGTAAAAGCCCTTTAAATCCAAATGCACACGTTGATTCATAAGTAGGGCAGGTAAGACAGACAGAGTTTTGCAGATATATCAGAGGTAGGAGACATAGCCAATAAAAGGAAAAATTCTGTTGATCAAAAGTCCAGATCACAAAGGTAGAATAAGGTGACCTTTACGTAATTTATTTTGTCTTATGTCACATTATTGTTGATTTTGAACCATAATTCGGTAGCTGATCAGTTGAACCTGTTTTTGTTAGTGATAAAATTGCTTTTTTAATCTTTTTACTGAGAAACTTTTTCTTTACAAAATTAGAACATTACAAAAATATAACAATTTAAAATTGTAATAACAATTACAATGAACCAACTACTACCCTACTCTTAAAACAAATCAAAAGTACACTCACTACAAATCTATAAACAAATAACACCACTCAGTGCAGCTACACCAAAGCTCCCAACCTTGGGGAGCATTAATTATTACACCCATATTTATTTGAGATTCTTCCTCCCAGGCACAAGACTCACTAAACCTAACCATCATAGCTAAACAAATGCCCTAAGTAAAATGGCAACAAATCTGCTTCCAGATAATTCATAAAGGGCTGCTGTCTCTTACAAAAATGTTCTGTTTTCTGATCCACTATGTTTATGAGGAAATCCAAAGGGATGTGTTCCATAATTATCCTAAGCCACCCCAACAGGCCTGGAGGGTGTTCAGACACCCAGCTCATCAAAATGTTCTTCCTCGCACAGTAAGTGACGAGGTTAAATAGCTTTTTCCCATGTATGTCTAAGGAAGATAAATCCAGCAAGCCCAAGAGAAGAGAGATCGGGTCTACCTTAACTTTGATCCCCAGGGCCCCCTCTATTACTACTGCCGCAGCGCTGTGGTACCTATGAAGGCTGTGGCGTGACCACAAACAATGAGTGAGGCTACCAATGCTTATTTTGCACTTGGGGCACATTGGAGATGCTCCCTTTTTGAATTTCGCAAAATGGTCTGGGGCCAAATGAATCCCATGAAGAGCCTTGAACTACATGGTGTGTTCTGTTACAGAGTGAGATCTATCTTGTGTTTAAACAAATGTCCTCCCATGTCTCTGAGGGGATCTCTACTCCCAACTCTTGCTCTCAGACCTCTCTCAATCGTTCAATATCATTCGAGGCACAGCACCCCAGAAGGTGGTAGTGCGTACTAACTGACAGATTGCTTACAGCATGAAGGGCTCGCTTCTCTGTAATACACCAATAGCGGTTGGTCAAAAGTGAAGTCTTTATTTTCAGGTGAGGGAATTTATACATAATGAAAAAGATCCCTGCTAGGCAATCCATATTTGTGGTTCATTTCGTCGAAGTTCATCATGATGTCTGCCAAACAGGAGACTCCCCTAGTTGCCCACGTTTTGAATCCATGGTGCATCATTCCTGGCTGGAATCCTGGCGTACCAACTATCTGGGTAAGAAAGGAGGTTTTAGATAAACTGCTCTTGCTCTGTCGCATTGTTCTCCCTGCTTTGACCCTATTAATAATGATTGAATTTCGACAGTATTCCATAACTGTACTCACTTTATCCATAAACAACAGAGTAGTATGTTAGGATCCTTATGGATAGCTTCTGCTAGCGGCTCAATCACCAGCATGAACAGTAGTGGTGAGGGGGGCAACCTTGCCAACTGCCCCTACCAGTACTGAAATTACTAGATCTTACAGTATTGATGAGAAACACAGCCAGCGGGTCACTATACAGGACCTCCATCCATCTGACAAAGACCTAACCTAGACCAAACTTTTCCAGAGTATAAGAAAGACATGGCCACATCACCTGATCGAATGCTTTCTCTGCATTTAAAGAGGTCAGCAAACCCTGAACCGATCATTGCTGACACTTGGACCATATTCAGTAATATTCTAATATTATTGGAGGACCTATGGCCCTTTATAAAACCCACCTGGTCCTCCTTAACAGTATAGGGCAACACCTTCTCCAATCTCAACGCAAGTGTCTTGGATAAAATGTTAAAGTTCAAATTTAACAATGAGATGGACTTTTATGAAGCACAATCATCTGGGGTCTTCCTTTTCTTGAGAATAAGAGATCTTAACCCCTGTCAGGGATGGCGTGATGCACTCATGACTGTACGAATAGTTGTACATGTCTGGAATGGCCATGACAGGATATTTATAAATTCTTTGTAGAACTCACTTGGGAGAGCATTAGGGCCGGGCACCTTCCCACTTGGAGCTGGCTTACTGTCTCCTGTATCTCTTGCACTGTCAAGGGGCCATTAAGAAGAGATGCCTGTTCCGAAGTCACGCCTGGAAGGTCCAGGTTCTTTTTTTAAAAAAAGAGACTCCATCTTAGCCCAACTATCCTCGCAGCATTCTGACTGATATAGTTCAGAGTAAAAACTCCAAAATGCCACATTGATCTTTTTAAAGTCACATGTACGAATCCCATTGCCTTCTCTGAGTGATGTAATGGATTGGAGGGTGTTTTTTTTTTACTGGCCAGATATGCCAAGAATTTGTCTAGCCTACTGTCATGCTCAAACAGTCATTGATTCATGCAAGTGTTTTCTCTTTGCTGTCTGAGTGAGTTTAGAGTTCAAAGTGACCTGGAGAGCCGTGACCCGCTGCAATTTAGTCACAGGCCTCTCAAAATATGCTGTCTCAGCTGCCTTTAACCATGCGTCGAGCAGACATTGCTGCCCTCCCTTCTGTTGCTTCCAGCTGGCCGAATAAACGATAACTATCCCCCTAGCATAGGCCTTAGCAGTCTCCCAGAGTACAAACGGGTTACTAGCTGTGTTCGAATTGATAGCCAAGAACACTTTAAACTCACTCGAAGTACTCGACAAATTTACTGTCCTTAAAAATAAAAGGATCCATTTGCCAATGCCACAAACTTCTTCCATTGCCCTTAATGTCAACCTCCAAATACACTGCCGCATGGTAGGAAATGGCTCTGTTTTCAATTTTACAGAACACCACTGACTCCAGAAAGACAGTGGGAGCTTTAAAAAAAGGTCAATCCTGGTATGACACTTGTATGGATCAGTGAAAAAGGTGAAGTTCCTACCCATAGAGTGGAGACATTTCCGCCAGCCCCAATTCTATGTATAAGTCAACCAGTCACTTGGATTGCGGAGAGATATTTGGGGGACCTTTTGAGCATTGTGTGTGGGGTCCACGTTCCAAGGGCAATTCACTTAGTGCATCAATCAGCAATTTGAGGGGGTGTGCCACGGTACAGTAAAGATTTAGGATGCCATACTCTTCACCATGTATTAAAGCTTTAAGGATTAAAAACTGCCCCTGTTCACCATTAAGTTGCTCTAAGAACTTAAATGGGAGGCTCTTCTGGGCAAGTATGGCCACTCCCCTGCTCTTAGTATTAAACGACAAAAAAACACACAATCAAACCCATCCTTCTGTACCTTTTTAAGTGCTCCCTATCATCAAGATGAGTTTCTTGCAAAAGGGCCATATCAACCATCTCCTTCCTGAGACTTGTAAGTACTTTTTTTTTCCCTCTTGACTGACAAGTGACATCCCTTAATATTCCAGGTGCACCATTAAAGCAGACACTTAGCCATATCCCTCTATAACAGTCCTTGAACCCCTGAGAGGAAGAACCCTACTCACAATGTGCCACGTGTAAACAATGGAGATTCATGGAGTCTTAAAATAAACACACACTAAAACTACGTTAATAAAACTTTCAAAAATGCCCTTGACTAAAAACCAACAAACTAAAGCAATTACAACATACAAAAAACACTTGATTGGAGACCCACCCTGCCTACAGGGTCGCTTAACACTACTCACATACACCCCCATAACTCCTCCTAGCTTGAGTGTGTCCCACACTCCTCCGAAGGATCAAAAGAAAGGTATTATGGACAAAGAAATCAAAAGTGGGCACTTCACCCTTCCCCAACCCCACACTGACCTCCATTATTACCAGGAAGAAAAAATCAACAATGCTTTCTGAAACAAAATAATAAAGAAAGAGATACATGAGGTAGAGGGGGAAAAATAAGGAAAAGGAAAGAGAACCATTATTGTCCATGTTCTTTGGACCATCCGGTCAATTTCATAGTGTCCAGAAAGTAATTTGCTTTTTCTGAGGAGTCAAATGCATGCATGGACCCTTTGTGGTTAAAACGGAGCATTGTCGGACACCTGATAGAATATTGAATATCCAGATCCCTCAGTCTCCTCTTCACCTCATCAAAGGATCATGGCTGTAGAGAAGTCTTGGAAAATATAATCTTTAATCCTTCATAAATCATGGCCTGTGGATCCTTTCCCAGCAACCTGGCGCCTTCCATTGCCTTTTGTTTGTCCCTATCGGACTGGAATCACACTAGGACTGGGAGGGGGCGCCGGTCCATACTGGGCCTGCACACCACCACCTGATGAACTCTTTCAATTCACACCTGGTCTGCCTCTGCCTCACAGCCCAGAAATCACAGCTGCCATTCTTCGAAAAACTGGCTGGCTGCTCACCTTACACTCACTCCATCAGGCCGACCACATGGATGTTTTTTCTTTGGCTTCGAACCTCCAGGTCATTGACCTGTTCTCCTAAGGCCTGTACCTGCAGAGCCTGGATACGTCCCATCGAGGACTCAACTGCGGTCTCTGACGTCGCGGTCTACCGGTCAACCTCCTCCACTTGCTTCCTGAGACTCGGTAGCTGCTGCTTATCCTTTTGCAGCATGGTGCGATTCTCTTCAATCGATGCTGTGATCTTCTCCTGGAGTTTCACGAACTCTCCAGCCAGGCCTCTTGAGCAGGTGACTCCACCAGGATTTTGGGGGAGGCAGTAGCTGCGGCCGTGGGCATATCTGATGCTGCAGGGGAGTGTCCCGTCTGTTGCAATTTGTTTGGTCCTTTGCCTTTAGTCATCTTTCCTTGCTAAAAAAAGATGTGTAGCAATTCTACTGATATTAAACTATCTATTTTTCTCCAAAATAGCTAGACGGGGAGGGTAAAAGCACCACTTCGCCTGAGTTATGATGTAGAGCTCAGCAATACAAACCTGTTGGATTGCTGCCATCTTGGATCCACCCACAAGTTGTTTTTAAAGTGTTTGAGTGCTTTTTTTTTGCCACTCTCAGAAGTGAGAGATGGTCCTGTCTGGGATTTCTAAGAAACATGAAAACGAAGTGCAACTGCCTCTCCTGAGGTCTGTGCCAAACTACAGATTTCCTATTGATGTTGTCAGGCATTTTTTTAAAAGTATATTTTTATTTGAAAAAAGGTTTTTTTGGATATTATAACAAATACAAAGCAATACAAAGAAACCCACTAGTTACATAAATAATTAATAAAAACTAACAACTAATGAATCATGGCACTAATAATAATACAGCTCAACGAAACAAAGTAATAGCCCTCGAACATCGAGAACATAAATTCATACACATGTTCATAATTTCTCCTCTTTGAATATCTGATTCATTAAACAGAATCATCATGGCTATATAAAGGCCCTTATTAGTATAGCAGACAAATCTCTACCCAAGTAGCCTTAAAAAGGGCTGCCATGTCTTAGTTTTATTCTGCACCACACTTGTAAGAAAGTCCAAAGGGATGTGTTCTATGACGAGCTTACAACAGCCCAACAGTCCGGGGAGGCTTTCTCTACGCATAGCAGAATGTTATTTTTGCACAAAAAAGTGAGGATACTGAAAAACTTTTTTTTATGCGCATCTAATAGAAGTGGCTTGTCAAGGCCAAGAAGAAGAGATACAGGGTCCATCTCCACCTCTATCCCCAAGACCCCCTCTGTTTCTCATATCACAATACTCCGGTATGCCCGCAGCCTGCGGCAGGGTCAGAGACTGAGTGAGCGTAGCCATACTCCTTTTGCATTTACGACACATTAGAGATACCCACACTTAAATTTTCAAAGGCAGTCTGGAGCCAAGCGGACCCTGTAGAAATTGACATTGAGGTGAGATGGGCCTATAGGAAGCAGAGTCCTCCAGGGCCTTCCTTTTTTAAGGATAAGAGAAATGTTTGCCTTTCTCAAAGATGGCAGGAGGAGGCCACGATTATGTGAATCATTTAAACATGCTAAACATATGTCCTGACAGTGTATTTATCAATTCCTTATAAAACTCGCTGGGAAGTCCATCAGGACCAGGCGCTTTTCCATACGAAAGCTGCCTCATTGCCTCCTGCACCTCTTGCAATGACAGTGTGGTGTTAAGGAGAAACACTTGCTCAGGGGTCACTCCCAGGAGGTCCAAATTCTTCCAAAAAGATTCCATCCTAGCTCACTCGTCTTCTCAACTTTCAGACTGGTATAGTTTGGAGTAAAATTTCCAAAATGCACCATTAATCCTTGAGGAACCATGGGTTAAATTTCCAGTATCTTCTCTGATTGAAGTAATGGCTTGGGGAGCACTCCTTTTCCTGGTAAAATATGCTGAGTATTTGCCTGGTTTATCCCCATGCTCAAACAACCTTTGTTTTGCAAATGAAAGTTCCCTCTTAGCTGTCTGTGTGAGCGTGGAGTTCGATGTGGATCAAAGCACTGTGTGATCCTCTATAGTTTAGCCAGTGAAGGCCTATCAAAGTATGCCTTTTCAGCTGTCTTCAGACCTGTCTCGAGCAAGCATTGCTGCTCACCCTTCTGCCATTTCTTACTGGCAAAATAGGAAATAACTAACCCCCTAACATAGGCTTTAGCAGTTTCCCAGAGAACAGATCGATTACTGGCCAAACCTGAATTAACGTCTAAAAAAGCCCTGAATTCAGTAGAAAAGAATTCAGTAAATGTGCTATCCTTAAGGATGAAGGGATTCAATTGCCACTGCCTCAAGTCTACCATAATATCCTCAATCTTGACCATTAGATGCACTGGAGCATGATCTGACACAGTGATATTGCCAATTGTACATGACACCACCGAGCCCAAATATGCTACAGGAGTCAAAAAGAGATCAATCCTGGTATGGCATTTGTGCAGATTCAAGAAAAACATAAAATCCCTAACAGTAGGGTGAAGGTGCCTCCAAACTTCTACCAGTCTTAGTTCAACACACAAATCCCTTAATTGCTTAGATCCCAATGAAGATATCAGGGTGGGGGGGCCCTTTGGGCAATCTGTGTATAGTAGGATCTATTAAAATGCCCCCACAATAATATGTTGAGATGCAAGGTTAACTAGTTTAGAAAGTGCGTATATCAAGAACCTGAAGGGGTGGGCTGGGAAACAATAAACATTTGAGATCCCGCATTCTTACCCATTTATCAAATCTTTAAGGATTACAAATCTCCTGTGTGTGTCTTTAATACACTATAACAACTTAAATGGCAGATTCTTCCTAACAAGTATGTCCCCCACCTCCACCCCCAACTCCTGGTTTTGACAGATCAGAATTAAACTCGGTCATACCCATTCTGTTGCGGTTTCAAATGTTCTGCATCATCTAGATGTATTTCTTGTAATAAGGCAACTTCCACCCCCTCCCTATAAGACTGGAACCTACCTTCTTCCTCATGACCAGTGAGTGACTACCCTTAATGATCCAGGTACATCACTTGAACACATCCTTAGCCATAACCTTCTATAACACGATTTAGATTCCAGAGAGGAAGAACTTGAATTCTGAATCGTCGAGTTTCAGCACAAGAAAGTCCACAATACAAAAACTACATACACAAAAGCTGTAACCAACAAACCTACAAAACTTGCAAAAGCTATGTACACCAAAAAACAGAAAAGCAATAAAAAGTGCCTAAGGTACTGATTAGAGGAATTTACCCCCCCATTCAAAGGAGGCACCTACACATCCCAAAATCCTATTAACCATCCCAATCATCTTCTTAACTCCTAGTAGTTAGAGTTGCACCACAAACACAGACAATGCAGGATAAAGTAGCCAAAAAAAGTAAGAAAAAAAATAAGTAATATGCACAAGTAAGTTAAAAGTATATACATCACCCATCCCTTGATATAGCTTAACTTAGAAATTAAAGGTAAATATCTATCCATTTGGAGCATAATTTAATTTAATTGTCAACAAAAGGAGACTCTACGAAGTCCTATCTGAAGAAGGACAAACCCAAACTACTGTTACCCGTGCCTATTCAATTATCTGGCTTAGGTCAGCGTGTCCATAAAGTTCCTCATTTTGTCTGGCAAGTCAAATAAATGTACCGATCCATTATGATTAATCCAAAGCAGCGCTAGATAGCTTTGAGTACTGGATCCCAAGCTCTCTCAAATCTCTTCTTGATGCCATCGTAGGACTTCCTCTTCTGGGTCACAGCCGCTGAAAAGTCTGGGAAAACCATAATCCTGGAGCCCTCGCACACCAACCCCCTCTGATCCCTCCCCTAGGTTCTGGAAGCTTCCATGACTCTTTGTCTTTATAATGATGGAACAGGGCGAGGGAGCTTGTCCATTTCTGGCCTCAGTGGCGTGACCCAGTGGACGCTCTTGATCTTTATCTTTATCCTTCCCCTTTCCGCCTCCCTTCCCCCTGTGAGTCTGTTCTCAAAGAATTCCACTGGCTGCTCACCTTTCATCCCCTCTGGCATGCCAACAACACACAGATTCTTCTGCTCCTGTTTTCAAGGTCATCCAGCAAACTATGGACCTGTGTTTCTAGGGCTTCAATCTGACTCTTGGATGGATCAGCCTCTGCTTCCACCCCTGTGACCTGGCATTCGAGGGCATTAGTTCTTTTCCCCAGGTCTTCCAGCTGCTGTTCGTGCTTTTGCAGCATAGCAGAGACCGGGGCCAGCTTTTCCTCTTTTTTTTTGTCTTTTCCCTTCAATCTGCTTCCCCAGGATGTCTGAGATTTGGTGGACTCCTCAACCAAAGCCTGGTGAGTAAGCAAGCCCGCCACCTCAGTGGATTGAACTGCAGCCATGGCCCCAGGTGAACTCCTTCCTTTCTTTGGCATTCTCCTGTAGCAAAAACAAAGGTAAATGAAATTTTCAGGTTCTGTAGCTCTTTTATTGTTTTTTATTTTTTGTTCACAGTAGCATGGATGGGACTATTTCTAGTTGCGTCTAGCAATGTGATCCTTCTAGGTTGCCGCTGTCTTGGATTCCCCCATCGGACATTATTTTAATCCAAAGATGTATGGTACAAGCATGTCTCTCAAATGCAGTTTCTCTGAATGTTAGAGGTCCTCGTATAACAAAGAAATGTATGTCACACAGTTCCACACTTCTTTTTGAATTGTTTAAAACAAACTAATTCATTCCTTGCAACACAGTATCCAAAACTTCATTTTATCGTTTATATTTCCAAAAACAAAAGGCTGTCTTTGCAATATACTCATGGCTGAGTTAGATTTTCAGTCTTCAAGGAAGTCTAGGATAAAGGAGAATAAACATGAGAGAAAGTAGAGTTAAGGACAAGAGGCCAAATAGTCGATTTCTCCTGTTTCTATTCTCCTGGAAACAGCCATGATGGCATTGTCACTGGCTATCCAGCTGGTGGACAAGGCTGCTGTCCCAGTCACTAACTTCAACCTATTGCCTTTAATCAAACAAAGTCACAATTTTCTTGAAGGAAAATGTCATTATAAACACCATCTGTGGCATGTATTCGTCGAGCACCTTTTGTGCATTTACTTGTTAAAAAACAAATTCTCAATGTCCATAGTTTATACTAAGCAGTGACTAGTGAACCAAAGAGTTAGTGAGGCATCTGATAAATGTATTATTAATGTTGTTACACATATTACAATAATAGACAAATTTTTGGTTGATACTGAAACCAAAAAAAAGGACATGAATGTCTTGAATACTGGTTCCATTGACCTATGTAGCTTAATGTGAAAATAATGCAGCAATTGGACTTTGATCGCTTCTTTGAAAATCATTGTTTAAAAATATTTTTCCATTTCAGAGATCTTGGTAAACAGTGCGAATGCTGACTTAACTTCCAAAGACACCAACAAGAATACAGCTCTTCACTTGGCATGTAGCAAAGTAAGAACAAAAAAAAGACTATTTGATATTATATCCAAACTTTAATATGGATTATATCCAGAACATTTAATCTTCAGAGGTGGGAAGCCACTATAAAACTTCCAAGTGAATTATTTTCTTCCTAAACCCAGTGTATCGATTAATAAATATCTACAATGTGTATATGCATCACTATGATCCATGCTAATTAAAACTGATGTCTTTGCATTCCACAGATTACACTTATGTGGCCCAATGTAATAGCATTCATTGTATTGCAAATCATTTGGCCATCTCTATTATTGTTGTTCATACTGAATTTTTCAAATCATTCTTGAGTGGACACTACTGTGATGATTAAGGAAGAACAGTGATGCATGTTCGTTAATCTGATCTCTGAAGTACACTTCCAATGGGAAGTATATGTTCAGTTTAGCTAGTTTAGAGGGATGGAGTTTAAAAGTAGGGAAATACACAGGTCCTTATTGAGTGCACACCGAGAGAATTGTGTGCAGTTTTGGTGGCCTCATTTAAGCAGGGATATACTTTCATTGGAGGCAGTTTTGAGAAGGTACATTAGTTTGATTCTTTAAATGAATGGATTTTCTCAGTAGTTAGCACTGCTGCCTGACAATGCCGGTGACCCGGGCTTGATTCCAGCCTTGGGTAAATGTCTTTATGGAGTCATAGAGTCATGGAAATGTACACCTTTCGGTTCAACTTATCCATAACGGCCAGATATGCCAAACTAATCTAAACCCATTTGCCAGCATTTGGCACATAACGCTCTAAACCCTTCCTTTTCATGTACGCATCCAGATGCTTTTAAAATGTTGTAATTGTGTCAGCCTCCTCCACCACCTTTGGTAGCTTATTCCATACACGCACCACACTCTGTGGAAAAAATTGACCCTTTCGTCCCTTTTAAATCTTTCTCTTCTCGCCTTAAGCATGGAGTTTGTACATTCTCTCTATCTCTGTGGGTTTCCTCTGGATGCTCCAGTTTCGTCCCATACTCCAAAGATGTGCGGGTTAAGTGAATTGACCATGTCAAACTGTCCCATAGTGTCCAAGGATGCAGGGTAGGTGAATTAGCAGGATTATGGGGATAGGGTTGGGGACTAGATCTAGATTGGATGCTCTTCAGAGGGTTAGTGCAGACTTGATGAGCTGAATGGCCTCTTTCCACAGGTTTGACTTTTTCTTCTAAACTCCAAAGTGGATGAGAGATGACCTTACTGAGTCAAATAAAATACTGAAGGAGCTTGACAAACTAGATGGTGTGAGGATGTCCTTTCTCATGAGGGAGGTACAAAAGTTATGGAAGACCATGATAGAATGCAATCAAAAAAAAGTTTAAAATTATCAAATCACATGAACTATGGAGCTAAACTGTCATCTTGGGCCAAATGTACAGATTCATTCCACCAACTGAATTTGCATAACCTGTGAAAGTGTTGGCAAAACCCAGCAGGCCCGGAAGCTTCTGTGAAGAGAGAACTGGAGTTGATGTTTTGAGTTCCATGATTCCTCTTTGAAACTCTTTATGGAAGAGTGTCAAATCTTTTTCTCCACAAAGGCTGTCTGACCTTTTGTGTTTCTTCAGCACTTACATTTCTTTCAGATCTTCTTCATCCATGGTATTTTGTTATTATTTTAAGAATTCACATAACTATTATCAACTGTCAGAAATAGAGGCCGACCTGTCATTTTACTCCTATATTAGATTAGATTACTTAGTATGGAAACAGGCCCTTTGGCCCAACAAGTCCCGCTGAAGCGCAACTCACCCAAACCCATTACCCTCCATTTTACCCCTTCACCTAACACTACGGGCAATTTAGCATGGCCAATCCACCTAATCTGCACCTTTTTTTTGGACTGTGGAAAGAAACCGGGGATACCCACGCAGACATTGGGAGGATGTGCAAACTCCACACAGTCAGTCGCCTGAGGCGGGAATTGAACCCAGGTCTCTGGCGCTATGAGGCAACAGTGCTAACCACTGTGCCACCATGCCTCCTTTTCCTGAGTCGGGAATTGAACCCAGTTCTTTGGTGCTATAAGGCAGCAGTGCTAACCACCGTGCCACCCACAAAATCAATCTACATTTGTCATTGAATTATTTTATCTGTTTACACTATCTGGTTCACTAATACCCTTTAGGGAAGGAAACTGCCATCCTTACCTGGTCTACCTGTGAAGTAATTTTATCAAATCTCAATACGATTGAGGGCCTAGATTTGTATTCATGACATCCTAAAGCAAATGACACTACCAGGACCAGCAAGAATCCCAGTTTTGTCTGTGAAGAATTATGTACAATGAAACAAGTTCTGGATAAACTGTATTTAGCCATAATTAATCAAAATAAACTGCACAGAGCGGGGTACCACTATTTCAGAAAGGTGGTAAGGAAAAGCCTGGGAACTATAGACCAGTGAGCCTGATATTGGTGGTGGGCAAGTTGTCCGAGAGAATCCTGAAGGACAGGATTTACATCAATTTGGAAAGGCAAGGGCGGATTAGTGCTTGTGCGTGGAAAATCGTGACTCACAAACTTGATTACGTTTTTCGAAGAAGAGCAAAGAGGATTGATGAGGGCAGAGTGGTGGATGTGATCTATATGTACCCATTTAGATGCCTTTAAAATGTTGCAATTATGCCAGCCTTCACCACCACCTCTGGCTGAACAGAGACACCTTGGAGTGCAGGTTCATTGTTCCTTGAAAGTGGAGTCTCAGGTAGATAGGATAGTGAAGAGGTTGTTTGATATGCTTTCCTTTATTGGTCAGAACTGGGAGGTCCTGTTGCGGCTGTACAGGTCACTATTGGAATACTGTATGCAATTTTTTAACATTAGATTCCCTACAGTATGGAAACAGGTCCTTCGGCTGGTCTCCCTGTTATAGAAAGAATGTGTGAAACTGGAAAGGGTTTAGAAAAGACTAGAGTCATAGAGATGCACAGCATGGAAACAGACTCTTCGATCCAACCCATCCATGCCGACCATATATACCAACCCAATCTAGTTCCACCTGTTAGCACCTGGCCTATATCCCTCCGATCACTTCCTATTCATATACCCATCCAAATGCCTCTTAAATGTTGCATTGTACCAGCCTCCACCACTTTCTCTGGCAGTTCATTCCATACACATACCACCATCTGTGTGAAAAAGTTGCCCCTTGGGTACTTTTTATATCTTTTCCCCTCTCGCCCTAAACCTATACTGTCCTAGTTCTGAACTCACCCACCCGAGGGAAAAGACTTTGTCTATTTATCCTATCCATGCCCCTCAATTTTGTAAACCTCTATAGGGTCACCCCGTAACCTCCGATGCTCGAGGGGAAACAGCCCCAGCCTGTTCAGCCTCTCCCTATAGCTCAAATCCTCCAATCCTGGCAACATCCTTGTAAATCTTTTCTGAACCCTTTAAAGTTTCACAACCTCTTTCCGATAGGAAGGAGACCAGAATTGCACGCAATATTCCAACAGTGGCCTAACTAATGTCCTCTATACCTGCAACATGACCTCCCAACTCCTGTACTCAATACTCTGACCAATAAAAGAGCGCATACCAAACGTCGTCTTCACTATCTATCTACCTTTGACTTCACTTTCAAGGAGCTATGAACCTGCCCTCCAAGGTCTCTTTGTTCAGCAACAGTCCCCAGGGCCTTACCATTAAGTGTATAAGTCCTGCTAAGATTTGCTTTCCCAAAATGCAGCACCTCGCATTTATCTGAATTAAACTCCATCTACCATTTCTCCGCCCATTGGCCCATCTGATCAAGATCCTGTTGTAATCTGAGATAACCTCCTTCGCGATCAATGCATCTCCAATTTTGGTATCATCTGCAAACTTACTTACTACCTCTTATGCTCACATCCAAATCATTTATGTAAATGACAAAAAGTGGATAACCCATCACTGATCCTTGTGGCACTCCACTGGTCACAGGCCTCCAGTCTGTAAAACAACCCTCCACCACCACCCTCTATCTTCTACCTTCAAGCCAGTTCTATATCCAAATGGCTAGTTCTCCCTGTATTCCATGAGATCTAACATTCTAACCAGTCCCCCATGGGGAACCTTATTGAATGCCTTACTGAAGTCCATGTAGATCACACCTACTGCTCTGCCCTCATCAATCCTCTTTGTTACTTCTGCAAAAAATCAAGTTTGTGAGACATGATTTCCCACACACAAAGCCATGTTTAGTATCCCTAATCAGTCCTTGCCTTTCCAAATACATGTCCATCCTGCCCCTCAGGATTACAAGGACGTTGTAGTTTTGGAGGATTTGAGCTATAGGTAGAGGCTGACTAGGCTGGAACTACTTTCTCTGGAGGCTGAGAAGTGACCTTAGAGGTTTACAAAATCATGAATGGCACAGATGGGGTGAATAGCCAAGGTCTTTTCCCTGGGGAGGCGAGTCCAAAACTAGAGGGCATAGGTTCAAGGTGAGAGGGAAAAGATTTAAAATGGACCGAAGGGGCAACCTTTCTTCTGGCAGCTCATACACGTACTGCCCTCTGCCTGAAAGTGATGGAGTCTGATACAATTACTACATTTAAAAGGCATCTGAATGCATATATGAATAAGAAGGGTTTAGTGGGATGAGGGCCAAATACTGGTAAATGGGGCTAGATTTATTCGGGGTATCTGGTCAGCATGGACAAGTTGGACCCAAGGGTTTGTTTTTATGCTATATATCTCTGTGACTCAGAAAATTATATTTTAGAATGCTAGATATTTTTGCAATATATATCTTTATTTTACACTAGAATATCATAGCTTCTCCTTATCTTCAATATTCTTATCCTTGCATATTTCTTCTAAATATGTTCCTTCATCATGTGATGAGTTATAGGACAATTGTATTCTGCAGTTTCTTACTGAAAATGTACTTTATTCATGTCTGAATTTGAATAGAGAGTTGAGTTTGACTTCGACTGAATAAAGGCCAAGTCTGATTTTTTCCTTTCCAATTTCCAAACACACAATTGTTAGCCAGAGTCACTATTGAGAACTTTTAATGGCAATCTATCTGACTTTGTGCTTTTCGAGATGAGGAGTGTGGTGGATGTAATGCCCACAAATACTGTCCCAGTCAAAAATCAGCTGATTCTCCATATACATTGACCCGAGAGCCTTCTAGTGCTAGATATTGCGGCTTTTGGGAGAATATTTACTGTCTTAATTGTTACACCTGTGGGAAATAAAATATTAGATGTAATGGCTGATGCATACAAGAAATAATTTGTTAGCAGGGCTGTGTTATATCAAATTTTGTTTTCTGGTCTGGTGGGGTTTCAAAGCTTTTGATTCAACTAATTCGAACTCCATCATAAGAACTGAACATCTGGAACTGGAATTTATTTGGGATGTGGAACAGGAAGAGAATGGAGTTCAAAACCAACAAATAAGTGGGAAAAAAACTTTAAGTGAATAAAGCTTAAATGCATGATTATGGTGCATGCAGAGTTTGTATAGCTTAATGTTATGAATTATGTTTGTTTCTGGCAGGGTCATGAAAGATGTGCCTTGTTCATTCTCGAGAAGATGGATAGTGCAAGCCTTATTAATGCAACAAACAATGCATTGCAAACGTAAGTCAGAATATTTCGATAAGTCTTTGAAAAAATATTTCAGTGATTGTTTTCAAGAGAAAGTATTTTATTGGGTCGAGGGACCAGGGCGATTTTCAGAATGCAGGTAAGTGCTTAAAGCATGTGGGAAATCTTCCATGTTGGACAAAGTTAACAAGCAAGTGGCAATCTTACAGCTATTTTTAATCGGTCTGTTGAGTGATGATATAGTAGACCTCTGGAGCAAGTGCAATTTGAACCTGTGCCTTCTGACCCAGAGGTGGAGACACTACTGCTGTGCCACAAGAGCATGAAGTGCCAAGTTCTGGACTCTTAAGATTTGCACAACCCATGAGGCAGATTTTCCACTGGCCTGCATAGATTGAGGGTGCACATTGAGACCCTGTAGAATGCCCTTCTCAGCAGAATCTGAAGAAATTGCCTGGGAAATTGAATGGCCGTCTGGGTAATTCCTCTCTGTCTTAGACCCCTCTGAATGGAATCCTAAAAATTGGATGCTTCGAATGATTCTCTGAAATTAAGTAAAATGGTTACTTTGGAAAAACTGGAGTATTAAATAAATAGTCTAAATCCTGAGTAATTATTAAACTGACCCCTTACTTCACCTGACCCCCAATTACATCACCTTTACACCCCCTTGACCCTGACATGACCCGCACCTAATTATCCTCCAAATCAAAAAATATCAATTTCCCCCTCTAACCTTCTCAGCTTTTCTACCTCTTTTCCCTCCTTTTAATATATTTCTTACTACTTAAAACCAGGCTAATGGTCTTACCTAGCCCAGTGTCCAACTTTATTTAACTATATTCCCATGAAGCGCTTTGGGACATTTTCCTACATTGAAGGTACTGTATCCATATAAGTTGTTTGCTAATCTTTTGGTAAATGAATTTCTTTATTTTAGAACATTGTTGCTTTTATAGATTTTTAAAAAAAATTTCATCAGGCTATTGTAAATATGGAGATTGAGGATGAGGTGAAAAACGAAATCATTGTGCAGTGATGATATTGATTTGAATGCTGCAGTTTAAAAAACAAATTGATTTTCAGGACATTGTGTTGATGGCTCAGTCAGCATTTCATGTTCATCTATAGTTCCCCTGAAAAAGTGGTGAAGACCCACATTCTTAAACTGTTAACTATTTGGGCGAAAGGGATTCCCAATTTCTCTGCCACATCTGCTCCCAGGAGGACCAGTTCCACCACAGAACATATATGATGGTCTCCTTCATTAAAGACTGCAATTTCTCCTCCCACGTAGTTGAGGATGCCCTCCAGTGCATCTCATACGTTTCCCGCACCTCTGCCCTTGAGTCCAACCCCTCCAATCGCAACAAGGACAGAACCCACATAGTCCTCACCTTCCATTCCACCAACCTCCATCTACATCACATCATCCTCTGTCATTTCCGCCACCTACGAATGGATCCCACCACCAGAAAGATATTTCCCTCCCCACCCTATCTGATTTCTGTAAAGACCATTCCCTCCACGACTCCTTTGTCAGGTCCATGCTCCCCACCAACTCACTCTCCCTTCCCGCCACCTTCACCTGCTACCGCAGGAATTGCAAAACCTGCACCCACACATCCCCCCTCCTCCCCTCCGTCCAAGGCCTCAAAGGAGCCTTCCATGCCCACCAGAGTTTTTCCTGCACTTCCATACACATCATTTACTGTATCCATTGCTCCCGATGTGGTCTCCTCTACCTTGGGGAGACAGGATGCCTACTTGCAGGGCGCTTCAGAGAACATCTCTGGGATGCATGCACCAACCAACCCCACCTTCCTGTAGCCAAACACTTCAACTCCGCCTCCCACATCGCCATGGATATGCAGATCCTAGGCCACCTCAATCGCCACTCCCTAACCAACCAATGCCTAGGGACCCTCCAACCACACGGGATCTATGTGGATTTCACCAGTTCCCTCATTTCCCCAGCTCCCAACTTATCCCAGATCCAACCTTCCAACTTGGCACCACCCTCATGACCTGTCCTACCTGTCCATCTTCCTTCCCACCTATCACCATTACTCCACCTTCATCTATCTATCGCACTCTCAACTATCTTCTCCACAGCCCCACCCCCCTCCTGTTTATGTCTCCGCCTCCTCGGTACTCTGCCTCATTCCTGAGGAAGGGCTTTTACCCGAAATGTCGATTCACCTGCTCCTCAGATGCTGCCTGACCTGCTGTTTTTTTTTCCAGCACCACACACTCGACTATTAAGTTTGCCTGGTGAAGTTGTATCCATATTGCTGTTTTCTGGAAAGTCTCAGGACATCAACATGCAGCTGAAGAAAGAATGGTGAAATAGGTTCAAATCAGGATAGTGGGTGGAGAGGAAACATGGATAGTGATAGGTTACTATGTTTTGGCTGCCATCCTCTTTCTAAGAGGTAGAGGTTATGATACTTTGAACTGTGGAAGAAGCCTTAAAATCCTGGAAATGGTATGTAATGCATTCAAGTTGATAGTGAAGAAGGCTAATATTTAATGTGGTGCATGAATTACTGATTAAGTTTACTAATTTCACCTGAATGGTGATGAGCTTGAATGTTGTTGCCTGAGAATTTCACAATCTGTAAGCTGTCCTCCAAGTTGCACACAATTCAGACTTGGAGCTGTGTTGCATCTCCTCTGTTATCGTTCGCTAAGTCAAAATTCTGGAACCACTTCTCAAACAGGACTGCAGGTGCACTTAGCTATCGCATTAACTGTGACGGTTCAAGAATATGGCTGTCATTCACTTTCTTGGGAGTAATTCAAGAAGATTATACATTTTGGTCTGGCCGGGAATGCCACATCTTCAAAATAATATTTGAAAAGTTGAAGAGAACTTTGCAAGTTAATTCTGTTGGATGCCACGCACTGATTCAGTGTGTACGTCCAAGCTGAATGATCCTTCTAGATTGGCTAGTTGGTTGATAGGTGGATTGGCTGTGCTAAATTACCCATAGTCTCCAGGAGATGGGCATGCTGGGTGGCGTAGCCATGGGAAATGCAGGGTTATAGGGAAAGAGAAGGGAGGGAGTCTGGATGAGATGTTCTTCAGAGTGTCTGTGTGACTCGATGGACCGAATGGCCTGCTTCCAAACTGGAAGGATTCCACGTTCTTTCTTGATTATTCAGCCATAATGATGCAGCCAATGCTGTTGGCTAGGCTCAGGAAGTCTGCCAGGTTTCTTTTCCCCGAAGACCTTAATGAACTAATGAAATTTTTATGATCTAATAGTTTTAATGATTTACTTTTACTGTCACCAGCTCCTTTTTAAAATACTGTTTTCTTTAAATTGAATTCAAACGTTCTCTGAATTTTTAAATCAGGTGTCTGAGATGCAGGTCTGTAACCTTGTTGCGATTGTTCTGGTATATCAACAATAATTTTTGATAATTATAGTCCCAGATTTTCATCCCCATGAGAGCTTGCTTTTTTTTTAATAGATATTTTTATTGAAAATTTAACATGTTTTTACAAGTTTACTAAAGAAAACTTAAAAAAAACCCAAGTATAAACATTGATATACAGTTAAATCTTAAATAAATAATAACCAAAATCTATCAAACAATAAAAAAGAAATAACGAGAAAAAAAAACTCAACTAACTACTCATCTAACTTACAACTAACCAGAGTGTATGATTAAAATTCTTGCATTATTCAAGAGAAAGAAAAACCCAACAGATAACACAGAAATTGAGCAGTGATATACATGCTCGGAATGGGTTAACATCAGATCACAACAAAACCCATATTCGTGTGGGATTCCTCTCCCAGGGGCCCCGGACCAGCCAGATTCACCCTCTCAATTAAATAAAGGCCCTTGTAGGATGACCGAGATATCTGTATTTGTGTAATTCAAGAAGGGCTGCCATATTTTATGAAATAATTTGATTTTTCTCCTGGTGCACCATATTTGTAAGGAAGTCGGGGGGAGTATATTCCATAATTATTCTGTGCCAACTTGAAAGTCCATGAAGGCCCGCAACCACCTAGTTTATCACAATGTTTTTCCCTGCGCAGAAAAAACGGAAAATAATCTCTTCCCTGTTGTAACTTCAGGTGTTCTTGATCCAAAAATGTGTCTCCTATAGGAGAGCTATATCAATCCTCTCTTTCTTGAGGTTTGATAATATTCTCCTCCTTTTGATTGGTAAATTGACATTCCAAGTGCATCATTTAATCGACCGACCATCCATAATCACCGGGCAAGTCTGAGACCCCCCTGAAAAGAAACCCTATCCAAAACATCCCGAGCATAGAGCATATAAAATTCACAAAAATAAAAGCTCTTTCATTCATTTAGATCAGTATAACAAAAAAAATTTCTAAATAATAAAAAAAGTATAAAACGTATTTAAATGGAGATCTTCCCCCTTATTCCCAGGGGACATCACTTCCTTTCCAAAAAACCCATCATAACCTCTCCCAACCAGTGCCCCACCCTTGACCTAGGCACCCCACGATAGGATAAAGAAAATTCAAGTATACTACTAAACTAGAACTAACAATGAGTACCCTATCTCCCACAACATCACCTGGATATATTTGGTAATGTTAATACCATATATGAACATAAAATTACAGTCTCAGCAAATAATAATTAAGTATAGTAATACAAAATAACAGGGGAAAACAACCCCGTTCCCAAGGACAAAGATAAAATAGGATAAGGTAGCCACCTTCCTCCCCATCTACTTTAACTAGACCCCCTGGCCTATATTTAAAAAAAAGGGAAAGAAAATCGCTAGTAAAGAATGAATAAATAAACACTTCTTCCCACTCCCCAGAGATAATATTAAACAGTAAGGTAATGAAAGGAAAAAAAAGGGGGTAAACCGAGGTGGGGGTAGGACAAAACAACATCAATTAACTCTTATAATTTATCTCAGAGAGTCCAAAATTTCCTTGGCCTTCTCCGGTGATCCGAAGTTATACACCGACCCTTCATGGCTGAAGCGTAGAGTAGCTGGGTAGCGCAAGGAGTATTGAATGTTTAAATCCCTTAAAGACTTCTTCGCTTCATCAAACGCCTTCCTCTTTCGGACCAGAGCTGGGGAGAAGTCCTGAAATAACATAATCTTGGATCCTTTATAAGTCATGGCTTGGGGATCTTTCCCAAGATTTCCGGAGGCTTCCAAGAGCATCTGCCTCACCTTATAGCTCTGCAGCCGGAACAGGACCGGGCGGGGGGGCACTGGTTCGAGTCGGGCCCGCGTATTGCCACCCGATAGGCCCATTCCATCCTTACCTGGCCTGATCCTGCCTCCAGATTTAAAGGCACTGTTCAAGGAACCTTGTATGCTGGCCTCCTTCTTACCGTTCGGGAAGGCCCAGCAAACAAATATTTTTTCGACGACCTCATTTTTGTAATAGCCTCGGAGGTCGTGGCCTTTAGCTCCGCCCCTCCAACTCTGCACTCAATTTCTTTGATGTCTCAGCCGTACTTTTGTAGCGCGGCCGAGAATGAATTCCATCGACTTCGGGACTCTTCAATGAAAGCATCGTTCTTCGCATTGAGTTTAGAGATTATTTCTGCAAAGCTCGCCACCGTAGGTAAGCCCCCCGGGGGCGGCTGTGGAAGCCTCTGCTGCGGCTGGGGAGGGTAGGGGAGGGGCTCCTGCCTGCTGAGAGCTGCGGGCTCCTTTCCCCTAGTCATTTTTACAGGAGACTGAACTGTTTAAATTTAGCACTGAACCACTAATTACATTAAGTAAAAACTATTTTAAATGATTTGGTGAGTGTGGTGGAGGAGGGTGGCCCACTTTGCCTAGATCTTGGAAGAGCACTATAGACTCAGACTTGCTGAGTCGCCACCATCTTGGATCTCCAAGAGCTTGTTTTAACACTTAGTTCCCCCATTTGTTTGTCTTCAGGTTATTTTTGCAGAGGTGAAACAGTGACCACGAGGCTACCTATGTACATGAGGCTTGTTAAGGGCTTAAATAAGGTCAACTGAAAGGGGACATGTCTGAAGCGGGGGTGGGTGGTGAAACTGGGTCTGGGTGGTATACTCATGGGAGGGTCACTGTCGGCTCAATGGGTCAAATGGCCCACTTTCACACGAGAGATTTCATGATTCTAAGTAGGTTTTTGTGCAGTGGTCGTGTCCCTTACCGCTCCTCCAGGAGGCCTGGATTCAAGTTCCACTTGCTTCAAAGGTGTGTAATAACATCTTTGAACAGGTTTAATACAAAGTTTGTAATCTGTTTACCAACACCATCTATTAGAGACTGAAACCCTGTGAAACATCATTCCTAGCTTATCATCTTAAATTCTTTACTTCTGCTTTCCAGCTTCTTTTTCTTGGATGTCAAGGCCTTTTTCTTTTTTAACAACATTTTTTCTGAATCTGCTTGTATGAACATCCTAATTTTCATCGTATATTTGCTCAGTTCTAATAACTTGTAGATTTGTCTGAACTGAACTTGGTTCTCCTACTCAATTTTATTGTTGCTTTGCTGATCAAGGTTGTTTTAAATGTACATTTTTACCCAAATTCATCTGTGGGTTGACATGGCACTTAAATAAGCAATTATCTGAACCTTTTGTTAAATCAAATGTGGCTTTTTATCACTGTGATATGAGCACCACCCAGCTATGAGGTTGGATAAATATAAAGTTGGCCAATCTTTATTGGTAACTCTGTTGATTTTTGAGTCTATGGTAACTTGTATTTTAAATATGTACTTTCAGACCACTTCACATAGCCGCACGGAATGGACTTAAAAAGGTTGTGCATAATTTGCTAAGCAAAGGTGCAAGTGTTCTTGCTGTGGATGAAAATGGTATGTATCAGTTGCTGCTCTCGGTTTATTCAATACCCTACCAGAAGTAACAATTGAATAGTACAATACTTCTAAAAGTCTAACTAAAAACACTCAACTTTGGCATGACTTAAACAATAAAAACATATCTTTTGAAAAGAACTGTCTTAACTCCTTTTTCGTTTCTGCAAAAGACTCATATACTAACCATTCCCTTGTCTGCTTTTGTGCCCAGGTCACACCCCAGCCTTGGCTTGTGCTCCTAACAAAGATGTGGCTGACTGTCTGGCACTCATTTTGGCTACCATGATGCCTTTCTGTCCTACCAGCACAATGACGTCCTTCAGCATCAGTCTAACAAAAAATGATAGTTTGAACACCCCTCTATCCTATGATTTCCCTAATACGGGTAGCAACATAAATTCTTTCAACAAACAGTTGTATAACTGTGTAGGAAAAATGGATAGAGGTCAGGAAGATGATGATGAAAATGATTCGGACTCTGAGACATTCTGATTGATTTTAGAAAGCTTAACATGCACAGGAAAAGTCTTAATTTGTTGTTCAATAGAAGATTACAGATGACCACTCAATTACTGCTTATTTAAAAAGCACTTATTTGAAGGCACTTTTCTTACAGGATTTAAGAGGAAAGCAGAATCTTGGAGTATTGATTAATTGAGGACTATTGAGTAGGGCACATGATTTGCTAATGCTCAAATCTGCCAGAGGTTGGTGTTTTCACGGTCTCTGGGACATTGTATGCAAATTTGTGGTACATGCAGTACCTGTGGAAATTTTTGGGCTTTGTTATGACTATGTTGTTCCATGCCAAATTGCTTGCCCTACAATGAGATAGTATAACTTTGACAAATTAGCACAAGCATGCATTTTGCACTTCCAGTTTAAAAACTTGTGATAAGAGTTGTTAGAAATAAACCAGACACCTGAGCCATTAACTACTGATAAACTATGAATGACCTGTCCCAGGTTGCAGTGTCAAGTATTCATAAGTTAGAAGAAAACTTGATGGCACCCTTTTATTTTAAATGTACCAGTGATTTTAGGTGACTGTTCTGTTAGCAGAAATATAGTATTTCATACCTTTTTTTTAATACCGCCTCCTTTGGCAGCCTTTAAAAATGTATAGCAATTTTGTTTAAATCTACCCATCTGTAGGATGAAGACAGTAACTGCCACAAAGAACAGTTCTGATGAAATCTGCTTCATCTGCCAAAGCTTAATATGTTAAATGGACACGTTCTTTCACCTGTGACAGGAACACTGCAGGTGGAATGACAAGTTCTTTTTGTGTCTGGCCAGTGATGTCAAATGGACCAAACATGCTACAGATTGGGATTGACTGTTTTCGTTTTTTTAAACTTAAAAGCCTTTTTTTAGTCATAATATTTTCACAGCTACATTGAAGTAGCCTGTTTCAGTAAACAATGCAGTATTCAAAATACAAAAAATGCATTTCACATAAGTGAAATCAGATATTGTTAGATTAGAAATCAGCAAAATAAAGCTTCAGAAATTACAAAACCTCATTTGAAAACAATTACATTGCTGTATGAGGTGGCTGAACATTTACTGCAACCTTGCTATTTTGACTAAAAGCACTGAAAAACTTACAAGAAACCTTAATTATCTTGTTACAGTAGTACTGTATATAACTGTCCATGCAGATAAATTTCAAGAGACCTCTGATATGAAATTGCTTTAACGCAATTAAGTACCATATCATATTAAAGCACTGAAATTGAAGGAAAATGCCAAAAGTGATAGCCGTGTCTCGAGAAGACTGGTGTTTTGTTAACTAACTTTAGTAAAGGCTTACAGCCACAGTATCATTTTGAACCCATTTACTTCTCTATTTTATTTACTGAAATGAAATCAGCTGGTGACTTCTGTACTGTGGTTGTTTTATAAATATATTTTTGTTCGTGTATTTCGAGTTGACTTGTTTGAATCAGTGGGATATAAAATTAATACATTTTTAAGTGCACAATTTGAGCAGTTAATTATATACTTTTCAACTTTTTATAGTTTTTAATATAAACATAGAAAAAGACCTGACAAAATAAATACTGGAACTTTGAGATCCATTACATTGTGATTGGCAATCTTTGTAGCAAATGCTTTCACTTGGGTTGATATCAAATACTATTTTGTTTTTGTTGCTTTATAAAATAGTTAGTGCCTTTCTCCCCATGAGTACTTTCCAGATGGTTTCCAAATATCTTCTAGAACTTTGCTAATTAATATCCAAGCAATAATGTTAATTAAATTTTGAATTTACAATGAATGTAAAATTTTCTTTTTAAAGGTTTAAAACATCTGATTGAAGAGTGCTTTGTTCATTAAACCATCATGGATTGTTTTTGCAGTGTTATAGATTGCTTGTAGGTCTTGCAATTTAGCTTTGAAATTGATTCTATTTGGAAAAGGGCATTTACAAATTTGACCATCTGTGTATTTTAAAACCATAAAAACAATTATTTCGGGAAGCTGATGCAGTGGTCCATCCATTTAAAACACCTATAATCCTCCATTTGGTAATCTTGTTGACTTATATGCTTTAGCATGTGCAATATGTCTTGTTATGGTATAGTATGGTATCATGATACAGTGACAGTGTTATATTTTGTTTTATGCAGTGAATGTGTAACAATCTAGTGAAAATGAAAATGTACGGTGGAAGCAGCTGTCTGTGGAAATTTTATGTATTTGGTCATATTTCTACAGTATAGAGGGTATAAATTTAAAGATTTTTTTTGATGTACTTAAAGACTGTCAAAGTGTACGAAGTAAATCCAAATCAATTTTAATCCAGCCTGGACCTCAAGCATACTTTGATTTTCGACTTTTGTGAACTACTGAATGCTTCAGTGATGTATAAAAGTACTTAATTGTAAACTACTTTTTTTTAATTAAAAGCATTCAGATGCTGTATATTTTTGTGAAAATAAAGGGTACAGATGCTGATGCAGCAAGTTGATTTACTTTCTTTCTTGATATGCTTTCTGCATTTAACTCCTGAATAATTATAAACTGCAATGTTTAATAATTGATCCTTTCTCCATTTCATTGAGAAGCATGCTGAGGCTGTCTTAATGTTAATTTCTATTTAGTGCTTATTAATTTAAAAATAAATTATTTGGGGTCAATTTTGGTTCCCTTACCTATGTTAATGAGGTGGTAATAGCTTTAAGTGAGGTCATGCCTTACCCAGTCTCATCACCAGTGATTCCTGTTGATATAAAAATTAGGGTTCTTTGACATGAGTCTGGTATCTAACTTCAGTTAGACCCATGGGTGAAGAATAAGTTTGCTAACAATGAGTCTTGATTTTTTTTGTGGGTCCTAGAAAAGAGAGCCCTCCTGGCCCACAGGAGTAATCCGAGCCCCTGCTGTCTGGAGGCCCATGATTGTGAATCCTTTGTTGGTGAGCTGCATCGTGACACCTGTTCTATCTTGCAGCTTGAGTAGAAAATGTAAATAAAGTTGAATCATAATCTTACAACCAATTTGCTGCCAGAACGAATGATTCAATATAGGTTGAATCTACATTTTTTTTTATTTTAACCGTCTGAGTCCATGTTTTTCCTTTACTTTGAAGAGAAAACGTTATTGCACTAAACACTTTCTTCTCTCCTGAAAGTGATATATGTTAAGGTATCATGCGAGCCAATAGTCATATCATACCTTGCTTAATTTTCCACTCTTAACCTGAGTTGTGAGTGTAAGGAAACTCTGTTTGGATTCAGAATTAATTAGTTTTAAACAGGAAGTTTTGTGAAACAGACTAATGTTTGCACTACATTAAATAGTAAGCAATTAATACAAATTACATTTCTATTGTCATGTTCAAGTTGATCAAGCTTGTAATCATTCACACATGAACTTTCAACTAGCCTGACAGCTTGTTCATATGTCAAATAAAATAGAGACTCTAGAGACAATTTTGGCTGTATATAGGGGGGCACAGCAGTTAGCACTGATATCTCTCAGCACCTGGGACTTGGCATCAATTCCCAGTGCTCCTAGTTCCTCCTACAGTCCAAATATGTGTAGGAAAGGTGAATTGACCATGGGAAATGCGGGTTACAGAGATGGAGTAAGGGTCTGGGTCTGGTTGGGGGTAATCTTCAGAGGGTCAGTGTGGACTCAATAGGCTGAATGGCCTGCTTTCACATTGTAGGGATTCTATGCATATTAGGTAATAAAGATGTATCTTAAGTAAGCAACTCTAAATGGAGGTTTGAAGAGGATTTTTGAAATATATTAGAAAACTTTGGACCACTGCTATTTATTCTAGAAGGTCTCTGAGGATTTTATCTAAAAACAGTAGGGATATGATGCTCCACCTTTTTGAGCATGATATATGCAAAATACAAAGTCTGGAATAGAGTCAAATGATAACATGAAACTTGTCAATCGTTGCAAAAACCCTCATCTGGTTCACTAATGCCGTGTGGGGAACAAGACTACTGTCTTCATTGGGTCTAGTCTACGTGGTCCAGACCCACAAAACTGTGGTTGAATTTTAACTGCCCTCGGAAAAAAGGGATGGGCAATAAATGGTGAACAGCCATGAATAAATGAATAAATAAACAGGAGAAAGGGAGGGTTTGGTCATATGCATCTTTCTGTAGGTCCCTCTTTGTAGGATGGTTGGCAGGTGAAAATATGACCAGGCAGAATAGCACTACCTGCTGCAGGTGATGAGCAAGAAGGGCAATACGGACTTTTTTTGTTTGCAAGTAAAGGAAATTTTTTCTGTGGATCTCTTCCATCAGATCCCTCCAAGGTGTTGGGGAGAATCTGCTATCGGGGTACCTACAATTGGGGCTAGGGAGGGGAGCACCATTATTAAAGCAGACACTGTCGGATACCAGCTAAAACACAGCCATGTAAAGTAAACCCAGCCACTGCAGGACTGCCTGCCTGGGGCCACATTCCTGGGGGATTAGAACATGTCCGTCAGTTTCAGATCATCCTATTACTGGATCCTATCCTATTCATCCTATTAATGAAGGAAACCGGTAACTATCGGATAGTGTAAATCGCACCGATACTACACTTGATTGATAAAGTACTTGCTAATGCCTCCGCTGACGTCAAACTCATTCGAGTCCTATGTTAAATGATAATATCTGTATATTCAACTATGGAGAACTATTGTGAACGCCCAGACAGCCAGACGCATGGCAATGAGGAATCCCTTCCAACAATAAACTTTTAATTTACAAGATCGGAAACTGCCGAACTCAGGATGTCTACCCATTGTTCGGCACAGCAGGAGTGGGACAGGTATCTCGGGGCAGCCAATAGAGACACTAATCCCTTCACAGACAGGTGAACCGACCAATGAAAGAGCCAAACAAGGGGAACCTGACCGGGAACTCGAGGAAGCGCGAAGTATAACTGCACCAGATCCGAAGGGAGAGGCAGAACGCCTTCTCCAACGAATTTGCATGCTTTTGAATTCGTTGTATAGTGTACCAGTTTTGATTCTGTAATAAACGGTGTTTTTGCTCCAAACTCTAGCCGGTTTGATCTCTCCTTCCAACGAACACGTAGAGACGAGACCATTCGGTTTCCGTCTCAACAGATGGTGAGCCTGAACGTGGGAAGGGAAAGAGACGACTGCAAGTTGGCCACGTTGGCGGACCGGAGGGCAGACAAACTTTCGGCCGAACTTTTAAAAGGTGAGGAAGCGCCTGTTAAAGCAAAGACTTCCAGTAGGTAAATTTTTTCAGTTAGTCAGTCTTTGTCTGCTCCCTGATCCTCACCAACACAAACAGTACTTTTAAATCAGTTTGGCAGCAACGTTGCAGAGTCCATACTGGTAAGCTATTTTCTCACTTCTTCACTAATACCTGCCTGTTATCGCGGTACTGAAGTGACTAATTGATCCATGGCTAGCCTTAAGTTAATGCGCGCTTTTTGAGTCGACTTACTGCGTGGATTTCGGATCCTGGACGCAGCTTTTTGAGTTTGAGTTTTACGCGTGGATTTCGGATCCTGGACGCGGTTTTTGAGTTAAGTTAATGCGTGGATTTCGGATCCTGGACGCAGGTTTTTCAGTTTGAGTTTTACGCGTGGATTTCGGATCCTGGACGCAGCTTTTTGAGTTTGAGTTTTACGCGTGGATTTCGGATCCTGGACGCGGGTTTTTCAGTAAAGTTTATGCGTGGATTTCGGATCCTGGACGCAGCTTTCTGAGTTAAGGTAAAAGCGTGGCTTACGGAGCCTGGACGCTTAGTGAAATTAATTAAGACAGCGCTGACCGCACTTGACTGATTGGATCCTTTCTCTTTTTATTAAGCACTTTAACTCCGACAACTATCGATAGACACACTCGCTGCTAGCATCCTAAGGGGACAGAGGGCGGATCTCATCTCCTGGATAGGGTTTACCTGCACAGGCGTTTGCCTTAGACCGGTTGTTAAGAGCAGAAATCTGCCACGCGAAGGTCAGGCTTTTGAAAAACGCACTGGGTTTAAAGCAGTACCCACCAGGTGAGATCCGTCATGGGGGACTTGAACTTTGGACCACCAAAAATGACCCAATTTTGACCATTACGCCCCGGAGTGCCCTGGTGGCACCTCACGGTTGGCACAGACGTCACTTGGCATGCCCATTTATTACTGGACAGTGTAACAGTGCACAAGACAGCACTGGATCAAGTGTTTAACCAAGCGCCCGCCCAAAAAGACCTGATATTGACGAGACTAAAAGAGACCTTCACAGATACGGCGCTAATGACCAAAATTTTAACCGGTCTCCTACTCGCACCGCAATATTCAGCGCGGCAAACGATAGGCCTAGGGGAACCCCCTACTGATTGGGCACCACCGACCGCCGGAAAATCCCTGGGGTGGAAGACGAAACTGTTAGTAACATTGAACCCACAGTGGCAAGGGGGCCACTGTACCTCCACCACGGCCCCAGTCATCTCGGACGCCCCTGCCCGAGAGTTGCACCACCTCACTGCTGCTGTTTCCATTCCAGCTGATGCACACACCACCGAGTACACCCCACTCCCGAACACCCCGGCACCTCAACCCCTTATGGGAAAGGTGCTAGACGGGATTCGTGCACAGCTAAGAGAAAACAACACCACCAAAGAGGCCCAGTGGACACTCCGCTACATCGACAACAACCTCAATTTGTGGCGGCGCAAGGGCTGCTTCCCTGCTACTCACCAGTCCTTTTTCACACCAGTACATTCAGAAAACTTCCAAACCAGTCTCCACACCTACTTACATGGGAAAAGAGATGGGAAGAAGGAAGTTCTTTTCAATCTGTCAAGGCCTTCTGCTAAGGCAGCTGACGATTCTGTCTCCCTACGGGAGCTCTTAGTAAGGTCTCTGACCCACTTGCCAGCCCCGCTCGCAGAGACGCCCAGTCAGAGCGAGCGCGACCCCCTCCCGGAGTATGAACCCGAGTGGGTTCCCAACCAGACCCCACTTTACCCCCTTCCCCCTACCCCTCACACGCCCACTATCCTACACCCTGCCCCAGCTGAACTGCTCAAGCCCAGTCCGCCGCACCCTTCTCTGGATGCGCTGGGCACCCTCAGGCTAAATTTCGGGGACGGTGTACATGAATATCTGGTGAGGGCCACGGACCTTTGGGAGACTGGCACAGGGGAAAGGCCCAATGGCTCCCCCTTGCCAATAGCACATTTTCAACGGGGGTTAATGGAAGAAATTCCCACCCCAGTACAGAGCAAATTGAATGACCTTGTGGGGGTACACTCAGTGCCGGAGGACCAGGGCAAAACACAGATACACCACTATCTATCCAGGTGCCGAGCATCAGAAAAGGCGGAAACTGAGAGACAGGCTTCTAAACTGCCTATGCAACTTATAGAGCGACTCGAAAAGGTTCTTCTGCTGGAGACGAAGGGCACAGCGCAGGGGCTTATGCCTCCGGCTCCACAGCCGTGTAGTTCCCCTTCGCCCTACGCCCAGGCGCTATTGCCCTCGCCCTCCCTTAGCAGGGCGGGCAGTCCTCAGTACCACATGCCTGGCCGCAGTAGATCGACCGGGCCGTCCGCTGGGATACGAAAGGGGGGAAGGACAGATCCATTACCCGGGCGTTGTTGGAAGTGTCGCGAAATTGGACATAATTCTTATAGATGCGATATGGAGACAGATGACTCATGCTGGATTTGTAAAGGGACAGGACATAAAGCCCGCCACTGCGGCAGGGAAAGGGTGCAACAAGCGGGGTCCACACTCCCAGCTGGCTCACCCTCTTATAGACACCCTGAGTCTAGACGTGGCAGACCCCGACAACGGGGGGAAACAACCAAGGGATTATGGAAAAGGGCCCCAGGACGCGGGATAGACAGGAAGGGGTGGATGGGTCTTGCCTAAGAATGGAGAACCACAAGGATTACTTGACGGGCCCATGACAGATGGGGATAGCATGGTGAGCTGCGCAACTAGTAAGAGCAGTTTTACTGGGGATCGACTGTGTAAGTTTTCCTCCTTGCACCTCACGGTCCGTGCCTCGTTCGATTGGGACTTCCCTACAATCTCACATTGATTTGTTTTAGGATTGGTAACTTCTGTCCACCCACAACTACAAAACTGCTTCACAATCAGCCTTTTAATCAATCTTTTGTCCTTTCACAACAACAACACACAGGAGATTATACATCATGCTTCCAATTACATCCTTCCCAACAGGTTGTAATCTTTACTTCTTACTGAACACCAAGCAGTGGCGTGTTTTTGTAAGGCCGACTTTATTCGGGATTATAGAAACCGGTATTCGGCTACGGTTTCACACAGATTGTCAGTTTCTGCGAGTATGTAATGCCCCGGAACATGTCACTAAAACTGGGGACAAGGGTCTGCGACAGGCTGAGACGATAGTACGGACACACCGACAGTATGCGTGGGTTGGCATGTATGTGGATGAAAACCAGTGTGGGGCCGGCCCGGTGAGAGAGGGAGTGAGTGAGTGAGTGCAGTGCTTTTAACAGACGCGGTGAACGGAGGTGTCGCAACAAATGTTTCATCCCAGGTCTCGGTGTACAGTGGATCGGCACCGACAGCCTGAGTGACGGGACAGGGACCGTGGGAAGCCGCCCAGCAGCCGAAAGCAGTTTTACTGGTATCGGAGTACGTGAGTGTTGTTCTCTACACTTAGCGGTTTGGGATTGATAACTTAACGGTCTGGGACTTTTCTCCATAGTCTCGTCTTGATTTTTAGGATTAAATGCCGCTTGTCCCCCCACTATCACTTTTAATTACTCTTATACTTGGAAAGGAATACCTGAATGTAGGGAGGGGGCGCAGGAAGGGATGGTGGAGCTTTTACTTTAATAACACTACGGTTGTGGAATCCTAAGACGGCAAATCCCGGGGTGTCCCGTGCTCACCCTAGTTTTGGCGGGTCACCCTTCTCTGGGCGGGTCACCTTAGTTCTTGGCGGGCTTTCTTGCTTTTGGCGCGAAGACTCAGGTTGGGCGGGGCCAGCTGACTTTTGGCGCGAACGCTCAGTTGGGGCGGTGCCCGTTCGCTTTTGGCGCGAATGCTCACTCTTGGCGGGATTGCACAGTCTAGAAGGAGCTGCTCGCCTGCGGACGTTCCGCCACCCCTTTTAGCTCAACTACCGCGCCACCACTACACCGATGGGTTTCTCAAGCGTCATTGCCCTACTTCATGGGATTACTCGATGAACAGGTCCTCTTCAGTTACTGGGATGTCGATATGAATCATGCCTCTAACCACATCTTCTCTGACAGGTTGTACCTTTCTAACTCTAACGTCCCGACCGACAACATGCGCATTGCCGTATCGCCATATTGTGCGTTTTCATTTACAACGTTTTGTATGTCCAGTGTTTGGCCGTCCCACTGCCCGAATATCCCCCAGCCCACTTATTTTGTCTCTCTCTTTTTCCCCCGCTGGTCACAGGCCTCAGGCCTCCAGCTAGGATGTGCTACTCAGCACCCAGCAGGGTGCTTGGCCCATCTCTCTTCCTCGCGGCCGCTCACTCATCTTTTTGTCCACCGGCATGGGTGTTTAGGCCATCCCTTCTCCCCTCGTGTTCACAAAGTGCCAAGAACGAGGGGGGGCCCACCTACTCCTTCTTCCATCTATGCCCTCCACATTTTTCTGCCCCCTCTCACGGCCCCATTTTTATCTCTTCTCCCGAGTCCACAGATTTTTCTTTCGCTAAAGCATGATGGACGCTCATTTAACGCAAGTTCCTCCTGCTACTCGTTCCCCCCCACCTCAACTTTGCGGCTAGGGAGGGTTGAGCAACTGCTGCCACAGACACTGCCATTTCCAGTCCCTAAAGCGGGTATTGGCAACCATGCGGGGTGAAGATGCCAGCCAGTCTACCTGTCTGAGGCTACACTCTCCAATGCTTTGAACATGCAACCTGTAACTGCCAGTCAGTACCAAACCTTCCCATTGAAATCTCGTACAGACTCCTCTTGCCGATTGTACTGCCCTATCCTACAACCCCGCTCCCCATTCCCCACGCCATAGTCACGCCCCTTCATCGTTTTCTCCCAAACCTACACACTTTATGTTCACCGTCGGATCTGAGGTTGTCTTAGTTCTGTCTTTCATTCAGCTTGCATGAATTCAACTGGGTCTTGCTGAATAGAAGATCTGCGGATCCTTACGCTCCATCTCTTTTAAGGTTTTCAGCTCCCTGAGGTTGTCTACCAGGACACAGTAACTCATCTTCTGGCCTCATCTCTCCATTAGGGCATTTCACTCACTACGCTTCCACTGCCGTGCTTTGCGCCCCATCTTCTTTCCAAAGTCTTATGCTTCCTGAGGTTTTGCTACCAGGACTTTCCCCACTCTCATGCTCCCTGAGGTTTGCTACCAGGATTCGTCACGTCATCTCCAAATAATAAATGGTGCCACCGCCACTGCAAACTTAAAGGTTCCCAACCCCTCTGTTGCAATGTGGGCGCTCACGCCTGCCTTTCATTTTTCTCTGTTACACTCCTGGCCAACGCTCTTTTTTGTCCTCCACCGCACCTACAGTATCGGCAGCACTTTGCCGTCACCTTTTGCTTGAAGGCATCATACATACAATCGCCTCCCACAGGGATCAATACTCAGCTCCTGCCCAAATCCTTCAGTCTCTTCAACTGCGAGTAGTCCTCTCCGACTCATCTGTTCGTACCTTTTGCAAGGCGCTGGTTCGCGCTGAGAACAGCAGGGTCACCAGGTTCCTTTATGATTCTTTTCCCGGAGTATCTTTTAAAGGCTGTTACTCCCCTCAAACTGATCAAATCCTCAAGTGTCAAACGGAGGAAAGTGCTACACAGACAATTTCTGTCCTGACCTGTCTGACCATCCTTTTATGATACTCTCCCTCTCCCTCTCCTTTACACAGGGATGAAGTCCGATATGCCCGCAGCACCTGCGCATTCTCTTTTGTCTATGCCACACGGCCCTACACACACACAGATTCTTGCATACACAAGGATTATACTTGCACCTCTCGTTTTGTATCTCGTTTAGGGGGCCAAGTCCCCTCAGGCAAACAGTCCAATTTCGTCCCACCGCAAATCTCCTAATTGCCCAGAGTTTTACATTGTCCCCCTCTCCATAATCATCATCATCATATCTTATACTGAGCTGGCTGGAAACACATAGGCCACCGCATGCACCACTTCTCTCATTGCTCCAGGTCAGCGCAACCTAATATATCCCTAAAGTCACTCGATGAGACGGGACCTGACGGGGAGGTGCAGAAAGAGAGGGGATCATGCAACCCCACCTTGGCACGGTTTCTACGTAGAGTGTGGGTTGCTGCCCTTCTACACCGACATGGCTCTGTTTCACTGATATCTTTGCTCTTCTGGTACTTTATTCTGCTGTCTAAACTCTTCATTGGGCCTTCTCTTGGGAGGTCCACCTGGTTTATCATAGACTCCGCTTCGAGCGGGCAAATAGCCGCCAGGATAAGTTTGTGCCCTTTAGCTGGTGGCTCAACCCCTTTTTATCTACATTGGTCTTTCTCCATTGTATAGGCGCCTTTCCCGATGGTACCAATACTGTCTGTCTCACAGTCGCGGTTCGCTCCAATATCATACCCAAGTGTCTGGGGGCGAAAATCCCCGCCCTGCCTGCTAGACGGGGTCCCGGCCGCCTTGAGGCTTACGCTGCACGCCCTGAGAGGTTAGGGGGATCTCCTGCGCTGTGTCTTCCCTAACCACACGGTGGAAATTTACCTGCTCTATTGTCCTGTTGCCACAGAGTTGATGGGGATCCTCATCATTTCCACATTAATGACCCTTATCCTAAACGGTCTCCATGGGTGACTCATCAAACGATTGTCCTACGACAACCCCATTGGTTGTGCGCCCCGAGCACGGGCAGTTCCCCAGGGTGCAAATCGAGATTGCTTGCGCCCCTTACCGCGCAGTATCAAGGTGTACCGTAGGCCTTCCCCTATGCAGTCTACTGTAGTTCCCTTCTCACTATTACCAATCCCACTTCCCTCTCGAGGGACTTACTCTATTTTTTCGACACAACTCCTGGACGAATGTTTTTACACTTCAAACATTGCGTTTTAAAACATACAGGCGCCTGCGCTCCTGCAGCTGCTAGTATACATTCCTACCGAGTCAGAACTGCCACTCGTACTATCTTGCATTTATATCAGTGTCCCGACTTTCATCTACCCCGTGTAGTGCTGCTGCTCAAATGGACACGGATTATCCTACTAATTGTCTTCCACACTATGCGCACACTTGATTTTAACTTTGTCAGAATATTGCGACTTGACACCGTTTGCGTGACTGCTCCCCGCAATTACCTCACCGACACTGGACCAGTGTCATGATTACGTTTTTTACGTTTTTCCTCTGCCTCTTCGTAATTCGACGAACATTAAAACACCTACAGTATAATCTGGCTACCCCTGCCTCGACTGCCTTTTTGTGGCAGCCCGTGCTGGGGAGCCTTTTTTCTCTGATTTGAGATCACGAATCCCTCTGACTACCTTTGTGTAAAGTTGTACCCTTTCCCTTACATGAAACCACTCCTTCTACCTCACACAGAGTTCTCTCTATTTTGATGTGACTCCTTTTTGTGGAATACTGCCACATACAGGTCCGTGACTCATAAGAATAGTTAAGGCTTTCACACTACCGTCATTGTTTTCACCATGGTCTTTATATCTGCCCCCATTCCTCTTACACAAATGGTTGAGTACACTCTTCCTGGTTGCATTTGACAGTCCACATGAGCACAGACCTTATGTTCAGGAGTACTGACTGGAGACTTTGGGGACTGCCTCCCGTCCATTCCGGTCTCCCAGACATGCCACCCCAAAGACCCCTTACAACACAACACTTTATTTCCCATAGTAGTCACATAGTTCCTGACTGACCCCGCCATATATCACCCTGGTGATGCAGGGACTCCTTTTTACTGCATTCCCACAGCCCCATCTCACTGATTTAAAGGTGATAAGGTATCATTACTTTTCAACCGGACCCCCATCCGTTGAGCTCCACCAGGAGACGCCGCTGCCACCAACTCCAACAACACGACAGCCTGTGTGTGACCTCCTACAAACGGACAGGGACACATCCAATACATGCTGTAGTGCGACGTCCGCTCGTGAGCCATGATACCGGGTTTCTTGCTTACGGCTGGTTGCGATAAGGGCTGGCGAGTGGGGACCTCCCATTTCTTTTCCCCACTGGTATATTACCGCCGTTCCATGAGCTCGCGGGTTGGGCGTAGTAAATTCTATCTCACCGGTGCGTGTCAGCTCCCTCAATGACTTTCTTTCGAATTCGTCTGATCCTGTTGTACTCATGACTAACTTTTCATCTTCATGTACGCTAAATGCAGCCTGGTTGTCCAAAGAGCCCCCACTTATTTATTTTGCCCGTTTAAATTGGGGATATGTGAATTGATCCTTCCATAACAGCGGGTGGGTGAAATGTACTGTGTGCCTTGGCAATTGAGACACTGCTGTTCTCGCAGGCGGCCTTTGCGGACTGTCCAGTATTCCTGACTGCCCTCAGCCACCCTCGGAGGCCACTGACCATGCTACTGAGCTGCCCATGCCTGTCCTTGGGGTGGTGAAATGGATGTCGCCATCTATTACTCAATGCAGCACGACTGGTTAGCCAATGACGGGTAAGATCCCTCGGGCGAGGGACAACCCAAGACAGGCACAGTCGCGCATTGACATCGGAACGCATGGCCTCCGTTTGTCTCCATTTGATGAGATTTCTGCCTGCTTGCATCCGTGTCGGACGGTTGGACAGCACTGCTGCTCTCTGCAGCATACTGATCTACTGGACCACCGGGGCACAGTACAGTTTCACACTGGGTTTCAGATCTCTAGCGGGTACCTAACTGCTGGTACCAGGCTGTTCCTACTCCCTTTCCAAACTTACAACACCTACTTACATTTGCCGGCTCTTTGGACTACAGACTTCCGTTTACTAAATGGCTTACTCATTCTAACGCACTCGCGTACATTTCGCCAGCTCTGAATGACTTATTGCAATGCTTGTCTAATCCTGTGCTTTTCGTTATTTCTGCAGACACTGCCTCAATTACTTCAACTATTAGTTTAGCTTAGCATGCAGCTGTGACCATCTATTGCTTAATTGTGTAGCAGCGCGTTTTTCAGGGCACCCTTCATCCCCATATGGCTGTCTCCTTAGAACCGGTGAGTCTGGGCGATACAACACCGGAGACCGGTCGCCTCGTGGGGTTGCGTTCCTTACGGGATAACGGGGTGTGGCCTCTTTCGAGGCTAAGGGAGGGAATGTTGGGGAGAATCTGCTATCGGGGTACCTACATTGGGGCTAGGGAGGGGAGCACCATTATTAAAGCAGACACTGTCGGATACCAGCTAAAACACAGCCATGTAAAGTAAACCCAGCCACTGCAGGACTGCCTGCCTGGGGCCACATTCCTGGGGGATTAGAACATGTCCGTCAGTTTCAGATCATCCTATTACACTCTCATTGTTAATGAAGGAAACCGGTAACTATCGGATAGTGTAAATCGCACCGATACTACACTTGATTGATAAAGTACTTGCTAATGCCTCCGCTGACGTCAAACTCATTCGGGTCCTATGTTAAATGATAATATCTGTATATTCAACTATGGAGAACTACTGTGAACGCCCAGACAGCCAGACGCATGGCAATGAGGAATCCCTTCCAACAATAAACTTTTAATTTACAAGATCGGAAACTGCCGAACCCAGGATGTCTACCCATTGTTCGGCACAGCAGGAGTGGGACAGGTATCTCGGGGCAGCCAATAAAGACACTAATCCCTTCACAGACAGGTGAACCGACCAATGAAAGAGCCGAACAAGGGGAACCTGACCGGGAACTCGAGGAAGCGCGAAGTATAACTGCACCAGATCCGAAGGGAGAGGCAGAACGCCTTCTCCAACGAATTTGCATGCTTTTGAATTCGTTGTATAGTGTACCAGTTTTGATTCTGTAATAAACGGTGTTTTTGCTCCAAACTCTAGCCGGTTTGATCTCTCCTTCCAACGAACACGTAGAGACGAGACCATTCGGTTTCCGTCTCAACAAAGGCCATGTATTAACCTTTACATTCAAATCTAAATTTTAATAATTGGTAATTAGGATAAAAATTTTGCTCTAAAACTAGACTTTCAAACAGACCTTTCTCATTAGCACAGCACTCATTTAGTATCTATTTCTCCCCCTTCCACCAAAACATTATTCAATTTAAGTTTATAAGAAGAAACAGGAGAGATGTTTGAAGAGAAGGAATATAAAATGAACCGTCTGCTATTCACCATCCCATTTTGACTTAGGAAGTCGAAGTATTTTGACATTGTCCAACCCAATCCAATGCCAGCGCCTCCACACCAAGATTCCAGTTAGCGTTATCACCTTCAAGTGGATCAGATGTGTAAATCAACATCTGAGGTGTTTGAAAGAGGAGGCTGTATATATGATGATGTAGAGACTGGGGAGATTCCTACATTGTGAAGTGGTGGGGCTTTTTGGATATGGTTCAAGAGAATTATCATGAATTATAGAACAATTAAATTCAAGGTAGTGTTATGATTTTGATAAGAGACCATATGGTTCACTGTCTAAAACAAATTAACTAAAGCATAAATATGAATACACTTTTTAATAGAAGTTACTTTACAAGATAAAGTAAACTTAACATTGTTGCCTATACTTTAAATTGAGCTTCTTAGATTTCCTCCTCCTCCCAAGTCATGTACTCCACCTTCTCAAAAAACTCAGAAATTTAACAAATTGGGAGATTAACAACTTGGTCTGAATACTGTTTGAAAGATTCATATCAAAATTGAGAATCTTGGATGTTCTAATTACTTAAAGTTGTCCCATCACACTTCCATCAACTATTTCCCAATTAAAACTGTCACTAGCAAATGAAGTGCAGTCATTCAAATTTGCAGTTTCCATCAATCTAGTTCTTGTCACTTCGTGCCCACCCCTTCCCTATCTTTACTCCCTCCCTCCTATAATCTCTCCCTGCCACCTTCTCCTGTCCATACTTTTGCTCCCTCTACTTTCTTTATGTCACTCCTTTCTCTAATATGTTTACAGCACAGAAGGAGTCCACTCAGCCCTTCATGTTCATTTTGGTAACAAAGATCTGGTACACAAATACCATTTTCCACCTCATGGCCCAAAGCCTTGGAGCAATAGCAATGCAATATCAAAAAGCTGCTTAAATGTTCTAAGTAATTTTGACAAAATCACCCAGATGGGCAGAGTTCAGATTCCCATCACTTTCTGGGTGAAAACATTTTTCCTTGACTCGTGTCTTTCGCCTTCCAGCTCTTTAAATTTATTGTTCTTGGTCACTGACCCCTCTCCTAATGGAAAAAATGCCTTCCTAACCACCCTAACTACGTCCCTCATAATCCTCCACATTTCCAGCTTTCACCACTGCAGAGATCACAAACAATCCAATCTTTCCTCCTAGAGCAGTCTCTTCGGCCCACTCAGCATCCTAGAAAATCTATGATGATTTGACCTGAACTGTAGCAGTCCTCCAGTTGTGGCCAAGCCAGCATTTTATACTATTCCAGCATAATTACCCTGCTCTTCTATGTCTCAACTAATAAAAGCAAGTATCCTATATGCAACTTAATCACCTTATGTACCTATCCTACCACTCTGATCTATGAATAATCACATCAAGGCTGCTCTGACTTTAGTCCTTTCCAGGGTCTTACCATTCACTGTGTAATCTCTTGCTTTGATGGCTGTCTTCAATTGCATTACCTCACAGTTTTATCTATTTTCCATTTTAGAATTCCCTTTGCAACTGCTCTGCCCACCTGACCAGTCAATTGATATCCTTGTGTAGTGTACAGCCATTCTAATAATTTTTGTGCCATCTACAATTGTCTTGATCATCCCCCAAAATTTAAGTTCCAATCATTAATGTCCGCCCAGCACTGTGCCCTGCGGAAACCAACTAGAAAAAGACATTGTCACACAAATGTTCATCTACCATCACCCTCTGCTTTCAGCCGTCTAGTCAATTTTGGATCCTATGGCCCCTTACTTTTTAACCAGTCTGCCATAAGGGATGTAATGTAAAGCCTTGCTGAAGTCTAGTTAGACCACATAAAAGCATTATTCTAATCACACTTTTGGATACTTTAAAAACAAACTCAAATTTGTCACGCACAACCTTAACAAATCCATCTTGACCACCCTGATTAATCCATGCCTTGCTACGTGTGGATATATTCTCCTGTCACAAGTCTTGCTAATAATCTTCCTACTACAGTACTGAGGTTAGACTGACTTGCCTATAATCGTCTAATGTATCTTTTGCTTTTTTTAAAAATAATTGGCAGCATTAGCAGTTTATATAGTCCTCTGGCAGTCACCTGTGGCCAGACAGGATTTGAGAAATACTGCCAGCACCCCCCAAATTCCCTCCTGTTAACTCCTCCCTTGTCTTCCTCAGTAGCCTGAGGATACATCTCGACTCAGTCTATCGGTTTATCCTCTTAAAATTGTATAACCCACTAGTCGCTCCTCTCTCTTTCTCTCTCTCTGTTAATTTACTCTAATATTTCACAGACCTCCACTCTGATGTCTGTACCTGTGTTGTCCTCTTGAAGACTGATGCTAAGTATTCATTGAGGACAGTGCTCACATCTTCCAGGTTCTCTTTCACATTATCTCTATGGTCCCTAAGAGATCTTACTCTCATTTTTTATGTATCTAAATCTCCCCTTTTGGGTTTCCTTTTATTCAATCTGCCATGCTTTCTCATGTATTCTCTTAACTATATTAATTTACTTTTTAAGACTCTGCATTTTACACTGCAAGAAACTACGCATTGAGCCCTCAGAATCTGCAATATCTGAGGGCTCTCTCACCCCCCCTCGTTTTCTCTCTCTTTTGTGCGCGCGCGCACACACACACACACACACCCCCCCTCTCTCTCTAGATGACTTCATCAGAGCTGATGTGGAGGTGGCAACATTTATGCAATGGTGGGGGGTTGGAATGCTGGGGGAAAAAGAATGTTGATTGTATATATGTGGAGGTGCCAGTGTTGGACTGGGGTGGACAAAGTTAAAAATCTCACAACACCAGGTTATAGTTCCTGATGAAGGGCTTTTGCCTGAAACGTTGATTTTCCTGCTCCTCGGATGCTGCCTGACCTGCTATGCTTTTCCAGCACCACTCTAATGTAGCCTATTGTCCAACAGTATTATTTGGAAGTATGAGCTTTGAGCGCTACTCCTTCAGGTAACTAATGGGACAGAATCATTACCTGATGAATGAATAGTGCTCTGAAAACTCATACTTCTAAATAAACCTGTTGGACTATAACCCAGTATTGTGAATTAAACATTGATTGTATAGATGAAATGATCAGAATGTGAGAATGGCACAATGATGGTATTGCCAAATTGGAAAGAACAGTTCCATTAGAGAGGAGGGAAGGGAGAGAGGACATGGTGACAGAGAATGTAACGAGTAAAGCTAAAAGAAAGGAAGGAATGGAAGTGGTTTCACAATATGAAAGTGTTGAACTCTGTATTAAGTCCAGAAGGTTGTAAAGTGCCTAGTCTGAAGATGGGCTGTTGTTCCTTCAGTTTGCACTGTGATTTATTGGGACATTGCAGCATGCTGAGAGCAGACAAGTGAGCATGTGAGCAGGATGCTGTGATAGAATGACCAGCAACAGGAAGATCGGGGTCATGCTTGCACATGGACTGGAGGTGTTCTGCAAAATGGTCACCCAGTCTGCATTTGGTTTTTCCAATGTAGAATAGGCTACATTGCAGTAAATGTAATACACAAGATTAGAGAATGTACAGATGAAATGTTGCTTCACCTGGAAAGACTGGTGATAAGCAGGAAAGACATGAAGGGGCAGATGTTGCCCCTTCTGCAGTTACGTGGGAAGGGGTAAGGTGTTCCTAATCGAGGAATGGACTAGGGTGTCCCAGAGAGAGCCGTCCCTGCGAAATCCAGAGATGGAGGTGTCGGGAAGGTGTGTTTGGTGGTGTTCTGCTGGAGTTGTCTGAAATAGGAGAGAATGATCCTTTGAATGTGGAGGCTGGTGGGGTGAAAAGTGAGGACAAGGGGAACCTGATCGTGCTGTTGTGAATGATGGGTAAGGGTAAAGCCGGAAGTACGGGTGATAGGTCGGATGTGGTTTGAGGGTGATGTTAACCACAGTGGGCAGGAAATCTGTTACAGAAGCAGGAAGCCATGTCAGCAGCACTGTTTTGGAAGGAGGAATCATCTGAATAGACACAACATAAATGAAGGAACTGGAAGAATGGAATGGAATCCTCACAGGATGTGGGGTGTGAAGAGCTGTAGTGAAGGTAGTGATGGGAGTCAGTGGTTTTGTCGTGGTTGACGGTGGAAAGTTTATTCCACAAAATGGAGACTTAGAGGTCAAGAAACGAAAGGCAAATATCAGAGGTGGACCATGTGAAAATTATAGAGGGGTGGAAATTGGAGGCAAAACAAACAAATTTTTCAAGGTCCTTTCCAGAGAGGAAAGGATATGATGGGAAATTCGTTCACCCATTTCCAGGCATATTTGACATGGTTGACAACACCCAACATGGTCAACTGTTCTGTTTTTACAGGATTGTTCTGCAATTTTGCTCATTGTTTCAAGTCCCATATTGCTTATTCCTGTGGACTGTGTTTTTCATAGATTGCACAGGCACACTTTCGTATTGACCACTAAGGTGATGGTGAATTGTCTTTGTAGCTGACAATATGGAGTACAGTACGTGCATGTCTCCCAACTTTAAAAGGGGTAGTGTTCAGTAGAGCACATATCCAGCCATTCTGGATCAGGAAACTGATCTGAGGGCCTTCAGTGGGTTTTCTGTCATACAGTACAGACACAGACCCTTTGATCCAACCAGTCCATGGTAGACATAATCCCAAACTAAACTAGTCCCACCTGCCTGGTCCTGTTCCAATGTAACCTCCCTGGTCTCAACTCTGTGCATCGGTTAATAAAGGTAAGTGTACTATATGCCGCCTTATCTACTTTATCTACATGGCCTGCTACATTAAGTGACCAGTGGATACCCACAGTAAGACCCCTCTGATCTTTGCCTATGAACTCATCTGCAGCCAAAATGTCCCTTACAGGAGTTGCTCATCCTGGTGTAGCATTTCCAGATAAGCTAAACTTATATTCTGTTTGTCCTATCAGGTGGTTGTAAACTTATCTATGGCACAGAAGGACAGGGGGCTTATCTCCTATGTCTTGGACAATATTTTAATGCATTATTGAGTCATAGAGATGCACAACACCTTCAGTCCAACTTGTCTATGCTGACCAGATATCCTAACCTAATCTAGTCCCATTTGCCAGCATTTGGTCCATATCTCTCTAACCCCTTCCTATTCATAGAATTCTAGAATCCCTACAGTGTGTCAAGAGTAGTCCATGGTGAGTTTGATGGTGGGATGAAACTTGTTGATATCACTGTGTCGTTTTATCAGTGACTCCTTGCCATGGGTTCAGAGGAAGAAAATGTCATCAATATACCTGGTGTATAATGTTGGTTAGATGTCCTGCGTAGAGAAGAAGTCTTGTTCGAATCTGTGCATGAAGATGTTGATATATTGGTGTGCAAATTTGGTCCCCACAGCTGTTCCATGTGTCTGGATGAAGAACTGGTTGTCTACCCAAAACATATTAAAACAGCCGTCCCCTATGGACAAGCCCTACGCAAACACCAGATCTGTTCAGATGAGGAGGAATATGACTGGCACCTGGAAGTACTCAGGGATGCCCTCATGAGAACGGGGTACGATGCTCATCATCGACCGCCAGTTCCGACGTGCCACAGCAAGGAACTGTAATGACCTCGGGAGACAGACACGTGCTTCAACCAACAGGTTACCCTTCATTGTCCAGTACTTCCCAGGAGCTGAAAAACTATGCTATGTTCTTCGTGACCTACAATACATTATCAATGAGGATAAACACCTCGCCAAGACCTTCCCCATACCCCACTGCTTGCTGTCAAACAACCGCCAAATCTCAAACAAATTGTTTGTAACAAGTTGCCCAGCTTTCAGGACAATTCCATACAATCCTGTCATGGTAGGCGCTGCAAGATGTGTCAGAGTGTGGACATGGAAACCACCATTACACGTGGGGAACCTCCCACCATGTACGTGGTAGGTACTCATGTGACTCAGCCAACATTGTCTATCTTAAACAATGCAGGCAAGGATGCCCTGAGACCTGGTATATTGGGGAACACTTCAGCAGTTGAGGACATTCGACCTTGGACCTTCGGGTGACCATCCTCCAAGGCAGACTTCGGGACAGGCAGCAGCAAAAAGTGGCCGAGCAGAGGCTGATAGCTAAGTTCCGTACCCATAGGGAGGGCCTCAACCAGGACTTTGGGTTCATGTCACACTACAGGTGACCACCATTGCACTATATCTGCACACACAGGCAACCCTAAACACACATACACGGACACACGTATACACACACACACACAGACACTTGTGCACACTCCCACACTCAAACATGCATCCTCTCACAGACGTAGACCACTCTACACTCACACACACATACACTCTCTCACAGACACATACACTCTCTCACAGACACTCAACCCCCTACCCCAGACATACACACACTCCTACAGACACACACACTCCCACCCCCTAACAGATAGACAATCTACACATATACACTCCCTCCCACTCCCAACCCTCCCCCATCCCAGACAGACACACACACACACACACACACACACACATATATATATATGTATAGTTTGTGGGGTGAATTTGTACTTGCAGAGTTACATAGTACTTTGCTCAAAAACTGCATAAATTCATGTAAGACTCTGTTATCTCACTTTTTAGGTTAGAATCAGTCTAAACATTATGGTACAGACAGAACACAGGGGGCTAACACCTTCAACATATGCTGGATTAGTGGTGCTGGAAGGGCACAGCAGTTCAGGCAGCATCTAAGGAGCAGCGAAATCGACGTTTCGGGCAAAGGCCCTTCATCATATTGTCTGGCTAACACCAATTGTTAGAGCTAACCCGAGAATGTAACTTTTAAACAAAGTTTTGTGATTTACACATGAAAGAAGTGAAACTATCATGGTATTCTAACAGATTAAAAAACTCAACAAATAATCAAGATTTTTTTTCAATGTATAATATCAGTTACATTGCACTGTAAACTTTTGCTATAAATTCTGTATCTTACAATTGTGTCCTCCACAACCACCTGATGAAGGAGCGTCGCTCTGAAAGCTAGTGCTTCCAATTAAACCTGTTGTGTGACTTTTAACTTTGACCTCCACATGAACACTGTTAGTCGATTAAGGCACACTGTCAAATCTTCAAACACACATTAAAGTAGTGTTATCAATGCCAAAGCCATCTGATTGGTTAAATTTGAGGCAGTATGACACTTGTAGGAAATCCTATTACGTTAACCCCACCCCCTAAACCAGAACAAAACAACTGCCCAAAGGGATGGGTCATGCCCTCTCTGACGTCACGACGCCAATGACGTCTCCACGCCGCCCTGTGAAGTCAACCAAGCGTGATAACCGTCCCCCGTCTCCTGATTCGGCGCCGCGCACCTGATTGACAGCACCTTTCGCCAATCAGCCGAGGCACCGGCGGGCAGTGCGGTCAGCAGGTTAGGTCGCCCCGGCGGTGTCGGGAGCGCGGCGATGGCGGGCGCGAGGATGAGATGGTTCTCTGCAATACTTCAGGGCTTTCTATTGGCTTTAGTGGGTCTCGGAATATGGGACGTGTTGTTTGTGTACGAAGAGAACAGGTGCAGCATGACCTACATGTTCGAGTACCCAGAATATATTGTAAGTTACTCCAGCCCCGATATTCGAGTGAAAGAGGCTGGAGACTCCCAGTCTGTACAGAGAATAAACATGCAAGTAGTTGCCTGACTGACTGATGAAGAGCTTTTGCTGCTCCTCGGATGCTGCCTGAACTGCTGTGCTCTTCCAGCACCACTAATGCAAAAAACTGACAGTGCAACAGGCCACTGCCTGTGCAAGTTTGCTCTGTACGAAATAATTGCCAAAGCTTTTATTATTTTGATAATACTTCGAGAGCGGAATCTAATAAACTTTATGCTTTGATTGTTCCTTTTTAGAAAGTCAACATAAAATTCAGTGTTACCTATGCCCAGGTTCTGTTTGACACTTGGCCACATTTGCTAGCACCATTCAAGAATAATCTTTTCCACAATGCCACTTTGATGTGATTGATACAGTTGAAATCATTGACATTTGCAGCAGATGAATGGACCAATTGGATCATCAGCTGGTCTGGCTTCCTTTTTCCCATATCCGTCTAAATATTATTGTAGATTTTATTTCCACCGTACCGTTTTTGTAGGGTTGCCCATATCCCAACAGATCAGCATTTGAAGCAAAAGAAAATGTATTTTTGTCTTTTGATGAATTTCTACTTTTTAGATTATCTTACACATTGTCCAATTTTCAACATCTTTCATCAGGTATTATCTTAATTTATTTCAATAAAATTAGCTCTATTTTCTCTTTTTCTGCCATTTTAAAATGTTGCATTCCTGGCATTTTACTGAGTTTCTTCTATGTGATCTCCATGCCCTTAATATTCTACCTAAACTGATATTTTCATAAGTTGGAGCCACGACCTCTCGTCTTGCTAACCATTTCCGTCATTTTTTGCTATTGTATCTGGTCTATTTTCTCTGAAACCTAGGGTCCTATATCTGAAGTGAGCTGCTGTCTCGCATCTAAGAAAGAATAATTTTTTTGTGTCGCACCTTTCATAATCTAAGGGAAGCCCGAAGTAATACACTGCCTGTTAAGCACTTTTAAGCTGGAACACTTGAAGGAAGTATGGCCAGCCATTTGTGCAAAGGATGCTCTCACGAATAGCATTTGATAGTGACCAAATGATCTGTTTTTAACTTGTTGATTGAGAGATTAATATTGATTTAGTGACTGTGGGTAATTTCCTTGATCTTCTCAAAATAGTGCCATGAGATTCGTTATATCAATTTTAAAGATGCAACAACTAAACTAATAATTCTTTCTTTGGTTTCTTCCTTTTATTGAGCTGAACTGGGTCAGGATTTGATCACAATTGGAGTTCTGATGATTGCTAATGAATATTAACAGTTAATGCCTCTAGTATATGCAAGAATAAAAAATACTTTATTATAAATCACATCTTTAATATTATACTATATTTTCATTTTTAAGAGCGCCTTCAAATTTGGATTGGTTTGTCAAAACTGAAACCAACAGTGCAGATTTAATTCTTGTAGCAACTGTGGTCGTTCAAAAAAGCCTACCTCCTTGCCTCCTTCTTGACGCTAACTGATGCACTTCAAGGTGTAGGTTTTAGAAGCAAGATGAGACCATTTGGACCTTTGAGCCTGCTCCATCATTCAGTAAAATCATTGCTGATCTAAATAACTTGTCTCTCTTTCTTTCAACAGCCTGTTGTCCCTCCTGGACTGCAACTAATAATGTAGTTGTTAAAATATGAATGGCAATCTAGTCCTAAATTGAAACCTATTTATTTCCCTTTATGAGGTAAAAAAACTTTGAATCAATATGCCAGACCTAGTTTTCTCCAGTGTAGCAGATGTCTTCAGGTGTTACCTTTCTACATGACACAAGAATACATACCCTATATATAATGCAAGAAGGAAAATGGAGAAACTGAGAAGGTTAACATGAATATAAATGTTCAACATTTTAAAAAGGTTTATGATGGGAAAATAATTATTTCAATTGAGTGGCAAATTAATTCACACCAAAAGAAGGAAATTTAGAATTTTTACCAGTGATACGTATTGAAGGCATATAGATCACTATCTTTGAGAGGAAAAATATAACTATTTGAAGCAGGAGGAAAATGAAGTTGGATTATTGACATGTAACATATAACTAGCAATTGGCACAGAATGGTCAACTAAACAAACAGGTCAAAGGTAACATTTCATTGTTGGTGTTCAAAGTTCAAGTGATTGTGTCCTTTCTTCGTTCTCATTCATGGTCCATTTACTTCAGTCAAAGTTGAAGGTAAAAATGTGCCAGTGGGAGCAGGATCAGGAAAGACTGAATTTCATATTAATTGCACACTTTTGTGTAGTATATCTTTCAAATAACACATTTAAAAGTGAACCCCCAGTCAATTTTAACATGCCAAGCCCTTCAAATGTATTGTCACTTTTTAATCCTCTTAAGGCGGCTGTAATTCATCAAATGAAAATTAAAGACCGTGGTATTGAAAGCGGGAGAAGCACAGAAAGGCTGGCTTAAGGCTATAGGGAGACCGATTAGAAAGTGTAGCAGCTGGTTTGTGAATGATCTCTGATAGATCATCCATTGTTCTTGATTTAGTCATGAATTCAAAGGGAATATTAATACAGTTTGTTTGTAGAACAAAGTATGGGAATGTGATGTATTAGCTGCATGGAATAGGATGGATTTAAAGAGAATTGTCAGCTTTCTGTCATGCACAATTAAACCCATACGTGAAATAAACACATTCTGGAAAAAATAAAGACAAAATGACAGTTAGCACTAATTAATAACATTCCCTGCAGAGTGGAGAAACGGCAGGTTCTGGTTCTAACTCTTTTTCTATTTGTCCAGAAGGTTCCTGCTACCCTTCCCCTTGAGGGAGAGTTTGGGGAAAGGCTGGGAACCACTTATTTTGGGATACTGTTTTGGCGTGGTAGTAGTGTCCCTACTCCTGGACCAAGAGGCCTGAGTTCAAATCTCAAGTGTTCCAGAAATGTGTAGCAATATCTCTGAAGAAGTTAGTTAGAAAAGAAAAGGTTAAACAAAAAGACAAAAATTTCATCTGTAACAGAGGCAAGTGAAATTCAGGATTTACGTAGCATTGGATACAAAATAAGGTAATTCCTAAATCTGTATAAATTAGTATATCACAGTTGAAGGAGATTATGGTTACTGGTTATTTAAAAAATATTGAAGATGTTAAAAGCTGCAGGATGAGGAACTTAGGAAATTTATTTGTGTTCAGTGGAGCTGAAAAGGTTAATGGGAATATAGATGTTGAAATTATGGGATGTGAGAGAAAGACTGATTATTTCCATTAATAATTAGGCCTAAATTTAGGATTAGTATCGAAATGGGGAAATCTGGTCTTGTTTGCAGTGATATTTAATGAAACCAGTGGATCATAATCTTTGAGAGGGGAAAACATGAATAATTGAAGGGGGCAGGAATGGAGTGGAATTGATACATAAAATGTGCAGTTAGCAAATGCACAATGGACCAAACAACCTGTGCTAACGGAAATCAACAACTTGCAATTACATAGCACCTTTAATGTGGTAAAACATTGCAAGGTGGTTCATAGGAGTGTTATTAAGCAAACTATGACACTGAACCATAACAAGAAATTAGGTCAAATAACTAAAGTCATGGTCAAAGACATAGGTTTTAAGGAGTGCCTTAAAGGAGGAAAGAAAGATTACAAGAAGGAACAACAGTGGGAAGGAATCCTGGAGTTTAGGTCCAAAAGCAGCTGAATGCATAGTCACCAGTGATGGAACGATTAAAATGCACAAGAAATCAGAATTACAGAAGCCATGGGTTGCTGAAGGTTAAACAGGTAATAGAAGGGAAAGGCTATGGAGGAATTTGAAAGCAAGAATAAACATTTTAAAATTGTATTTTACTCTCGGACCTAAAGTTGGTTAGTGGGCATAAAGATACTAGGTGATCGGGACTTAAACACAATTAATCTGTATAGGATAAAACACTCTGAATTTAAATTTTATGCTGATTGTGAATTAAATTTCTACTTCAGATGATAAGGTCATCACTTCTTGGGCATAAAATTACAATCTACTTTTCTTCAAACAATTGATTAGAAGGTTTTGATTCTCATAGAATCCCTACAGTATGGAAACAGGCCATTTGGCCCAATAACTCCACACTGACCCTCCAAAGTGTATCCCACCCAGACACATTCCCCTACATTTCCTCTGACTAATGCACCTAGCTTACTCAGCCTTGAACATTATGGGCACTTCAGCATTGCCAATTCACCTAACTTGCATATCTTTGGACTGTGAGAGGAAACTGGAGTGTCCGGAGAAAATCCTCGCAGACACAGGGAGAATGTGCAAACTCTACACAGATAGTCACCCGAGGCTGGAATTGAACCCGGGTTACTGGCGCCAAGAGGCAGATGTGCTAACTTCTGAGCCATCATTTCTTGAATTTGCTGCATCAGTGTGCTTGAAGTTCAAATTAACTGTTTTGGATTGGCCATGTATTGCATTTTCTCCTCTCACCAATATGCAGAAAACAAAACATTTAACAGATTATGTTTACTATGCTATGAATTAATCATTTGTTGTCAGTCCTATCACTGTTCAATCTTGCTTAGTGAAGGAAACTGATTCAACCTTGTCTCTGTAAAAATGTAAACATTTTGTTTAGATGTTCCATGTCCCTGTCATGATTAATTTCATTTAATCACTTTTTAAAAAAATCAACAGATTAACCAGACAGTGAATAGTTTTGCTAATATGTTATTTCAAGCAATAACAATAATAATATAGCTTGAAGATTATGTCAGGCTTCTTATCGCATTTACATTCCCAATCTTTTACCTGCTTTTATCAAGGCCTTAATACAAAATTTACTTAATACTATTGTATTTAAAGTAATATTTTTGTTTCTGCAGTTGGGTTAGTATCTCCAAGAACATTTATCAGAATTTCAGATTCTAACTGTGATTCATTACTGAAACTGCATTCAAATGTGGATATCTATTGAAAGTCAGATCAGGCTTGCCTTGGTAGTGCCTGTAATTTATTGACAGTCTTCATGTGAGCATTTGAAACTGACTAGTATCGGAGATCTTATGTTGGTCTGCATGAGTTATTTTATTCAATAGAAGATGTTAAGTGTAGAAACAAGTCTTGCTTCTGCTGATTGTCACCAGACCACCCATTTATTAACTTAATTCAGTTTAAATATTGTATTTATAATGTAAATGTTGCATATTGCAGCTTTTTAGTATTGCAGAAAAACATTCTATTTAATTTCTGCGTGGTTATTTTATGTCCGCCTGAGATGAATCCTTAAACCGTTGATATTTTTATTCTTGTGGTATTGACTTTTGTGTTGCATATGTTTATATGGATATGGCAAAAATTTGGTTACTAAACTTTGAAATTATTGTTGTTTGAAGAAATATAACATTCCTGGAAAAGAAGAGGTATTATCACAGTTAATATTTGTCTCTTTTGTGTGAACAGAAGATCAAGCTTCCATATAAAGTTTCCAGTAAGTACCAAAATTATGGCCTGTATCTTTATGGAGAGGGAGACTCTGCTGAAGCACACAATCTGAAAACCACAGGAATCCCTGTTCTATTTCTTCCTGGAAATGCTGGAAGTTACAGACAAGGTACTTTTTACACTTGTTAAAGTTGTTTTTAATCATTCCTATCCTGATGATTGACACTCAAGGAAGGTTCAAAGATCAATTTTGAAGAAGAGTGAATGGACTTGAAATGTTAGCTTTGTTTTTCTCTCTCTGGATCTACTAGATCTGTTGAGTTTCTCCAGCATTTTGTTTATTGGAGTCATAGAGATGTACAGCATGGAAACAGACCCTTCGGTCCAACCCATCCATGCCGACCAGACATCCCAACCCAATCTAGTCCCACCTGCCAGCATCCGGCCCATATCCCTCCAAACCCGTCCTATTCATATACCCATCCAAATGCCTCTTAAATGTTGCAATTGTACCAGCCTCCACCAAATCCTCTGGCAGCTCATTCCATCGCAAGGTTTGTACACGTATCATTCCATACACGTATCACCCTCTGCATGAAAAAGTTGCCCCTTAGCTATCTTTTATATCTTTCCCCTCTCACCCTAAACCTATGCCCTCTAGTTCTGGACTCCCAATCCCAGGAAAAGACTTTGTCTATTTATTCTATCCATGCCCCTCATAATTTTGTAAACCTCTATAACCTCAGCCTTCGATGCTCCATGGAAAACAGCCCCAGCCTGTTTTGCCTCTCCCTGTAGCTCAGATCCTGCAACCCTGGCAACATCCTTGTAAATCTTTTCTGAACCCTTTCAAGTTTCACAACATCTTTCCGATAGGAAGGAGATCAGAATTGCACGCAATATTCCAACAGTGGCCTAATCAATGTCCTGTACAGCCGGAACAGGACCTCCCAACTCCTGTACTTCATACTCTGACCAATAAAGGAAAGCATACCAAACGCCTTCTTCACTATCCTATCTACCTGCGACTTCACTTTCAAGGAATTATGAACCTGCCCTCCAAGGTCTCTTTGTTCAGCAACACTCCCTAGGACCTTGCCATTAAGTGTATAAGTCTTGCTAAGATTTGCTTTCCCAAAATGCAGCACCTCGCATTTATCTGAACTAAACTCCATCTGCCACTTCTCAGCCCATTGGCCCATCTGGTCCAGATCCTGTTGTAATCTGAAGTAACCCTCTTCGCTGTTCACTACACCTCCAATTTTGGTGTCATCTGCAAATTTATTAACTGTACCTCTTATGCTCGCATCCAAATCATTTATGTAAATGACAAAAAGTAGAGGGCCCAGCACCGATCCTTGTGGCACTCCACTGGTCACAGGCCTCCAGTCTGAAAAACGACCCTCCACCACCACCCTCTGTCTTTACCTTTGAGCCAGTTCTGTATCCAAATGGCTAGTTCTCCCTGTATTCCATGAGACCTAACCTTGCTAATCAGTCTCCAGTGGGGAACCTTCCCGACGCCTTACTGAAGTCCATATAGATCACATCTACTGCTCTGCCCTCATCAATCTGCTTTGTTACTTCTTCAAAAAACTCAACCAAGTTTGTAAGACATGATTTCCCACCCACAAAACCATGTTGACTATCCCGAATCAGTCCTTGCCTTTCCGAATACATGTACATCCTGTCCCTCAGGATTCCCTCCAACAACTTGCCCACCACCGAGGTCAGGCTCACCGGTCTATAGTTTCCTGGCTTGTCTTTACCACCCTTCTTAAACAGTGGCACCACATTTGCCAACCTTCATTCTTCCAGCGCCTCACCTGTGACTATTAATGATACAAATATCTCAGCAAGAGGCCCAGCAATCGCTTTCTAGCTAACCGTTTCAAGACATCCAGCACTTACTCCTCTGTAATCTGGACATTTTGCAAGATGTCACCATCTATTTCCCTACAGTCTATATCTTCCATATCCTTTTCCACAGTAAATACTGATGCAAAATATTCATTTAGTACCTCCCCCATTTTCTGTGGTTCCACACAAAGGCCACCTTGTTGATCTTTGAGGAGCCCTATTCTCCTCCTAGTTACCCTTTTGTCCTTAATATATGTGTAAAAACCCTTTGGATTCTCCTTAACTCTATTTGCCAAAGCTATCTCATGTCCCCGTTTTGCCCTCCTGATTTCCCTCTTTAGTATACTCCTACTTTATTTATACTCTTCTAAGGATTCACTCGATCTATCTTAACCAAACCCTCAATTTCGTCAGTCATTCAGCATTCCCTATACCTACCAGCCTTCCCTTTCACCCTGACAGGAAATTACTTCCTCTGGATTCTTGTTGTCTCATTTCTAAAGGCTTCCCATTTTCCAGCCGTCCCTTTACCTGCGAACATCTGCCTCCGATCAGCTTTCAAAAATTCTTGCCTAATACCGTCATAATTGGTGCTTCTCCAATTTAGGACTTCAACTTTTAGATCTGGTCTATCCTTTTCCATCACTATTTTAAAGCAAATAGAATTACGGTTGCTGGCCCCAAAGTGCTCTCCCACCGACACCTCCGTCACCTGCCCTGCCTCATTTCCCAAGACTAGGTCAAGTTTTGCACCTTCTCTAGTAGGTACATCCACATACTGAATCAGAAAATTGTCTTGTACACACTTCAGAAATTCCTCTCCTTTGATAAGTTCTTTATTTTGTCTGAATATTTACAAATCCTTTTGATTTGGTCTTGTGTTTCAGTTCGTTCCCTGGGCTCTGTTGCACTAAGGAAAGCTGAGAACATACATAACAAATTCCACTTCGATTTTTTTAGCATTGATTTTAATGAGGAGCTTGTTGCACTCTATGGTGGAAGCCTTGAAAAGCAAACGAAGTTTGTACATGCATGTATAAAAGTAATTCTTAAACTTTACAAGGTAAGATGTGAACAAGCTATTTTCTTTCAAAAATCCTTACTGATAAAAAACTAAACTGTTTTGGCATTACTCAATGTGGAACTTACTTCTAACTTGATTCTTACTCAAAATGCTAGTGTTAAATAAAATCATACAGCATAGAAATAGACCCTTTATCAGATACTATCAGGTGCATGTGAATGTTTTCTTCACATGAACTACCAGACCTAAACTCATTCCTCCGACACTTCCAAACTATTTAATATTTGTCATTTTCAATGAGCAATTTAATTGCCTTTTAAAGTATTAAAACTGTACTGATTCTTCTTCAACAAAAGTTGGAACAGAGAACTCACATCCTCATCACTCGTTATAAAATAAGATGGCAGTAAAATGGATCAATGCCAGAAATGCAAGACAGGCTGACAGGAATCAGCATTTAGTGTGAAGAAAATCAAACTCATTGTAAAGTAGGCTGTAAGTTTGTGACAAATCTGTTTAGCTATACTGACCTTGACAGATTGCATTCCCTTTGCTTTCAATGCTTTTCTCTAAGCCTGTTTTGTGATTTTCTTAAATTTGTGCATGTTTGCCACTTTCTTATTGACCAATTGAAACAGTATGTCACTATTAGAACTCTAATCTTGGAGATTTCCATCAGTTCAGATTTTTCTTCACACATTCTAGGGAAATGGCAGTGGCAACATTTGTTTTCCATCCTGAGTTATGTTGAGGCGTATAAAAATCAGCCACTTTTGGTGGGCAGTGTCACAATTTGACCAGATAAGTTCCAGGTGGTATGTTCCCTCTCCTGAATGACAGACGTGAAACTCTTGGGGTGCAATTTCTTCTCCCTAGAGGTAGCAAGAAGGGTACCTAATTGGGTGAGTAGGCCCTGGAGAGACATTCACCCCCTTCATACCACCTCAGTATTTAAGTTCTAATGATAAGGTGCACTGCTGACTTTCTTCACTAGAAAGCAATTAAACCCCATAAATTGTCAATTCATGGCCATTTAAGGGTCTCAACTTACTATTGATGCCATTATTTGCCTTCCCAGCAGTGAACAAAGTAGCTGGAATCAGAGTGACCTGCTACCAGATTTCAATGGAAGGAGGTGCCATTTACTCTCATTTGGAGCCAACTGGGACAAGGGATGGCTGCAGAGGGGGCAGCTGACCCCCTCTCGCTATGACCCCTACGCCGCAGTACCTGGAGAAATAAATCTTTTTTCTTTTGGTTGCCCTGAAGTTCTGGGTCATCAATGCTGATCTGTGGGTGCAAGAAGATACTTGCCTCTGATTCACTGTTAGGACTTCACCAGTGAGGCTTGTAATCATGAAGCTCATTGGTCAGCTGTTAACTGGCTGAGGAAGCTCAATCCTGCGAGCTTTCCCCATGGAGGCACAGAGTCAGTCATTACTAAACACTTGTTCCCATGTGTCTACCTAAATTTAAGATTTTTTTTCTACTTTGCTACATGTAATTGCTTCACATTTTGCTGCGCTGCACTACACTATATCTGCCACCTTTACTGTCCATTCTGCTAGCCTGCCTGTGTACTGCAAACCTTCGTCCTTATCACAATGAACAAATGTCATCAATAAACAAATGCCATTCTTGCTCCCTCAATTCTAAATCTGAGTTACTTATTATAGGTTTAAAAAGCACAGTGTGTCTCAGTGGAATATCAAGCCCCACATTTTGAGTCTGAGAAATGTATTTTTATTTTAAGCCTTTTTCTGCCATCCAATTCTCTCAATCTGTGTGATCATATTCCATAAAATACTGCACATTTTGTGATACTGTGTCTATGAATGCTTTTTAAAAATTGTGTAAAATGCAGTTGGATTATCTATTGTAACCACCATCATCATCCCTGGATATGACCTGCCCCACCCCAACAGGACAGGTCCAACATAGGTGGCAGCATAGTGCTATACACTCAGGAGGAGCTGCTGAAGGAGCTCTCAACATTGACTCTGGACTCCATGAAGTCTCATGGCATCAGGTTAAATGTGGGCAAGGAAGCTTCCTGCTGGTTACCATATGCTAGCCCCATTTCATTTGATTAATTGGTACTCCTCTATGTTGAATACCAGTTGGAGGAAGTACTGAGAGTGGAAAGAGTGCAGCATGTACTATGGGGAGGCGATTTTCAATATTGTTGACCAGGAGTAGCTTGGTGACACCACTACTGATCATGTTGCTCAAGTCCTAAAGGACAAAGCGGTTAGGCTGGGTCTGCAACATTTGGTGAGGATAAAACCTACTCAATCTTGCCTTCACCAATCTGCTTGCTACAGATGCATCTGTCCGTGACAGTATCCATAACAGTGACAGCACATGGTCCTTGTGGAGACATAGTTCTGTGTTCATATTGTGGATATCCATCTTGTGTTGTGGCATTATCACCGTACTAAATTGAACAGATCTAGCAACTCAGGACTGGGCATCCCTGAAGTACTGTAGGCCATCAGCAGCACAATTGTACTCAAACATGATCTGTGACCAAATAGCCCAGCTTGTTCCTCACTTTAACATTACCATCAAACTGAGGAATCAATTCTAGCTCAATAAAAAGTGAGGAAAGGCCCAAAAATGAGGTGGCACCTGAAACTACAGCATAGAATTACGTAATTGCTAAATAGTATAAGCAGTGAATGATAAACAGAGTTAAGCAATTCTACAACTAACTGATTAGATCTAAGCTCTCCAATCCTGGCACAGTGGCATAGTGGTTAGCATTGCTGCCTCACAGCACTAGAGACCTGGGTTCAATTCCCGCCTCAGGCAACTGTCTCTGTGGAGTTTGCACATTCTCCCCATGTATGCGTGGGTTTCCTCCGGGTGCTCTGGTTTCCTCCCACAGTCCAAAAATGTGCAGGTTATGTGAATTGGCCATGCTAAATGGGAATGGGTCTGGGTGGGTTGCTCTTCGTCTTTGTGGACTTGTTGGGCCGAAGGGCCTGTTTCCACACTGTAAGTAATCTAATCTAATCCAGTGTTGGACAGCGGTGAACAATTATATAACTCACTAAAGGAAGAGACTCCACTGGAAGAGTCCCGCACTATAAGGCTGAGTAGATGCTTCATTTACTTCTTCAGAGGTAGCATCACAAATGCTTGTCTTGGCCAATTTGATTTATCCACCTGATATTAAAAACTGAATAAAGGCACTGGATACTCCAAAGACTGTGGGCCCTTTCAGTATTTCAACAATAGTACTGTAGAGTTGTGCTCCAGAAATTGCTTAACCTGTATTCAAGCTGTTCCAGCACATCTGCAACACTGGCATCCGGTGTCCAACAAAGTGGAAAATTGCTCAAATATCTCCAAACCACAAAAAATGGGAGAAATCCAACTTGGCCAATAATTGCCCTATCAATTTACCCTCAGTCATCAATAAAATGATGATGTTGGCCATCAAAAGTGCTGTCATGCTGAACTTGGTTCACAATAATGTGCACACTGATAGTCAGGGCTTCTCAGCACTTGATTTTGTTATAGCCTTGGTTGAAATATTGACACAAGAGATGACCTCGAGAGGAAAGGTGAGAGTAACTGTCTGTGATATCAAGGTCATATTTGACCATGTTTGTCATCACGAACCTGAGCAAAATTAGAGTCAATGGAAATTGGATGGAAACATTGCTGTTCAGAGTCAAGTCAAGATGGTGTTAGTTATAGGATGAGACAAAAAAAACTGCAGCTGCTGGAATCCAAGGTAGACAAGCAGGAGGCAAGAAGAACACAGCAAGCCAGGCAGCATCAGGAGGTGGGGAAGTCAATGTTTCGGGTGTAACCCTTCTTCAGATATAGGATGTCCTCCATCTCAGCAGCAGGAGTTCATCATTGTTGTGTCCTATATCCAACTTTCTTCAACTGATCTTTCCTGTATTGGAATCAGAAGTGGGGATGTTTGCTGATTACTGTAGTGTTCAGTACTACTTATGATGCCTGAGATATTGAAGCAAATATTGTTCATCAGGCCTGAAGTCAGAAGTGGCAAGTGTCACACAGGTAAAGGCCATCTCCAACAAGAGTGAATCTGATCATCACCTCTTGAACTTCAGTGGCATTCACATCGTTCTATCGATAACCTGGGGGTACCATTGCCCAGAAACTGAACTGGACTTGCTGCATAAATATTGCAGCTATAAGAACAGGTCAGAGGCCAGGAATCCTGCAGTGATTAATTCCACTCAGTGCTCTCTAAAGCCTGTTTACCATGTGCAAGGCAAAAGTCAGGTGTGTGAAGGAATACTCCTCACTTGCCTGGAGAGTGCAAATCCAACAACATTCGAGAAGTTTGATATCTCCTCGGTTGGTCAAAACAATACAAAATAATTGGGGACTGTTAAACTTAATGAGGACTGCACATGCTGGAGATCAGAATCGTGAGTGTGGTGCTGAGAAGGAGAATTGATCTTTTGGACATAAACCGCATTTCTGATGAAGGGCTTATGCCCGAAACATTAATTCTCCTGCTCCTTGGATGCTGCCTGACCTGCTGTGCTTTTCCAGCACCACAATCTCAACCCTAAATGTTAAACTTAAGTATGACATGCCCAAATTTCACTCATGTTTTGACTTTCATAGGTTCTAGTTGACATATCTTAAAACTTTCTTTCATACTAAATAATATTCAATTTGTTAAGAAAACGTACACCAAATTGAACTGTTGAAAGCGCATGTCGTTTTTTTTTTAAAGTAATTTTCAGAGATTTAAATTCAAGTTACAGTTTACATTAAGTTGATTGAGATGGCTCACTTAAAGTAATTTTACTGATTTCATAATACTGATTCACCAACAAATCTTCCTTATGTTGTCCTAAGTAATTTGTAGCATATTGTTAATACTAACTGTTTCTCTTAGAGGTACTTGATTGAAATGGTAAGTTTTGGAATGTTTCATATTGCACAAAATCAACGTTTTACTCATCTGCTTGATTGTAAATTTACCAAAACTACAATGATCTTTGCTTGTGACAGCTAATCTGTTTGTTGTATTGTGGACCACAAAATAGTTTCCACTAGGCCTCTCAGTTTGTTATTAAATAACTGAATTGCAGTTGATTTCTCCAAGCTGGAATAATATGCATACATGTGCCACGTATCTAGATTGCAGATGATGTAATAATTTTACTGGGTGTGGACTATTCCACTTACCAACCACTCCAGACAACATTGCTATCTACCTTTGATTGTTTGGCCAAACAGTGTTCTTGACAGTGAAAGGCTTGGTGACTTGGACAAAAATTGGGAGAGCAAACATCCTGACATATTCATAATCAAAGAGTCAAACCTAATGTGTCAAATCACATGCGTGCCTTACATTTGGACATTGCCATCACCATCCCTGGGATATATCTGTTTCCACCAGAAGGACAAATCTACCAGAAGTAATTGCCCCGTGGTATACAGTCAGGAGGGAGTTGCCCTGGGAGTCGAGGTTGACTCTAGACTCCACAAAGTCTCAGTTTGTTGTAAAAAGTCTATGTCTCATCCCATTAACATCAGCCTTATCTGAATCTAGAACTCTAGTAGATGATTCATGCTTTTCACTTTCAAATGCTTTATTGAACATGATCATGTTATGATCATTATTTCATAAAGTATCATGCATAATGAGGTCACTAATAAAATCTGGCTTACTATGCATGACTAAATGCAATTTTGCTTGTCCTCTTGCTGCATCCAGGACATCCTCTAGAAATTCTCTACCTTTCTGTCACATGCTTGGCTGCTTCTCCCAATCTATTTTAACATTAATATCCCCCATGAATGCTGCTCTGGCTCTGCTATACACTTGCCTAATTTCTGCATTTATACAATTTGGCAGTTAAGAGTTGCTACCGGGAGGTCTATACACAACACTTATTATAGATTTAGATCGTTTACTGCTCCTCAGTTCCACCCATGTGGTCTCAACTGAATGCTTTTCCCTCATCATATCCTCCCTCACCATTGAAGCAATTTTGTTCCTAATCAGTAAGTCTACTGCACCCTCTCTGCCATTATCCCTGTCTGACCTATAAATCTTATAATCCAGCACATCCACAAATTTGGATTTGTGCTTGCAGATCATTTAATTGATTCCTTATGCTCTGTGCATTGGTACAGAGAACTCTTATTTGGGCCACCCACTCTAACCTGACCTTGAGTATTGATGATTTATACACCTGTTTATTATTTCTCTCCAGGTTTAATCAACACATTATTGTTTTGCCATTGTCTGCCATACCTGAAAAAAGTAGGGTTCCTGGCTGTTGATGTATTCTCTGTCCTGTTATTGATTTTGGAACTGTATTGATTTCCCCTTCCCTCCCTCCAATCTCTCCCTCTTGCTTCACCCCCTCCTTTCCGCATTGATCACTGCACAGTGTAGAAAAGAAATTATATCTTTACATTGAGGACACCTTCGAGTGTTTTGTGTGATGCTGTCATTTACATTTGCATGGACATTTAAGCAACTAACAGAGGAAGTTGTGTAAATTTCCCATTGTTCAGAAATTGTTCCAGCAATACAAATACACTTGACTAAAGCAACAGTTCACAGTCTAGGAATTCTGCGTTGAGTATTGTTACAAAGTTGAAAGCATGTATGTTCAGTTTAAAATAGAAAGTGTTTTCTGAATTTTGAAGTAAACTTAAAGTGCAGGCTCAGCTGCCCGAATGGAAAGGCTGGGAGATGAGCTTTCCCAAAATAGAAACATGTAACAAAGGCTGTTAAATGGATACCTGAGATTTGGTTGTTGTTTTGACAACAATTTGAATTTAACCAATTAGTCTAAATTATACCCAGGATACTAAAACCTAACTAAGTTTGAATTTATTGTTTTGACAACGTTGGACCAATGCAACAATACAATATTGGGGGGGATATAAAAATGCAGGCATTTTGAAAATTGATCAGAGAGCAACTGCCACCGATCAGCTGAGCAACTGCTATAGAGCTGGAGAGCTAACTGCCTAACATCATGCTCTCAAAGAAATTAGAAAACACTCTTTATCAAAGATACCTATTCATGTAAAACATACTTGCAGCAAAAAGGAGACCCAGGAAGATCAGCAGACAGAAGATTGAAGACCGCAGAGAAGACAAAGACTATGTGGTCTTGAGATTAAGTTAATGCAATGTTTAATAAGTGTATTATTGGAATAGCATTTTTTATAGAGTTTGGGTCAGACAGTAAGTAGTTAAGGACAAGGAAGGCTTGGATTTGTTAGTAGTTAGTATTTAGTACTCACTATTTGAATTCAGAAAATAACTTGTTATTTTTTCCAAATAGTGGAAATTAGGACTTCTTTTTACTCCCATTTGAACAGATTATGAGGCAAGGTGAGCTTTTCTGGCTGTTTGGTTTAATTAACAGAGGGGTTCTACCTCCACGTTGTAATGGTATTTATGGGCAGCATGGTAGCTAAGTGATTAGCACTGCTGCTTCACAGTGCCAGGAACCTGGGTTCAGTTCCACCCTTGGGTGACTATCTCCCCGTATCCGTGTTGATTTCCTCCAGGTGCTCCAGTTTTCTCCCACAGACTAAAGATGTTCCGATTAGGTGAATAGGCCATGCTAACTTGCCCGTAGCATTCATGGATGTATAGCTAAGGTGGATTAACCATCAGAAAAGCAGGGTTTCAGGGATAGAATAGAAGGCTGGGTCGGTGTGGGCTCAATGGGCCAATGGCCTGCTTACACACTGTAGGGATTTTATGATTCTATCTCACCCCTTGTCTTTCCAATAACTGACCTCCATCTACAAGGCACAAGATGGGATCATTCTGGAACACTGCCCATTTGCCAGGATGTGTGCAGCTCCAAGAACGCACAAGAAGTTTGGCACAATTCGGAACACAGCATCCCACTTGATTTGAACCTTCTCTGCCACCTTCATTGTTTACTTTCAACACCAGTGTGCACCATTGATAAATACAATGAATTAATTGACTAAGCTTTTTTTGACAGAATCTTTCAAACCTTTCAAAGTGCCTTCTTTAACTGCTGTACTCTCTGAAGTACAGGGACATCTAATTTACTGTTAAGGAAACTGTGCAAAATTTTCTCGATTAAATTTGCCAAGTTCCTTTCCTTGTTACTTCAGCAATCTTTTCAGAAAGCATGTAGAGATGAAACATGTCAGGAAATAATTGGCTTCTTTCTGTTAGCAAGTATTTTTTCTAAAATTCTTCCTTTTTTCAAAATTTGATCATGGGATATGCACATCACTGGTTTGGCCATCATTTATTGCCCACCCCTAAGAGAAGGAGAAGGTGATGAGTTGCCTTCTTTAACTGCTATAGTCTCTGAAGTACAGGGACAGCTAATTTATTGTTAGGAAAGGAGCAACTTATCACCTTCTCCTTCTCTTAGGGGTGGGCAATAAATGATGGCCAAACCAATGATGTGCATATCCCATAATCAAATTTTGAAAAAAGGAAGAATTTTAGAAAAAGTACTTGCTAACAGAAAGAAGCCAATTATTTCCTGACATGTTTCATCTCATCATGCTTTCTGAAAAGATTGCTGAAGTAACAAGGAAAGGAACTTGGCAAATTTAATCGAGAAAATTTTGCACAGCAGTGATTAGTCTGTAATTATCAAAGGGCTATTTGGATCATGTCCCAACAGGGTATACACAAGCAATGCCCATAATGGACTACATTAAGTTTGCAGCCAAATGTTATACCCAGATTGCAAACTTCAGTCTCCTCAGGAGCAATATATTAAACAGTTATAATCTGTTTACTAAAACAATAGCTCAATATATTGTACTGATACACATGCAAAGCAATTAGAAAAAGCTGCAGCCCAAAACTACATGATTCAATTAGTAAGGTTTCCTACTTGCCAGTTAAACGGAATGTCTGTGTTTATCTTGTATGTAATATTTCTGTCTTTAAAATGCAGAGATCAGTTTAAACCAAATTTCTCCAAAGCAGTAGAAAAATAAATTGTTCATACATAAACACAGCATGTTTTCTGATTTACCGTGAGCATTGCTAATATACATGTGAAACAATATTGCATGCCCAGTGCCACATCTTAAACGTTCTTATGTAAGTAACAGCAGACTTTCCTTAACGATCCAAATTTCTCTTGTTTACCAATCAAGAAACACTTCTATTTCTGATTTTCTACTTCTTTCCCTTTCAGTCCGTCACTCTCAAACTATTTCCTTTTGAGCACCATCATAGGAAATCCACCAGTTCACATACAAATGTGTAGCAGCATATTTAAAGAATGTAAAGAATATTTAAAGAATGAATAAGCGTGGAAATAACAATCTTCAGAGATCAAAATATGTGTGCTTCTGTTTTCTTATTAGCTTTGTAGTAATTGTCTTTTCATTTGCATTTCTGCAGTTTTAGCGTTGTTGTAAATGTTCAAAAATCAAGAGGCCAATAATAAGCTAGTTACAATCAGCAGTATTGGGCAATTTCTGAGCAGTAAACCTCCTCTTCCCCCATCCCCACTTTAAATGTCACTTTTAAATTTTTGTGTGGGTTCCAGAAAGTTGGGTTGTAAAAAACGGATTTTATATATTAACTTGTGCCTGAACAATTGTTGAAACAATGAAGTGTCAGATTTCCATCACACTAAGAATGTGCTTAATCTATTTAATGTTATTGCTTTCAGCTTTCTCAAAACCATTTACTCAAAATATTTACTAGCAATTTAACTTTGATCTGTTTGTATTCATAGGATCAAAAAGGTGCACCCTGCAGTGTCGCCATTGTGGGCCATTCAATGGGTGGCATTATTGCTAGAGCACTATTCACTTTACCCAACTTCAAACCAACACTGATAAGTCTTATTATAACTCAAGCTACACCTCATGTTGCACCAGTCCTACCAGTGGACAGCTACCTCATAGGTATGTCCAGCATTATCTCGTTAATAAAGTTTTTGTTGTTTCACATTGATTTCATTTATTCCAGGGCTCCCCTGCAACAAACCTGGGCGTGGAGGGTTTATTGAATCAGTTTCTCTTTGATTGTCTTGCTAAGTAAAGAGATATGTTGTCGAAGCTTTCCACCTTATCAGAACAGAATTGCAAGAATATCAATTATCAAAGGGCATAACAATTTATGCAACATAAGAGGTTGCTGATTGGTTGACAGTTGGACTGTGGTCAAGGTATTGCCATGGAGAATGCAGTAGAATTATTAACTGCAAAGCTTCTATTTAAATTCAAGCTGAGCAATTCGACTCTGATTAGTCATGACACAAATGAGTACTTTGCTACTTGATTTTTGGTACTAATGTGATGCCAGGTAAGGAGGCTGTACATCTCAGGATCATATGCAACAACACATTTCTTGGGCTGGATCAGTTCCACAGTGAAGATAGACATTTCAGCAAAACTAGACTGGCTAAACTCTGGATTTCTCAGATCATAAATCTTTCTCAACTGCGCTAAGCAATATTGCTTTTGGTCTTCCTGACCTCCGCTCTCAACTCCTGTGAACTTTCAGCTGTACCCATGCTTTCTGTTAGCCCTAACTTCACAGAGTTAACAACAGCAGTTTAGCTGCAGAGAGCCTCTTTCTTTGTTCCTGATTAAAACTGGCTAATTCTTGACTACTATTCTCTTACCCTTGAACTGGACTGAATGACCTATTTAAAAACCTTTCAAAAAGCCTCACCATTGTTCCTAGGTAGGATCAAATGTAAAAACTAATTGGACACTTTCTATCTTGAATGGTGCAACATCAATGATGCCAGATTTCCCAGCATATTGGAATACAAAACAAAATAGATGTTATTGCATACTTAAGATTTGGTATTCTTGTAGTTGCTTCTTAATGACTGCAAGCTTAAAATGCAACTCAGTTTTCAGCTTTACATAAATTCTATGCTATCAAGTGACTATTTAGTCTTGTTTGGTTACAACATTATTTATGTTATGTATTCATTATGTACAAATAATAATAGACACAGTGAGTTTTAGTCAGTTATACTAAATGACTGGAGTTGTGCTAATTTGCTGAATCAGCACTTGACAGTTACCTGGTTTAGGTGGGGTGGTGTAGACCTGCTACTGATGCTAGACTTGCTGTATGTCAGGAATCTGCTTTTGATATCTCAACTAATAGCTGGCTGGTGGCCAAAAGTAGATATGTATTAACCTGAGGCAGCAAGTGCAATTCTGATCTCCCTATTGGAAGGATGTTGTGAAACTTGAAAGGGTTCAGAAAGGATTTACAAGGATGTTGCCATGGTTGGAGGATTTGAGCTATAGGGAAGAGGCTGAATAGGCTGAATAGGCTGGGGCTGTTTTCCCTAGAGCATCAGAGGCTGAGGGGTTTTGTAAACCTTATAAAAGTTTATAAAATCATGAGGGGCATGGATAGGGTAAATAGGCAAGGTCTTTTCCCTGGGTTGGAAGAATCCAGAAGTAGAGGGCACAAGTTTAGGGTGAGAGGAAAAAAAATTAAAAGGGACGTAAGGGGCAACGTTTTCACACAGAGGGTGATGCAATGAGCTACCAGAGGTAGTGGTAGAGGGTGGTACAATTACAACATTTAAAAGGCATCTGGATGGGTATATGAATAGGAAGGGTTTAGAGGGGTATGAGCCGAGTGCTGGCCAATGGGATAAGATTAGGTTTGGATATCTGGTCAGCACGGACGAGTTGGATCGAAGGGTTTGTTTCTGTGCTGTATGTCTCCATGACTAATCATCTTCAGTGCTCCCATCGAGTGCATGATCGTAAATTGCTTTATTACAGCTTCTGAGCAATATAACATTAACTGCGATCGTTGAAATGAAAGCAGATGCAAAGTAAGATAGCAATCGTAGTTTTAATAATCTTGAATTGTTATTCTGTATGCAAATAAATTCCTTTCTGGAAATGTTAATGATTCTATTATTTTCAGCCATTTTGTTGTTGTGATTCCCCCCCTAGATAATCAAGAGAAACAAATGAGCAAAAAAGAAAATAAATACTATTATGGAACTGAGCTACTGTTACTTGTAGTAAAAACAAAACAGAGTTTTCTACATATTTGCAAAGCTTATGCCAATCAAATTTGTTTAATTAGTGCTAACACCCACGTTTATACAGGATGATAAATATAGATAAATATGTAGGCAAATTTGCTTTCAGAATGTTTATGAATACAATTCTACGTATTCTATGGTTTTGAACTTGTAAAACAATATGTTTATTAATACATTCAGGCTTTTTTTTGTAAATATATACTTATTAGCAACTTTTTTAACTTTACAAATGTATAAAATTATTGAAAAAAACAATCAAACACAAATATCAGTATAATAAAAAAAGCACAAATTACAATACAACTACTATCTACTAATCTACTCTATAATACAAAACAAACCCTAACACTGTGCAAAGAAAAAACAAAAAAACCCCACAAAATACAGAACAGCTATGCTCGGTGCAAGGATCCCAAACAAAGGAGCGGGAGCATTGTATACATACCTGTATTAACTCGGGAGACCCCCTCCAGGGCCCAAGGCTTGACAAATCTAATCATCCTGGTTAAACAAACACCCTAGTTGAGATAACTGATAAATCTATAGCCAAATAACTCAAGTAGGGCTGCCGTGTCTTATAAAAATTGTCTGTTGTGTGGTGCACCATGTTTGTGAAAAAGTCCAAGGGAATGTGCTCCATAAGTAATTTCTGCCATCCCAGCAAGCCCGGAGGGTTCTCAGACACCCAGTTCATCAGAATATTCTTCCATGCACAGTGTGCAAGAATATTAAATCGTTTCTTCCCATGCCCATCTAAAGATGGTAAATTCGGTAGACCTAAGAGGAGAGATATCGAGTCTACTTTGACTTCAGTTCTCAATACCCTCCCTATCTCTCCCGCCACAGCGCTCCAATAAACACAGAGCCTGTGGCATGGCCAGAAGCAATGGGTAAGAGTACCTACACTTATTTTACATTTGGGGCACACTGGAGAGGCCCTTTTTTAAACTTTGCCAGACGGTCTGGTGCCAGATGAGCACTGTGCAGAACTTTTAACTGCGTAGCGCATGTCTGTTACAGATTGAGATCTTTTGAGTATTCTCCCATATGTTCTCCCATATTGCAGAAGAGATCTCCACTACCAGCTCTTGCTCACAGACCTCACATAACCGGTTAATATCCTGCCAGGCCCTGCCACCCAGCAGGCGATAGAGGGCACGAACCGAAAGGGTGCATGTGGAGCGTAGCAACATCCTCTCTGTATCGGGCTTATAGGGCTTCGTGAGAAGCGTAGTCTTCTTCTGGATGAAATCCCTAACCTGAAAAAAAATGGAAAAGCTCTCTGCTAGTCAACCGTATTTGCTCAAAAAGCATCATATCCTCCCCCTCAAACATGTCTCCCAAACTAGAAACTCCTCCCGCTGCCCATAGTTTGAACCCTGAGTCCATCATCCCTGGTCGGAACCCTGGCATGCCAAGACCTGTTATAGTTTAAAGTAGCAATGCTACATGGCTGTTAGGATTAGGAGAGAAAACTGATCTCCTAATAAGTTGAATAAGAAGTCAGAGAGAGAGGGAGTACTTGTGAATTTTGACTGAATTGAGTACAAAGTAACCACGTGAAGTAGAGCAGGTAATAAGGAAGAACCTGCATTGACAAAATTCATGACCACTGTATGCTCCATATTGGTTCAGTGAATTATCTTCAAAATGTAGCTCAGCGATGAAACTCTTACATCTGAGTCTCAGGGACATGGGTTCAAGGTCCATTCCAGAAAATTGTCATGTTATGCAGACTTCCATACAGTAATTTTTAATATTAGCCTTAAGAAATTGCATATTCAAACAAATTTATTTATGTTACACTTAAATGCCAGTATACTTTTTTAAGAGGACAAAATGTCTTCATCCCAGTTTTCTTTAAGAGCAGTTTACATACAAATTAGGAGCAGGAAAAGTGGCGGTTCCGTAAGACCATAAGACATGGGAGCAGAAATTAGGCCATATAGCCCATTGAGTCTGCACTGCCATTCAAACATGGCTGATAGATTTCTCAACCCCATGCTCTCGCTTTCTCCCTGTAACCCTTGATCCCCAAGAATCTATCTATCTCCGCCCAATGAGTCAAAGAAGAGATCCATAAGGACTTTTTCATGAGCTCTAGCTTTGCCCACAAGTTGTCTGAGTAGTTCTTTATCAAATCCTTTTTAGCTTTCCATATTCCGTATGTGAACTCAATTTATCTGATCCAAAAATCTAATCAGGTTAGTTAAGTATGATTTTATTTAACATATATGCTGCATTTGTCCAAGCATCTGTTAATTTTGTCCTAAATTATCATCTCGAAAAGCTTTCCCATCATCAAGGTTAAACTGGCTGATCTCTAGTTGTTTGGTGGAAGGAAGTTCTTTTTGCTGATTTGTAGAATTTGTTATTTTGTGTGTCAGTTATTGTTTCACTGTTTATTTTGTGATTTATTATGGATTAAATGTAGAATCAATATTGAGCCTTGGATGTCACATGCCACTAGTTAGCATGCTGCCTTTTCCAAAGGTAATACTGTACCTCTAAAAACCTCATGTACAGTATCATGTAACCTTGTTAAGGAAAAATGTATCGAGTGCTTTAAGTAGATATTTAATTAATTAAACCATTTATTCATGTAGACTTTTACAATACTGTGAACAACTACTGGATTCTCAAGGAAAAAGACTTAAGAAATATCACTGTTCTCTCGATGGGCGGTGGTTTCCGTGATTATCAAGTCCGGTCTGGTCTAACAATTTTGCCAAGTCTGGGCCTTTACAATAATACTCTAAATGTTGTGGTAATGTATATGTTTTTTTGAAAAAACTTGCTATATTGGTTGCTGTTAGTAACAGTAATGTATTCATATTTATGTCATTTGCATCTATGTCTGAACAATCCGTTTACAACAGTCTAGGTTACACTAACAATGCTCCATTGACTTATAAGGAAAATGCAGATCTTGAGTAGCAGTCAGTATTCTTACTGTTACTTTACATTGATGTTGTATTTCAGTTCTGCACTCATTTGAACGTGTTTTTGCTCAAAATTATATGTTATCTTGCTGTAAATATGATAAGTTTACGTATGTGTCTTTCTTCAAGCACAACATTTGAAATTAATCTAAAATGATCACAGTAAAGTTAAATTTCTACATCTTTAGGCTTTTTGAGCATATTTTCTAATAATGGTGAGCAAAAGCAATTCTTGTCAGTTAAGTAGAAGAGATTCATATCTGCATAAAATATTTGAAAAGCCAACCAGTAATACTTTGGAGATGACTGAAGAATCTGAAGAGGAGTGAGTTTATGTTTTCTTTTCTTTGATCCCCATTGTCCTCAAAGGATGTTGTCTTGTGGAAAACACTGTAGAGTTTAGTATTAAGTCTAGTCACCAGTAGTCCTTTTCAAACCAATTGAAAAGAAGTTATTGGCAAATTCTACATCTTTCTAACAATGTGTTCTGTGTTTAACTTAACAAAGCTCTGATAAAATTTCCAGATTAGAAGTTCTCCTTATGACATCTATTTTAGTAGATTTCCCATGTTATTTTGGCATTGGCCCCATTTGAATTTCACCAATTTATCACAGACTGGTGAGTTGGAGCAATTTTATCGTAATGGGTTTTATTTTACAAATCCAGTGCATTTATTGAATTTTGTTTCTATTGATCTAATTTCTACTTTCTATATATAACCATGATTAACTTATTTTCCTAAACTCTGGAAGCGTGTTCTGATCTAATTTTGAGACTTACAACTCCCCTATCAAAGAACAGAAACTAAGAAAGTCCCTGGTTTATTGTTGATCAGGTAAATACAAAGAATTTTATTTTTCAAGGGTGAGAGGACTTATAAAATTTCATACATTCATGCAAAGTGGGCATCACTGGCTAGACCACCATTCATTGTCTATCCTTAATTGCCCAGAGGACATTCCAGAATCAACCACATTGTTGTTGATCTGGAGTCACACACAGGCCAGACCAAGTAAGAATAGCAGATTTCCTTCCTCAAATGACATTAGTGAACCGCATGTGCTTTTATGACAATCGGCGGTGGTTACATTGATACCATTAGGCTAGTTTTTATATAAGCTTTTTACTGAATTCACATTTTATCATTTATTGTGGTGGGATTTGAACCCATATTCCCATAACTCGACCATTGGATTATAAATTACTGTGCCTCGGTCTCCCTCTACCCTAAATGTATATTGAAGCAGAAATTAGGACATCATTAGAAAAAGAATTGAAGTAGCCTGTAAGCAAATACAGAGAAAGGGCATAGGAAAATGAGGTTCATGTCAGTGATTGATGAAGATCTGACAGTTTCTGTACTGTATCTTGTTTTGATGATACAGTCGACTATTTTAGCTGTGATCGACTGGAGATATGGTTATCTGACAGAAGGTAATTTCATTTTAAAATCCAGAAACTTGAGAAAGTATGTGAAGGCTTGCACATTCTAAACGGCATGTTTGCGGTTTTGACACAAGTCATGAGTTCCATTATTTTGACTAACTGAAATAAGCAAGTTTCTTTGAAGCATCTGAGATTAGTTTCTTTTTACAAGTTAGGATTATGTTCACTCATGGAGAGAGATCAGTCTGTTAGCAATGTTACATTTTTAGTAGTCTGAAGATGTCTGGACTGAAAATATAAAAAATGTTTGTGTTTTGGGAAGGGTTTCTACAAACCATTTTTCCATTGGAAGGTAGAACAGTCTTTTAGTTTCACACAGTACTTTAAAAATGGGAGCTGTTTTGGCTAGGGCTGTATGATCCAAGCAAATGTTTAGGCACTGCTACATCCTCATCCTTCCATAAGCACATTGATTGTAATGGGAGATTGAAGGGAGACTTCTAATTGATTTTGTGCACAAGTAAAATAATGTAGACTTCAATTATATTGATTTCTGACTGCCAGTAATGTGTGTTAGGGTAAAGGTTTACTGCTGGTGTTACTTGAGAATAACTAAACTGGACTTTGGCTTTATATTAGCTTGAGCCTGTTGCTTACTATTATTAAAATGCTACAGTGTAGTATGATGAAGCATTTTCCTTTCCGACAAGATAGTTTCTTGAGCTTAGCTTTGCTATCAGGAGAATGTTCCAAATGAATGTTTGGTGTTACTTTAGGGCAATTGTATGTATGCTTTTGTTAAAGTCTTCAAATATGCACTGAATAAACTTGCCGATGCTTTTTACTTCATAGACATCAGCGGTCCCAAGAGCATGGCTCTCAACTGATCACCTTTGCATAGTTTGGTAAGTATAAAAGAAAGACCATCTATAGGCAAAGTTTTTATTATATATAGAATGTATAATATTGTATGTTATTATATATAGAAAGAAAGGTTACAAGCAATCCAAGTATGTCACTCCAGCCAGTATTAAGGTTATAGTATGATTGCTAGCAGCATCCTTCCATGTATGTAAGAAGATGGACATGCAACAAATCCATTGGGAATGGATTAGCTTCATACGGTACACTTTCATTGATGACTGAGGCAACCATCCATGAAAGGTAGTTTCTGCTACAAATAGCATATATGAAGTATTTGTCAGCTGCTTTTTGGAGGTGTTGTTTTTGGTGTTAGTGTCTGTTGCTCAGTCACTGCAACCACTGATGGTCATGGTGTTGCATCCTGGTCCAAAGCTGACGTCGCTGTTATCCACATCGTTGGCAAGGCCAAGTTAACATTGGCCTACAAATCGCACAGTGTCAAAAGCATTTTTGCAGTGTAGAAAAAGGCCCTTAAGTCTGTTGTGTTCAGGACAGTCATCAAGCATCTATCATTATCCTTGAAGTGGATATATAGTCCTTGAAATGGACCTTTGGGTTTTCGACGTGTCTTTTATTTAGTTAACTCCCCATGCAAAAATCCTTCAGTATGTCACCAGCTTTTATCCTGCAAATGTGATTGAGCTAGCAAAGACACTTTGCTCGATGAATGCCAGCAAACTACCTTTGAGGGGATTACATTTCTCATGGGTATGTCCTTCCATGAGATTCTTATAATGGGCCACAAACAGCTAAGATGGAATTTGTTGGTCTTGCTTTATTGATAGCTGAAAATGATCGATTTATCATAACCATATATCAAGGTGCTAAAAAGACAAATTTCACAAAACAACGATGTGGCCTAAGAATCAGTCTGATGTTTTTCCATGCATGTTGTGAATCATCCCAAGGTGGTGGCTGCCTTCTTTATGCATTCCCATTTCCATCACCTGGAGAGAGTTTGTCTGTCGCCATGAATACAATGTGGCAGGATTGTAAACCACTTTAAGCAAGATTATTCATTGTGACAGTAGGAGAGATAAGCTGCCCTGAACAATAACCAGGGATTTGTTGTTCTTGCGTGTAGTCAGGGAAAGCAAGTTAGGCACTGGTTAGATGATCCATGAATCTTTGTAACTGAGTTTCTGTGTAAATAGTTGATATAGCATTGACAGAGTACAGGGGTCTCTTTTTTTGAGGTGTGCTGTACTTTTGTCTTCAGTTTTAGTCTGGACAAATTATGGAGCTTGTTGTCTGGTCTAATATGCAAGGAAACTCCTTCCATATCGGCAGAGTGGCCGAGCTCAGGGGCATTCAGCCTGTTAAGTATGGCCCTGGTGAAGGCCTTCCTTGTGATAATAAAGAGTGAAGTGTCCCTGTAGTTGTCTCCACCTCCTCTGCTACCTTTACTTTGTATCACACATGTTGTGTGGAACCAATCTGATCTTCAGAACAGAAGGAGGAGATCATGAAGGTAGGGCATCAGATAAAACTTCTTGTGCTTGAGCAGTTTGGATGGAAATCCAGCCATGCTGTGTGTATTTCTGCTTGCTAAGCAATCAGTGACCTTTTTGAGCTCACAGTAGTACCCAACTCAATAAGGCATCTGTTTGCTTCTAAGATTCCTTTAGCCCTATTGATTTTTTGGGCAACTTTAGTGATGGTAGGTGCCCTCTTGCTCCATCATACATAATGTGTAGGTTCTGTTGTTACAGGCAGTTTGGATTTCTTGACACAAGTTGATCTAGTGGTTATTTGCCTTGTATCTGGGCAAATAACCACTGGATCAGCTATGAATTCTGCACAGCCACCCTGGATAATTTCAAATGATGCAGTTTCTAGCTGATGAATGTAGTGTATGGCATGCTTACCTCCAATGAGTATAGGAGTTTGGATGCCATTTTGCAGCTGTATAGGGCATTGCTGAGGTCACATTAAGAATATTGCATTTGATTCTGGTCTCTCTGCTGTAGGAAATATATTGTTAAACTTGAAAGATTCAGAAAAGATTTACAAGGATGTTGCCAGGATTGGCGGGTTTGGGCTATGGGGAAAGGCTGAATAGGGTGGAGCTGGTTTCCCTGGAGTGTCGGAGGCTGAGGGATGACCTTATAGGTGTTTATAAAATTATGAGGGGCATGTGTAGGATGAATAGCCAAGGTCTTTTTCCCTGGATAGTGAAGTCCAAACTAGAGGGCATAGGGTATGGGTGAGAGGGGAAAGATTTAAAAGGGACCTAAGCGGCAACTTTTTCACGCAGAGGGTGGTGCATGTATGGAACGAGCTGTTGTAGAGAAAGTGGTGGAGGATGGTACAATTACATTATTTAAAAGGCACCAGGATGCATATAGGAATAGAAAGGGTTTACAGGGATATGGGCCATATGCTGGAAAATGGGACCAGATCAATTTAGAATATCTGGTTGGCATGGACATGTTGGACTGAAGGGGATGTTTCCGTGCTGTATAACTCTATGACTCTATGCTTTGTTTTTGTTGTATCAGGTAGCCTTTGATTTTTTGTTTTATTGATGAATGTCATCACTGCACAATAAGTCTCAAATCAGTCCTTGTTTGATTTCCACTTTTATCAAATCTTGCTACCACAGTCAGAAATCATTGAACTCATGACTCCCAAGCTTCTTCACTATCAACATTGGCATTTCGCTGGCCCTTGAATCAGCATCTCAAAGGTCACCTCCATCACTTGCTGCGTGATATTCTGAGGCACATTGTAAATAGCTATATATTACTCATCCTGCGTGATTTCCGTGTAATGGTTAGGCAGAATTTGATGCTTTGATCAGTATGAAGTGTTCGAGGTCAATGACAACACACACATTCTTTTTGAGCTATATGCCCTGATGAGCTTCACCAGCACTTTTGTTTAGAGTTTGCTATAAGGTATCAAGGTCTGGCCATCATTATCAACTTGACCAGATTATCAACAGATGGCACAGCCTGCCTGGCTTCTTCCAAATCTGCATCCTCTACATCACTAATTGTAACACTGAGCACTCCCTGAGCATTAGTATGAAGGTGTCACCCAAAGGTTTCACAGCTCCAAATGCGATGGCCTACCATGTACGAATTTCTGCCAAATACTAGTAATTGTAACAAAAGAAATAGCATTTTAAGGAAAACTAATTTAAGAAAAGCTGTGGAAAATTCTTTATCACCCAGCTAATGTTGCAAGTATGCACTGGCAAGCCAGAAGGTGGTTTGAAGTGTGCCTATTTCAATGCCAGGAGCATGCGGAATAAGATGGGTGAACATGCAGCATGGTTTGGTACCTGGGACTTTGATGTTGTGGCCATTTTGGAGACATGGATAGAGCAGGGACAGGAATGGTTGTTGCAGGCTCTAGGGTTTAGATGTTTCAGTAAGAACAGAGACGGTGGTAAAACAGGGGGAGTGTGACATTATTCGTCAAGGAAAATATTATGGCACAAAGGATGTTGAAGGACTTGTTTACTAAGGTAGTATGGGCTGAGGTTAGAAACAGGAAAGCAGAAGTTACCCTGTTGGGAGTTTTCTACAAGCCACTGAATAGTTCCAGAGATGTAGAGGAAAGGAAAGCAAAGATGATTCTTGATAGGAGCGATAGTAACAGGGTAGTTGTTATGGGGTATTTGAACTTTCCAAATATTGACTGGAAATACTATATTTTGAGTACTTTATATGGGTCAGTTTTTGTCCAATGTGTGCAGGAGGGTTTCCTGACAGGCCAACAAGGGGCGAGGCCACATTGGATTTGGTATTGAGTAATCAACCAGGCCAGGTGTTAGATTTGGAGGTAGGTGAGCACTTTGGTGATAGTGGCCATAATTCAGTTATGTTTACTTTAGTGATGGAAAGGGATCGGTATGTAACGCAGGGTAAGACGCATAGCTGGGGGAAAGGCAATTATGATGCAATTAGGCAAGATTTAGGATGCATAAGATGGGGAAGGAAATTGCAAGGGATGGGCACGATTGAAATGTGGATTCTTACTGCATGTCCATGATAAGTATGTACCTGTCAGGCAGGGAGGAAGTGATTGAGAAAGGGAGTCATGGTTTACTAAAGAAGTTGAATCTCATGTTAAGTGGAAGAAGAAGGCTTATGTAAGGAAGAGACGCGAAGGCTCAGTTAAGACACTTGAGAATTACAAGTTAGCCAGGAAGGATCCAAAGAGAGAGCTAAGAAGAGCCAGGAGAGTACGAGAAGTCATTGGCAGCTAAGATCAGGGAATACCCTAAAGCTTTCTAAAGCTATGTCAGGAATAAAAGAATGACAACAGTACGATTAGGGCCAATGAACGACAGTAGTGGGAAATTACATGTGGAGTCAGAGGAAATACGAGAAGTGCTAAATGAATATTTTTCATTAGTATTCACACTGGAAAAAGACATTTTTGTTGAGAAGAACACTGAGATACAGGCTATTAGACTAGACGACATTGAGTTCACAAAGAGGAGGTGTTAGCAATTCTGGAAGGTGTGAATATAGGTAGGTTCCCTGGGCTGAATGGGATTTATCCTAGTATTCTCTGGGAAGCCAGGGAGGCAATTGCAGAGCCTTTGGCTTCGGTCTTTATGTTGTCATTGTCTACAGGAATAGTGCCAGAAGACTGGAGGATAGCAAATGTTGCCCCTTTGTTCAAGAAGAGGGGGTAGAAACATCCCTGGCCAATTGTAGACCAGTGAGCTTTACTTTGGTTGTGGGTAAAGTGTTGGAAAAGGTTATAGGAGATAGGATTTATAATTATCTAGAAAGGAATAAGTTGTTGCGGTTCTGTTCGCTGAGCTGGGAATTTGTGTTGCAGACGTTTTGTCCCCTGTCTAGGTAACATCCTCAATATTTGGGAGCCTCCTGGGAAGGGCTTCTGTGATGTTTATCCCAGAAGTGCTTCAAAGAGGCTCCCAAGCACTGAGGATGTCACCTAGACAGGAGACGAAACGTCTGCAACACAAATTCCCAGCTCGGCGAACAGAACCGCAACAACGAGCACCCGAGCTACAAATGTTCTCCCAAACTTTGAAGGAATAAGTTCATTAGGGATAGTCAGCGTAGTTTTGTGAAGGGTAGGTCATGCCTCACAAACCTTATTGAGTTCTTTGAGAAGGTGACCAAACATGTGGATGAGGGTAAAGCGGTTAATGTAGCGTATATGGATTTCAGTAAGGCATTTGATAAGGTTCCCCACGGTAGCTATTGCACAAAATAGGAGGCATGGGATTGAGGGTGATTTTGCTGTTTGGATCAGAAATTGACTAGCTGGAAGAAGATAGAGGGTGGCAGTAGATGGGAAATGTTCATCCTGGAGTTCAGATGCTAGTGGTGTACTGCAAGGATCTGTTTTGGGGCCATTGCTGTTTGTCATTTTTATAAATTACCTGGATGAGGGCTTTGAAGAATGGATTAGTAAATTTGCGGATGACACTAAGGTTGGTGGAGTTGTGGATAGTGCTAAAGGATGTTGCAGGTTACAGAGAGACATAGATAAGCTGCAGAGCTGGGTTGAGAGATGGCAAATGAGTTTAATGTGGAAAAGTGTGAGGTGATTCACTTTGGAAGGAGCAACAGGAATAAAGAGTGCTGGGCTAATGGTAAGATTCTTGGTAGTGTAGCTGAACAGAGAAATTTTGGTGTCCATGTACACAGATCCTTGAAAGTTGTCACCCAGGTTGATAAGGTTGTTAAGAAGGCATATGTTGTATTGGCTTTTATTGATAGAGGAATTAAGGTTTGGAAGCATGAGGTCATGTTACAGCAGTACAAAACTCTGATGAACTTGGAGTGTTGTGTGCAGTTCTGGTCACCACATTATAAAAAAGATGTGGAAGCTTTGGAAAAGGTTCAGAGGAGATTTACTAGGATGTTGCCTGGTATGGAGGGAAGGTCTTATGAGGAAAGGCTGAGGGATTGGAGGCTGTTTTCATTAGAGAGAAAGTTGAGAGGTAACTTAATTCAGACATATAAACGGAGGGTTAGATAGGGTGGACAGTGAGAGACCTTTTCCTTGGATGGTGATGGCCAATATGAGGGGGCATAGCTTCAAATTGAGGGTTGAGAGATATAGGACAGATTTCAGAGGTTGTTTCTTTACTCAGAGTATTAGGGGCATGGAATGCCCTACCTGCAACAGACTCACCAACTTTAAGGGCATTTAATGATCATTGGATAAACATTTGGATGAAAATGGAATAGTTTAGGTTGGTTGGACTTCAGATTGGTTTCAAAGGACAGCACAATGTTGAGGCCGTATAATGCTCTATTATCAAGGTGTCGGTATTGCCATAAGGCTGATAATGTAAAGGATTAATCTGAACTTAATTGACTCTCCTGTATTGCCCCACACTGTTAGAGAAATAACAAAACTACAAAGTTATAATTCTGTATCATCTAATCAAAACTGACAACTGATTTTTATGTTCATACATTGCTTGGTTTAATCTATCAAATTTTAAAAACATATTTTCTTTCTTTTTGTAAGGTGAAATAAGTGATAAAAAGATCTATACATCATTAAGTGAATCCACTTTGAATATTTAATCTTATTTTAGATTGTTCACCTTTTGTCTATAAATGTATATGTATTCTGTACTGTAAGTCTTTTAAGGATAATGAGAGTGACTCTAGTTAGCGTTCTAAGCATAGTAACATACTTAACTGCATTTTCTTGTTTTCTCAGGTGTAAAGAGCTGGTCCTAGCCACTGTTAGAGCTTTTTTTGATCTTGTTGATCATCAGACCAATCAGGTAGACTTAATTTTGTGTATTTTTTCATTATTAATGATTGTAGCATGAATTTTATTGATAAATTTCATACTCTGGATAATTACTGTTATGGTATAAATAGAGTCATTTAAAACTTCTTATTTAGTGCTCCATACTATGTCAAAAATTGTTTGTTAAGGTATTTGTTACCAAGTATTTTATTTAAAGGCAATGCCTATGTTTTTACTGAAGGATTTTGTATTTTGCCATTTTGTTTTGTGGGTAAATTCCTAGCCTTCATATTGGATTTTTCAAGAAGAATGTTCATTATAGATAAAGAGTCACAGAACTGAGAGTCAACATCAGGAATATAACCAGATTTTGATTCTTCTATTTGAGGGAGCAAAACTAACAGAATTTCCTTCCTTTTGAATACTGTCAAGTCATTATTAAATATTATTTAAAGGACTGTAACAAAATGGCAAAGCTTTGGTTTAATTGATAGAATGGTAGACAAGTCCTTGGTTTGATCTTGCATCATAACAACATTGAACACAGGGTATCGTACTTGGAATTGCGGAATAAAGTTATAAGTAATTTACTGGAAGTGAGAAGAAGTGTAATATTGATATGAACTTTTGCAGCAGAGAAAATAGTATGTTTTGTATTCCCATAGTTTTGCTGTTTAGTGGTATACCTGTGAAAAGAGAAGCCTAAAGTTTCAGTTGCCCATGGTGGCATGTTTGGAGGTAAGGTGACCCGGAAACAATACAGAATCCAGTCCCGCTGCCTCCATGGCACATTCCCGCCTCCATGGCACATTCCCACCTCCATGGGATTCTGAAAGAGAAAGATTAATGATGGGAATAATTATGTGTAGAGTGCAGTGAGTAACCAATTAAGCACCTTAAAAGCCTAATTAATGACATTCTTCTAACATTGACTGAAGTTTTGATCATGTATGCAGGACGCTTATGGTGTTAAGAATGCTGTCCGTGAAACTCTGATGACCTCTCAGCTACAGAGCATACAACAAGTAAAGCCAGAGACTCCAATCTGTTTGGATCTTTTAGCCACAACTGCAACAGTGCCAATTATTTTGGTGGGATCGTCCTCGTGATCCCACAGGCCCTCACCTTGCTGGTTGTGTAACATTCCTGATTTGTAGCCAGCAACTGGGTGCCTATGTCCTTGCATGCTTCAGCCTTCCTATTTTTGGTGTAGATCTTTGAATGCTGCAAGATCTGCTGTTCACCCTCTAAACTGTCTTCTTGGAAGCAACCACTTAATTAGCCACTTCATTAAAAATCAGCCCCTGGGCCAGAATGTATGGCTTCACAACCTGCATATCATATGGACTGTGGAAGTCAGAAGAAAAATTCAGTTCCCAGCATCTTTGTTATTGTTTCTTGATATCTAATACCATTTAATAGGATAAGAGTGGTTAGTTTGTAGTGTTAAAGTATTTGTGAAGAATTCTTTGGTTTTAATTCATTGTAATTGTGATGATATTATTCATGGAAATTCAGTGGTTAGAAGTTTTTTTTTAAGAAGTCTAATTAGCCTCATGGGAAGGATCACAGAGTTAGCTCAGCATGTAAGATTCTCTTTTCAAAAGATAATTTCTTGCTCTAACTGCCAGTTCAATAATAAAAGAGCTTCCTCTGCAGGCAAACTGTAAACTTTACCAGGGCTGTGCGTAGTGTCTATAGTACACTGGGACCACTTTTGCAAAATCTTGTACCTTCTATGATTTTCCTCGAGTAATTGTCTGGGTGAGGTTCACCTTGACTAGTGTTAATGGAACTAGGCTGTAGAATTGATATTGATATAAGCCACAATTACTATTCTTTCAGCTGTTATCAACCACCTATCCGATGCCTGGAACCATGCGTTACATGTAGTTAGAGAGCCAGCATCTATCATAGATCAACAGAGATCCCTAGCTTTGAAATCTTTCGAAGAAAGTGAGCAGTGCTCAACCAAATCCACATTAGATATAAATAATGAAGCCATCTGCTCTATAATTTGAAGATGAGCAGCAAAACTAGGTGCAGTTGTGATCGTGTGTCCCAGATCATAGATCTGATCACATCAATCTGCTCACAAAGGTCAGATACCTTATTTCGCCATTCTGCATGCCAGGCAGCCATTGATTTATTCTGCAAATTAGATGCACCTGTCATATAAAAGTAGTTGTAGGGTCTTGAGAGTGTGAGGTGTGATTCTTGTGTAACCTTTGATAGAATATTTGCACAATAAAGTAAGGTGATCTGACATGTTGAAAATAATGTAAACTATAAATTTACTAGCATTTTGTTACTTCAGTAACGAATGAATTTTAAATATGCGACTCTCCATGCCTATGGAGCTGACATTATAAGATTACACTGCATTATTGTAGATCAAAGTCAAAATTCAGATTTTTCAAAAACTTAGTTGGGCCTTATTGATGGTTTGTTTTTAAGATAACATCAGATCTAGAGAAGAGGATATCTGTTCTCCATCATCATTTTGTCAACTATTCAGAAAAGTACTCTGAGGATAATCTTGAGTCTTCAGTCGAATTCTCAGGTTTGAAGTGGTACATTGTTTAAAATCAGTGATTTAGCTAAATGTGTAAATTATGTTTAACATATGTGTTTATTTTAGATTCATCTGCAACATGGAGTGTAATTAACACATACAGTTGGACTTATAGCAGTCCAGAGGTACTGTCTTTATAAAACTTTTAAGCTGCTGCCAATATAAACTTTCTTCATATATTGTGATTGAACTTTCAATTTTGAAATTATATATTTGCCAAAAATATCTTTCAGTTTTCTGCATGGGAACCCAAGGCAGCATATTTTCTTTTACCGCTTCCAAGTGAGGGGGAACCCCACAATAATTTATATTGTCGAACTACTAATTTGGTAAGGAAACATTCCTTTATAGTTGTAATCTTGCAGTTGTAACAACTTTTACTTAAGCATTTATTACCATACAGAGATTGATAGATTCTTATAGATTCTTGATGTCAAGAGGAATTAAGGGCTACGAGGAGAATATGGGTAAGTGGAGTTGAAATGCCCATCAGCCATGATTGAATGGCGGAGTGGACTTGATGGGCTGAATGGCCTTACTTCCATTCCTATGCCTTATGGTCTTATAGTAAACCACATTAATATTTTTAGATATATTATTGGAAAGAACAATGGGTGACCTATGCATCACAAATGAAAAGATCTGCACCATTGAGAAACAATTTCCATAAGACCGTGAGATACAGGAGCAGATTTAGGACATTCAGCCTTCTGAGTCCACTCCTCCATTCAATCAATGACTGAAATGTTTCTTAATTCCATTTTCTGTCCCTAACTCTTGATCAACTATCTAACTCTGTCTTAAAGATACTCAATGATTTGGCCTCCACAGCTTTCTGTGGAAATGAGTTCCACCGTTTAACCACCCTCCGGCTGAAGAAATTCCTCTTCATCTCAGTTCCATAGTGCCATCCTTTCACTCTGAGGCCATACCTTTGCGTCCTCGTCTCTCCCAGGAGTGGAAACATCTTTTCCATGTCAGTTCTATCCAGGCCTCTTGATGTTCTGTTTCAATGAGATCCCCCCTCATCTTTCTAAACTCCATTGAGTACAGAACAAGAGTCCCCAACTTCTATATGACAAGACCTTCATCCCCAGAATCATTCTTGTAAACTTCCTCTGAAACCTTTCCAATATTAGCAAATTCTTTCTTAGATACGCAGCCCAAAACTGCTCCCAATTTTCCAAATGCGGTTTAACTAGAGCATTATATAGATCAGCAGTACATCCCTGCTTTTGTAGTCTAGTCCCGCAATGAATAAATGCAAATATTGCATTTGCCTTCCTAACTGCCAACTGATCCTGTATGTTAACTAGAAGAGAATCCTGAACTAAACATTTTATGCTTCAGATTTCCAAAGTTATTTCTTATTTAGAAAATAGATTGTGCCTCTATCCTTCCTACCAAAATACATAACCTCACACTTTCAAATCAGTCACATTTTTGCCCATTTTCTTATCTTGTCTAAGATCTTCTGCAGCCTTCCCAATTCCTCAATGTTACCTGTTCTTCCACCTCTCTTTGTGTCATCTGTCAACTTAACAATAATGTCCTTAGTTCCTTCATTCAGATCATTAATGTATAATATGAATAGTTGTTGTCACAACACTGATCCCTGTGGAAGAAGATTTCTTTATTCCTACTCTCTGTAAGTCAGCCAAACCTCTATCCATGCCAAATACCTTGCCTTTAACAAAATGGGCTCTTGTCTTATTTAGCACCCTCCTGTGTGGCACTTTGTTGAAGGCCTTCTGAAAATCCAAATAGATTACGTCCCCTGACTCTCTTTTGTTTAACTTGCATGTTACCTCCTCAATGTGTTCTAACAGATTTATCTGGCATGCACTCCCTTTGACAAAGCTATGCTAATTCCACCCTTTTTTGCCTTGCTCTTCCAAGTACTCCATAATCTCATCCCACAAATAAACTCTAAAATCTTACCAATGACTGGGGTCTGGCTAACTGGCCTTAAATTTTCTGTCTTCTGCCTCCCTCCTTTCTGAAACAGTTATATTAATCATTTTCCAAGCTTTGGGATTATCACTGATTGCTGTATTTACTGAAAGATCACCTGCAATGCCTCCACAATCTTCACATCTGTCTTCTTCAGAACTTCCTCTAGTCTGAGTGATTTATCCACCTTCAGACTTTTCAGCTTCCCTATCACCTTCTCATTAATGATGACCACAATACCTACCTTTGTCCCTTGACTCCCTTGAAGTTCTGGAATGCTGCTGGTATTTTCTATTTTAATACAGATGTAAAGTAGCACTACTCGGTCCCTCCACTTTTTCTTTGTTCCCTGTTACTACTAGCCTAATTTTCCAGTGGCCCAGTGTCCACTCTTGCTTCTCTCTTACTGTTTAGATATGTTTAAAAAAAACTTTTGCAGTATTCTTTCAACTAGCTAACTTACCTCATATTTCATCTTCTCCCTTTCTTTATTGCTCTTTTAGTTGTCCTCTGCTGGTTTTTAAAAGGCTTTCCAATCCTCTTTTCCTCACTAATCTTCTCTACATATGCTGTCCCTCACTTCTCTTATCAACCACAGTTGCCTTATCCTCCTTAGCATGTTTCTTTTTCGTTGGGATGAATTTCTGCTGTGCCTCCCAAATTACCCCAGAAACTCCTGCTAGTGCTGCTCAGCTTTCTTCCCTGTTAGGCTCCCCTTCCAATCAGCTTTGGACAACAACTCCCTCATGTCTTTGTAGTAATTTTTTACTAAATTGTAATATTGTTAAATCTGATTCTCAAATTCCAGGTGAATTCTAACATATTGTGGTCACTGCCATCAAGGATTCCTTCCCATATCTCCCTAATAAACACTGCCTTATTAAACAGTGGCTCAGTGGTTAGCACTGCTGCCTCACATTGCTTGGGACCTGGGTTCGATTCCAGCCTCAGGTGACTTTCTGTGTGGAGTTTGCACATTCTCCCTGTGTCTGCATGGGTTTCCTACCACAATCCAAAGATGTGCAGGTTAAGTGAACTGGCCATGCTAAATTGCCCATAGTGTTCAGGGATATGTAGGATGGGTGCATTAGTCAGGGGTGAATGTAGAGTAATAGGGTAAGTGAATGGGTCTGGGTGGGTTACTCTTTGGAGGTCAGTGTGGACTCATTGGGCCAAATGGCCTGTTTCCACAATATGGGATTCTATGATTGTATACAAATCATCAAGGTAAAGGTAAAGATAAAGGTAGTGAGCTCTACCACAAATGGCTGCAAAAAAACTATCTCATAAACATTCCAGAAATTGCTTTCCTTGGGATCTGCTACCAATCTGATTTTCCCAATCCACCTGCATATTGAAGTTCCCCATGGCTATTGTAACAGTGCCATCCTTACATATCTTTTCTATTTCCTGCTTTATTACCTACCCCACATCCTGACTGCTGCAAGGAGACCTATACATAACTCCCAGCAGGGTCTTTTTTACCTTTGCATTCTAATTGATTGTTTACAAACCAATCTTAACATTCTTTTACAATGAAACAAAATATACTTCTTTGACTGGCTTAGGTTGTACACTTGTGTCTCAGTTCACTAACTTGCACCTCAGTTTGCATTTTGAATTACTTTGACACAACCTCAAATGCATCTGGATTTTTGAATTGACAGGAGCCAAGTACTTGGATCTATGGCTGTGTGAAGGTTGACCAGTCTGTTTGGTAAGTTATTCTTAACAACTGTTATCTCTTTGTGAAACTGTGGACATAATTATGTTAAGATACTAGTACATTTTTTGGTGATTATAAAAGAGAGTTGAGAACTTTAGATGGATAGGATCCTATGTTGTTTCTTACGGTTTCTTCTTGAATAGCTTGCATTATAGGAATATAGCATTTTCAGTCTTGCTTGGCAAATGTCATCTAGTTGGCATGTTACTAGTATAAAAATGGTTTTGTCTGTATGTACAGGTCTGTTGTGACTAATAAGTTGCATCTCAATGGAAAGAATGAGATCTGGATACTGCTAAATGCTAACATCAGATTCTGACAAGCCCACAAGCTGACAGTTGTGTAAGCTTTAGGCTGATGTGTGATAAAACTGAAGAGAAACAAATGTTGTGGCAGTGAGACTAATCAAAGACTGCAGCATGAATTCATACCTGAAATATATATGCTAAAATCAAATTTTGAATAGAAACAAAAATGTTTAAGAGTTGTGCTCCCAATTTTGTTGCATTTTTAAACTTCCATGCAAGATTTTGTATTGGAGTCTGTGTTGTTGACTGCTCTTGTTTAACGAAATACGTGTAGTGAACATAGCCAGGGGTTAAGATGGGGAGTCTGTGGCAGGGATGAAGGCTGTTTTTTTTTCTTCTATTTTGTTTTTAACTGCTGCCACGAAGGATCATGACATCGAGACAGGCTTTTTAAACCAGCTTATCTCAGCACTTGGCAGCCACTCTGCCTCCAAACTATTTCCAGAGGTGACAAACACAGTTCCAATCACTACCTGCCCCCAACTGTTTGACACACTTTCTCCTGAATTGGGTTTGCAGAGCCGGATGTTTTACCGGCATGTTTGACTATGGAGTGGACGTTCAGGCCTAGACTCTTGTTTTCTGTGTGATAGTCTACTGTTCTGGAGCGTTCGGACTACATTTGTGTCCCCAATTGTTCCAGTTTGAGTTATTGTTGCATCCAAAAAATACATCTCGAGATTCTTGATGATATCACAGATCAGAAGGAGCTGAGATGCATTTGACTTATTTATTTAAAACCTAGCTATTCAAAGGCTAGATGAGATTACTTACAGTGTGGAAACAGGCCCTTCGGCCCAACAAGTCCACACTGACCCTCCGAAGAGCAACCCACCCAGACCCATTTCCCAACATTCACCCCTTCACCTAACACTATGGGCAATTTAGCATGGCCAATTCACCTAACCTGCACATTTTTGGACTGTGGGAAGAAACCGGAGCACCCGGAGGAAACCCACGCAGACATGGGGAGAATGTGCAAATTCCATAGAGACAGTTGCCTGAGGCGGGAATTGAACCTGGGTCGCTGGTGCTGTGAGGCAGCAGTGCTGACCACTGTGCCACCGTGCTGCCCGTGAATGTGTGCCACAAGAATACAACCACCAAATATTTATGTAATGTATGAGATACCCATTGAACAGTTTGAACACTTGAAAGACTTGTTAGACAAGGTGCCAACAGTAGTAGTATGAAAATGGCAGAAATCTTTTGTAAATATACTTGTTTAGACATGTGATGATGCACCTCCATTGGTCGGTGGGACTGGAACCTGGGCCCATTGGCCCAAAGGTAGAGATGCTACGATTATGCCACAAGATCTCCCCCTTTTAGAATAAGTTTGTGTCTTGACCTGGGATGTGGACATCAGCCAGTCTTAGCTCAATATTGTCTGCATGTGTTGCAATCTCTATTGTAAGCATTTTTGATTATCTGGGTGGTGTGACAAACAAAAAAAAGACACCATAGATAATCTGTAAATGCAGAAACACTATTCCGTCAAACTTGGTCATCCACTTTCTCCTCTCCTAAAAAAAACTCACCACCTCCATGCCTTCCCAGGAAATGATAGGTAAGTAAATACATCCATGACAACATTTTAAATTGTACTTCATTTGAGTTTAGGAACACCAATTCAAATCAGATTGTGATAATCAGTGCCATTTTCATCAGGAAAATGTGAAGTATCTTGAGGATATCCACTTTCCCTCACTTATTGTGTTACATACTGTTAAAGTATTCAGAATTGAAAAAGATACAAATATTTGCATGCATTTCCATAGTTTCCTTTTATAGTCAATATAGATCATGTTTTCATCAACCTAATTGCATAGTCAGTAAAGTATTAAACTAACCAGCAGACTTACAAATTTTACATTTGGTAACCTTTCAGTTTTAGTAAATGTACAAGTTATTTTCCAGGCCTGTCAGAATAAAGTTTTGTAAATCTACTTGTTAAGACAAGTAGGTTTACAAAAATTTACAAATAATTTGAAAATATTGGATTAGATCTATGCAATTAAAGACCAGATTTGTTATGCTGGATTGTCCCGTGATACCCAGTGCCATTTACTCGTTTTAGGTCAGTAGCAAATATGAGGATTTCTCCTTACCCTTGAATGATTGGTATAGATTTAAGAAAAAGTGCAAGAAAATGCCTCCAGAGGGCAGTGTATAGTAGTGCCTGACTTGACAAAGCTACAATATGCTGAGAGGAATGTTCTCTCCCTTCATTTTCCTGGGTAGAGTTTTCGGTCTCAGTTAATTTGTTTTTAGGGCTGCTGTCCCTAAAGCCACAAGATGTTGAGCCTCAATAAGCCGGAGATGTTCCCAGCAATATATGAAGGAGTGACCTGAGTAGAGCTTTGTGATCAAGTTGCTTTTGTGCTAATTCTGATGTTTTTATAATACCTTTTTTGTACTCTAGTCTGAGGAAAATGACCTGGTGCTGCTATCCCCTTTATTTATTACAACTTTATTCCAGGCTGTACCAGGACCAGTTCAAGTATAGGATTGAAAATGTAAGAGTTTGCTATTTCCAGTTATGCTGAAGGATCAATAATGTCGATTGAATATCCTGAAATTGAATATGATGAATGATTCATATGCTGATTAATTTCATTGTGGTTTGAACTGGTGCCTCCACTTTAGCAATTTTATTCATATTGAGCAACTGCTTTTCTAGTGTCAATTTGGTCAGATTTTTTAAGACACTGCCTTGGCCACTTCTTCAATGCAGAGTACTATAATGCATGAAGTTCAGTATGCTAAATTAATTTAACACAGGAGGCAAGATTGTTGCCCAAAGGTTGGACATGTTACATTTTTCCATGGTGGCAAGTGCACTGAGAGTCAGTCCCTCTGTCAATCTTGTTGCATCTTGACCTAGTTTTGTTCTGAAAGGTAAACCCTTGGTATTACTAAATTGCTATCTACACTGAAAAGATCAGTGGGGGAGCTGGTTGTTTAGTAAATTGAAATAACTGCAGCAGAATCTCTCTGTGCTGGTCTAAAGAAGGAATGGCATTGTTGGCAGTGAAGAAGTTTTTCTAAAATTACAAAGGGATCTTTATCAAATTGGTCAATTGGTTGAAAATGGCAAATGGAGTTTCAACTGGATAAATGCAAGGTATTGCATTTTGGTACAACAAACAAGGGTGGGGCTTATTAATTAATGGTAGGGCTCTGGGTGGTGTTGTACAACAGAGGGACCTAGGGGTGCAGGTACATAATTCTTTAAAGCTTGTGTCACATAGACAGGATGGTTAAAAAGGCATGCTTGCTTTCATTGCACAGTCCTTTGAGTATAGGAGTTGGGATGTTATGTTAAAGTTGTACAGGACTTTGTGAGGCCTCTCTGTGTCCACTTCTGGTTGCCCAGTTATAGAAAGGACATTATCAACCTGGAGAGTGTTCAGAAGAGATTTACCAGGAAGTTGCCAGGTATGGAAGGTTTGAGTTATAAAGAAAGGTGAGGTAGACTGGGACTTTTTTCACAGGAGCGTACAAGGTTGAGGTGACCTGATAATAGTTTACAAAATAATGAGAGGTATAGATAAAGTCAATGGCAGTTGTCTTTTCTAAGACAGGGTGTTTTAAGACCACGGGCACATTTTTAAGGTGAGAAGAGGGAGATTAAAAAGAGACATAAAACATAACTTTTTTACACAGGGTGGCTCAAGTGTGGAATGAACTTCCTGAGGAAGTGGTGGATGGGGGTACAATTACAACATTTAAAAGAGATTTAGATGGATACATGAATAAGAAACACTTGGAGGGATATAGGCCAGGAGCAGGTAGGTGGGACTAGTTTAGTTTGGGATTATTGTTTGGCATGGACTGGTTAGACCGAAGGGTCTATTTCCACACTGTATAACTCTATAAAAGCAATTCCATATTGGCTAGTCAAGTCTTTTGGACATCTCCAAGTGTTTTTCAACAATTTAGGTTAATCGTTATATGTTGGGAACGTGTTAACCAATTTGCCTGCAAGATCACAATGTAATCATGACCAGATAACTTGTTTTAATGGTAGCAGTTAAGGAATAAATGTTAGCCAGGACCCTAGAAAGTATAGCACTGCTGTTGTCCAAATAATGGGATTGAATCTTTTATATGCCCATGGATGTTTAGTTATGGTTCATTAGCCATGGACAATGCAGGGTGACAGGAATAGGGTAAGACTGCTGGGTGGGCTGCACTTCGGAGGCTTTGTGTGGACTCGATGGGCTAAATGGCCTGCTTCCACATTGTAGGAATTCTATGATTTTATGTGTAATTGAGAGGGAAGACCTTGCTTCAGTTTAGTATTGCATCCAGTGTAGTTGCCCTGTTACTGGATGCAGCCTGGATTTTGTGCAAGAGTCTCTGAAATGGAACTTAAACACAAACTTCTGATTGAGAACCAGTCGTGCTATCACTGAGACCATGGATGTGTTTAGATATTCCCAAATGTAGCTGAAGGGAAGAAATCCAAATTTTGCCTTTTGTTGACTTCTATATTTTCAGTTAAAGAATGTGCAAATCAGATATAATTTACCAAATAAGAACACAAGGCAGAAATAAAAGTAAAAGTGAGGACTGCAGATGCTGGAGGTCAGAGCTGAAAAATGTGTTGCTGGAAAAGCGCAGCAGGTCAGGCAGCATCCAAGGAACAGGAGAATTGATGTTTCGGGCATAAGCCCTTCTTCAGGAATTATTCCTGAAGAAGGGCTTATGCCCGAAACGTCGATTCTCCTGCTCCTTGGATGCTGCCTGACCTGCTGCGCTTTTCCAGCAACACATTTTTCAGCAGAAATAAAAGTGCTAACATTTAATTGTTATAGAAATGTTTACAAAAGGCTAACTTGTATTAGGACTAGTTTGTTGCATGTGTGTTAAATAGAATCTTGGTATCCCAAAGATGACTGTGATCTATTGACTTGTTTTTCTTTTCTCCATATTTTTCATTGGAATCCTGTGAGCAGATATTTAATTTATACATGAAAAGAGCAGAATCAGAATTGATGGTACTAAGAAGAAGGGATATTTCCATGTTATATGACCTTTTGATGTAGTTATTATGGAATTTAAGGTACCTCCAAAACTGTTGGCACCTGTCAGTAAGGCTCACACTCAGTGTAATCCTTGTTATTTTCTGACTTTTGTTTGTTTTCTTTATGATAGTGCTGGGAAATGGAATCCTTTCCCTTTTTATGCTCTCAGTCACCACTTGAAGTACTTCACTGTTAGGTATGACATGGACTGGTTGCATTGCAGGTTTTGTGCCTGTGTTTCTCATGTAGATGATTCCTGATGCCAGAAAGGCACCCCTACTTGCACCAGTGCATGTTCAACACAGTGTAAACTCCTTTCTTTTCTTTTCTCTTCTCCCTTCCAACCCTAATTTTACATATGACTGAAATCAGAGATTTGCAATAATGCACCATTGGAAGATTTTTAAGCATGTAATTTTTTTGATTGCCCTTGTGCACTTGTAGATGTGATGATGCTTCCAATTATTTATACAGTTTTTAAAAACTGGTCTATGCTATGTTTTTCAGGACTATCATTTTAAATTTTCAAGAGTTCTCAAGTGTTAAATTTGCATTATACATATTCATACATATTTTCCTAATGCCACTTACTTCTGATACTCTTCAAATTTAATGAAAATCTGAGTGGGAAGGGCATACTTAGAACGCAAGCATAATTCTTTTAAGATGACAATAGATCTATTAGAAAAACAGATTCATAATGTGGCTGGATACTTTAAATTGCCTTGAGAAAATGCTAGTTTCTGTCAGGATTACTGAGGGTGAAAGAGATGTTGCATATCTCACCCAGTCAATAACTACTATCAGTGTGAAAAATTGTTGCCTTGTTGGGTCACTGTATTAGACTGTCATCTATAATGGCTTTGTTTTCTTGCTGCTTGGTTGTGTCACCTGAGCCATGTGGCATGTATAACAAGTGAATCACAGTGGGATAGTTTTATGTTTCTTGTGATCAGCCTGAAAAATATAATGTCAATAGCTGGAAGCAAGTCACTTGCCTATGTTGCAAGTGGCTATTTGATGCAAAGGCCGAAATGTCCCAAGATCTATATACAAAGAAACCTTAAAAACTGAGTTAAAAGAAAATACAGCAATTTATTTTAACAAGTGTTGTAAATTTGGAAGTTAGAAAATTAGACTTTGAAGTGGTGAAAGTAATAGTCCTTAATTAAAGAATTAGTCTCTATTGAACATGCCAAGTTCAAAATGCTATTTCGGAATGTCATTTGCAATTGTATTCCCTTCGAAGTTAGTTGCAGTAACTCTTCCTGAAAGCAGAGAGGAATAAGAAAAGCGTGCACTGCTGATGTAATGTCACCAATTTCTGGAAAAGATACAAGGATATTCAACAGTTTCTCCCAGCAAGAATAATGTGAATTGGGATGGAGGGAATGCTAATTTGTAATCAGAATGTAATGTAGATACTTAAGAAAAGCTTTTATGATCTGTCTCTAAATAACTTGCGAGTTGAAATAAGGGATATATAAATAAATGGGGAATGAGAAGATTGAGTTCAAAGTTCAGAATTAAGGAAAGCTGTTCCCACTTTGTTGTAACTGAAACTTAGCACTTAAAAAGGAATAACAATATGAGAAACAAAATTAATTTGAAGGAACAAGCATTTTAGTTTATAAGGTCAAAGTAATTAATTGAATGATTCAGCCCCTACTTTACTTGAATTAATCAAAATTTTTGATACTAATTCATATAATGTGGTGTATTTGTAAGGAAGATCAAAGAATATCATTGCAAAATCATAAATGATTGCTAAATTACATTTGCTCTTTCTTTATAAGCCTATTGTCATTTTGGTCCTGTACTTATAAATTATTGGTTAAATGCACCAGATTTGTTTTTACATCTTATGATTGATGGTATTTGTAGTATTTTTTATGTAAGATGGTTGTTAAGGTTTAACATTTTTTCGCAGTTTATCTTCACTGTTGTTACAGATTGGCAGTATGTCTAGTTTTACCAAGCACACACTCTTGAAGTATCTCCCCCACCATCAGGATATCATGGCACTTTTCTTATTGTACAGTATGTTAGTGATTTTTTTTGTTATTCGTGGGAAAAGTTAACCATGGCCAGTGCACGCACTGAAATATTTCCCCGATAGTCTAGTGAAACAAGGCACTGATGAGGTTCAAAAACCAGTAGAAAGTGAAAAGTTTGGTTGATTTTCTGAAGAATAGAAAAGATACATATTTTCAGACTGATCAGGTTAATTTGATATGTTCATTGTTGTCTGCAACTAGATTAAAAACGCAACCATCGTTCATGGCCAGAAATTAATTATATTTTCAAAGGCTACAGAAATTGGCTGAGATAAAGGCAGAATAGGTACCAAGAAGTAATGAAATCAAGAATTCATGATTTAGAAAACTAGAAGTAATGTTGAAGCTCTTTTTATGTTCCATTTACATTTTTAATCTTTGTGTAGTGCACTCTCTTTCTTTATGTTTGACATTTAATCTTGATGTGAATGTAGTGAATTATATAATGTGCATGATTATGGTTGGCTTTGGCTACCCTCTTCTTTGCAATTTGCATATTTTTAAAGATTACTTTACCTTTTAATATTTGCTTGGGAATGTGGCATGAGTTCTTTGATCCACTGCAGTGAATGTCAATAGTTTCTAATTTTGATTTTATCATAAACATTTGACCTGCAATTCAATTTTTCATGCAGTCAGGAAGGCATTGACTTGACTGGGGAAGCAGAATTGTTGAAAATGTACAAGGTAAGATTAGAATTTTCATTCTAATGGCACTGCATACAGTTCTGAAGCTATTTTGCCTGATTAGAACTCTTGTTTTTTTTTTGGCTTTTCTGTCCAGACTGTTATCCTTCATTATGTTGTCTGCATACATGTTTCAGTTCACTTTGGTTTTCCCACTGGTTCAATCAAACATGACTGTCTTCCCATGTAATCTATAAAAGTAAATTACTCTTGATGAAGCATTATGATTTTAGGATGAAGGTTAAACATATGTATGGATTGCTAGTGGCAATTCAAGCATGCAGTGTAAGTAGTATGTTCAGTCTATATGTATCTTACTTAAGCATAGAAGGAGACACAGCATTGTTTGAAGAACCATACTGGAGTTTGTAACAGCATTGTTTTGATTCTCTGCACCCAGATTATTCTATCATTCTAATTCCGAAGTATCTTTCTAAATATATGACCAAAGTTTAAGCTTAAAAAATTTCAGTATTTGAATTAAAAACTTTTGTGTTAATTTATAAATATGAGAGTTCTATTTGTCAGGAGTATCAGTTGGAATGCAATTTTAATTATTTTTCTATCAACTATTGGAACACATTGATATCCGGCGCCAGTTCTTTGAGTTAATTATCTGGCCAATGAATCGGGACTAATCATTTAATTAATTGGCACTACCTTCAACTACAATTATCATCCTGGATTTTCTAAGATTGCTAGTTTAATTTAGTACATATTTTCTAAATCCTAATCTGCTGTTTGTTTTTCAGATAGTAAACTTCAATCTGGATGATTACCGTTCTTTCTCTCATTTTATCATTCATATATCTAAGGCTAATGTCAATAAACGGGTAAGTGAAAACACAATATGACATTCACACAGTCTTATCTGCTTCCATTTACAAAATATTCTATTTTACCTCTTCCTCTGCTGAAATATTTGCAATTATTGCTTTTTATTTATAATTAGTGATAAACGCATGTATTTGTATAAAAGGAACAATGAACTAATTCTGGCACTAGAGAGATGAACATTAATTTAATACATCAGATTTCAGATCCCATCTCTGCGGTCTTATCCAGATTATCTGGGGGAGGGAAAGTGTTTCGGGAGCATTCGCCTCCCACTTGCTTAAAATGAGATTCTCAACATTTTACGAAACCAGTGATATTGATACCAACTGCATTTTGAAAAGTTCATAATATTTAGCTTTGATTGTCTTGTCTGAAAAACTATCCTAGATATAGCTGTTTGCCTGAAGCTAATACTTTCTAATATCTATTTGAAAAATGTATATTGCTATTATAAATTTTTGTTGGGCTAGTCCAACTAACTTGTTTGACCCGAAAGTAATATTCTGCTTTTATCCAAACTATTTACTACTTTGTATGTCTTAATGAAGACTGCATTTACTTCCTGTTGACTGCAGTATAACTGCTGGATTGGCTACAACTGTTAAACTTATCTCTTCCATTGCTAGAAGAACTTAATCTGTTTTTTGAATCATGGCTTACTTTAAAATCTAACAAACCTTTTAACACTGGTGGACTCAGCTTTACATGGTGTAGAGCATGATGAGAGGCTAGCTATATCTTTATATCTTGGACAGGTGTCTCTGTTACCATTAGGTGCTGAATTCAAATTTATACCTTCTGTATGGCTATACCATAGTGTTTGTGAATTCACAGACTTTCTACTAATATACAGTTCTATTAAACTTGGTTATCTTTTGGTCCTTTCCTAATAGTGACCATTTGTCATATGGGAACCTAGCCAGTGAATGACAGCAGGCTATTAAATTGTGTGGAACATCTTATCAGATTCAATTCAGTCCTTGCTAGTGCTAGCTTATGCACATTTCCAGCAACAGTTGCTGGAGCAGGAGACGTCTGACACAATTTTGAGATCAGGAGTAGACTATTCAGCTCTTGAACCAGTTCTAAATTCCGACTATATAATAGTTGATCTTTACCTTAACTTGACCTACCCGTCTGGTTCCATAGTCTTAAATACCCTTGCTTAAATAGTACATAGTTGAGTCAGGTGTGTTGTCGTCACCACTAACTCTGTACAGACTGACTGAGAAACATCTTGTCTGTGTGGATCATTTACTTACTACGTAAATTTGCTGATTCGTAGGGATAATTCATGGCGTTTTTCTTTCAGCTGAACTGAAAATGAAATTTGAATATTTAATTTGGTGTATAATGTGTCAAATCTTTTGACAGTTTTATTTCTATTTCATTGAACAAAAACAAGTAACAAAGACCACAACTGTCCTCATAAGGCATAATTTGCAGAATCCTCAATTCACGAGTCCTAAAGAGAAATAAACAAACCCATCACACTTATACTGTAAAATTGTCAGGCATTTCATTTGTTATTTTTGTTGCTGCTGTTGAGGAAAAAGTTATTGTTCTAAAAATTGACATGCAAAACAATATAAAATTTTGATGTGGCATGTTGCTAAAAATCTTTGAGTATGTGTGTATGTAATTCATGAGACTTGTCATTATTGAAGTAGGTATTGGATCATGTTGGGGTTGTCACGAGTTATTAAAAACATTATATATGCCGAATCAACAGTTTATACTGTAAAACAACGGCATGTTATCCTTATTTTAACCTGTGTCTTATTTCAAGAATAGAAGTCCTAGAGCAAATGCCCCGATTGTTTAGTAAATTTTCCAAAGGTGGCCTTAGATTTCTGTTTATGTAAGATCTCTGGGTATTCATACTAGTCAAAAGAGCTCGACCTTAAACCCGGTTTTTTTTAATCCTCATATTGCAAAGGTGAACCATATTGTTTTTATATGTTGTATAAATATAAAAGCAGTAAAGATGCTTCACATCAAGTTTGAATGGTTACGTTTCTACTTTGTTCTGCAATGGCAAAAGGAACAACTACAATTTAAAGAATAGTTTTGAATAATGTAATTTTATCATTAAGTAGTTAAATTGCTAACTATTTATTTGTTATATGTACCACATATCTCGTTATTTAGTACTTTGGGACCGGTTGAAAAAGTGTTTCATATAACCCTCTGCAATTAAAGAGCTGATTCCTGGAACCTTCAGCATAGGTCTCCCCCACCCACACTGACACTTCAGGGAACCCCTAACCCTCATATTACTTTTCTGATTGCCAGTCACTGCTGTCAGATTGAGGGAAGTCAGACTGCTAGCCAAACTAGTCTCACTTGATGTACATGTTGTGGCCAGCATTTCGCTTCTTTGTCCTGGGGTTTTGATCATGATAGCGGCAGTGTAGGTGGAGCAGAATCCTATAGCCACTCACTGTCTTTCTTGCACATTTTGCATGTGTCCAGCTTAGATGGCAGAGCCTAAGGGTTAATCAAGAGCCTAACAGTTCAAACTTGGGTCACCACCATTGCATCTGGAGCTACTGGGGCTCACGAAGAGTTTGATGGCCTCCAACACAATGCAGAAGGAAAAGATTGGGGCTGAGAAATTGCCTAATAACAGAACAAGTATCCAAGATCAGGATGTTTTCTCACAGTTGATACAATTCTTTCATACTATGGTCAGCCCCAGGGCTGTGACTGGAGGCCTTTTCAGGGTCAGTTTATTGTGAACAGAGTTTCAATTTTGGCATGTTATCGAACATGAAAACAAAGCCTGTTCTCTTTGGCTCTTTATTCCAAGATCATGCTTACCACTCCAAAAGGGCACCTTGGCTATCCAAACAAATTTGTAGAGTTCAGATCTGTTTTTAACTAGGCCTAATCTGTATACCATCTATTACATTCCAAATGTACCAACATCCCACTTCATTGGAGGCAGCTCATGATTTAAGTGACCAGCTACTGCTGCAAAACATGCATTTGTGAAACATGTTGCACCCTGGTGAAGGTGGGAATTATCATGTTCAGGATTTTTAGTTTTTGTACAGTTCTTTGATTTTCATCAGAAGGGTCTCCATTGTGATAAAAACCTGGGCCTGAAATTGTCCTTTAAGAATAATTTGAGAAAGTTTCTATTAGACACAAAGAGGTAAAAGTATGAAGACATTCTAATTTGTAAATACACAAGTAAGCTTATAATTTCTGTAACTATCCTGTTACATATTCTTTCACAGTTCAACATAGAATGTGAATTCTTGAGGGCAGAGTCCAGAATGATGACCACCCAAGTGACAAATATCCTGTCTTTTGGTACACAAATTTTTTTTCCTCATCTTTTACACTTATTGCAGAAAGCCTAATTAATTAGCTATGCTCATAAATTGCTTTGAGAAACTAAATTTATTCCTTCTGTTTAGGTACCTCTAGCAACAGAGTTGTTATAAACTCTGCTGGTCTGATTCACAAGGTGAAGCTTCAGAACTTTAATCAGGTACACTGCTATGTTACAGATGGACTTGTATAGCATTAAAACTTAGTTCAACGAGAGATTAACAAGCTTTTATAATTCCATTATTTGTCTCTGTTTCATTTAGATATATCAGGCTTTTAAAATCCATGTCAGGAGTAACTGCCAGTTTACCCATGGTAAGTTATCATTTTAAAACAAGGTGTTTCAGCATGTATCGTTGTTACTTCTTTTTAAAACACAGAGTCATACTACACAGAAAGAGGCCCTTTGGCCCATCATCTTCACATCATTCATGAAGCAACTATCTACCCTGCCTACTTTCCAGCATTTGACATGAAGCTTTGTGTGCTATGGCATTTAACCAGTTACCATTGTGCAGCATCTGAGACAGGAAAAGTTACGTATTCAGCCAAAGGCAATTTGAAATAGGGCCATAAAGATCCAAGTGCTGCTCCTGGAACACTTAAGCATCATCTCAACTCAGAAGGCATTCTACACGTGCCCAGCTAAGCTGTCTTTTACAGATAATGGTTGCAATTGGAGACTACCCTGAGCATTTCCTTACTTCAGTTTTGGGTACAACATTACACCATTGTATACATGGAACCTTTTGAATAGAATAGGAAGATATCTGGTATCAAGGACACATGGTTTCCCTTCTTGTCAGATTTTCATACTTCGCATTTCAGAGCAAACTAGAAGCGTAGAGAGCATATTTTCACTGAAGAAACCAAACTTTTGTTTTCATGGAGATCTTCTTACTGTTTCATATAATTTTTTGAAAATATTTTTAGTTGGTTCAAAGCTGATGATACTTTATTTATTCTCAATTGAGGCATTTGTCTGTTTCTCCCTGCATATGTACAGATAAGTGAAGTCCTCTTTGAAGTCAACCTTATTTTGATGGATTTATATATTTCCTTGTTAATAATGCCACTGACAATCTCCATTCTTCTAGAATTATGGCTGGGTTGAAGTGTTCCTTTAAAATTCTTTTTGCAACAAGGTGGCGTGTTTTCAAGCAGCAAACAGGACTCAAAGCTTTTAAAAGAAATTTGAGAGAGAAAGGTGGGTAGGCTGTTGCACCTGAAGTCCTTTATCAGTTTCTGCCTGCAAGTTTGGGCCACGTGGTCTCTCCAACCACTCATTGCATTTTTCATCTTGCTGAGAGAGGAAGGAGTCATACCATGCATCCAGAAGGCCATTATTTCCACAGAAGTCTCCATCTCAATGCCAAGGAGATATATGTAGCCATGAAATGAAATAAATTAGTTTGTGGACACCTTAGGTTTCAATGTCCTTTTGTTTCAGGCAAAAACTGCTATTTTGAAAGCCTAACATTTCGAAAGAACTGATGCAATTCATAGAATCATGCAGTACAGATGAGGCCTTTTGGCCTATCAGGTCTTTGCCACCAAAAAAAGCTGCCACCTACACATTCCCGCACGAGGCACGTAACTCTGAATGTGATGACACTTCAGATGCAGATGCAAATACCTTTTTAAAAATTGTGAAGTTTCCTGCCTCAACTCTCCTCCCAGGTAGTGGATTCCAGACCTCTCATCACTCTCTGGGTAAAAAGGTTTAACCTCAAGTCAGCTCTAAAATTTCTGCCTTCCACTTTGAAATTATGCCCCTTTTTAATTGACCCTTCAACTAGGAAGAACAGCTGTTTTCTATTCATGGTGGCTCAGTGTTAGCACTGCTGTCTCACAGCTCCAGGAACTCCGGTTCAATTCCACTCTCAGGTGACCGTCTATGTTTGCACATTCTCATTGTGTCTGCGTGCGTTTTCTCTGGGTGCTCCGGTTTCCTTCCACAATTCAAAGATATGCAGGTTAGATGAATTAGCCATGCTAAATTGCCCATAGTGTGCAGGGATGTGTACATTGGATGCATTAGTCAGGGGTAAATGTAGACTAATGGGGAATGGGTTTGGTGGGATACTCTTCGGAGGGTCAGTGTGGACTTGTTGGGCTGAAGGGCCTGTTTCCACACTGAAGGGATTCTATGATTCATCCTGTCTAACTGTAAGGATTCTATGCTTCATTCTGTCTATGCACCTTATAATTTTATACGTCTCTATCAGGCGCCCCCTTCCCCTATGCTTCACTGATGCTTAAAAAACAGAACTTATTCAGCCTCACTTCATAGCTGAAATGCACCATCCTAAGCAAAATCCGAGTGGATCTCCCTTGCATCCTTTCCATCTCAATCACGTCCTTCTTATAGCGTGGTGATGAGAACTGCACGCAGCGCTACAGCTACGGTCGAACCTAACTTCTGTACAGTTCCACATGACCTCCCTGCTCTTATAATCTGTGCCATGACTGATAAAGGCAAGCATTCCATATACGTTAACTACCCTGTTCACCTGTCCTGCAACCTTCAGGGATCTGTGAACAAGCACCCCAAGATCCCTCTGAGGTTTCTAGTGTCTTACCATTCCTTGATTACTCCTTTGACTTGTTTCTTCCAAAATGCATTGCTTCACATTTAGAAGCGTTAAATTGCATCTGCTCATCTGACCAATCTATTTATATCCTCCTGTAACTTAACACCTTCTTTCTCACTAGACGAAAAAACCCAAAGAACTGCAGATGCTGGAAATGAGAAACAAAACCAGAATGCTGGAAAAACTCAGGAGGTGTGGCAAAATCAGTGCTGGGACAGCAGAACTAATATTTCCGGTCCAGTGACCCTGCTCCGGACCTCCTCACTGTCGATCACGTGTCATCCACAAACTTATTCAAACCCCCACCCTCAGTATTTTCATCTACATCATTTATGAATATTATAAACAGTATGGGACTCAGAGCTGATCTCTGCGGCATGCCACTGCACACTGGGCTGCAGTCACACAAACAGCCTCCAACCACTAACCTCTGTCTCCTGTCACCAAGCCAAGTTTGGATCTATTTTGTCAAGTTCCCTGGGATCCCATGTTCTTTATCAGTTTCCCATGTGGGACCTTGTCATAGGCGTTGCTGAAATCCAGAAACCGTACTAACTACCATACCCAAACACTTGGTCACTCCTTGAAAAATTCCACCAGATTCGTAAGCCATGATCTCCCTATGACAAAGCCATGCTGACTATCCCTGATCAAATCTTGCCTCACTAAATGGAGATGAACTTTCTCCTTCACTATTGTAGTTTAGCATTTGAAATTGCATTATCGGAACAAGCATCATTTAATATCTGGACTGTAAACTTTTATTTTCAAGCAGAACTATAAACAATCATCTTTTGATTGACTTCTCAACTAGCTTTCTTTGAAATTCTTACTTGAAAACATTTAGTCGCACTGAAGTTGAATTTAAATCCTAAATCTGCTGTGTGATGACATCGGTGGCTATTTTCACTATTTTGTTCCCTCTGTTCTTCACAGAATTTTTTGAATGATTTCAGTTTTGATTTTAAAATCACTGACACTTTGATAAAGCACTCTTTTATATTTTCATCCATTAACAAATTTCTTGTAACAAAGCTTCTTGAACTGCTATAAAACTATCAGAAGTTGAGGTTTTTGGTGATCCCACCCACAACATATTCCTGGGTTTCTCTGTCTTTTTATTTCTTTCGCCCCTTTCTTTGTGTTGCTCCAGTAGGATAGCTTTCAGCTAAGCCACTGTGCTTTTGATGTTTCTGTTGGCAAATTTCTCATTGTAAATGAGATATAGGGAGGCCAGACAAATTTAGGATCAATCAAAAATGAATCAGTCCATTCATCTTCGAATTCCTGATTTTCAATTCTTTTCTTTTTTGCACCATTTTCAAAGTCGCTTCAATACAAGAGCCAAATTTTGTTTTCTTCAGTGATATGTCTGCTTTCACCTGACACGTGTTCATCATCACAGCATCAGCACCAGGGCTAGAGTGAGTGCATTTATTGATTAAAGTCTTCAAGCATATGAACAGCATCAAGGGTACTCTGATGTACTAAACTCATCAACGCCCTACTTCTGCATCTACCCAATTTTAGTGCACTTATTCATTCATACCAATCAATTAGCTTTTGATTGCAGTAATTAATCAGTTTACATAATTTTTGGCAAACGTTTCCATGCAGCCAGAGTGAATGCAATATTTTATTAATTAAGTCCTTTTCACAACTGTTGATTGGATGTGGGCGAAGTGCAGGCTGCCATTTTTCCTGGTGAAGCATTCAACACATGATTTTTTTACAGCTGCTTTTTAAGAAAAGTTTTTCATGGCAGCACGTTGTTGGAGGAAGTCACGGAAAACTGAAAGCATTTAAAATTTGATAGAGGTCAGTTTGGTGGCTGCATGTTCCTGGCCCCATTCTGAGCCTAGAACTATGAAACTTGCAATGTAGATATGTGTTTCCCAGCACCTCCCTCAACCCACTCCCATTTCTGGAAAAAGGTGTTTAGCTGCAGCTGAAATGGCACCTTGTTGAAAATCCATGATCTTCCAAAAGTAGATCTCTTTGTTTTCACAACTACTTCCATGCTTAAGTATCAAAAAACTTTATTTAATAAGTTAACACAAGATAGGCCACTTTCTTCCATACTTCTTACCATAATTTTGTAGCAAAGTTTGATCCCTGAGCAAAATGACAATACCATAAGGTAAGTCTTTTAAAAGTGGGAAGGAAACAAAAACACTACGGTAGAGCTGTGGTTGTTCATGAGGGACTTCAGAAAGTCATTGGATATTTGAGTGCTCAGCATTCAATTCTAAGTTTTAACACCACCACTCCTATGTAATGATGTTAATTTTAATGACTTGAGGGACAACTGATTAAAAAGTCCTGAAGAGATTTAATGTTTTCAACTCTGGATAGTTTTCACTATTTTTAAGGTGTTATTTTACCAAGTAACATCTTCAGACAGGTTATCGTTACCTCTGATGTGTTCAAGGTCAATGTAAATGCTTCCTTAATGTGTTAGTTACGTAAGTCTCTTTTTTTTTTAATTTGACAGGGAAGACAGAGGATGTGTACAGATTTCATGTACCATGGTCACATGAAGATTTTGTTGTGACAACAAGGCTAGTATTTTATAAATTGATAGACTTAACTATCTTAAAGTTTAATCTTCATGTTTTCATATGTAATGTTTATGACAATCTGGTTTTACTTTCATTCCCTCTCCTTTTTCTCTGTTACTTTTTGTACTATTTTTGTCCCTTCCTATCCAAGGAGAATTGGAACCAAGTGGACTCTGACCTTCTGACTGTGGGAGACATTGTCTTATTACCCCTGTCTGCATGCAGGAGAAAGTGAGGTCTGCAGATGCTGGAGATCAGAGCTGAAAATGTGTTGCTGGAAAAGCGCAGCAGGTCAGGCAGCATCCAAGGAGCAGGCGATTCGACGTTTCGGGCATAAGCCCTTCTTCAGGATTCCTGAAGAAGGGCTTATGCCCGAAACGTCGAATCTCCTGTTCCTTGGATGCTGCCTGACCTGCTGCGCTTTTCCAGCAACACATTTTCAGCTCTGTCTGCATGCAAAAGAGGAAATAGAGTTCAGGGTGGGAGGGAAAGAAGATTTAAGCAGGGGCTCACTTTGGGATAAATTAATAAGTGCCAAAGCACCAGAATTAAAAAGGGCAAGAATCTGAGATCTGGTTTAGGTGAAAGAGCAGAGTCTCAGCAAAAGACAAAGGAACGAGTATCTGAGTTTTGTTCAGCCTCTCTCTTAGACAGAATGGATTGTCTTACAGATGCAAATGCATTTATTTTGGAGTTCCAGCCAAGCCAGAACAGTGTTCCCAGAGTTAACTACAAAGTGTAAAAATAAGAAAGAAAATCTGAGGGCCTTAATTGGGAAGGCCATTACCTTGATAGTTTTGAGAGGAAGAAATGATAAAACAGTAAAGTCTAGAGGAGGAGTTGAAGGATTTGACAAGACAGAGTGTGAATGCTGGGTTAGGAATGTCAGACTTGGTGTCAGTTAATAGTAGGAATGACCGCATGTCAACAATCTCAAGTTCAGCATGGACAAGTCATTGGTGAGATTTGACTTGCACTGATGAGTAAGTTTCTGAACGCATATAACTAAAAATCAATATTTTACACACATGGGAGTGTAACATTAAGTAGATTATTACAACATTTTAGATATAGAATCATAGAGATGTACAGCATGGAAAGAGATCCTATGGTCATCCATGCTGACCAGATATTCTCAATGAACGTAGTCCCATTTGACAGCATTTGGCCCAAATCCCTTTAAACCCTTCCTATTCATTTAACCAACCAAATGCCTTTTAAATATTGTAATTGTACCAGCCTTCACCACTTCCTCTGGCAGCTCATTCCTTATATGCATCACCCCCTGCATGAAAAAGTTGCCTCATAGGTCTGTTTTAAATCTTTCTCCTCTCACCTTAAATGTATGACCTCTAGTTTTGGGCTCCCCCCCCCCCCCCCCCCCTCCCCCCCAACCGGGGAAAAGACCTTGTCTATTTACCCTACCCATGCCCTTATGATTTTATAAACCTCCATAAGGTCACCTTTCGGCCTCTGAAACTCTGGGAAACTAGTCCCAGCCTATTCATCCTCTCCCTTAGCTCAAGCCCTCCAACCCTGGCAACATCCTTGTCAATTTTTTCTGAACCCTTTCACGTTTCACAACATCCTTCCTATGGTAGCGAGACCAGAATTTCACACAGTATTCCAAAAGTGGCCAAACTATTGTCCTATACAGCTGCAACATGACCTCCCAACCCCTCCCCTTACTCAATGCAATGACCAATAAAGGCAAGCATACCAAACACCTTCTTCACTATCCTATCTATCTGTGACTCCACTTTCAAGGAACAATGAACCTGCACTCCAAGGTTTCTTTGTTCAGCAACACTCCCCAGGAGCTTACCATTAAGTCCTGCTAAGATTTGCTTTCCCCAAATGCTGCACCTCACACTTATCTAAATTAAATTCTATCTGCTCGGCCCATTGGCCATCTGATCAATATACTATGAGCATGCTAAAATCTGAATTTTTCTCGTAAGGTGCTAAACTAAATATTAAGTCTTCTGCGTGATAATATCATTTCTTGTGGGCATGACTGATTTTAAAATAATAAAGCAATATACATGTAATGCTGCAATTGCATTTGATCACTTTCTAAAAATATCCAAGTGACCATTATATAACAAGGTGGAACAAAAGCTCACAATTAGTGTATGATTTTCTGTCACTGACCTTCTAAACATTTCAACTTGATTTTATAGACAGTGTTGCAGAATGAAGGGGTGTAAAGTACTTGCATGGCATATCTATAGATTTTTTTTGCCAACTAAGAAGGTGGAGAGCAGTTGTTTGGAGTTAATGATGATGACTGATGCAGCAAGAATTTGGCATTTATCGATCTTGGCAGCCTGTAAAATGGGATGTATTGGCGAATCACTTGGACCTAATTGGGACAGACAGCATGGGAAGTGCAAGTTTGCTAAGCTTTCAAACAATTCCTAGACTTCTGTTTGTGTTTGAGAGAGATTGGTGAACCAATTTCATCTATTTTTTGTTTTTGCTAAGATTGTTTAGTTGAAGACACCTCCCATTGACATGCATCTGAATCATATTTAAAGCAGGTTTGTTCAGTATGATTTCGATGCTCGCCAAGCTTGTAGTGATCAGATCATCATCATTGCCACATGATCTAAAACATGTACGATTTAACAAAGCAGAAGCACAATCTATTGACAATATGTTTTAGGTTTTAAACCATTAGCAACATCAGGATAAGAGCTACGAAAGGGTTTTACAAACTAACTGATCGGCAAATCAGACTCTGCTATACACACTTTCAGAGACTGGTGCTGCTCTGTTATCTGAAACATTATATCCTGACCATCTGCTCCTGTTTATTTTTAAAAAACTCTTCAGAAGTACTTTTTTCAAAATTTGTACATTTTGATTTGGGGAGGTCAGAATCAGAAGTCAAAATAGAATTAAATCAGTATATCTGTCTGCAGTAATTTCTACACTCTAACTCTTGCTTTGCTATGCTCAACAGTATCTGTCATTTAATATACCCTTTGCTCACATTCGACTTGCTGTAATCTTACCTTTTTGACTCAGTGGTATCCCGTTCCTGTCAATCGCTCATTTCAACAGATGAAGGTTGTTAAGATGAAGGTTGGATGCATTGAAATGGTGCTGCATCATCCATTTTGCCAAAATTATACATTGCAACCTTCGTTGACAGTCATTCAGCACTCTCTGTTGCTCACACACCTCAACTGTTTTGAGAAAACTGCCAACTACCATTTAAAGCAAACCATATTCATAAACTAGCATCCCCAGTTTCATTAATTTCCCTTGTTTATGGTTTGGTGATATTAGAATTTTCAGTTGCAGACTGAATGTATTTGGAGAATCATTGGCTTCCTCAGTATAGGCTGGGTACTGACGGCTAGCATGATGAGAATGCTGATAATCCATTGTTTAACCTAACATGCTGAAAAGTAACAACTGCAGATCTGAGAGAATGTTCGCCAGGAACAACCCCTCATCATGGCTTGTTAACCCTTATTTGGTGTCCCACAGTGACAGGATCCTTTTTAGCCATTTAGGAACTGCCCTAGGCCTCTCTCAGCTCTCAACATAAATGGATCATCAAGATCATCTAGGCTGCAACTAAGGTGTAGTCCAAACAATGACTATGTAATGCTAAACAAAATAACTGGACTCCCCAGTAAGACTTATAGAGCAGTCAGACTGCTGTTCTTCCAAAGGCTGGCCCTGCTTTCAGTGTTTCACACATACTCATTTACAAGCAGCCACTGAGAACAGGCAGAGAAAAGATAATGGATGGCAGTTTCCATGACACTAGAAACCTGACAACTAAACTAGATTATGATTAATGAATTCTGGTCTGACCAATATACAATTCCTGTCTAACAGCAACATGGTTGATTTGTGCTTGCTCAGTTAGGGATGGGCAACAAATAACAGCTGAGTAAGTGAGATCCAAACTCATAACTCGTCATTGCAACTTTAACTCAACTTAGTATTATGTGGCATCAGTTCCTTACACGTGGGATATTACACAAAAATTTCTTTCCCTTGTAGGCACAAAGCATTACTTCATCACTTTAAAAGGAGCTTTATAATTTGGATCAAAAGTGATCGACCAGAAACGGTGCAATGAATTTTCCTATTAGATCACAATCCCAATATGAGGCTCAGTTCTGGATCTGGAACCTAGAAGCTGCTACAGCAGGAGGTTCCTTGTAATCTTCACACATGTCCTTTGTACTCTTCCCACACATAACCAATTAAGGTCTGTCTCTTGCAGCCAAATTCAATTAAGGACTGCATTTGGCCCAGTAAAGTGGGAGGCCCAATCAGAAGGCCTTTTGCCATGTATAAAATGGAAATATTCTTAACCATATTGTTAAAAAATGAAGAGCTTCTCATGACCTCAGCTATCAGGCCATTGCTGTGGAGAGGGGTTCCATTTGCTCACATCCCAATTGGTATGATGGAAATAAGATATCTCCTGGAAGGCTGCATTAAGCTTATTTCTCGACTTTGGCCTTGACAGGAACATTGCAGTATGGTTGGCATCTTTCCTTCAATTGGCCAAATAATGGACCTATTTGGCTACCCGCTGTTGTTAGGCAGATAACCACAGCCAAGCCCAGTCTCTTCCAGCAACACCATTGGAATCAGGACCATACTGGCTAATCTACTCAATGTACTCTTTCCTACTTTTGTTCCAATTCCTGCCTGTTAATATTGCTTTCAGAGGTGCAACTAGATTTGCTGAGTGTTTTCAGAATATATTTACTGTGTAGGAAGCTCTAATATTGACAAGATGCTGTTATGTCTCCAGTGATTTGAAAGTTCCTAATGGAATGGTGTCTGAGGCAAAATATTGGTTCTTAGCAATGGATAAAGTTGCTGCAGAATTTATTTTAGTTAAATTGGTTTGCTGTATTGAATTCTAATATTCTGATATTTTAATTTCAGTGTGCCTTCTTCTACTGTGATCTTTGCTAAACTTCACAGTGCAAGACCTGAAAATGATAGCTCCGTACCAGAGTTGCAGCTTCACACGGCTAGAAGTTGTCAATATGAGGTAGATCACAGTCTTGTTTACTCTTCTGTAAATAATTTTGCCCATCTAGCACTATAACTTGGAGTAGAGTCGAGAGTGAGTGCTGGAGAAGCACAGTAGATCAGGCAGCATCCGAGGAGCAGGAGAATCAGCGTTTCGGGCATAGACCCTTCAGCAGGAATCCTGATCCAGCACTACACCCTCGACTCTGAGCTCCAGCAGACTGAAGAGGCTGTATAAGTGAGTCAGTGCTGACTGTGAGCATGGTTAAATGAGTTATTGCGTATGGGATCAATAACTTGTCTGTGAATCTCAAGCATGTGCTTTCATCGCCGATGCGTTAAATTTTCCTTGTTGATATCAAATTTTAAGATTTATCCTCCAAGTTAAACATGTTTCATAAGATTCCCAAGAACACAATCTGAACATACAACAACTTCAGGTCAAACAGATTTTTAGTAATTAAAAATGTTGCTAAAAATTGAGGCTTTTCAGCTTAAATACAAAAATGCTAAACTTAAAACAATTATAAGAATTCATTCTACAAAAAAAGGTTATAATTGGTTGGCAGGTTGACTGTTATTGGCTGGGGCTTTGTCATGGAGAAAACAATATGGGCTTGTAGGCTGTTCAGGCTCCCAGGCAATTCAATAATCTCTCCATTGCTTGCCTTCATTGGTCAGTGCATTGAGTGTAGGAGTTAAGCTGTCATGTTGCAGCTGTACAAGAAATTGATGAGGTCACTTATAGAATAATGCGTTCAATTCTTGTCTCCCTGCTACAGGAAAGATATCATTAAACTTGAAAGAGTTCAGAAAAGATTTATAAGGATGTTCCCGGGATTGGTGTGTTTGAGCTATGGGGAGAGGCTGATTAGGCTGTGGCATTTTTCCCTGGAGCATCAGACTGAGGGCTGATCTTACTGATGTTTTCAAAGTTTGTGAGAAGATTTGTAGCTCGGGTACTCGTTGTTGTGGTTCTGTTCGCCGAGCTGGGAATTTGTGTTGCAGACGTTTCGTCCCCTGTCTAGGTGACGTCCTCTGTGCTTGGGAGCCTCCTGTGAAGCGCTTCTGTGATGTTTCCTCCAGCATTTATAGTGGTTTGTCTCTGCCTCTTCCGGTTGTCAGTTCCAGCTGTCCATTGTAGTGGTCAGTATGTTGGGTCCAGGTCGACGTGTTTATTGATTGAATCTGTGGATGAGTGCCATGCCTCTCGGAATTCCCTGGCTGTTCTCTGTTGGTTTGTCCTATGATAGTAGTGTTGTCCCAGTTGAACTCATGTTGCTTGTCATCTGCATGTGTGGCTACTAAGGATAGCTGGTCGTGTCGTTTCGTGGCTAGTTGGTGTTCATAGATGCGGATCGTTAGCTGTCTTCCTGTTTGTCCTATGTAGTGTTTTGTGCAGTCCTTGCATGGGATTTTGTACACTACATTGGTTTTGCTCATGCTGGGTATCAGGTCCTTCGTTCTGGTGAGTTGTTTGAGAGTGGCTGTTGGTTTTGTGTGCTGTTATGAGCCCTAGTGGTCGCAGTAGTCTGGCTGTCAGTTCGGAAATGCTTTTGATGTATGGTAGTGTGGCTAGTCCTTTGGGTTGTGGCATGTCCTCGTTCTGTTGTCTTTCCCTTAGGCATTGTTGATGAAATTGCGCGGGTATCCGTTTTTGCCGAATACATTGTATAGGTGTTCTTCTTCCTCTTTTTGCAGTTCTGGTGTACTGCTGTGTGTTGTGGCCCTTTTGAACAGTGTCTTGATGCAACTTCTTTTGTGTGTGTTGGGGTGGTTGCTTTCGTAGTTCAGGACTTGGTCTGTGTGTGTGGCTTTCCTGTATACCTTTGTGGTGAATTCTCCGTTAGGTGTTCTCTGTACCATCACGTCTAGGAATGGGAGTTGGTTGTCCTTTTCTTCCTCTCTAGTGAATCGGATTCCTGTGAGTGTGGCGTTGATGATCCAGTGTGTGTTCTCTCTTTCTGTGTTTTTAATGATTACAAAGGTGTCATCTACATATCTGACCCAGAGTTTGGGTTGAATTTGCGGTAAGCCTGTTTGTTCTAATATTTGCATTACCACTTCTGCTATGAGTCCAGAAATGGGTGAGCCCATGGCTGTGCTGTTGATTTGTTCATAGGAGAACCACTAGGACTCATAACACAAACCAACAGCCACTCTCAGACAACAACTCACCAGGACGAAGGACCCAATACCCAGCATGAACAAAACCAATATAGTGTACAAAATCACACGCAAGGACTGCACAAAACACTACGTAGGACAAACAGGAAGACAGCTAACGATCCGCATCCATGAACACCAACTAGCCACAAAACGAAACGACACGACCAGCTATCCTTAGTAGCCACACACGCAGATGACAAGCAACATGAGTTCGACTGGGACAACACTACTATTATAGGACAAACCAAACAGAGAACAGCCAGGGAATTCCTAGAGGCATGGCACTCATCCACTGATTCAATCAATAAGCACATTGACCTGGACCCAATATACCGAACACTGCAACGGACAGCTGGAACTGACAACCGGAAGCGGCAGAGACAAACCACTAAAATGCCGAAGGAAACATCACAGAAGCAGTTCACAGGAAGCTCCCAAGCACTGAGGATGTCACCTAGACAGGGGACGAAACGTCTGCAACACAAATTCCCAGCTCGGCGAACAGAACCACAACTTACTGATGTTTATTAAATCATGAGGGTTATGGATCGGGTGAATAGCCAAGATCTTTTTCTCAGGATAGGGAGTCCAAAACTGGAGGGCACAGATTTAAGGTGAGAAAGAAAAAATATAAAAGGGAGCCGAGGGGCACCCTTTTCATGCCGAGGGTCATACGTGTGTGGAATGATATGCCAGAGGAAATGGTTTTTTACACCATCTTAAAAAGCCTCTGGATGGATACATGAATCGGAATGGTTTAGAGGTATGTGAGCAAATACTGGCAAATGTGACTCGATCAGTTTAGGTCAGCATGGACAAGTTGGACCGGAGTGTCTGTTTCTGTGCTGTATACCTCTCTGATTTGATTTGATTCAATTTATTCTTGTCACATATACCTAGGAACAGTGAACAGTTTTGTTTTTCATGCAGATCATACCATACAAAGTGCAGTAGAGTAATAGAACAAAGTGAAAAATACAAGGTTACAGCTGAAGAGAGTGAGATCCGCATTAAGTTTAACATTTGAGAAGTCCATTCGGAAGTCTAATAATACTGGGAAAGAAGCTGTTCTTGAAACTATTCATACATATATACAAACTTTTATATCTTCTGCCCGATGGAAGAGGAGGGATGAAATTATAACCAGGGTGGGAGGGATGTATGATTATGTTGGTTGCTTTCCCAAGGCAATGGGAAGTAAAGATGGCTCTGACTCAAAGTCTTGAACACATTCCTTTGTTTGCAGAGAATGGGTCCCTACATAAGAATGTATGTCACTTCTAACAACTTTAATTTGGTTGATATGCTTCTTACTAGGGTAGTTTATTCTGTAAGTGCCCCATCACCAAATCGTATCTAACAATGGGTGATTTGTTTTGAGTTTTGTGAGTGTAGGCTGCTTGAGTCCAGTCTGTATCATACTTACTACGAAGTGCCAAAAAAGGCATGATGCCATTTAATTCCATCAGCCAATTGCTGAGGCATATCTGGCATTACAGCAGTGCTGAAATTCATATGCAACATTGCTCAATTGTGTGACAGGCCAAATGTCCTTTTGAACTGATGGCAACACTTTCTTACTGGAAAATACCACTTATGCAGTTACTGCATTTTGCAGGATGAAACAGCTTGCTTAACCTGTTGTTCAATTGTTTATTTACAAATGAATTTCAGTTCCAATGTGATGCCAGTGGTTAGCACTGCTGCCTCACAACATCAGGGACCCGGGTTCGATTCCAGCCTCAGGCTGTCTGTGTGGAGTTTGCACATTCTCCCCATGTCTGTGTGGGTTTCTTCCGGGTGCTCCAGTTTCCTCCCACAATCACAAAGATGTGCATTGGCCAAATTAAATTGCCCATAGTTTCAGCCCTGTGTAGATTAGGTGAATTGTTCAGGGTAAAAATAGATGAATTAGAAATGTGTTAGGGTGGGATACTGTTCGGAGGGTCGGTGTGGACTTGTTGGGTCAAAGGGCCTGTTTCCACACTTAGGATTCTAATCACAGATGTACAGCTGTATGGCTCTAAAGGGTACCTCACTGGTCATAGACTGCCATTTGGGAAAAGACTGATTTATTCCTATTCTTTGTTTCCTGTCTGCCTACCAGTTTTCTATCTATTTCAATATACTATCCCCAATCCCACGTGCTTTAATTTTACATGTTAATCTCTTATGTGGGATTATAGTTTTCTGAAATAAACCATATCTACTGATTTACCTTCATCATTTCTACTGGTTGCATTTCTCAATTCCAGTAGATGTATCAAGTATGAGTTTCCTTTCATAAATCCATTTTAAGGTCCCCCACCAGAGTTAATTCTCTGCTCTGCCACCCTCAGTACTTCCTCCCTTTTGAATTAGAAACCCATTTTTCATCACTTTTTAGTCAGTTTTCCATGGATATCACTGTCTCATACTTCTGACACTCTACTTGTGCAACTGAAATCAATTGTTTCCTCCTCGTTTCAATTTCTCGTTACATCAGCCTGATAATGTCGAGTGTTAGCAAAAGATATCCTCACTTTGGCATCTTCATCTGGTGTTGTAGATTATTGAGCTACTTTGAAAGGGAATGAGTATTGGACATTAAAGAAATTATCTCACTTTTTCTGATGAGAAAAATCTATTCCATAAGATTCAAAATATTTGTTGAATCAAGTGATGCAGTATGAAGCTTCCCAGATTAGCTTTGCCTACTGAATCTACATGTCGGATCCAAAGGATTTATTAAGATGAAGTTTTAAGGAAGATGAAAGCAAATCTTTTGTACTGCATTGACAATTAAATTAATTACTGAAGATTAGGGACTTCAGCAAATAGTGCATATTTCTATTTATACCAAACACACAGGAATTGAAAGGGAGAGGATAGGAGTTGATATTTCAGTTCATTTAGTTCTGCTGCAATTAGTTAATGGTTTAATGAGAGCTATTACGGCATTAGGTTATAATTGAGCAACTCGAGATTATGTTCACAGATGGTGAAACCTTTGCAGTGTGCACTTGCCTTCATTGTATTTTGCTGAACATTTCTGTTGGAATCAACATTACCCCTATCCATTAAAATTTTTTCAGCGGTGGTGTTTCTCATTTTCTTGTCAAAACCTTTATTGGAGTGAAGCTAGTGATTTTACTGGTCATGAATTTGTGCATTGTGTAGATGACCATAACGTAATTGCTGTTTATGCTCTACATCAGTTCTTTCTGAAAAGCAAGATCTTGTGGAAATTGATAAAGTCCTTCAGGGCTTTAATTAAATAATTCTAGCAGAATCAAATGACTAAACAAATTATTTTGAAAGACTGTTCAGTTGTGCTCCTTTTCTTAACTGAAATATACAGCATTTAATAAAGGCTCTTATTATAGTTGTCAGATTTTAAATGTACAAAACATACATTTTTGTCTTTCCTAAAATTATGTCGTCTTGGATTGGTCCACAGAACATGATGTGAGTGAGTAACAGAGGAGTGAAGTAGGGTTATTCAGCCTCTTGAGCCTGCTCAGCTAATCAGATAGATCATGGCTGATTGTCTACTGCATTGTTATTTTCCCATGCTATCCCCATGTTCCTTGATGTCATTAGTATCCAGGAATCTAATCTAATCTTTAAGCTTTGAGCTTTCAAACCTGCTGGAGTAATGAGTTCTAAGGATTCTGTTTCCTCTGCATGAAAAAAAATTCCTTCTCATCTCACCTCATAAATGGTATGTCTCTTATTCTGAGACTGTGTCCCCTGGTGCTATACCCGCCAAGCCTGGGGACATATCTTTTCTGCATCTACGTTCTCTAGCCCTTTAAGATTTTTTTAATGTTTCAATTAGATCACTCTAATTTTTCTAAACTCTGAAGGATACAGGCTCAGTTTCCTCATGGGACTTCCAATCATCCCAGTAATTAATCTGCTCAACCTCCATGCCAATCCTTCTCTGGCATGTAAATCCTTTCTTGGGTCAGGGGAGTAAACCTGCACATAATACTCCAGGTGTGTTCTCACTGAAATTGTATACAATTGAAGCAAGTCATCTTCACTTAATACATAAATCCTTATGTGATGAAGACAAACATTCCATTTGTCTTCCTAATTCTTGCACCCGAATGCTTTCTCTTAGTTACTTAAAAGCTTTGCATCCCTTTGCATCTGAGACTTGCCAATTTCTCATAATTGAAGAAATACAGTGCACCTTCAATTCCTCCTACAATTAACAACTTTATATTTTATAAGCCATGTTCTTGCCCACTATTGGAACTGTCCAAATCCCCTTGAAACCCCTTACAACATACATTCTCACCTAGTTTTACGTTAACTGCAAATTTGGAAATATTATGTTTGATCCCAAAGCCAAAGCATTCTTGATAGATTGGGCCTCAAGCATTGATCCTTGAGGTTCTCCAATAGTTATAGCCTACCAACCCGAGAATGACCTGGTTATCCCTGCTGTCTGTTTTCTTTCTGTTAATCAGTCCTTAATCCATGTCAGTAAATATCCCTATCCCACGTGCTTTAAATTACTTTGGACAATAAGTAGTTATTTTAAGCCAGTCAGCTGAATAGTGTTACAGATAAACATAAATATTTCAGAGATGGATAAAGAGGAAAAGTTGTCGTCAATCGTTCATCTTTTAAGTTCTTTTCAGAAGAATCCTAATTAGTAAGATAGATATTTAGATAGAGTTTTCCAGTTTTCACTGCAGTCTGTGGTTCAGAAATTCTGTTAAATTATAATAACTGCGAACACAGCTGCATGACATTCTTTGGAAATGAATGTGTGTTGACTGATAGCTGAATCCCATTAAATATTAATAATAAAGAGTAACTGAGAGACCTACTCTGTGCTTAAAGTATGAAAAAAGCCATGAACATTTTGAATAAAAGTAATTTCTACAGGTACTAAATCATTTTAAAAATAGTGACATTACTTTGTCTTGTTATGTCAGAAATTCTTATTCATTTCAACAACAGGGCCAGCATGGTGACTCAGTTGTTAGCATGGCTGCCTCACAGCACCAGGGACCCAGGTTCGATTCCGTTCTCAGGTGACAGTTTGTGTGGCATTTGCACATTCTCCCCATGTCTGTGTGGGTTTCTTCCAGGTACTCCAGTTTCCTCTCACAGCCCAAAGATGTGCAGGTTGGGTGGATTGGCCATGGTAGATGTGAGTTTAAGGGATACGATGAGAGTCTGGGTCTGGATGGGATGCTCTTCAGAGGGTTTGAATGGACTTGATGGGCTGAATAACCTCTTTCTGCACAGTAGGGATTTGATGATTCTATCTAAAGTCAGAATTTTGTATGCTTTGTTTCAGATAACCATCAGGACTTCTTTCCTTGAAGTACTTGGGCAGGTAAAGTGAATCTGTTTTAATTTACATTTTGTCTGTTTCTTTAGGGTGTTGCAAACACCACTTGAATATGTCTAATAATTAGGAATCTTTAATGTTCAACATTTTTGAAAAATCTCAGCTTCTCTATCGTTTTCCTCCACACTTTTCCTCAATAATATTGCTGCAGAGTTTGTTGAATGGCTAGTCACGTATATTTAATCCTGCTGGACGTAAATTTCATGCGAATAAATCCTATAGACCTGTGCAGGCAGATATCAAGGACTGGATTTTCATGAAAAAGTGAGAAACATGAACAGCAAAGTTGCTAACTCCACAAACCCATCTCTGATAAGGAGACTCCCAGTGGCTAAATTTTCATTCTAGGATGGCAACAGCAGGTTGGGGTTTGGCCAGCTGTCTCTAGTAGGCCTCAGATGGTAGCACAGACTATTAGCTGTATAAATGACAAGGTAAAAGCCCTGCTCCTATTGACTAGAAATTTAGTAAGTTGTGATCATGACTGTCAGGAATTCAGGCCCTAGGTATGCCTCATGCACTCTCATTTCTACAGACTCTTTCCACTGCTCCCATGTTCCTAGCATGCCATCATACCATTTTCATTGCCCAATGACCCTACGTAAAATCCTGCACATTCATTTTCCCAAAATGCAGTATGTTCAGAACTAGTAACTCATTGCCAAGTCTTTGGTAGACCTTGAAACTGATGGTATAAGTGGAGGTTTTGACAAAGCTAGGTGGGATGCTGATAGGTGGGCAAAGGTAGGAGGTGATTGTCATAGGTCGGTGGGAAGTGTAGAATGGATACCTGGGAAGGAAGATAGACATGTAGGTCAGGTTAAGAGGGTTATGCCGAGTCGGAGGGTTGGACCTTGGATGGGGGTGGGGGAATGGAGATTTGGAAGCTGGTGAATTCAATGTTGAGGCTCTGTGGTTGTAGGCTCCCGAGGTGGAAAATGAGGTGCTCCTCCTTCAGGAACCCTTGTGGGTGGTCTTATTTAGGCGATGAGGGAGGCTCAGAATGGGAATGTTATCAGGGAGTTGGGGTTGGTTGGTGCATATAGACCAGAGATGTTCCCTGAATCCTTCCATGAATTTGCACTCGGTCTCTCCAATATAGAAGAGATCACATTGAGAGCAACTGGTGTAGTTGGAATGATCCTTTGGAGCCTTGGATGGAGGTGGGGAAAGAGGTGTGGGCATAAGTTTGCACCTCTTATGGCAGCAAAGGAAGGTGCCAGGTGTGGAGAGGGGTTAGTGGGGAGTGTGGACCTAACAAGGGAGTAAGAGCGATAACAGTCCCTACACAACACTGATAGGAGTGGGATGGGAAATATATTTTTGGTGGTGGGGTCTGTCTGTAGGTGGCGGAGAATGATGCACTGGATTTCAAGATTAGTGCAGTGGAAGGTGAGAACCGGGGGATTCTATCCTTGTGATTAAGGGAGGTGGGATTCGAGAGCGGAGGTGTGGGAAATGGAGGAGATGCAAATGAGGGTATTGTTGATCACAGGAGAAGGAAATTATGGTCCTTGAAGTAGGAGGACATCTGGGATGTCCTGGAGTGGAATTGCTCATTGTGGGAGCAAATACAACAGAGGCAGAGGAATTAGGAGTAAGGGATCATATCTTTACAGGAGGTGTGGGATGAGATATAGTCAAGGTATCTGTCGGAGTCAATGCATTTGGAAAGATGTCAGAGATGGACAAGGCCAGTAAGGGGAGGGAGGTGTCAGAGATGGTCTACTGAATCTGAGGTCTGGGTTGAAGGTTTCGCTGTAGTGGATGAACTGTTCAAACCCCTCATGGGAGCACGAGGCAATGCCGTTGCAGTCATTGATTTAGCAGAGGAAAATGTGGGAATGATGCCAGTGTAGCTATGGAAGCAAGCAGGGCTGCCAAGATTAGAACATCTGGTGAGAGACCATGTGGGTTTGGGGGCATACTATTGTAAGGGCAGGAAATGAGAGTGGTGAGCCAGAGCCTGGAGTGACGAGCAGTCAGAGTTGGCAGGGATTGGTAGGAGATGGTTTTGCTTGGGAAGGGGGCTGAGCCTTGGGGCCATTGGGAGACAAACCTGTAAGTAGAGGAAAAGACAGACTCTTAATGGGAGAAAGAAGAGCTACAAAGCATGGAGAGGGGCTGCAAAGGGAGAGAATCACTACAAATGGGAAAGAACAGATTTAGGTCTTTCAGCAATAGAATGCTCAACTGAGAAGCATGAATTTCTTGAAAATGAATGTGTTGTCTGTAACTTAAGGCTGCAAGAGGTGCTGGAGCTAATATATGTGGGAAAGCTATATTTGCTGAAATTGGAATGAACACTATCAATTGGATAATTTAGTACTGAGCAGCTTTACTTAATGAAGGTTTGCAATAACATTGTATTGGTTCTCAAAGTATCTTGTGAATTATTTAATACATTGACTGCATTAGCTTCAAATAAGCGCAGGGGGTGGGGGTCATAAAAATGGAGAAGTCTAGCAACAGTGTTGCAGGATATTAGTCAGACCAGTTGACAGTTTGATCCTGACTTAAGTGGAAAGTTTTGTGGTTCATACAAACAAGGAACAAGAGTAAATGACTTGGCCCTTTGAGCCTGCTTTGCCATTTAACATGATCATGGCTGATCTGATTTTAACCTCAACTATACATTATTCTATACCCTGATAATCTTTCATCCTCTTGGCAATTTAAGAATCTATCTACTTTTACTTTAAAAATATTTAAAGATTTTGCATCCACTGCCTTTTGAGGAAGGGAATTCCAAAAACATGAACTGTCTGAAAGAGAGAAAAAGATATTTATCTCTGTCTCAAATGGGTGACTTCTTCTATTTAACCTATGACCCTTGATTCTGGATTGTCCCACAAAAGGAAGCATCTTTTCCATATCCACCTAGCGAAGATTCTCTCAGGATCTTAAATACTTCACCCCCCTCTTCTACACTCCAGAGCCTGGCTGGCCCTTATAAGGCAGCGTACTCACTCGCTTAAATTGTAAGATCTAAGTCAGTTACAATTATCAGCTGAGTTGAGAGGGCCAGTTTACTGGTCCTGATTATTTGCGAGATCATTCCAGGTACAAAAATGTTTTCATAAATACTCAATCAATGGTTTTCAGTTGATCCACTTTAGGACATTACCTCTGTCTGACTGGGCACATACATTCTTTCTGTTCTGTCGATTGAAGCTGTCTTTCTGTCTTTGGTCTGAGTGATGGTCAGCTTGCTTCTCTTACTTCCCACTATCTCTTGATTTTATCCTAAAAATGGTAATCATGTGCCTTTTATGACAGTTTGTTCTTAAGATTGCTAACTTCACAGATCTTTACCAAGACAATGTGGCATTCGTAATTTATGAGCCTGCGTAGAGTATATAAATGCACCCCCTCCCCCCGGCCCGGTGGTTTATTATTATCCCAAGTAATGCATCTTAAATGTTTCACCATTCTGAAAAGTTCCAAAGCCTATCAATATCTTGTAACTAAAAGAACCACATTTGACTCCACAATAACTGTTGATTCGTGAAACATGTTCAAGCTGAAAATAGCCATACAAAAGGCGAGCATTTATCTTACCAGCAGCATCATTTTAAACTAGCTTGTACATACAAATATCTCCCCAAGCTATAAATTGGCAGCTGTGTTTGCCTGAATTGCAATAACAAGGACATTTCAAAGGTTGGCTGTGAGACGTATGGTAATGGGCTAAAAATATGAAAGACATTGTTTAAATGCATCACAAAGCATATTATATTTTGGATTGTACCTACTTTCCCTTTGTGAAGAGCCAGAGTAGGGGTGAAGGGTACATTTTGCTGTGTTAAATCTTCTTTATAAGAGAAGGTTATTCTCTTGAAAAATCTGTAAATGCTGAGTGTCTACTCTCTGCCTGATTGCTGTGAATTATTTAAAATTATATACTTGACTAATCAATGACCAGAAATTTCTATGGTTAACATGCTCAGAGTTCTTTTGTAGATGGGCCAATCCCAGGTTACAATTTTTATTTCAAGTGGTCATTTCAATTCACATCAAGGCTACCTTCATGATGATAATGTCTGCATTTATATGGCAGCTGCCAGACTTGGACTCAACTCCAGATTTGTTTCTGCCAGGTTTTAGTCTATTTATATTGCTCAGCTACTATCTGAGTGGAATTTCAGTTATGCTGCCTGGATTGCCTTCTTTGCATTTATGTAAACAAATGTGCTTAAGCCTTCTTTTCGCTGTTGAAATGCAAGTACTGAGGGAGGAATCCCCAATCGTAAAGCTTTTAAATTGATCTTAGGTTAGTTTAAAAGTTTCACCAAGTTTTTGAGATCTGGACGAACCATTTATTGGGGCAAAACACTCTATGCTTTATTATTCTTTTTCTCAAGCAGCCAAAACCTCATTTGCAATTTAGCATTGTTCCTAACAACACTAAAAACTTGAACAAACCAGTAGAAACTGGGTTGTAAATAACGTAGTCAGTCATTGTTATAGTCCTGGAATGGTGACTTACAATTAGATTTAAAAGCTGGAAGCTATAGCAGATCAGTAGAAAGAATGTTTTGATTATATTTTCTTTAAAGCATAAATCTTTCATGAATGGGTTTTTGTCCAGCTGAAGTACAGTTAGTTGTATTTAAAATAGCAGCTGCATAAAATGCTGTAGATATAATAAGTAAATAGAAGCATTGTTTCTGAAGTAAACTCATGTGTAGTTCTGCCACTTTGTATGGTTGTATTAATTTGCATTTCTTTCAGTTCTGAACTTATAAATTATTTTTACTGTTAACACTTCACAATATAATCATCCTTTTAATACTTTTGGCAGTAACTTAACATACTAAAGGTTAATTAGTTTATTTAAAGAAGAAAGTGATTGAAATACTGGATCCTAGCCCTGCGATACTTTAAATAAAACTAATACTTGGTGTAGAGTTAAAGAGTAAACAATAGCGATTAGCTACTGTTTTAAATTGTGGGAGTGTATGGCTTAGAATGGCTTTTCCAGATTGGTTGGTTTTCTGTTTGTAAATGCACAACGTTGGACTAATGATTTAAAAGGGTTTTGTCAACATTAGTTAACAGCGTAACCAAGACTGCAGCTGGTTCATTCTGACATTTGTGGTATTCATTACTGGCTGAGATTTTGAAGTGTGAAAATTCCCTTTCCTCAATAAATGAACGATAATACTTCGTGGAAGAGATGGCTTTGCATGACGTGGCACACATCTTTTCTGAAGAAAATGTAAAGAAGCACACAGCATTGTTCCAGGAACAGGACTGCCAGTACAACCGATTTATCAAAGAAAGCATAATGCCAAGGGAAAAGTGCTGCAGGTATCTTACACCTTTGAAATTGCTGGAGATAGAAATGTGGAAACTCACTGTAATCGCAGAAAATGAAGTGGCACTGATGAGAACAAAAGTCCCTAAGTATAAAATGGCAAGAGAGCTGATATCAAAGGAGACTTCTGAATTTCATATCTCTCCTGTGAATGCATGGCCAGGTGAAAGGAATCGGAGTATCATGTTTCAAGAGGACAAACATACTGGTTTACATGAAGATAACTCTAAGCAACTTAAAACCTCTTTAACAGCATCTGGTTTGTCACTACAATTACCAAAGGTGTCATTCTTGTCCCAGAGGAAAAAATACACTGTTTCTTCATGCATTATCCAGAGCATATTAGAAAATCGATTTTATAAAGTTGGCAATTGCAGCTCTTGTCTGCGAAAATCCTTGTGCATACCGGTAAAAAGTGATGTCTCTTTACCTGAAATACCCAGGCAAATGAGAATGCTTTATTCTGCTTTTCCAATGAAGTAGCTTGTAACATAATTCTTAGAAATTCCTAAATACAAACTTAGACTTTGAATAGTGTGATCCGACTGTTTTGATGATCAATTTTCAAGGTTCATTGATTGAGCATTATGTTAAGAAATAATGCAAATTGCAATTTTATTTAAATATTTTCTTTATAATATTAGCTGTACTTAGTTCGAGAAAGTAAGATTGCTCATTTGAAAATGTGTTGTTTTTGCAATGTATATGATCTTTTAATAGTTTTTTTTGGCAAAAACTATTAAATGAAAACTATGAGAATGCATCAAACATCAAGGTATAAAAGAATTACACCATTCAGTGACATGTCAGATTTCATCTCCAGGTTGAGTGGTAATGTTTAAATTTGACTTTTATATATTGTGGCAATAAACTGCAGCATTCCAAGGTTGGAGTTTCTTGAGTTTTCATTGAACATAATAGTCCACAATTACATTTGTTCTAAACATTTGAGCCAAAATGAAGCTTGGGACTGCATTTAGCTGTTGACTAAATTTTTATTTTTTCCTGTTAATATTTCGCATCTTGCCTGTGAATTTTCAATTTTAAAGAAAACGGTTTTACAGTTCTGACTGCTTATAGATTTTTTTTATTCTCTTTTGGACCATGGGCATCACTGACTGGCCAGCATTTATTGCCTATCTTGAGGTGCCCTTGAGAAGGTGATGGTGAGCTACCTTCTTGAACCACACCAGTCCATATCCTTTAGGTACACCCACAATACCCTTAGGAAGGGAATTCCAGCATTTTGACTCAACAGCACTGCAGGAACCATGATTTCTTTCCAAGTCAGGATGGGTGGCTTGGAGGGGAACATACAGGTGACAACATTCCCAAGTATCTGCTTTCCTTGACCACCTTCATGAAAGTTGTTGTGGATTTGGAAGGTGCTCTATGCGGATCTTTGGTGAATTTTTGCCGTGCATTTTGTAGATAATACACAAAGCTGCTGCTGAGCATCGGTGGTGGAACGAGAAGATGTTTGTGGTTTTGGTGCCAATCAAGCGGGCTGCTTTGTCCTGGATGTGAGTGTTGTTGGAGCTGCACTCATCCACGCAGGTTGGGAGTATTCCTTCACATTCCTGACTTGTGACTTGTAGATGGTGGACAGGGTTTGGGGAGTCAGGAGGTGAATTATCTGCAGCAATATTCTAGTCTCTGATCTGGTCTTGTAGCCATTCTGTTTGGATGGTGAGTCCAGTTGAGTTTCTGATCCATTGTGACCTCCAGGATGTTGATTGTGGGGGATTCAGTGATGGTAGCACCATTGAATGTCAAGGGCAGTGGTTATAGTGTCTTTTATTAGAGATGGTCTTTGCCTGATGTTTGTATGACACAAATGTTACTTGGCAGCCCCGGCTGGATCTTGCCCGGATCTTGTTGTATTTGGACTGCTTCAGTATCTGATGGGTTGCAAATGGTGCTGAACATTGTGCAATTATTGGTAAACATCCCCATTTCTGACCTTATGATGAAGGGAAGATCATTGATGAAGCAACTGAAGATGGTTGGACCTCGCCCCCTAGGACACTACCCTGAGGAATTCCTCGAGCTGAGATGACTGCCATAACCATATTCCTGAGTGTCAGGTATGACTCCAACCAGCAGAAAGTTTGCTCTCTTGGTCAAATGTGGGCATGATGTCAAGGGCTGTCACACTTACTTCACCTTTGGAATTCAGATCTTTTGTCCATGTTTGAACCAAGGCTGGAATGAAGTTAGGAGCTGAATGGCTCTGGCAGAACCCAAACAGGATGTCATTGAGCAGGTTGTTGCTGAACAGGTGTGACTTGATAGCACTGTTGATAACACCTTCCATCCATTTTACTGATGTTCGAGAGTAGACTGATTGGACGGTAATTGGTCAAGCTGAATTTGTTCTGCTTTTTGTGTCCTGGACATATCTAGGCAATTTTCTGCTTTGTCCGGTAGGTGCCAATGTTGTACCCATGCTAGAAGAGCTTGGCTAGGGGAACAGCAAGTTCTAGAGCACAGGTCTTCAGTACAATTGCTAGAATGTTGTCATGGCCTTTTGGTTTTTGCACTATCCCTTGCCTCCAACCATTTCTTGACTCCACATTTAGTGAATTGAATTGGCTGAAGATTGCCATCTGTGAACTAATGGAGGAGGCCAAGGTGGATCATCCACTTGGCACTTTTGGCTGAAGATTGTTGCAAATGCTTCAATACTGATGTATTTTGCACTGATGTATTGGACTCTTCCATCATTGAGGATGAGAATATTTGTGAAGCCTCCTCCTCCAGTGAGTTGTTTAATTGTCACCATCATGCATGTGGATGTGGCAGGACCGCAGAGCTTAGATCTGATCTGTTAGTTGTGGGAACGCTCAGCTCTGTGTATCGCAAGCTGCTTATGTAGTTTGACATGTAAACTGTCCTGTTTGCTAGAGTCACCAGGTTGACACCTCATTTTTAGGGATGCCAAATACTGCTCTTGCACTCTCCATTGAGCCAGAGTTGATCCCCGAGCCTGATGATAATGGTTGATTGGGGGATGTGCGGGGTCAAGAGGTTACAGGTTATGTTGGAGTACAATTCTGCTGCTGTTGATGACCCACAGCATCTCATGGATGCCCAGTCTTGAGTTAGTATATCTCTTTGAAGTATTTAGGACAGTGATCATGCCAACTGCCGCACTGGAGGATATTCTTAATATGAAAGCAGGACGTCATCTCCACAAAGACTGTGCAGTGGTCAGTCTTACTGATGAATAGATGCATCTGTAGCTGGCAGATTGGTAAGGATGTGGTCAAGAATGTTTTCCCTCTCGCTGATTTCCACAACACCTGCCACAGACTCAGGCTAACAGCTATGTCCTTTAGGACCTGACCAGCCCAATCAGTGCTGCTGCCGAGCCGAGGACCTTAAAATCGCCCACCCAGAGTACAATTTTTGCCCTTATGACCTTCATTTCCTCCTCCAAGTGTTGCTCAACGTGAAGGAGTGTTAATTCATCAGCCGAGGGAGGATGGTACATAGCAATCAAGGAAGTTTCCTTGCCCATGTTTAACATGAGGCCATAAAGCATCATGAGTCCAGAGTCAGTGTTGAGGATGGGAGTCAGCTCCCTCCCAATTGTATACCGCCACGCTACCACCTCTGCAAGCTCTATCCAGTCAGCTGGGATGGAACATATCTAAGGACAGTGGTGGTATGTAGGATATTGTCTGTAAGTTATGATTCTGAGAGTGTGACTATGCCAGGCTATTGTTTGACTAGTCTTTGAGATGGCTGTCCCAAATTTGACACAACGCTCCAGACATTTGTAATGAGAATTTTGTTGTTGTCTTTTCCATTGCCAAAGTCAGTGCTAGGTTCTGGTGCTTAGGTCAATACCAGGGTGTTAGTCTGCTTTCATTTTTTTGTTGAGACTTCGAAGCAATTGATACAACCGAATAGCTTGCTAGGCCATTTCAGAAGGCAGTTGAGGGCACTTTGCTGCGGCTGTGGAGTCATTGTAGGCCAGACCAGGTGAGGATGGCAGATTTCCTTCCCTGAAGGACATTCATTAGCCAGATGGGTTTTTCTGGCAATCAACAATGAATAAAAATTGCTGAAACAAAAACAGAACAGAACTGTTTGTGATTTCCTCATCTACAGTTATTTGGACAATTGGTCATCAGTAAGTTTCTTAATGCCAAATCTTTTTTATTGAATCCAAATTCCACCATCTGCTGTGGTGAGGTTGGAACCCAGGTCCCCAGAGCATTTGCTGAGTTTCTGGGTTAATATTCTAGCAATAATACCACTAGGTCATCACCTTCCCCAAGGTAGTGGTGATAATCATGCGAGTGTGATTTGTCATTTTGGAAGGGAGATCTAAAGAACAGAATATTATTTAAATGGAGAAAAAATGCAGATAGCTGCAACACAAACGTACTTATTGTACTTGTGCACAAAACATAGAAAGCCAGCAGACCGGTGTTAGCAAGTTACATAGCTATACTTCCTGTGGTGTTGTATTGAGTAGTGGAGTTGCCTCAGTAGAGAACCAGTTGAGCAAACCAGGAGACTGGTTAAATTTCAATTCTGTAATTCACAGAATTCACCAAAATTTAATTGGATATACTCTGTGTGTATTTAAGATACAATACCACAATCACTGTGGATAGGAGAGATGATTCATGAAATTGTCAGGCACTCTATTACAGCAGCTTCGACCCAGAATAAACATTATACGTAGGATACCACAATCTGCGATAGATGTTCAAGCAAAAACGTGTTTATCATCACCTTTTGGAGATACAAGTAACATCCGGTTGTAAACATGGATGTTCTTAAGTGATGAGTCTAGTAGACTGGGGAAGGCTGGCTAGGTTAAATGTCAGGATATTATTATATGGAAACATGAAGACAGTGAGACTGGCCTGAATATCTGTATCTGAGGCAAATGAGTCTGCATTCAGTCACTTTGGCTTGCAGTCTTGATGTTAGTCTCAAGTATTGGGATTAAAAGGGACACAGTTGATTAATAAACTTATTTTTCTAATCAACTTGTTTAGAAATGTTATTACATGTCTCTGGACCAAGGATAGGGACACTACCACTGTGCCACTAGAGGGCCTCTAGATGATTAATTCATTCCTTGTGTAAAAAAGGTTGCAGGTGGGACTGGGTGTTGAACTGTGAAACTTTGAATTTGTCAATAATTAGTCCAAGAGAAGTCCTATGCTTTTGTTTCTAATTTACTGACAAACTTGAGTAAAACTGGAGTGTGAGTTAGAAACACAAACAGGTTTTTTGGTACGGTTCGATCCAGAACTGAACTGCACCGGGGTCACAGCACAGAGGAAAATACAACTTGAGGATGGTGGCAGTGTTACAGTCAGGGAGATAGATAGCCAAAATTCATAAGAGTTTGAGAGTGTTTGTTCAGGGTGGCCTGAGGAAAGAAAAATCAAAATACAGTCAGTACCTGTGAGAACTTGGATAAAAATTGCAGGCAACAGTAACAATGCAGAACAAAGCACTGTGGCTTAGAAGGCTAAGAGGAATCTGGAAAAGCTGGAATGTGATGTTGACGTAGTGAACATGGACTTCCAAAAGATGATTGATAAAGTGTCATACAACATGAGTTAAAGCTCATAGAATAAATGGGGCAGTACCAACCTGGATCCAAAATTGACAGAGGGATTGGAAACAAATTAAAATTTATTAGGGCTGCCCTGGAGGTCTGTAGTGGAGTTCTCTAGGGTTCGTTTTGGGACCCTTGCTTTTCCTAATCTATAAAGCTATCTCGATCTTGATATGCCGTGAATAGTCTCTATGTTTCCAGATGATATAAAACTTGGAAGCATTGAGAAGAGAGAAAGTGAACCTACAAAAGGACATTGATAAGTTGGTGGAGTAGGCAAATGAAGTGAGGTGATACATTCTGGCAGAAATAATTTGGACATGCAGTACAAAATAAAAGGGTGCAATCTCTATGCAGGAGCAGAGAGACCTCAGTGTACATGTGCATGAGCCATTACAGCTGGTAGCTTAGGTAGACTAAGCAGTTATATGGGATGCATATCAATAGGATTTATTAATAAGGGCACAGAGTTCAGAAGCAAGGAAATTATGCTGAACATGTCTAAACACTAGTTGGACCTCAGCTAGAGTACTGTGCATATTTCTGGGTACCACACTTTAGAAAGCATATGAATGCATTGGACAGAGTGCAGAAGAGATTGAGAAGGATGGTTTCAGATTTCAGTTACAAAGGTAGATTGGAGAATTTGGGTTTGTTTTCTGTCATCATCTGCTAGGATTTGGGAGGCATACCTGAGACCAAATGGAACTAGGAAACAATTGAATCTTTTATGTCAATTAAGGTATAATTGGGTGAACACTTGACTGCATACATAGGGCTATTGTGGCACACTGATAGTGTCTTTATGTCTGAGTCACAAAGACCTGGGTTCAAGTCCCACCTGCTCCAGAGATGTGTCATAACATCCCTGGGCAGGTTGGTTGATAATATTCGGGGTGGGGGGGGGGGGGGGAAACAATCAGTGTGGCTAGAGTTGTGTTATATGAATTGAAATAAAACTCTGATAAGAAAAGCCTGGACTCAGTCCAATCTGCAGTCAACTCTGGTGTTGAATTTTCTTCTCTCAAAGAAGGAGAGAAGAAGACCAAGAGGATATTGGATAGGAATTTTCAAAAGCATGAGGGTCTGTGTAAAATAGATAGGGAGGAACTATTCCACCTCTCAGAAAGCAACAAATGTTGGAGATCTCAACAGGGCCGACAGCATCCATGGAGAAAGAGCGAGCTAGCATTTCGAATTAAATGAGTCTTCATCAGAGCTGAAGTGAAGTGTGGTGGTGGTACCATTTATGCTTTATTTTGGCGGAGGGTGGTCGTAGGATATAGAGTGCTGGAAGATAAAAGATGTTGACAGTTCAGATTATGTAATCGCAATGTGAGAATGACAGAACAATGGCATGTCTAACTGCCAGACTTGAAAGAGCATACACTCTTCAGACTAGGCACTTTACAGCCTTCTGGACTTGAGTTTAACACCTTCAACTTGTGAACCGATTCCCGTTTCATTCTTTCTTTTAGATTGTTACATTCCCTGTCACCCTGTCCTCTCTGCCCTCCCCCTACTCCAGTGGGACTGTCTGCTGTCTTTCAAAGTCTGGCAGTTAGACACACTCTTTCTGCCTTTCTCACATTCCGATCACATAATCTGAACTATCAACACCTTTTCTCCACCAACGCTGTACGTTCACGACCCCTAACCACCTATTACAGCAGAAATGTTGCCCACTCCACTTCAATTCTGATGAAGAGTCATGTGGACTTGAAATGTTAGCTTGTTTCCTGTCCATGGGTGCTGTCTGACCAGCTGTGATCTCCAGCATATTTTTTTTTCGGTGCAGATTCCAGCATCTGCAGTAATTTGCTCTCTCAGAAGTTTGGAAAGCAAGATATAAGGTAATTTGCAAAAGAAACAAATGTGATGTAAGAAAACACTTTTTCATTAAGTGGGTGATTCAAATAGGAACACGTTTCTTGGCGGAGACATGATCAATTTCAGTATTCAAAGGGCATTATATGATTATTTAAATAGAAGCAAGTTTCAGAATAATGGAAAAATTGCTATTCTCCTACCTTAGACGTAATGCTTATTCAGGGACATGATTGGCCATGTGACCTCTTTCTGTACCATAGCAATTCTGTGATTCTCTGAATCCAGTTGTCCTGTTTCATGCTTGAGGTGAAAGGGAATGTGACAATTTAGGAGCCAAATGAAAAGCATGACCTCAAGAGTAATGATCTGTGGATTAACATCAAAATCATGTGCAAATTGACATAGAGGTCGATATGTCAGAAGCATTAGGCTGATGTGGATAAGAAGAGTTATTTTTTGGAGAACATAAGTACAGTAGCAGGATAGAAAGGAACTAGACTTGAATGGAATTAAGACCAGTGTCAAAAGGATGTAAAACTAGGAGTAGGAGTAGGCAATTCACCCCCACAAGCCTGCCTTACCATTTGATATGACCATAGCTAATCTCATATCAGCCTGAACTCCACTTTCATCTCCCTTTAACCCATTACTAATTAATAATCTGTCTGCCTCCTCAAATTCAGTCAGTGCCTTCACATCCACCACACTCTTGGGGGTCGTAAATTCCACAGATTCAGAACTCTTTCAGAGAAGTAATCCCTCCTTTTTGCCACCTTTACACTGAAAACTTTGAGTTCTCATTCTAGATTGCCCAGGGGGAAATATCTCTTCTACATCTACTTTGCCAATCCCGTTAGAATCATATATACATGTGCGCTCTCGAGGAGTTCACCAGTTAGCTACAGAAATATGATGAAGTTCTAATGGAATTGGAGAGAGCCACCAAGCAATCCAAGAAATTGGAGGGTGTTTACAAAGAGTTTGAGCTGCAGAAGGTCTGTTACTTACCTCTGAACACATTCCTGCTGAAGCCAATCCAGAGGCTGATGCATTACAAACTCATCTTAGAGCGACTCTGCAAACAGTATCGCCCTGACCATCGAGATTACAGCGACTGCAGGAGTAGGTATCAGCATGATATATAACACCACACACACAGCTCTTGGCTAGTCACTAAAGAACAGTAATCTGTATTGGTGTGTATTTAGATATGATGCAGAGCTGGGCTGAGGAGTGGCAGATGGAGTTCAACCCTGCCAAGTGTGAGGTTGTCCATTTTGGAAGAACAAATAAGAATGCGGAATACAGGGTTAACGGTAGGGTTCTGTCAGGTGGAGGAACAGAGGGATCTTGGGGTCTATGTACATAGATCCTTGAAAGTTGCCATTCAGGTGGATAGAGCTTGTAAGAAGGCCTATGGTGTATTAGCGTTCGTTAGCAGAGGGATTGAATTCAAGAGTCGTGAAGTGATGTTGCAGCTGTACAGGACTTTGGTTAGGCCACATTTGGAGTACTGTGTGCAGTTCTGGTCGCCTCACTTTAGAAAAGATGTGGAAGCTTTGGAGAAGGTGCAGAGAAGATTTACCAGGATGTTGCCTAGAATGGAGAATAGGTCGTACGAGGATAGGTTGAGAGTTCTCGGCCTTTTCTCGTTGGAACGGCGAAGGATGAGGGGTGACTTGATAGAGGTTTATAAGATGATCAGAGGAATAGATAGAGTAGACAGTCAGAAACTTTTTCCCCGGGTACAACAGAGTGTTACAAGGGGACATAAATTTAAGGTGAAGGGTGGAAGGTATAGGGGAGATGTCAGGGGTGGGATTGGCGACCTTTAAGCGGCAATTGGATAGGTACATGGATGGGTGCTTAATCTAGGATAGATGTTCGGCACAACATCGTGGGCTGAAGGGCCTGTTCTGTGCTGAATTGTTCTATGTTCTATGTTCTATATACCTTAATTAGACCTCCTCTTATCTTCTGAACCCTAGCAAATACAGGCCTGAACTGCTTAATCTTTCCTCATAAAATGAGCATTTCACCTCTAGAATTAATCTCATGAACCTTCCCTGAACTGCCTCCAATGCAATTACATCCTTCTTCAAGTAAGGGGACCAAAACTGTATACTGTACTCCAGATATGATTTCACTAGTGCCCTTGTACATTTGCAACAACACTTCCTTACTTTCATACTCCATTCCTTCAGCAATAAATGCTAAAATTCCATTTATTATTATTCTTGCTACTCTTTCTGTGAATGAGCTTTCTGATGTTCTGCAATTTGCAAGTTTCCCAACAGGAAGCATATTTAGAGAGGTGGCAAAGGCTTCAAATGGTTAAGACCATGGTAGGTGAAATCTGTAAGAGATGAAATGTCTGATTAGGTGGGCCTTGAATAGTGTGAATTGATAGACATAAGTGACCAGGTATTACGGACCAGTTATAGAATAGAGATGTGAAAACATTAGTTAAAAATAAACTGATAAAAACTGCAATTAAAAATAATTTAAAGTATCTGTACTGCAGTACACCCAAGATCCCGAATAATATAGAAGAACTGAAGATCGTTTGATGTGAAGTTCCAGATATAGTCATCATTACTGAGAAATGGCACGAAAAATTAAGACTGGATATTAATCATTGCAGATTATCCTTTATTTAGAAAAGGTAAAGAGAGGTTAGCAGGTAGGAGGAGTAGCTGTGTAATGGCAGTGGAATAACCAGACAACTTGAGGTAGAAATAGAATCTATGTAAATAGAGATTAAAAAAGAAATCAATTCCACCAATCAGGATACTTATAGTGGAAGAGAGGAGGCAGATGAAATATCCAAACAAATTAGGAAAATAAATAAAAGAATATGAGCAAGAATCTTGGTAAATTTATTAATTGGTCAGTTGAGTTGGAAAAAGGAAATAAGGAAGGGAGTTCCTTCAATGTGTACAGGGCTGATTTTAACCTGTGATGTAAAAAGTCAAACAAGGCAGGATCTACTACTGAATCAAATAAAAGCGAAAGAACTAGAGAAGATAAAAAAAAGGAACATTGAGTAATAATGGCTGTAATACTGTACAATTTATGACCAGGTTTAGGGAAATAAAATGAAGAAAAACTAATTTTATGGAGCTGAAGGAGCAGTGCAGGAGTATATCAAAGAAGACTACGGAGGGAAACTAAAAGAACTACAGATGCAGTAACTCAGAAACATAAACTGGAAGTGGTGCGAAAGCTCAGCCGATGTGGCAGCATTTATGGAGAAAATTCAGAGTTAATGTTTCAGTTCTGAGGAAGGGTCATTCGACCCAGAATTTCTGTTCACGTTTCTGAGAATACAAAGAGATTAGGAGTGTGGAACTCGCACCAAAGGGAATGGTGTTGATGGATTTAAAGGGAGACCAGAAAAGCATGTGAGAGGGAATTAAAGAAAGGGAGTTTATGATGATAGAGTTGGACAAACAAGGTTGAGGAAGACATATATGAACCATAAACTTGACTGCTTGGGCCAAATGGCCTGTTTTTATAGTTGCATGTTCTACTTTGATTAGGCCATAACTTGACTACTATGTTCATTTTTTGTCAGGCAATGTTTTAAGACAAAATTGCACACAAAGAGAACAAGTACAGTGTTTTCAAAGTAAATTCAGAACCAATATAAGGTGACAGTTCATGCAGAGTGATTAATATTTGGTGCGGTCTTCTGGATAAGATATTGGAGGCAAACTTTCTGTGTGTGTTAAATACTGAGTTTGATGATATGGTAAAGATACTGTAATTTAGTTGGAAAGGATAAAGTTACAACATTTAAGAGGCATCTGGATAGACAACTGAATAGGAAGGTTTTCGAGGATATGGCCAAATGCTGGTGAATGCAACTAATTCAGTTTAGGATATCTGGTCAGTGTGGACAAGTTGCGCTGCAGGGTCTGTTTCCTTGCTATGGAGCTCTATGATTTGATGAGCTCTATGATAGACGAAGTATATTTCTTATCTGGTGATGCATGCCTTGCATTCACTGCCTCAAAGGGTAGCAGAAGAGGGAACCCTCAAGACATTAATGAAGTATTTAGATGAGCACTCGAAATGCTGTAACATACAAGGCTGTGGGGCAAAATGGGATGAGAATGGGTGTATGCTTGATGACTGATGTGGACACAATGAGTCAAAGGGCCATTTTCTGTGCTGCAAAAGCTCTTTGACTCAATGTACTAACCTTTGCGATATATATCCTACTATTCTCAGATTTAGTAATTAGTTAATAGCAAGATTGTGTTAGCACCGAAGCCATTTTGCTTTGTGAAAGTTGCTATATAAATGCAAGCTATCAATTAGTTTTGTTTTGTTTCTTCGCTTAAAGAATCCTTCTGAATTTGTAAGATTGGTGACACCTCAAAATCACTGCCTGCTTGAAGTATTTCACTCATGAAGTCACAACAAAAACAGCACTACATAATTTTTTTTAGCATATATTGTTGAAACCAGCTATAAAATATTTGTGAGGCTCAATTGACTGCTGTGATCAAATGTAACAATAATACAAATACTTCCCAGTAAGCTTACAAATGGTGGGATCTCATGCACTTCCCGAGAAACAAAGCAATGAGGTAGTATGAACAGGAAGGAGAAATGACAGTTTCCTAATGGCAGTTTGAAAATAAGGAAGCAAATTGGTAGTTCTTGATGTCGAGCAGGAAGAGCTACAATTATTGCATTAACATGTATACTAATTAAGCCACTTGTTGACCAGATAATTTATAACTTTATGATGAGATCGAGAGCAAATGAAAACCATCTAGCTTCAGATTCATGACTAGCTAAAGATAGAGTGCAACAAGCAGGATAATAGTCTTCCTGATTTATTTGGAGTGAGTAGGAGCTGCTTTTCTTGCAGAGGGAAATTTATTGGACCCTGGATGAAGAGACTGAGCAGTTGTATTGAGCTCATGTGGTTACTAAAAAGTGGGTTAAGATCAACTAGGAGAAAGTGAGGACTGCTGATGCTGGAGACCAGAGTTGAAAAATGTGATGCTGGAAAGAGGGAATGTGTGTATCTATTCATGGAAGGTGGGGGGCGGGGTGGGGAGGGGGGGTGGGGGGAGTAGGTGACAGATATTTAGAAAGTTAGGGGCATGGTTTTGTGAGAAAGAAGGTGGCAAGACTCTGAAAAGTCCTGGCTGCCCTAAGAAGGGTTGCAGGGAGCAGAGAGGGAGGGAGGGAGGGAATGTGAATAGCAGAGGCAAAAGAAACTTGACCATATATACCACAAGTATGGCACTTAAGGGTGATTAAGGGTATGTCAGCGGTGAGGCTCTGAAAGTTGTGTATCATTGGTTCAGGGTGATAGAGTGAGGATCAAAGATGACGAGGCAAGTCTAGAGTGATGTTAGGTGGAGGTTGGGGTGGTATGCCCAGTTTGTCAGAAGGCAGCTAAATGGTGGTGGAGGAGCAGCTCTAGGTTGTCAGAATGTTTTTCAAGGATCGTGCGTATCTCAAGGGTCACAGAAGGCCAGGCAGTGGTCATGGAAGGAAGGTTAAAATTTGTTTTATATATTCATTCATGGAATTTGGATGTCGCCAGCTGAGCCAATATTTATCGCCCATCCCAAGCTGTTCTTAAGAAGGTGGTGGTGAGCTTCAACCTTGAACTCCAGTCCATCTTATGTAGGGTGGACTCACATTGCTATTGGGCAAGGAATTCCAGGATTTTGACCCAGTGACACTGAAGGAAAGGCAATATATTTCCAAGTCAGGATGGTGATTTTTTTGGCTTGAAGGGGAACTTGCAGGAGGTGGTGTTCCCATGGATCTGCTGCCCTTGTCCTTCGAGATGGAAGTGATTGTGGGTTTGGAAGGTGCTGTCTAAGGATTTTGATGAATTTCTGCAATGCATCTTATAGGCAGTACATACTGCTGCTACTGAGCGTCAGTGTTGGAGTGACTGAACGTTTGTGGATATGTGGGCTTGAACGGGTGGCTTTATCCTGGATGTATCAAGCTTCTAGGTAAAGTTGGAGTTTCCATCACATTCCTGACATGTGTAGCTGGTGGACAAGCTTTGGGGAGTCAGGAGATGAATTGCTGACTTTGGCATTCTTAGCTTCTGACCTGCATTTGTAACCACTGTATTCATATGGCGAGTTCAGTTCAGTTTCTGGTCTCTGGTAACTCCTAAGAAGTTGTAGTTGGGGATTTGGTGATGGTAATGTCATTGAGTGTCAAGTGGAGATGGTTAGATTATTTGTTTCTTACTGGAGATGATTATTGCCTGGCTCTTGTGTGGCACGAAGGTTGACTGGGGGAGTGTGCAGGGTGTTGATTTGCAGATTCAGGGACCAAAGTTTGCCAGGTGATAAGAAGTGGCAGCAATTCAAGTTCAAAATGCTCCTGTCAGATTGCAGAATGACTCTGCTGACTTGCAGGGAGTAAATGTGATTGTGAGAGATGTTTGTAGTTGACTCTCAGGATGCTTTTCAGCTAGATATGCTGCTACTAATATTTCTTTTTAATACTGGTCTGGTGACTTATTAAGTGCTGAGGGATGACCATGCAAAACCTTGGTAGATGAACCTTGGTCTTAAGTAACAATTAAATACCAACTAAGGAACAAGTTACAGTAACATTATTTTGGTTAACTACATTACTCTTGGTAAGAAGCATTGGTATTTTCTAAAAGATATCAAACTAACCTAGGTCACACGTTTGTTAACAGTACAGGTAAACGAACAGTCTGGAACAACTACAACAGACGGTTAGAACTGACTAGTTCCTGCCAAAGTTGAAAAATATGGTGCCGGAAAAGCATAGTAGGTCAGGAAACATGCGAGGAACAGGAGAGTTGACATTCCGGCGTGGGTTCTTTATCCTGAAACATCGACTCTCCTGCTCCTCGAATACTGTCTGACCTGCTGTGCTTTTCTGGCACCACACGTTTTGACTCTGACTCCTCAGCATCTGCAGTCCTCGGTGTCTCCTAGTTCCTTCCAGAGACAATCATTTGTGGAGAAGCTATTCAAAGACTTAAGAGTTAATCTTTTCAGGCCATCTGCATCGTGCCACAGTTACCCACCCAGGTGCGAAGTAAATATGGCTCCTGGACTGTGACCACAGTCATTGTCTCCCCACCCAAACACACAAATAGTCATGTCTCTCAATCAAGCATTAGTTGTCCCATGATTGTATGTCGCCAGCGAAAAGGCCTCTCCACAGAGCTCTCTTCTGGTACTGCCATCAGGCTATTTGCTGATGCAATAAGATTTTGCCCATAATCTACCATTAAAATCTTTCAATGCAATTTTGGTACATTTAACAAAATGTAAGCTATTCCATTGTTTCATTTTAGCATTTCATCCACAGAAGAAGTTTTAATTTCTCTCAGGATATGCATGGAACCATTTTGAAAATTTTGAACTGTAACTCAAGATGGATTTCATTGTCTTAAAAGTGCTTAAAAATAATTGCACTCAGGAACAGAAGTGAAGCTGCTATCTTTCTACTTTGTGAAAAACAGTAATTAGTTATGTAATTCCAGTGGTTGTTTAAATTTTTGCTTACATGGCTAATTTCACAATTTTACTTCGGCTGATATTTATTGGTGTTCTGCACTGCTCCAAGCCCGTGCTTCAATAATACGCGTGGCTTGTGTGAATAACAACATTCATTGATCTGCTGTGCCAAGAGGTCAGGAGCAGTGATCAACATCCTACCATCTTAAAGTTCAGCTCTATTTTTACAAGGAATATTTGATTTATGAGCCAGTCTCACATAGAATCAAAAAATTGTCCCTCCAAAAATTTATTTATTTTGCAGCAGGAGAATATGAAACAACAATGTATTCCATCCACTTCAATGTGTATGGAGCATTGTTTAAATGTATATTGGCTTCAAAAATATATAACCGTGTTCTTCTTTTCTCTCGGACCCATCAATTTTAAATGCATTTTTATAAAGAACTGAGTTAAATGATTCATAAAATGATACAATGCAGAAGGAAGCCATTCAACCCAATAAGTCTGTGTCAGTTCTTTGAAGAGACGTGCACACGTCTGCTCTTGCCCCAAAATTTAATCTTTTCAAGTGTATGACCAAATCTATTTTGAAATTGTTGATCAAATCCCCCTTGGACAGGGGCATTCCAAGTAATTGATAGTTTAAGTGGGCAACAAGTTGACAAATGGAGTATAATTTGAGAAAATGTGAAGTTGTTAATTTTGAAAGGGAGAAAAGAGGAACAGAATATTATTTTAATGGATAAAAACTGCAGAAACCTGCAACACAAAGTGTAATATGGATAAATTGAGGTTTGGTAGCAAAAACAAGAGGGCACTTTTACATGGAACACGAAAAACTAACTCGGGTGCATCAGGTAATCAGGATGGTTAATAGATTTTGGCTCCTATTTCAGAGGGAAAAATGCTCGAATCCATTGTAAACGATTTATTAGCAGTGCACTTGGAAAGCAATGACAGGATCAGGCAGTAAAATAAAACAGAGAATTGCAGATACTAGAAATCTGAAACTGAAACAGAAATTGTTGAGGAAACTCTGCAGGTCTGGCAGCATCCGTGGAGAGAAAGTAGAGTTAGTGTTTTGTGTCCAATTCTGACAAAAGGTCACTGGAACCGAAATTCTGCTTTCTTTCCAGCGATGCTGCCAAACCTGCTGAGTTTTTCCAGCAGTTTTTGATTTTGTTACAGGATCCAGAGTCCAGAAAGTGAAATCATGCTTGACTAATCTACTGGAGAGGATGTAACTAAGAGTTCATGAGGGATAAGAAGTGATGTGACTTACTTAGGCATTTCAGGAAGCATTGGATTAGGACCCACATAAGAGATTAGGATGCCGGTTAAAGTGCATGGAATTGGGGATAGTCTACTGACATGGATAGAGAACTGGTTGGCAAATAGGAAACAGGAATAAACTGATCTCATTCCAAATGGCAGGCAATGACTCATGGGTTACATAGAGATTGGTGCTAGGACAATGCACAACTATTTACAATGTACGTAAATGATTTAGGTTATGGAGCGAAATGTAATATCTCCAAGTTTGCAGACCCAAAATTGGATGGGAGGGTGAACTGTGAGGAGGCTGCAGAGATATTTGTGGGCAAGTTGAATGAGTGGAAAAATGCATTACAGATGAAGTATAATGTGGATAAATTGAGATTTGTCGCAAAAACAGGAAGTAGGATTATTATCTGAATGGTGATAGATTGGGAAAGGGAGAGTTACAATAAGACCTGGTGACTTTGTCCACTAGTTGCTGAAAATAAGTATGCAGGTACAGCAGATATTGAAGAGTGCAAATTTTATGTTGGCCACCTTAGAGGATTTGAATACAAGAGAGAGAGGATGTCTTGTTGCAATTGTACAGGACCTTGGTGAGACCTCACCTGTAATATTGTATGCAGTTTTGATCTCCTTGTGTGATGAAACATGTTCTGGCTATGGAGGGAGTGTTTTGAACCTTTACCAGACTGATTTGTGGGCTAGTAGGACTAACATATGAAGCAAGGCTGGATCAGTTAGGACTATATTTACTGGGAGTTTAGAAGATATGGGGTATCTCATATAAATCTATAATTATAACAGGACTAGACAGAGTAAATGCAGGAATGATATTCCCAATGTCTAGAAGCAGGGATTACAGTTTATAGTGTAGGCCATTTAGGACTGAGTTGTGAATGTGAGAATGGCAAAACAATTGGACTTCAAAGTTTTGGCAGTTAGACACACCCATTGTTCTGCCATTCTCGTATTCCAATCACTTAATCTGAACCGTCAACATCCTTTCTCCCCCAGCACTCCCAACACCACCCCCCCCCCCCCGCCCCCCCCCACCCCCATCCACGATTGCATAAATGCTGGCCCTCCATATTTCACTTCAGCTCTGATGAAGAGTCATCTAGACTTGAAACGTTAACTTGCTCTCTCCCCAAGGATGCTGCCTGACTCGCTGTGATCTCCAGCATGTTTTGTTTTCAGTTCAATACCAGGATGTTGTCAGCGCCCATAGAATTTGCAGTTTCCAGTGTTGCCAACCATTTATTGATATCATGTAGAGTGCGGCTGAACACTGTATTGCTGGGGACCACAGGAGAAGGCTGAGATGGATCATCCACTTGGCACTTCTGGCTGAAGATTGTTGCAAATGTTTCAGCCTTAGCTTTTGCACTGATGAGTTAGTTCTCTTCCATCTTTGAGGATGGGAATATTTGTGCAGCCTCTTTCTCCAGTGAGTTGTTTAATTATTCACCCTCATTTGCAGCTGGCTTTGGCAGGATGTGGAGTTTAGATTTGATCCGTTGGTGTGGGATTGCTTTGCTCTGTCTCTCACTTGCTGTTTATGCTGTTTAGCATGCAAGTAGTCCTAGTTGGTAGTTTCACTAGGTTGACTCCTCATTTTTAGTTATGCCTTGTGTTGCTCCTTGAATGCCCCCTCCTATACTGTCCAGGATTGATCCCCTCGCATAATGGTTGGGTGGGGGATATGTGTGCCATTAGGTTGCAGATTTCACTGGAGTACACTTCTGCTGCTGTTGGTTGCCTGTAGCAGCTCATGGGTGCCCAGACTCAAGTTGCTGGATCTGTTTGAAGTCTGTCCCGTTTGGCATGGAGATAATGCCACACATTATATTGGAGGCTATTATTGTGAAGGTGGGATTTTGTCTCCACAAGAACTGTGCGGTGGCCACTCTTACTGATACTATCTGTAGCTACAGATTGGTAAAGAGGAGGTCAAGTATGTTTTTCCCTCTTGGATCCCTTATCACCTCCTGCAGACCCAGTCTAGCAGCTATGCCTTTTAGGACCTGACCAGTTCAATCAGTAGTGCTGCTTCTGAGCCATTCTTGGTGGTGGACATTGAAATTCCTCACCCAGAGTATATTTTGTGCCTTGCCACCCTCGGTGCTTCTTCCAAGCATTGCTCAACATGAAGGAGTAATGACTTACCAGTTGGGGGAGGATGGTATGTGGTAATCAGCAGGAGGTTTCCTTTTCCATCTTTCATCTGAAGACATGAGATGTCATGGAGTCTGGAGTCACTGTTTAGGATTCCCAGGGCAATTCCCTCCCATCTATATACCACTGTTCTGCCACCACTGTCATGCCTCACCTGGTGGTGGGTCAGGATATTTTGGGGATGTTGATTGTGATGTTTGAGATTGTCAGGTATGATTCCATGAGTTTGACTATTTCAGGATCTTGCTTGACTATGCTGCAAGATAGCTCTTTCGTTTTGGCAGTAGCCCCCAGATTTAAGTAAGGAGGATTTTTCAGGTTTGCTAGGGCTGTTTTTGCAGTTATCTTTTCTGGTGCCTAGGTCAATGCTAGGTGGCCATTCAATTTTGTTTCTTTGTTGAGGCTTCATAGTGATTGACACAACTGAGTGGCTTGCAAGGCCACTTCAGAGGCTAGTTGAGAATCAGCCATTTTACTATGGTTCTGGAGTCAAATGTAGGCCAGACCAGGTGTCCGTGAAGGACGTTGGTGTGCCAGGTGGGTTTTACAGCAGTTCTTCATTCCAGATTTTTAAAAAAGGTGAATTCAAATTCCACAGTCTATGTGGGATTCAAAACCTGGTCCTCAGAACATCAACTGAGTTTCTGGATTAATAGTCAAGATTAGAGTGGTGCTGGAAATGCACAGCAGGTCAGGCAGCATCCGAGGAGCAGGAAAATCGATATTTCAGGTAGAACCCCTTCATCAGGAATGATGAAGGGCTCCTGCCCGAAATGCTGCCGGACCTGCTGTGCAATTCCAGCACCACTCTAATCGCCAGCATCTGCAGTCCTCACTTTCATCTTTCTAGATTAATAGTCTAGCAATAATAGTATTAGGCCATTGCTTCCACATGTATTACCCACATTTGCCCAAATGATTGTTAATTTTGTCCTAAGTTATCATTTCTAGAAACTTCACCACAACCCAAGATAAGTTGACTAAGCCTGTTGTTTCTGGGTTTTTCTTTGCATCCTTTTTAAACTGTTTACTTCCACTGAAATTGCATCAGGAGGTGGAGAAGTCAGCATTTCGGCAGTTTGTTGTTTCTCCACTGAAATTGCAACATCTGTTTAGACTTCTTTCCCCCGTCATTTGACGACTACCCTCCTTCCATCTTCTTTCCTGCAGCAAAGTTGTATTTGAGAACCATGAAGCATGCTCTCTGCACTATTGTGCAATTACTAAGCCTTTCTTTCCTGCTCAGAGTGTCTTTCTGTGCCAATTCCAACACCCACTGCAGCTACATTAGCTGGTGCAGGCTGACTGTGGTGCTAGCCTTGTGCATTAAACAAGTCTTGACATAATAAAGTGAATGTTGTACAAGCAGCAAGGCAATTCAGAGGAGACATGTTGGTTGCAGAGGTAGTTTTTGACATGAATACTGAAAATGTCTTTGGCAAATCTCATTGCTAAAAGACCCATCTTTATAAAGTGCCTGGTAAATGGGTTGAATGGATGACCAATGAAGATGATCCGTATCTCTATAAAAGATTAACACGGTCACTGATGTCTTCTCAGGGCATGGTACCTGAGGTGAGAGAGAGCTTTGCATCCTGCCTGCATCGGTAGGAATCAGTGCATGTTTATCCCACATGGTGATCTTTACCCCCATTTTCCGACCTTGTGCAATTTCTTACATTCCATACCCACCTGATAACGATTCAGCCCTTACTTAGCCACAGTGTACTGCATTTACTGAAGTATACAAAACTGTGAAGTACAATAATAAAATTCAAACTCTGCTCGCGTTTAACACCTCAATTTTTCTATCTTCCGTCACCAGCTCCTTTTACATACACCTCCCAACAAGAGAATCAGCAATCACATGATTATGTTTGAAAATAGCTCTGCTGATGGTTAACATTTCCTTTGAGGCATTTTCAATATTCATGTCAAAATCCACCACTCTGCAACCAACCTGTCTTCTCTGAATTACTTTGCTGATTGTCCAACATTCGCTTCATTGTGTTAAAACTTGTTTAATGCACAAAGCTAGTATTTTGTTCAGGACCTGAACGAGGTGAAATTGGCACATTTCAAAATCACAGGTATAATCCTTTCCAGAGGACCATGTTTTCTGGTGTGACTGAAGTCCTTGCATGGTAAAAACTGTATCTTTATATTTTTGTCCTTTTTAGAACTGTGGTCTGAAATGTAAAAGAACTGTTTTAAAACCACTGACCTCAAAGGATAGCTACATCTTTTGAATGCAAGGAATTTGATACTTATAAATCCTGTTTGAATAGCTGTGGGTGTGCAATGTGTATAGTGTATAGTAATGTGCAAATAAACTGGAACAGAGAGGTTATTTATGAATGAAGCTTTTAAGTGTGAACTGGGGGCCAATTATCAATGGTAAAGATCCTCTGTCTGCCAACAACTATGTGATTAGTTGTCTTGTAGAGTTTACTTAATTTAGTTTGAATCTAATTACCTGTAATAAGTGTTAAGTACAGACACCGTCCCTGCTTTCAGAAACTCAGGTTGCATGGGGATTTTGCATTTTTCTTTTAAGAGCTTTAACTATTGAGGTATTTCCAGGAATAGCAGGGCTTGATTTCCAATAAGTTACCCCAATCAATCAAGATTGTACACTCAGCAAGAAAGTGGAGATGGATGCTATTATTTGCTGTGGTATGACAAGCAACTAGCATTCCAAGTGTACTATGGCTTATTTTTGGTAGATTGTTCATGTTGTCTCCTGGTATACCGGCCCATGACACCATATATCAAAACATGTTTAATTGGTGAGAGGTGATTTCCTTGTGCTCATGACTCAATTAGTGCCTGAACAATGAACACTGCATTGGAATGCTAGCCACTCATCTTTTATTTCCATTTTTCACGTGTAGCAATACCCTTAAGTTTTCTGCTTGTTTGCTCTGGTTTTTCACATGCTTGTATGTAAAAAAAAAGCAACGAAACAAATTTCATGAAAATAAACATAGGTATCTTCTCCATTTGCGTTTTCTGCTGCATAAAAATGCCAGGTTAAGCTCAAATGTAGAGTAATCTCAGAAAAACCTGGTGTTTCTGCTGCTTGGATACTGAGGCCAGACTCAAAGTACAGGGAAGAGTATTTTTTTTAGGGCTGTCTTCTTTTTGGCTTGTTAATAAAATATGTTCTACAACTTGAGGTTATTGGCCAATGTGCAATAATCATTTCTGTCACAGATAACCATGGTGACAGAAGAGTGCCAGTGTGTGTTGCGTATTTGGATTTCAAAGAGGCATTAAATAAATATTACATAAATGTTTAATGCACAGAATAGGAGCTCCTGGTTTGGAGGTGATAACATACCACAAATAAAGAATTGGCTAAATAACAGGAAATAGAGATGCGATAGATGGACTATTTTCAGGTTTGCAACAAGTGGATTACAACAAGAATTGGCTGTGGCTTCTGCTGTTTATGATCTGTATTAATGATTTGGATGAAGGGACTCAAAGTATAGAGTCCAAGTTTGCAGATGATTCAGTTGTATAGAGATGAGTTAGAAAACAATTTGTGAGGAAGATACAAAGAGTTTGCAAAGGGATATAGGCTATGTAATTGAACTAAAAGAAACTGGCAGGTGGGGTATAATATATGGGAAAATGTGAGGTTGTCCATTTTGACAGGAAAAATAGTAAAGAATATTATCAAAATGGAGAGAAACTCCTGAATGCAGAGTTGATAGAAATCTCGCAAATATTCTCGCAAATGCATCACAAAAGGTTAGTACAGTAGTCCCCCCATACCCACGGGGGATACAGTCCAGGACTACTGCAGAAAGGAGTGGCCCCATTCATTTCAATGGGAAATGTACTTTCCTGGCAGCCGCCTAATCCTTGGTTTCCTGTAATATATTTGAGGCACAGTAATTGTTTTCCATGGATATGGCGGAGGGAGTGGAGTCGTCCTGTATTATGATGGAAGATGTTATGTACATCCATATATATTAATTTATTTTTGAAATTAGATTTTGAACCAGTGGAATATGAATTTAGTCTATATGTATGAAGTGTTTATGATTAACTTGTAATTATTTCTGTTGCCATGATAATTTCTGATATAAAACCGCATTACAGAGAGAGAGATTTGCAAAATTGTAATGGGAGTTTATTTACATTGGGAGAGTTTACAAGTGAACAAAGCATACAGTATACTGCGTTAAACTAGGAGATTTTAGAATGGCTTTTCAGCTTGGGAAAAACACCCATAACTTGACAAAAAGCCTTTGAGTCCCAATAGGCAGTTTACAGAAGTCTTTACTGAAGCTGAATAAGTGCCCCTGAGAGAGAGAAGTGGTTTGGGGGCAATTAAAGAAAGTGTTTACCTTAGTGTAGTGAGTTTAGTTTGAAATTTTGAGGCCCAGAAATGTTTGATTAAAACCCTGAAGGGGTTATGTAAAACTAAGAAAATCTTAGCTCAGTCACATGACACACCAAGGTAAAATCTATCCGATTCTCATGACTGGAAATTCAAACCACAATTAAGTCAAATTCTATGTGGGATAGAGAACAGAACTCTGTCTGGTGGTGTGTACTATAATAGTGTTTTTCAACTGCTGTGTCATGGCATACTAAGTGAAAAGTGTGCCTTGAAATGTTTGGGGAAGCAGTACCACTTGAGTGTTGAGGTTGCGTTCATGTTTCCGATCTCCTCCACGGTTTCAGTGTCTATTATTGAAGGCAATATCAGCTGACACCAGGTGCCCCCATCAAATATGGCTGCGCAAGCCTCCAGAGCCACACACGCATAGACTTCTGATACCGGAAACAAAATAGGTGTGCCATGGAATTGTTTGCCTCATCGAAGTATACCTTACTGCTGAAAAGGTTGGGAACTACTGCTCTAATGGGATCCTGTTGGGAATAATAGGATTAAGATTTTACCATATGTATGGAAATCTTTAAACATATGTGTAAATAGTTTGATTTATTTTCTCTTTGTTCATTTTACATAATAAACTTTTGTTTTATTGTTAAAACTAAATCTGCTGCATTGCATGCTTGTGTTTCACTGAAGGACTCTTAAAACCAAAACAAGACCTATCAAGCCAGGTTTCAGTTTAGGATCAGATGTGTAGAGTAATAACATTAACTGCAATCATAACATCTTGCAGTTGCAGCAAGTAATTAGGATGACAAATGGAATGTTGGCCTTTATTGTGAGCAGAATAGCTGAGAATTCTTGCTATAGCAGTACAGGACATTGCTGAGATGATGCCAAGAGTATTGTATGACATTTTAACTCCTTATTTAAAGAAGGTTACGTTTGCATTGGAAGCAGTTCAGAGAAAGTTCACTAGACAGGTTCCTAAGATGGAAAGGTTGTCTTGTAAAGAAAATTTGAATGGCTTGGGCCTACTTATACTTCATGAAATTTTTAAAAATGACAGGTGATCATATTGCAACATTTAGCTATCTCAGAATGCTTCGTAATGTAAATGTTGGGAGAATGTTTCCCCTCAAGGGGGAATTTACAACAACGAACACAATTTAAAAATGCATCAAATAGGTATAAGCAGGAATTTCTTCTCAGAGTCATTAATCTTTAGAATTCTATTTCCAGAAAGTAGTGGAAACTGAGTTAGACAGATGTTTGATCAACAGAGAAGTCCAGGATTACTGGGTATCAGGGCAGCAGGAAGCAGCGTGCAGTCAGGGCACAATCAGATCAGCCATGATCTGATTGAATGGCAGAGTAAGTTTCTATGGAGTGAAATGTTCCAGTCATGCTCCTAATTCTTATGTGGGGTGTGTTTGATAGGGTGGTTGGTTCTTGTCTCAGGTGGTTCATTTCAGAACATATGAGAAGCAATAACTCTAGCTACATATTGCATGCACCATAGTAGAATAGCAGTGAAATACTCTGATTTCCACTTCAGCTTTCATTGGAGATTCAATGGAACTGCAGGTCATATGATTGTTGCTCCATACCTTTGAGTCAGCATCAGTTAGATTTGATGATATATAAACTATATTGGTGTTGATGATGCAGATCCTGATGAGATCCTATTATCAATTTTTAGCTACAGCATCTTTGCTGGAACTCTGCTCTCTCTTTCCTCTCTTGCACTCCCATGTATATAATCATCCGTTGTACCTCCTGATAACTTAAGACAAAAATGTTATAATCAAAGTGGACAATAAAGTTTGAAGATTTGAGACATGTTTGAGCTGTTCTGTTATGAGCAACAAGCCTGGCAGAAAAACCATATTTTAATATTAATAATGGAAAGGTACTAGTGTACTTGTTTTTATGTTGGCAGATTGCAAAGCTAACGCACAACAACAGAACCTGAACTCATGAAGCTATTAGGAAGATGAGGGGGCCTTTTAGCACTTTGTGTCTGTCCCTTCAAGTAACCCTTGACTTATCTGTTCTTCATTTCATTCAATATTACTGTCTTTGATATGCATCAGTTAACACCCAGCAAAAACCTACTGACTTCAGACTTCAAAGTTTTAATTGAACAAACATGCATATCCTTTTTGGAGGCAAGCAGAGTAGATTTTCACCATTGTTTGGATGGTAAATATTAAATGTTTCCAGTTTAGAACGTTCTGTGCTTTATGTTGTCACTGATTATTGGAACTAACTTCATAATGAGATTGTAAGTAGATATAAGTGATGGTAAACCTTTAGTAGTAATTGTTTTGAAAAGTTCAACTGTTTATAATAATAGATCATTTACATGTTTGGGGGGGAAGGGTTTTTTCAGATACTGAATATGTGTAAAGAAGTTACAGCAGTCATATTTAGAGTCATAGAGATGTACAGCATGGAAACAGACCCTTCGGTCCAACTTGTCCATGCAGACCAGCTATCCCAACCCAATCTAGTCCCACCTACCAGCACCCAGCCCATATCCCTCCAAACCCTTCCTATTCATATACCCATTCAGATGCCTTTTAAATGTTGCAATTGCACCAGCCTCCACCACTTCCTCAGGCAGCTCATTCCACACACGCACCACCCTCTGCATGAAAAAGTTGCCCCTTATGTCTCTTTTGTATCTTTCCCCTCTCACCTTAAACCTATGCCCTCTAGTTCTGGTCTGCCCCACCTCAGGAAAAAGACCTTGTCTGTTTACCCTATCCATGTCCCTCATGATTGTATACAACTCTATAAGGTCACCCCTCAGCCTCTGATGCTCTGGGGAAAACAACCCTAGCCTATTCAACCTCTCCCTATAACTCAAATCCTCCAACCTGGCAACATCCTTGTAAATCTTTTCTGAACCCTTTCAAGTTTCACAGCATCCTTCCGATAGGCAGGAGACCAGAATTACATGCAGTATTTCAAATGTGGCCTAACCGATGTCCTATACAGCCGCAACATGACCTCCCAACTCATGCAGTCAATACTCTGTCCAATAAAGGAAAGCATACCAAACACCGCCTTCACTATCCTATCTACCTATGACTCTACTTTCATGGAGCTATGAATCTGCACTCCAAGGTCTCTTTGTTCAGCAACACTCCCTAGGACTTTATCATTAAGTGTATAAGTCCTGCTAAGATTTGTTTTCTGAAAATGCGGCACCTCGCATTTATCTAAATAAAATTCCATCTGCCGCTCCTCAACCCATTGGCTCATCTGATCAAGATCCCGTTGTAATCTGAGGTAACCTTCTTCACTATCCACTACACCTCCAATTTTGGTGTAATCTGCAAACTTACTATCTGTACACTCTAATGCTCACATCCAAATCGTTTATGTAAATCACAGAAAGTAGTGGACCTAGCACTGATCCTTGTGGCACTCCAGTCTGCAAAACCACCCGACACCACAACCCTCTGTCTTCTACCTTTGAGCCAGTTCTGTATCCAAGTGGCTAGTCCTCCTTGTATTCCATGAACTCTAACCTTGCTCCCATGGGGAACCTTGTCGAATGCCTTACTGAAGTCACGAGATCAGATACAATATTAGGATATTCTAAGCAAAGCATGTGCACGTCATTTCAAAGAAAGCATAAGTTTAAATACAGTCACATTTACTAATATCTCGTTCATGAGGTTTTTAAGTGAGATTTTATTTGCATATATTAACTCTAAATCTCCGCCTTCCCTATGAAATCTCTTCCTCAAAAGGCAAGGGAATTAAAATCTTTAAATACCTTTAAGGTAGATAACAATTGCTTCTTAATTAGCAAGGGGTTAAAATGCTTTCAACTGTGAGAGGGACTGGTGGCCTAATCAGTTTAGTCATGATCTTATTGAATGACAGAGCAGCTAACAGAGACAAGAAATAAATGGTGCCAGCCAGTGACAACTGCATCCCACAAGTGAATCAATTTTTTAAAATGGCTCAGGGGACTAATGACCTCCTCCTGTTTCTAATTTGTGTTCCTCTGCTCGTTCAAGGACAATAGGTTATTTTGGATATTAGCAAGAAATTTGAAAATTTTGAGAGCCTCATAGAACATATATTGTTTAAAGTAATGGTTCTGAAGGAGTCACTATTCATGTTACATTGGCTCCACCCATCCTACTGAAATCACACAAAGTCTGCAAGTGGAAATGACGAACTCTGCCCTAGCTTTCACAGGGAACAGATGGATTTGTTTCAACTCCGTTAGATCCTGCATACTCTGGTCACAATATATGACCAAATGAAGTTGAAACATTTGCTGTCCATGATCTCTCTGCTGCTGTGTCCAGATCACTGACAGGGTAATTCATGATTGCTTCCTGGTATAACTTATCGTTGCTTACTTCTGAAACTAGGTTGGAAATAAAAATCAAATAAGTTATTTAATAATGCAATAAACCTTCTTGTCATCTAAGGACAGTGCTTCTGTTCAATGCCAGTTTTCTAAGGTGGTGCATCCTCTATCATTGACACTATAGGCAAAGACAGGTTGATGGCAAGGAACCTCAGGCAGCCCTTACCCTGTACCACATACTGATAGAAGTAGCAAATAGTATAAGCTACCAGGTATGATCACCTAGAGAATGTCACTGGTGACTACCTTTAAAAACTTTCTTGTTTTTCCTCCCAAATCCTGACTACCTTCTCCAGCTTATTTTCCTTTTATTACTTTGTTTCTCAACCTTGTCAATTTTAATCTTTTCACCTCTCTTTAAGTAATACTGGACAAATTTATGCTCTCTTGCCCTCCTCACATTTCTGCCAACAGAGAAACTATTTTAAGCACATCACAATAACCCCAACAATGTTAACCCTTCCATGATCTCTGTGCAGTTGTGTCTAGATCACTGACAGGGCCATCCACAATTGCTTCCTGATATAACTCAATATTGCTCACTCATCACTGCTTCTGTCTGAAACTAGGCTGGAAATTAAAATCAAAGAAGTTATTTAACAATGCAGTTCAGTCTGTGTGGCACAACTTGTATACCATTTACAAGTTCACTGATGACACCACCATAGTCGGTCAAATCTCAAATGGCGATGAAATAGACTATAGGTGGGAGGTGGAAGATCTGGAAAAATGATGCACTGAGGACAACTTGCTTTCAATGCTGGCAAAACCAAGGAACTCATTACTGACTTTCGGCAGGATGTTACTCATGTCTCTCTGCACATCAACAGCACAGAGGATGGTCATTCCCAGCAAGCTTCCTTGGACTCTTCATGTGGATGCACTGGTTACAAAGGCCCAGCAATATCTCTTCTTCCTTGGGCAACTGAGGAAATTTGGCATGACAGCAAATACACTTGCCAACTTTTATAGGTGCGCTATTGAGAGCATTCTTTCTGCATGTATCACAAGCTGGTATGGCAACTGTACCATTCGAGATCAGAGATGGTTACGGAGAATGGTGAACTTGGCCTGGAGAATCACAAAGGCCAACCTCCCATCTATAGAATCCATCTGCCAGGCCCACTGTCAAGGAAAGGCCGCCAGTATTCTCAAAGATCCATCCCACCCTGGCAATGTTTTTCTAAAACCAAGGAGAAGGTTCAGAAGCCTGAACAAATGCACCAGCCAATTTCGAAACAGTTTCTACCCTACCGTTGTTAGAATACTGAATGGACTCACAAAAACTTAACATTCACCTGTACATGTGTTTTTGTTTTTGCCGCTATTTACCTATAATTTACTTATGTATGCTACTTAATCATTTGATCTGCCTGTATTGCTTGCAAGACAAAGCTTTTCATTGTGCCTTGGTACATGTGACAATAAATTCAATTCAGTTCAACTTCATAGTTTATGACAATACTTTCGTTATTGTTCAAAATGTTGGCAGAGGTTATGAACTCTTAGTTCAGTACACAGTCTATTTAATAAAGGCTTTGGAAACCTATACTTATAGATAAGTAGTTCAAGCATTGTACTGTACTTAGGCACAAACTGTAAGGTACTTTGAACAAGGGGACAGAATACCATTTTTGAACATTTTATATTGTTAATCAAGCCAAAACTGCCCATATTGTGAAATATTCACTAACGCTGACAAATTGCAGCCCCAGCAGCAAGCCGAGGCATTAGACCTTCCTTTTTTTTCAGGTTTTCCTCTTTGAATATCTTGACTTTGGTCTATATGGATAGATTTAGATAAAGAATATATTTATTTTGAGAAATTTACTCACTGAGATTTCTTGGCCATAGATATGCCTTTATCAACAGCTATAAACCACAGTGACCCGTTTCTGGGAGGGGCATTGAAAAGAAGTTTCAGGTAACGATCTGAGTTCCACTATAATGTCACAATGACACCTGGACTAAGGCCCATCAATATAAAGCTTCGAATCACCGCAGTTCCAACAAAACACACTTCACTGAGCTTTTAAACAAGTAAGCAAAGGAAACAGTTTACTCGGAAATTACAAAGTAATTATACTCTGATGCTCCCTCTTTCCCAAACATTCTGTTGATGGTCCTAGAGTATCACCAGACATTTTTGTTTCTAAAAATCATTCATTAACTATTCTCAAAACTGCAGGAGAGTCTCATTCCTCATGAGAATCAGACTGTTCAATAATAGAACTCCGACATTTGAGACAGAAAGTTGTGGGTTCAAGTCACGGAGAGTACAGGATCTAAGCAGGGATTACAGCTCGTCAGCAAGAGAATGCTGCATTGTTGTGGCAATATTGTTCTTTGACATCCATGATTAAACATAGTCCATGAGGGGCTGTAGGCATCTTCTCTGTTCACTACAATTCTGTACACCACTGTCATGCCTCCTGTCTGATGTTGTTCACCCAGCCATTTTCCAACCTGACCAGTCCTTTCCTCATGGTCAAACTTTCACAACACGCGACAACACTTAGCTCACTTGGTCCAAAGGTTGTACTTACTTAATTTTTCCATCTCGCCTCCAGCTAAGATCCTGAAAGATACTGGGATTCCCATTTCCCAAGGACAGATTCCTTGGTTCTTCACTCTGGTCAGCTGATTCTAAAAGCCAGAGCCACATTTCAGTACCTACAATCTACTTCTCATCAGCCTTATTCAAGATCCAGTTCTCACACTCACTCATTTTAATAACCCACACCAGGATTTTACAAATTGCTTTTTCAAGTCCACATGCACTTTGAACAAGTTGTTAGACTTATCTACTCAACTGGATGTGGCAGATTCTGTCGTACTGTTATCAGCAAGAGCAGAGGCCTTCATTTTGTTGCCATGCCAATATTACCCCCAACAGTCATTCCTAAAACAGATTAGCTGGTAATTATTTTGTTGCAATTGGTTAGAGCTTCCTCTACACAAATTGATCAGTGGCTTGAAATTGGCAATAAAGTGCTTTTGGACATCATGAGCGTGTAAAAGACACTATATAGATATAGTTTCTTTGATTTTTTTTAATCTATGGTTTTTTAAGAGAAGTTGCTGTTTTCTTCTTTTGTTCTTGCTGCTGCTGCTTTAGTATTATTATAACTGCTGCATTTTCAGGTAAGTGACAATTTCAAGGCACTGTTCAAAGCCACTTTTTAATGTTATTTTAGCAACTTAAGTGTTTGCTTTGTGCTTTATGCCAGTCCAGGACAGTTGTTTCCTGAAGCTATTTGAGTACCCATATTCACCTAAACTAACCACCAATTTAAGATAATGAGTTGAGCTCATAGTATGGCTCATTTACCTTTGTTAGAATCTACATGTATTTGTGCACAAGGATCTATTCTGTGTAAACAAAAGGAATATTTTCAAGCTGCGTGTCTGTTTTGAGTTACCCAGCAACTTAGGGGGGCCTATAGTTCTGTGTTTTCTCCATGGTAATGTCTCAGCCAATCATAGTCAACATGCCAACCAATCAGTACCCTTTTCTCCGGCGTATAAATTGTGATGGTTTAAATCTTGACGTTCTTGCATTTGCCCTTATCAGTGCAAGACTGACAGTTTTGACAATATCTTTTCTGTGATATTCAAGTTCAGAAAACTACATGAGCTAATTTCTTAGTTTTCTGCTGTTTGCTTAAAAATAAAAATGATTTTAAGTTTTGTGAACTTAATTTAGCTAACAAGTTATTTTTTTTTTGCTCTTTGCACTCATTTTTAAATGCCTGGAAGATGGATTGTCTAATTTTGGAGATATTTTGAAATACTGCAATCTGAAAATATCCAACATTGTCAGGAACTATATTTTACTAAATCATTGAAAAAGATGCTTTTTTTGAAACTAATGGTTTTACAATTATTACAATTATCCGCCAAGTATCTGCATGATTGCTATGAACATTCTTTTAGTATTTAATCTATATTCAGGCTTGATTATCAATCTCCCAGAGATTGGGATAAAGAGTATGACAGCTTTCAAAACCTGTGTGGATATGTACATTTGGTCCTTGGCTACTTTCTTCCCTCAGCCACCACACAATGCAACTCTCATCCACAAAGCTGTCAATCTCCATCTCAACTCATCACCCTCTCTGTCCTGCATTCATTGTCCTCTCCCTTAGTCTCTCCCTCTATTTAAACTGCTTAATCCATATTCAAAGCCACCTTCTTAGTGTTGCCATTTTATATAACTTAGCTAGTCCAATATTTGTTTTTGTCACAAAACAGAAATTGCTGGAAAAGCTCAGCTGGTCTTTGGAGAGAAATCAGAGTTAATGTTTTGAGTCGAGTAACTCTTCCTCAGAACGCATCAGGAATATCCTCCTTGTGTCTAAGCTGTCAAGTCCTTCTTACAATTTTAGAGGTTTCTATCTGATTGCACACTCCCCCATATCCAACTGTTCTACAATCCAGTGAATACAATGCTAACCAACTCAATAGCACCTCATATGTCACTTCTGCCATCCAAGGAATCAATTTAGTAAACTTTCTTCACACGCACCCTATTGCAAGAAGATCCTTCCTCAGATAAGAAGACTAAAACCGTGTGCACTATTCCAGGTGTGATCTCAGCAGTGCCTCATATTTTAATCATTTCCTTGTATCACTCTTCATCCACATCTCCTTTCCACCTCCAATCTTACTTCCTTCTGTCTCCATCCCTGAACAAAATCTATCTCACAATTTTTAAAAAATCCTCTACTATGTAGCCTTTGGTCATCACAATGTTTTGGCAGTATGATTTGCTCTATGTGATCATCACCTCCACTTCTGATCAGAAGCATTCAGGGACATTTGACATTTTGGATAGACAGGAAGGAAGAAAAAAGTTTTGGGATGGCACTGTTAATAAGAAGTGAAATGAGTACAGTTGTGAGAGACGATCTGGGCTCAGATGATGTATGGAGTAAATTATAAAAACATAGAAGCATAGCAAATAAGACTAGGAGGAGGCCATTTGACCCTTTGAACCTGGTATGCCATTTTCAAGATCATGGCTGATCATCCAACTCAATAGCCTAATCCTGCTTTCTCCCCATAACTTTAAATCCCATTTGCCCCAAGTGCTATATCTAGCCACCCCCGAATACATTCAATGTTTTGGCATAAACTACAACCTGAGGTAATGAATTTCACAGGCTCTGGGTGAAGGAATCTCTCCTCATCTCCATCCTAAATGGTCTACCCGGAATCCTCAGATTATGATCTTTGGTTCTGGGCATACCCATCATCAGGCATATCCTCCCTGTATCTACCCTGTCTAGTCCTGTTCGAATTTTATAAGTCTATATGAGATCCCCTCCATTCATCTGAACTCCAGTGAAGACAATCCGAACCTCATAGATCTCTCCTCATACGTCAGTTTAAAAAATAGCAAGAGAAAGAAGGAGTAGTGTATCGAGCACTAAATGGTAGCTATACTGTAAGAAAGGGTATAAATCAACAATTAATTAGAGCATGTAGAAAGATTAGAGCAATAATTATGGATAACTTTAATCTTGTTGATTGGGTCAATCAATTTTGAAAGGTTAACTACAACAATGAATTCATACAATGCATTAGAGATAGTTTCCTAGAGCAGTGTGTCATAGAGCCAATCATGTGCAGGCTCTCTTGGAGCTGGTAATGGGTAATGAGGCAATAGGATCCAATAAATGACCTGACTAAAAGATTCCTGACGAGTTAATGATCATATATGATAGAATTTAATATTCTGTTTGAGAGTGAGAAACAACCGTGTTTAACTTAAATATAGGGAATTGCAATGAAATAAGGTCAGAGTTCGCTTAAAGTGGACGGGGCAGATAGATTAGCAGGAAAGGAAGCCAGCAGTAGCAGACATTTAAGAAGGTAGTTAATGACCCTTAGCAAAAATATATCCCAATAAAGAGGAAAGATGCATAGAGAGGAATAAACCAATCATGGTTACCCAGGGAAGTTAAGGAAAGACAAAGCATATAAGGAGGCTAAAGTCAGTGATAGTCCTGAAGACTGGGATAAAATCAGAATCAACCAAAGGAGGACTAAAAGATAATAAAGAGAGGAAATAACCTACACATTTTTGGACTGTGGGAGAAAACCCATGCGGACAGGGGTGGCGGGGTGGCACAGTGGCTCAGTGGTTACCACTGCTGCCTCTTAGTCCCGGGAACACAGGTTCAGTTTCAGCCTCAGGTGACTGTATGTATGGAGTGTGCATGTTCTTCCCACGTCTGCATGAGTGTCTTCTGGGGGCTCTGGTTTTCTCTCAGAGTCCAAAGATGTGCAAGTTAGTTGAATTGGCCATGCTAACTTGCCCATATTGTCCAGGGATGTGCAGGTTAGCCATAGGAAATGCAGGGTTATAGGGATAACTTGGTGGGTTGGGTCTGGGTGGGATGCTGTTTAGAGGGTCAGTGCTGACTCAATGGGCCAAATGGCCTGCTTTTACATTGTAGGGGTTCTATGATAACTATATAAAAAGGAAGTGTGGGCCCCTTAGAAAATGAGCCTGGGGGGATAGATTTAGAGACAAGGAAATGGCAGAGGAGTAAACAGATATTTTGCATCATTCTCTATGTTGAAAGATACTTCAAATAATACGAAAGAATACAGGAGGCAGAAGTAAGTACCATCACCGAGAGTGTAGAAGTAATATAAGACAAATTAATGGGATTAAAAACAGATAAGTCACTTGGGTCTAATGGCTTGCAACCTAGTATCTTAAATGAAGTAGCTACAGTGATAATGGATGTGGTGATTGTAGTTTTCCAAAAATCATTGAAGTTAAGGAAGTTGCGGAGTATTGGAAAACTGCCAATGTGACACCTCTGCTCAAAAGAGAGGGAAGCAAAAAGTGGGTAACTATAGGTTGATTAGCCTAATACCTATTGGAAAGATGTTGGAATAATTGTTAAGTAAGTAATAGCAGCACATAGGAAAAATCACAATCTAAAGAAGGACAGTCAGCATGGCTCATGAAAGGGAAATTATGCCTCAACCAGAGAGGATAGATGTGTTATATTTGAATTTCTGAAAAGTGTTCATAGGATACCTCACAAAAGGTGAGAGCCCATGGTGTTGAAGATATTATATTGGCATGGATAGACAGTTGGCTAATGGGCAGGAAACAACAAATTAGTGTAAGGGTTCTTTTTCAGATTGAAGACTTGTAATTAGTGGGATCCCACAGGATCAGTGCTATGACCCCAACTGTGTACAGTAGATATTAATAACTTGAAAGAAGGAAGCAAATGTACTGTAGCCAGATTTGTAAACAAAACAATAAGTGGGAAGACAAATTATGAGAGGGTTGCAAACAGTTTGCAGAGAGATATTGGTAGGTTAAGGAAATGGGGAAAATATTAGCAAATAGAGTATAATTTGGAAAAATCTGGAATTGTTCATTTCAGAAGGGAGAGCAAAAGAACAGTATTATTTAAACGGAGAAAAAAACTACAGAAAGCTGCAGCACAAAGGGACTTGGAGATACATGTGCATGAAATGCAGGAAGTTAGCACACAGGTGGAGCAGGTAATCGGAAAGGTTAATGGAATGTGGCATTTATTTCAACAGAGTTGGAATATAAGAGTAGAGAAGTCTTAAGTATTGTGAGTAGGTTTGGTCCCCATATTTTATTTCAGTAGAGACAGTTCAGAGAAGATCCACTAGGATAATCGCTGGCATGGAGGGATTATCTTTTGTGCAATAGGTGAGCAGGGGTTGTGACTGTACTTATTGGAATTTAGAAGAATGAGAAGTGATCTCTTTGAAAAATATTGGATTCTTAATGGGCTTGACAGGGTAAATACTGAGGGTTTATTTCCCTTCATGGAGAGTCTAGGAATTAGGCGGTGAGAAGTTAAGACACAAACTCTTCTGGATCAGTGGCATTATCTCTACCACTGAGCTAGGAGGCCAGGTTTCTAGCCCCACTTTCTTCAGATTTGTGTAATTGCATCTCTGAACAGGTGTTAGAAACTATCTCAGAAGCTTATAATTTTCCTCATTAACATTGAGACCATTCAGTTGATTGTTTTGGCCACTTTGTCCCTTTGCCATCAGCCAAGATGACCACAAGGTCTTGCTTTAGGGAACTACTGTCCTTAAACTAAAACTTTATGATGGTTTGCTCCAAACTTCCCTCATTTCTTGTCTGAGTTCATTGTGTTTGCGATCTGCATCTTGCTTCTTTGTTCTCATTTTTAGTAAATAGCTGACAATCCAGCATCCTTTGCCTGGCCTCCATGCTAGTTAATATTATTAATGGTCGTTCAGATATTGTTCCTATCTCCTTTAAAACTGCAGAGGTCACCCCTGTCCTTAAGAAAAAACAAGCCGCCCTTGACCTCAACATCTTTGTAAAGTACTACACAATCGCCAACACCCAGTTTTCTTTATTAGGTCATTGAGTATGTTGGTGGTTCCCAAATCCTTGCTATTTTTTCCAAAAACTCAATTTTGAGTCTCTTTGATTTACACTATGTCACAATACCAACATGTCTCTTATTCAAGTCTCAAATAATACCCTGTCTGACTGTGACAAAGGTAAATTATCCTTCCTCCTATTTTACAGTTTTTGAACTTAGCTTTTTCCATTCTTACCTAATCACAGGCAGAATATAAGCTGCATTGACTTATTTTCTTGCTCCCATGCTATTAACGCTGGGGTCCCTTGAGAATGTTTTTCTCCGCCCCCTTCAGTTTCGCAACTGCATACTGACCCTTGATGGTATCCAAAAACAGCTAGTTTCCACGTAAACATGATTGACAGCTAGCAGAACCTTGCTTCCACCTCCACTGTCATTAAAAACAACAAACCATTTATCCTATGCGATACTAAATAAGCAGAAATTCCCATCAGTTAATTTATGGGAATACCAAATACATTGATGTTGGACCCACTATAAATTCTATTCCTAGTTATTGATTCCAGCCCTCTCCCTGGCAACTGTCTGAAAGTGAACCAGACTGTTCACAACTTTGGTGTCAAATTTGATCCTGAGATGAACTTTTTATTGCATATTCACATCATCATGAAGATTGCCTGTTTCTACCTCGAGAACATTTGCTTGAATCTATCTCTCCGTCAGCCTATCTGCTACTAAACCCCTTACCTCCATGCCTTTGTTACCTCAACGTTTGACTATTGCAGCATTGTCCTGACCACCAAACTACCTTCTACTGTCCAAAAAAAATGGTGATCTAATATTCTACTTTCCATGTTCGTTCTTGCACCATGTCCCATTCACCATTAACCCTCTGCTTACTCTCCTGCACAAGCTTCAGTCTCAATTTTGAAACCTCTTCATTATTGCTTTAAATCCATATGCTTGCCCATCCATATCCCTATGGACTCTTCCAGCCCCACAACTCTGCAGGATGAAAGTGCATTCATCAAATTTTGCAGTCCAATTTTAATTGTTTCACCACTGGTCGCCATATCTTCAACTGCATGGGCTCCAAAACCTTAAACTTGCTTTGTAAACTTCTCCAAATCTCTACCCTTCTTTCCTCCTTTAAGATGCCCTTTATGACAACATTTTTAGTCAAGTGCTATCATTTTACCTTGTGTCTCAATGTCAAAATTTAATTTATTGTTCGCCCTTGAAAGCACCTTGGGGTATTTTATTTTGTTAGGTATTTTGTGTATATAAATTGTGGTTAGTAGAAGCTTAAACTTAACAAACTAGTTTCTAATGGGCCATGTTCTGGTAATCTGGATATGTGATTACTTAACCATTTAAAAAGCTGTGTATATAAGGGCAGTGTGTCTGCTCATTTTGTATTTGTTAATTACTTAAGTGTAGCTTCTGTGCTCAAGTATAATCTTGAACAAGAATATTTGTGAATTGTTACCTTTTTCCCCCCAGCTGATCAGATTCCATGGTATACATCTGCCTACATATGTTGTTGTGAACATTCTATTAGCATTTGGAAGACAATTAATCCATCTTTATTCTGAAGGTAACAAACAAATAAATACCTGTACTGTAATAAAAACAAAAATTGCTGGAGAAACTCAGTAAGTCTAGACGCATCTGGGAAGAAAACAGAGTTAATATTTTGAATCTGGTGGCACCGTATGAGAACTGATAGCAGCTAGGAAAAGATGATATTTTGCTTTTGTTATGAGAGGGCAGAGGTGTAGAAGAAGATAGAGAGGAGGTATTCTGATCACTTTAGCAATAGATTGCCTAATTCTGAAACAGAATGCTGGGAGTTAAGCCCATGTTAGCAACTCTGTTTGGCACACCTAGTTCCAAGTAACTGTCTAGAAATTCAAGAACTAACCAGCCTGTTTTCTAAAAACATAGTGAACAGGAAATCTACTTCTTTAGTGGACAAAGAAATGCATGAGGATTGAATGAAGAGTACGTGAAAGGAAAGTATACATATTTTAAAAGTGTAGTCATGATACAAATTTGATAATTGTACAAAACTCTTACATCCAAGCTGCAGTTATCTTTCAAGATATGGTTCATCCTCTTTCAACCAGAAGTTGATGAGTTTCAAATATATTTTCATTAGTTGTTCCTATTCTGGGTTGATTTTTCATTGCTTGACTGGTTAGTTCCATATAGCCATATGAAAGCAGAATCTTTCAGTTCAGGTAAGAGAAATAGTGTGAATTCTACCTGAATAGTGTCTCATAGTGTAGTGTTTCTCCATCAGTGGGATACGAAGGTCATCTAGTTGGGACCTCCAAGATTTACATGTTTACCAATGAAATGCAACCACAGGCTTCTCACTGGTTATTAAATCATTGTCTAATTTTTTTTAACAACTTAGCGATAAAACATATTCCAGTGAAAATCATTGCAATTTTAATGCCCTACAAATTTCCATTCATGGTTAATACAATACTAAACTGCTTGTAAACATAAACGCACACTCCTTGGAAAAAATAGTGTTTTGTTTTTATCGTGGTGGGACTATGGTTTTTTGACAAAATAGTTGGTTGCATAGAGGATGCAAAGGGCTGAGAATCAATATCCTTGTGGACAACCAACCAAATAGTAATGTAGCCTTTGATGTGACCTGTGTTCCACTATGAGGTTGGAGTTGAGAAAATCATGAAAAATATAGGGTGGAGTGGGACATTCATGCTAGTTTTGGCTAACTGGCTTGACGTATATTCTATGCAATACTATGCATTATAATGACATGGCAGTGTTTGAATTACTTGCCTCTGTTTAATAATGGGCTGGATGTTGCGGCAGTAGCACTTGCCGCTGACCTTGAAGAAAGCTGTCCATAAAGATCGAGTGATATCTGGCAAGGATTTCCTTTTTCTCAATGACAGTTTAAATATGTTCAAGTAAAGGCGATTTCTAGACATCTGGCAGAAATGGTACCAATATTCAAGGTAAGTAACCAAAGACATTTAAGTATTTTCACAGATAGCAAATCAGAAAATTAAAAGGTCTGATTCTTCTTCACATTTAATTTAAATTTTCAGATAGCAAAATAAATGATTATGATTCAAGTAGAGGTTAAGATGTGAAAAAGTTAAATTTAATAAAAAAAACTATTTTCCAAGTACATGGAATTGTTTTCATCAAGGAGAAATGTAATATTTCATACATTGAAAACTAGATTTTCATTTGGCTGGTGAGGATGATGAAATTTGTGCACTGCTGAAAATTTGATTACACCTTAGTCAACAAGGTGTAATTTTTTAATGGATTTTCACAGCTAGGCTAACCACATAAAACTTGAAGTTAGTGTTAATTCAGCACTCATGAGTTTCACTGTGAGCTACCTTTAACAAGCACCAGTTACAGAAGCATAGACTCACTGGTGGTAGCTTTTAGATTTCTGTTATTCTGCATTTAGAATATATTTACGTTCTGTTTGCAGGTCACTGTTTGGACTTCAATAGTGCCTTAAATGCGGCATCAAAACCATATAAAGTAATTCCATTTATCAATTTGGTAATTTTTCTTTTAAGGTAAGCATTTGAAATTCAGTTTAATGAAAAATATTTTAAAATTGTTTGGTACTTTTTTTTTCATAAATTCTCCATTTCAAGTGTGTTATTCTACTTAGTAACTGAGATCAAGGAGTATGTTTTTCTTACAGATATGACTGGTTTAAGGAGACATGGTCTAATCTCATGTTGCCTGAGATTGATGTCCTTCCTTCAAATGAGCAAGGAATCGCTTACCCGATGATATCTATTCTCCTTTTCCTATTTGGAACAGCTATTGCCTATTGGAATGGAATATTCTTGCGTGTCTTACTTAGGCAGCTTTCCTTCTTGTGGTCAATCTTTCAAAGGTAAGGCGTCTCTTAATGTGTGCACTAGGTGAGGACTAAGGGGGAATCTCTTGTCTGTAGCTCCACGTACATGACCATCATTAAGTGTAGCATGTGTTTATCATTTTCTGGGAAGATGGCTCCTCAACCCTCCTTGATTAAGATATTTACTCACATCTCAACTTTAGTACTGTGTTCTTTAGCATGCATCCTACACACACTAGGTATGTCTCAATACCACAGCAAACATATCCAGGGGCCAGGAATAGAATTTTCGAAAAGAGACTTCCGTCCTTTGAGGTGCCCAATGACCCCTATATGTCAACCTGAATCAACACCTATAAACAGATTGTTTGTGATGATATTGCAGTTTGTAGGTTCTCGCTATGAACAAATTAACCATCGAGTTTCCTGCATTTCTACAAAGTGATTTGGGCTGCCATGAAGTGATGAAAGATGCTATACAAATGCAAGTTCTTTCATACTAGTTGTCAGTACAGCTGAGATTTGAATCAAAATAAGATAATAGGACCATAAGACATAGGAGTGGAAGTAAGGCCATTTGGCCCATCGAGTCCACTCAGCCATTCAATCATGGCTGATGGGCATTTCAACTCCACTTAACCGCACTCTCCCTGTTGTCCTTAATTCCTTGCGAGATCAGGGATTTATCAATCTCTGCCTTGAAGACAATCAATATCCTGGGCCTCCACTGCGCTCTGTGGCATTGATTTCCACAGGCCCATCACTCTCTGGCTGAAGAAATGTCTCCTCATTTCCATTCTAAATTGACCCCATCTAATTCTAAGGCTGTGTCCATGGGTCCTAGTCTCCTCACCTAACGGAAACAAATTCCTAGCGTCCATCCTTTCTAAGCCATGCATTAACTTGTAAGCTTTTATTAGATCTCCCCTCAATCTTCTAAACGCTAATGAATACAATACCAGGATCCTCAGCCGATCATCATGTGTTAAGCCTACCATTCCAGAGATCATCCATGTGAATCTCAGCTTGACATGCTCCAGTGTCAGTATGTCTTTCCTGAGGTGAGGAGCCCAAAACTGGACACAGTATTCTAAATGGGGCCTAACCAGAGCTTTATAAAGTCTCAGTAGCACAACGGTGCTTTTATATTCCAACCCTCTTGAGATAAATGGTAACATTACATTTCTTAATCTCGGACTCAACCTGCAAGTCAACCTTTAGAGAATCCTATACTAGCACTCCCAGATCCCTTGTACTTTGACTTTATGAATTTTCTCACCGTTTATAAAATAATTCATGCCTGTATTCTTTTTCCCAAAGTGCAAGACCTTGCATTTGATCACGTTGAATTTCATCAGCCATTTCCTGGACCACTCTCCTAAACTGTCTAATCTTTTTGCAGCCTCCTCACCTCTTCAGAGCTACCTGCCTGTCCATCCAACTTTGTATCATTGGCAAATTTCGCCAGAATGCCCTCAGTCCCTTCATCCAGATCATTAATATATAAAATCAACCCTTGCCCATGATACAATCATTCAGCTTTGTAGTACAGTCATTAAAATGAACTGTTTAAAAATCTTTTAGAGGCAGCTATCAACATTTACAACTGTAATTATGGTCCTGGCTGCATGCTACAACCAAGCAATGAGTGACAGTAAATGTATTTGCATAACAACAGCACATCGAGCCAAGGAATTTCCAAGACACTTATCGAATTTAACCCATCTTGACACGTAATTACAGAGCTATCGTGCCTCTGTGATCTTAACCTCTTCTTCTCGGCTCCTCATTGCTCCCTTACAAGCTCAAGGGCTCCGTTTCATGATCTCAGCAGAAATATTCATTTTTTGTCCAGAACTTGAGGTCCTGGTTTCAAGTTTCACTGCAGGCTTCATTAAGAGGCCAAACTAATTTTTGATTTTTAGCGTCCACAGTACTTTGTGTGTTTTTTTTAAATTATACATTCTTTACACTGTCACAAATCCTGTCCCAGTGTCTCCAGCCAATTAAGTGGTGTCAGCTAGGTCAGAAATTGACATTTACAGCTGACCCCAGAATTGGGAAAGGGAATTATTCCTTCTTTCCTGGAATGTTGGATGAGTTGCGTCCAGCTTTCGTGAGCTCGTTTGATGCCCACTGTCTCCTTTCCCACTAAGCTGACAAGTGGATTCTCACACAAGGTACAGGCACAGGGCCAAAGAGAGATTGGAGACTCTATGGATTGTTCCTCTCGGAGCAGGGAACATTCAGGGGGAGATTGAAATTGAGGCGTTTGGAGTCAGGAAGTGTGGGTCAATAAGGGAGCAGCTGTTCTCAGCAGCAGGAGGGTTGGCCACTAGAGGGACACGGGTTAAAGAGAATCAGGAAAAGAACCTGAGGGAGGAAGGGGAGAGATGAGGAGGATGTCTTATTTGAGGCAGTGAGTTGGTGTGATCTAGGATGCAGTATCTGAAATGGCAGTGGGAGCAGATTCAACAGGAACTTTCAGAAGGTGGGGGAAATCAGAAAGTACTGGAAGAGGGGGACTTTATGGAGAGCTGATGGGGGTAGGTCTGGAGGGTGTAACTGTCACTGGACCTTTCAAAGAGCTGCCCCAGACTAATTGGCTGAATGGCCTCCTCTGCAGTACTCACCAATAAAGAAATACATCCATTAAAGGGTGGCACAGTGACTCCGTGGTTAGCACTGCCCTCTCACAGCACCTGGGATCCAGGTTCAATTCCAACCTTGGGTGACCATGTGGAAATTGCACATTTTCCCTGTGTCTTGTATGGGTTTCCTCCAGATGCTCCAATCTCCTTCTACAGTCCAAAGCTGTGCAGGTTAGATGGATTGGCAATGCTAAATTTCCCATAGCATCCGGGGATGTTACGGGGATAGGGTCTGCGTTGGATGTCCTTCGGAGGGCTGGTGCGAACTGAATGGGCCAAATGGCCTCTTTCCACTCTGTGAGGATATTACTACTATAATGTTTTTAAGGGTTTGGAAGACAACATAGAAGAAAAGATAACCATCGTTGATTCGTGAAACACTTTTATCTTCATAAATACTGGGAAAAGCAGATTGGCAAAAATAGTCTGGAGAATAAATTTCTAAAATATTTTCATGATATTTTCCTGGTGCAACATATTGTGGAACCAACCAGAGATAAGCTGTATTGGGCTGATATTGTGTAATGAGGCAGGTAAATCGGTAACTCGTATTAAAGAAATCTTTCAGGGATAAAGTGATCATAAACATTTGAATTCCTTATTAAGTTTTAAAGGGATGTCATCTCTAACAAGAGTGTTGAGCTTAAAACTAATTACACAGGTATAAGGGGAAAGCTGATTAGGTTGATTAGGCAAATGAACAGTGGGAAATATTTAAAGAATAAATTCAGATTATTCAACAAAATAAACATATTCAGCAAGAACGCTCCATCTGTGGCTTACTAAGAAAGTTAAAGCTAAGTTTAAAAAAAAATTGTATTGTTCCGACGACAATATTAAGCCTGCAGATTAGGAGTGCTTTAGAAGTTAGTGAAAGGGCAACAAAAATTGATAAATATGCAAAACAAATAAGAGGTTCAACTAGCCATTCAGAAATATTTTACAGATTGTAAGAGGTTTCACAAGTGTACAAAGTGGAAAGTATCAAAAATAAAGTGATCTCTTCATGACAGAGAAATTATAATAGAGGACAAGGAAACAGCAGTGACATAATCAGATATTTTTGTCTATGTCTTCACAGGCAAAAACACAAACTGCACATTTAAATAGAGGGGAACCAAGGGGCTAATAAGACTCAGGAACATAAGGTAATAAATACCAACAGAGCAAAGGTGTAAGAGAAACCTAGCCATCTGTCTTAATTATCTAGTCAAAGAGACCAAAAGTAATGTATCTAAGTTTGCTGATAATACAAAACTAGGTGGGAATATAAGCTATTAAAAGGTGAACAAGAAGCTGCAAAAATATCCACGCAGATTAAATGAATGATCAACAAGATAGCAGGTGGGGTTTAATTTCCAGAAATGTAAGGTTATTTATTTGGTAGGAAGAACAGAAAAGCAGATTTTCATAAAAATGGAATGCCCTTTGAAATACTGATGTTCAGAGAGAGTTGGGTTCACTCTGTTTAAACAACCGAGAGTTAGCATGTACCTACAGCAAACAAATACAAAGCTAGATGGCATGTTGACCTTTGCTCTTCATTACAGAGTAATTGGAGTTCAGTAATAAAGAAGTCTAGCTGAATTGTACAAGGCTTTGGTGAACCCACACCTGGGATTTTTGGTCTCCATATTAAAGGAAGCATATTGCATTGGCGGCAGTACAGGAAAGGTTCCATAAGTCGGTTTCTGAGATGAGAGAGTTGTCCTGTGATGTAAGGCTGAGGGGATTGGGTCGTCTTTATAGTTTCAATATATGAGAAATTACTTCATTGAAACATTTAAGATTCCAAAGGGGTCTTGATCGGGTAGACCCGATAATATTTATTCTCCTGGCTTAGGAATCTAGAATGCTTTGTACAATCTCAGGTTAAGAGGTTGATCATTTAACATTGAAGTAAGGAGAAACTTCTTCACTCAAAGGATTGCAGATCTTTGAAATCCTTTCCCCCACATGCTTGTGGATGTCCCACTGATAGGATATTTAAGATTGAGATAGTCAGGCTTTTCGTACTGAAGCTGCCAACTTTCCCCAAAGAATTCTGGTAATAAACCTACATCTAAGAAGAGTTACCTTGTGACATTATTTTCATACACATATGCCCTAACTGAGCTTGCACATGACACCCAATTAGAGATGCCAAACACTTAAATGCCATTAAGAACTGCCTGCCATTGAAGAAGAGACAGGAGCTGCAAGACCAAATGACAGTCAGATTAGGAACAGTTGCTTCCTTGTCAATTAAAGCAGGCATCTCATCAAGATGGAACACAGTGCAAAACAGCCATGAACGAGCAGGGTCGGGGCATGGTTATTGCCAGCAGTCATTTGACCCACAAACCAAACTTCAGTTCTTCAAAGCTGTTACCAGGGCTGCGTGGTGAACCTGTCAGTTCTGCACAAAACCTGCACAAGGCTGCTCCGTTCTGTAGTGGGGAAGTCCCGAAACAATCACTTTATTAAACTTTAGGGACCATTAATGGTTGTCGAGTGTGCTTTGCATTCCGCTTCTTTGGAAATTGTCCCAGAAAAGGCAGGACCCAAGTTGACTGTCAGGAATGGAGATTTCCACTCTTGTCTACATCATGTTTTCAGGGAGAAAATGAGGACTGTAGATGCTGGAGATCAGAATTGAGAGTGTGGTGCTGGAAAAGCACAGCAGGTCAGACAGCGTCCAAGGAGCAGGAGAATCGGCATTTTGGGCATAAGCCCTTCAACAGGAATGAGGCTTGTGGGCTGGAGGGGCTGAGAGATAAATGGAGGGGGATAGGGCTTGGCGGGGGGAAGGTACCTGGGAATGTGTTAGGTAGATGGAGATGGGGATGGAAGTGATAGATTGGAGAGGATAGGTGGGAACGAAGATGGACTAGTCAAGAGGGAGGGGTGCCAAGTTGGAGGCTTGGGACTGGGACAAGGTGGGGGGAGGGGAAACGAGGAAACTGGTGAAATCCATATCGATCCTGGGTGGTTGCAGGGTCCCAAGGCGTTCTTCCTCCAGATGTCAGGTGGTTAGTGTTTGGCATTGCAGGAGGCCCAGGACCTGCATGTACTTGGAGTGAGAGGCAGAGTTGTTGGAGAAGGGGGATCCCCCCTCACCCACTCCCACTCCACTCAGGACATGCAGGTCCTAGTCCTCCTCCATCGCCAAATGCTAACCACTCAACACTTGGAGGAAGATCACCACATCTTCCACCTTGGGACCCTGCAACCACACAGCATCAATGTGGATTTCACCAGTTTCCTCATTACCCCCCCCCCCCCCCCCCCCCCCCCCACCTTATCCCAATCCCATGCCTCCAACTCTGTTCTTCCCTTTTGACCTGTCCATCTCCCTTCCCACCTATCTGTTCCACCCTCATCTCTGACCTATCACTTTCACCCCCACTTTCGTCTACCTTACAGATTAGATTAGATTAGGTTAGGTTAGATTAGATTGTAAATTGATAAATGGGGAAGAGTTGACAATGACAAATAAAAAAAAGTAAAGGCCTGTGTAGTATAGAAAATACATAACACTAAAAGCAGCATATACCGAGAAAGGGGAAGACAAAAACAAAAGGAGAAGGTAAGATGTATTTTTGTGAACAATGCTATGTGAGTTCAACCAGTCATGGGTCAGGTCAGCTGCATTCAGTTTGTGTGAATGAGGTTTAAACCTTTGCATTTGTCATGTTTACTGCAATAATGGAAGAATCACACAGGATAAAGGCATTGGACCATCAATATTTTATATTAATGAATCATACTGAAACTTTTCACTATCTAGGTGTGTTTTCCCTTCTGAATAAAGCTGTCAGTTTTGTGGGATGACTGAAGGAAGAGTTGTTATGGGAAGTCCTTTGCTGTTGTTCAGTCGATTGCAGTGGGCTGTTTATTTCCTACCATATTCCTGTCAACTGTTGGTAATGTGCCCTATATAAAGCTCAAGGATATTTTAGCACACCATAAATCAGTAAATTAGGTGGAATAAAACAAGGGACAGAACACAAACTATTTACAGTTCTTCATTTTTTTTTACTGGAGTCTCATGTTAGAGCTTACATTAGAGTACATCTTTCTTACTATTGAATAATTCCAACTTTTAGGATGTTGTTTGGATACAGAGAGAAGTAGGTAACTTTGACATGAATTTTAATTGCAACACTTCAATTTAAGATTCCATTGAAACCATGACAGAAAATAAGACCAAACATTTGCTTATTTTGTTTAGCCAATGTATAGATCAATTGTGAAAATTTCTATTCTCCAACTGAATTATTTCTATCAAATGCTGTGGTATACAGAACAAAATAATGTGTTCTGTTGTATCACAGATTGGGATAAAATAAACCAAGAGCTAACTTGTTAGAATTATTGAGTTTCTAAAAGGGATGTTAATAGCAAAACTTGCTTTGCAGGAAACAAAATTATTGTAAATATTTCAAGGGATAAATAAAAATTTCACTTACACTTAATTTTTACAGCTGAACACTGCTTTAGTGCATCTCATTGTTCCCATCTTGCAGGCCACGTGTCATTCAAAAGGAATATAAGAAATTAAATTTTCGAAGTTCAAGTATTATGATTGTCCTGCTCTTTATCATCTGGACCACCTGTGGTGCAGCGGCTCTTATACTTGGTTACATTCTTTATCTTGTTAAGGTAAAATGTGTTTATTGATTAGCTAGTTCATCAAATTAGACAGTTTAATGTCCATGTGGTAAAACTGGTGTCTAAGATAATTATCATCTCCTTATAATGAAATCTTGTGATACTATGTCATTTAGACAATGAAAAGTAGATATTTCCGAAAATACAACATTAATGTATTTCTTAACCAAATATTTCAAAGTGTAATACTGAAGCAAAGCATCACTTTATTCTTGTTTATGTAGCTATAAAACATGATTAATGAAGACAACTGACTTAATCCTCATATTTTCGTTTAGCAAATTATTTGTCCACTTTTTCTGAAGTGTCCAATGCAGGTTTTGTCAGATGTTAGGCTATGGATCAATGTCCAGGCATCTCCCAACCTTGATTTGATGAGAATTGCCCCATCAGTGTTTTGACCATTCAAAATTGAGATTGGCATCAATAAAAAAACTTACGGCTGTGCACCTGCATGTGGCCTAGCCGTAAACAACATTGACTGGAGCACGGTCTGCAATCTATATGTATTGAAACGTGCCTGTGGTAAAAGCGATGGCACTTTTCAACTCCTGTTCACTGACTGGCACGGACACAATAGGCTGAATGGCCTCCTTCTGTGCTATAAATATTTTATCAATGCATAAAGCTTTACCATGGTTTCCCAATAATTTTGTGGTGCTGCATCAAGTTCTGGAAATGTGAAATGGAGTGAAAATGCATTATATTATTACATTGCCTCATTTTTCATCTTGATTTCTGCAGATCAGTAACCATCTTAAAGTATTGATTAAGAGTGGGTTGACTTGCACATCATTTTGTTGTGTTTAGAATATCAGATAAAAATTAGGTCCATGTGCAATGAAAGCTTTCAGGATTATTAGGTGACAGTATGGTTATGAAAAGGCCACAGTGGTGGTATTTCTCTTGTTACTAACTGGTCATCATTTTGTTCACTTCGTGCTGCTTTGGCTCTTGTGAGCCTTTGTGCCAGCTATGAATGAACTTTAAGATTCAGTGTTTGTGGACTTAAATGTGGAAATCCCTCTAAATAAAGTGTTTGCGAAAAGAAGAGCAGCAATAAGGAAGTGCCAGGCTTAGCTGCTCAACAATTGTTTTATGTCCACAATCCATATTTGTGCACTTATATTTGCAGATAGAGGTGAAAATGCCTCACTTTGGGACACAGTTTAGACAATCTGGTAGATGTGAAAAATAAGCAATAGAATTGTCATGGGTACATGAATTCTATCTAAAATTGCATGAAGGAACATAACCAAATGATGGAAATGCAAAGGATTGCTTAATGGGTACTCTTGGTAAACAAGAAAGAAGTTCTGAGCAGTTTGATGGGAGATCACTTCAAAAGACTAAATGTTAGTTATGTTTCACAATGATGTGTTCTTTGGTGTATGCCTGACTCCTCATCCTCAGGCAAATCAAATAGTCACTCAGCAGTTTTCCTATACTGTTGTGCTATGAATGTACGGCATTGTTGTGTGTGTATTGACTACCCTAGGCATCCACTTCTATTGTCTCTGTCAAGGTCCATCATCCTGACATCATTAATTGTACTCTCTCCTACTTCGAGTCAGCATTTGCCTGAGCAGAATTTCTAGAATTTCTGTCTTTGAGCTCTATTCATGTATATATTGTTATAAAGTTTATTTTAAGTGAAATCTGAGCCATCCTTCACTTCGGGACAATATTTCACATTAGATATTATACTTAGGAATGGTAGCCTTCTATCACCTTGCCTAAGAGATCATTTACAGCCTATTTTTTTCCCTTTTAAGTAGTAATGTTGCAAAATGTCCTGATGAATGCATGATGAAAAGTTTCTCAATATTTGTTCTTTTTCAGCAATGCTCAATTTATGCTTTTCCTCGGTGCTCCTCCTTTACTACTGATTTTTACTGTGGTTATCTTTTTTTAAAAATTTGTTATCATTAATTGGTAGCCTGATCATTTCATATTATTTGAATGTTCCTTTTTAACAGTCCTGCACTTTGAAATCTAGTTCTGCCAGGTGATACTTTTTCTCAGTCAGGTCGCCACCTGTTTATATCTTCCACTTCCTTTTCAAGTCACATGGCTACTTCTACCATGCCAGGTGTCAGATCTCTCAGTGGGAGAGCATTTTGGTAAAAGTGATCACAATTCCATGACCTTTACTATACTCATGGAAAGGGATAGGAACAGACGTTATAGGAAAGTATTTAAGTGGGGGAGGGGGAATTACATTGCTATTAGGCAGGAACTGGGGTGCCTAGATGTTCTCTGGGAAATGCACAACAGAAATGTGGAGGTTGTTTAGGAAGCATCTGATGATAGCGCTGGATAGGTTTGTCCCACTGAGGCAAGGAAGGTCTGGTAAGTTGAAAGAGTCTCGGGTGACAAGGGATGAGGAACGTCTAGTCAAGAGGAAGAAGGAAGTTTACTTAAGGTTGAGGATGCAGGGATCAGACAGGGCTTTAGAGGGTTACAAGATAGTTAAAAGAATGATAACTAATAGGCATTGTTCTAGCAGCAATTCGAAGTCGTGCAAAGAATTTCAATGGAAAAGAGTCCGATCATAGTGTTAAGAAGCCTGATGGCTTGTGGGAAAGAACTGTTGCACAGTCTGGCCGTGAGAGACTGAATGCTCTGATATTTTTGTCAGATGGCAGGAGGGAGAAGAGTTTGAGTGAGGAGTGGGTGGAGTCTTCCACAATGTTCTAAGCCTTTTGGATGCACCGTGTGGAGTAAATGTCCGTAATGAAGGGGGAAGAGACCCCGATGATCTTCTCAGCTGTCCTCACTATCCGTTGTAGGGTCTTACGATCTGAGACAGTGTAATTCCTGAACTAGGCAGTGGTACTGCAGCTCAGGATACTCTCAATAACCCTTTGTAGAATGTGGTGAGGATGGTGGTGGTGATGGTGGGGGGTGTGGGGGGAGAAGGGAGGTGGCTTTCCTCAGTCTACGCAACAAGTAGAGATGCTGCTGGGCTTTCTTGGCTGTGGAGCTGGTGTTGAGGGACCAGGTGAGATTTTCCGCCAGGTGGACGCCAAGAAATTTGGTGCTCTTCACGATCTCCACAGGGGAGCAGTCAATGTCCAGTGGAGAGTGGTCGTTCCATGCCCTCCTGAAGTCAACAACCATCTTTTTTGTTCTGTCCACGTTCAGAGACAGGTTGTTGGCTTTGCACCAGCCCGTTAGCTGCTGCACCTCCTCTGCGTATGCTGACTAGTCGTTCCTGCTAATGAGACCCACTACAGGTGTGTCATCAGTAAACTTGATGATGTGATTCAACCTTTGCATCGCTGCACAGTCATGTGCAGGGGAGGTCCTTAATGAATATGTTGCTTCTGAATTTACTATTGAGAAGGACCTTGATGTTTCTGATGACAGCATGAAACAGACTAATATGCTAGAACATAATATGTTAATATGATGTTAGGAAGGAGGATGTGCTGAAAAGGATAGATAAATCCCCTGGGCCCAACGGGATATAGCCTAGGTTACTACAGGATTACTGGGCCTTTGGCGATGATCTTTGCATCTTCACTGTCCGCTGAAGTAGTGCCAGATGATTGGAGGATGACAAATGTTATTTACTTGTTCAAGAAAGGGAATAGGGATAATCCTGGGAATTACAGACTGATTAGTCTTATGTCTGTAGTATGCAAAGTATTGGAGAGGATTCTGAGAGACAGAATTTATGATTACTTGGAAGACCATAGTTTGATTAGAGATAGATTTGGATTTGGGAGAGGCAGGTCATGCCTCACAAACCTTACTGAATTCTTTGAGGATGTGACAAAACACATTGATGAATCTTAGACCAGTGGATGTGGTGAACATGGATTTTAGCAAGGCGTTTAATAAGGCTCCACATGGTAGGCTCATTCAGAAAATAAGGAGGCATGGGATACAGGGAATCCTGTCTGTCTGGATACAGAATTGGCTGGCCCATAGAAGACAGAGGGTGGTGGTAAACGGAAAGTATTCAGTCTGGAGCTCAGTGACCAGTGGAGTTTCGCAATGATTGGTTCTGGGACCTCTGCTCTCTGTGAACTTTATAAATGACATGGATGAGGAAGTGGAAGGGTGGGTGAGTAAGTTACCGATGACATGAAAGTTGGTGGAGTAGTGGATAATGTGGAGGGCTGTTGTAGGTTGCAGTGAGACATTGACAGTCTGCAGAACTGGGATGATAAGTGGCAGATGGAGTTCAGCCTGGAAAAAGTGTGAAGTGATTCACTTTGGAAGATTGAAATTGAATACAGAGTACAGGGTTAAAGGAAGGATTCTTGGCAGTGTGGAGGAACAGAGGGATCTTGGGGTCCATGTCCATAGGCCCCTCAAAGTTGCCACCCAGGTTGGTAGGGTTCTTAAGAAGGCATATGGTGTGTTGACATTCATTAGCAGGGGGATTGAGTTTAAGAGCTGTAAGGTCATGCTGCAGCTCTGTAGAATCCTGATTAAACCACACTTGGAATATTGTGTTCAGTTCTGGTCACCTCATTATAGGATGTGAAAGGTTTAGAGAGGGTGCAGAGATTTACCATGATACTGCCTGGACTGGAGGTCATGTTGTGGGAAAAAAGGTTGAAGGAGCTCGGGCTATTCCCATTGGGGCGAAGAAGGATGAGAGGTGACTTGATAGAGGTGTACAAGATGTTGAGGAGCATAGATAGAGTGGATAGCCAGAGACTTTTTTCCATGGCGGAAATGTCAATCACAAGGGAGCATAATTTTAAGGTGTTTGGAGGAAGGTTTAGGGTAGATTCTTTACTCAGAGAGTGGAGGATGCTTGGAATGCACTGCCAGCGGTGATAGTAGAGTCAGATACATTTGGGACATTTAAGAGACTCTTGGATGGGCACATGGAAATTAGTACAATGAAAGGTATGTAGGTTAGTTTGATCTCTAAGTAGAATAGAAGGCCGGCACAACATTGAGGGCCGAACGGTCTGTATTGTGCTGTATTCTTCCATGTTCTGTGTTCTGTGTGCTTTCTGCTGTTTCAAAGTGCTGAATTTTCCTAGTCCCAAACGAAATGCGAAATGGCACTAGAGTTGGGAAAATACGGCAAGATCAGAAAAGTGTGATTCTTGAAGTCAAGAAAAAGGTCCGTGAATCATGTTAGTAAGTGGTGAGAGAACAATTGTATGCGTTCATATGTCATTATTACTTATTCTCACCAAATTTAAATGCAGTTTGCAATTCTCCCACATGGTGGAAATAAACCAGACAATGTTAGTTCCCAACGTGAAAGTCAGAGCAGGTCCAGCTGACTGTTTGCTCGTCCAGCCTTCCATCACCAACAGCCTGCAACATATCAAGGCATGTTGCTTAGGCACTGACCACCTGCATCCCCATCCACAAAGGTTAGCATTGCAACAGCTTCCCCACATCATTATGGCACATCTCCAACTCATTGGCAATAGTTATCCAATTTGATGCTGGAGTTTGGAGTGCACAGATATCTTTCATTAAAATATTGCTGCCAAACCGTTTCAGTCAAATGGCCAAGTCTCACAGTCTAACGGGAATAATTCTCGTTCGAGTTCAAGGGGACTGTCATGAGTCAAGGGATCCTGCCATAGTCAATCAAATGCAGTACCTAACTTCAATCAAGGTGCTTGGACCAGATCAGTCAGCTGGTCTGGAGAGTTGGCCTCAATCCTGTAGGTCCAGTACAAACAGAATTAGCATGTCTCACTTCTTAGAGATGTACAGCACGGAACCAAGCCCTTCGGTCCAACTCGTCCATGCTGACTAGATAACCTAAATAAATCTAGTCCGATTTGCCAGCACTTGGCCCATATCCCTCGAACCCCTTCCTATTCATATACTCATCCAAATGCCTTTTAAATGTTGTAATTGTTCCAGCCTCCCCCATTTCCTCTGGCAGTTCATTCTACTAACACACACAACCCTCTGTGTGAGAAAGTTGCCTCTTAGGTCCCTTTCAGTCTTTCCCCTCTCACCTTAAACTTATGCTCTCCAGTTTTGGACACTATAACCCCCAATTTTGGTGGCAACTGTAAACTTACCATACCTCCCATGTTCACATCCAAATCATTTATATAAATGTATGTTAGGTAGGGAGCTGCTCATCAATCCTTCAAGGCTGGTCAGTCGTTGGTCAAGGTTGCCATTTCCATTCATTTGAGGGTGGACCAGGGTCAGTCCTGAACAAGGATAAGATGTTATCCTATCTTATGTTAGGAAAAGGGCAGCATTAGGGTTTTTAATATAGTCTGATATTAAAGATTGGCAGCCTGTGTAATTTGATTCTTGTCATTAGAGTTACCCTGGCAGTCAGTCAGACAGGTGATGCATAAGATGGTAATACACTAATGGATTTGAGTTTCTATATGCAATGCAATGATGCCTCTGCCCCTTATATGTCCTTAGAACCTTTCTTGTTGCCCTCCCACAGTTAGACTTTGAAGGACTATTCACGGCTAACAGATGGGTAGAAAATTGAGATTTATGAATTAATGAATGAATGTATGAATCCCAGAGTGGCCTATTCTACGAGAGTGGTGCAAAAGAGGTGTGATGCATAATGATGTAATCAGTGTTAAAATGTGAGAGAGAACTCACGGAGAGGAACTCCGCATGAAACTCCCTAAAATTGACAGCCAAATCTCAGTGAAATTCAGCCCTAGGATTCTGGAGGTTTAATAAATGATCAAGTTTTGCAACTTCTCATTTAATAGTTTTTGTTAATTTTGCCTTTAAAAAGCCAGAGCTTCTGGAGGAAAATTTGCTCTTCCTTAGTTCTTTTGCCTTTTTTTGAGTGCTTCAATTTCTGTGTGCAGTAATGCTGCTACACTGCTTTAGATGATTGTGAGAACCCTCCCAGGAATAGAATACTCAAGTAGAAGAGAAAAATTCAACCTATAAAGGGCACAATTTAAAGAAATCCCTGCACATCTCCTGTTACTTTCGTCAACATTTTCTTTCAGCCAGTGCCACTCAGTATTTGGTCACGTCTCGTTATTGTTCTCAGGTTGTTGCTACAAGATTTCTGTGATGTATGTGAACTTGATAGTTATTGCATTCCAAAAATAGCACTTTGAGTAAAACCTTTGAGATGTTTAAATATAATGCACATATAAATGACAATTTTATTTGTATTTTGTTATATGATTAGTCACAATCATTGACATACATTTAAAACTGTACGTTTAAGATTTTTACTTGTATTTTACATGAAGCAATTTTACATTATTATTGTATTGACTATTTATAGATAGCAAAATTTTAATTATAATTCAGACATCAAATATTTAACTTGTATTTTACCCTAGGTCCTAAGCCTGCAAGCTTCAGTACGCACAATGAAAAGCATTCTTAATTTGGTATGACCAGATTTTATTTTTGGTATTTTATTTGTGTTAATGTATAGTTTGTAAGCTATGCCTTTATCTCGGGTGATTTAATCATTTTCTGTGAAAAATGAATGTCTTATAAGGGTCTCTGGTATTTTTCTTTAATGCTTTGACAGGGAAATAAGGGTATTCCATTTTCCACTAGCTGATATGTCAGTAGTATGTCAGTTAGGAGTGAGATGAGAAGAAATTTCTTTACTCAGAGTTTTTAGAATTTGAAATGAACTGCCTGGGAGGATGGTGGAGATGGATTCCATAGGAGGTTTCAAAACAGATATATATTTGAAAGTGATGAATTTAGAAGACTATGGAGATAGTGTGGAGAATGGGACTCGTATGTAGTTCATTCGGGAGCCAGTACATACACAGTGGGCCACCCTCTGTATTGTAAAATTTTATAAGCAAATTTGTAGTGGAAAAAGCATCAGCAGCAGCTTTTAATACATATAGTCTTAGAGTCATAGAGATGTGCAGCATGGAAACAGACCCTTCAGTCCAAGAGTCCATGCCGACCAGATATCCCAACCCAATCTAGTCCCACCTGCCAGCACCCGACCCATATCCCTCCAAACAATTCCTATTCATACTTGTGGGGGGGATGACTTACCAGGGGCAAGCAACGAGGTTCAGGCCTCTGGCACGGAGCCTGGCCCCGTTGCTCAGAAGGGTAGGGTGGAGAAAGGTAGAGCAATTGTTCTTGGGGACTCGATAGTGAGGGGTACAGACAGACGGTTTTGTGGGGGCGACAGGGACTCACGTTTGGTATGTTGCCTCCCAGGTGCAAGGGTACGTGATGTCGCTGATCGTGTTTTCCGGGTCCTTAAGGGGGAGGGGGAGCAGCCCCAGATCGTGGTCCACGTTGGCACCAACGATATAGGTAGGAAGAAGGGTGAGGATGTCAGACAGGCTTTCAGGGAGCTAGGTTGGAAGCTCCGAGTTAGAACAAACAGAGCTGTAGTCTCTGGTTTGTTACCCGTGCCACGTGATAGAGAGTCGAGGAATAGGGAGAGAGAGCAGTTAAATGCGTGGCTACAGGGATGGTGCAGGAGGGAGGGATTCCGGTTTCTGGACAACTGGGGTCCTTTCTGGGGAAGGTGGGACCTCTATAAAAAGGATGGGCTACACCTGAACCTGAGGGGCACCAGTATCCTTGGGGGGAGGTTTGCTCGTGCTCTTTGGGAGGGTTTAAACTAACTCCGCGGGGGCATGGGAACCAGGACTGTAGCTTTAGGGTACAGGACCTTGAGTGTAGGGAGGTTAGGAATAATGCAGCGATCTCTAAGGAGGGTGCCTGTAACCAGAAAGGTGGATTGAAGTGTGTATACTTCAATGCCAGAAGTATAAGGAATAAGGTAGGTGAACTTGCAGCGTGGGTTGGTACCTGGGACTTCGATGTTGTGGCCATTACAGAGACGTGGGTAGAACAGGGACAAGAATGGCTGTTGCACGTTCCAGGGTTCAAATGTTTTAGTAGGATCAGACATGGGGGTAAAAAAGGGGGAGGCGTGGCATTACTTGTCAAAGACAGTATCACAGCAGTGGAATGGACGATGGAAGAGGACTTGCCATCTGAGGTAGTTTGGGCTGAGGTTAGAAATAGGAAAGGTGAGGTTACCCTGTTAGGAGTTTTCTACAGGCCTCCTAATAGTCCTAGAGAAGTAGAGGATAATATTGCGAGGATGATTCAGGAAAAGAGTGAAGGTAGCAGGGTGGTTGTTATGGGGGACTTTAACTTCCCAGATATTGACTGGGAGAGCTATAGCTCGAGTTCATTAGATGGGTCGGTGTTTGTACAATGTGTGCAGGAGGGTTTCCTGACACAATATGTCAACAGGCCAACAAGAGGGGAGGCTATATTGGATTTGGTTCTAGGTAATGAACCAGGCCAGGTGTTAGACTTGGAGGTAGGTGAGCACTTCGGGGACAGTGACCACAACTCGGTGACTTTTACTTTAGTGATGGAGAGGGATAATCGTGTGCCGCAGGGCAAGAGCTATAGCTGGAGGCAGGGAAATTATGATGCAGTGAGGCATGACTTAGGATGTGTGGATTGGAAAAACAGGCTTCAAGAGAAGAACACTAATGAGATGTGGGGATTGTTCAAGGAGCAGCTACTGCGTGTCCTCGATAGGTATGTACCAGTCAGGCATGGTGTAAAGGGCCTTGTGAGGCAGCCGTGGTTTAGTAAGGAATTGGAGTCCCTTGTGAAAGGGAAGAAGGCGGCATATGTAAAGATGAGGCGTGAAGGTTCAGTTGGGGCGATTGAGAGTTATAAGGTAGCCAGGAAGGAGCTAAAGAGGGAGCTAAGAGAAGCGAGAAGGGGACATGAAAAGTCTTTAGCTGGTAGGATTAGGGAAAACCCAAAGGCTTTCTATAGGTATGTCAAGAATAAAAGGATGACTAGGGCAGGTATCGGTCCAGTCAAGGATAGTAGTGGGAAGTTGTGTGTGGAGGCGGAGGAGATTGGAGAGACATTAAATCAGTACTTTTCATCAGTATTCACTCAGGAACAGGACACTGTTGCTGATGTGAATATGGAATCACAAATAATTAGAATGGATGCCCTGGAAATATGCAGGGAGGAGGTTTTGGGAATATTGGAATGGATGAATATAGATAAGTCTCCTGGGCCTGATGGCATTTACCCCAGGATCCTATGGGAAGCTAGGGAGGAGATAGCAGAGCCATTGGCCTGGATTTTTATGTCGTCATTGTCTACGGGAATAGTACCAGAGGACTGGAGGATAGCGAATGTGGTCCCATTGTTCAAGAAAGGGAGTAGGGATAGCCCTAGTAACTATAGGCCAGTGAGTCTGACTTCAGTGGTGGGCAAAGTCTTAGAGAGAATGGTAAGGGATAAGATTTATGAACATCTGGGTAGGAATAACGTGATCAGGGATAGCCAGCATGGTTTTGTGAAGGGCAGGTCGTGCCTCACAAACCTTATTGAGTTCTTTGAGAAGGTGACTAAGGAAGTGGATGAGGGTAAAGCAGTAGATGTTGTGTATATGGATTTTAGTAAGGCGTTCGATAAGGTTCCCCATGGTAGGCTAATGCTAAAACTTCGGAGGTATGGCATTGAGGATACATTAGAGGTTTGGATTAGGAATTGGCTGGCTGGAAGGAGACAGAGGGTAGTAGTTGATGGATTATGTTCATCTTGGAGCGCAGTTACTAGCGGTGTACCACAAGGATCTGTTTTGGGACCATTGCTTTTTGTTATATTTATAAATGATCTAGAGGAAGGACTTGAAAGCTGGGTAAGCAAGTTTGCGGATGACACAAAAGTCGGTGGAGTTGTGGATAGTGAGGAAGGAAGTGGTAGGTTACAGCGGGATATAGATAAGTTGCAGAGCTGGGCGGAAATGTGGCAAATGGAATTCAATGTAGCTAAGTGCGAAGTCGTTCACTTTGGTAGGAATAACAAGATGATGGATTACTGGGCTAATGGTAGGCTACTTGGTAGTGTGGATGAGCAGAGGGATCTTGGTGTCCATCTACACAGATCTCTGAAAGTTGCCACCCAGGTAAATAGTGCTGTGAGGAAGGCATATGGTGTACTGGGCTTTATTGGCAGAGGAATTGAGTTCCGGAGTCCTGAGGTCATGTTGCAGTTGTATAAGACTCTGGTGAGGCCTCATCTGGAGTATTGTGTGCAGTTTTGGTCGCCATACTATAGGAAGGATGTGGAAGCTTTAGAACGAGTGCAGAGGAGGTTTACCAGGATGTTGCCTGGAATGGTAGGAAAATCTTATGAGGAAAGGCTGAGGCACTTGGGGCTGTTCTCATTGGAGAAGAGAAGGTTTAGGGGAGATCTGATAGAAGTGTATAAGATGATTAGGGGTTTAGATAGGGTAGATACTAAGAACCTTTTACCGCTAATGGAGTCAGGTGTTACTAGGGGACATAGCTTTAAATTAAGGGGTGGTAGGTATAGGACAGATGTTAGGGGTAGATTCTTCACACAGCGGGTTGTGAGTTCATGGAATGCCCTGCCCGTATCAGTGGTGAACTCTCCTTCTTTATGGTCATTTAAGCGGGCATTGGATAGGCATTTGGAAGTTATTGGGCTAGTATAGGTTAGGTAGGATTCGGTCGGCGCAACATCGAGGGCCGAAGGGCCTGTACTGCACTGTATCCTTCTATGTTCTATGTTCTATGTTCATATACCCATCCAAATGCCTCTTAAATGTTGCAATTGTACCAGCCTTCACCACATCCTCTGGCATCTCATTTCATACACGCACCACCCTCTGCGTGAAAATGTTGCCCTTTAGGACTCTTTTATATCTTTCCCCTCTCACCCTAAAACTATGCCCTCTAGTTCTGGACTCCCCGACCCCAGGGAAAAGACTTTGCCTATTTATCCTATCCATGCCCCTCATAATTTTGTAAACCTCTCTCAGGAGAGGAGACGAGAATTGCACACAATATTCCAACAGTGGCCTAACCAATGTCCTGTACAGCTGGAACATGACTTCCCAACTCCTGTACTCAATACTTTGACTAGTAAAGGAAAGCATACCAAACGCCTTCTTCACTATCCTATCTACCTGCAACTCCACTTTCAAGGAGCTATGAACCTGCACTCCAAGGTCTCTTTGTTCAGCAACACTCCCTAGGACCTTACCATTAAGTGTAGAAGTCCTGCTAAGATTTGCTTTCCCAAAATGCAGCACCTCTCATTTATCTGAACTAAACTCCATCTGCCACTTTTCAGCCCATTGGCCCATCTGGTCCAGATCCTGATGTAATCTGAGGTAACCCTCTTCACTGTCCACTAAACATCAAATTTTGGTGTCATCTGCAAACTTACTAACTGTACCTCTTATGCTCGCATCCAAATCATTTATGTAAATGACAAAAAGTAGAGGGCCCAGCACCAATCCTTGTGGCACTCCACTGGTCACAGGCCTCCAGTCAGAAAAACAACCCTCCACCACCACCCTCTGTCTTCTACCTTTGAGCTAGTTCTGTATCCAAATGGCTAGTTCTCCCTGTATTCCATGAGATCTAACCTTGTTAATCAGTCTCCCATGGGGAACCTTGTCGAACGCCTTACTGAAGTCCATATAGATCACATCTACTGCTCTGCTTGCATCAATCTTCTTTGTTACTTCTTCAAAAAAACTCAATCAAGTTTGTGAGACATGACTTCCCACGCACAAAGCCATGTTGACTATCCCGAATCAGTCCTGGCCTTTCCAAATACATGTAAATCCTGTCCCTCAGGATTCCCTCCAACAACTTGCCCATCACCGAGGTCAGGCTCACTGGTCTATAGTTCCCTGGCTTGTCTTTACTGCCCTTCTTAAACAGTGGCACCATGTTTTCCAATCTCCAGTCTTCCGACACCTCACCTGTGACTATCGATGATACAAATATCTCAGCAAGAGGCCCAGCAATCACTTCTCTAACTTCCTACAGAGTTCTTGGGTACACCTGATCAGGTCCTGAAGGTTTATCCACTTTTAACCATTTCAAGACATCCAGCACTTCCTCCTCTAATCTGGACATTTTGCTTCTATATCTTCCATATCCTTTTCCACAGTAAATACTGATGCAAAATATTCATTTAGTATCTCCTCCATTTTCTGTGGCTCTACACAAACGCCGCCTTGCTGATCTTTGAGGGTCCTTATTCTCTCCCTAGTTACCTTTTGTCCTTAATATATTTGTAAAAACCCTTTGGATTCTCCTTGATTCTATTTGCCAAAGCTATCTCATGTCCCCGTTTTGCCCTCCTGATTTCTCTCTTAAGTATACTCCTACTTTCTTTATTCCCTTCTGAGGATTCACTCAATCTATTCTGTCAGTCTCAGATACAGTCACATAGATGGGTTAACTCCAGGAAGGGTGAGAGAGGTCGGCACCTAGGGCAGGAGTCTTTTGTGGATATACCCATTTCAAACAGGTATGCTGTTTTGGAAAATGTAGGGGATGATGGATTCTTAGGGGGACGTAGCACGAACTGCCAAGTTTCTGGTATTGAGACTAGCTCTAATGCACCGAGGGGTACGTCAGCTTCCAAGAGACCAATTGTGTTAGGGGAATCTGTAGTCAGAGGTACAGGCAGACATTTCTGTGGCCAGCAGAGAAAAAGCAGAATGGTGTGTTGTTTCCCTGGTGCCAGGATCAAGGATGTCTCAGAGAGGGTGCAGAATGTTCTCACGGGGGAGAGGGGCCAGCAGGTGGTCATTGTCCACATTGGAACCAACGACATTGGAAGGGAAAAGGTTAAGACTCTGAAGGGAGATTACAGAGAGTTAAGCAGGAATTTAAAAAGGAGGTCCTCAAGAATAGTAATATCTGGATTACTCCCAGTGCTACGAGCTAGTGAGGGCAGGAATAGGTGGAAAGAGCAGATGAATGCATGGCTGAGGAGCTGGTGTATGGGAGAAGGATTCACATTTTTGGATCATTGGAATCTCATTTGGTGTAGAAATGACCTGTATAAGAAGGACAGATTGCACCTAAATTGGAAGGGGACTAATATGCTGGCAGGGAAATTTGCTAGAGCTGCTTGGGAAGATTTAAACTAGTAAGGTTGGGGGGAGGGGGGGTGGTGGTGGTGGGTACCAGGGAGATAGTGAGGAAACAGCTTGATCTGTGACAGGTACAGCTGAGAACAGAAGTGAGTCAAACAGGGCAGGCAGGGATAAGGTAGGACTAATAAATTAAACTTCATTTATTTCAATGCAAGGGGCCTAACAGGGAAGTCAGATGAACTCAGGGCATGGTTAGGAACATGGGACTGGGATATCATGGCAATTATGGAAACATGGCTCAGGATGGACAGGACTGGCAGCTTAATGTTCCAGGATACAAATGCTACAGAAATGACAGAAATGGAGGCAAGAGAGGAGGGTGAGTGGCATTTTTGATAAGGGATAGCATTCCAGCTGTGCTGAGGGAGGATATTCCCGGAAATACATCCAGGGAAGTTATTTGGGTGGAACTGAGAAATAAGAAAGGGATGATCACCTTATTGGGATTGTATTATAGACTCCCCCAATAGTCAAAGGGAAATTGAGAAACAAACTTGTAAGGAGATCTCAGCTATCTGTAAGAATAATAGGGTAGTTTTGGTAGGGGATTTTAACTTTCCAAACATTGACTGGGACTACCATACTGTTAAAGGTTTAGATGGAGAGCAATTTCTTAAGTGTGTACAAGATAATTTTCTGATTCAGTACGCGGATGTACCTACTAGAGAAGGTGCAAAACTTGACATGTATGGAAATGAATACACTAATGTTCTCAGTCACGTAACAAATAGGGAATGAAATTAGTTGCATATAATCGGGATTGTAAGAAAAGTTTTGACACACGTTATGGAAAGGGACAAAGTTGACAAATTTCACCTTCACTTGGAGGAAATCACCTAACCATTGTATATCCTGCCCCATTTTCATTTTCATTCAGTGAAAATGAAGATCAAGTAAACTCTGCAAAAGGAAGGTGATCCACTCTGCTTGTTTAACACCAAGGAGCGAAGGTGAAAACTGCCTCCTTTAAATTTGTCAGCTTCTATCAGGTCTCTCCATTTCCGTCATTTTTTGCAGAATTACGTATTGACGAATTTCAAGTTCTTCTTTTCAGGACTATTTCTTTTAATCATGATGACTTTGTATTCCTCCTCACTTGTGATGCGCTAACTTCTGGGTGCCCAGTTGAAATCCAAATATAGAGAATTGCTGGGGTCCTTGGAGGGAGACTTCAGCTCTTTATTATGAAATGGTGTACAAGCAATACATCAATACACTTTGCCATATTTGTCCACTCTCTCTGTTAGCTCAGTTGGCTGGGTTCAATTCCCACAAAAGTTGAAGTTGGCGCGGTGACCCTCAGGTTCAACTCACCACCAGTCTCCTCTCTCTCTGTCTCTGTCTCTGTCTCTCTCTCTCTCTCTAATGTGAGAGCAGCCCTATGGTCTTCTGAGACTATAATGACTACTGTATTTTGCCAACTCATGCCTACTGTAATTAATAATACTTCAGCAATATCACTGCAGTAAAAAAGCAGGTTGTGAGATTTATCGATTATAAAAATATAATTGTAGAAGCTAAAGCTTGTAAATGCAAGCCAAAAATTCAAAGTTTCCATGGAAGATTCTTGAGAAGTTTTATGTTCAACAAAACCAGTGACTCTGCTTAAAAATCAAATTTAATTTTCAACTTATGGTAACCAATGACAGTACAGATATATATAGCACTGGAAAATTCAGGTCTTAAAATTCAATTTCGAAACAACATCTCACCCACGCCATTCTTTTTCTCATGGCAGTCACCTTTTTGACAATTCTGAGTAGTGCTGCTAATTTAATGCCAATTTGTGCAAAATATAGGCAGATTTTTGTTGTTGGATAGTGCCTGTAGGAGCCTGGGTCAAGATTTCTCAAATTCATTTTATAGAAGATCTTACAGCTGATTAAAGCAGCTTTGCTTCCCATTAGGCTGGATTCAAACTCAGCTTCTAGAAATAAAAGGACACTGCACTATTCTATTGCTGCAACTAGTTGGGATTACTAGAACTTATTTTAACAAATACACTTTGCACAAATGTTACCGGCAAGTAGCTTAATTTAGTGTAAGTTTTATGTAGCTTTTAAAAGGTAAATTGTTTGAATGGATAAGTTATTGTCTATTATCCTCAACTCCTCGAAAGATATGTCAGGTTCTCTGGTGTACTATATTAATTTACTTAGCACAGGACAGAATATTAATCAATGTGAAGATAATGCTGTTTACCTTAAGACATTTTGTTCAAGCCAAACCTGCCTCTAGAAAGGTAGACTTCTAGCCTATCATCCTGAACTTAATTCCTGAGATGGTGGAAATAGGATAGGTATCAAACCATCTGAATGGGAGGATTGATACCTACTGAACTTTACAGGCACACTAGTGTCAAATGTGCTATCCAAAATGCTATGTGAGCAGGATGCATACCTTGTCTAACCTTACTCTTATATGTTTAGAAAGCAATGATTCCTTGACCACGTGTGAATCAACGCATAGTTAAATGTTTCACTTAAAACAAAACAACCAAACAACATTAACAGGATTTCAACAGTAGCTGCACTGCTAATTTGCCTTCATTCTTATTTCGCATCTGGAATCACCTTCCAGTAAGTTTAGGGAAAAGGAGGTGATGATTAGTTTATATTGGATGGTGCAGAGTTGTCATTAGTTTTGATGACAATCATGAAGCAAAGTTTAAACTCCATTCCATTCTTCGTGTTAAAAGAAAATTTGTGGAAGCCTAGGCCCTGCAAGGAATATTCATTGGGCACAAATTCAGAAATAAATAACTAGAAATAGTTTCGGTTGTCACTGACAATTTTTACTTTGTTAGGTAGATATTGTGACAAGAACAGATGCCTCACTACTTTGTTCTTGTGTTTATGACAGATAGGCCTTTATGAAATTACAGTTGCATCAAATAAATGTAAAGTATCATCTTTGAAAGGAGGTATTATTCACTGCAAACTTTCTTTAAAGGATAATTTTGTGGGGAATGTTTGATCTCACTCTGTCCAACCATGTAGCATATGTCTAATTTAAAAGCAAGACAACACAATATTTCACACACTTAGGCTGGGAATTTCCCCTCCCTAGAGGTGGCAGAAAGAGCAAATAATCTGTTGGGTGGCACCAGGGAGGTACCTACCCCCCTTACCAACACCTCGGAAATTCAGTTCTGGGTAGAAGACCATAAGAACAGGAGAAGGCCATTCGGCCCCAGAGCCTGGACCACCATTCATTGAGATTGTGGCTGATCTGTGACCTCATTCCTTATACCTGCCTTTGTTTAACAAAATTCTATCTATCTCAGATTTCAAACTAATACTGATCCTGCATCTGGTGCCATTTATGGAACAGAGTTCAAAACCAGAGGTCTATCTTTCTAACTTGTCACCAACTGAGGCACTTAAGCGGTCAATTAACAAATACCTAAGGGCCTCATCCTTCAGCCAATTTGTTAAACTGTAATCCTTCCTCACTCCGGGGGATAATTATTGGTACAAATGGGGTGGTGACCAGTAAAATTCACCTCTTCGTCTTTGCCTCTGCTCCCCACTATCTCCATTCAGATAAGCACTACCAGCGGTGACTGGTCTTGCTGTACGGTTATTAGCCTGAAACTTGTGTACAATGGCAACATTTCTACCTGTGAAGTAGGACACCTGGGTTCAAGTTCAATCTGTTCTACAAATGTGTCATAACATCTCTGAACAGGTAGATTAGAAAATACCTACAGTTATCAGCCTGAACCTCAAAAGGAGTGCTGCTGCTATCAGTTTGCCAGCCTTTGGTCACCAGCTTCAAGTGGGGCTGAGCATCATTGTCCCAAGAAGTGATTCTCTGAGAAGGCCCATGTGATCATGTAAGTGTCTGGTTGGCATTTACTTGTTGGGCTTTCTCATTGATGGGTGTTATCTCACTCATAGAGATGCTCATCCCACACGTTAATTAAAAATGCCAACCTTAGCCCTTAGAAGCAGGACTTTGATGTACTTTTAGTAGCAGTGCAGTATGTAATTAGAGAAAACATCAAATGTGCTGGTTATATAGTGAACTGCCAAAGATGGAAGATCACCAGATCAATCTGGGTTGTCACCCACAGCTAATCATATCTAATAATTCTAGCCTGTTACTAGCCTTTTTATTCTTTTTGTTTGCTACTCAGGATTCATCTTTGGTTGTATACAATAACTCATAAATATTGAAAAACAAGTCTAACTTCTCAGCAACTAACCATTGATCATTGCTTATGTTTAGCATTTTTGTTATATTTCCTTGTATAATATTTCTGGCTTTTTTTTTAACAAACACATAACACATGAAGGTTCCTTCTAATTTGCAGGCACCAAAACAGGAAATTATAAAGCAAGGTGCATTTGCTTGTGGTGCAAAAGAAGGCGACACGTCTAGAACAAAAGAGCCAGAACAACTGAGTCCAGACAGCAATAAATTGCTATCAGTTTCAGATGTAGATGATGCAGTGGACACTCTTCAGATTCATACTACAATTCTACATTTATTGAATTGGGTTATTCTATTTAGTGCACCTTCATTTATTTACTGGTTTAAAAATCTCAGGTAAGATAATTTTGCTCACAATTTGAATAACCACTGAATCTTTCTTGTTACAAAGTTAGTCAGCATTTGGGATTAATATCTGTTGAACTTATTGTATCACCACCATTACATTAACCATGTATTACTGTGAAATTACTGCCCACTATTTTCGTCAATCATCAACACTCACATCCAATCTGACACTAAAATATGAAGTTAGATTTTTTAAAAATTTGACTGCCAATCATTCATATGTCAATATTTTATCATACGAGAAGATTTTACTCAAATTATTGCACCTATGGTGTGATCTGTACACTGTATCATCATTGTGCATCAATGTCATGCAATTCTTACTTTAGCAAACTCATTTTGTGTTTAGAAACAAATTTGGCATAGTTTTGAAGCGGTTAAATCACAATAAAAGGAAGAACCTGCAGAAACCTACATTTGTGATGTCCATGTCGGCGCTCTTTATGTAACTATAACTTAACGTGTCTCTTTACCTGCTATTAACAACAGTTAAACATTATTCCCACAAAAGTTTCCTTGTAAGAGCAATTATGTGGCTAAGGTAGAAAGTGCAATCTGATTGCTTATTCCTCTTTTATGTGCAGTGGATTTATTGGTTTGATTTGTCAGTTTTTTTTCCTTTCTACTAGTTCTCATATATTAGTAATGTAATATTTTGTTCCATTAAACAGGTATTCTAGGAGACTTGATCCTGACCCCTGTGGTTCTATTGCAATTATCCTGGTGTTCTCAATGGGACTTCTCATTAATTCACATTCAACTTCAGTTAAGAGAAGGTAATTTTATGCTACTTCTGCATTTCTATACCTTGGTGAGTTTTATACTGATCTTTCCATGGGTTCATTAAATATATTGATGAAGGATAACAACCCCTGGGCAGCTCTTCAAAAATTGTGCATGTATTAAGTTTGACAGCTAGGCAGTGATGTGGGAGTGCAGTAACATCTATCTAACAGTCGTTTAGCAAGAGTCATTAATAACGACAACACTATTGTAGTTATTCCTTTTGTATATAATTTGTGTCTCAGACTAAATTTCTCAGTGTAATTTAGCAGTAAATAAGTGAGAGATTTAATGATGTGGATGTTGTAATTATTACCAGTTAGCTCCACAGTTAAAAGTGTAGTTGTGAACATGTAAGGTCATTTTTCATTTTTTCCCGAAAAAGTACTTAAGATTATCTTCCAAGAATATTGCAAAAGAATTTGATCAGAGACATGATCTTTCAAGAATATTGTGAAAGAATTTGATCAGAGACAAAATTGGGCAAGATTTAAAATTAGGCTAACAATGCAATAATGCAGTGCAATAATTCTCAAACTGTTTTAATTGACATTACAACTGGATTAATAATCATGGATCACCCCTTCTAAATTATAATAATATAATAATTTAATATGAAAGTGCTGCATGAAATACTTTTGGGAAAACAGGTATTACTTGAAGCTCACTTCAAAGTCTGTAATCCTTGGCAGGAGCTTGCAGAGAGTAGAACACAGTGGAAGTACGAGAGCAGCAGTACTGGTATAACAGCAGCACAAAATAAGCAAACCACATTTGCGGCTTTTGCTCACTTGCTTACTCTTCACCTCAGTATTCTGAGTATTCACCCATTTTGCTACCTAAAAGGGTGGCCCTACATCATGGACCACTTGAAAGGTTTCTGGGTTCCTTTTGATAGCCACTATTTTACGTTCATTCTGAAGCACTTATGCAAATAGCATCATGTTCAAATAACTGCATCCCAACACTATCCCAAGATGATTGCAACTCATTTTAGGGATGCAAAATAGAATAACTGATCATTAAAAAGCGTTTTGAAGCAAGTAAAAACAGTGTTATTTCAGCACATTTATTTATTTTGCAGTTTGCCATCAAAATCTGACTTGTAATGGAGTTTCGTTTTTAAAGTAGAGGACATTTTTGTAATATGAATCATGTGATTTGGGCCATTTATAAATAGGAAAATATTATTCAGATCAAGATGATGGCTTTGGGGACTACAGAGGGTCATCAGTCACTGCAGAATACCTACCCTTTGACTTGTTTTTTGAGCCACTGTGGTTACGCTGCTTGTCCTTTGAAGGTTTTAGTCAATGATGAATCTTCTAAATATTGATTGTGAAGTATTTGGCGATGGTAACTCAGTTGAACGTTAAGGCGAAGTGGGGAGACTGTCTTTCGAAGATCGTCGTCATCTGGCATTTGTGTGGCACATACATTACTCGTTAGTTATCAACCCAAAGCTAGATCTTGCTGAATACTGACACAGACTGCATTACCTTCAGGAGTAATGAATTGAAGTGAAGATTGTTAAGCCCTGAATGTGGTGAAAAACACTAGTCCTCTTTGCACTTGGCCAATTGCTGCTTTGACATCAAGGACAGTCACTCCCACCTCATTTCAGTTCTGAAATTAAGCTCTTTTTAATGTATGTTTGGACAAAGGCTCTGATGAGGTCTTGAGCCACAAACCCAAACTGAGCATCAGTGGATAAATTATTTTGTGAGGGTATATGCCACTTGATTACAACAGCTTCCATCACTTTGATGCTTGAAAGCAGACTAAAGGGGCAGAATTTAGGAGCAGTAATTGGTGGGATCCTGTGCTACTCGGAGCTAAGACTTAGAGTCAGGCCTCTCATTGAATTAGGGCCCCTATCGGATGAAAATCCTATGCCTGAGAGCTAGTGACCAGTTCATTGATGGCAGACTCACTTGGTTCTGCATAAGACATGTTGCTTCCATGGTTTAACATAAATGTAGTCCTGTATTATAGCTTCACCAGATTGGCAGCTGCTCCTGTTCCATGTTTGTTTTCCTTCACTGATCATTAAATCAGGGTTTTATTCCTCGTTTGATGTTAAGGGGAGAATCTGGGAAATCCTGAGTGTTGCAAAGTGGAGGAATAATATTCTGCTGCTGATAACCCACAGTACTTCATGGATATCCATTTCTGAGGTGCTGATTTTTGTTTTCCCTCATATTGTATTGCTCACCACCACACACAGACTGGTAACTGCTTGCTCAGGATTTAGCTCTTTCAGTCAGTACTGGTGCTATAAAGCCATTGAAGACTTCCAGTTTGCCTTTGCTACCATTAGTGCATATTCAAATTGATATTCAACATGAGTAATGATTCATCAGGTGAGGCAGCAAGGTAAGTAGGAGGTAATCAACAGGAAAACTCCCTTGCCCGTGTTTGATCTGATGCCTTGTTTCTCGACAGGGTCCAATGTCAATGTTGAAATCTTCCAAGGTTGCTCCCTCCCAGGTGTACACCATTGTCATATCATTTCTGGACCAATCCTGAGTATGATAGGACTGAAAGTATAGTTCTGAATTTTTTTATTCACTCGTGTGATGTAGGCATCACTGACTGGCCAGCATTTATTGCCTGTCTTCAGTTGCCCTTGAGAAGGTGGTGGTGAGCTGCTGCAGTTCATGCACTGTAGATAGACCCACAATGCCCTTGGAGAGGGAATTCCAGGATTTTGACTGAGCAACACTGAACTCAAAGCAATATATTTTCAAGTCAGGATGGTGACTTGCAGGGGAACATGTCGGTAGAGGTGTTCCAAAATGTATCTGCTGTCCTTTTCCTGACAGATGGAAGTGATCTTGGGTTTGGAAGGTGCTGTCTAAGGATCTTTGGTGAATTTCTGCATTCCATTTGTAGATAATACGCACAGCTGGTACAGAATGTCAGTGGTGAAGGCAGTGGATGCTTATAGCTGTGTTGCCAATCATGTGGGCTGCTTTGGCCTGGATGGTGTCCAGCTTCTTGAGTATTGTTGGAGCTGAACCCATCCAGGCAAGTAGGGAGTTATTCCATCACATTCTTGACTTGTACCTTGTAGATGGTGGATATGTTTTGGGGAGTTGGGATGTGAGTTACTCAGCAGTATTCCTAGCCTCTGAGCTGCTTTTGTAGCCACTGTGTTTAAATGGTGAGTTCAGTTGAGTTTCTGGTCAATGGTAACCACAAGAATGTTGACAGTGAGAGATTCAGTGATGGTACCACCATTGAATGTCATGGGGTTGTGTTGAGGTTGTCTCTTACTGGAGATGGTCATTGCCTGGCATGTGTTGTGCGAATGTTACTTGCCACTTGGCAGGGCAAACCTGGATATTGTCCAGGTGAAAGTGAGGACTGCAGATGCTGGAAATCAGAGTCAAGATTAGAGTGGTGCTGGAAAAGCACAGCAAGTTAGGTAGCATCCGAGGAGCAGGAAAATTGACATTTTGGGCAAAGATCCTCCATCAGCCATTCCTGATGAAGGAGTCGTGAGTGGTGCTGAACATTGTGCAATCATCAGTGAACATCCCTACTTGTGGCTTAATGATGGAGAGAAGGTCATTGATGAAGGAACTGAAGATGGTTGGGCCTAGGAGCCTACCCTGAGGAACTCCCACAGAGGTCCTGCAGCTGAAATGATTGACCTCCAACAGCCACAACCACCTTTCTACATGCCAGGTATGATTCCAAACAGCAGAGAGTTTGCCCCTAGTGCACATTGATTGCAGTTTTGCTAGGCTTCCTTGACGCCACACTCAGTTAAATACAACTTTGTCAAGGGCTATCCTCTGAATTTCATCTCTTTTGTCCATGTTTAAGCCAAGGCTATAATGAGGTCTGGAGCTGAATAGCCCTGGCAGGGCGCAAACTGAGCATCACTTGAGCTGGTGTTGCCACACAGCATTGTGGATGACACCTTCCATCTCTTTATTGATGACCAAGAGTGGCATGATGGGTTGGTAACTGGTCAGTTTGCATTTGTCCTGCTTATTGTGTACAGGACATACCTGAGTAATTTTCCATAGTCAAAAGTGAAGTGTCCTAACTTTTTGCAATGCTACCTCACTTTAGTCATTGTGGATTAATCTAATAAAATCAAGTCCTGTAAACCATAATTGCACTTCATAATTCGACACAGTAAGGTGTTATATATACAATGCTAGTCACAATTTTTGACTATGCGAACAGATGCGCAATATGTAATAATAATGATACAGGGAGCTGGCACTTGAATTCACAGACTCCATGCAGTCTAACTGAATGGCTCGAACGGGAACATCTGCAAATAGTTTTCAACTAACATTTAATCAGGAAGATGTGGAGCGGGGCATTGTTGGTCAGAGAAATATTGTTGGAAAAACTACCCAGGCATCGATTCTTCATTTATTCAGTGCTGTTTGAGGGCTTTGAGCAGAACTGAGTAATCTTCCATGTGAATGGACAACGAGGTTGTGAGTCTTTGGAACCTCTTGCCACAGAGAGTGATGGGGCAGCGTTCTTGTGCATTGGTAAGGCTGAGATAGATTCTTGATTGATAAGGGAATCAAGGGTTATAGAAAAATGCAGAAAAGTGAATATGATGAATGGTGGATCAGTTGTGATCTCACTGAATGGTGAAGTAGGCTTGAGGGGCCGAATGGCTGATTCCTGCTCCTGTTTCTTACGTTCTTATCAGACTGTGGGTCAACCTCTATTGTTCTTTCGGCCACAGTCTGTACTTGGCAGGCATCTCTGACAACACAATTTGATTTAAATGCACAATATGTGATGTTTAATTCTCTCCATAACTAATTTGTTTTTCCTTTCATGTTAGCAAGCTCCTGAAACACACAGCAAGACTGCAGCTCCTCTTAGCCATTGCCGCGGCAGCCTTTGGATTAGAACACTTGTACAGGGTTCCTTATTTTGTTACATTCTCATTGGTTTTATATTCACTTGGTTGCCTGGTGTAAATGACTTGGTAACATGTTGACTTATCAATTTAATTCATCGTACATTCAGCTTCTCTCAATGTACATTTTGTAATTTTTCTTAAACATAATGGTGCTACATAATTGTACTTGGTTATTATTGGCATGCCTTCACTGAATTATTGCATAACGTAAAACTTGTTAGAACTTCCTAGATTTTGGAATATTTAAAAAGGTACTATATGTATGTTGTCGAATTTTAATTTTCTTGGTATAAATGAAAATCCAGAGTATTATGTCTTTTAAGTGTTCTTTAGCATGTTGCTTTGAATTAGATAACTTTCAAGGCACATTGCAGATTGTCTTGTGTGGGGACCTTTTTAAACAGACCATTTCAGGGCTTTTATACATAATACCTTTGACCGTGTTCAGGCATCTCCAAAGAGACTTGAATATGATTTGGTTGCTGACAATAATTTCAGCTTAAGAGGTCCCAGAAGTGATTATAAGTTTGTTTGGGATTCTCACTTTAACCACTCTGAGTGAAGGGAATTAAAGAGAACAGAAGCCTAAGACTGCAGATGCTTGAAATCTAAAATATAGACAGAAAATGCAGAGTTAGGTACCATCTGTGGAGAGAGAAATGTTTCAAATTAATGACCTTTCATTAGCACTGACAAAGATGATATATATATAAAACAGGTTTTTAGCAAGGTGTAGAGATAGGGAGCGTGAATGAAAATGATAAAATGGGAAGTCTGAAGAAGTTAAAAGCATGCAAGATTAAATATCAAAAGGAATAATGGTGTAAGGCAAAAACATGATAATGAGTCAAGTGTAGAAATAAAAGATTGATCAAAAGAAATGGCAACAGCAGAATCATTAATAACTGCATTTCAAAAGAGAAGTCGTGGTTATGATCTGAAATACTTGAATGGAGTCTGGCAGACTATAAATTGTCTAAATTAAAGACTGCTGTTCTTCTAGCTTCCACTGATCTTCATTGTAACAGTTTGGGAAGCCAAGATCAGTGTGCAAGTGGGATGAAAACATAAAATGGCAAGTGACCAGAAGTTCACTAGCACAATTGTTTGAATGGAGGTGTTCAACAAAGCAACCACCCAATCTACAGTTAGGCTCCTCAATGCAGGGTGTATCATGGTAATATCCTCACTTAAAATTGTGAATGCATTCCTAAAAATCATTAATTTAAGGGCTATGATATTTTGTGGTGTGGTTTCCCATAGGAATCAGTGGTAAAACCAGAGTTGAGTTCCTGTGGACATTAATTAGTAGAACCATTGTACAAACAAATACACATTTTTGACTGAAATAACTCATTAAATAAATCATTAAATATTGAATCAGTACCATATTAATTGAAGGGAAAAAATGTACAGTTCACATGGGTTTTAAAATGTGCATTTCTGGTAACTCAGTGGGCAGCTTTTCTAATATTGCAACATATTTAAAATACAAAGTGGGTGGTATTTATGACACCGTAAATTGCAATCATAGCTTAAATTAGGGGTCCAGTTCCACAGTAAAAAAAAAATGAGCTGGAAGAGATAAACATGATGCAAGTTATTCATTTTGGATGAATTGTGCAAATTTTGTCTCATTTTCTGGTAGTGCCTTTTTTTGTGCTCTGCTTTGTATCTGATGCTTAGCAGAAATCCAGGCATGGGAAAATAAGGAAGCTGTGCATCTTCTCAGTGTCTTTTGCTGCCTCCCTGGTGCCTGCTGCTTTATGGTGCAGAGTTTCAGAGACGGTGGGGGAAGGGAGCTGTGAAACCAAGACAGCACGGCCACAGTGGTGCCAAGTGCCCAAACTGCTTGGAGGCACCGCCATTCTCACCTATGCTGCTGCTCCTCCTCCCAGTCCCAATATCAATACACTCTGCTATCAAAGATCAGAGTAACTGGACTGAACCAGGAATGGCCTGAATATGCTAACTCTTGCCTACCACGAAAAAGGAGAATGTCTGGCCCATGGGCTATCTGCTGATCCGTAATAACAATGCAAGCGCTGAAGCACAATTTCAGCATTGATGCACAACATGTACAAGCAAATGTTATGGAAATGAAAACAACAACATAAAAACAGGCCCCCATAGAATAGTGTACTTTAAAACAAAATTATGTTCAGCATGGAAACTAAAAGTAATGGCTTTGTTTTAAATTAAAGTTAGTATGAATTTGTCAATGTTTCACCAGAATGGTTTGTTTGGGGGCAATAACAAAGGAAGTAAAATGACTTTTGATGTACTCCTGGTGTTTGCACAGGAAACTGAAATGGGATGGGGATGACTGTATGACTGTCATCATTGAAACTTGAAGAATAGCACTTTGTTTCTATTCAGTTTGTAACAACCATAGAATCGTAGAGATGTACAGCACAGAAACAGACCCTTCGATCCAACTCATCCATGCCGACCAGATATGCCAACCCAACCTAGTCCCAGCCCGTATCCCTCCAAACCCTTCCTATTCATATACCCAGATGTCTTTTAAATGTTGCAATTGTACTAACTTCTACCACTTCCTCTGGCAGCTCATTCCATACATGTACCACTCTCTGCGTGAAAAAGTTGCCCTTTAGGTCTCTTTTATATCTTTCCCCTCTCATCCTAAACCTATGCCCTTGAGTTCTGGATTCCGCCACCCCAGGGAAAAGAGTCTGTATATGTATCCTATCCATGCCCCTCTTGATTTTATAAACCTCTATAAGGTGACCCCTCAACCTCCGATGCTCCAGGGAAAATGGCCCCAGCCTATTCAGCCTCTCCGTATAGCTCAAATCCTCCTACCCTGGCAACATCCTTGTAAATCTTTAGTCCTCAATTTCAGTTCAGCGATTTCTCAGCATTTAATTTAGGCAGCGGTTTGTTGTTGGTTCCATTGTTGCCATTTATTGCTCCTCTGGAACCATGTTTTGTTTCTTGTCTTTTACCTTGCAGCATTATCCTTTTTATTAGTTAATCTCTCCTCACTCCCACTCTATCACAGAGCTTCCCTTTTGTCTACTTTACTCCTTTCCCTGTGTCAGTACCCCCTTTAAAGCCTGTAATGTCTCTAACTTTTGACAGTTCTGATGAAAGGTCATTGATCTGAAATGTTAACTATCTTTTTCTGCCCAGATGCTGTCTGAGCTCTTTCTGGAGAATCTCAATTGCAGGCTAGAATTTAGCTGTGATGATAGTCTAACTAAGCCCTCAACTTCAACTCCCTTCTCGTAATGTTAATCTACTTTGTAGCTCAACCTTCTAATGGTGCATTATATATTAGAAAAATATGGTGGGACCCTTTTAGGTATGAGCAAAGGTGGGGAGGAAATTCTGTAAACTAAAAAGTATCTTTACTTGACAGAGAAAAATAACAAAAGCCAAATATGAATAAAGGAATCACAAGGCTTTAAAATGATGCCATGAGATTCTAGTATGCAAAAATGTGAATTGTTCTTCTGAAATTCTTCTTTCTATTATTTTAGCATTATGTTAAACATTTTAATGCATTCACTAAAATAAGAGAAACGGAGAATGTAATAGTACTGTATTTAGATTTTAAATGTCATCACCCAATGACATAAATCTAGGACTTCAGTATCCTAAAACTGGAGTCATGACTTGGACTGGGGTGAACAAAGTTAAAGATCATGCAACACCAGGTTATAGTCCAACAGGTTTATTTGGAACCATCTGATGAAGGAGCCAGTGCTTCCAACTAAACCGGTTGGACTATAACCTGGTGTTGTGTGATTTTTAACTAAAACTGAGAGTATTGTTGGAGAGTTTTAGTTAGTTTGGACATCAGTTGAATCACAATATTGGAAGATTTCCTCCAAATCCAACACTAACAGGGTACTTTGTGCACAATAAAGCCAAGCTAGCCAGATAGAGTTTGACTGATATTTACTATTTTGGAGGGCAAAATTCTAAAGAAAAATATTGATGTACATAAAAATATCAAAATTTGACATACTTCTGATGACCTGTTTGAAAGTTTTATTATTAATTGAATGTTTTAGTGTATTATGTTAACTCAATTTAAAAAAAAATGTTTTTTAGCAGTTTGGATTTCCATGCTTTCTTGAGAGTGTTGAGTTGTTTATTTGCCCCTCGTGGCAAGAATGCACAGTAGCCTATTCCCTGATTCCATTCATCCTTCTCAGTAAATATTTAGAGACTGTGAGAGGCACAGAATTACACCCTCTTCCTCTCTTCTACAGTATTGTCTCTAACCATATACTCACGTGCAATTAACAGTTAAAATTCAGCTATTTTGGGAAATTATATAGTGTCAAAAGCTGTAGATATATTAAAACAATAAAAGCAATGAACAATGTTAATATCAGGCAACAAAGTGTCACATGACATAGTATGCACATTTCATAATACCGCAGATATTTACAGTGCAAAAGACATCTAAAAATGGAAATCATTGAAATTCCTGTTCCCTGAAAGTTGGACTGGGAAATTTCATTTAACTCATGGTTTCATCAAGCTGAGTCAGTTGTGCTCTATTTACAGCTCTAATTATGTTTGGGAACTTATTATGCTGAGAATCTCAGGTTGTTCAGCAAGTCCAATAACTCCATGCTACATGATAGTATCCTAACTAGTATGCCATTAGTGCCACCCTCTATTTTCTCTTGTGATTTTTTTTTTCAAAATAGATTGAATACGTTCCACAAGGAGAAAGTGAGGACTGAAGATGGTAGGGATCAGAGTCAAAAAGTGTGGCACTAGAAAGATATAGCAGGTCAGGCAGCATCCGAAGAGCAGTAGAATTGACATTTCAGGCATGATGAAGGGCTTCTGCCTGAAACATCGACTTTCCTGCTTCTCAGATGCCGACTGACCTGCTGTGCTTTTCCAGTGCCATAATTTTTGAATATGTACCACTGCCTAAAAAATGTGGTGACATTCCTAAAAACGACAGTTCCTAGAATAACAGGCAAAAGTACATTATGAAAGTTTTGAACTTTAATTGCACAACTTGTTTAGAAAATGGCAGCTTCATTTTTAGATGAAATAAAGTCATTGACACATGAATTTCTATCTATTTTGCTCCAGTAGCCAGTCAGGAGAAAATAGTGACCTTGTTGTTACAACCTGCAGCTAACGCTTGCACCTAAATTATCAACCAACTGGCCAAGCATTTGCAGGTTTAAAAGTCAGTGCTTCAGTTTGTTTGCTTTGACCGTAATATCACTGTTGTGACTTACTAAGGTACAGATTTGCAACGGAACCGCTTTCCTGTGCTTTAATAATTTGAAAAGGATATTTGTGAAACTAGTGATGCAAAACATTTTTGTAATCTAGTGATGTAAAACTGTTAATTTTGGAATAAATTTGTATCAGTAATGTTTGCAAGGTTTATACAGTCTGATGATGTACAGTTTCTAACTGTGAAATAGTGTGTGAACAATCAGTTGTAGTATTAGTATATACTTAATTTTTAAGAATTAAACTTAATTTGAAAATATCAGCTACTGAGGTGTGTTTTCTACTTTTACATTTAACTTGCAAATTAGAAGATGTTTCAATAGTATATCATTTCATGAAAAATGTCAATTATTTGGATTTCTTTTGTAGCATTTCCATTAAGCTAGTAGGGTTAACTATGACTTCATTCAGCAGGTCCAAACACTGAGTCAACTGAATTTAGATACAACGATGCAACAAGTACACAAACACACAAGGAAGTACATTTTGTCCATCTTTTTCCTCATGAATTAATTTCTTGGCTGTTAAACAAAAATGATAACCTTTATCTCGTGGTCAACAGTGAAAGGTCTGCACTCCCTAGCAGCTTGCAAAGATTTAGAGTATCAGTTTCACCTAATGTAGCTTTCAATCTGGCGCCATCTATAGGGAACTTGTGGCATCCAGCAGCAGCGAGTGATCTGGGAGGCTGAGTAACCAATCAGATTAAAGAAATTTACAGCAAACCAGAATGCAAAAACATGGAGTATTTTTTTAAAACGTGACAAACATACAAATAAGGAACAGGAGTGGGTCAGCCACTCAAGCCTGGTCTGCATTTAATAAGATCACAGTTGATCTGATTGTAACCTCCGATCCATATTCCCACTTATCTCTGATATCCTTTCAACCCCTACTTGCAAAAGGTCTATCTACTTCTTTCTTAAAAATATTCATCTTCTACTTCACTGCCTAAACAGGAAGGGAGTTCCAAAGATGATACTCAAAAGGAAAACAAAAATCATCTACCCCTTATTTTTAAAGCAGTGAATGAGTTCTAGATTCTCCCATAAAAGAAAACATCTCCTCCACAGCTACCCAAGTCAAGTTGTGTATTATTCTACTAAACTGCAGCAGACAGGTCCAGTCTATATTACCTTTCCTTATTAAAAAAAAGCCATCCTTTCCAGGAATTAGCCTGGCAAACTACTGGAACGTCTAATGCTTGCAGTGCATCTACAACCTTCCTTAAATAAGGCAATCAATATTTTACAACATTCCAGATGTGATTTCACCAGTGCTCAGTAAAATTGTAGCAGAACGTCCCTTTTTTATTCCATTTTCTGAGTGATAATGGATCATTTATTCATTTTTCTATTTATTTGCTGCATCTGCATACCAGCCTTTTGCAATTCATGCACTGGGACATGTATCTTGGAACTCTGATCTGTCATCATTTAGATAACTTTTTTAATTGCTCCTACAAGAAAAACTGGATAATTTTACATTTGCCCATATTGTACTTCATGTGCCCATTCACTTAACTCATCCGTATCTTTTTGTAGTCTCTGTATGTTCTCTTTGCAATTTATTTTCCTACATATCTTTGTGTCATCAGCAATTTTGGCAACATACTTTCCTTCTCTTCATGCAATCACCTGGCTGAAGAAGTTCTGCCTCGTCTCTAAAGTTCTAAATGGCTGTCCCTTCACTTGGAGACTGCCCTCAGAACTTAGTGTCACCTATTAGCAGGAACAAATTCTCCATACCCACTCTATCCAGGTCTCTCAATACTCTGTAAGTTTCAATCAAATTCCCCCTCCCCTTACCCCATTCTCCTAAACTCCATCGAGTACAGACCTAGCGTGTTCAACCGCTCCTCATACGACAACACCTTAATTCCTGGGATCATTAATTGATATTATTGCAAGATATTAGGCGTAGTATAGACTGTTCTCTGGTATACTCAACAACCTGCTATTCTAAGAAGCCATCCAAACAATTTGAACTCTTCATTTTAAACATCTTTTGGCCGTCTGACTTTTCCAACCTATATGTAGATTACAATCTCCCATGATTTACACTATGCCTTTCTAACAAGTTCCCATTATTTCTTCCTTTATGCTGCACTCTCTGGGGTCATGGGGGCTATACACCATTTCCACAAATTTCTTGCCTCTACCCAAACTTCTCCTGTATCCAGGTATCATGAACGTAGATCATTTTTCTCAAATACTAAAACCATTATTTACTGGATCACCCCTCCATCTTTTTATAATTTCCTGTAATTCCTAAATGTCCTGGATCCTTTAATATTCAGGAACCAATCCATGTCACTGTGCAACTATGTCTTTGTACTGTACTTCAATCAGATTGTGCTTATTTATTTCCATTTGCAATCTCAGTTTGGTCTTTGGTTTTATCATGTTATTCCTGATAAAAAGAATATTTAGTTGTTATTCTTTTTGTAACCTTTAGCCTTATCTGTTGATTTACACTTAGGTTCATACTTTAAGTCACTTATCTCAGTTTATCATTTACCATCTGAACTCCTCTTTCTTTGGCTGTGTCCGTACTCTTTGGTTTGCCCCATCTTCCCAAATTAGATCCTTTACCCCTGCTAGTTGTTTTAAAATCCTCTGTACTTCTCTATTTACATGGCTTCGAAGAACACTAACAAAAGAACAGTTTAGGTGGCTGTTTCCCCAATGGTACAGATCCCACTTTTCCCAGTACTGCTGCCTGTGCCCCACAAACAGAACTCATTTTTCCAACACCTGACTTTGAGACACACATTCATCTCTAATCTGAATTGTCCCATACGGATTTACAATTTTCAGGCAGTAAGCTAGAGATAGTGACCCTGAGATTCTGCTTCTTACGTTGGCACATACCTCTCAATGCTGACGAGGCAGAATCATCTTATATGACCTGTATACATTGTTAGTATCTACATGGGCCATTATAAATGAAACCTACTGCAAAGGTTCAGCAAGGTAGCCTAACACCACCTTCTCCAGGGGAACGAACAATGGACAATACATATTGACCTCACCAGAGTTCACATCCCATGACTGAATTTAAAAAACGTTTTGGCTAGTTTTATGTGTTGCTAATGCAAAAGACCTATCTAACCCAACTGTACAGGAACTGGTTTCAGCTGCTTTCATTCATTGAGCTCAACTGCTCTTCTAACAGACAGCTTGTTATAACGATGCTCAGGACTGACCTTTAGTATTTAAACTGAGGGATTTGTGATGCAATGGTAAAGTCCATCTCTCTGAACCAGAAGACCTGGGTTCAAGTCCTACTTTCTCCAGAGGTATGTTATAACACAGGTTGATAAAAAATGTTGAATTTTAAACTTTAGATGAAATGCTAACTGAAACAATACTACGAAGTCAAATTTGTCCAAAAGGTTTAAAGCTCTTTTACCCACTAAGTGTCAGCATTCATAAATACATAAATAAAGCAAATAAAAGTTGTGATAGACATGACAGTAGGAAGTGAAGTAACATTATAATTAAACTGCTTAAAATCCAAATTTTTATTATGAGCTGAACAAAATGTCACTCCATATTTGTAAAATTAGATGTACAAGGGAAGGCAGATAGATTTTTTAGTAAGTACTACTGAGTGTTGTTAACAACTCAGTTGCTGAAAATGTGTTGCTGGTTAAAGCGCAGCAGGTCAGGCAGCATCCAAGGAACAGGAAATTCGACGTTTCGGGCAAAAGATTCCTGATGAAGGGCTTTTGCCTGAAACGTCGAATTTCCTGTTCCTTGGATGCTGCCTGACCTGCTGCGCTTTAACCAGCAACACATTTTCAGCTCTGATCTCCAGCATCTACAGACCTCACTTTTTACTCGAACAACTCAGTTACACCTCACTCAAGAAAAAGAATTTTCAATAATGAGCTCGGTGCATTAAAAAAAGTTTAAAATCATGCCAATTCATTGGTAGTGTTATTTGCAACAATGAAAACTGCAAAAATACACCCATCAAGGAAGGCACGATATCCCTAACAGAAACATGAGGATTTCCCCTTTTTCTGTGAATGTGCAGATGATATCAGAAGTTGCTGTCATTTTTATACCGTAAAGAAAGTGAGTTAAGTTTTGCTGTCACTACCTTTGCAAACTCAAGGCGTTTGTCTCTTTGACTTATATATTTTACCAACTCCTGAATTGAATCACTGCTGACATATATATTGAACTACTCAATGGACAGCAAATGTTATCTTACCTTTGATGCTCATGATGAACCTTGTCATTCTGTGTGTTTCAAGTTGCAAAGTTGGTTTTGATTACAAATGTTTGGCTCCTCAGTTGGAAGCTAAGATTATGGAAATTAGAAGCTATTTAACAAAAAAAATTACTTTTATATGAAGTCATACATTGATATTATGCCCCTCACACCCCTGAAAGACTTTACAAATTTAAAGCATTTTGATGTGTTTTTTTTTTAAATGGATGAAATTCAGGAACCAATTTATATATAAGGTTTTACAAACACCAATGTGAAAATTACCAGTTAATATATTTAATAAAACTGAATCAGGAAATACTAGAGAAACCCAAGTCTCGTGGCATCTGTGGAGAGAAAGTTAACAGTTTGGGTCCAGTGACTCGTCCTCAGAACTGATGATGGCTAGGAAAAACTGTATACGTGTATTTAATTACTTTAATCCAGGGATTATTATTGGCCAGGACAAGATTAAATTACTTACAGTGTGGAAACAGGCCCTTCTGCCCAACAAATCCACACCAACCCACCGAAGCGTAACCCACCCAGACCCATTCCCCTACATTTACCCCTTCACCTAACACTATGGGCAATTTAGCATGGCCAATTCATCTAACCTGCACATTTTTGGATTGTGGGAGGAAACTGGAGCACCCGGAAGAAACCCACACAGACATGGGGGAGAATGTGCAAACTCCACACAGAGAGTCGCCTGAGGCGGGAATTGAACCTGGGTCTCTGGTGCTGTGAGGCAGCAGTGCTAACCACCGTGCCGCCCAAAATGGGGAGAAACCTTCTGATCTTAAAAATAGTGTGATGGAATCTTTTATTAGCATCTAATGTTAGGGGCCCTTTGGGGTTTGATAACATCCAAAGGACTTTCTTAAGTATCAGTCTAGATTTTGTCTTTGAATTCCAGGAGTGGGAAGATGGATCAACAAAGTTTCAACCCGGTAAAAGTGCTCCCAGACTGACACCCAAATAATCAAAGTATTCTTTTGCTGCCCCCAAACTGGGGTAGTGTAAACATGCAATATAATTGGCTCCAAACATTGAAACAAAGAAAAATGTTAATTTAACTTTATATTAAGCAAATATCCAATGTTGAAAACCCATGCTACATCTACACTTTTGATAAGACTGTGTTCGTTTCTGTTGTGACTCACTTGGTATCTGTTCAGAGAACCAAGTCATGTGGTTTGACCACTAGCTTCCTTTGAAATTGGAGTACAAATTAGCAGACTGGGGAATTGTTTGGAGAAACCGGGCTGGGATGTACAAAGTTAAAAATCACACAACATCAGGTTATAGTCCCAACAGGTTTAATTGGAAGCACACTAGCTTTCGGAGCGACACTCCTTCATCAGGTGATAGTGCATCTAGACTATCACGTGATGAAGGAGCGTCGCTCCAAAAGCTAGTGTGCTTCCAATTAAACCTGTTGGACTATAACTGGTGTTGTGTGATTTTTAACTTGGGGAATTGTTAGTTTACTATTTACATAAATCAATCCTTCAGAGGGATCTAGCTAATGTATCTGGCATCTACAAAAACAAAAGTTGGCAGAGAAGCCTTAGCATAAGTGCCTGATTTTAGCTCAGGTTTCAGTTTCTGGTCATTTAAACTCTAACATTGAGATAATGTTCTAATCTGCATTTGGACACCAAAGCATGTTCATGCAAAATACTTTCCATTTACAGTCTAATGATACTTTTACCTCTGTGTGCATGGTTAAATATGGGCATCATCACAGATTCATATTTCTGAAGGATGGAGATGTCTCCTTTTTAAAATACATTGATGCACTGCATAATTGGATAGGGTTGATAACATTTTGCTTGAAATATAAAGTAAACACAGATACCATTGCAGGTGTTAGATTTTTGCCACTGTTAAAGTTCTGCTCTATTGTGATATTTCATAAGTTAATAAAATTTATAGTTTCAAAACAATCCTGTATAGATGTTAATTTATAGACTTTTGGGTGATGTGTACAATTTTGGGCATCCTCAAAGAAAATAACAAGGGAAGTCATTTAATTTTCTTGTTGTTTACTCTGCAAAGTGTACATCTGTTCATTGGAAATCTGTTTAAAAGGCAGCATGTTCTCCTGCATCGATCATTATAGAACCTGTGCATCGATTGGATTTTCCAAGAAGAAATTATGAAATAAAAATAGAACTGCAGAGAAATTATCTACTTTCCAAATATCTGCATGCTGAAGTTCGAGTGGCAAACTTACAATAAACAGTGATAAAAGGAAATCTTTGGATTCAATAAATGTTAGGATATTATTTTCTATACATGGGCAGCACACCATAGATAGAATGTTTTGTTCTGGAAGGAGTTCAACGTAGGTTTACAGGAATGATACTTGGACTTCAGGTATCAATGAGGAAAGATTAGACATATTTGGCCTTAATTCTCTAGAATTTAGAAGGTTAAAGGATAATCTAATTAAGGTTCTTAGGATATTAACAGGGAAAGACAGGTTGGATAAAGATAAACTATTTCCATTCGTTGAAGATTCTAGAACCAGGGAGCATAGACGAAGGATTAGGGCCAGGCCTTTCAGCAGGGATGTTAGAAAACATTTCTAGAAGCAAAGTATAGTGGAGGTTTAGAATGCTCTTCCCTAAAATGTGGTTGTTACTAAATCAGTTGTTAAATTTAAATCTGAGACATTTTTTCAAGAAAGGGTATCAGGGTGTGGGCTAAAAGGCAGGCATATGGAGTTAGGCCACAGATCAGCTGTGATCTTATTAAATGGTGGAGCAGGCTCGAGTAGTTGAAAGACCTACTCATGTTGCTAATATGTTTGCCGTGACTCAGATTGAAGGAATCCACAGTCGTTTGCTTCTTTCTGCCAGGTCGACATGCATTGATACTGGCCATCATTGGAGGCTAGCCACCTCACCTGCCAGTTGTGTGTGTGCTGGGTTAAGCATCCCTCTCGTATGTCAAAAAGGGTGCATCTCTGGACTAAACTTGCTTTCCCGGCATCCATTCACTTTGTACTCATAGAGATGCTGTAAGCATCTAAACATGCCTTATCTTTTTGTATATTGCCACTGCATTGCACATTGATCAGTTGAGGGAGTGGTCATGATGTCATTGTGCTACATCAATTTGATACCTAATCCATGTGCCAGCACCTGATACAGCAAACACAGTATGTGCTTCAACCAAGTGATCATGTCTTAACATGAATTATTTTCTCTCACTACAGATTCTGCCAGATCTGCTGAGTTTCTCTAGCATTTTCTATTTTTATGATGAATACATATATCAATAATAAAAATGTTTCAAACCTAAATATCAGAAATATTTACTCAAGAATTGTAATTTATTTCACAGAATTATTTGTTGTTAATATATTTCTCAAAATTGCCAAGTGCGTATTTGTCAATGAATTAAATGAATGTCTCTGTGAACATAGTTCACAGAATAAAGTAGACTGAAATGCCATGCAATGATTCAAAAAAATATAGCTTAGAGTCTCTGGGGCTCTCTAAAGAAGGATAATTACTGTTTTGGTAAAGACAATCTGGAGTTCTCGGTGTTATTAAAACAAAATATTTGAAATGATTCTGCTCAATAGTGTCACAACATCAGCTCTCTATTAAGGTTTTGCTTGGAGTTTGAACTAATACAGTATTTAGTAGCTTGTTCAAATGGCAAAGAACAATGTTTTGTTAATCTGAAGATAGAGCTTGAATTATCTAAGGAGTTATGTTTAATGAAATGCTCAAATTAACTGATTACCCTTATAATACAAATACAGTCTGGATATTCTTGTAAAACAAAGATATACAAACTTTTCTTTAATGAACACATTAATTACAGCTTGGATAAGAGACTTGCCAAGTAGAATGATAGAGAAAACAAGTGTCTTTGATCATAGGCACAAAACTCTTAATAATACATGTCTTTCCAAGCATTATATAACTATTGATTACAGATCTGGGAGTTCAACAAACACATCTTTAACTGTCTATGCACCAAGGTTATTTAAAAATATAGCTCAGGCATTCCCAACTCTGCAAGGTAATTTGATGCAATAGTACTTGAAAGTCTAATCCTGTGACATCATTCCTGGGGGAAAAGGCCTTCCAAATAACCTTTGGCTTAAAACTATGATGTATGCCATTTTATCAGCAATCCTCAACAAAGATTTATGCATTCTTAGAAATTCCAACACTATGTATGAGTCTATCAATCTGGAAGGACAACTGCAGCACATTAAAAATATTACTGGTCTTGTCTGCCTTCTTCCCTCTTTAGTGCGACGATGATCTGCCTGAGCATTTCTGTGCTGGTATTAGGCATTACATGACATAAAAGTGCAGCTTGCCTAATCCACATCCATCACTTCAACCAACTTCCCACTATGGTCTGCAAAAGCTAATTCAAGCTGTCCGCTAGAGATGACTCTTTGCACTGCTGAATGGTTGTAAAAGGACATTTCAAACTGCACAGATATCCCAGCATTCATACAATGATTTATTGGTTCACTGAAATTGAATTTGAAACTTTAGTGGTTAATGAAGGGCTGCTCACATTGAAGTGCCTTGTTGATTAATAACTTATGAATTAGCACAAGATCTCAAAGTCACAAAAACACAATGTGATGCATTGTAGAAAGAAACCATTTAGCATAATACAGGTTTCTCATTGAGTTTTCCAACCAGTCCCATTCCCCAATTCTCCTAAAACCTCAAAATTCTTCCCCTTTGGAGTATTTAACCTTTTGAAATTTATTATTAAATCTATTTCAACCCTCTTTCATGCAGTGATTGTCAGATCACATCAACTCCGTGTGTAAAAAACATGGTTTTTCACTTAGAAGTGTGACATCTCATTAGTATCCTGATTGACACTGGAAACCATTTCTCTTTATTTATTCAATTACAACCATGAATGACTTTTAACACCTCTAGAATATCTCCTTTTATCTTTTTATTGCTCTTAAGTAGAACAATCCTGGCGGCTCCAATCTGTCAAGGTAATTCAAGTATCTCATACCTTGCTCTATTCCAGTAAATTTCTTCTGCACCCCCTTTAAGGCCTTGAGAACGTTTGCATGGGATTTCCCATTGGTCCCAGCTGAGGGCTAGCTAACTGAGGATGTGTTTAGGAATTTAACACAACTTCTTTGTTTTTGTACTTCATGTCATTGTTAATAAAGTGAAAGATCTTAATTCGTCATGAACTTTCAATGATTTATGTATATACATATCTCAATATTTCTGCATTTCCTTTAAAATTGTTTTGTTTAGTTTATATTACAGTGTCTTTCCTAAATCTTACTATCAAAGCATACCGATTCACACTTACCTCCATTAAATTTCATCTGCCTTGTATCTGTCCATTTTGTCTATGTCCTTCTGAATTCTGTAATTATCCTCATGTTTTACTACTTTAAGTTTTGTCATCTGCAGACTTTTAAATTATGACTTGTTTACCCACATTAACATCTATGGAGCAGTCATCCTTATCCTGACCCTTGGAAAACATCACTTGTATACTTCCTGTATAATTGCTTGTGAGGACAGAATATAAACACTGCTTAAAAAAAGAAAGAGGCAAAAGCAAAAGCTTTTCAACTCATTCATCAGGACTAATATGCAAGAAACCAAATTTAGAAAAGGAACATAAATTTATATTGCACCAGAGGGTGCTCAGTGGTTGACATGCAGCACGAACTGTTAACTTTACTCTTAGCTGACAAAACTCGGGTCAAGCCAAGAGACACAAAGTGATCAGGACATTGCTGTGGGGTCTGCAGTATAGCTTAGCAGTCTTCATGACCTTTTTCTCAATGAAAAGGTTGCAATGTATGAACAAATTATTTTTTCTCACAAAAAAAGGTCATATTTTTAATATACATAGCATCTAGCACATGCAAATGAATCACATTGTGAGCCTGACTAATAATTTTAAATTGATTTCCAGTTCACTGTGAATTTATAATTTTAAGAAGTTATCTTGGTATACATGCAATATTTTCTCCTGATCAGCTGAATTTAAATTTGAATCAGTATAAAAAGAGTCAGACATTGTGTTGTGCAAATTCACTGCCACATTTGTTTACACAGATGTGATAGTGTTTCAAAAAGTAATAATTGTGAAGGAAGCATTGCAAAACATTTTGAACATGTCATTTGGCATAATAAATGCACACTTTGATGCTAGTTCTCAGCTTAGCATTTCCTTCAAGTAGCATAAATACTTTATTTAGTACGATTCACCTCTATTTTCATTACAGGCAAAATTACAACTCAGATTTAACACTTAGAGTGAATAAGTTTTAAACCGGATTTTAAAATCATTCTGATTTTTTACATGGAATGTTTTCAGGAATGAAGAGGACCCAAATAAATCACCTTTATGTCTGATACTCATAAAATATTCAGTTAACTGTTACCTTTGAATTTGAGGCATTTGAAACTTTCTAACAAATATACTCTTAGAAATGTATTTATTGCAAGTGACATTCCCTAAGTCTGATGTGATATTCTTCCATTTTACCCATTCATTTCTCCAGTGAAATGTATTATTTTCCATAACTTTACTCCCATCCAATTGGAGTTCTCAAATCTGATTGACACACATTAAGTGTCAATGTTATAAACAATTTTGAAGAGTTCCATGAAAAAATTACGTGTATAGGAAGATTGCTTTAAAAGTAAAAGACATGTTGGAATAGTTTGCTATCTTGCATTTATCAGGACAGATTTGCAAGAATTTCAAATTTCAAAGGGAACAGAATTTACATTGCATGACAATAGGGTGCTGATTGGCAACAGACTGGTAAAGGCCTATGGAGATAGTTATCCCCCAAGCTTTTGCTTCAATTCCAAAGAGGCAAATTAAATCTGGACCAAACATTGCTATGGGGAATACATCAGGGAAAGGTTATTCCCCCATGCTTTTAATTGAAAATGGCACATTACTTGACATGCTTGTTCATGGATTTCTGATGAACGGCTTTTGCTTGAAACATCGATTTTCCTGCTCCTCAGATGCTGCCTGACCTGCTGTGCTTTTCCAGCACCACACTGATGCTTTTTCATAGACAGGGCTCTCTGTATGAATACGTATACCTAGCAAACACAAGTAAAGTACACTAAAACCAATTAATTACCTTAAATTAATCATGTCTAATGTTCCATCCAATGTTCTGCATTTTGCAAGCAGGTGCTGGGGTGAAAATAATCAGTTTTTTAATTGTAAACAGCCAAAAAGACATGATGTTTGAGATGATCCACCAGTCATTAGCACATATGGCTTACTTACCTAGCATCATGCAGGTAATGAAATTCATGTACCACGTTACTCTGTTGATGGCAGCCAGGACATTTTTTGGGTTGGCAGCAGCATCTTGTTAGTGGAGTATGCCACTCCAGTTGATACTGGACATAGCAGCATCAAACTTTCAGTTTACCAGTGCAGTGGCCAGCATATAGCCTGCACATCCCAATAATTGGTGGAATGTACTAAACAGCATGGCCCTTTGGCTGTTCACAACAGAGTACTCAAAGTGGAACCATGCCCAAAATTAGATTTGATTTCATGACTGGACAACACTTACTAAACAATCATGAGTCTGTGAAGAATTACACTGGCTTGCCATTGTTGTTTTTGAGTTCATAGGTATATGCTCAGTGCTCTATTTCCTTTCAATTGCTTTCTAGTGTTTTTTGATAAAACTGAGTAACACACTAGGCCACTTCAGACAGTATTTAAGAGTTACCCACATTGCTCTGGAGTCACATACCAGCAAGACGAAATAAGGCTAAAATATTTCCTTCTTAAAGGATGTTAATGAACCAGATGGAGTTTTATAACAATCATGGTTGCCATGTCACCTTTTAATTCAAGAGATTTATTAATTGAATTCAAATGTCACCAACTGCTGTGTGGGATTTGAACTCATTTCCAGAGCGTTAGCCTGGAGTATATGGATAATGGTTCCAGTGACAATGCTGCTACGTCATCAGTTCCCCTTAAGAACAGCATGTCTCTTTTTTTCAGCAAAACTATAGAAAAAAGGACTTTTTCTTTTTGCTGTTCAAAAATGACATTATGTATTGTATTCCTTTACAAGCATTTATAAATTCAACTACTACTATCATTTTTGTTAAATATGCTGTTATGAAATTAAATAATGGGATGAATTCAAGGTCAGCATTAATTTTCTATCCATAGTTGCCCTTGAGAAGGTGTTGGTTAGTCACCTTCTTGAATCACAACAGTACATGTAGTGAAGGTGCTCCCACAGTAGTTAGCCGAGAGTTCCTTAGCTTAACCTGGGAACGGTGAAAGACTGATGACATATGTCCAGGTCAGGATGGTGATTGACTTGGAGATGAATATACAGGTAATGACAATTCCATATGTTCACTGCACTTGTTCTACAAGATATATAAGTTGCGAGATTCAAAAATATTGGTGCACAATCCTTGTTGAGTTGCTGAATGTATCTTCTAAATAGTGCTCGTTCCAGATACAATGAGTTGGTAGTGGGATGCTTAGGGTGCCAAGCAAACTAGTTAGTTTGTCCTGGATAATGTTGAGCTGCTTCAATGTTGTTGGAGTTGCATTTGTCCAAGCAAGTGGACCACATTCCTGACTTGTGCCTCTTTTGTCTATAGAAAGGCTTTGAGGAGTTAAGGGATAAGTGACTTGTTGGAAAATTCCCAATCTTTGACTTAATCTTGCAGCCACAGTACTTGTGTATTACCCAGGTGTGATAATGATGAGGGATACTGCAATGATCCTGGCTTTGATTGCTAAGCAGAAACAGCAAGCACTGAAAGATCAATACCTTGTGTATAATCCAGTACTTAATTGAACTTGAAGGCGTAATTGGTTGTCTGGGGGAACTAACGCCGTGTCAGAGTGCTGAGTGACAAGTCCAATACTGTGGTGTGTTACAAGCACGAAACTCTGTGGGCACTGAGAGTCTGCGTTAGAAACAGAAAGTGCCAGAATGTTGAGCAAATTAGGCAGTAGCTGTTGGGAGGGAGTGTTAACGTTTCACATGGATGATTTTCCAGTGATAAGAAAGCTTGAAATTCTTTGTCGTGCATTGTGCTGCCTGTCGGGACACAATAGGCAATAGGTGCAGGAGTAGGCCTTTGAGCCTGCAGCACCATTCAATATGATCATGGCTGATCATCCTTACTTAGTATCCTGTTCCTGCCTTATCTCCATAACCCTTGATTCCACCATCCTGAGAGCTCTATCCAACTCTTTCTTAAATGAATCCAGAGACTGGGCCTCCACTGCCCTCTGGGGCAGAGCATTCCACACACCCACCACTCTCTGGGTGAAGAAATTTCTCCTCATCTCTGTCCTAAATGGCCTACCCCGTATTTTTAAGTTGTGTTCTTTGGTTCAACACTCAGCCATCAATGGAAACATGTTTTCTGCCTCCAGAGTGTCCAATCCTTTAATAATCTTATATGTCTCAATCAGATCCCCTCTCAGTCTTTTAAACTGAAGGGTATACAAGCCCAGTTGCTCCAGTCTTTCAGCGTAAGGTAGTCCTGCCATTCCAGGAATTGACCTCGTGAACCTACGCTGCACTCCCTCAATAGCCAGAATGTATTTCCTCAAATTTGGAGACCAGAACTGCACACAATACTCCAGGTGTGGTCTCACCAGGGCCCTGTACAGCTGCAGAAGAACCTCTTTGGTTCTATACTCAATCCCTCTTGTTATAAAGGCCAGCATGCTATTAGCCTTCTGCACTACCTGCTGTACCTGCATGCTTACCTTCATTGACTGGTGTACAAGAACACCCAGATCTCTCTGTACTGCCCCTTTACCTAAATTGATTCCATTGAGGTAGTAATCTTCCTTCCTGTTCTTGCCACCAAAGTGGATAACCATACATTTATCCACATTAAACTGCATCTGCCATGCATTTGACCACTCACCTAACCTGTCCAGGTCACCCTGTAATCCCCTAACATCCTCCTCACATTTCACCCTGCCACCAGCTTAATATCATCAGCAAATTTACTTATGTTATTACTAATACCATCTTCTATATCATTAATATATATTGTAAAAAGGTGCGGTCCCAGCACTGATCCCTGCGGTACCCCACTGGTCACTGCCTGCCATTCCAAAAGGGAGCCATTTATCTCTACTCTTTGTTTCCTGTCAGCAACCAACTTTCAATCCAAGTCAGTACTTTGCCCCCAATACCATGCGCCCTACTTTTGCTCACTAACCTCCTATGTGGGACTTTATCAAAAGCTTTCTGAAAGTCCAGGTACACTACTTCCACTGGATCTCCCTTGCCCTTCTTCAGAGTTACATCCACAAAAAATTCTAGAAGATTAGTCAAGCATGGTGGTACAGTGGTTAGCACTGCTGCCTCACAGCGCCTGAGACCCGGGTTCAATTCCCGACTCAGGCGACTGACTGTGTGGAGTTTGCACGTTCTCCCCGTGTCTGCGTGGGTTTCCTCCGGGTGCTCCGGTTTCCTCCCACAGTCCAAAGATGTGCGGGTCAGGTGAATTGGCCATGCTAAATTGACTGTAGTGTTAGGTAAGGGGTAAATGTAGGGGTATAGGTGGGTTGCGCTTTGGCGGGTCGGTGTGGACTTGTTGGGCCGAAGGGCCTGTTTCCACACTGTAAGTCTAATCTAATCTAAAAAAGTGATTTCCCCGTCATAAATCCATGCTGACTCTGACCCATCCTGTTGCTACTATCCAGATGTGTCGTAATTTCATCCTTTATAATAGACTCCAGCATCTTTCCCACCACTGAGGTCAGACTAACTGGTCTATAATTTCCGGCTTTCTCTCTCCCACCTTTCTTAAAAAGTGGTATAACATTAGCCACCCTCCAATCCGCAGGAACTGATCCTGAATCAATCGAACCCTGGAAAATAATCACCAACGCATCCATGATTTCTCGAGCCACCTCCTTCAGTACCCTGGGATGAAGACCATCAGGCCCCGGGGACTTATCAACCTTCAGACCTAACAGTCTCTCCAACACAAGGGCACATTGTTCAGGGCGATTTCTCAGCGTAAACTTTGCAGCACCTATTGCACATAACAACCGCCAGAGATCAGAGAGAACCCCGAGCGGGAGTGGGTTCATGAACCTGTGAATGAGACCTGTCCATTAACCTGATGTTAACGTTAGAGGTATCTGTGAGATAGTTCTGACAGTAACGGAGTATATCGGCCGACTGGAATTGGCCAATCCTATCGGATAAAAATACCGTGGTATTGTGATCAAAGTGCTCCTTTCCTGATTTTCAAAATAAAAAGTCACATAGTCTGTTTTGATTTTAAGGAATGCGGGCTCGAGTGATTCCACACCCACCCACATCGACCTTATTCCGGTAATTGTTTTGGTGTGATTTCCATTGTGATGTTTCACGGCGTCTTCCATTGAGTGGGTACTGTCCCTGGTGCTGAAAAGCAACATTGGCCACAGACTGAGTTTGAAAATGTGTTGCTGGTTAAAGCACAGCAGGTCAGGCAGCATCCAAGGAACAGGAAATTCCACGTTTCGGGCCAGAAGAGCTCTGGCCCGAAACGTCGATTCTCCTGTTCCTTGGATGCTGCCTGACCTGCTGTGCTTTAACCAGCAACACATTTTCACCTCACTTTTTACTCACAGACTGAGTTTAAAAACTGGCCCAGGCGCAGTGCTCAGATTCCCAGCAGCATATTTCTAACTGGGGCTCGAAGCACAATTTAAGAAGCGACCTCACAATGATCTCCAATCCGGCTATTCCCCCCAAGTCTCCGTCTCTAAAACAGTGGAATCAATTTATCATCAGAACAGAAATTGCTGGGGAGACTCAGCGGGTCTGGCAGCATGTGTGGGGCGAGAAAGCGGAGGTGATGTTTCGAGTTCTGTAGTCGAGACTGATGAAGGGTCACCGATCTCGAAACGTTAACGCTACTTTCTCCTTACACCTGCTGAATTTCTCCAACAATGTTTTGTTTCAAATCTCCAGCATCCGCCATCCTTTGATTTAGTTTAAAATCAATTTATCACCCGCGAAAGTTTGCGTCAATCAGAATGAACGACAGTGCTCACCCAAGTACATTGTGTATGTTAGTGATATGTTTTATAGAACATAGAACATAGAACATAGAAGGATACAGCACAGTACAGGCCCTTCGGCCCTCGATGTTGCGCCGACCGAATCCTACCTAACCTATACTAGCCCAATAACTTCCAAATGCCTATCTTGGCGCTTACCCGTCGAAAGGTCCTATCACCCTCTTGGTGTCATCAGAGAATGAACCATTCACTGAGTCCGAGGAAGAACTGAAAAACAGGAGGGCTGTTGGTGTCAGCACATTAACATAAAACGTATTCATTGTTCTGTTCCCCAGCGCGTTTGCAGTTAATATCGGATTTCCTGAGAAAAAAAATCGGATTTCCTCTCATGTAGTTATTCAGCAAAACTCTAACCAGGTGAGCCACTTCAAGTGTGCCGTAGAAATTGTTAGGGTATAACGGGACATTTGTAGTTTTAACACATCTCGAAATGATCTTTATATTCCTGACCGACTATTATTGATGCAAATGAAACAGGTGAAAAAAGAACAACTTCATAATGTGGAAAAATGCCACACGCACATACACACACACACACTCACTCTCTCACACACACACTCTCACACACACATACACTCTCTCTCACACTCACACACACACTCTCACACTCACACACACACTCACACACACACACTCACGCACGCACACACACACTCTCACACATACACTCTCACACACGCACACACTCAAACTCACACACATACACTCTCTCACACACACTCACACACACTCTCTCACACACACGCTCTCACATATACACACACACACTCACACACTCTCACACACACTCTCTCACACATAATGACTGAATATCTTCCAAAAATGACATGCCATTTTGCTCAAGTACATTTTTTAACAACTCACATGGACAATGAAGAGCTACTGAAATCTCCATTTCCACTTTATCTCTTCAAAGCACTGATCGCAACTAAGTCACGCCTTACCTCTGTTCGGATGACCTTGAATAAACTCACAGTAAATCTAAATTACTCCCCAGCACATATATACGGCATTACTTTCTGATTGATGTTGTGCACTGCTGGTACTTTTCATTGGTGAATGAAAAAAATCAAACTTGTTTGAGAATTGCCTCTATATAACAGTGCTATCCTTGGGACTTGGATGCTGGAGGGTCAGCGTCAAAAAGTGTGGCGCTGGAAAAGCACAGCAGGTCAGACAGCATCCGAGGAGCAGGAGAGTCGGCGTTTCCGGGTATGAGCTCTTCTTCAGGAATGAAGGGCTTATGCCCGAAAAGTCGATTCGCCTGCTCCTCAGATGCTGCCGGACCTGCTGTGATTTCCCAGCGCCACACTTTTCCAACTGAATGGGGAAGGGGGTGAGGTGGGACTGAGACTGTGGGTTGCTCCGATAAGAAGAGGGAGACTTCTCCGGTGGGAGAGAAAGGCTCACTCTGCTCTATCACCAACGATCAGCTTTGGTGCCAACACAACAGAGCAGGTGCCAATATTGGTGCCAATACAGATGTAGTTTGGTTACTTTTCCCTCCAGGTCTTGGAAAATGGTAACACAAGGTCTAGCTTTAATCGGGATACGTGTCGCTTTAGGAAGAACGCCAACTTTGTAAAGGATGATATGAATTGATAGACCTCCCGGCGATAGAGTTGGGTTTTGAGATGCTCATTTTCACAACATGTCAATGTGGAGACGAAGTAAACAGTCAGGGAAGCGAGCAGTAACCAATCCCACCCGGCTTCCACAGCTCAAACCGCTCACTGTTCACTCCAATGTGACTGCATTTGTATTCCCAGTTTACAGTCGGTTGTGAAGACGGGTTGGTTATACAGCTGGGCTAAGCGACTCTGCCACTTGGATATCTGCCCAGGCCACTCCAGGACAGGGGGTGCGAGGTCTCCTCTCGGGAGCTCTCTCACATCCGCACGGCAAACCCAGCCTGCAAAACCTCCAACTCACGCGTCTGTGTGCAACCTAGGGATGTTGTTAACTCTTAAGTGGGGCTTCCCTCAGATCTCCAAACCCCAAACTCAGGTTTGGAGTTCTCAGACTTTAAAAAAAAATAAAAAATCTTCGGAGTTTTCAGACAATCAGTTACTCCTCTACACATAGTCATTATTGTTTTATAGTTAGGAGATTCATTTGTTTTCGTGGTGCTGTTTGGAAAATAAATGACGTCCCTTTGGACAAGCTACTGAATCATTAGACATTTTCAATGTGTTAGGATGAAATGCAATGTCTTAAAACTTCACTATTCAGTCCACCGGTGTATTGTGTTTATAGCAGCCTCAGATATTCATGCCTTGCTAAGACTTGATTGTAACTCAAAAGGAGGGACTGCTAGTACTGGTTAAGCCAGTGCACCCTTCAGACTTTATTACATTTTTCCAAAGGTTTGGAAATAACTATCAAATAGACACTAAATTTCAGGGTCGAGAATCTCTTGTCTAGATTAATATAGCTGTTTTATGCGGATATGTAATTATTTCCGCTTTGCGTGAATTTTGAGTTTATTCCCTTGAGTTTATCAAACCCATTGAAAGATCATTACTCTGGTACACTGTGCTAACGTCACTGACACCCACACAAAATGCCACCGGTATAAAATAGAATAGCTGCAGCACTGTCACAGGCTTTTCAAGCTGCACAGCAGTTGGGAGCGCGAACTCCATTTCAGTCTTCAAGTGCAAAGGCATTGTGTGAGTATTACGCTTTTTCCAGTTTGGTAGGCACCTATTTTGTTGGAAATGTGTATGACATGACCCTTCTGATTTTCTTTCCAGTAACACCCACGCTCCATCATGCTCAGAGTACAGGTTTTTACTTTCTGCCTAGCTGTCTCCCTCGTCACTTTAGTCCATGCAATTCCCCTGGAGTCTAAAGATGCTTGGAAGTCTTTGGAAAACCCAAGAAACAGAGAGCTGGTAAGAGTTTTCCATTCATTCGATCAAACTGAATCTCTGTGTACTCGTAACGCGCCAGTTCGGGTTGTTTATTCTCTTATAGTTGACTTCATGATAGTTTGTCTGCTGAATTAAAAAGACTTGTTAAAAAACATAGAAATTGTTCATACATTGTCCGAGGGAACTGAATTATTGCCGAATTATTTTTAAGATTAATTTATTAGTTTGCTGAATTGGCTTTAACTAATGCACCTATCAGTATTGTCGTGAAAATAAATGCTCGTACTTCTCTCACACATACACAGAGGTATTTACACTGTTAGCCCGCGGTGTCAGTTTGGAAGATTCTTCATCATCTGATGAAGTGTCTCCCAACTAAAAGGGGAGAAGCTGAACTTTAAGTTTGTGGAAGCCAGTGTACGCCATATAGATTTATTGATTCAATTCCCCCACAGGGCTGAAGACTAATTGGCCCAATTGAGGAAGATTGGCTGGTGCTGTTAGTTTTACGCAATGATTGTTTGTCATAGGGAAGATATTTCTGTTACAATACGATTGTGACTTCGTTTTTATTCCCAAGCAAGTCATCCACCCAATTTAGAGTTACCAAGTTAAAGGTAATAACGAGATGTTGAAAACAATCGTACAGTATCCCGCGTTCACATAAACCCAATACAAAGACATCACAATCCATCTCCCACCTAATTTCAGCTACACTGCCTTGCACAAGTCTTGAGAAAACTGCAATTACAAAATAAAAAAATTGTAAACCCATCCCTTGCAGGTTGAAACTGTTTGGTTTCAGTGCACGTTGTTCTTCCAGAGTCATCCTGCACGGAAACAGAGTCCAACTCCAGGCTCCCATACTACTCCAGTCCCACTTTCTGCATTTGGTCCATTTCCCTCTAAACCTTTCCTATTCCTGTAATTGTCCAAATGTCTTTTAAAATGTTGTAACTGTGCCTGCATCTACCACATCCTCTGGCAGTACATTCCACACAGGAACCACCCTCTGTGTGAAAAAGTTGCCCCTCCTGTCCTTTTGAAATCTGTCTCATCTCACCTACAAAAATATATCCCCTAATTTTGAACTCCTCCAGCTGGGGAAAAGACCTTTGCTATTCACCTTATGTATGCCCCTCATCAGTTTATAAACCTCGATTTTAAAAAAAACCCCTCAACCTCCTGTTCTCCAGTGAAAAAAGTCCCAGCATATTGAACCACTCCTTAGAACTCAAAACCCTCCAGCCCCATCAACATCCTGGTAAATCTTTTCTGAACGCTCTCCAATTTAATAATATCCTTCATATAGCAGGGTGAGCAGCACTATACACAGTACTCCAAAAGTGACCTCACCAGCGTCCTGGAGAACCTTGACATGATGTCCTAACTCTTATAACTCAATGGGCTGAGCAATGATGGCAAGCATGTTCAATGCCTTCTTAACCATCCTGTCTACTTCCGATGCAACTTTCAAAGAATGATGTACCTGTACCCCTAGGTCTCTGTTCGACATCACTATTCAGGGCCCTAGCATTAGTTGTATTAAGTCCTGTTTTGTTCATTTTACCAAAATGCAATATCTTGCATTGTTCCAAATTGAACGCTATCTGCGACTCCTTGTCCCACTGGCCCAATTGATCAAGATCCCTTTGTAATCTTAGGCAAACTTCATCACTATCCACTATCCTACCAATTTTGGTATCATTCGCAAACTTACTAACCATGCCTCCTAAATTCTCAAAAATAGTTTATAAAAACAGCCCTCCATCTCTTACCGTCAAGCCAATTTTGTATCCAGTTGACAAGCTCTCCCTTAATCCCATGTGATCTGAGTTTACTGGTCAGTCTACCAAGCAGAACCTAGTCAAAGGCTTTACTAAAGTCCATTTAGACAACGTTTACCACTCGACCCTCTATTTGGTTACTTCCTCAAAAAACTGAATCAAGTTTGTGAAACACAATTTCCCATGCAGAACACCATGCTGATTATCCCTAATCAGCCTGTGCTTCTCCTAATGCTTGTATATCCTCTCACTCAAACCCCTCCAACAACTTATCTATCACTGATGTCAGGCTTACCAATCTATAATTCCCAGGCTTCTCCTTACAGCCTTTCTTAAATAAAGACATGACATGAGCCATCCTCCAGTCCTCTGGCACCTCATCGTGACAGTAGATGATAAAATGTCTCTACGAAGGTACCCTGTAATTTCTTCCTTAACTTCCCACAAATGCCAGGAGATATTTGATCAGGTACCTGCCATTTATCCATCTATGTTTGTTAAGACCTCCAGCATCATATCTTCTGTAATGTGGACTGTTTTCAAAACATTAATATTTATTTCAGAGTTCCCTAGCTTCCATATTTTATTCCAAATTTAAACCTGATGTGAAATATTCATTTACTATCTCTCCCAGCTCTTGTCGCTCCAGGCAAATGACCTCTATCTTTAAAAGGTGCCATACTCTCTCCTAGTTGCTCTTAATGTACTTGCAAAATCCCTTTGAATTATCCTTAGCCTTATCTGTTAAGGCTATCTCATATCCCCTTTTTGCCTTCTTAAGAATGCCCCACACCCCTTATACCCTTCTCAACTTAAATTTGAATGAGGAAAAATAGGAAAAAATGTCTGATAACCAGCATGAGCAAGAGACCAATAGGGTAAGATTATGCTGGAACTTACATTTGAATAGTTTCTTTGAATAGGTATATTGCAGTTATGCTATGTGAGTCTACACTCCCTTCATAGATCTCAATCTCAAACCCATGATTTTTTTGTTTTAAACTTTATAAATGCCTTCATTACCTCTGCCACCCTCTCTCACCTCCTATGAGAATCATTAGTTTCCATTTAATTTCTCTTCCCTGTGTTCAAGATCCTTTATGATCTGATTCCTCCTTATCTCTGCAAACTCCTCCAACTTTAAAATCCTCAAGAGACCCCTGTACTCCCTAATTCTGGACTGTAGCCTCTCTCATCATTGGTAACCAGGCCTCCAGCTGCCCATACCTAATTTCACACATTCCCTCCAGAAATTTCTGTCTCTTTTTCTCATGAAATAGGCTCTTTTTCAACCTCCTTCAGTGAAATTTCCAAGAGGAGAAGCCAACACCATTGAATAATTAAGAGTCATAGAATCAAGTTCACATGGGAGGAGGCCATTCAGCCCATTGGGTACTTGTTTGCTCTCAGTCGAACAGTGCTGTAATTCTTACTGATTGATCCCTGTGGCTCTGTAAATTTTATCTCCTTCAAGTGCTCAACCAATTTTGTTTTGTAACGCTGTCTCTACTTACACCATCTTTACTGGCAGAAGGTTCGGGATCATTCCCACATAGCCATACACTACAGTTCTTTCTCATGCCCTACCCATGTCTCTTGCTCAGAATATTAAATCTATATGCCAGAGGATTTGCCAGCGGCAAATTCACTTTCTGAATGATAGCTAGAAATATATTTTTAAAAAGTGAGTTTTTATAAATACTTAAAGCAGTAAAGAGTTAACAAATGAGTGCTTCCCGTAGAAGGTCAGACTGGAGAATAAATAATGGAAAGTATGGAGATGGAAGAGGAATTGAACAGATGTTTTGCATTTGCTTCACTGTAGAGGGTGCCATTTTAGAAGCAACAAACGAATCAAGAAATGGAAGAGCTTGAAGTGTTCCAGTTGAATAGAAGAGTAAATATTTTCTATTGTAACTTTGCAATTGTGTAAAGGTCAGAGTGAATAAGTAAACAGCTTGCAAACAAAGTAATAAATTCATTGGCTTCAACTGGAACTTTGATTATTTTCCTCTTCAGTTTTTCCGAACGCTGCAAGCTTATTTTTCTGGGAGAGGAGTTGATGTTGGGAAGATCTCTAAATCTTTCAGGATGGACAACAGGAAACCATTCATAGCAGCCGCTCTTTATCCGGACCACATTGCCTCTGCCTTTTCAGACTATGAAGGCCAGAAGGATTCTTTTGCAGCGTTCTTGAAAGGATGACTATCATGACATCAAAATCATCTGATTATATCAGCAGCTGAGAATTAATCATGATTGCAGTTCAGTCAAAGCCTCCTTCACGTGACCCTTCAATCTTCTGTTTGAGTTGTCTTTTCCTTTTGTTTGAATTGCTTTCTTGAAATGATCTTACAGCTTTATGAAGTATTTGATCGTCCTTATCTCCCAAGTATTTCATTAGATGTTATGTTGCTTTGATTCATGCCTTTTTTTTCCTTCATACGCCCACATGATGCAAAGTTTGCATCCTCTCATTGTGACATTTTAATGCAGCTGTAAATAAATGTTAAGCAAAGGCAGGGCGATGTAAATAAATATATAAAGTCATACTAAGATTGTCTGTTGTCCTTTCTTGGCCTTCTTCATTTCCTCGCATCTGCATGGAAGTTTGTTGAAGTAAACCATATGCAGCATATTGGTATCATGCCCAAGCCATCAAAATATCTCAGCAGGGAATTTAGTGATGGTATCAATCCTTTCGAGAGATTAAACCATAATTTTAGAACAGATTCAACTATCAAACACAAATGCAGGACTGATAGAGGAGGCATTCAGGGTAAAAACTACTATGAGCCTCCTGGATGATGTAATGCTGGATAAACTCCCAGAATCATTTAAGAACCAAGTGGATTTTCAAAGGAAGCTGGGGCCTTTAACATCTGGATGCAAAAATACAAAATGTTTCTTTTATTGTGGTCTTACCAATGTTTTCTACAAACCCATCATTACTTCCTTAGACTTCCACTCTATTCTATTTATTACAACCAGCCAGTATTGGCCTTATAATGGCTTTATTTTCTGCACATGCACTCATTCTTCATCTCTTGCGTAATCCTATTTCATATGGGCTTACTGCAATGCTGGTTGATCACCCTTCACCATCTCTTCCTGACAGTCATGCATGCCTTTTCCAATTCTACTAATTTTGATTCTCTCGGCACCACATCTTGGACCTACTTCACCTTCAGCACTGCTCAACTCACCATGTTATCTTTCCTGATTATATCATCAGCGTATTTCAATATCTTCTTGACTTTTTTTTAATGCTCCTAAAATATTCACTAAACACCTGATGATTTTCATGTGATAAAAAGATATTTAACATTATCAATTGAAGTTCAGATTTTAAAAATAAAAGGCAGATGAGACCATAGATGTAGGAGCAGAAAGAGGCCGTTCAGCCCACTGACCAGGAGAAAGTGAGGATTGCAGATGCTGGAGATCAGAGTCGCAAAATGTGTGGTGCTGGAAAAGCACAGCAAGTCAGGCAGCATCCTCATAATTTTCCAGAAAGCATGTGATTTAATTAAATTCCTAGCAGGATACCTGTACTGTTAATTGATGAAATGTTTTTACTGCTGTGTTTACAACAGACAGAAAACACAGACCAGGGTTATTTAGTTTGACTTTAGTTCAGAAGCATTTTAGATCAGGAAAACAATCACTGTAGCCGAAGGTTTTAGGTTGTGAATTTCCCAATCTGTGAGAATTTGTACACATTTAAGCTGTCAGAACCGAAAGGGAGTTGTAAATCTGTTTCAGTAATTCTAGAAGGAAAACTGAAAAGAGAGTCAGTTAAGTAAAATATTTAAGAATTAAAATGGGAATGATATTTCTCTTGAACCTGAATCTGTATCTGTCAAGGATATTGCTGGGATAGAGATTGAAGTTTCATTTTATTGTTTGTTAGGATCTTTATAAACTCTCATATTTAGTGTGTTTTTGTTTTCTTTTGTGCAATAAACTTTTGTTATATTATTAAGGAATATCAGCAGTCTTACATGAAGATGTTCAGTGAATTAACTCTAACCAATCACAAATGAAACTTATGAAATGTTTAGTCAGGATTCACTACTGGATCTGACTTGTACTGTATTACCAACAGCTGGGATCACAAAGTTACCATTGACAAAGGCTGAACCGGAAGAGATAAGATTTTATTGAACTAGAAATCTGCATTTACTATTTACATTTACAGAGGATGGGATGGATAAATGTTTTGCTTCGTTTGAAAAGGTATCTAGAAAGATGGGGTGGTTAAAAATTGTTTGGCTCTTAATGTTACAGAGATTCTTGACAAGTACAGATATGAACATGTATGCCAGTTATCAGAAGAATAATCTTCAGATTATGAAACTGTTAAAAGAGCAATACTGAATGCTCATGAGCTTATCCCTAAAGCTTATCATTTAAAGTTCAAGACTTTAAAAAAAAGCTTATTCAAACATTTGTCAAATTTATAAGAGAAAAATGTTGTGAGATCAGTACTTTCAACCACTGATGTTAGAGAAATAAAATTGAGAATATGAGGGAAATCATGACTATGGAAGAATTCCAAAAATAGAATGCCAGTAAATCTAAATATAGCTGACAGTTGAGTATTAAAGATTCAAGAAGCAGGAACTCTGGCAGATATTTATGAAATCTCAGACAGTTGTGCACAGGGAGATGGTCAAATGGGAATCAAAGAAATTGTAAGAATATAAAGTCTGGAGATGGAGCAGTTATTAGTGTTAGGGACAGTGAAGGACACCAATATAATAAAAAGATTAGAAACTAAAAAAGTGACATAAACAAAATACTAGGCGTCCATTTTAATAAAACCAGATGTACTAAAGCTAATTGTTGGAAATTAATGGGAAACCTATTTCAGTAGTAAGAATAACTACATTTAGCTTCAAAACAAATTCCTTGTCTCTGTCAATTGACAAAATTTCTATTTGTACTGCTGGAATATTCCCGAAGTGGAACTAGCTTCTTATGAAGCAATTAAAACACCTTCTGTATATACAGCATTGTACTCTTTTGTGAAGAGCTTGTTGCACTCAACTAAAGAACGAAGAGAACAAAGATAATTTACAGCCCAGGAACAGGCCTTTCAGCCCTCCAAGCCTGAGCTAATCCAAATCCACTGTCTAATCCTAAACATTGCCCAATTCCTAAACATCTGGATTCCTCTGCTTCCCACTGTTGGGATCCATTATTAAGGTTAGGTAGTGTAAGAAACTTTATTGTTAGGTAGTGCTCACGTAAGGTAGTATTAGCAAGTCTGGAACTTGTTAGCTTCACTAGACAACAGTAAGCCATTATGTTACACTAAGAACAGACTGAAAAGCTGATGGCATAGCCTGAAGAGGCCCCAGGGAGGGTGAGAGATAACAGGACATTGGAGCCGTGTCTAAATGCACGTAGCTCAAACTGAGGTAATAGAATGTTATCAGGTGAGAACCAATGACATACTAAAATTCTGCATTTTACCAAATAAGGATGTAACTCTGGAATGTGAGAGAACAAAAGGATAGACAAATTAAAAATATAGTCAGAACGCGCCTTCTCCAGTGAGCTAGACACCTCACTGTACTGTGTACGATTCTCTCTCATTAAACCTGTTTATACTTTTAATCAGACCCGGTGTCTCTCTCCTCCAAATGAACACGGGGACAGAAGACCTGTCCCAACAGAGATGGTGACCCCGCCGCGGGAGGGAATAGAGACACGCCTGTTGGCAGGGATTGAGAGCTCGCCGGACGGCCGGCCACTCCTAATCGGGCTCGGAGACGCCCTTTATACAAAAGATCTCCAGTAGGGGTTTGAATACACTAAATTCTTATTTTGTTTGGTGTCTCACAACTCTTTGCCAACCGAAATTCTGGGCTTGTCAGCCCGAGAGAGAATCGAACCGTTTTGTTTTATAGTAACGAAAGTCTCTGGGTCAAGGATTGAAAGTCCTAGAGATGAGCAAGTAGAGTGAACAGGTGATCAAGAGTGGGGAGTCATTTTTGGATGCAGCGCTGCGAAGTTTTGGTGAAGAGATAGTTTTGGGGTAAAGCGGATACTTCCCCTGCGCTTTGGCCTGGGTTGGGGTAAAGTGGATACTTCCCCTGTGCTGACGAGTTTGGGTAAAGCGTATGCTTCCCCCCGCGCTGACGAATTTGGGTAAAGCGTATGCTTCTCCCCGCGCTGACAAATTTGGGGTAAAGTGTATACTTCCCCTGACCAGAGGACAGTGTTGACTGGAACAGGCTTTGTCAGGAGTCGAATTACAAGGATTTGAGAACCCGATTTCTGGACCGTATTTCAGTAGCCGGCCCGTCCCGCAATATAATGGAAGTATTTAATAGGGGCTCACGAACCCCGACGCACATAAGTTGAATTCCTAGAGTAGGGGGGCATTGGGCAAGGAGAGAGAGACAAAGACAAAACAGAGGACAGGGGACAGAGACAGACACAGAGTTACGGACAGAGCGACTGTGTGTGTGTGAGAGGGAGTCTCTGGGTGTGTAAAATCTGTGTGTGTATAAGTATTTCTGTGTTTGTAAAAGTCTGTGTGAGAAAGAGAGTTTCTGTGTGTGGAAATCTGTGTGTGAGTCTGTAAAAAAAGAAGTCTGTATTGTTGCCCAAAGAGAGAGAGAAAGCTATTGCTGCGTGCATCAGCGGTGTGTCTGTGTAAAAGAGAGAGACTGGCTGAAAGCTTCTCTGCTAACACACAGTTTAACACTTTGTGCTCTGGCTTGAATTCATCTGTTTGATAGTGATTGAATGTTTAAGTCTTGTCACCTAGGGCGTAAGTCCCGGGACTGTTTTGGATGTGATTGTTATGGTTGTTTAACATGATTTAGATGCATCCGTATGTTTGGTGATTGAATTCTTGTTTTTGTTTCTAGAGCTTGAGTTCCGGGACTGCTGTTTAAAGTGATTTCTTTTTATGAGAACTTAACATGATTTTTTAAGGCTAATAACTCCTGTTCTTTTATGAGTCATGACTCCCTAACTACTTTTCTTACTAACCTCTTTTATTTTTACATAAAAGCAATATATGAAGGACAGTCGAAGTTTCGTTCGACAGTGGGTAGTTGTAAAAACGAAAATTTCCATGGTTATTATCTGTGACCTTGGATTCGACCATTGTGCATGCGTTAGAAGTTTTTAACTTGAATTGACGAATTGTTGTAAGACAGCTCTGATTATTTTTACGACCTAAAGTATTGTAATTGAGAAATGATTGGTCAGGAGTACATAAGAAAACTAATTTTGGATCTAAATTAGGGTACTAAATCTGGACGATTACAGTGGATTTCAAAATTGGGAACTGTATGCATTTTACATTTTAAATATTAAACACTGAATAAATGGACGTAAATATATAAATATGTTTACAAGTTAGGAACAGGCCTTAAAGTTAGTCAAGCATGAATTGATAAATTGGTGTTTGAGCATATGGGAAGATAGGAACATTGGAAAATTTCTTAAAAGAAAGAAACAGGGAAGAACATAACGACTTGTCCCCTTCGGGAAGTGTTGATAGGGGACAAGGAGATTGGGTTTGTGTGTGACCCCCTCACCAGTGGGGAGGTCGGAACATTTAAAAGGAAATGACGGTCCTGGTTGAGAATCCGATAGGATTGTCAGAACAAATTAATTTATTTTTGAGGCCCAGTCTGTATTTGTGGGCTGAGTTGATGTCTATTTTGAATGTTACTATTTACTGCGGGAGAAAGGAGACTTATATGGCGATGCTGGATAGGGAAAGATACGGAAGATAGAAGGGTGAAGTGGGATAAAACCATTAAATGAATTGTTAGGAAGGGCACAGAAAGTGTTTGTAAAGAGAGAAAGGACGAGTGACTAGAGCAGTACGCGTAAATGATGGTAGCTGCGGTTGATGAGGTAATTAGGAGAAGAATGCAACCAAAAGTGAGCAACCGGAGCAGCAAGTGATAGCACGTAGGGCAGAGAAGAAAGGGGATAGGAAGAGACAAGGAGGAGCATTTGATAGAGAGTTTGAGCGACAGGGGCAGAGACGAAGGTCTCCACAGGCAGGATGCCATTATTGTGGAAGGACATTTGATACTGAAACAAGATTGGTGGCTCAGGATTTTGAAGGGAGGCGCACACAGGGAGACAGTGTTAGAGGGGCCACGGAAGAAGGGATAACGGATGGACAGGGGACACCACATGGGAATGAGCGTGATGTGGGCAACCCGGTCAGCCGGGAGGATGCCATTATGCACCTTATTGAGTTACAGGACCGCGCAAGTGCGGCCGAGAAAGGTGAGTGGGAGAGCAAGGGGATGGTGGCCCAGACGATTTGTGTGGGGACGTCGCAGCATCGACTATGGAGATCGGCAGGCAGAGAGGTAGTGGCGCCCCGGTCCCTGCTCCCTACACTATTTGCTGAAATCCATGGGCCGACGCATGTGGCACTGACTAAGGTCCTCCTGGCAGTGCGGGCTCATTGGTGGGCTCCCAAGCTACAGGAACAATTGGAAAATCTGAGAGCAAAGTGTAAGATTTGCAATGAGCATAACGCTCGCAAAGTTCTTCCTCACCCACTACTTACTTTCCCAACGCCCCTCGGCCCGTGGCAGGAAATCTGCATGGACTTCACTGACATGGGGGCCAAGTGGCGCACGCCAGACCACTACAGGTTCCTCCTGGTGATTGTGGACTGTTTTTCCCGGTGGGTGGAGGCGACGCCAACAAAGAAGGAGGATGGGGAGGTAGTGGCCAACTGGCTGCGAAATGAGTTGATCCCCAGACATGGGGTGCCCAGACTCGTTTGTACCGATAACGGCACCCACTTTAAGAACGAACACCTAGCCCGTGTGGAGGCGGCGCTGGGAATAAGCCATAGGTTTGGCAGTGTATACCATCCAGAAAGCCAGGGCTTAGTTGAGCGGGCGAATAGGACCCTGAAGGACAAGCTAGCGAAGGTCCTGGCGGGGACCTCCATGACTTGGGTACAAGCACTGCCCCTGGCTCTTATGTCCATGCGCCAGGAGAAGTACGGAGGCACCTTCCTTCCCCCTCATGAGATTCTGACCGGTAGACCCATGCCCGGACCTCGCTTATCACCCCGGTGGGAGGACACCTGGGACTTCATGAACCAGGGCATGACCCAGTACATGCAGGTCTTGCACGAGATGGTTAAGCTAGTCAGGCAACTGGTGATCGATGCTCAGGAAAAGGAGACTGGTTCAACGGCACCGCTCTCGGTGGGGGAGGAAGTTTACCTCCGGCACCCAGGCAGGACATCCTGGAGTGAACAGAGGTGGCAAGGGCCATTCCGAGTCACCGAAGTGGCTAACAACACCCTGAGGGTGGACAGGGAGGGGGACAATAACTGGCACCACTTTTCACACTGTTCCAGATCTCCAAAAGGACAATCACTGGCGGAGGGCGCTCCCGGAGAGGAGACGGAGAGTGGTGGTGATGATGTCTGAACCAAGGCGGACTGGTCATCTTCTCATAGGGCTGGGTCTGTGCTTTGCGGTACGACTCTCCGTGCAGGACCCTTGTAACTCGAACTATCGACCGAGCCCTTACAGGCAAGGATGACCACCTTTCTTCGCCCCCACCTTATCAAGCTGTACAGCAGGAGTGCGCAGGCCCTCCCTGTGCGACACTTGGCATGGCCGAATTTGAGATGGAGGGGGACCTCCCACCCCCATGTTATGACTTTTGAGTGCTTATGTCTGTTATGTATTATTTCACTGCTTCTCGTGCCTTAACGATTGTATGCGAACTGGAGAGGCGCCTAGAGTAGGGATGTTTTGCGACGCGGATTGCTTTGTGAAGTTGTATGCTGCTTAGGGACTCCTATCCCCTATAACTATGTCTCCCTAGAGTCAGACAAGCCGGGTTAAGCTAATTGGTCGGTCTTGCAAAGGAGCGACGGAGGGGCGCTCACCGACCGTCCGGGTCCTGACTGCTGCGCGCGAACTGCTGTATTTTGTGTGGCCTCTTTCGAGGCCAAGGGAGGGAGTGTTGGGATCCATTATTAAGGTTAGGTAGTGTAAGAAACTTTATTGTTAGGTAGTGCTCACGTAAGGTAGTATTAGCAAGTCTGGAACTTGTTAGCTTCACTAGACAACAGTAAGCCATTATGTTACACTAAGAACAGACTGAAAAGCTGATGGCATAGCCTGAAGAGGCCCCAGGGAGGGTGAGAGATAACAGGACATTGGAGCCGTGTCTAAATGCACGTAGCTCAAACTGAGGTAATAGAATGTTATCAGGTGAGAACCAATGACATACTAAAATTCTGCATTTTACCAAATAAGGATGTAACTCTGGAATGTGAGAGAACAAAAGGATAGACAAATTAAAAATATAGTCAGAACGCGCCTTCTCCAGTGAGCTAGACACCTCACTGTACTGTGTACGATTCTCTCTCATTAAACCTGTTTATACTTTTAATCAGACCCGGTGTCTCTCTCCTCCAAACGAACACGGGGACAGAAGACCTGTCCCAACACCACGTACTCATGCATCTGTCCAGACACATCTTAAATGAATGTACCGTGCCTGCCTCTACCACTTCTGCTGGCAATGTGTTCCAGGCACCTACCACTCTCTGTGTAAAGTACTTGCCATGTGTATCCCCCTTAAACATTTCACCCTTCACCTTAAAGTGTGACCTCTCGTTATGGAATCCTTTACACAGGGAAAAGGCTTATTTCTATCTACCCTGTCTGTACCCTTCATGATTTTGTAAACCTCAATCAGGTCCCCCCTCAATCTCCTTTTTGCTAATGAAAACAATCCTAACTTACTCAACCTCTATTCATAGCTAACACCTTCCATACCAGGCAACATCCTCATAAATCTTTCTGTCCCCTCTCCAAAGCATCCACATCCTTTTGGTAATTTGGCGACCAGAACTGTACACAGTATTCTAAATGCAGCTGAATCAATGCCTTGTGCAATTTTAACATACTTGCCAGCTCTTATTCTCAATACTCCATCTGATGAAGGCAAGCATACCATTTGCCTTCTTGACCACTCTGTCCACCTGTGCAGCAACCTTCAGGGTACAATGAACCTGAACTGCCAGATCTGTCTACTCAACTTTTCCAAGGCTCTTCCATTTACTATATAATTCACTCTAGAATTAGACTTCCCAAAATGCATCACCTCACATTTGCCTGGATTGAACTCCATCTACCACTTCTCTGCCCAACTCTCCAGTCTATCTATATTCTCCTGTATTCTTTGACAGTCCCCTATGCTTTCTTCTATTCCACCAATCTTCAGGCCATCTGCAAACTTGCTGATCATACCAACAGTGCCCTCTTCCAGATCACAAACATACGCATATCACAAACAGTGGCCCCAACACTGATCTCTGTCACCTTTCTCCATTTCGAGAAACTCCCTTCAACTACTACTCTGTCTCCTGTTGCTCAACCAGTTCTTTATGCACCTAGCTAGAACACCCTGCACACGATGTGACTGCATTTTCTCCATTAGTTTACCATGGGGTAAACTAATGTACTTATCATATGCTTTACTAAAGTCAATGTATATGACATCTACAGTCCTTCCTTCATCTATCAACTTGGTCACTTCCTCAAAGAACTCTATTAACACAAAACCATGTTGCCTATCACTGATAGGATCTATTTATATTTGGAAAGGAATGGGCCTATCCCTCAGTACCTTCTCCAGCAACTTTCCCACCACTGACGTCAGGCTCACTGGTCTGCAGTTACCTGGAATATCCCTATTACCCTTCTTGTACAGGGGGACAACATGAGCAACCCTTCAGTCCTCCGGCACCTCATCTGGGTTTAAGGATGCAACAAAGATATCCGTCAGGGCCCCAACTATTTCCTCCCTCAAACCTGGGATAGATCCCATCTGGTCCTGGGAATTTGTTCACCTTAATAATCTTTTGCCAACCTAACACATCTTCCCTTCTTATGCCAACGTGATCCAGACTAATTAAACTTCTATCTCTAATCTCAAGATTCATCATGTTCCTCTCCCCAGGGAACATTGATGCAAAGTAATTGTTGAGAATCTCACCCGTTTTCTCAGGTTCAACACACAGCCTTCCTTCGTTGTCCTTCAGTGGACCAATCCTTTTTCTTGTTAACTGCTTGCTTCTTATAGAAGAAAAGGCTTTCGGATTCTCCTTAATTCTGCTCGCTACTCCTTTTAGCCCACTTGATTCCTCGTTTAAGACTTGTCCTACTCTTCCAATATTCCTGCAGGGCCCATTCTGTTCTTAGCTGCCTGAACCTTTTCCTCTTGGCTAGTCGTACAATTTCTCCTGTCATCCACGGTTCACGAATCTCATCTTTACTATCCTTTGCTTTCAATGGGACATGCCTATCCTGCACTATCTTTGAAAGCCTCCCACATATCAAATGTGCACTTTCCTTCAAATGTGTCCAATCCACATTTCCGGCTCCTGCCTAATTTTGATGTAATTGGCCTTGGACCAGTTTAGTACTCTTCCCTTAGGACCACTCTCATCTTTTTGTCTACAAGTATTCCAAAACTTACAGAATTGTGGTTACTGTTCCCAAAGAAATCTCCCACCGCAACTTCTACCACCTGGCCTGGCTTATTCTCCAACACCAGGTCCAATATGGCCCCTTCCCTCATTGGACTTGTTACAAATTCTGCCCCATCCAGACCTCTGACACTAAGTGTATCCCAGTCAATGTTGGGAAAATTAAAATCTCCCATCACCATCACACTGTTGCCTTGACATCTTTCCATTATCTGCTTACCTATTTGTTCTTCTACCTCACGCTCACAGTTGGGAGGCCTGTAATACTGCCCCAACAATGTAACTGCACCCTTTTTATTTCTCAGCGGCACCCATAATGCTTCACTACTGAACTCCTCCATAGTGTCCTCCTTTAGCACAGCCGTGATATCATCCCTGACCAGCGATGCAACTCCTCCCCCCCTTTTACTTCCCTCCCTGTCATATCTGAAGCATCCATATCCTGGAACATTTAGTTGCTAATCATGCCCTTTCCTTCAACCAAGTCTGTGATTGCAATAACATCATACTCTCAGGCACCAATCCAAGCCCTAATTTCGTCTGTCTTACCCACTATACTTCTTGCATTCAAGTATATGCACTTCAGACCACCAGTTCTTGTGTGTTCATCTGCTCCCTGCTTATTCTTCCCCTTATTAATGCTAACTTCATGATTCTTACAGGCTCCAGTTTTTACTTCGCTGCCTACTTGTTTTCTCTTCTGGTTCCCAGCCCCCTGCCACATTAGTTTAAACCGTCCCCAACAGCAGTAGCGAAAACTCCCCCCAGAGACATTAGTTCCAGTATGGTTCATCTGTAGACTGTCCAATTTGTAATAGTCTCACCTTCCCCGGAAACGGTCCCAATGTCCCACAAATCTGAACCCCTCCCTCCTACACCATCTCTCAAATCACACGTTCATCCTGCCTATTCTTTTTTTTCTATGCTGGGTAGCACGTGGCATTGGTGGCAATCCCAATATCACTACCTTTGAGGTCCTCCTTTTTAAACTTTTCTCCCAGCTCCCTGAATTCTGCTTTCAGGAGGTCATCCCATTTTTTACTTATATTATTGGTGCATACAGGCACCAACGATATAAGTAACAAACGATTTTTCTCGAAACTTGTTTTGTACTTGTACTTTTGTACATGGGTTATGTAAACTTAAATTGTTATTATACGAAATTTTAACTATTTTTACATTTCCATAGCTCACAGTTAGAAAATTAGAAAAATAGGAAATTAGAATTAGAACCTGAATCCTGACAGTGTGGAAACAGACCCTTCGGCCCAACATGTCCACACCGACTCTCTGAAGAGCAACCCACCCAGACCCATTCCCCTAACCTATATTTACCCCTAACTTAAACCCAGACTATGGGCAATTTAGCATGGCCAATTCACCTAACCTGCACATTTTTGAATTATGGGAGGAAACCGGAGAACCCGGAGGAAATCTACACAGACACTTGGAGAATTTGCAAACTCCACACAGACAGTTGCCCGAAGCTGGAATTGAACCTGGGTCCCTGGCTCTGAGGCAGCAGTGTTAAAAACTGAGCCACTATGCCGCCCATTGTACAAGTTTTAGTTGTATCATAGAATCCCTACAGGCCATTTGGTCCAACATGTCCACACCGACCCTCCAAAGAGTAACCCACCCAGACCCATTCCTCTGCCCTCTTACTCTACATTTACCCCTGACTAATACACCTAACCTACACATCCATGAACTATGGGCAATTTACCTAACCTGTACATCTTTGGATTCTGGGAGAAAACTGGAGCACCCGGAGGAAACCCACGCTGACACGGGGAGAATATGCTTGTTGTAATAGGCTGAGGGGGACAGTTACAGCCCAATCTTAAACAAATAAAGAATCCACTGATTTCAATGCATTGTGGATGTGATATTGTTAATACAAGGATTTCAATAAACTCTGCTGAATTCTCTACAGCTCTGTTCGTAGTAAAGCTGTAGCTGTAGGTTACTACACTTCAAGTGCATATCCAAGTACTTTTTAATTGTGATGAGAATTTGTGCTTCTACCATTTTTACAGTCAATAATTTATTTGAAAGGAGTCACAATAGTGACAAAATATGGACTACTGTTTTTCAAAATCCATCATCTTACTTTATCCCTGGGATGTGTATGGTCTGGGATGGTTTAAAAAAAAGGAAACAAAATCTGGATTAGAATGATCACAGCAACACTTGGACAAATCATGAAAACAAGAGAAACAAAGACATGACAGAAACAAAGACAAAATTACCCTTTTATCAAAAGGCAATTAAACCAGTTAGTCAATCTCATTAAGGGTGAACAAGAGTTCCTCGTCTCCAACTCTGAATTACACTTCAGGCAAATTCTCACATATTGGAGATGGAACCTTACCTTTAATTTGGCAAAGCTAAAGAATCATAACTCCCACACATAAAAACAAGCTTGTATTTTAAGGAACTGTTTTTCTTTGGCAAAGATATGGATTTGTCGCTAGAGTTAGAGAAGGTGCTATTTTAGCCTCTTATGATGGAAAAATGCCTGGTGACAGACAGATTAAAAAGAAACACCACAACAATCAAGGGTATGAAGGACAATGGTAAAATTCACCATTGCTCAACATTGAAGACATCAGGTGGACAACTATTGTCTCAGGTTTAAACTTGATGCCTTAAGGAGGCTTGAAGAACTTTAAACGGTATGTTCTTTTCATCTTGCTTTTGTACTGGACAGTATCCCTTTTTAGCTTTTTTGTGTGTATGGTTGTACTACCATTATTTTTCCTGGGTTAGCAGATAATAAAATTACTCTTTCTTTCATTCAATGTATGAAACTTTGTAATTGGCTCCTAACTACAGTAGACATTAAGCATCTATTTAACTGGAGGAATCTATACCCTTGTACTAGAAAATAATTTGGAATATTTGTAGTGGCTAACTGAGGAGATTTAAAAAGGGATTCTGGATCAGTGGTGCTGGAAGAGCACAGCAGTTCAGGCAGCATCCAAAAGGGAGTCAATTCAACCTTCCTCATCTGGTCATACTTGAAGGAAATTGTCTTTTTATTTTAAATCTGTGTTGTGCCGATTATAGTGTAATTTATAGTATTACCTCTGGAATTTGCAGAGTAAAAGCAATTCTTTTAAGTGAGTGTTTTTTTCCACAAGGAGAACAAGGAAAAATGGTAAATAATAAGCAATATTTTTACAATAAGAGGATATCCATAGATTGGAAGTATTACAGAATAATCTAGTGATTTCTCCATTAACCGAATGCTGGGATTCGAAAAATACACTGAGAGGCAATAACACCTGACAGTCAATTTCCTTCAAGCTTTGCATTTAACTAAAAAAAATCATAAATTCTTCATATGTAATGGGAAGTGAGTCAGAGGATAATTGGATCAGGATTCATAAATATAGTTCAGTTTACATTTTAAAGTCTTAGATGTCCCTATTTGTATTTAATACTTTGATATTATGAAAGACTAAGTGTCAAAACTGAACTATATTTATGAATATTTTATTTAAATAGAGTATTGGAGTTCATTACAGCTTGGGAGAGGCTTCCAGTAAAGGTCAAGGGGCTTGGAATTGGTACAGTGATGTGACTGGAGTTAAGGAGATGAGTGACAATGGACAATGAAACTGATACAATTACATAGAATGTGCAGTGCAGATACAGGATTTTCAGCCCAACTGCTTCATGGTCACAATTGTGCTCCACATAGGACTTCTTCCCATTTTGCTATCTAATTTCATTAGTTTACACAGCTCTTTTCTCCCTTACTTGTCTATCTAGTTTCATGTTACCCACTCTCCTGCCACTTCTTTATTGCCCTGTCATAGAGTCGTACAGCACAGAAACAGACCCTTCAGTCCAACCAGTTCATGCCAAACACAATCTCAAACTAAGCTAGTCCCAACTACCTGCTTTTGGCCCATATCCCTCCAAACCTTTCCCATTCATGTATCCATCCAAATGTCTTTTAAATGTTGTAATTGTACCTGCATCCACTACTTCTTCAGGAAGTTCATTTCACACTTGAAACACACTAAAAAAAAATTGCTTCATGTCTTTAAAGTCTCTCTCCTCTCAACTTAAAAATGTGCCCCCTCCTCTTAAAACTCCCCATCTTAGGGAAAATGCAACTACCATTGACTCTACCTGTACCTCTCATTATTTTATAAACCATATCAGGTCACCTCTGAACCTCCCACACTCCAGTGAAAAAAGTCCCAGTCTATCTAGCTTTTTTCGTAACTCAAATCTTCCATACTTGGCACCATCCTGGTAAACCTCTTCTGAACCCTTTCCATGTTGATAATATCCTTCCTATAACTAGGCAACCAGAACTGGGCAGAGAGAGGCCTCACCAATGTCCTGTACAACTTTAACATAACATCCCAACTCTTATACTCAAAGTACTGAGCAATGAAAGCAAGCATGGCAAATGCCTTTTTAACCACATGTTGCCTACTGCAATAAGAACTGCTATAAGATTTTGGATTTCGAGGTTACACATTAGAAAGGCATCAGATGAAAAATTGTCTTGTGTAGTACAGTTTGTAATGGCACACTGGATAACTTGTAGCACTTTACCAACCTGCCCTCTAGATAGCTGGTTCTTGCCTGAGCTTTGTGACATTGCTGGGTTAAAATGTGGGGGGCATACTTGGCCCACACACCGCACCCAAACAGGCTGTATCCTGCTGTGATGCAGCCCAGCTGCCTCTTGTAATACATTGACTCCAAGTCAACAAACATGCAGGCAGCTCTTTGTTGTTTACTCTGAAAAAAGCATCCTTTCAGGGGCGAAATTTCTTTAAATGGCAGGGTATTCAATTTAAAGACAAAGGTAGTTAATCATAAGTTTTATTTTCTATTGCAAAGTATTTGGATGTACTCTGCAGTGTTTTTGGAGGTATTGTTGGTGAGGTACTGGAATTCAGAGATTATTTTGACATTCTCTCAGGGGTGGGGGAACAAGGAATAGGTAAGCTGTCCACACAGACTACAACAGGCTTGTGGAATGCAGTAACATTCAAGGAAATTTAGGCTTTAAAAATCCAGCACTTTCCAGTATATTCTGTACAGTATGGAACTCGAAACTGTTGTGGCTGCATTGATTTTTCTCTTACTGCAAAGACATTAGTATTTCTAGACAGGGATAAAGGGAAAAAGTGAGAACTGCAGATGCTGGAGATCAGAGTCAAGAGTGTGGTGCTGGAAACACACAGCAGGTCAGGCAGCATCCGAGGAGCAGGAGAATTGATGTTTCGGGCACAAGCGCTTCATTAGGAAGGAATCCTGATTCCTGATGAAGGACTCACGCCTGAACCATCGATTCTCCTGCTCCTCAGATGCTGCCTGACTTGCTGTGCTTTTCCCGCACCACACTCTCGAGACAGAGATAAAGTCCCAGCACTCAGATCATTATCTAAATGTCACGGAATTGACTGACATCCCATGTATCCATTTACCATGCAGATGTTTAGAAAGAACCAAAGAATGCTCTCAAACTGGGGAACGGACAGAGTATGAAGTAACCATCCTGACTTCTTGGGTACTTGTCCTATATACATTGGATAGAAGTGTTTGAATATGCAATTGACACAAAGCAAATTACCAGGTCCTAGAAATAAATTATATGAAAATGCCCTCATAAAAAGGGCAGTTTTCTGCAGATGGCTTGCGGACAGCCGCCATCTTTAGATCGATGAAACAGGAAAGATGAAGGAAGACCCTAATAGTTCTGGTACAGAGTAGTTACTGAAGAGCTACATAAATCAACACATCTATTCATGCTCTTGTATCAGTGAACCATTTTGACTGTCACAGGTTGCCTGCTTTCACTGTCTATTCAGTTTATCACATCTATTTTGTTGCTTCTTTATAACCTTAATGAACTATCTAAAAATGACTTACAAAAAGTTCTCTCTTTACCTTAGGCATGTGTAGCCCCCAAATCCAAAATATTACAGTAGTTCCCCTGGTAGACAACATGACGGGGAAATGGAGAAGTGGCTGCAGAGTGAGCAAGCTCTACATGATGTCCTTTGTCAACTTGGCATTGGATTTCTCAATGTTGTTGAACAGTGACAGAAGACTGTCCGGTTGGCCAGCCAATGATACTGAACTTAGACTGCATGTCCCACAGTGTTCTGTATGTGCCACCCCATCTTAGGTTCTCACTAAAGTCCTCTGCAGTCACCCTCTTAGGAAGCTGGCAAACAAATCATCCTCTAATCACTTTCCGGTCTGCAGTGCATTTTTAGGGCTGGGTTTGAGTGGGAAGTCAGAGCTCAACATTCACACCAATTGCAAATCACTCATTGTTCCAGATAGAAGGATCCTGGTGCTACAAGTTGAGCGGGGGTGGGCATATAAGGCAGAAATATATCATCACCTTCAATAGTCTCAATGATTCTAAGTGCCAAGTGGTCACCCCGTGATGTTAAAAGCAAACTTCTTTGTAGGATTCAAAGATGCAGGTCTCCATATCCTTATCAATTCTGCTCGGCTTCTTTCTATTGAGTCAACACGGTGGCTCAGTGGTTAGCACTGCTGCCTCACAGCACCAGAGACCCAGGTTCAATTCCAGCTTTGGGTGACTGTCTGTGTGGAGTTTGCACATTCTCTCCGTGTCTGCGTGGGTTTCCTCCGGGTGTTCTGGTTTCCTCCCACAGTCCAAAGACGTCCATGTTAGGTGAATTGGCCATGCTAAATTGCCTGTAGTGTTAGGTGAAGGGGTAAATGTAGGAGAATGGGTCTGGGTGGACTGCTCTTCGGAGGGCTCATGTGAACTTGTTTGGCCGAAGAGGCTGTTTCCACTCTGTAAGTAATCTAATAAATTGCCCATAGTGTTAGGTGCATCAGTCAGAGAGGAAATGGGTCTGGGTGGATTACTCTTCAGAGGGTCGATGTGGACTTGTTGGGCCAAAGGGCCTGTTTCCACACAGTAGGGAATCTAATCTATTGCATTCCACTACTGCCTACAGGAGGTAAGGTAAAATGGCACTGTGTTTGGATGATGCCATAGCTGACCAGTTTGATGCTGATACACGCACAAGCCTAAGGTAGAATACATGAGTGTTAGGTTTCAAGCATCTGGGAGTGCTGCTAGTTAGTGATGGGTGTGCGATGCATTAAGTAGTATGGAGATAAGGACTGTAGATTTCTTACGCTAAAGAATGAGAACACCATCAACTCCATGATTCCTTCCAATTTATATGTCAACCAAATTTGGACATATGTTGGCACTACTTTAGAATCACAGTGGGATGGCCCTTCCAGGATCTCTTGCAGATGAACCAACAAAAAACAGATGATTGAGGCACAGATCTTAATCTTCATTTTCTTCAGGTTGAATTGTGAAAAAGGTCGTCTGACACAATTGGTGGTGCATCAACACCATCTGAACTGTAGTGGTTCTAGAAGGTCTAATGCTACCTTTTTAGTTGAGGCATTAAACTAGGCATCATCTGCCCACATACATGAATGTAAAAGATGCCATAAAAAAATAAAGAGAAGGAAAACAGTCAAAATGCAATATTGAACTGACACCTCAAGCAGAGTCATTTATTTAATTGCTATTTATGGTGGTAAATTTATAGTGTACAGACTAGATAATGGCACAAGTTTTTCAGTACCTATATTGTTGGGAGATGCATGACAGAAACCAGTGGAGGTTCTGATGTACTCATATGCAATATTCAGGGTAGGACAGGCAAGTGTCAAATAACATTTACACTATACAACGCCAGATAATGACTATCTCCACAAGAAAATCTAACCATCGCCCCTTGACATTCAATGGAATCACCATCATTGAAACTCCACTATCAATAGGCTGCAGCTAACATTGACAAAAACTGTACCTGGATCAGTAATACAAGTACATGTCTACAACAGCAGGTCAGAAGCTAGGAATCATACAGTGAGTAATTCACGTCTTGACTCTCCCAAACCTAACCACCATCTACAAGGCACAAGTCAGGAGTCTGATGAAATACTTCCCACTTACCTGGATGGGTGCAAATCAAAAAACATTGAAGCAGCTTGACACCATCCACGAAAAAAAAACATTCACTTGACTGGCACCATGTCCATAAATACATTTAGTCTCTCCACCACTGCCACTCAGTAGCAGTAGTGTATACTATCCACAAGATATTCAGGAGAAATTCATCAAGCTTTCTTAGACATCACTATCCAAATCCATGGCCAATACTATCCCAAAGGACAAAGGCAACATGGGAATACCACTATCTGCAAGTATCCCTACAAAAAAGTACTCAATGTCCAGATTTGGAATTATATCACTGTTCCTTCAATGATACTGAATCAAAATCGTGGAACTCTCTCCCTAACAGCATTCTTTACCTGCACCAATTGGACAGCAGCAGTTTAAGAAGGTAGTTCACCACCACCACCACCTTCTCAGGGGCATTTAGAGATGGACAATAAACACTGGCCTGAGCAGTGATATTCACATTGCATGCACACAAAAGAAAATATGCTGAAATTGCATTGGCAACCTAAACATTCAATGCATTCATTTCCAGTGCCCTCCATTAAAGTTTCCAGCTCTGAGCTCTGTAGCAGAGACTTTGGCCAGAAATGCAGGTCTTATCCTGGTTAATACTTAGTCTAACCCAGATTCCTGATGAAGGGCTTGTGCCCGAAACGTCGAATTTCCTGTTCCTTGGATGCTGCCTGACCTGCTGCGCTTTAACCAGCAACACATTTTCAGCTCTGATCTCCAGCATCTGCAGACCTCACTTTTTACTCTAACCCAGATCAGCCAGCATAACTGAAGTGAGTACCATAATCCCTCTTGACCTGACCCACCACTAACCTATGAACTGACATTACTATAACCCAGAATGACTAGAGCTGATTTTCTTTCCTGCCATTATCCCCTTGCTCCAAACTAACATCTAACACTCCTCTATCTATCAGCAAGGGCTCCTGGGTTGGACCAGGTTGACAGCCCCAGTCAGGGAACTCTTATTCCTGGCTGACCCTCATTACAATCATGACATTAAAATCATGAAAGACTCAACATAAATCCAGTTTTTCTCCCCAGCACACCCAGGCAATCCATGTTGCATTGGCCACATCAACTTGACATACAATTGAAGAACAAAAAACCAAAACAAAACTAAAAATTGTGTATCTTTAATGCATCTCCATTTCACGCCCAGAATCAATGTCCATTAAAGAAATGATTTCCTCCACTTCATTTGTTTGAAACAGATTCCAGTTTTACATTTGAAGTCTGTCAGTTTTGAAGAAATTTCATAATAAATTACAAGATCATGTCAACCACTTGAAGTAGGCTCTGGTCACAATAAGTTGCCAATGAAAACAGTGGAACAATGAGGAGATAATTTATTAATTTCTGTAAAGTTCTGTATGAAAGTAGGTGAAAATCAAAGCAAGGCACGGTCCAAAGGGACCAGAAAATCAGGCCTTTTTAAGGAGGGGGAATGGAAAGCCCGGAACAAATATATAGCCTCCGTGTTCCACCGGATGGTACAGGCTGAGGACTGAGAGATGAGTGTCACACTGTAATCTGTCCGGGTGGAAAATGTCTGGCTTCAGCCCCGAGCTGATCGACTACTTGGAAGGAAAGATCACATTTGAGGAATTTGAACGGCTCCGGGAGGAGAGGAAAGCCACAGAAAGGGTGAGAGACCCGAGCAGTTCTCTCCCCCCCGCCCATTGTCCTTTATCCACCATCCCAGAGGACGGACCAAATCTAGATACACGTCTCACCGCACCTTTCAGTGCCTCAGTATTTCACCCAAGTATCAGCCTGCGTTAAGGCCCAGATATTTCCGTCTTCAGACGGTCGGAGATTGTTAATTGGTTATTACTGGGACATTTAAACTTCTGATGCATCAACAAACCTCTGCTTTAGAGCTGGAGACTTGATGGTTCCGACTTAGCTTCATTGTTGTTGGGGATAAGGGGAGCATGACTTGCTCTAACTCCTAGTCTGCTCTAAAACTGATACCCCCCCCCCCCCCAATGCAAATCACTCACATTGATGCCCCGCCTCTGAACCCTTGTGGAATACTCTGGCCAGATACTCTGGTCTGATGAAGGGCTTATGCTCGAAACGTCGAATTCTCTATTCCTGAGATGCTGCCTGACCTGCTGTGCTTTGACCAGCAACACATTTTCAGCTGTGATCTCCAGCATCTGCAGACCTCATTTTTTACTCACAGATACAAACTCTGACCTGGCACATCCAAATCCCACCCACACTTACTCGCTACCCTACATAGAGTCACAGAGGATGTACAGCATGGAAACAGTCCCTTTAGTTCCAATCGTCTGCACTGATCAGATATCCTAACCTAATCTATTCCCATTTTCCAGCACTTGGCCCATTTCCCCCAAAACCTGTTCTATTCATACACACATTCAGATGCCTTTTAAATGTAATTGTACCAGCCTCCACCACTTCCTCTGGCAGCCCATTCCATACACACACCACCTGCGTGACTAAGTTACCCCTTAGGCTCCTTTTAAATTTTTCCCCTCTCACCCTAAACCTATGCCCTCTAGTTTTGGACTCACCCCATGTGGGGGAAAAGTCATTAACCATATGGCATTATACTTTTTTAACCCAGCTATCATTACGGCCTATTACCACCTCCCTCCCACACCCAATAATGTTTGTGCTGGAAATGATTGCCACTTGGCAGAAGCTTCAGCCTTCTAAATTTAAATTATTGTAGTGGGGCTTGAACTCACAACAGTTTGATTCAGAGGTGAATATGTTGTTACTCAGAGCCACCAGCCACAAAAATATCCTGCTTATCATAATCATCTTTGTATGTGTGCATTATATACAGCCCCTTATCCAAGGCCCTGAGCAGAATGCATACACCTCCTTTACTCACCAAGTGTTAGCTCAATGCAGTCCTTCCTCAAACTAATCATTTTCTTCTTGATAAATTGAGTAAAATATATGCATGCACAAATGTATCAGAAAGACAGGTAACTAGCATTCATACACAGTGTGACTGCAGACCTCAGGCATATGTTCACGAGGTGTAACTGCCAGATGTTCACAAATTAATTAATTAGCTTGGTGTACTAAATTCTCTAATGTTACAACCTTAACAAGGAGATTTACGGACTTAACTTGTTCACATTGATACCGTGGGCAAGCTGTGTGTAAAGAGCTATTAGTAGAAGTTCAGAGGAGCCAAATTAGAAATAGGAGCCTTTGCTTTCTCATGATGAATTCTGTGCTTGGAGACAGGTCTGATCTACACCAGCTGTTCAGCAATCTGAACCAACTGGATCCTCTCTTCTCCCTCAGAAAAAGTACAATTTGTTGTGGCAGCATAAGTTTTATGTGAATGTTGGAGCCCAAAACATTATATGTCTGACCAGAAGTATTTCCCACTCTTACTGTGTGCCATTGGCATATGTTGGAAAGATTTGAAAATTGATACTAACCTGTTTTGAAGAAGAGAAATAATAACATAGAGGTTAGGGAGGCTATGTGTTAGGGTAACACAAGTCATAGAGTGGCGCTTGAAAACTTCCGACTCAGGCGGGTATGCTATCAGGAACAAAAACAGAAATTGCTGGAAAATCTCAGCAGGTCTGGCAGCATCTGTGCAGAGAAATCAGAGTTAATGTTTTGAATCCAGTGACCCTTCTTTTGAACCAATTGTATTTAGAAACGAGTAGTTTTTATGCAGAAGATAGTGTGGGGGGGAGGGGCCACTGAATAAATGATAGGTCAATAGAGCCCAAAGAGAGAGAAGAACAGTTGGACAAACAAAGGAATGGATAACAGCCTAAGAGAATGAATAACAGCTAATGGGGTCTATTAGTAGCTAATGATGGGTAGTGTGTAATAGCAGACTATGTGATAACAAGGCCTAGTGTGTGGGGTTAGGGTAAGGACATGTTGAACTTGATATTGAGACCAGAAGGTTGCACAGTTCTCAAGTGGAAAATGAGGTGCTGTTCTTCCAGCTTGTGCTGAGTTTCGCTGGAGCACTGCAGCAAGCCTGAGACAGTGATGTTGGCCAGGGAACAAAGTGGTGTGTTCAAATGGCAGGCAACTGGAAGCTCAGAGTCTTTTTTGCAGATGGAACATGATGTGTAGGAGTCAGTGTTGGACTGGGGTGAACTAAGTTAAAAATCAGACAACACCAGGTTATCATCCAAAAGGTTTATTTGGGCAATTGAGGTTTGTTAAGTATATAATTTTACTTGTATGACACTGTAATTTTTTGCTATAAATTCTGTGTCTTGTGGTTCTACTCCACAACCACCTGAACAAGGCACTCTGAAAGCTTCCAAATAAACCTGTTGGAGTATAACCTGGTGTTGTGATTTTTAACTTCCTGCAAAGCAGTTACCCAGTCCAAGCTTTGTTTCCCCAACATAGAGACGTCCACATCGTGAGCAGCGAAAACGGTGGATTGGATTGAGTGAAGTGTGGGTAAAGCACAGCTTCACCTGGAAGCTGTGTTAGGGCCTTTGGATACTGAAGAAGGAGGAAATATATGGACAGTACTACACCTTCTGTGGTTGCATGGAGAATGCCATGGGGACTGTGTGGAGTGGTGATGGGACTGAAGGAGTGGACCAGGGTGTCCTGGAGGGAACAGTCCTTGCGGAACAATGACAAGGGAGGGGAGGAAATATATGTCTGGTAGTGGCATCCTGCTGGGGTGGCAGAAATAGTGGCTAATGATCTTCTACCTGTGGATGCTGGTGAGATGGTAGGTGAGGACAAGGGGGCCCCCTATCGCATGGTGGGAAAGATGAGAGAATATGGAAGCTAACATGTGGGAGATGGGTCAGACTTGGCTGAGGGCCCTGTCAACTCTGGTGCTGGGGAATGCTTGGTTGAGGAAGAAGGTGGACATTTCGGCATTAGCATCATCAGAACAGATGCAACAGAGACAGAGGAACTGGGACAATGGAATGGAGTTTTTACTAGAAATAGTATGTGAGCATGTATAGTCAAGGTAACTGTGGGAGTCAGTGGTTTGTAGTGGATATTTGTGGCCAGCCTATCTCCAGAAATGGAAACATATGTTGACAATGAGAAGGGAAGAGTCAGAGATGGTGAGAGTGGGCTGGAAATTGGAATTACATTTATAGACATAGGGATACTGTCACTATGCCACAAGTTCTTTGACCTCTACTGCATAGGTAATGTTGTACTATAATCTGGAAGTAGTAGAATCTAATGACTGACAGTGAAAGGAATATGCAGATAATTCATATATTTTATGAAAAATACACCAATAGTTATTTTGAAGTTCTAATTGCCTCAAGAGCATGTTTTTGGATGATTTTCCTGTGAGTGAATTGATTTTGTTTTAGATGAATTGATAGCTGTTTTCTTAAACCACTGCAATTCTTGTGATGTAGGCCCATCCATTTGGATGTTGATGAATGAGTTGCAGAATTTTAACCGAGTGACCATAAAGGATATTTTTCTGAGTTAAGATGGTGTCTGACCGGAAGTGAAATTTGCCTTTGTGTTATTTCAAAGTTCTGTATAAGTAGTAAATGTTCTCAACATTCTCAGCGTATTATTGCAGTGAATCATTTTTTTTCTCAAATGAGGAAATATCTTGTATTTTGGATGAGATTACGAGATGGGACAACAGTATGATGTAAAGATTTTAGGAATTGGAGTAAAACTTGTTTTTTGTGGAGAAGAAGCATTTAGTGCTAAATGAGAATTGAAATTGACTGTTAATGATGTGATAAATGTAAATTTTGTTCACAATTGCCTGAATTGAGCATTTTTAAGTGTGAGCTCACTGTACTTATATTGTTAATTTTATAATTGGTTAAAAAAACAAGAAAATATGAAATGCATGCATGATTTTAACGTATTTTCATCTATGATGTGTGTTTGCTATGAATATGATATAGAGTCATAGAGTCATAGAGATGTGCAGCATGGAAACAGACCCTTCGGTCCAACCTGTCCATGCCGACCAAATATCCCAACCCAAGTTAGTCCCACCTGCCAGCACCCGGCCCAGATCCCTCCAAACCCTTCCTATTCATATACCCATCCACGTGCCTTTTAAATGTTGCAATTGTACCAGCCTCCACCACATCCTTTGGCAGCTCATTCCATACACGTACCACCCTCTGCATAAAAAAGTTGCTCCTTAGGTCTCTTTTATCTTCCCCCTCTCACCCTAAACCTATGCCCTCTAGTTCTGGACTCCCCGACCCCAGGGAAAAGACTTGGCCTATTTATCCTATCCATGCCCCATATAATTTTGTAAACCTCTATAAGGTCACCCCTCAGCCTCTGACGCACCAGGGAAAACAGCCCCAGCCTGTTCAGCCTCTCCCTGTAACTCAGATCCTCCAACCCTGGCAACATCCTTATAAATCTTTTCTGAACCCTTTCAAGTTTCACAACATCTTTCCGATAGGAAGGAGACCAGAATTGCACGCAATATTCCAACAGTGGCCTAACCAATGTCCCATCTGATAAGTGTTTTTTGTTTAGGAAGCCGTTGGTGATGGAGTGACTGAAGATGAAGCAGAAATCACTGCAGTTGAAGATCAAGTTGGCCCTTCCAGGGCCCCTCACAGCCGAAACAAGCAAAAACAAAATGATTTAGGTACATGATTAATCTAATTTAGAAAAGCTTGTCAGTGCCACTTTTCAAGCAAGAAATTATATATGTTGCTATGGTATATAGAAAATTAAAACATAAAAATTATTTTGGTTTATTCAATTAAACGATACCATTTTACACATTGTAAATTTCTAATTGGTAAAGCATTTGGCAAGCTAGGTAATATAGATTTAGCAGGGTCTGCTCTTACCATGATGTGGGTTACATCCTACTTGATGTCTTGCATTTAAAACAGTAACTTTCGTCAATATAGTGCCTTGAGCACAATCAACTAACTTATTTAGTAGAATGATCTTTTTGAAACTACTTTTTAAACTCATTGACTTTCTGACATGTTTAAAATAAAATGCACATCAAACTCTGTCAGAAATAATAAGTGAAATTCATTTTCCTTTATTTTCAAAGCCAAGTTTCCAAGTAACATAATCTTTGTTAAAATCTGATCTTTGCTGGAGCAGTGAGAACTGCTTTCTGATATGTAATTGTCGTAATCTGTCAAAGATAAGAAAAAAAACGACCTGGTATTTAAATAGTGCTTTTTGCTACAACTATTTGTCTCCTAGCATGTACAGCCAATAAAGTAGATTTTGAAGTGCAGTCCCTGTTGTAAGGTAGGAAACATAAGGACAAGTATTGTGCTCATTTCTCTATGACTTGTGATCTTGTGCTTTCCTTTCTGATAGGAGTCTCCCATGTTTAGCATCAATGAGCAATTAAGTTTGAAAAAAAATTGCATCAGTTAGTTTCCCTTTGCTTTCCTCATGTACTTACTTTCCTCACTTCCTGATGGATAAGTAGTCAGTGTTTCCAAAGGTGTCACCGTCACCACCAAATATCGATGCTTCATAATTCTGAGAATGGGACCGTCACAAGGAATTCTGGAGATTTGCAAATGTACAGGAATGACCATTCCTTACGTCTCAAATGATTTTGATATCCTTCACATGTGAAGAAGTTTCCATTTAAACACCATGTATGTAATCTCCAGAATTCAACTGGAGATGAGAGAAAATTGAAGGTTCCTCAACTTTATATAATGTGTTTGCTTGAACTTGCCACCCTTTGTCTTGTTCAGACAGACCTAGTGTAATTTTTATATCTGACTCATCATAAAGCGTTACAGCACAAAAGGAGATCACATGTTAAGTTGTTGTCATCCCAGTTGTATGAAAGACTTATAGCTTACATTTTTCCCATTAACCCTGAAAGTTAGTTCTATTTAAATATTTGTCTGCCTGCCCTTTGAAATTACTGTGAATCTGATTTCATCACTCTTTCAGGTAATGTGTTCCACATCATAACAACTGTTGGTGTGAACTAGTTTTTTCCTTATTTCCTTTCTTTTGTTAATTTTTAAAAATCTGTGACCTCTCATTATTGAAACACTTGTGATTTTATTTTATAGGAGTCTCCCATGTTTAAAACCCATGAGCAATTAAATTTGAAACAAAATTGCATCAGTTAGTTTCCCGTTGCTTTCCTGATGTACTTAAAGGAAGCACACTTCCCGATGGATAAGCAGCCAGTGTTTCTCCCTACTTGAATTATCACAGCCATTTCTGATTTGATTGCATCTGTTAGGTCTTCCTATAACCTTCTATAGTCCAAAGAGGAAAAAAAAACTGTCATGTCCAAGTAGCTGAAGTCTCCAATATTCCATGTATAAATGCCCATAAATTCCATAAATCCCCACTATTCAATGCTCCTATTCACAAAGTTACGTGTCCAAAATATTTACCTAACCATCCTGGCAACTTCCTTGCCACCTTCGAAGACTTATGAAAATGTGGTTCCAGAATCCTCTGCTTTTGCACCCATCTCAAAATAATACCATTTTGATTATAGAGTCGTAGAGCTGTACAACGTGGAAACTGACCCTTCAGTCAAACTCAATCATGACAACCGGATATCCTAAATTAATCTAGTCACAATTTGCCCATTTCCCTCTAAACCTTTTCTATTCATATACCCAACTCGATGCCTTTTAAATGTTGTAATTGTATCAGCCTCCACCACCTCCTCTGGCAGCTCGTTCCATACATGCATCACCCTATGTGTGAAAAAGTTGCTTCTTAGGTGTCTTTAAAATCTTTCCCCTCTCACCTTCAACCTATGCCTCCTTGTTTTGGACTCCCCTAGCCTGAGGAAAAGACCTTGGTTATTTATCCCATCCATGCCCTTTATGATTTTGTAAATCTCTGCAACATCACCTCTTAACCTCCAACACACAAGGCAAAATAGCCCCAGCATATTTAGCTTCTCCTTATAGCTTAAACCCTCCAATCCTGACAACATGCTTGTAAATCTTTTATGCACTCTTTTCAAGTTTAACAACATCTTTCCTACAGCAGGGAATCTGGAATTGAATGCATTATTCCAAAAGTAGCCTAGCCAATTTCCTTTACAGCCACAAAATGACATCCCAACTCCCCACTCAAAACACTGATCAATTAAGGCAAGCATACCAAACGCCTTCTTCACTACCCTGGTACCTGCGACTCCACTTTAAGAAACTATGAAGCTGCACCTCAAGGTCTCTTTGCTCGGCAACACTCCCCAGGGCCCTGTCATTAAGTGTATCAGTCCTGCTCTATTTGCCTTACCAAAATGCAACACTTCACACTTATCTAAATTAAACTACAAGTGCCATTCCTTGGCCCATTGGCCTATCTGATCAAGAGGTAAAAAATGAGGTCTGCAGATGCTGGAGATCACAGTTGAAAATGTGTTGCTGGTTAAAGCACAGCAGGTCAGGCAGCATCCAAGGAATAGGAAATTCGACGTTTCGGGCATAAGCCCTTCATCAGGAATGAGGAGAGGGTGCCAGGCAGGCTAAGATAAAAGGTAGGGAGGAGGGACTTGGGGGAGGGGCGATGGAGATGTGATAGGTGGAAGGAGGTCAAGGTGAGGGTGATCGGCCGGAGTGGGGTGGGGGCGGAGAGGTTAGGAAGAAGATTGCAGGTTAGGAGGGCGGTGCTGAGTTGAGGGAACCGACTGAGACAAGGTGGGGGGAGGGGAAATGAGGAGTCCGTGTGGGATCAGTCGGTTCCATAGGCAGGTGCTGAGGAAGGAGATGTGGCTGTGGTTGAGAACGTGGCTTTAACCAGCAACACATTTTCAACTATCTGATCAAGATCCTGTTGTACTCTGAGATAACCTTCTCTGTCCACTACATAACTCCTCCATGTTGTTTCTTTTCAAGTATACACTCTATACATACTTATATTGAATTGTATCTTCAATGAGTCGACCCATTTCAATATTCAGTCTGTGTTCCTGAAAATTGGCATGCTTCTGCTTTCTGTTTACTAGACTGACAAGTTTTGTACTATCTTCAAAGTAGGAAACTGTATTTCCTATAATCAAATCCATGTCATTTCTATGTAATGATGACCAAAGATCCTAATACTAGCTTTAGGGCATGCCACTCCATGTCTTTCTCGAGTTGGAGGAATGTCCATTCACCTCTATTTTCTGCCTCCTGGCACATGACCAATTACATTCTTATAAAAACATATTTTATCTTCTGAAGAATTCTTTTATGTGGTATTATCAAATGTGTTTTGAAAATGTAAATACATCCATTGGACTACCTTCATCAATTCACTCTGTTTCTTCATTAAAGTGTTCAATAAGAAAGTTTAGTCAGAAATGACTGATCTTTATTGTATCCATGTTGGTTGTCCCTTATATTACGGCTCGGATGGCTGATGGTGATTTGTGATGAGGAGTGATGCTAACAGCTTGGGTTTAATTCCTGTACCAGCTAAGGTCACTATGAAGGTCCTGTTTTCTCAACTTCAGCCCTTGCCTTAGGGGTGATGACCCACTAGCTAAACTCACCACCAGTCATCTCCCAGCAGCCCTGAGGTCCTCTAGAACAATAGTAACTTGACTTTACTTAATTATGATTCCCCAGTGAAAATTAATTCTGTCCTGACAATAATTAATTCTTTAACTCTTATTAGACTGATACATCTGTAGTCATCAGATTTATACTTCTCTCCTTGTTTTGAACAGGTCTGTAACAGTTGCAATCCTCCAATAGTCTGGCAATGCTCCCATATCCAAGGAGAGTTGAAAGATTATGGTTTGAGCCCCTGGTATCTCCATCCTAACTTCCCTCAGAAATCCTGATGAATCCTGTCAAAATTGAAATCAAGTGGTTTAAATGGGTTTTACACTGTGCGTAAATGTACTTTGAGCTGCTCCATTTCAATGCCCTAGTTTGCATTGAAAATGTTGTTTTGGTGTAGAAACATCTGGCAGAATTTTTTTTGATATATTCACTCCCATGTGTAGCTGGGAATACGTGCTTGGATCAGTTTACAAACAGCACACAGCTGTGTTCAATGGTTTTGTTTGCAGTTTGCAATAATGCATTGGTAATAAAATATTTGATAGTAACTAATGTTTTTAATACTAAATATCCATTTGAGTGAAGGAAAGATTTCATTAATATGCCATCTCTCACATCATCAGCTATTCAAAAGCACTTCGCAGTTTGAATTATTTTGACATGTACTAACAGTTGTTATGAAGTGTCAGCCTAATGGAAAAGGTTATCCTAAGCCAATTTTTACGGTTTCTCCAACTTGTTCTGGGTGCAGGGCACACATTAAAAAGAACCTTTGTAAATTAGTATAGTGTTACTATTTATGATATAATGATTTTATGATGTAAAGGCAAATCATGCAAGAGACTCAAAAAGATCTGTCCGCATTCATAGAGAGAGAAAAATAGAGTTAACGTTTCAAATCCAATAGTACTCTCCTTTGGATGATTTTATGATCCCGAATTATGTCTGGTACTGGAAGATGATAAAAAATGAAGATATACATTTCCCAAAACACATAAAGGGTGAAAATCTTATGGATATTATATACAGTGAATTGTTAACTGTCTTGTTTTTATTTCAACTTTAGTTGTGAATATTTAACTTCTCCTAAACAAGCACAAATTCAAAATTAGCAATTGTTTATTCTGCAGAAGAAACTTCTGATGGTGTTAGCAAGTCTGTCCATCGGGTTTTTGCTTCAATGTTTGGTGATCATGTAAGTGATGATGATGATGAGGAACAGGAACAAAGTGAACAGCTTTCTGCTGGAGAAGTTTTTGCCTTAGAAATGGAGCTACACCGGGAACATAAGAAAATGCAAAGGGTGAGCAAATTGCAACACTCAGCATATAGAAGATGCTACATTGAAATTAATTGAGTGTAAAAACCACTTTCTGAGGAAAAAACCCTTTAGTAATGCCATCTCTTATATACTTTTAAACACAATAAATACTATGATTTGAAACTTTAGTTTAAATTTTGAAATTAATAAACTTTTAACAATAATCTGAAATTGCTGTTTGAATTACTACTTATGAATCTTTCCAGGTAGAATTGTCCATAATTTGTATAGGTTAAATCCCAGAAAAATTAGGAAATGAGAGACCTTTTTGGGTCATTACAAATATACTACGGTATGTCAGATTATTTATGATAAATTCTCAATATGGTGAGGCCATTTCTGAAGGGTAATGGTGTAGAGGAGAATCAAAATAATTTTTTTTCAATGGCTTCATTTTGATTTTCAGGGGCTTTGTTTGCATTCTCAATAACTCTTTTTCAAAGTTGTGCATTCATATCAGAACATTAACGACTGTATTTGTGCTGATATATGGGGTGTATGGATCTCACACACAAGCAGAATTAGAAGAATTCATTGGGATCCTCAAAAGACGTCACCACTCCATTAAGATTAAAATCACAAACTCAAGGGAGGCATTAATTTTCTAGAGACCACAACACTTAAATTAGTAGATGACAATATTTGTTAACCTCAAGCATACTTGTCTCTAATTATTTTCAAGTCTGTTATCATGTTTTTTCCTGAAATTTCTTTATTCCACTAATATAAGGGAGGATGGGGACACAGTGTGCAATAGCATAAGTTAGCAACAAATGTTTTCTTAAAATAAAGGTGCTTAAAGTAAGCAAATAGTTAACTCCCAGGGAAGACAATTGATTCCTGTTCAATTGAGACTTTTAGCTGGGAATTGGATTAGCATCTGTTGAGAAGGAGACTTGAGAGTTATGAACATATTAACATTATTTTCAGAGGAGATAAGCAGATGAAGCCTATTCTTCTTAATGTATGGTTTGTGATGAGAACATAAGAACTAGGAGCATGAGTAAGCCAGCCCGCGCTTCGAGCCTGGTCCACCATTCAATAAGATTATGGCTGATCTTTTCATGGCCTCAGCTCCACGTACCCAACCTCTCCACATACCCCTGTAACCCTTAATTCATTTATTGTTTTAAAAAATCTATCTTAGCTTTAAAAACGTTTACTGAAATACTGTCAACTTTTTCACTGGGCAGGGAATTCCATAGATTCACAACCCTCTGGGTGAAGAAATTCCTTCTCAATTCAGTCCTAAATCTGTCCCCGTAATTTTGAGGCTATGCCTCCTTGTCTTAGTTTCACCTGCCAGTGGAAACATCCTCTCTAAGTCTATCTTATCTATTCCCTTCATAATTTCTTATATTTCTATAAGATCCCCCTCATCCTCTAAATTCCAATAAATATAATCCAAGTCTACTCCGTCTCTCCTCATAAGCCAACTTCCTCAACTCCAAATCAATCTAGTGAACCTCCTCTGCACCCCCTCTAGTGCAAGAACATCCTTTCTCAAGTATGGAGACCAAAATTGCACACAGTACTCCAGGTGTGGCCTCACCAGCATCTTGTACAGCTGCAACATAACTTCCCTGCTTTTAAACTCAACCCCTTTAGCAACGAAGGGCAAAATTCCATTTGCTTGGCTCTCTCTCTCTTAAGATTTCTCCAGCTTCCTCATTTCCCCTCCCCCCACCTTGTCTCAGTCGGTTCCCTCAACTCAGCACCGCCCTCCTAACCTGCAATCCTCTTCCTGACCTCTCCGCCCCCACCCCACTCCGGCCTATCACCCTCACCTTGACCTCCTTCCACCTATCCCACCTCCATCGCCCCTCCCCCTAGTCCCTCCTCCCTACCTTTTATCTCAGCCTGCTTGGCTCTCTCTCTCTTATTCCTGATGAAGGGCTTATGCTCGAAACGTCGAATTCTCTATTCCTGAGATGCTGCCTAACCTGCTGTGCTTTGACCAGCAACACATTTGCAGCTAATTACATGTTGTACCTACAGATGAGTTTTCTGTGATTCATGCACAAGGACACCTAAGTCTTTCTGCATAGCAGCATGCTGTAACTTTTTACCATTCAAAGAATGAAGAAAATTTACAGCCCAGGAACAGCTTGACCCCTCCAAGCCTGAGCCAATCCAAATGTATTGTCTAAACCTGTTGGTCAATTCCTAGGCATTTGTATCCCTCTGCTCACTACCTATTCATGCATCTGTTCAGATGCAATTTAAATGAATCTACCATGCCTGCCTCTGCTGGCAACGCGTTCCAAACGCTCACCATCCTCTGTGTGAAGTACTTACTGTGTGTATCCCTCTTAAACGTTCCACCTCTCACCTTGAAAGCGTGACCTCTCGTTAGGGAATCCGTCACCCTGGGAAAAAGCTTGTCTCTATCCACTTTGTCTTTTCAGGTCCCCCCTCAATCTCCTTTTTTCTAGTTAAAATAAACCTAACCTACTCAACCTCTCTTCATAGCTAGCACTTTCCATACCAGGCAACATCCTTGTAAACCTTCTCTGCATCCTCTCCAAAGCGCCCACATCCTTTTGGTAACGTGGTGCTCAGAACTGTACACAGTATTCTAAATGCGGCCGAACCAACGTCTTGTACAATTTTAACATGACCTGCCAGCTCTTATACTCAATACCCCGGCTGATGAAGGCAAGCATATCAAGTAATAGTCCTTTTCACTGTTGCTCCTACCAAAAATGGATGACTTCACATTTATTAACATTGTACTCCATCTGCCAGACCTTTGCCCACTCACTTAAAGTATCTATGTTATTCTGCAAAGTTTCATAGTCCACTACACATTTTGCTTTGCCACTCATCTTCGTGTCGTCTGCAAACTTTGACACACTACACTGTTTGTACCCTTGACTCCATATATGTTCAAATTGTTGAAAAGTTACAGTCATAAGTAGAATGTAGAAGTTTGAGTTTGTCGATATGGTACCTTTGAAGACTTGGGAATTTAACTTTAATCTTTTTGTTTTTCTCTCTGCCCTCATCGCCTCAAACATTTTAGGAGAGGCGTCCTCGGAGTAAACTCCCTAAAGCTTTGAGAGGTCTCATGGGAGAAGCTAATATTAGGTTTGCACGAGGAGACAGAGAAGAAGCAGTGATGATGTGTATGGAAATCATCAGACAAGGTACAAATGTTATTGGTTTATATGCTGTTTGAAGGTCAGACCATCATCTGCAAAATTATCAATCTCCAAACTCAGTGAAGTCACTTTGAAAAATATACTCGGGTATTAATTCAGAATTTCTTTTCATATTCATTCATGGTAATTTCCACATTTAGTAGTTTTCTGAAATCTCAGAAATGTGCCATCTGTATGTTCTGATGTCCGGTCCTAGTGCAACACAGGCTATAAAAGAATTGCAGTTCCCTGTCAGTGAGAAAGTGAACTCACATTTAATTTTTGATTGAAGGAGCAATGAATGTTGGAAAGATGGAGCTGCTTCTGTTCAATCACAGATTCTGGTTCTTCAAGACTTCACTTCCCCTAAGGCAGGTTCCCTCCTCCAGTTCTTGCTGCTCCTCCGACAGCAGAATCTTATAGCAACATGTGGGTTACATTGGGAAATGTGTCAGAATTGCATGAGAGGTCATTGGGAGCAACCCTTCAAGAAACTTGATGAAACTGACACTTAGTGAGGAACTATAAAATTTAGCCCGGAATTCATGACTGGATTCCTTATCACAAAAGAAAAATTTAGGCTTTTTTGTCTTTGGTCATACCTTTTCATATTTTTTTGTCTTCAGCCATTCTAATCCCTAACGTTAGGTTTCCCAGCCAGGGGAAACCTTTATTGTCATTCTCTGTCCTGTCAGTCCCATTCAGAATCTTGCATGTTTGAATGAGATCACCAATTATTTTCTCTCAGCTTCAGAAAAAGTAGATTCAATTTACTCAGTCTTTCATTCTAAGACACCTCTTTCATCCTATGAACAACTCGTTGTGACGTTTTGCAGTACCACCCTTGAGGTAAGCTTATTCTTTCTTTTAGATGTGAAGACAAAAACTGTATAACTGCACTCACACACAAGGTCTGTATAATTACAGCAATACTTGCTTTTTCTTAAAAGCAAGGTACAGTGGATGCTGGAGATCAGAAATAAAAACAGAACATGCTGGAGAAGCCTAGCAGGCATGTCAGCATCTGTGGAGAGAAAATACAATTAATATTGATTGATTAATTTATTATTGTCACGTACTAAGATGTGATTTCGCGTGCTATACAGATTGTACTGTACAAAGTGCATCAGGGTAGCGGAACAGAATGCAGAATACAGAGTTCCATCTGCGCAAAAGATGCAGAGTGAGATGTCAGAATTAACATTTGAGAAGTCCATTCAAAACTCAGTGAGCTGAGTTTCTCCAGCACCATACTTTTTATTTATTTCTTGCTGCTACTGTTCATAAATCTCTCTTTACTATGAGGGTAATTGGCTTTGCATGACCCAGAGTTTTCACAACCTTGCTGACATATTTGATACCAGAGTGAACTTCTCACCACATCTGCCTTAACTCTAAGTCTGTTCACTTTAACCTCCATAATACAACCAACTTTTCTCCTCATTCATCATGTCTCCTGCGAAAACCTTTGTCCATGTCTTTATTAATGTTAGACCTGACTATTCTATTGCAGACCTGACCAACTTATTATTTACTAAACTATATGAGCAAGAGCTGATCCAGAACACTTCAGCCTGAAACCTATCTCTGCCAACTCCCATTCATCCATCAGTCCTATGCTTCTTATCTATGTTACATATACTGGTTATTTTATTATGGTCTTTCAAATATCATTTGTATTGAGATTGATTCCATTGTCTCTCATTTAAAGAGTAGAAATGTAATATGTTTTGTGATATTGTGAACAATTTACTGCAATAAGCCACTTAGCACAGAGAGTGAAGTAACCTAATGTATTGTTCAAAACACTTTTGACACACTGTGCATAACTTCTTCTTTTGTCTAGCTCCTCTTGCCTATGAGCCCTTTTCCACTCTTGCAATGATTTATGAAGATCAAGGAGATATGGAAAAATCACTGCAGTTTGGACTAATTGCAGCTCATCTGAATCCAAGTGACCCAGAGGAGTGGGTAAAATTGGCTGAAATGTCCCTTGAACAAGACAATATCAAACAAGCTATTTTCTGTTATTCAAAAGGTACGGTAAATTCATCCCTGTTTTAGAAATTCTAACTTGAGTGCATGTTACAACCAATGTTTTTGGTTTTAGTGCCAAATTAATGTCAGAATCGTACCAGGCAATGCATAAAGTAAGGCGCGGCTTCAGTGCAGCTACTCCACAGGCTGCTCGGCAATGAAGGCATTATGACGTGGGTATAGTTAGGAATATTGCAGTAACAGATCAGAGCAAACCTTTGTGGCTGTATCACTTACAGTTGTGAGTAGCGGGGAACAACCGGGCAACTATTCTGTGGAGATAGGACACAAATCACTAGACTCTGTGCTGCTTTGGGCCCCCTCAGTCCTGGGCTGAGCAAAGCAACCCCCCCCCACCCCAAAAAAGAAAAAAAGAGACCTTAGGGCTCCAGTTGGAGGGCCATGAATTATCCCTTCTCCCAGTCCATGGATATGGCTTTGGGAAGGAATATGCTCATTTTCAATCACATAAAGCTCAACAAGTGACTGTAGGAGATGACATGGATGTATTCGAATGTTTCTTCAGTTAAAAGTGCCAAGTAGATAATTTTGTACATCTTCCTGAGGTCCCCATTTGTCACAGCTAGTAGAACAAAGTACAGTCTCTATTATTGCAGATAAAAATGGTCAAGAGGTTTACAGTTTCACAGTAGCTGACAGTACCTAAATTTTCAGCATTTGAGTTAGCACTTTTTTCTTTAATATTCCAAGACTAGTTGTAAAAATACAAGCATTTTGGATATTCAAAAACATAAGTTTTTAAAAAAATATTAATGTGCTGAAATAGAACCATAGAGTCATACAACATGGAAACAAACCTTTTAATCCAACTTGTCTGTGCTGACCAGACATTACAATCTGACCTAGTCCCATTTGCCAGCATTTGGCCCATATCCCTCTAAACCCTTCCTATTCATATACTCATTCAGATGCCTTTTAAATGTTGTAATTGTACCAGCCTCCAACACCTCCTCTACTAGCTCCCTTCATTCACCCTCTGTGTGAAAAAGGTACCGCTCAGGTCTTTTCTAAATTTTTTTCCCCTCTCACCTTAAATCTATGTCCTCTAGTTTTGGACTCACCCATCCCAGGAAAAGAAACTTGGCTAGTTACCCTATCCATACCCCTCATGATTTTAGAAACCTCTAAAGGGTCACCCCTCAGTCTCCTGTGCTCCAGGGAAAAAAAGCCCCAGCCTATTCTGTCTCTCCCTATAGCTCAAACACTCCAATTCTGGCAACATCATTGTTAAACTTAAGAAAAGATTTACAATGTCCTCCTTATAGAAGGACGACCAGAATTGTACACAACATACCGAAAATGGCCTCACCAATGTCCTGTATAACAGCATCGTGACATCCCAACTCTTATACTCAGTATTATGACCAATGAAAACAAGTGTGTCAAACGTGTACTTCACTCTGTCTACCTGCAACTCCACTTTCAAGGAATTATGCACCTGCATCCCTGGTCTATTTGTTCAGCATTATTCCCAGGTCCTACCTTTAAAGATATAAGTCCTTCCCTGGTTTGCCTTACCAAAATGCAACACCTCACATTAAGTTCCATCTGCCGCTCCTTGGCCCATTTGATCAAGGTCCCTTTGTACTCTGAGATAATCATCTTCACTGTCCACCAAACTACCTATTTTGGTGTCAACTGCTAACTTACCAACCATACCTTCTATATTCACATCCAAATAATTTATATAAATGACAAAAAAGCAGTGGACCCAGCACTGATCCTTTGGCACACCACTGGTCATAGGCCTCCAGTCTGAAAAACATCCCTCCACCAACACCCCCTATCTTCTATCTTCAAGACAAATCTATACTCATTGGCTTGCTCCCCATGGATCCCATGTGATCTAACCTTACTAACCAGTTTCACCAATTGTTTGCATATGTTGGTAGAGGGGTACTGGGCTGATAACTGGCAGATGGAATCCAACCTGGAAAAGTGAGAAGTGATTCATTTTGGAAGATAGAAATTGAATGCAGAATACTGGGTTAAAGGCAGGATTCTTGGCACTGTGGAGGAATGGAGGGATCTTGGGTCCATGTCCATAGATCCCTCTAAGTTGCCACCTTAGTTTGATAGGGTTGTTAAGGTGTATAGTGTGTTGGCTTTCATTAGCAGGGGAATTGAGTTTAAGAGCCATGAAGTTATGCTGCACTTCTGGAGAGCCCTGGTTAGACCACACTTGGAACATTGTGTTCAGTTCTGGTTACCTCATTAGAGGAAGGGTGTGGAAGCTTTAGAGAGGGTGCAGAGGAGATTTACTGGGATTCTGCCTGGACTGGTGGGCTTGTCCTATGAAGGAAGGTTGAGGGAGCTAAGGCTTTTCTCATTGGAGCAAAGAAGGGTGAGAGGTGACTTGACAATGATGCACGAGATGATGAGAGGTATAGATAGAGTGGATAATCATAGGCTTTTTCCCTAGGACAGAATGGCTATCACAAGGGGGCATAATTTTAAGATGATTGGAAGAAGGTTTAGAAGACATGTCACAAGTCAGTTCTTTACACTGAGATGGTGGGTGCATGGAATGCACTGGCAGTGGAGGTAGTAGAGTCAGATACATTAGGGACATTTATGCAACTCTTGGATAGGCACATGGATGATAGTAAAATGAAGGATACATAGGTTAGTTTGATCTTAGAGTAGGATAAAAGGTCGGCACAACATCAAGGGCCGATGAGCCTGTACTGTGCTGGGTAAAAACAATGACTGCAGATGCTGGAAACCAGAGTTCAGATCAGAGTGGTGCTGGAAAAGCACAGCAGTTCAGGCAGCATTCATGGAGCAGTAAAATCGACGTTTCGGGCAAAAGCCTTTCACCAGGAATACAGGCAGAGTGCCTGAAGGGTGGAAAGATGTGCTGTACTAATCTATGTTCTATGTTCTATGTTCTAATCAGTCTACCATGTGGAACCTTGTCAAATGCTTTGACGTATATATAGACAATGTATACTGCTCTGCCTTCATCAGTCTCAACTGTCACCTCTTAAAGAAATTCAATCCAGTTATTAAGACACGATTTCCCATGTACAAAGCCATGCTGACTATCTTCAAGCAGACCTTGCCTTTCCATGTGAATCCTGTCCCTCTGAATGCCTCCAATAACTTGCCCATCAGTGGCAGAAGGCTCACTGGTCTGTAGTTCCCTGGCTTTTCCTTATCGCCTTTCTTCAAAAAAATGGCACCATACTAGCTAACCTCCAGTCTTCTGGCACCTTACCGATGGGTATTGATGATACAATATCTCAGCAAGGGGCCCAGCAATCTCTTTCTTAGCTTCCCTCAAAGTTCAGGGAAACACCTGATCAGGTCCCTTGCATTTATCTACCTTATTGTGTTTTAAGATTTCTTGCACTTCTTAAGACTTCTGTTACATGGACACTTTTCAAGGTATCACTATTTATTTCTCCAAGTTCTCTAGCTTTCATGACACTCCCTACAATAAATACTGACGCGAAATACTCATTTAGTATCTCTCCTATCCCCTGTGATTCCACACATAAATAGCCATGTTGATGTTAAGGGGCTCTATGTTATCCCTAGACACTCTTTCGTTCTTTTAATGTATTTATAGAATGCCTTTGGATTCTCCTTAACTGTATTTGGCAAAGCTGTCTCATGTCCCTTTTTTGCCCTCCTGATTCCCCTCTTAAGTATACCCCTACTGCCCTTATACATTTCTAGGGAATTCACTCGATCCCAGTTGTCTATACATGATAAATGCCTCCTTTTGCTTGGCCAGAGTCTCAATTTCTCTTGTCATCCAGCATTCCCTACACATACCAGGCTTGCCCACCACACTAACTGGAACATACTATCTCTGATCTCGCATAATAGGCGGTATAGTGGCTTAGTGGTTGGCACTGCTGCCTGACAGTGTCAGGAATGGAGTTTGTGCATACTGCCCGTGTCTGCGTGGGTTTCCTCTGGGTGCTCCAGTTTCCTCCCACAATCCAAAGATGTGCAAATTAGGTGAGTTGGCCATGCTAAATTGCCTATAGTGTTCATGGATGTGTAGGCAAGGTGCATTAGTCAGAAGAAATGGAGAGTAATAGGTGTCGGGGAATGGGTCTGGGTGGGATACTTTTCAGAGGGTCAGTGTGGACTTGTTCAGCCACATGGCCTGTTTCCACACTGTAGGCCTACCACTTCTCAACTGTCCCTTTGTCTGTGAAAAGCCTCCCTGAATTAACTTCTGAAAATTCCTGTCTAATGCCATCAAAACTGGCTTTACTCCAATTTTTGATCAGTTCAATCCTTTTCCTTAGCTATTTTAAAACTAATAGAATTATGATCACTTGCACCAAAGTGCTCCCTCGCTGACACGTTAGTCACTTGTCCTGCCTTATTTCCCAACAGAAGGTCAAGTATTGCTCCTGGTCTCCTAGGTACATCTGCATTTTGAATAACAACATTTTCTTGTATACCCTGAACAAATTCTTCCCCATCCAAGCCCTAAGCCCTCTGACAGTCCTCATCTATGTTTACAAAGTTAAAATATCCTACTATTATAACCCTATTTTTCTTACAGATATCTAAGATCACTTGACGTATTTGCTTCTTAATTTCCTGCTGACTATTGGGGGGTCTGAAATACAATCCCAACAAAGTGGTCATCCCTTTCTTAAGTTCCACCCATATAACTTCACTGGATCTCCAAGGAATATCCTCCCTAAGTATGGTTGTAATGTTCTCCCTAACCGAAAACAGCACTCCCCCTTCCTCTCTTGCCTTCCTTTCTATCCTGCCTGTAGCATCTATACCCCAGAACATTGAGCTGCCAGTCCTGTCTGTTCCTGAGCTACATTTATATAATAGTTGAGATATCTCACTCCCATTTTCCCAACTATGCCTAAAGTTCATCTGCGTTTCCTGTCTGGCCTCTTGCACTGACAGCAATGTAGATTAATTTATCAGTCTTACCTCGTTCTCTGCTGAGCTTTCGTTTAACTTGACTACTTGACTTGCTCCCCTTATCAACTGTACCAGCTTCAGCCTTTTCTCTTTTCCCACATTGCTTTTTCCAGCCAACATGTGTGCACGCATAAACATGTACACACATGCACACGTGCGTGCGTGCATATACACACACGCACACACAGAGCCCCCTCCAGGTCCAAATAAAACTAGCAGATTTCCTCTTCCAATTTAGATTGAACATGCCCTTATACAGGTCATTTCTACCCCCGAAGAGATCCCAGTGGTCTACAAATGTGAACCCTTGCCCCCTTGCACCAGCTCCTCAGCCACGCATTCATTTGCTCTGTCCTCCTTTTCCTACTCTTACGAGCATATGCACTGGTAGTAGTCCAGATATTACAACCCTTAAGAACCTACTTTCTAAGTTTCCTTTGTCTCTCGACAGCACCTCATCCCTTTCCTTACATATGTCTTTGGTCCCAATATGCACAATTGCCTCCTGCAGGTCACTCTCCCCTTTCAGAATATTCTGCACTGTGTCTGAGACATTCTTGACCCTGGCACCAGAGAGGCAATACACCATCCTAACATCTCACTGATGAGCACAGAAACATCTGTCTGTGCCCCAGACTATAGAGTCCCCTATTACAATTGCTCGCTTGGAACCTGACACACTCCATATTCCAGAAGAACCAATCACAGTAACAGAATCCTGGTTGTCAGTGCTGTACACCCCTGAGAGTCCATCAACCCCTACAATATACAAATAGCAAAACTGTTTGAGATGGTGATAACACAAGAGGCTCCTTCACTACCTGGCTACCTCTCCTACCACTCCAATCGGTTAACCTGACTGTATCTTTGTTGTATGCACCTTCCTGAAACTGGTATCCATCACACCCCATTGCTCTTATAAGCTCCTATTGCCACTAACTGCTGCTCCAAATGATCCATGTGAGATTTGCAACTAAACACACTTCTTGCAGACATTGTTTCCAGGAACATTCAAATTCTCCCTGATCTCCCACATCTGACAGGAAGAGTACAGCACCCTATTAAAAACCACTTCTGCCTGTGTAACACCCAGAAATTACCTAAAAACAAATACAACACACTTTGCTTAAAATGCAGCGCTCGTACAGTCTTACTGCTCTGGGATAACAATTTTTTATATAGATACTTTTATTGGGAATTTAACATTTTGACAAATTTACAAAAATAAGCAGAATTTTCAAGCACAAACATTAATATAAAAATAGATCTTAAATATATAATCATCAAAATTCAACTAATCCACAATCATCCAGAGTGTATAGTTGAGTTGCTTACATCCTTCAAATAAGAGAAAATGTTCTCTAATACACTCATAACAGTATGATAAAAAGGAAGCTATTTCCAAACAATAAGAACAAAAAAAAATTAAACATGTTTGAGTGGAGATCTTCCCCCTTGTTCTCAGGGGGCCATACTACCTTTCCAACGTTCCACCATATCCTCTCCCAAACAGTGTCCCACCCTTGACCCGGGCGCTCCTTAATAGGATTTAGATATAATACCGAGCTAGAGTTAACAGTGAGCGCCGCACCCCCACCCCTCCCCACCCATACCTGAGTATATCTAATAGCATCAATGCCATGTACAAACACACATAACTATAAAATTACAACTCCAACAGATTACAGTTAAGTATAATAACATAGCAAGGAAGACAACCCCGCTCCCAGAGGCAAAAGTAAAGTAGAATAAAGTATCCATTTCTCCCCACGGAGTGTGGGAGAGGCAAGCCAACATAAATTGTCTCTTACGATTTATTTAACCTAGTCTAAAAGTTTCTTGGCCTCTTCTGATGATCTAAAATTATACTCGGATCCTTCGTGGGTAAAGCATAACGTCGCTGGGTAGCGTAAGGTGTATTGAATATCTAAGTCCCTTAAACATTTCTTCACCTCATCAAACGCCTTCCTTCTTCGTGCCAAAGCCGGGGAGAAGTCCTGAAATAACATAATCTTGGATCCTTCATGAATCATAGCTTTAGGATCCTTTCCAAGCTTTCTGGAGGCATCCAGGAGTATCTGCCTCTCTCTATAACTCTGCAGCCGGAACAGGACCGGGCGTGGGTGCTGGTTTGGGCCAGATCCGCGTACTGCGACCCGGTAGGCCCACTCCACCCTTACCCGGTCAGTTTCAGCCCCCAGGTTTAAAAGCTGGGGCAGCCATCGTTCCAGAAATGCTGCTAACTGTCCCTTCCCTTCTTGCTCTTGAAGGCCCAGCAACCGAATATTTTTTCTCCGATTTCTGTTGTCAATATCATCGATGTAAATTTCAAAGGCCCTGATTCTCTGCTCCAGAGCTCGCACCTGCTCTGCAGCTGTTTGAGCTGCAGCCTCGGAGGTCGTGGCCTTTAGTTCTGCCCCCTCCACTCGGCCCTGCAGTTCCTCCATGGTTTGATTCTGTTTCTGCAGCTTTTCTTCGAATGCATTCCATCTCTGTCGGGATTCTGCGATGAAATTGACGAGTGTCGATTCCAATCTGGCAATCATCTCTATAAGGCCTGTTTTTACATCAGCTGCAGCCGGAGGAGAGGAGGGTGGGGGAGGGGTCTTTGTTTTCTGAGAGCTGCGGGGTCCCTTTGATTTACTCATTATCCACTCAGTATTAGACTATTTAAATATAATATTCAGCAGCTAATTAAGATTAAAGAAATTTTTTGGGTGGTTTGGCAAGTGTGGTGGGGGCAGGAAACCCACTTTACCCAGGTTTTGGGAAGGGCTCTGTAGACTCAGACTTGCTGAGTCGCCGCCATCTTGGATCTCCCCCGGGATAACAATTTTTAATAGTAAAAGTCAATCACGAAATAGATTTTAGTATACCTTAAATGCCCTAATCTTACTCACCATTAACAATTTAAAAATGAAGAATTAGAAGTTTTATAAGTTTTAAAAATCAAATACTTAGCTTATCAAGCTCAAAAACCAAAGGTTGTCCTCTTCTGTAGTTTCAGGCAGTGATTTTTTTTCTAAATCAATGTAACCTCTGCAGAGCTGAGACCTACCATGTCAGTGATGAAACCTTACTGCTTATTTGTTGTTTTAGTGAAAGCCCATCTCCAGAGCCCTTGTGCAATTTCTCAGACTGACAGCTGTGAAACTACACTTGTTGTCCAAGTTACTTTTGGGTGCTGGCTTTCACCCTGGCTTTCAATATCAATCAAATGTCAATCAAACTTCTGATCCTCTGTCTTCTGAAGTATTTGGCTTTATTAAATGTAGAAAATCCTGGCAGAATTATTGCTGCACTGTGTTTGACCTTTACTGTAATTCTACAAACCTATCCTTTTGAAACTGGAATTGCTTGAAACTTAGCAATTCTTTTTTCTGTTGCATGATAGAGTGGTTAAGTTATACAACAGTAATTTGAAGGGTGAGACGGGTGAGACAGCCAAAGCTGTAGGAGCATAAGTAGACCATTCAGCCATAAAAGCAATGCAGTTAATTTCTGCTGGAATTGACTAAAAGTATTTGTAGTATGTTCTTTTGTCTGTGCAACTCTTTAAACTTGTGGAAAAATTATTGGACAACTTCAGTGGGAAAAATACATGGAATAAAATTGAGCTAAAAACTTATCATACAATTCCTAATTATTTATATTTCACAATTTGAAGGTTGCGTGGACGCGAGGAGTGTACTTGTGTTATGTAACCTTGAATTGTAAAAATGATTTATTATACACAAAGCTGATTTGTTTTTAAAATGTAGCCATAAAATATGACACAACAAACGTACGGTACCTGTGGGAGCGTTGCAGTCTCTATGAACAATTGGGTGAACACAAACTAGCTATGGATGGATATAGGCGCATCCTGAACATTCTGCCACCTACTGACGGGGAGCATTTTATGCAGTTGGCCAGAGATATGGCAAAGTAAGTTTTCACAGACCAACTGCTTTTCTCTTTTTTTTAATTAACAAGCACACTGCTCTACCTGACTAAATAATTTATACTTTGATTAATAAATTTTCAAACATTATATCAGCTGATTTGCTTTATTCAGTTCATGGGATGTGGTGTCGCTGGTTGGGCCAGCATGTATTTCCCATCCCTGATTGTCCAGGAGAAGGTGGTGGTGAGTGTTTTCTCCATTTAATGCATTCACTCAAACTACATGAGAATGTGAAAAAGTAAATGTATTTTTGACAGTGCAAAATTCACTTTTAGATTTTTGCTTTCAATACATTTTTAAAAAATCACTTAAAAGATCCTTATGAAAAACAATACCAGCATTTGTTTGTACACAGCACAATTTCTTTGTTTTAATGGAATATGAGTGTTATGTCACCATTTGTTACCTATCTGTAATTGGGTGAATTAAGTGGCTTGCTAGGGCATTTCAGTGGGCATTAACGTGTCAGTGACATTGAGAGTCTAGCATTGCATTCCTAATCTAAGTGTAGGTGCTGTCTAGGTAGCAGCATTCACTTAATTCCTTTCTACATAATGATTGAACTGCACATAATTAACATTCGAAATTAAGTTATGTAACTGTGATCTATTGGTAACATATCTTTAGTAAGGTTACTGCTACTTGTTGAACAAAAATATACCAATTTGTGTATTAAATTATGTATTAGAAGATGTTTTGCATATTCTGATTAAAATATATTTTTGTGTTCAGCAACACAAAGTCCATTTGCTTATGAATTACACACTTACAAATTTTCTCCATGCAATATATTGTATACAGAAGTAAATTGTAGAGAAAGCATCATAGAGGAGCATGTTTTTGTTAGATAGCAATATCCCTTTTTTGTACTATACATTTTTAAGCTTTTCATCTTAAATCAGTGTCAAAATGTAATTTTTTGATTTCCCATTTTGTGCTGCTTTGCTGTATTAATGTACAAGAAAATCATCTAGTTTGAGTACCTCCTTTGTGGAGTGGGGATGCAGGGAGATGTGTATTGTTTGTATAATACTTGTTTGCAGCATATCAATGACATTCAGAAAGGAGAACTTAGAGGTCCTGATGTACCCATAACATTGCACCTTTGTTCTTCTGATTTATGACTCTCCCTGTTTTATTCTGTCTCTTTGCACCCTCAGAACCTACTCAGGATCTTAAAGCCACCCTCTGTCCTCCTGTAGTGTCTTTTTTTACCCTGCAATATCTGACTTCCTGGCCTGTTTAACATTGATCCACATATCTCTTCCCCTCACTTGATGTTATTACATTCTGTAATTTCTTCCTACTGCTTATTTTCTTCATGGTGTTGATTCTCTTACTGGCCCTTCAACCATCATTCTTCTATTTCATGCATGATGTTGATCTCATATCCTCTTTTGTTAAATATGTACGTTCTTTTCCTGTTAACTGCTTCCCTATTGCCTTGTGACTAAAGCTGCAGTTACCCTCCACTCACTGGACACACACCTATTAGATTTCATACTCTGCTTAGAGTCTGGCATCTAACCCTTGCTTTGAATCTGGTATGTCTGTCATCTTATGTCTGTGGTCAGCAAAGTTTTGGCAAGAATTCCGAGGGATAGGATTTATGACTATTGGGCAAAGCACAGTGTGATTGAAGGCAGTCAGCATGGCTTTGTGAAGGGGTAGGTCATGCCTCGCAAATCTTACTGAGTTCTTTGAGGCGGTGATAAGACAATCAACGAAGGTCAAGCAATGGATGTGGTGTATGTGGACTTCAGCAAGGCATTTAATAAGGTTCCCCATGGTAGGCTCATTCATAAAATCAGGAAGTATGGGATACATGGCGATTTGGCTATCTGGATTCAGAATTGGCTGGCTGACAGAAGGCAGAGAGTGGTTGTAGATGGAAAGTATTCTGCCTAGAGGTCAGTGTTGGGTGGGGTCCCGGAGGGCTCTGTTCTTGGGCCTCAGCTCTTTGTAGTTCTTATAAATGACTTGGATGAGGAGGTTGAGAGGTGGGTTAGTAAATTTGCAGATGACACAATAGTACCATCAATAGTATAGAGGGCTACTGCAGGCTGCAACGCGACATAGACAGGATGCAGAGCTGGGCTGAGAAATGGCAGATGGAGTTCAACCTGGATAAATGTGAAGTGATGCATTTTGGAAGATCGAATTCAAATGCTGAATATAGGATTAAAGACAAGATTCTTGGCAGTGTGGAGGAACAGAGGGATCTGGATGTGCAACTACATAGATTCGTAAAGTTGCCACCCAAATGGGTAGGTTTGTTAAGAAAGCATATGGTGTTTTGGCTTTCATTAACAGGGGGATCGAGTTTAAGAGCCACAAGGTTTTGCTACAGCTCTACAAGTCCCTGGTGAGACCACACTTGGAATATTGTGTCCAGTTCTGGTTGCCCTTCAATAGGAAAGATACAGAGGCTTTGGAGAGGGTGCAAAGAAGGTTTACCAGGATACTGTCTGGACTGGAGGGCTTGCCTTATGAAGAAAGGTTGAATAAGCTTGGACTTTTCTCTCTGGAGAGAAGGAGGAAGAGAGGAGACCTGATCGAAGTATACAAGATAATGAGTCGGATAGATAGAGCCAGTAGCCAGGGCAGGATTGATTGGTATGAGGAGTCATGGTTTGAAGGTATTAGGAGGAAGGTATAAAGGAGACATCAGAGGTAGGTTCTTTACGCAGAGAGTTGTGAATGCATGGAATGCGTTGCCAGCTGTGGTGGTGTAAGCAGAGTCATTGTGGACATGTACATGGATAGCAGTGAGTTGAGGCGTGTGTAGATTAAGTTATTGTATTTTACATTAGGATTAAATTCCAGCACAACATTGTGGATCAAAAGGCCTGTTCCGTGCTGTACTTTTCTATGTTCTATGTACCTCCTCACCTAAATCTAGCTTTCCTGTATTAGGCTAGGAAGTAGCAAGTTAGAGAAAAGATTTCTAGCAATAACATTTACTTAGTCTCATCAAAACTTTGCAGCTAGGGCTGAGAATGCATTTCATTGTGACTAAAATGATTTCTGAGTTTTGACCTGAACAGAATCTCTTTCCGTATCTTTCTTTCTGGAGTTGAAGGAAATGTTTGACTGCATTCCTGTAGAAGCTAGTTTTATGATTTATAAATAAAACTATAAAATGTAACCCTTTTCAGAAGCTATTATGAAACCAATGATATTACGTCAGCCATTGGTGTGATGGAAGAGGCTCTCAGCAAACATCAGAACCTGGTTTCGGCTGAGGATGTTAACATGGCAGCTGAATTGTATCTGTCCAGCAAGCAATATGATAAAACTTTGGAGGTAAGGCATGTATGAACAAAAAAAAAGTGAAGAAAATCTTTTTCCATCTATTGTACCCCAGAGCAATAGCTCTGCTGAGTCAGACACCCAGATAACCAGAACATAGGTTTGTGGGTGGCACAGTGGCACAGTGGTTAGCACTGCTGCCTCACAGCGCCAGAGACCAGGGTTCAATTCCCGCCTCAGGTGACTATCTGTGTGGAGTTTGCACATTCTCCCCGTGTCTGCGTGGGTTTCCTCCCGGTGCTCCGGTTTCCTCCCACAATCCAAAAATGAATTGGCCATGCTAAATTGCCCGTAGTGTTAGGTGAAGGGGTAAATGTAGGAGAATGGGTCTGGATGGGTCATGCTTCGGCGGGTCGGTGTGGACTTGTTGGGCCGAAGGGCCTGTTTCCACACTAAGTAATCTAATCTAATCTAGAAATAACGATATTTGATTCATCATTCACGTGTATTAGAATATAACTTTTAGTTTTAGCAATTAAAGTTTTAGCTATAGAAAATGCACCTCTGAAGTGAAAACAATTAAAACAAACTTGGAGTATATTACACTGAAAAGGCTGAGACCATGTTGACATAAGAGAAAAACTGCGAGAAAAGTAAGATCAAAAAACAGCAGATGGGTTTATTTCATTAAACAAATGGATGAATGACATCAGCAATGTTTGCAGCAAGGGCAGTTCAGAGAAAAAGTTTTGTTTTGGGGTTAAAGTTAAATTAGTTTAAAAGTATTCTGTTAACCATGTAGCGTTGTAAAATCAATTTCTTCCATCAAGAGTAAAGAAGGCGTTTTTAAATGAGAGATACTTAATCTAAATGTCTGTTCATGGACATTCCAGTGTGTGCTGTGTCATCGTGAAGATGGGTTGAACTCGGAGAGGTTCCCTGAGTTCAAGTTATCTGGATAGTTGCTAAGAGAGCTAATTGCAGAATGTCCCATTGTGTGCAATTTGCAGCTCACCAAGTGAAGACAGCCAAAGTATGGAATGCAGATAGAAAGTTCACTTCATCATTTGTCACATGGAGTGGGAAGGGTTTAAACTTAGTTTGGATTTCATGAGGGGAAAAAAAACTAGAAGATTGCCTTTTTTTGAAACTAGTGGAAAAATATATGGATATTTCTGCAGAGTCTTGTGGCAAATGAAAGCACTTAGCAGATTAGCTTGCAAGTGATGAGAAGGCAACCATAATAAGGGTTTGAGGCATTCAGTAAAGAAGTGGCAATGAAAGTGTTACCTCTGAGAATAGCTTGTGTTGATGAAATTAAAGTTGTTTCCAGAGGGCTACATTTGAGTGGTCCTGACAGATGTAGGTAACTTTAAAGCTATTATTTTAAAAAAAAGTATTAAGAAGTATATATGTATTAAAAAAAATCCAAGAAAATTAAAATAAATTATTCATGTAAGAAAAGACAAGTCCACATAATCATTGATTTGAAGCACAGATAACAATGCCATTTTATTGTAAAAATAAATAAGACTGTGAGAGAAAAAGAACTTTAAACTTTGTGGTCTGGACTTCTGATTGACAGAATTTTGTTTATGTTTTATCTGCAGTATATGTGTAAAACCATTTCTCTTTTATCTGCCTTAATATTGATGAAGTGTATGTGTGTGTTTGGGGTTTTGAAGGGGTTTTGAAGTTTAAGTTGCATAAATTAGATCACTTCAACAAGAACTGTGAAAAGAAAAATTAAGTGTGCTACAATAAATAGAGCTATTTTTACTGTTTGTGAAGAAACCTGGTGTGAAATGCTTTTGCCCTGGATAGCATAAAGTATCTGTTAAATAAGTCACTTTGCATTTTGAAAACTTTGAGTCACCCAGTCAGAATTTGTTCTCACCAATATAGAGCCTGCACTATTTGTCTTTCTACAAATGCTGCTAGACCTGCTAGGTTTCTCCAGTACTTTCTGTTTTCAGATTCCAGTATCTGCAGTACATTCCTTGTATCTTTGTCTGTTCTACCTGGGAAGTCTTCACCGGCTAAGATTTGTCCAAGTGTGCAGTGTATTCCACTCTCCCTTTTCTTTTGCATGCAAGCTACTTTTCAGGCAATTACTCCCATACCTTTTGAATTGTCCCTTTAACATTTTCTTCCATCTGCTTAAAAATGTACCTGCTTCCTTCTCCCTTTTATTAAAGGAAGAATGAATTTTCTTTTCTGGTCCAACTGTTTTGCTGCTGACAAATTCTCGCATGTTAGAAGTGAGATATGAAGAAACGTAACTTGAAGATGTTTGTCACTCCTTTGATGAGTTTCATTTGTTTTCATTGTAACAGTTCTAATTTTCTTTGCTTTATAGATTATAACTAAGTTTACTGAAGTTGTGGTTGAAAAGGTTGTCATCACACAAGATCTTTCAGAGGAAACTGCAGAAGGTAAATGTATTTTCCCACTTATGGTAGATTTTGACCATTGTAGGTTCATAGATGAAGTAGTTGTGAACAAGATTAAGACTGAGAAAGTTAGATTCCCGATAGTGGGGAAACAGGCCATTTGGCCCAACAAGTCCACACTGACCCTCCGAAGAGCAAACCACCCAGACCCATTCCCCTACATTTACCCCTGCACCTAACACTATGGGCAATTTAGCATGGCCAGTTCACCTCACCTGCACATCTTTGGACTGAGGGAGGAAACCGGAGCACCCGGAAGAAACCCATGCAGACACGGGGAGAATGTGCAAACTCCGCACAGACAGTTGCCCAAGACCGGAATTGAACCCGGGTCCCTGGCGCTGTGAGGCAGCAGTACTAACCACTGAGCCACCATGCTGCCCCACGGTGGAGAAGTCTGAAGGTATTGTCTGAAGGTTTTGTTCCCCTTGCCAACCTCCATTCCCTAGCTATCAACTCTGGCAACATTCTGAAACTAAACGAGTCAGTTCGCAACTACATATTTGCATCATCATTAAGACCAGCTACTTCCATTTCTGTGACATTGTTTGACTTTGATCCTCTGGTTAGCTCATCTGTTGCTGAAACCTTATTCATGCTTCTGTTGCCTTTAGTCTTGACTATTCTAATTCACTTCCTGCTGGTTCCCAACACATTGCCCTCTGTAAACTTGAGGTCTTCCAATACTTTTCTGCCTGTATCCTAACTTGCATTAGGTTGCTCACTTATGACTCCTGTGCTTGTTGTCTCTGATGCCTTATGAAAATGTTTACTCATCATATGATGTAGCTTTCTTTCAGTGCTTCTATTGTACAGGATTTTTGGCACACAAAAGCAATACCTTTTAGAGTGGTGCACTTTTGTAAAAGGCAGTGTTTTGTGTGCGACTGATTCTTATGTAAAATTGTACATATTTATAGTATTTACATATTGATAATTGCTCTTTTGTGAAGCACTACATGAGTTAATTAATGTACTTGTTCTGCATTTTTACTTGCATAGAAAATACCAAACATTCTGGTACAATTTTAACCTGAAATTCACGAGCAGTTCTTCTGAAATTGGAGATAAAGTGGAGAGAAAACTAGATGCTCCTTAAGCTTCTAAAATAATAGTGCGTTTTAAGTGGCTTGGAGAGCCAAACAAAACACTTGCTGAGAGTTGAGCACAATTTCAATTTGCATAGCATCCTTAATGTAGAAAAACAACTGAAAGCACTTTACAGAAGGTAAAAGAGGATAAAAGGAACAGATATCAAGCAGTGGAAGTGTTGGGAATGATAAGAAAGATACTTCAGGATATAATGATGTGCCAATGAACTGAAGCACAATTGATTGGTATGTCTTAAGGCTCCAGTTTTGGCTAAACTGCTGCTAATTAATAGGGTATTAAAGGGTAAGTTGCTTGTGACTATTTGCAAAAAACAAGTGGACACAGTGTTATCAATGGCATGGAAATATCTTGATTCTCTGGTGGTAAATTTGCTCGCTGAGCTGTTAGATTTGTTCTCAGACGTTTCATCACCGTGCTAGGTAACATCATCAGTGAGCCTCCAGTGAAGTGTTGGTGTTCTGTGGGTTTCTTCTCATATGTTGCGTTTCGTGATGACAAAGATATCATCCATGTAGTAGACCCAAAGCTTGGGCTAGATCATGGGTGTGCTGCTCATTCTATTCTCTGCATAACTGCTTCTGCTAAGAGTCCTGATACTAGTGATCCCATAGGCATCCCATTGATTTGTTTGTAGATCTTGTCATTGAAGGTGAGGTGGGTTGTGAGGCACAGGTCTGCTAGTTTAAGGATGCTGTCCTTGCTGATGGAGTTGGTGCTGTCAGGCATTTGTGTCCTTGGTTCGTCTAACAGTGAGGCCAGTGTTTCTTTGGCAAGGGCAATGTGAATAAACATTAGGGCCATCACGTCAAAGGAAACACTGACCTTGTCGTCCTCTACCTTGGTGTCTTTGGTAATGTTAGGGAGTTCCTGGGTGGAGTGGGTTGAGTCTTCTACGAGGTGTTTCAGTTTGTGGTGCTGTTCCTTTGGTAGTCTGTGTGTCTGCGTACCGGCAAGTGAGACTTTGGGCCTGATTCTCTAGTTTAGCAAGGTAAAAACAATGACTGCAGATGCTGGAAACCAGATTCTGGATTAGTGGTGCTGGAAGAGCACAGCAGTTCAGGCAGCATCCGAGAAGCAGTAAAATCGACGTTTCGGGCAAAAGCCCTTCATCAGGAATAAAGGCAGTGAGCCTGAAGCTTGGAGAGATAATTGAGAGGAGGGTGGGGGTGGAGAGAAAGTAGCATAGAATACAATAGGTGAGTGGGGGAGGGGATGAAGGTGATAGGTCGGGGGGGGAGGGTGGAGTGGATAGGTGGAAAAGAAGATAGGCAGGTGGGACAAGTCATGGGGACAGTGCTGAGCTGGAAGTTTGGAACTGGGGTGAGGTGGGGGATGGGGAAATGAGGAAGCTGTGGAAGTCCACATTGATGCCCTGGGGTTGAAGTGTTCCGAGGCGGAAGATGAGGCGTTCTTCCTCCAGGCTTCTAGTGGTGAGGGAGTGGCGGTGAGGGAGGCCCAGGACCTCCATGTCCTCGGCAGAGTGGGAGGGGAGTTGAAATGTTGGGCCACGGGGCGGTATGTTGATTGGTGCGGGTGTCCCGGAGATGTTCCCTAAAGCGCTCTGTTAGGAGGCATCCAGTCTCCCCAATGTAGAGGAGACCGCATCGGGATCAACAGATATAATAAGTGATATTGGTGGATGTGCAGGTAAAACTTTGATGGATTTGGAAGGCTCCTTTAGGGCCTTGGATGGAGGTGAGGGAGGAGGTGTGGGTGCAGGTTTTGCAATTCCAGCGGTGGCAGGGAAAGTGCCAGGATGGGAGGGTGGGTTGTAGGGGGGCGTGGACCTGACCAGGTAGTCACGGAGGGAACGGTCTTTGTGGAAGGCGGAAAGGGGTGGGGAGGGAAATATATCCCTGGTGGTGGGGTCTGTTTGGAGGTGGCGGAAATGTCGGTGGATGATTTGGTTTATACGAAGGTTGGTAGGGTGGAAGGTGAGCACCAGGGGTGTTCTGTCCTTGTTATGGTTGGAGGAGTGGGGTCTGAGGGCGGAGGTGCAGGATGTGGACGAGATGCATTGGAGGGCATCTTTAACCATGTGGAAGGGAAATTGCGGTCTCTAAAGAAGGAGGCCATCTGCTGTTTTCTGTGGTGGAACTGGTCCTCTTGGGAGCAGATACAGCGGAGGCTGAGGAGTTGGGAATACGGGATGGCATTTTTGCAGGAGGTAGGGTGGGAAGAGGTGTAATCCAGGTAGCTGTGGGAGACGGTGGTTTGTAAAAAATGTCAGTGTCAAGTCGGTCGTTATTAATGGAGATGGAGTGGTCCAGGAAGGGGAGGGAGGTGTCAGAGATGGTCCAGGTAAATTTAAGATCAGGGTGGAATGCGTTGGTGAAGTTGATGAATTGCTCAACCTCCTCGCAGGCGCACGAGGTGACGCCAATGCAGTCATCAATGTAGCGGAGGAAGAGGTGGGGAGTGGTGCCAATGTAATTATGGAAGATCGACTGTTCTATGTAGCCAATAAAGAGACAGGCATAGCTGGGGCCCATATGGGTGCTTATGGCTACCCCTTTGGTCTGGAGGAAGTGGGAGGATTTGAAGGAGAAATTGTTAAGGGTGAGGACCAGTTCGGCCAAACGAATGGGAGTGTTGGTGGAAGGGTACTGTTGGGGACGTCGGGAGAGGAAGAAACAGAGGGCTTGAGGCCCTGGTGATGGCCGATGGAGGTGTAGAGGGATTGGATATTCATGGTGAAGGTGAGGCGTTGTGGGCTGGGAAATGGAAGTCTTGGAGGAGGTGAAGGGCGTGGGTGGTGTCTCGAACATATGTGGGGAGTTCCTGGACTGGGGGGATAGGACAGTGTCAAGGTAGTTAGAAATGAGTTCAGTGGGGCAGGAGCATGCTGAGACAATGGGTCAGCCAGGATGGTCAGGCTTGTGGATCTTGGGAAGGAGGTAGAACCGAGCAGTGCGGGGATCCCAGACTGTGAGGTTGGAAACTGTGGGTGGCCTTGCCCTCATCTGGTGTCTGCTACTTAGGGACTTGAAATAGGAAGAAAGTAGTGAAAAATAAAATATGTAGGAGAAATGAAACTGTCAAAAGGTATCTCATTTTCTTCTCTCTGCTTTAATGGATTATAGATGTTACTTACAAATGTCAGATCCCAGAAGCGGTCCCCATAGACATCCGAGTCAAGCTGATAGTGTGTTTGATCCATCTTCATATCTTCAAGCCTCTTGATGTAAGTTTCAAATCAACAAGATTTTTAGAATAAATTATGAAGAACTAGATCAAAAAGACATAAATAGACTTCAGATTTTTTCAGTGAGAGTAACGTCCAAAAATCTCAAGTCAGGTGAGACCTAATTCTAGATGTGAAAGGCCAGTCTTTTAACATTCTGTCGCACATAGTTCTCCTTTCCTGTTGAAGTTTTTTGAATATCTTTAAAATGAAATTCTTCCAGTAAAAGTGTACAGCATTTTCTAATAAAGATAATTTTGTTACATGATTCTTTAATATGTAACAAGCTTATAATTTTTACTGATATGTTTGCATATATTCTTATCACTAATGTGGACAAAAGACCTACTGCCATTTTTTTAAGAGAACAAATGATTTTGTTTAGTGACGAGATTCAGAGTTTTGATTTGGATGTTAGATTGTAATTTTAAATATTTTACTTTCTCAACTAATTTAGCTTACTGTATTGAAATAAACCCAAATGTATTTACACATCATATGAAGTTGCAGAATAATTCTAATTTCCATTGTTTCTACTTTAAGTAAATTTGCATTAGATTACTTACAGTGTGGAAACAGGCCCTTCGGCCCAACAAGTCCACACCGACCCGCCGAAGCGCAACCCACCCATACCCCTATATGTACCCCTTACCTAACACTACGGGCAATTTAGCATGGCCAATTCACCTGACCCGCACATCTTTGGACTGTGGGAGGAAACCGGAGCACCCGGAGGAAACCCACGCAGACATGGGGAGAACGTGCAAACTCCACACAGTCAGTTGCCTGAGTTGGGAATTGAACCCAGATCTCTGGTGCTGTGAGGCAGCAGTGCTAACCACTGTGCCACCATGTGCTCTTAAATTCACTAAAGAGGCAGTTTTAAAGTTCAGTGAGGACAAAATTTCATTTATATTTACAACATAAGAAAATAATTCTATGAGCTACAGTATTTAACTATTTAAATCAAATGTTTTTTCATCTTTAGCTTTTGATGACAAACTTAATGGAACAGAACCCTGAAGACATGGGAGATCTTTATTTAGATGTGGCTGAAGCTTTTCTGGAGACTGGTGAATATAACTCTGCGTTACCCCTTTTGAGTGCCCTTGTATGTTCAGAACGGTACAACCTTGCGGTTGTTTGGCTTCGTCATGCAGGTAACCACATTCAAAAACTCTCAATCTAAATCTTGTTACTTCAAGTAAATACTTTCAAATTCTAAGGAAATGTACAGAATGGTCCATTAACGTAAACCAGTAGTCTTCAATAAACTTGTGTTCAATGAAGAATATTCTGCATGTTAGAGAATGAGATTTATCCATTTTCAATGAATAAGAGTTCTATATCTACTTGTTTTTATGTTCAATGGTAGCTTGCCCAGATGCAATCTAGGGTGACATTCTACTTCACACTGCAAGGCTGCTGCAATGTCACATGATGCCTTTCTGATGAGATGAGTAACTGAAGACTATGGTTAAATGGATGTTTGAGACACGATTTCATGGATTTTGACTTTCTCTATTCTGATTAACATTTACCCTCAACCACTATAACAAATTGCTTATTCATTTTATTACTACTCGTAATGCAGTGTGCAAAATAGCTTAACCAAAAATAAAGAACTGTGGGATGTGGGAAATCTGAAACAAAAGCAGAACTGAAGAAGAGCCAATTCATGGTAGGGCCCTGGAGAGTGTTGTTGAACAGAGAGACCGAGGAGTGCAGGTACATTGTTCCTTTGAAAGTGGCATCACAGGTGGACAGGGTGGTAAAGAAGACATTTGGCACACTTGTCTTCCATCAGTCAGAGCATTGAGTACAGGAGTTAGAACGTCATGTTATGGCTGTACAAAATATTGGCAAGGCTGCATTTGGATAATTCTGGTCATCCTGCTATAAAAACAATGTTATTAAACTGGAAATGGTGCAAAAAAGATTGACAATGATGTTACTGAGACTGGAATGTTTGAGTTCTAAGGTGATGCTGGATAGGCTGGGACTTTTTTTCGCTGGAGAATATGAGGCTGAGGGGTGACATTATAGAGGTTTATAAAATCATAGGGGGCATAGATAAGGTTAATAGCTTATGGTCTTTTCCCCAGGGTAGAGGAGTCCAAAACTAGAGAGCAGAGGTTTTAGGTGAGAGGAGAAAGATTTAAAAAGGATCTGAGGGACAACGTTTTCACACACACTATATGGAACGAGTGCCAGAGGAAGTGGTAGAGACAAATACAATTACAACATTTATGAGACGTTTGGACAGGTACATGAGGGATATGGGCCAACCGCAGGTACATGGGGCTAGTTCCGTTTGGGAAACCTGGTTGGCATGGATGTGTTGGGCCGAAGGGTCTGTTTACTTGCTGTATGACTCTATGACTTTAAGGGTCAGTGGCCCTTAAACGCCAACTCTGCTTTCTGTCCACAAATGCTACTGACTTTCTCCAGCAATTTCTGTTTCTGTGTAAAATAACTTTATTGTTTGACTGCATTTTCAAAATTGTTTATTCTTTCTGAAGTGTTGTGAGATGTTTCTGAGATATATATAATAGAAGGCATTATGTATTTTGAAAACTGTTTAACATCAGATTAAAAAAACATAATCAATTATTTCCATTTGAAGGAATAGTAACTGCACCAAAATAGTGCTGATGATCTAGCTGTTCAGCTGTGGAACAGCATATTTCTCATGCTGTGAACAGTTTCCCTTCCCTGTAATGTATGTAGCTAAGCTAGCCTTGTGAAAGACATTGCAGTTAGTTTCCTGTAGAACATAAACATCAATTGACACATTTACTGTATTGTATGCTATTAATATTTTCCTTATTTATGCTCTTGATCTTTTTAATTGTAATGGTATCTGTAATGCTACCTTTGGAAAGTGAAATGAAAAGAATGAGGAACAATTTTGAGAATGGAAGTGTGCAATACTCAATTCTAATTTTCTAACTTAAGAGTGTTTGAAAGCCTTGGGCCATATGGAGCTTGCAGCAGAGAGTTACACCAAAGTGGTGGCAATGGCACCTTTGCACTTGGATGCACGTATTTCCCTTTCGACATTGCAACAACAATTAGGGCGACCAGAGAAAGCTCTTGAGGCTCTGGAATCAATGCATGATCCTGAAACTCTAGCACATGATGCAAATGCAGCTCAACAGGTATGAAATATAATAACTGACTAATTATTACCACAAGACCTGTATTTCAATGTAGCTTGTACTGGCAACATAATTAATGTATTAAAATGACAGCAAATATTTGGTTTGCCACTATAAGAAACTTTACAGCACAGAAGGAGAATATTCAGTCTATACGAAACAGGGCTCATGACACTCAGTTGGTATTTGATCATTCATCCTATTGCAAGTGCCTCTTGGCTTCTAAGGTTTTAATCAAATTCACTGCTGCTGACTTACGCCTCCTCTAGAAATGCAGAGGCTATTGATGAATAATGGCTTAATTAAAATGACGATTAATCACACTGTTGAATAAATGACTCATATCCAAAAGGTTGTTGTGACATGTCTGCCTGGCAACTTGGATGTTTGTTAGTTGGTGAGATTTGCAGTTTTGTAGGGCTGCTAAATTAAGCACAATCTGCAATTGAGGTATCCAATCTAAAGAAAACAAGGAAGGAGAGAGTGACATTACCCTTAGAAATTGATAAGCTTTTAACAGGTTACAGTCAGAATATTCATGAGGAAAATGTTAAAACATCTACAGAATGTTTTGGTGGAGAACAGTGCAAATAATGTACTTTTAACAACTGTCACTTACTCTGTAGACCAACTAATGCTTGCTATAAACTCTGGAATAAAAGGTTGTAATTTGTAGACCCTATTCTGCAGGAAAGTTGGACTGTTGTTTTATTTTTATCTCTTGTCCAATTATCAGGTTATTTAAATCTCAGGTTATGTCTGTCTATCATTCAGGAACTGAAGCTGTTACTGCATCGCTCTACCTTATTGTATTCCCAGAAGAAGTTGCCAGATTACGTGGATGCTTTACTTGCAATGCTAGCAATGCTTTTAAAGGTGAGTTGAATCTTTACAACCAAAAAGAAAATTGATATACAACTTGTAATATCAGAGAGAAGTAGCTTCTTCTTCCATGTTTGCTCATGAGTCCTCTCAATATTGCAGCTGTTCAACCCTGTGAAAATTGTGGATATGTTGAAAAGGCTTGATTTTTAGAATGATATGAAAACTAGCAAAGGTTTGTATCAGGTGAATGGCCTAGTGATGTTAACACTAGACTGTTTATCCAGAGACTTGGGTTCGAATCCCACCAGGTTAAATAGTGAAGTTTGCATTCACTAAAAATCTGGAATTAGAAATCTAACAGTGGCAATGAAAGCATTGTCAAATATTGAGAATAACCCATCGGGTTCACTAATTTCCTTTAGGGAAGAAAGTGTTGGCTTCACCTGCTCGGGCCTACATGTGACTCTAGACCCGACATGTGGTTGACTGTTAACTGCCCTCTAGTCAGCAATACCCACAGCCTATGAATGAAGTTTTAAAAACCGCACACACACTGCTGAATACAATGATGCCTTTGAAACTTGTTGCTTTTTGTCATTATCACTCACTGTTTTAGAATTAAGTAAACTTCCAAAACTGTCACTCGGAAAAGCCAATAATCTGTATTTTATTGTTTACATTATGCATGTTGCCATTCTATGTTTAAGGAGAACATTTCGAGTAGAAACTACATCACCTTGGACAATTAGCAGTTATTGTTTAAAACTGATTTACAAAAAGAAAATTGTGCCTCAGCGAAGAGCAAATGAAACTAATTTTTCTTGTAGGTGGCAATGAGCAGAGCTCAGGTTTCATTGGTTTCAAGTTCCAAAAGTGGGGAGAAACACCTATACCTTGTTAAGGAGTTAAGAGATAAAGTTAGTGATATCGATGATCAAGAAGCTGCATATTTGGATGTTAAAGGTAAGGAATGAAACATGTAAGTGTTATGACTTAAAACTCAGACTGATCTGGTGCCAATCTACAATGAGATCCACGACTAAACTGATATGATCATCTGTGTCATACGGATTGAGAAAGTCTACAACTATATGTGTTTGACTATAACAGTACTCTGTCATCTATAAACCTTGATATGACATTTCCATTCTTGTCTCTTCAACCTTAAGAACGTTATCTGAATTATGCCACTTAAATTGATGGGTAGTAATTCAGAATTCACACTACCTATATCTGCCACAATCCTCTTTGCAAACTCCTACCCGGATATCACTTGATGATGTTGGGTGTAATCTTCCTTGAGGAATCAGGCAGCTGCTCCCATTATGACATAATTTGCCAAGAGTTTTTTTGATACTTTTTGAATACCCTGAAAATTACAAAATCCCATAGAGGGTGCATATTTTGCATTGCATTCACATAATAAAACAAGCGCCTCAAATTCTGTTTTTTGTCATCTATTTCTTCAGTGATCAATATTCTAACTGCATCATTAAAGGGAGAAATGATATTTTTCTCTTGTAAACAAACAAAAATCACTGAAGGTACAGTAAAGGAAGCTACAGTAAAAAAGCTTTTTGGAAGCTTTTGAAGAAGAGAAATAATAACATAGAGGTTAAGGAGGTTATGTGTTAGGGTAACACAGCTTTGCTAACTTAAGATGGACTGAAAATGTAGATGCCAGTGGGCAGATATTAGCACAGGACAGAATGAAGTTGCAGACGTGGGAGTTAAAATGTTATGATAGACTTATAAATAAGATTTGTTGGCGAATAGGACAGTAATTGAGTTAGACAAGGATATGGTTGATCAAGGAGCAGAATGTAGACAACAGAGAAGAATGGAAATTGGGGAGATGGTGTGGAGACCTTGGAATATTATGGTGAAATTGACAAAGATGTGAAAGTGCTTTTCAGCACTGAAAGTAATGCAAGTGCAGTGATGTGAAATATGACAGAAATGTTGGTCATAGTAGAATATGGGCTGTGAATTTCAATTTAGGTTGAACAAGAGGACACCAAGATTACCTATCATTGCAAGACAGGGTGTCAGAGCTGTGAGTTAGTGTGTAAACTTCTTTGTGAGAGTCAGGTAAGATTTATATCTTTAATTTCAAATATATTTCTAAATTCTTGGAGTAATGAAATTGGTGATTAAATGGTAAAACCTAAAGAAAATGATTCAAATTGCATATAAAATACAACAAACATGAATCTGATCATTATTAGATTACAATTGTAGTGTAGAAATGCTTTAAATGTTAGAAAAAGTAAAGGCTTTATCTTTTTTTTATGATGTGGAGGTGCCGGTGTTGGACTGGGTTGGACAAGGTCAAACATCACATGCACCATGTTACAGTCCAACAGGTTTATTTCAAAACACTAGCTTTTGGAGTGACTATAACTGAGTGTCTTGTGATTTTTGACCTTGTATTTTTTTTAGATCTACCAGCCATTTATAACTTTATTTGTTGCAGTTCACTAAAATAATGAATTCCAGTAGATTAATTTGGGGTAGCCGTGACTCCAATATGGTATGTCTAGAGATAATATATTAAAACCCTAATGATCCTTGTGGCTAATTTAGCATCTAATCCAATAGATATTGATTTTTGCATCTAATCAATCAACCAACCTGCCTGATAAATAGGATATTGAAAGGTAGGACTATCATTAGCAGCTTGATTACTTGCCATTTGACTCAGATACCTTGCAAGTCAATGCTTTAGTTAGTGATGTAGAGCAAAAATTGGCAGAAATCTGTAGGCTATGGTGTAATTTTTGGCTTAGACAGCTGTACAATAACCTCGGCTTAGTGATATAGTCATCTTCCTGCCACCCCCACCCTAAACAAACACCAGATCATATGAAATCTGAATATTTTAAAATGTCAGACCTTTTTATAAGAACATCATTTTGTTGTATAAAAAAGGGACTGCTTTATACAATAATACTTATGTACACTTTTTCTCATGTTAAATGCTATCTTTTTTAATAGGGGATTTACAATTTGCTTACATTGATGCATCATTTTGATTTATTTCAGTTCTGAAAATAATAAACAATTTTTTTTTCAGGTCTCCTATTTGAACAGGTAATTTAAACACATCCATATCATTTTTTACCCAGGGAAAACTAGTGTACTGAATAAGGATGACTGGTGGAGTTTATTGCTGAAAGCTATTTACACATTATGTGACCTCAGACGTTTCAAAGAAGCTGAACTCTTGGTTGATTCTTCCTTGGAATACTACTCATTTTATGATGATCGGCAGAAGCGGAAGGAGTTGGAATACTTTGGCCTCTCTGCTGCTGTTCTTGATAACAACTTCAGAAAAGCATATAATTATATCAGGTACTTCAGATCAATCCATTCCTAATTTTAGAATTTGGTGAATTTAAATTAGGCAAAACGGGCTTTATTTCCATTAAATACAAATTAGCCATGGTTGTGTATGTGTCAGGTGTCACTGAATTGACATCATTTATACCTCTGATTCAGAAGATTCTGGATTCAAGTTGTTCTTCAGGACTGAAATCAAAGCTGACACTACATTATAACTGAGGGGGTACTGCATTGATGGAAGTTGATAGCAAGGTAAAAACTGAAACCCTATCTGCCTCCTCAGGTGATATAAAAGATGCCACAGCACTACTTTGAAGCAGAGCAGGTGAGTTATCCCTGGCGTCCTGGCCAATCAACATCTCATAAATAGATTCTCTGATCATTATCCCATTCCTGTTCATGGGAGTTTGTTTTGTACATATTGACTGCCTCCACTTCCCTATATTGCAGAACTGACTGCATATCAAAAATAATTCCTGGTTACAGATGGGAAATTTAAAAAAAAATGGTAATCGGGTCCAAACAAAAATTGCTGTACTGGACCCAAACATTAACTCTGATTTCTCTCTACACATGCTGCTGTACCTGCTAAGGTTTTCCAGCAATTTCTGTTTTTGTTTTCAATTTCCAAAATCCACAGTTCTTTCAGTTTTTATTAATGGTAATAGGCTTTTGCATATTAATTTACAAAGCTAGAAAAGTTGTAAAGTGGGACGATTTGTTAGAATGATTATCAAATTAGGCCATTTGGTTTGAACTGAAGAACAAAAAAGGGAAGTCACTGCTGGAAATACACTGCAGACCCCTAAACAGTCCGAGCAAGATATATGTGTAGGTACTTTGTTGAGAAGTAGAGAAACAATATGAGCAATAATGCTGGAATGTTTCAACAACTCGAATATTAACTGACGTAAAAGGTAAAGAAGGCATAAAATACACTTAGGAGGGCTTTCATTCTCGTATGTGTAGGCCCAATAAGATAAAGGCAGCTCTGCATGTTGTTTTAGGGAATAAAGTTCTGAAGGTAGACAGAATATCAGTGAGGATGAGCACTTTGATGGTTGTGATCATACTATTCTACAATTCTGTGAAACTATTTTAACAGGCTAGAAGAAGACTATTCAATCTGTCATATCTGGAAATGTTGTATAAGTTAGTAGTTATGAAAGTGTTAATGTATGGGCTATACTGAAGTCCTCCACACTCTGATATTAACACCTCCCCTAGGCAGAGACTTGGGCAGTTAGGAGTTAGTTGGATTTGAGCATGATCTCCTGATGGAGACACACATGTCTTAGCTACCTGAATTATTACTGTAATGTAACAAATTACATTTTGCTATCCAGGACAAGAAGCATTTCCATTGAGTATTCATGTTCCACTCTTTATTACTGACTTCTGAACAACCTTTTCATTTGTTTAGCCTATGAAACAAGAGTGATGTTTTGGATCTGTGTTACTTGACCTCCAACAACCACGTGTTACCTATTGTGCTAGATGTGACTCCTGCCAGCCAGGATAGAATGATACTTTACCTTATTAGCCAAGGCATAGAATACAAGAGAATGTAACTTAGGTTAGAGCTGTAAAAAAAAATAATTAATTAAACCGCATAGAGTTCTTCAATATGGAAAATAAATTACTGTACTAGAAGGTGTACATTTATAAAATGTTGACAGGACAGGAAGATGTTATCTTTGAGAAAATATTGGATAAGCTGGAATTGTTATCTTGGGAACCGAGGAGATTGTTGGAAAATTATATATGTTGATTTGAATAAAAGTCCTTCTTTAAGCAGAGACGTTAATAGCCAGGGAGCTTTAAAGTAAGTGAATGAGGATCAAAGGAAACTGAGAAATGTTTCTCCCAGAAAGGGGTGCAGATCTGGAATTCACTCCCTGTGAAGGAGGGATGGGCAGAAATATTCATCTCATTCAAATAAAATACTTGGATAGGCACTTCAAGTGATTAGGCTGGATGTTTGTTTCTCAGTTGGCACAGAAATGAGGTGCCGAATAGCCTCGTTCAGCCTGTGACCTTTCTGGCTACTATTATTTTTTTGTTTGCTTTGTCTTCTCCCTTGCTGTTCATGTTCTGTGTAGTTTCTGTTTTTACTAACGAGTGAAATAAATGCTTTTGAAATAATAGAGCCTAAAGAGTCACAGGTAGACAGGGTGGTGAAGAAGCCTTTATTGGTCAGGGCATTGAGTATAGGAGTTGGGAGGTCATGTTGTGGTTAGGCAACCTTTGGAATCAGGTAAGAGAGAATTGTATAAAAGGGACCAAAGGGGCAACTTTTTCAGGCAGAGGGTGGTGCGTGTATGGAATGAGCTGCCAGAGGAATTGGTTGAGGCTGGTACAATTACAACATTTTAAAAGTTTCTGGACTGGTCCATGCATAGGAAGGGTTTGGAGGGATATGGGCCAAATGCCGGCAAATGGGACTATTAATTTAGGATATCTAGTTGGCATGGACAAGGTGGACCAAAAGGTCTGTATCTGTACTGTACAACTGATCCTAAGTCACTATATCCAGTAGAGGGCTGACTTGCACAACTTTGATAGAATTTTTTTGAGGCTTGTTGAAGTCCGCGCAATATACTATTTATCTACATAGTTTGTTGTGTTATGTTTTTTTTTGTACAGTACTTTAAATGCTGCAAATTCTTCAATTTTTTATATAGATATTTTTATTGAAAATTTAACATATTTTTACAAGTTTACAAAATAAAAAAACCCAAGTATCAACATTGATATACAATTAAATCTTAAATAAATAATAACCAAATTTTAACAAAAGAAAAATACATAGAGAACAAATCCCAAAACTTAACCAACCAATCATCTAATCTACAACTAACCAGAGTGTATAATTAAGTCTCTTACATTATTCAAATAAGATTTTTTTCAAAATCGACGGATAACACAGAAATTGGGTAGTGAGATACATGCTCGGAATGTATTAACATCAAATGTAACAAAACCCGTATTCGTGCAGGATTCCTCTCCCAAGGGGCCCCGGACCAGCCAGGTTCGCCATCTCTACTAAATAAAAGCCCTTGTTAGGATGGCCGAAATATCTGTATTTATATAATTCAAGAAGAGCTGCCATATTTTATGGAATAATGCGGTTTTTCGGTGCACCATATTTGTAAGGAAGTCAAGGGGAATACATTCCATAATTAATCTATGCCAATTTGAAAGTCCAGGGGGGCCCTCAGCCACCCAGTTCACCAAAATATTTTTCCTAGCACAGAAAGAGAGAATAGAAAGTAATCTCTTCCTGTGCGTATCCAGGGAGGGTAAGTTCGAAAAGCCCAAAAGGAGAGATACTGGGTCCACTCTAATTTCCGTTCCTAAGATTTCTGTCAGAGCACTTGCAATTTTAGTCCAATATTTACGGATCTTATGACAGATCCATAGGCGATGTACAAGAGTACCCGCCTCTATTTTGCATTTGGGACACATTGGAGATGCTCCTGCCTTAAATTTTGCCAATTGATCCGGTGCTATATGGGCCCTATGAAGTATCTTCAACTGAATGGCCTGAGTTCTGTTGCAGATGGAGATTCTTTGGCATTTTCCCAAATGTCATTCCACATTTCTGTAGAGATTTCAAGTCACAAATCCTGATCCCATGTTTTAAGCAGATTGTCCTTATCTCCTGATACTTCATCATGTAATAAATGATAAATAGTACTAACAAAAGATACCCCCATTGGCCATAACACTCTACATTCTCTATCTGATTTATAAAGACTATCTAATAACATAGCCTTCTTCTGTATATAATCTCGAATTTGGAAATATCAAAAGAGGTCTCCATTAAGTAATCTAAATTTCTGAAACAGCTGTTCAAAAGACATCAGGACCCCTTCTTATACAGATCCCCTAAGCATGAGATACCCCTGGATCTCCAGAGTTTGAAAGTGACATCTGTAAGCCCCATTTGAAATCCCCATGCTCCCACTATCGGAGCATAGAGGGATGTTTTATGTGAATTACCCTCATTTTGCCGCATTATATTCCAAGCTTTAATTGTGTTTAGTATTATAGGGTTTTTACAGTGATCTGTAATGATTTTCCTCTTGTCTGAAAATAAAAGGTGGGCATTTTACTTGAGAAGCCTCAATATCCAGCCAGATTGATTGTGAGTCAGACAAGACCCAATCAGCTATGTAACTTAATAGGGAACTTAGCTGATATTTCCTAAAATCTGAAAAATCCAATCCTCCCCTTGCCTGTGGAAGCTGTAGCTTCTTCAGCTTAATGAGGGGCCGTATCTGATTCCAGATGAAGGAACCCAGCCAGCCTTATAATTTGCATAGTGCCAACCTCAGCAGCATCACCGGAAGCATTCTCATAGGATATAAGAGACGGGGCAGGACATTCATTTTAATTAGTGCTATTCTGCCGAACCAGGAAATTGGAAGGTATCCCCATCGCTGGAGGTCCTGCCTTATCCTTTCCAGTAAATGCACAAAGTTAGCCTTGTATAACTGACCAAATACTGGGGTAATAAAAATGCCTAAATATAAGAAACCTTCCAGGGACCACCGAATGGGAAAGTAGGATCCGTCCAATAGGTGGGACATACTAGCAAGGCCGCCCATTGGCATAGCCTCTGATTTTGAAAAATTAATTTTATAGCCTGAAAATATCCTAAATGTATTAATAACTTGGATTAAGCGAGGCACAGACATCAGGGGAATACTGAGAAATAGGAGAACATCATCTGCATAAAGGGTAATTTTATGTTTACCTGTACCAATCCTCAGGGCCGTTATATTAGGGTCAGCCCATATAACTTCTGCTAGTGGCTCAATTATTAGCGTAAATAGCAATGGCAGAGAGGACATCCTTGACAGCAGCACCTACCCACACTGAAGCTATCCAAACCTAATCCATTCGTAACCACAACTGCTTTGGGATCACTATACAATGTTGTGACCCATTTGGTAAACGTCTTTTCAACACCAAACCTTTCCAATGTGTAAAACAAATATGACCATTCAACCCTGTCGAATGCCTTTTCCACGTCTAATGAGACTACTACTCCAGGTATCTTTCCCTGATGGCAGGCTTGGATCACATTCAAAACCCTTCTAACATTATTGGATGATCTACGGCCCTTGATAAACCTCGTCTGATCCTCCTTTATAATATGTCGCAATACCCTTTCTAGCCTCAATGCTAACATTTTAGAGAGAATTTTAAAATCTATATTTAGCAAGGATATTGGTCTGTATGACGCGCAATCTTCTGGGTCTTTCCTTTTTTAAGGATAAGAGAGATATTACAATCTTTGAGGAGAAAGTGAGGACTGCAGATGCTGGAGATCAGAGCTGAAAATGTGTTGCTGGAAAAGCGCAGCAGGTCAGGCAGCATCCAAGGAATAGGAGATTCGACATTTCGGGCATAAGCCCTTCTTCGGAAAGGGCTTCCTGAAGAAGGGCTTATGCCCGAAACGTTGAATCTCCTGTTCCTTGGATGCTGCCTGACCTGCGCTTTTCCAGCAACACATTTTCAGCTCAGGTAAGAGAGATATTAGCCTCTTTCAGCGAAGGCGGGAGACAGCCCTGACTGTATGAATAGCTATACATGTCCAGCCAATATTCCTGTAAATTCTTTATAGAATTCAGCTTAAAAGCCATCTGGGCCAGGTACCTTACCGCTCTGAAGTTGCCTGATTGCGTCAAGTATTTCTTGGATTGTTAGGGGAACATTCCAGACCCATACCTGTTCCGGAGTTAGGTCAGGAAAGGTCAGGTTTTTAAAAACTGACTGCATCCTCCTCGTCCTGTCTTCACAATCCTGCGATTTATATAAACCAGAGTAAAATTTTCTAAAGATTGCATTAATCCTTTTATGATCATAAGTCAAAATACCCGCACTTTCCTTGATTGGCATGATAGTTTGAGGGGCCTTCTTTTTCTTTGCAAGAAATGACTGGGTTTATCGCCATATTCATATAACCTTGGTTTTGCAAATAATATTTCCCTCTTAGCCGTTTGGGTAAGTGTGGTATTTAGAGCTGTCCTAAGGGCTGTAATCCTTTGCAATTTGATAATAGAAGGTCTGTCAGCGTATGCTGTTTCAGCTGCTTTTAAGTGAGCTTCGAGCAGACGCTGTTGTTCTCCCTTCAATTTTTTCTGGGTCGCTGAGTAGGAGATGATCAAACCTTGCGTGTAAACTTTGATGGTCTCCCACATCATTGATGGGTTGCTAGCCGTACCTGAATTAATTTCTAAAAGGGTTTTAAATTCTTGAGAGAAGTACTTTACAAATTTACAATCTTTCATCAGGAAGGGGTCCATACGCCAATGACGGGGGAGGGGGAATGTCTCATTGTTCCTCGCTTTGATTTCCATATATACAGCAGGGTGATCGGAAATTGCTATACTGCCTATTTTACAGGATGATATGGAATTTTTAAAAATCGGGGCAAAAAACATATCAATTCTGGTGTGACATTATGTGGATTGGAGTAAAAAGAAAAATCTCTGCCCTGTGGATGAAGGCATCTCTATACATCTACTAGTCCTAATTGTTTGTTCAAATCCACCAATTGTCTAGATCTGAGAGATACTCCTGCAGTACTCTTGGGAATCCTATCTAGTTCCGGATCCATAGTACAACTAAAGTCTCCCCCTATAATTGTATGGTGAGCACCGAGAGCCATCAGTTTTGAGAAGGCTTCCGTTATAAGTTTAAAAGGATGTGCCGGAGGGTAATACAAATTTAAAATCCCATACTCCTCTCCATTCATAAGGGCTTTAATCAGAATATATCGTCCAGATTCGCCTTTTATCTGACTTAGGATTTTGAAAGGGAAATTCTTCCGAATAAGAATAACACCTCCACTGCTTTTTTGAGCTAAAAGAAGAAAATAAGGCCTGATGAAATCCACCCTATCATAATTTCAAGTGTTCTTTATCTAATAAGTGTATATCAACCCTTTCTTTCTTGAGGTTTGATAATATTTTCTTCCTTTTTGACTGGTGAATTACTCCCCTTGACATTCCAGGTGCACCACTTAACCGACTGATCAACCATAATTGTCTGGGCAGATCCGAGACCCCCCGGGAGGGGAAACCCTATCCAGAACATCCCAAGCATAGCGCTTATAAAATTCACAAAAGTAAAGGCTCTCTAATACACTCGCAACAGTATAATAAAAAACTATTTCTAAATAAAAAAAACGTATTTAAATGGAGATTTTCCCTCTTGCTCCCAGGAGTATCACTTCCTTTCCAAAAGTCCATCGTATCCTCTCCCAACCAGTGCCCCATCTTGACCCAGGCACTCCTTAATCGGATGAAGAAAATTCAAATGTACTACAGAGCTAGAGTTAACAGTGAGCACCCTACCCACCAGCCCCCCCACCAACACCTGGATATATTTGGTAATGTTAATACCATGTATAAACATATATAACTATAAAATTACACCCTCAACAAGTCATAATTAAATATAATAATACAAAATAACAAGGGAAAAACTATCCCGCTTCTGGGGACCGAGATAAAATAAGATAAGGTAACCACCTCCTCCACCAACATTAACTAGATCCCCCGGCCTATACATGTATATAGAATTAAAAAAAGGGAAGGAGAAAATTGTTAAGTAGAGAACAAATAAATAAATCCCTCTCCCCACCCCCCAAGATAATATTAAACAGTAAGGTAAAAAAAAGATTAATATATACAAAAAGGGGGAAGAATGTAATCTGGAGTGGGGGGAAAGCAAACTAACATCAATTAACTCTTATAATTTATCTAAGAGAGTCCAAAAATTCCTTGGCCTTTTCTGGTGATCCAAAGTTATACACAGACCCTTCATGGTTAAAGCGTAGCGTCGTTGGGTAAGCGCAAGGAGTACTGAATGTTTAAGTCCCTTAAACACTTCTTCGCCTCATCAAATGCCTTCCTCTTTCAGATCAGAGCTGGGGAAAAGTCCTGGAATAACATGATCTTGGAACCTTTATAGATCATGGCTTGGGGATCTTTTCCAAGATTTCTGGAGGCTTCTAAGAGTATCTGTCTCTCCTTGTAGCTTTGCAGCCGGAACAAGACCAGGCGGGGGTGCTGGGTCAAGCTGGGCCCGAGTATTGCAACCTGGTGGGCCCATTCCACTCTTATCTGGCCTGATCCAGCCTCCAGATTTAAAAGCTGTGGAAGTCACTGTTCAAGGAACACTGTAAGCTGGCCTTCCTCTTCCCGTTCGGGAAGGCCCAGCAATCGAGATCGTCAGTGTGATCCTCTAAGATCCGGACTTGCTGTTCGAGAGTCCGGACCTGATCCACGGCCGATTGTGCTGTAGTTTTGGAGGTCGCGGCCTTTAGCTCCACCCCTCCGACCCGGCGCTCAATTTCCTTGATGTCTCAGTCGTGCTTTTGCAGCGCGGCCGGGAGTGAGTCTCATCGGCTTTGGGATTCTTCAATAAAAGCGTCGATCTTCGCATCGAATTTGGAGATTATTTCCACAAGGCTCGCCACCGTAGGTAAGTCCCTCAGGGTGGCTGCGGATGCCTCTGCTGCGGTGGGGGAGGGGTTCCTGCTTGCTGAGAGCTGCGGGCTCCCTTCCCTTTAGTCATTTTTACTGGAGGTTAAATTGTTTAAATTCAATACTAAACAACTAATTACATTAAGTAAAAACTATTTTAAATGATTTGGTGAGTGTGGTGGGGGTGGGTGACCCACTTTGCGCAAGTCATGGGAGGAGCACTGTAGACTCAGACTTGATGGGTCGCCGCCATCTTGGATCCCCCAGTTCAATTCTTAAACAAGGCGATTTTGGATACCGGGAAAAAACAGCCACAGCATTTGCTAGTTTTGTTTTAAAAATATATAATTTATTGTGGAATTGTTTCATGTGCAAAGTAGTTAAACTTATCTTTGCTCAGAATTCAAAATTCCAAGTTCCTTTTATGAAGAGAAGAGCATGGTTCTGAATCAGCTGGTTGATTTTTTTTTACCCCTGGTTGAAAAGACTAACAGGAAGAAAGAAAGCAAAGTAGAAAAGGATTCCTAACCTTCCACATTGGCTGTTGATCTTTAAATGTCTCACTTTTATAATTCTCATCCTTGTTTGAGATGGTGTCTCTCAATGGTGTCTCCCTTTCCTTTCTCTGTAACCTACTCCAACCCTATAAGTCTTTGAGATTTTTGCTCTCATCCAATTCTCCTGGACATCCCTGATTTTTTAATTGCTGCAACTTTTGTGACTGTACATTCAGCTGCCAGTATGCTCGAAAGCCCTGGATGACCCTCCTTAAAACTCTGTGCCTCACTCTCTCCTGTTTTCAGATGCTCCTTAAAACTTACCACTTCAACCAAGTTTGTGATCATCTGTCCTGAATTTTCCTTCCATAGCTCAATATCATTTTTAAAATTATTAATAATGATCCTGTTAAGCACAACTAGGATGTTTTACTACATTCAAGTGATATATATTCAAGTACATGGCTATTTTCATCAAAATTAATGAGCTTGATGAGTTTTCAATTCAGGTCAACTGTTCATTTTGAACACAGCTGAATATATTTTCTTTCTTTTCGTTCATGGGCTGTGAGTGTTGATTAGTACTTTATTGCCCATCCATCATTCCTTTGGAGAATGCACCCAGGTGAGCTGTGCCCTCGAACAGCTGCTTCCCTCGGGTAGGGACACCCATAGTGCAGTTAGAATTTCAAGGATTTTGACCCAGTGACAGTGAAAGAGCAATAACATAATTCCAAATCTGGGAGACCTTTCAGGTGGTGGTGTTCCTGTACATCTGCTGTCATTGTCCTTCTATTTGTGAAGGTTTGAAAGGTCCTATAAGAGGATCCTTGATAAATTATTTCAGTGCTTTTTCCAGGTGGTACACACTGCTGCAACTATGTGTCTCTGGTGAAGGGAGTAATGGATGAGGTGCCAAACAAGTGGACTGTTTTGTCCTTAATGGTGTGAGATAACTTGAGTGCACTCATCAGCCCACTGGAGAGTGTTTCATCACACTCTTGACTTGTGCCTTGTAGGCAGTGGACAGGTTTTGGCAAGACAGGAGGTGAGTTACTTTTTCACAGGATTCTGAGCCTCTGACTTGCTTTTGTAGCCACAGTATTTCTACCAATTGTCCATTTTGGTTTCTGATCTATGGTAAATCCTAGAATATTAATAGTGGGGGATTCTACTACTACTCTATATCAAAGGGTAATGTTTTGAATCTCTCTAGTTAGAAATGGTCATAGCCTGCACTCGTATGGTGCACTTATTACTTTGCCAATTATCATCCCAAGCTGAGATGTTATCCAGACCTTGCAGCGTATGGATATTGAATGCTTCATTACCTGAGGTGTTACAAATGTTGCTGAACATTGTGTCTTCACCATCAGCAAACATCACCACCTTTGACCCTATGATGGAGGGAAAGTAATTGATCGAGCAGGTGAAGATGATTGGCCCGAGGACACTACCCTGAGGAACAGGAGCTGAGACTGTTGATCTCTAACAATCCCAAGCATCTTATATAAGAACCGAAAGATCTGCAGATGCTGTAAATCAGAGGCAAAAATAGAAATTGCTGGAAAAGCTCAGCAGGTTTGGCAGCATCTGTGGAGAGAAATGTTTTCAATTAAGTGACCCTTCCTCAGAATGGTTGTAATGAGGTCAAGGAACTCGAGGCTATAAAGAATGGTCCTGGCAAAACCTGAAGTGAGTGTCAGTGAGCAGGTTATTCCTTTGCATTACACTTCTGTTAGTTTCCGGAGATTGGCGGCTCGTGCATAATCTGATAGCGGTAATTGGCCGGGTGCAAAATGTCCTGCTTTTTATCTTGCACAGGTCATAAACCTGATCAAGTTTCCATATTGTCAGGTCAGTACCAGTGTTGTAGGTGTAATGGAACAGCTTGCCTAGCTTAGCAGCAAATGCTGGAGCAGAAGTGCATTTGCTGGAATGTTGTCAGGGCCCATAGTCTTTGCAGTTTTCAGTGCCTCCAACTGTTCCTTGATATCACATGGAGTGACTCATATTGGTTGAAGACTGGCATCTGTGATGCTGGAGATTTCTGGAAGAGGCTGTTATGGATCACCCACTTGGTGATCACTTGTCAATTACTTCAGCTTTGTCTTTTGCATTGATGTGCTGGGATCCCCCATCATTGAAGTTGGGAATATTTATGGTGCTTATATAATATTGCAAAGTACAGTTGAATATCTCTGCTCTTCATTTTACAGTAAATGTTTCTTTTCAATACAATTTGTTAATGGCCTGAGCCTGATATTTTGGAGCATCGAAAATCATTATGATTAAATAATTTTAAAAATGCAATTCAAAGATCTTTGTTAATGTGACAATGGTTTTTTTTTTGCTTTAAACCAAGGAATCTGACATTTTACTTGTAGCAGATAAATATCTCTTAAATTATCAACTTAACTGCTTTGAATAAAAAGGCAGATTATTTGGAGCACTATTAAAATTTTCCTTTAAGTTTTAAACCTGAAGTAAGCCAAGCTATCCTCAATTCACCTGAATATCTTCACCATTTGTAACAAAATAACAAGCAAATCAGTAAGCTCATATCCATCCACTGTTGATGGATTTCTATTCCTGGAAAGTGCAACTTATAATATTGGTTCCTTTTACACATTAAAATTTGAGGATTATTGATTATCTTGTTTCAAATATAGTCATAGAGTCATAGAGATGTACAGCATGGAAACAGACCCTATGGTCCAACCCGTCCATGCTGACCAGATATCCCAACCCAAACTATTTCCACCTGCCAGCACCCGGCCCATATCCCTCCAAACCCTTCCTATTCCTATACCCATCCAAATGTAAAGTAATGATTACTGCTATTGCCTCACAAATTAGGATACTGAGTCCAGTGTAGTGCTGGGTATATACACTGATTAGAAACTACTGTTCGAATGTTGAACAAACTCAAACATGGACACCTATCAACGACCAAATTTTGTTTGGTTCCTTTATCGTGTTGTGATTTAACAGGACACACAAAGACAGTGTAAGGAACATTAACTGTCCTGAGAATGTTTCACAAAAGGAGATAAATTGGGAACTATCAAATTTCCCAAATTTCTATTGAATGATGTAATAAACAGCTACACTATCGTTATGCTGTTTTGAGTTGATAATGGTCTTAAATTTTTTAAGTCTTAATCCTCACTCTGCCATGAAATTGATCAGTTGAGTTGAAATGTGCTTTGATAACAATTTTCACTAAATATTTTGCTTGATAGAAACAACATTCCATGTGTCTCCTGAAGAATTGACTTTATTTTTTGCTATTCTCTCAAGGGTCATGGTGATGGAAAATGTGAACAGACCTCAACTGTGGAATATCTTTAATCAAGTTACTATGCACTCTCAAGATTTGAGGCACCATCGCTTTTGCCTGCGACTAATGCTAAAACACCCAGATAACCATGCACTCTGTGTACTTAATGGACACAATGCTTTTGTGGCTGGAAGCTTCAAGCATGCTTTAGGTAGTAAACAATGATCATTTTGTAATACTGTAATTCCATATATTTGTTGGTAAAAAGACATCAATCTGAATGCATTTAGCAAATGCATTACAATTATTCAGCTTCCTATATGGACATCACCGTGCAGAAATGATGCTGAGTTTCATTACTGATTACACAAGATTGGGATACAGCCATGAGCGTGATTTTGATAATACTAGTGTGTGTCTTTCTTGGGCTTCATGAAAATCATCTGAACAGCTGAAGTTTTGCATCTAACTTTAGTTCATAATGGTTCAAAAACTATTGCTCACCATCTTTTCATTTCCAAAACCTCATTCGCATCATTTTGTCTATTTTGTCACTAAATCAGTGGATGAAGTAAGAACAGCAGCAGCCTTACAATTCTTTGATATACTACAATCCTAACTTGTGGATAAAGTAAGAATAGCATACATGACTCTTATTGTAGCATTATTTTAAGTTGCTGTACTTCTATATTTAGTTTCTCTCTATTTATCTCGGTGTCTTTTTGTTTAATATGTCCATCAATATCACTTAGTATCCTGTAGCATTTCACGAGGTGTTAAAATCAAGTATAGTCTTTCAGTGCAGTACAGTTAATGGGCACAGGGTGCAGATATAGGAAATTATAAAACCCATATATTCAGTCCCCCTTTCAAACTCACATGTTTTGTCCTTGTTTTTATCTATAATTTTCTGTGATTCTTCATAGCTTTTAATTTTGCGTTCGCTGTCCATATTTACAATGGAACCTGTTTATGTGGACTTGTCAAACTTAAATTACATGAGAATAAAAGGAAAACACAGTTGATCCTGAAAATCTAATCTAAAAACAGGAGATAATAGAGAAACATTTCCTTTGGAGTTTTTGATAAAATGTCAATAATTGGCTGTCACAATATGTCATGACTATTGGTACTGCTTCAATAGAATTTCTCAGTGCCATATGACAACAATATATCATCAGATTTGGTACGGGTTGAGAATGTGCACTAGAAAATCACAGCAGATCAGACAGCATCCAAGGAGTGGGAATATTGACGTTTTGAGCCCAAGCCCTTCTTCAGGAATCTGGCCTGAAACATTGATTTTTCTGCTCCTTGGATGCTGCCTGACCTGCTGTGCTTTTCCACACATACTTTCAACTTGATCTCCAGCATCTGCAGACCTCACTGTCTCCATCAGATTTGGTACTGCAACATTGAACTGTAAAGCTTGTGACTTTTGAATACTTCACCCCAAACGGCATTTCATCCAGTCTACCAGACTGGAGATGAGGTTACAAGTACAGAATGGCATGGGTTCTTTTGCCCTAATATCAGCCATATTGGAAGATTCATGTCTATTGCGTGTCCCAACAATTCTGCAACTTCCAGGGTACCCACTTTTACACATCTGCAAGTTACAATGTATCTGGAAGGGGTTTGTAGGAATTCATGCTGGAACAGGTCCGTGCAAAGCCTTGGACTGATTGCCTAGACTTGCGTAGTACCACTTCTAATTGATAGGCGTGTTCCCATTTGTTTGGGCATTCCTGGTTTCTCTTTCCCCTTGCACTCTGAAATATCCCTGACCTTGCCTGAATATCCATGGCCCCATTGCACCTGAAGAGCGAGTTCCCACTTCAGCAAAGAGAAAGGTAAGGACATAGTTTTGCACAGTCAGTAGACTGTGCCTTTGTTTTGCTGCTGGCTGCAAGATCTGAATCAATAGTTCTTATTTACACTTGGCAGCAGTGTATAACATTTTTTCATATTTTATCTGGCTCATATTTCCCATCACCTCTATTTCCTAAGGTGCCTTCATTTTCACATGTCCTACCCCACTATCACGCAGCCCTTTTTTTTTTATTATTTCATGTATTGGCTTCAGGTTCTGCTGTTGGCTCCTTACTACTCTTTCAATCTAACAGCTGCTTCTGTAATGTAGTAATTTTGTTGTCCTCACCTTCTGTTTATTTCTCTGCTTGGTATTCCTTGCTCCGGGCTCGTACGAGGACATTTTAATGCTGGAAAATTTAATTCCATTGCTACCTTCTACAAAGTTATTATTCAAACCTAGTAACCTATTTGGATGTCAGGTGAAATTTTCATCCTTTAGAGAAACAAAATCTATCTCTACGCCTTTCCAAATCATTTTGAGTGTACTATCTTTGTAAATGTGGAAGTACCTTTAAACTCCATTTCCTACCCTTCAATAATTTGAGCACACCCATTAATTCAATTGTTTTGTTTCTTGCTTGTCAATCAGTTGTCAAATCTTCCTTCTCAAACCATATTCCTGATTTTTTGTAACACAGTTCTTGAGCGATATAAATCACATTGACTGCATTAAATCATGGTGATAATTGATATAGTTAATATTTTTAAGGTGGTGGTAGTAGTAATGGTTCCTAAAAACAATTATATAATCACATTGTGTTTCTTCCGATTTTAAATTTCAGGTCAGTATGTTCAGGCTTTCAGGATTCAGCCTAATGAACCCCTGTATAGTCTTTGTGTGGGCCTAACCTTTATTCATATGGCATCTCAGAAGTTTGTTTTAAAACGGCACCCTCTTCTGGTACAGGTTTGTCGAAGACCTTGAATCTAGAGTTAAAGTTGTTTTCTCAGTGAGAATCTATCTGTTGAACTATTTCAATTTGCTATTTTATAGTTAGGATTTGCTTTCATCTAATGTAAAGTTATTCCTTTTGTCAAAACTTTAAATTTTCCAAGTTCTAAGTGTGGTGAATTGTTGATTTTATTCTTCATAATCTCAATATGTTGTTTAACAATATATAGGAGATATAAAAATGTAGTGAAAATGTGATTTTTATTATTTATTTTTGTATTTTAAGATTTACCACATTATATTTGTTTTGGTTGTGAGTATTTCATATTTGGACATGAAAAGTATGTACTTTCAGATGAAAAATCCATTAAAGAAAGTTCACTTTGCATGAGAATAGGGAAGAAGCAGTAATATTTAATGAAGGGGAGCATTAAGGGAATGCGGTAAAATTTAAGACTAGGAATAGTTTAGTTTCTTGCTTGAAATGTTTCATCAAACAAATTACTTCAACATGAAAACAAGAATGCATTAGAAACAAGTGTTCTGCACCCTTGAGTAATGTCGCATCAGACATGCTCGTCCTGTTAGTGTTGTGATGCGGGTTTGGAGTTGTATTTAAAATTAATGGCTAATATAGTAACTAAAACTTAGAAAGATTTTAAAGATGGGTTAAGATGTTGAAAAACTGTAGAATGTGGTGAGAAAGTTTCATTCAGCAGAATTGAGGCAGTTGAAAAGTTCTGCCTTCTGTGGATTGGCAAAGGCGATGGAATCAAAGTAACAGAATATGGGAGAGACACAAGGCTGGAGAGGTTTGGAGAATGAGTTGGGAAGACTTTGAATTTGTTGTTTTGGAAGAAATTTGTGAGCAAGATAGGAAAACAATTAAACTAGCCCTGTAGTTACCCTGCTGTTTTCATTCGATCTATATTCTTTATTTTATTCTAGGGATTCTCCTTTCTAACACGATATATGGAACTTCGAGGGCCCTGTCAAGAAGTATATTATAACATCGGACGTGCATTACATCAACTGGGTCTTGTGCATTTTGCAATTCATTATTATGAGAAGGCATTGGAACTCCCACCTCTTCAATTAGAGGTATGAAGCATGTTAGAAATCTAAATAGATAAATTTTTTTTTTGTCATAATCAACATTGATATGCAGGGTAGAAGATACAGTGGACAAACAGAGGAATTCACTAGTTTGCTGACACCATCTCAACTTCTGGAATAACTTTTTTTTTAGATTACTTACAGTGTGGAAACAGGCCCTTCGGCCCAACAAGTCCACACTGACCCGCCGAAATGTAACCCACCCAGACCGATTCCCCTACATTTGCCCCTTCACCTAACACTACAGGCAATTTAGCTTCTACATACTTAACAAATCAGTAAATTATCGGATCATGTGCTGCCTCATGCAGTGATGGTTTTTGCTAGATTTAGTGCTAAATGAATTGATTTTTTTTCCCTCCTTGTTCCTACGTTCCTAATTGATTCAATAATTGTAACTTTAGTTTTGGCAGTAATTTGGTACCTTGAAAAGTTCTGTTGGTAAACTTGATATCTAACTGGTGTGATTTCCTCCTGATGAAGGGCTTTTGCCCTAAATGTCGATTTTCCTGCTCCTCGGATGCTGCCTGACCTGTTGTACTTTTCCAGCACCACTCTAATCTTGACTGTAAACTCCAGCATCTGCAGTGCCCACTTCTGCCTTGTTTGATTTCCCACCTAGTCTTTGCGTGGTTAGCTAAACTCAATTGGGCAGCAATGTAGGCTTCATAATCCAATCTTCTTCCTGACCTCTCCGCCCCCCACCCCCAGTTTGGCCTATCACCCTCACCTTCTCACGCTCACCTTAACCTCCTTCCACCTATCGCATTTCCAACGCCCTTCCCCCCAAATCCCTCCTCCCTACCTTTTATCTTAGCCTGTTTGGCACACTTTTTCTTCATTCCTGAAGAAGGGCTCAAACCCGAAACATCGATTCTCCTGCTCCTTGGATGTGCCTGACCTGCTGCGCTTTTCCAGCAACACATTTTCATAATCCATGCCTATAGATATGAAGATGCAGCAAATGTTTGCTAGATTATGATATAGAATCATAGAATTCTGACAGTGTGGAAAGAGGCCTTTTGGCTGAACGAGTCTAAACGGAACTTCCGGACCATCCCCCCCCATCTCTATTATACCACATTTTCCATGGCTGTTCCACCTAACCTACACATCCGTGCACAGTATGGGGCATTTTAGCATGACTAATCCACTGAACCTACACATCTTTTGGACTGTGGGAGGAAACTGGAGCACCCGGAGGAAACCCACGCAGACGCTAGGAGAATGTGCATACTCCACACACCGAGTCACCCGAGCCTGGAATCAAATCCAGGTCTCTGGCGCTGTGAGATAGCAGTGCTAACCACTGAGTCGTCATGCCACCCAAAAAGCCCTTGCCATTACTCAACGGAGGTTTTGTTGTTTTCTAACCATAAGATTTTACTATAAGGTGAACAAGGCTACATCAGCTTCATTAAAGTATTGAGATGGAAATAAGGCACGGTTGGAAATTTAAATTCAGGATCTCCTGTTTACTATTCACATGTTTCAACCCACTAAGCTTTGGTGCCACCCATTGTACAGATAATAACCCAATGTACCAGCCAGTGTTATAACTCCTGCTGCAAGTTATGTGTTTAGAAGTTTGCTGAGGATAGAATTTGCTATTTTGTACAAACAGCAAGTAAACATTCAGCTGAAGGCTGGTTTCTTGGGAAAATAGTTTGAATTGTTACCTGTGGAACCATTACCCAAGCAAGAGTTGGTGTCACACGGAGAGAGTTTTTTTTTCATTCTAATAGTCGTACTATTATTCTGAATTTTCTTTGCATTTTTGTGCTTCACACAAGCTCTTTGGGAGTAAAGTGCCTTAGGAAGTGTGGTATTCTAAAGGGCACTATCTGAAAGATAGTTGAAATGTTAATAAGCTGAGTTTTGTTGTAGTTTTGCCAAAGACTGAGTGATTCACATAAAGTCAGAGTCGTAGAGATTTACAGCACAGAAACAGATCCTTTGGTCCAACTCGTCCATGCCGACCAGATATCCCAACCCAATCTAGTCCCACCAACCCATATCCCTACAAACCTTTCCAATTCATATACCCATCCAAATGCCTTTTAAATGTTGCAATCATATGGCTGCCTTGGTAATCAAATACATAATTTGCAATATATTTGTGGGCTGCTGGTTCCGTGTGCGCTCAACTGCAATGGACTAGCATAGACTCTGCCCATGTTCTGAACAAAAGAAGGTTAAAATAAAATGGAAACAAACAAATATGTGAGTAAATGCAGTAGGCAGATGAACAATGTACATCTAATCTTGTTTTATCTTCTAAAACATTGAACTAGAATATATGAGGGCACCTTGGAAAGACACAATATCCAGTTCACTTATCAAGGTGTGATGCATTGTTACATTCCCTGAGTTGCACCATCTATTTTTCTAATAATAATGGGAGTCATGTCTGAAAATAAATGGTATGCTATCCACTTGCCAAACTGGTGTTACTAAACCCAAAAAGGTAACTGTAGCAGACTAAAATTTGATTTCTATCCAAGTTATTGTAAATAGGTTATCAGCAGTACTGATCATTAGAATCTTAAAAGCCATGATCCTGTATAGTCATCACACAAAGCACTAGTTTAGTTGCTATTAGAAAACAATAGTGTCATTGACCTAAGTTATTTGAAAGAATGAATTATATTCCATTGATCAAAATTGCATCGAAACCTTTGTTGATTTTGCACTTTTTGCTTAATTGTCTCAATCCTTGTGTTTGTACATTAATTCACAAAATGTTCAGATATCTGGTGGCCCTGCCAATCAGAGTTTTGTGAAGAAAATTGATTAAGGTAGTGTAACTATTAACCACCATGCAATAAGATTCAAAATTGTAAAATTATCCTATAATGGACTGTATTTTAGGCTACAACAGATGATAGACATTTTCTACTTAATGTGCTTACTGCCTTTAGAAGGTATGACAAAGTGCATGCCCTGGGAAAATTATCAGCACAGATTTTGTTCTTTTCCATGTCATAGCACGTTAAAGACACTGTACTTTCCAATTACACCTGAACATTTTGTGAAAAATATCAAATATTTTTGGTAATTGCTTTGTCTAAGTCCAACAGAAGTTAATATTTATCTTTTGTTGTAAAAATAAAGTAATTTTAAAGTGAATTCATTTAAATAAGTATATTTTTTCTTTCAGGGAATAGACGATGATCAAGTTGATCTAAGACGAGACATTGCCTATAATCTCTCATTAATTTATCAGAACAGTGGAAACCTTGATATGGCTCGAAAACTTATATATACACATTGTGTTGTATAACGACTGAAACTCTGTGTTGAATTGTTCATGGCAAATTGAGGAAATGTTTAAAGAGTAAAAATTAATTTGCTTGTTTCTTAATTATCTAGAAGTGAACTTGCATCATTTTATGTAAATAAAGATCTCTGCTTTTTTTTTATTTAAAACCATTAAAATATTTTCAGAAATGTTGAAGTTGATGTGCCTGAATTTTCTCTGAAGTAAATTTTAAATGAATTTTTAAATTAGACATTTTTGCTGCAAATGAACATTTTGATTAAAATGGGAAAACAGGAAATGAAGCATGCTCACACACTTCTGTGAAAAGTTTACCTGTGAACTGGGAATGATGACTTGTGTTTGAGCACAAACAGAACCAAAAATGTAATAATGTAACTTAGTACCACACACCACTCATTAATTTTAAAAATTCATTTATGGGACATGGACATCATAGGCTAGGCCAGAATTTACTGCTCATTCCTAATTGTTCAGAGGCAATCGACCATATTGCTGTGGCTGTGGAGTCACATGTAGGCCAGACCAGATAAGGACCGCAGTTTCCTTTCCTAAAGGACATTAGTGAATCAAATAGATTTTTCCAACAACCAACAATGGTCATCACTAATAATTTGGATTTGTTATCAATTTCAAATTATACTTTCTGTCTTGGCAGGATTCAAACCTGGGCTCTCAGAACATTTACCTGGATGTCGACATTAACAGTCTAGTTAAAATACAACTAGGCCATCACTACCCTGTAAATAAACAACATTTATACCTCTGTGACTACCTGATTAAATAGTACCTGGAATCCCATTTATTAATTTAGTCATATAGTCATAGAAATATACAGCACAGAAACAGACCCTTTGGTCCAACTTATCCGTGTCGATCAGACATCCTATATAAATAGAGTTCTATTTGCCAGCATTTGGGCTATATCTCTCTAAACCCTTCCAATTCAGAAACCCATCCAGATGCCTTTTAAGCATTGTAATGGTACTACCCTCCACCACTTCCTCTTGCAGCTCATTCCATACATGCACCACCCTCAGTGAAAAAGTTGCCCCTTAGGTCCCTTTTATGTATTTCTTTCACTTACCTTAAATCTATGCCCTCTACTTCTGGGCTTCCTGACGCTGGGGAAGAGATATCTTGCCTATTTTCCCTATCTTTGCCCCTCATGATTTTATAAACCTCTAATGTGGTCACCCATCAGTCTCCGACGCTCCAAGGAAAATAACTTCAGTCTATTCATCCTCTCCCCATAGCTCAAACCCTTCAACCCTGGCAACATCCTTGTAAATCTTTTCTGAACCATTCACAATATCCTTCCGATTGGACGGAGACTAGAACTGCACACAATACTCCAAAAGTGGCTGAACCAGTGTCCTGTACAGCCACAACATGATCTCCCAACTCCTATACTCTTTATTGATGAATAAAGACAACCATACCAAATGCCTCCTTCATTATTCCTTTCAAGGAACTATGAACTTGCACTAGAAAGTTTCTGCATCACAGAAGTTTATAAAATGAGAGTATAGATAGAGATGATGGATGCTGTCTTTTCTCTGGGATGGGGAATTTCAAGACTAGGGGGCACATTTTTAGGTGAGAGGAGAGATATTTTAAAAAGACATGAGAGGCATTTTTTTTAACCACGAGTGTGGTTCACATGAGGAATGAACTTCCATGGGAAGTGGTGGATGCAGGTACAATTACAACATTCAAAAGACATTTGGATAGATACATGAATTGGAAAGGTTTGGAGGGATGTGGGCCAGGAGCAGGCAGGTGGGACTGACTAGTTTGGAATTATGTTTGGTATAGACTGGTTGGACTGAAGGTTCTTGTTTCTGTGCTGTATGCCTCTATGACTCTCTATATCATTCTCCTACAAAAGTAACGTTCCTGGAGTCTGCATTCACAAATGCAACAAATGGATAAATTAAGATTTAGAAGTAACAGGTCTTGTTTCATCTGGCATATCTGGTCTTATTTACTCCAGGCAGTAGAGAATTGGGCAACTTGCTTTTATTTTGTATATTTGCAGTGTAGTTACTACTACCTGCAGGTTTTCTGCTAGGTCATTCACGATCCTGACTTGGAAATATAACATCTTTCCTTCACTCCTGCTGGGCCAAAATCCTGGAACACCTTACCTTGCAGCATTGTGTATGCACCTACGTGCGATGTTTTAGGAAAGCAACTCCGCAATACCCAGTATCATCTTAAGGGCATTAGAGACTAATCCTCTGAATAAGTAAAATAAAATCATGGCCAAGTCACATGACATGAAGTGTTTGATGTGCATACATATGTACTGCATCATGTTAGTTCACTGCAAAATTTGTGTTGAAACAAACATTTTTGTCCCATTTAATGTTTAAAAACATAGTACAGTTGGGTACAGTGTGTGCTTAATAGCTGGTGTCAGTTCAATCGTTACATCAGCAGGCAGTTCTAGGAGCATACCTCTTTTATTTTACTCCATCACGATATTATGGCTATGATTAGTAAACCTTTGAACACCAAAAGCATTACATGAAGAGAAAAAGTATATAAACAGTTGTTTTCTCAGTACTGGTTTTGCAGTTTTCTTTACTCTCCATTGAACGAGCAGCTCTTTTTCTGACCAGTCCCTAGTGCCACCTTTATTGGTCCAATCAAAACCTGGCAAAACCTATCTCTTGCATGCCTCTTGAAACTTACCCATGCTCAGTTTTCTTCCTTCTTTGGCAGAGATCACAAGGTGAACACAGTTTTAGAATCAAAACCGGGAGTTTGTGCATAGGCTAACTAAATCCTGTGTTTACCAACTGAGTGCCAATAATGTCATTCATTATTTTGCATGTAGCTTTTAAAGTTAAAATCACTTCTAAAGCTTTACATGAGATATTAATTCTTGATCACTTGATACTTAATGTACAAAATACCATGCAAGGACTGCACAAAACATATAGTGTTGGACAAACAGGAAGACAGCTAACAATCCGCATACATGAACACCAACTAGCCACGAAACGACACGACCAGCTATCCCTAGTAGTCACACACTCGGACAACAAGCAACGTGAATTCGACTGGGAAAACACTACTATCATAGGGCAAGCCAGACAGAGAACAGCCAGGGAATTCCTAGAGGCATGGCATTCATCCACAAACTCCATCAACAAACACATCGACCTGGACCCAATATACCAACCACTGCAGCGGACAGCTGAAACTGACACCCGGAAGCGGCAAGGACAGACCACTATAAATACCGGAAGAAACATCAAAGAAGCGCTTCGCAGGAGGCGCCAGAGCACTGATGATGTCTCCTAGCCAGGGGACGAAACGTTTGCAACAAAAACTTCCAGCTCGGCGAACAGAACCACTACAACGAGCACCCGAGCTACAAATCTTCGCACAAACTTTGAACCATTATCTGTCTTTATTTGTGTGATTTAATTAATGCAGCAAGTCTGAATGCTATATTTCTTTCCATGGATAATTGTCTGCCAATATTACTGACTTCTATTTCAATGGACATCCTCATTAAATTCATTATATTCATTAAAAATTAATTAAAAATCTCATGCATCTTATTCTTATTAGTTAATTCTTCAAAATACATTTTATTTTCCATTCTGATCCTTTTATATTTTTTCCTATGACTATTTTCCTGAACATCAGAAGAACTTGCAAAGACTTGTACTTTTCCTCAACTGCCTATTTGTAATGTGTAAAAGTGATGTAATCTGAATTTTGTTCACTCTCTCTGATGCTTGCCCCATTTCAGTGTAGTCTAGTTTCACGTCTATGTGACGGTTCTTAACTGAAATTAATATTCAATATATGCAGAATGTCTGACACAACACATTGTTCACCAACCGGACTGCTAAACTAACCTTTAGAGGAACAGCATTAAGATAGTAATATCATCAGGGATGAAAAGTTACTTTATTTTAATGTTTGAATATGTGTCCTAGTTTTGTAAATAGTAACTTTGATCATTTCTTCACCCACAATTAACAATTTCACAAGAACTTTAACTTCTTCTGATGTTTTCTATAACTTGTAGGCAATTTGATCTCTAGGAGCACATTGCTTTCTACACAATTTGCTGAGTTAGTTCAGTGAAATGCTGTTCTAAAGAACTTATGATCAATATATATTTGGATCTGGATTCAAGATGGTGCTGACCCAAGTTAACTCTTTGTGAGCTCTCTAAGCATATCTTACTCTTTCAATTCTTACAATTGTTCTGCACTTTTAAAACTCAATTCTAAGTGTTAAAATTACTAACAATATCTCTCAAATTTCACATCTAATGTTGATCTTGCTTTTTGTGCACCTTCTTTCCAGCCATAACTTTCTGTTCCCCAGTCTGTTCTATCGCCCTGTGATCTTTTAATGGTATGATCTGCCTGTACTGCACATAAAACCTCTCACTGTACCTTGTTACATAAATCAAATCAAATCAAATATATTTAATTAAATTTATAGCAAATCAACTGCAATTTTGTAAGGTATATGTGAAAAGCAAAACACTGCAGATACTTATAATTTGAAATTATAATAGATAAAGTTGAAAGTATTCAGTAAGAACAGAGGAGAGAAAGAAAGAGAAAATGTTTCATGCAAATGACCTAAAATCAGAACATATAGCACTGATGGCTATTCTGCCAAGAAAATTGTACAGGTAATTATTTTTCTACAGCATAACTATTATTATAGTAAGCAATTCTGATGTATTTGAAGATGGCTATGGCAAAGGGTCATTGGACTCAAAACTTTAACTTTGTTTTTCTCTCCAGAGATGCTACCACACCTGCTGGGTTTCTTCAGACTTTTCTGTTTTTCAGATTTCCAGCATCAGCAGTTCTTTGTATTACATTACTGATATAGTTGAAGAAGAGTTATTTACCACGCATGTTTCTCATATGGATGTAAACTATTGAGCTATCTTGTTTGGCAGAAATGAGGTGGCTGTGATTTTAAAATGGAGCACAACAATTTACCAGCCTGCCAACACTGTTAGCGCCTTTTTTCTTCTGAGTCTGTCCAAGTAGGTGGCTTCTGAAGATTACTAGCTAATTGACATATTTAAAATTGAGATTCAATGATGTTGTTAGGACCATAGTGTCATTTTTGGGGTAAACACGATTTAGTAACAGAATTCAGGATTCAGCATGTGACTATCACCACCAGATACGTACGTGCGTACCCCAGTCAATATCAACAGGTCGTTCTCAGGTTGCTGCTGTTGACTCTCCAGCCTTCCTACAGATATGGCATCTTTCCTAAACCTTAACTTCCTCCAACATTGGGGTTTTCTGGGCTGCATGGCATTTGATACTTGGTCACGATTTGCTGATACAATGCAGTGAAGGTTCAATCATCAAAATAGACTGAACCTCTCTGTTAGATCTTTAGGCAGTTGACTGGGACTTTCTTCCAACCAGATGCCCTGGGAGAAAATCAACCTCTAGAGACCGAGGTAGCTTTTACGTGGAGAGACAAGAGAATGCATGAAAAATTGGATGTAGTATATGAAATTGTAATTCCTATTTAAGCTACCCTCCATCCCTATTTTTATATAATGTGTTGACATTTTCCATGATACACACATACCTAAGCCTACAATTATAATGGAAACTTTCTGGGTAAAGTTGTCATACTGCAATTATACACACCATCTTGGAGCCACAGCAATGTCGTCACTGTTAGGAGAATGCAATTAGTGCGAAAATGTACACAGGCAGTTTCCATAGAAATTTATGAAGGAAATTTGCAAAGGAAAAGATAGAAATTATCAGACCAGAGTGCCCAGATTCAATTATCCCTTCAATGCGTGGGGGAGCTATATGGAATATTTCAAATATCAGCTTTGAAGATAAACGTCTTGACATTATATGAGATACAATTGTGTAATGGGGGTCCCGTAGAAACTTTTTGTGTGGATGAGCCAAGATTAGCTGAATGATCTTTATTCTTAATATTTATTTTGTGATTGGAAGGTGTTATTAACTTGAGGTTTTCTCTCCTCCATCAATAACAAATAACATTCCATTGCCATGATGTGCTCTGTTAAGTGTTATTATAGTTAAGAATTAATGAGTAGTTTCATAAAATGAGCTGAGCTGCTGTGACTGCTAATGCTGGAATACAGACCCAACTGCCTTACTTCAGAGTACAACTCTGCACTGCTGTTATACTGTGTTTGTTTTGAAGATGCATCTTAACACTAATAGCAACTAATTGTAATTATACAGCACCCAAAATGTTCCAAGATATTTCATTGGAGCGCTACCAAACAACAAAATTGACATCGAGCCACATATGGTAATGTTGGGACAATGACTAACATTTTAAAGAATTGTCTTAAAGAAAGACAGCTAGAGAGACAGTAAGGGAATTCCAGAGATTAGGGCTTTAGTATGGCTGCAAATTGTGAAGCGATTACATTCAGGAATGATCAAAAGACCAGAATTGGAAGAACACAGATTTTAGGGCTGGGGGAGATCATGGATGGATTTGAGAACAAGGATGAAAATTTTAAAATTAAGGCATTGCTTAACTGGGAGCCAGTGTGGTTCAGAGAGTACAGAGATGATGGGTGAAGAGGAATAGGTTTGAGCTAAGGTATGGACAGCAGAGCTGTGTATGAATTCAAGTTTAGACAATAGAATAAGAGAGGCCAATTAGGAATGTGCTGGAATGATCCAGTCTCGAAGTCACAAAGACATGGGCGAGAACTGAGCAGCAGGTGAGCTGAACTAGAGACAGACTCAGGCGATGTTGCGGAGCTGAAAGTCTGTGGGCATAGCAACAATATGGATATGTGGTTGTAACCATATCTCAGGTTCAAATATCATGTCAAGGTTACAAGCAGCCTGTTTCAATTTCAGATGGTTGCCTGGTAAAGGGCTGGAGTCAATGGCTAGGAAGCTGAGTTGTGTCAAGTACTGAAATTAATGGCACTATCCTTTCTACTAATGAAGGAAATTTCTACTTACACTGTTATCATCCTTCCAGTACAGAATGGGAATGAAGTAACAGGGTTGTGTGTGGAATCTTGCCTGAGGCTCATCCGCTCCCATTTGGTTTCCTTCTTTGTTTTACTTTTACTCCTGCTTTTTATTGCTTTCGCTTTATTTTCCTTTCTCTTTGTGTTTTTTTTCTTCTTTTCTGTGGCGGATAGATTGGTAGCAAAAGCAGGTCTTGTACAGACTGGCAGTGAGGTCATTCTCCCAGCGTCGGGGGTGTTGGCAGCAGCAAAGCTCCTCCGGTGTTTGGGGTGGCTGTGCACTCTCCAAGATGGTGGCACTGGCAAGGCAACATCTGGAGCAGAAGCGAGACTTGTGGCCCGATGGTAGCCTGGCCTAGCAGCAGAATCAGGGGTTCTTGGTTGCGGAATGAGTGTGGGTTCAGTGGCATCAGCAAAGAGATGGCACCTAAAGTGGGGCGAATCCCACGTTCGTGGGTTCAGCGCAGGCAGTGGATGTCTTCCTTGAATCTAGGGACCAGCACTGACTGGATTGGAAAGACAGATATTCTGAAACTTTTATTTATTTTCGAATTTTATTTTGTTTCCTAAGAATTTGATCTTAAGTACCTGCACCTATGTGCCTTTGTACCTAAGATGGTGCTGTAATCTGGTGACTATAAATCTTTCACTGTACTCATTTGAATATGTGTGACAATAAAGCTAATTCTATTGATTCTATTAGTAATTGGACAAATGGTTTGACAATTTAGAGTCATTGGAGGGGCCAGGTAAGTGATTATGATGTAATACTGGGAGTCATTAGCAAACATATGGAAACGGACTCTGTGAATTTGGCTATGTCTCCAGACAGCTGAGAAAAGAACGGGACTTTTACCTGGTCCAAACTCAAAGAAATTCTTGTCCGGATGTGATGTAGCATTCTTGTTAATTCCTTTCCTGTTTATGTTAAATAAAGAGGTTGCTACAGTTGAAATTGTATTAAAGTTGACGCACACTTTAGTCAGCAGTTACCAATCTTACTTGGAAATCAAACTCTAAGTACAGTTGTTAAGCATTCTTTCTCAGGTTGGCGCATGCAGGTGTTAATTAAATATTATTTTCCTGTTTCTTTGTAAATGTGGATCCTCTTGAAATGTTAAAGTATTACTTAATTACTTTTTCTTTTCGTTCGGCAATAATTTTTACTTTCCAGATTTTAAAAAGGAGTACAGTGAAAGCAACTGGTAGATATTTCCTTCTCAACATTTAGAAACAGACATCCTTGTAGTGAATCAACTTTTGTAGTCACATAAATAAACAAAAATTTTGACTTAAAGAATTAATATTCAATGACCTTATTTCGCTGCATCTTGGGGAAGAGAAAATAACCCTCTGACAAAAACAATTCTCATCTCTGTCCTTGAATAGAAGAATCTTTATTATCAACTGTTTTCCCTCATTCTGGTACCTCCCATAAGGGGAAACATCTTACTAGCATCCACCCTGTCAAGTTCCCTCAGGATCTTAACCAATTCAAGAAAATAACCTATTATTCTTCTGTATTCCAATGGATACAGAACCCAACCTAACATTTCCTTAGGACCATAATATACATAGGAGCAGAATTATGCTCTGACATTTGATCATGCCTGACATGTTTCTCAATCCCATTGTCCTGCCTTGTCCCTGTGACCTTTGATTGCTTTACTAATTAAGAATCTATCTCTCTTTGTCTTTAATATTGTTGATGACTTGGTCTTCACAGCCTTCTGTGGCAATCAGTTCCACACATTCACCACCCTCTATCTGAAGAAATTCCTCCTCATCTCAGTTATAAACGGTTGTCGCTCTCACTTTGAAAGGGGTTTTAGTCTCTCCTACTATTGGAACATCTTCTCCATATTCATTCTATCCAGGCACTTGAGTACTCTATAAGTTTCAAAGAAATCCACCCCCCAATCCTTCTAGACTCTATTGAGTACAGATCCAGAGGCTTCAACCCTCAGGGTTAACCCCTTTGTCCCTGGGCTCATTCTTGTAAACCTCCTCTGGTTCCTTTTAATGCCAGCATATCCTTCCTTAGATACGACACCCAAAACTGCTCACAATATTCCAAATATAGTTTGATCAGAATCAGCCTCAGCAGCATAGTCCTGCTCTAGTATTCTAGCCCTCTCAAAATTAATGCCAATGTTGCATTTGCCTTGCTAATAGCCGACTGAACTTGCATGTTAATCTGAAGAAAATCATGAACTAAGACTCCCAAGTCCCTTCATGCTTCAGATTTCCAAACTCTTTCCCCATTTAGAAAGTATGTCTCTAAACTTCCTGCCAAAGTGCTTAACATCACACTTTGTTATATTGCATTCCATCTACTACTTCTTTGCCCACTCTCCTAGCTTGTCCCAGCCCTACTGCAATCTTCCTGCCTCCACAACACTATCTGTCCTTCCACTTCTCTTTATGCCATCTGTAAACTTTGCAATAGTGCATTCAGTTCCTTTACCAAGATCCTTCATGCATAATGTGAAGAATTGTGGTCCCAACACTGACGCCTATGGAACCTCACTAGTCACCAACTGTCATCCTGAAAAGGACCCCTTTATCCCCAATCCCTGTCTTTGTCAATCAGCCAGTCCTCTATCCATACTGGTATCTTGTCCCGAATACCACTGGCTCTTATCTTGTTTAGTGTAGACAGGCAGGAGGCTGGAAGAACACAGCAAGCCAGACAACATCAGGAAGGGCCATCTTCTACTACTTCACCTCCTGATGCTGCCTGGCTTGCTGTCTTCTTCCAGTTTCCTGTCTGTCTGCTTTGGATTCCAGCATCTGCAGTTTTTTTTGTCTCATCTTGTTTAGCAGCCTCCTTAGCAGCACCTTGTCACAGGCCTTCTGGAAATCCAAATAGATTACAGTCTACTGGCTCTCTAATCGCCTGCATGCTAACAATTTTATGATTTGTGTACCAGAACACCCATATTGCAGAGTTTTGCAGTCTTTCTCCATTTAAAGAACATACAGCTTTCTACTTGTCCTGCAAAAGTGGACATGTTTTCATTTTCCGATTTTATAATCTATCTGTTAATTTTTGACCAGTCACTTAACCTGTCTATATACCTTTGCAAACTTATGAACATAGAACATAGAAAAATACAGCGCAGTACAGGCCCTTCGGCCCTTGATGTTGCGCCGACCAAAGCCAACCTAACCTACACTAGCCCAATAACCTCCATATGCTTATCCAATGCCCACTTAAATGACCATAAAGAGGGAGAGTCCACCACAGCGACTGGCAGGGCATTCCATGAACTCACAACCCGCTGAGTAAAGAATCTACCCCTAACATCTGTCCTATACCAACCTCCCCTTAATTTAAAGCTGTGTCCCCTAGTAACAGCTGACTCCATTAGCGGAAAAATGTTCTCATGGTCAACCCTATCTAAACCCCTAATCATCTTGTACAACTCTATCAAATCTCCCCTAAACTTTCTTTTCTCCAATGAGAACAGCCCCAAGTGCCTCAGCCTTTCCTCATACGATCTTCCTACCATGCCAGGCAACATCCTGGTAAACCTCCTCTGCACCCGTTCCAATGCCTCCACATCCTTCCTATAGTATGGTGACCAAAACTGCACACAATACTCCAGATAAGGCCGCACCAGAGTCTTATACAACTGCAACATGACCTCAGGACTCCGGAACTCAATTCCTCTACCAATAAAGCCCAGTACGCCATATGCCTTCTTCACAGCACTATTTACCTGGGTGGCAACTTTCAGAGATCTGTGTAGATGGACACCAAGATCCCTCTGCTCATCCACACTACCAAGTAGCCTACCATTAGCCCAGTAATCCATCTTCTTGTTACTCCTACCAAAGTGAATGACTTCACACTTAGCTACATTGAACTCCATTTGCCACCTTTCTGCCCAGCTCTGCAACTTATCTATATCCCGCTGTAACCTGCCTCATCCTTCTTCGCTGTCCACAACTCCACTGACTTTTGTATCATCCGCAAACTTGCTCACCTAGCCTTCAAGCCCCTCCTCCAGGTCATTTATAAAAATGTCAAACAGCAATGGTCCCAAAACAGATTCTTGTGGAACACCGCTAGTAACTGCACTCCAAGATGAACCTTTACAATCAACTACTACCCTCTGTCTCCTTCCAGCCAGCCAATTCCTAATCCAAACCTCTAATGCACCCTCAATGCCATACCTCCGTAATTTTTGCAGTAGCCTACCATGGGGTACCTTATCGAACGCCTTGCTAAAATCCATATACACTACATCTACTGCTTTACCCTCGTCCACTTCCTTGGTCACCTTCTCAAAGAACTCAATAAGGTTTGTGAGGCACGACCTGCCCTTCACAAAACCATGCTGACTATCCTTGATCACATTATTCCTATCCAGATGTTCATAAATCCTATCCCTTACAATTCTCTCTAAGACTTTGCCCACAACAGAAGTGAGACTCACTGGCCTATAGTTACTAGGGCTGTCCCTACTCCCCTTCTTGAACAAGGGGACCACATTCGCTATCCTCCAGTCTTCTGGCACTATACCTGTAGACAACGACGACATAAAAATCAAGGCCAATGGCTCCGCTATCTCCTCCCTCGCTTCCCAGAGGATCCTAGGATAAATGCCATCAGGCCCAGGGGACTTATCTATTTTCACCCTTTCCAGTATTCCCCAGACCTCTTCCCTACATACCTCAAAGCCATCCATTCTAATCACTTGTGACTCAATATTCACATCAGCAACAATGTCCTGTTCCTGAGTGAATACTGACGAAAAGTATTGATTTAGTGTCTCTCCAATCTCCTCCGCCTCCACGCACAACTTCCCTCTACTATCCTTGACTGGACCGATACCTACCCTAGTCATCCTTTTATTCCTGACATACCTATAGAAAGCCTTTGGGTTTTCCCTAATCCTACCAACTAAGGACTTTTCATGTCCCCTCCTTGCTGCTCTTAGCTCTCTCTTTAGATCCTTCCTGGCTACCTTATAACTCTCAATCGCCCCAACTGAACCTTCACGCCTCATCTTTACATAGGCCGCCCTCTTCCTTTTCACAAGGGATTCCAATTCCTTATTAAACCACGGCTCCCTCACAAGACCCTTTCCTTCCTGCCTGACTGGTACATACTTATCAAGGACACCCAATAGCCACTCTTTGAACAAGCTCCACATATCATTTGTGCCTTCCCTTGAAGCCTATTTTTCCAATCCACGCATCCTAAGTCATGCCTCACCGCATCATAATTTCCCTGCCCCCAGCTATAACTCTTGCCCTGCAGTGCACACTTATCCCTCTCCATCACTAGAGTAAAAGTCACCGAGTTTGGTCACTGTCCCCGAAGTGCTCACCTACCTCCAAGTCTAACACCTGGCCTGGTTCATTACCTAGAACCAAATCCAGTATAGCCTCACCTCTTGTTGGCCTGTCTACATATTGTGTCAGGAAACCCTCCTGCACACATTGGACAACCACCAACCCATTTAACGGACCGAGCTATAGCTTTCCCAGTCAATATCTGGGAAGTTAAAGTCCCCCATAACAACCACCCTACTACTTTCACTCTTCTCCTGAATCATCCTCGCAATACTTTCCCCTACGTCTCTCGGACTATTAGGAGGCCTGTAGAAAACTCCTAACAGGGTGACCTCACCTTTCCCATTCCTAACCTCAGCCCAAACTACCTCAGATGGCAAGTCTTCCTCCATCGTCCTTTCCACCGCTGTAATACTATCCTTGACAAGCAATGCCACACCTCCCCCTCTTTTACCCCCACCTCTGACCCTACTAAAACATTTAAAGCCTGGAACCTGCAACAGCCATTCCTGTCCCTGTTCTACCCACGTCTCTGTAATGGCCACAACATCGTAGTCCCAGGTACCAACCCACCCTGCAGGTTCACCTACCTTATTTCTTATACTTCTGACATTGAAGTATACACACTTCAAGCCATCTTTCTGTTTACAGGCACCCTCCTTCGAGATCGATGCCATGTTCCTAACCTCCCTACACTCAAGGTCCTGTACCCTAAAGCTACAGTCCAGGTTCCCATGCACCTGCACAGTTATTTTAAACCCTCCCAAAGAGCACTAGCAAACCTCCCCCAAGGATACTGGTGCCCCTCAGGTTCAGGTGTAGACCATCCTGTTTATAGAGGTCCCACCTTCCCCAGAAATAACCCCAGTTGTCCAGAAACCGGAATCCCTCCCTCCTGCACCATCCCTGTAGCCACGCATTTAACAGTTCTCTCTCCCTATCCCTCGACTCTCTATCACGTGGCACGGGTAACAAACCAGAGACAACAACTCTGTTCGTTCTAGCTCTGAGCTTCCAACCTAGCTCCCTGAAAGCCTACCTAACATCCTTACCCCTCTTCCTACCTATGTCGTTGGTGCCAACGTGGACCACGACCTGGGGCTGCTCCCCCTCTCCCTTAAGGACCTGGAAAACACGATCAGAGACATCACGTACCCTTGCACCTGGGAGGCAACATACCAATCGTGAGTCTCTGTCGCCCCCACAAAACCGCCTATCTGTGCCCCTCACTATTGAGTCCCCAATAACTATCGCTCTACCTTTCTCCACCCTTCCCTTCTGAGCAACAGGGACAGGCTCCGTGCCAGAGGCCTGAACCTCATTGCTTACCCCTGGTAAGTCATCCCCCCCACAAGTATCCAAAACGGTATACTTGTTCTTGAGGGGAATGACCTCAGGGGGTCCCTGCACTGGCTGCTTCCTCCCACTCCCCCTCACTGTCACCCATCTCTCTATAACTTTCGGAGTAACTACTTCCCTAAAGCTCTGATCTATGACCACCTCTGCCTCCCGAATGATCCACAGTTCATCCAAATCCAGCCCAACAACTCCTCTTCACAACTCACTTTCCCACCTATCTTTGTACCAGCAACAAACTAGTGACCATACATTTGGCTTCTTCATCTGAGTCAGTCATATAAATGTCAATCCTTGAGGAACTCCACTGGTTACATCTTGGCAAGTTTAAAATGACCCATTTATCCCTACTTTCTGCTTCCTGTTAGTTTACCAATTTCCTATGCATGCTGCTATGTTGCATTGTACACCAGGAACCCTTATTTTGTGGACTAATCTTTTATCTGGCATCTTACCAAATGTCTTTTGGAAATCCAATCCATTATTACTACAGGTTCCCCTTTATCCATGTTACTTGTTATTCCCTCAAAAAGTAAAAAGTGAGGTCTGCAGATGCTGGAGATCAGAGCTGAAAATGTGTTGCTGGTTAAAGCGCAGCAGGTCAGGCAGCATCCAAGGAACAGGAAATTCGACGTTTCGGCAAAAGCCTGATTCCTGATGAAGGGCTTTTGCCCGAAACTTCGAGTTTCCTGTTCCTTGGATGCTGCCTGACCTGTTGCGCTTTAACCAGCAACACATTTTCAGCTCATTCCCTCAAAAAGGACTCAACAATTAGTCAAACATGATTTCCATTTCACAAAATCATGTGGAAGATGCCTGAATGCATTATGGTTTTCTGAGTATCATGCTAGAACCTCTTTACAAATAGATTCCAGCATTTTCCCTCTGATAACCAGCCTAATTGGTGTGTAGATTCCTGTTACCTGATTTCCAGCTTTCACGAAGAGCAGTTATATTTGCTATTAACCAAAGTGATGGACCTTTCTGGCATTCAGAGATATTTGGGAAGAAAAAAATTATCTATTAAAATAGCAAATACTTCTTTTAAGGGCTTAGAATGAAATCAATCAGGTCCAGGGAGTGGTCAGCTTTAGTTTGAACAATTTTGTCCTATTCTTTTCCCTGATGATTGTGATTGTTTTAGGTTCCTCCCTCCTTTTCACCTCTTGATTTATAAGTTATTCTGGGATATTATTTATGTCTTCTACAGAGATGGACACACAATATCTGTTCAATGTATCTGCCATTTCCTAATTTCCATTATTAATTTGTCAAATCACTTGATAGTGGATCAATACTCATTTTAATTACACTGTTTTATTTTAAATACTTGTAGATACTCTTAACTTTAGTGAGTTTTGAGAAGGTTTGTAGCGCAGGTTGAGGTTCTGGCTGTAGGTTTGCTCACTGAGCTGGAAGGTTTGTTTTCAGACGTTCCGTCACCATACTCGGTAACATCATCAGTAAGCCTCCGGATCAAGCACTAGTGGCATGGCCCACTTCCTATTTATGTGTTTAGATTTCCTTGAGTGGGTGATGTCATTTCCTGTGGTGGCATCATTTCCTGTGGAGATGTCATCTCCTGCTCTTTTTCTCAGGGGGTGGTAAATGGGATCCAAGTAAATGTGTTTATTGATAGAGTTTCGGTTGGAATGCCATGCTTATAGGAATTCTCGTATGTGTCTCTGTTTGGCTTGTCCTAGGAGGGATGTGAAGTCCCAGTCAAAATGGTGTCCTTCCTCATCTGTATGCAAGGATACGAGAGTGGGTCATGTCTTTTTGTGGCAAGTTGATGTTCATGTATCCTGGTAGCCAATTTTCTGCCAGTTTGTCCAATGTAGTGTTTATTACAGTTCTTGCAAGGTATTTTGTAAATGACATTAGTTTTGCTTGTTATCTGTATTGGGTCTTTCAAGTTCATTAGCTGCTGTTTTAGTGTGTTGGTGAGCTTGTGGGCTGGCAGTCATTTCCGAGACATCTCAGACCTCATTTACCATCCCTGAGAAAATGAACAGGAAATGATATCACCACAGGAAATGACATGAAATCTCCATTTTTGGATCATTAGAATCTTTTGAGTGTTCTGTGTACAAGAAAGACGGATTACACCTGAATTGGAAGGGGATTAATATACTGGCAGGAAGATTTGCTTGAGTTGCTCGGAAGGGTTTAAACTAGTAAGGTGGGGGTGGGGAACCCAGGGAGATGGTGAGGAATGAGATCATGCTGAGACTGGTACAGTTGAGAAAAGAAGGGAGTCAAACAATCAGGGCAGGCAAGGATAAAGCAGTGGACAAGGTAGGACTGATAAATTAAACTGCATTTATTTTGATGCAAGGGGCCTAATATGGAAGGCAGATGAACTCAGGATATGGTTGGGAACATGGGACAGGATATCATAGCAATTACAGAAACGTGGCTCGGGGATGGACAGGACTGGCAGCTTAATGTTCCAGGATACAAATGCTACAGAAATGAGAGAAAGGCAGGCAAGAGAGCAGGGGGAATGACATTTTTGATAAGGGATAGCATTACAGCTGTGCTGAGAGAGGATATTCCTGGAAATACATCCAGGGAAGTTATTTGAGTAGAACTGAGAAATACGAAAGGGACGATCATCTTATTAGGATTGTATTATAGACCTCATAATAGTCAGAGGGAAATTGAGAAGCAAATTTATAAGGCAATCTCAGTTATCTGTAAGAATAATAGGATGACTATGGTAGGGGACATAGACTGGAACTGCCATAATGTTAAGGGTTTAGATGGAGAGGAATTTGTTAAGCGTGTACGAGAAAATTTTCTGATTCAGTATGTGGATGTATCTACTAGAGGAGATGCAAAACTTGACCTACTCTTGGGAAATAAGGCAGGGAAGGTGACTGAGGTATCAGTAGGGAGCACTTTGGGGCCAGCGACCAGGATTCTATTAGTTTTAAAATAGTGATGGAAAAGGATAGACCAGATCTAAAAGTTGAAGCTCTAAATTGGAGGAAGGCAAGACATTTCAAAAGCTGATTGGGGGCAGATGTTCATAGGTAAAGGGACGGTTACAAAATGGGAAGCCTTCAGAAATGAGATAACAAGAGTCCAGAGACAGTATATTCCTGTTAGGGTGCAAGGAAAGCTGGTAGGTGTAGGGAATGCTGGATGACTAGAGAAATTGAGGGTTTGGTGAAGAAAAAGAAGGAAGCATATATCAGCTATAGACAGGATAGATCAAGTGAATCCTGAGAAGTGTACAAAGGAAGTAGGAACATACTTGAGAGAGAAATCAGGAGGGCAAAAAGGGGACATGACATAGCTTTGGCAAACAGAGTTAAGGAGAATCGAAAGGGTTTTTACAAATACATTAAGGACAAAGGGTAATTAGGGAGAGAATAGGGCCCCTCAAAGGTCACCAAGGTAGCCTTTGATGGAGATGGGTGAGATTAAAACGATTATTTTGCATCAGAGTTTACTGTGAAAAAGGACATCGAAGATATAGAATATAGGGAAATCGATGGTGACATCGTGAAAAATGTCCATATTACAGAGGAAGAAGTGCTGGACGTCTTGAAACACATAAAGGTGGATAAATCCCCAGACCCTGATCAGGTGTACTCTAGAACTCTGTGAGAAGCCTGGGAAGTGACTGCTGGGCCTCTTGCTGAGATATTTGTATCATCAATAGTCACAGGTGAGATGCCAGAAGACTGGAGGTTGGCTAACATAGTGCCATTGTTTAAGAAAGGTGGTAAGGACAAGCCAGGGAACTATAGACCAGTGAGCATAATGTCGGTGGTGGGCAAATTGTTGGAGGGAATCCTGAGGGACAGGATGTACGTGTATTTGGAAAGGCAAGGACTGATTAGGGGTAGTTAACATGGCTTTGTGTGAGGGAAATCATGTCTCACAAACTTGAGATTGAGTTTTTTGAAGAAGTAACAAAGAAGATTGATGAGGGCAGAGCAGTAGACGTGATCTATATGGACTTCAGTAAGGCATTCGACAAAGATCCCCATGGGAGACTGGTTAGCAACATTAGATCTCATGGAATTCAGGGAGAACTAGCCATTTGGATATAGAACTGGCTTGAAGGTAGAAGACAGAGGGTGGTGGTGGAGGGTGTTTTTCAGATTGGAGCCCTGTGACCAGTGGAGTGTCACAAGGATCGGTGCTGGGTCCACTCCTTTTTGTCATTTACATAAATGCTTTGGATGTGAACATAGGAAGTATAGTTAGTAAGTTTGCAGATGACACCAAAATTGGAGATGTAGGGGACACAAATAAGGGTACCTCAGATTAGAACGGGATCTTGACCAGATGGGCCAATGGGCTGAGATGTGGCAGATGGATTTTAATATAGATAAATGTGAGGTTTTTTTCATTAGGAAAGCAGATCAGAGCAGGACTTATGCACTTATTGGTAAGATCCTAGGGAGTATTGCTGAACAAAGAGACCTTGGAGTGCAGGTTCATAGCTCCTTGAAAGTAGAATCACAGGTAGATAGGATAGTGAAGGTGGCATTTGGTATGCTTTCCTTTATTAGTCAGAGTATTGAGTACAGGAGTTGGAAGGTCATGTTGCGGCTGTACAGGACATTGGTTAGACCACTGTTGGAATATTGCGTGTAATTCTGGTCTCCTTCCTATCAGAAGGATGTTGTGAAACTTCGAAGAGTTTAGAAGGATGTTGCCAGGTTGGAGGATTTGAACTATGGGGAGAGGCTGGAGCTGTTTTCCCTGGAGCGCGGAGGCTGAAGGGTGGCTTTATCGAAGTTTATAAATCATGAAGGGCATGGATAGGGTAAATAGGCAAGGTCTTTTCCTTGGGGTGGCGAGCCCAGAAAAAGAGGGAATAAGTTTCAGGTGAGCAGGGAAAAATATAAAAGGGACCTAAGGGGCAACTTTTTCATGCAGAGGGTGGTATGTGTATGGAATCTGCAAGAGAAAGTGGTGGAGGCTGGGACAGTTGCAACATTTAAAAGGCATCTGGATGGCTATGTGAATAGAAAGGGTTTGGAGAGATATAGGCCGGGTGCTGGCTGGTGGGACTAGTTTGGGTTGGGATATCTGTACGGCATGGGCGAGTTGGGCCAAAGGGTCTGTTTCCGTGCTGTACATTGCTATGACTTCTAACACTTCCTCTCCCCCGCCATGGCACCTTGCCATGCAATTACAGAAGGTTTAATACTTACCCATTTACCTTCTTCCTGTCCAAAGCCCCAAGCACATGTTCCAGGTGAAGCAGCATTTTACTTGTCCATCTTTCAATCTAGTCTACTCCGTTCACTACTTACAATGGGATCTCCTTTATGTTGGTGAGACCAAATGCAGCCTGGAATGACTGTTTTGCAGAACACCTCCATTCTGTTCATAGGAATGACCCTGACCTCCCAGTTGGTGGCAATTACAATAAACCACCTTGTTCTCATGCTAACATTTATGACCTGGGCCTGCTGTAATGTTCCAACTCAGCATAACGCGAGCTTGAGGAACAACACCATCTTCACGGTAAGGTACTTGGCAGGTCTCAATATTGAATTAATAACTGATCACACGATGTCTTTTGTCCGTTTTCCTTACATTCTCTTCCCTTTCACCACCACAGGCCTTGTCTGTATTTTGTTTATTTGCGGTTAATAGAGAAGATCAACTCTTTCATCACACCTTAATTTATACCTTTTTATTCAAAGTTTGGGAGAAGATTTGTAGCTCGGGTGCTCGTTGTTGTGGTTCTGTTCACCGAGCTGGGAATTTGTGTTCAGGTGAAGCTCCCAATAAAAATACCTTTTTATTTTTCTCCACCGTGAACAAACCCTTTGTCGTTTGCACTGAGCCACCTCCTCTTTCACAATTACGTCAAGAAACATTTTCCAACACCTTTCAGTTCTGATGAAATCATACGGTCCGGAAACGCAATCTTTGTTTCTCACTCCAAAGATGCTGCCTGACCTGCTGAGTTTCTCCAGCATTCTCTATTTTTGTTTCGGATTTCCAGGAATTTTGCTTTCATTTGAATGATTTACTGCTCCGTCTTTCTCACAAGTCTGACATTTCCTCCCCGTATGCTCTATCCTATACTCTCGTTGCTAATTTTATCTTATCTCAAAGTAAGAGTTATGAATTTAAACTTCACGTGTGTATAATTTAGACTGCTGTTCAGTGGATCATGTTTCTGGTTCATGTTTATAATCTAAAAGTACAACTATTTGAAGCCCAGATATCCTCAAGCAAGACAGCGGAACATTAACTGATCTCGCTCCGTGACAATTTTAACATTATTTTTTCAAAACACACTTTGTTGGATCGGTAAATGCTACAGTCATTTGGTATGCATGCCATAATGACCCATTTGTTCAATGAGTGAATGATGAAGAAAAGTTGGTCAAAGAACAGCTGGATTTACACACCGTGAATACTGGAGAGACTCAGCAGGTCTGCCAGCACCTGTGGAGAGAGTTGACTTATCGAGTCCAGTGTGATTCTTCTTCAGAACCGGCCGAATTCTTCATTTATCTTATTCAAATACTGTCATGGTGTCTGGAGTGTGTTTCAGTTTCAGCTGCAGGTTAGATCTACCAATCAGTGCGCCATCACCTCAGCGCTGGAGGCGAGAGAGAGGGAGCATGACAATTATTAGGGAAGCGCAAGCTGATACAAGTCTTTCTTTCAAATGAAAGTCATGACACAGCACTTTGTAAGCTTCAAGTTTATAACATATAATCCATGGAGATAAACAGGACTGTCTACCCAGTAATTTATCTGTCTCCCCACTGAATTAGAACTCCAGTATTTAACTATATTTAGGGATAATTGTACATACTGTACATATTGTCTACGGGCCTTGCTGACACCCTCCAATTTTCCTATTTCTTCTTGTGTCAAGGTATTCGGCTTCCATGTGATTACTCCCGGTTACCCAAGAATGAGAATTTAATAAAGGGGTAGAGATGCTCTCTGCTGCGCCAGGGTTGCGTGTGTTTGCTGCTTTACTCTTTTTTACACCCGCCTTCCCTTTACAGTTTAGTGTAGTCTATCATCACAGGGCACCTGTCCAACCTTCTGTTAAACGGCTGGGTTAACTTCACAACTGGACACTTCACAGTGAGGGAAATGGACTCCACAGAAGGGACTGAGAGCTGATCAAGGCCAACCCAGTACTCTGGTGTCCATCCCTTGTGGGCATTATCCTTGCAATCTTCATCATCCCGCAGTAAACCCAGGTGACTCTGCTGCTCACCGTCTGATGGGCCGCGCGTCTTCTCTAGAAACCTGCAAGAAAACGAGGTGCATTACAAATCTCCGGGCCACCGCATCAGGTTTTTTTTTTCTTTAAATTCCTTCCCCCCACCCCTAAAAAAAGATGGGGAAGAGCCCCGCCGCTGCATCGGCAGTCAGAGAAATCCCTGACCGCGGGCACTTCCATCCTTGTGCAGGGGCTGGACGGTGGGAGGAGGAGACCGCCCGCCTGTCCCTGTGTGTGAGTGACACACGGCAATCCCGCCCCCCCAAAAAAACCTGGCAGCCTGGCTGCTTGGATATGGGGAGGAGGGAGAGAGAGAGAGAGAGTGTGAGTGTGGGCCGAGAGGCGAGAGAGAGAGAGAGGGCCGACAGGAAGGGAGACCGCGGTGGCTGAAGACTGAGCTGCCCTCCCTGGGGGGAGAGTGAGGGGCCGGCTGCGACCCGGCGAACATGCTGCAGCCGGAAAACAGGCGGCGGCGGCGGCGCTGGGGGCGAGATTTCCGAGCGGCTCCCCTGGAAGATCTGCATCGCTTGCAATAACGCCGAGCCCGGGATATATTTCTCTCTGCCTCTTGTGTTGTGTAATAAAAAAAAGGAGGCGGGGTGTCCAAGACCCAAGACCGAGCATTTAGAATTAGAAACCCAGTTTCAAGGCTGCGGGGAGAGTGAGAGTGTTGGCAAGCCGCACTGAGAGCGCTGCTTGGAGAGGGAAGGACTTGGCTCCTTTCCTGACACTGTTGGGCACCTCGGGATGGCTGGGCTGGACTGGACTGGACTGAACTGAACACATCTTTCTCCCTGAGGTAAGTAATCGCTCCAGCTCCCAACTCCCCACCCCCTCCGGTGAACCCGAGTTTTTCTCATCCCCTGGTCCTGAGGGGGATGCATCTCTCCGGGATGGCCTGGGGGTTGGAGAGAAACGCAACAGATCACGGCCCCTAACCAGAGCGGCCGGCATTCTGCATATTATCGATATGGTTGATGGATATGATAGATAAATAAATCACATTGTGTGTGTGCTGTGAATCTGTTCTGGGGTGAAACGGTTGCTGTCACGCTCGGTATTTCTCTGGCTCCATCTGTATCAAGCTCCCTCCCTCCCTGCTCCCTCTGGGTGGGGTTCACCTGTTTATTTTTCAAAAGATGTTGTGTTTAACACTCGCCTGGGTCAGCCCACCTTGTGGCTCCGCCTCATCCCCCGGAGCGGGTTGCTGATGATGCGAGGCGGGGGAGGGAGCTTGCTTGAGTCCAGACGATGCGACACTGGTGTGCAGCGATTCCCCCCCACCCCTCGGCGGCTGCTCCGTCACATCGCCTCTGGTGTTTCCACAGCCACATCCCCGCGCCGCTGCTGGGATCTTGGAGAGCTGCCCGAAAGGATGAGCGTTGTCACGGTGGGCTGGGCTGTGGGTAAACTCTCTCTCTCTCATGGGATCGGTAAATAATCCATTGGCTCATCTGGCAAACTCTCTCCAATCGTCCTCACCCCGGCAAGGCCAGTGTATAAACACTCGCATAGCATCTTCCCGAATCAGTGGCGGAAGTTCCCCTTGGGTTGTGTCGCTTTATTCCCAGTGTCAATAGTAAACCGTCCCGTCTCGATAAACTTTGACGTGATTGAGCACACCATCCTGTGACAGCACTGGTCCGCTGCCATCCTTCAACCCAGCGAGTAAAATCACCTGCAATTCCTGTTTCCTCGCACTGCAACATTACCTCTGGTGCCCCCCCCCCCAAAGATTTATCCTTTATCTCCTCCTATTTGTACGCCATCTATACCAGCCAATTCCTTGGAGACACTACAGTTTTTGCTTCTATGCCCGACAACACACAACTCTATCAGGTTTCTCAAATACTATGAATTCCTAGATTGCCTGTTCAACGTTTGGAACTAGATAGGCAGAAATTTCCCTCAATTAACTGTGAAGCCAATTCTTGCCTGGAACTCTGTTCCCTAGCTACCAACTCCATCTTTTAGCCTGACAACTTACTCAAGGCTGAAGCAAACTGATCTCATATACTTGATTTTGGCACAAGCTTTCAATCCGCATACCTGTGTCATTCCTAACAAAGGCCAGCTCCATCTCTGCCTTGGCTAATCTATTGCTAAACATTTTATCTGAGCTGAAAATGTGTTGCTGGTTAAAGCACAGCAGGTCAGGCAGCATCCAAGGAACAGGAAATTCGACGTTTCGGGCCAGAGCCAGACCCTTCAAGGGCTTTAACCAGCAACACATTTTCAGCTCTGATCTCCAGCATCTGCAGACCTCACTTTTTACTAAACATTTTATCACCAGATTCTGGATTAGTGGTGCTGGATGAGCACAGCAGTTCAGGCAGCATCCAAGGAGCAGCAAAATCGACGTTTCGGGCAAAAAGCCCTTCACCGTTGATTTTATCACCAGACTCTGGAATGCCTCAGCTCAGCTAGTGCTGATTCCCTCATCCATGCCTTTGTTATCTCTACACTTTACTAATTCTTGGCAAGCCTCCCACATTCTATCCTCTGTAAACTCAAAGTCATTCAAATCTCTGCTGTCTATGTCCTATCAAATTTCTTTCACTCATCATTCCTGTGATTCCTCCTTCTGGTTAAGCAGCACCTAGTATTTTAGAATTCTACTCAACCCTGTTTTCAAATCTCTCCATGACTTTGACTTTTACTGTCTAATTTCTTCCCATTGTACCGTCCTTTGGGATAGCTGGCCTTTTTGCGTATCCTCAATTTTAATTGTTTCATAGTTGGGGACCATACCATGTTTCACACATAAACTCTGGAATTCCATGTTTAAATCCCTCTGACACACCTTAGAATTGACCTCTTTGGTCATCACTCCTAAAATCTCAGTCACTATTGGCTCAGTGGTTAGCACTGCTGCCTCACAGTCCCAGGGACCTATGTTCAATTCCAGCCTTGGGTGACTGTACGAGTTTGCAGGTTCTCCCCACGTCTGAGTGGGTTGGGCTTCTTCCCAGAGTCCAAAGATGTGCAGGTTAGGTGGATTGGTCATGCTAAATTGCTGAAAATGTGTTGCTGGAAAAGCGCAGCAGGTCAGGCAGCATCCAAGGAACAGGAGATTCAATGTTTCGGGCATAAGCCCTTCTTCAGGAAAGCCCTTCTTCATGCGAAGTAGCTGCATAGTGACCAGAGATGTGCAGGTCAGGTGGATTAATGATGATGGGAATAGACTGCATGCAGTGGGATGCTCTTCAAAGGGTCGGTGCAGACTTGATAGACCAAATGGCCTTTATCAGCGCTGTAGGGATTCTATAAAATTTTGCTTTAGTGAAGAATTTTAGGGTAATTTATTAATTTAGAGGTGCTACATAAATACAATTTGTTGTACAGTAGCTGCTTGGTTTTATTGGACCACATTTTTTTATATTAGCAGCTCACTTAAATGGGCAGCTGTAAAGTGAAAGAAAAACAGAATGTGCTGTAAATACTTGGCTGGTCAAGCAGCTTCTGTGGATAGTGATGTGACCCCGTTAAGTTTAAAAGAAAGATTTAGATTCCCAGTGACCGGCTGAAAGGGATCTTACAACAAGATTTAATGTTTCAAGACTTTTACTGGAACAAACAAACTAGGATAAACATTCACCAAATATTAGGTGGCAACTAATTCTCTGAACCGCAGACAAACCGTCCTTTATTTCCATTTTAACACAATGGAAAATCCTATACCGGAGTTATACTTGCAACACTTTCCCCATAGAATTTCAAAGGTTTTGTACAGGAAACACAAGAACGGGAGTAGGTCATTCAGTTCATGGAGTCTGCACTGCCTTTTAATATGACTGACCGAACACTTCAGTGCCTTTTACTCAAGTTATCGCCATAGCTGTTTGTGCCATTCAGAATCAAAAATTGAACAACTTCGCCTTGAATGATACTCGAAATCTGAGCTTCCACAGCCCTCTGGGGCAGATTTGTCACCCTGAGCAATGGAAAATTCTCCCTGTCTTGGCCCTAAATGACATCACTCTTATTTTTAATTTGTGCACCCTGGTTCAAGACTCCCCAACCAAAGGTCACATTTTACTTGCATCAACCTTTCAATCCCTTTAAATATTTTATAGGATTTCAGTAAGATCTCTTATTCTTCGAAACTCTAGAGAAGGCCAATCCAGATTGCCAAATATCTCTCCACAGGACAGACCTGTCATACTAGCAAACCTTTATTGCACTCCATTCATAGCACAGAAATAAGGAGACGAAAGCTGCACACGGCAGTCCAGGTGCGGTCTAAACAAACGTCCATACAATTGAAGCAAGTCTTAACTACTCCTGGACTTAAATTCTCTTGAGATTAAAGCTCATATACCTTTTGGGTTCTTAACAGCTTGATGCCCCTGCATGTTACTTTTCAGTGACGTTTTGAGAAAGACACACCTATACTTTCCAACCTTTGCTGGCCAAAACCCCACCTTATCCTTAAGGATGGGATTGTGCTTACTGTAGTGTAGCTTACAGTTGATCCTGTCTCTTGTTGTCGTCAATTTTACTTAATTATTGTACTACAGCAAAAACGAGTTTTTGCATGACACGACTGAAGAAGAAAATTGCGTAATCAGTGAAGTGAGAATACTGCACAAAACAAAACATGAACATTGTTAAATAAAGCTTCTGTAAAGGCAGTACTTTAGATGAAAATGCTCTGTTTTAAGCATCTGTTAAAGATCATAATCTTTAAATTTATTAAACAAAATACTTAAGATGCTAAGAAAATTAACTGTATGGACTTTTAACGTATGCAAAATGCCATTGCTCAACAGGTTAGTTACCTATTAGACAATATTATTCACTGGTACAATTCAAATTAATTGTTTTGTCTGACAATAATGGATTAGACATCAACATTCTGTTTTAATATTACTGACCTTACATGATGCATTGGTTGACTGTCAACTTGCTTGGCATTTGCCTGTTCTGTACAGATCTAGAAGTTGGCTAGCATTCCTTTTGTTATTGATTTAAAGTACGTTTAATATAACTGAGCAGATGCAGCATGTTCTTCAAATTGTTGATCAAAACTGAACATTGCAAAGTAGCATTCCCATCTTTGAATGCTGTATTCTTCTCAAAGGGATGATCATATTTTTAACTACTGGCCTTACAACTGTTGAAACTTCGGATTTTAACATTATGATTTTTTTCTGCAGAAGCATTGGGATGAAAAATATATATTCTCCATTACATTTAGCACATTATTTTTCATAAGTAGACTTAAGTACATCAACTGTCATTCTATTGTGAAGCATTTTGCCTCTGAATTACCAGAATTTAGATTTATGTCCAAATTCAGGGTTTGAGTAGAAAGATCAATGGTGACAGTCTAAAATATCCCATAGCACAATATCGAGGAAGAGCAGAGGAGTTATCCCTGGTAGCTTGTCCAATATTTTTCAACATCATAAACAGATTAACTGGTCAGTGTTACATACTGCTTGTTTGGAGTTTGCTGGATACAAATTGACAGTTATGTTTCCTAGATTACAGGTCACAGTCTCTCCTTGGCAGCAAGGTACTTTGATATGTTTATGTTTGTGAAAAATGCTGTGTAAGTGCAAGTCGTTGTTTCTTTAAGATTTGTTTATCTCAATAATGCTAAATAAGTATGATTTCTCAAAGACAAGGGTAAAACACATATGCATGCACAAATGTCCCAGCAGGATACCATAACCTGAAATCAGAGAACTACCCATTTATTCTGTTCTGCTAGCTTTGATTGACAATAATTATTGACCTTTGTACACATGGAGTTTAATGATTCTAAGTCAAATTGATCTGAGGTTTGTAAGTTTGCAGATTACACCAAACTTGGTGGTATAGTTGACAGTGAAGAAGGTTATCTAAGATTATAAAGGAATCTTGGTCAATTGGGCAATGGGCTGAGGAGTGGCAGATGGAGTTTAATTTGGATAAATGTGAGGTAATGCATCTTGGTAAAATTAACAAGGGCAGGACTTATTCAGTTGATGGTAAGGCCCTGGGTAGTGTTGTTGAACAGAGAGACCGAAGGGTTCAGGTACATAGTTTTTTGAGAGCTGTGTCACAGGTGGACAGGATGGGTAAGAAGTTGTTTAGCTTGCTTGCCTTCAATGCTTAGACCATTGTGTATAGGAGTTAAGACATCTTGATCAGATTGTGCAGGATGTTGGTGAGGCCACTTTTGGAGTACTATGTACAGTTCTGGTCACCCTGCTATAGGAAGGATATGATTAAATTGGAGAGGGATCAGAAAAGATTTATCAGAATGATGCCAGGACTGGAGGGTTTGAGTTATAAGGAGAGACTGGACAGTGGTGTATATGGATTTTAGTAAGGCTGCAAAAAAATACGGAGGTATGGCATTGAGGGGGAGTTGGAGGTTTGGATTAGGAATTGGCTGGCTGGAAGAAGACAGAGGGTAGTAGTTGATGGTAAAGGTTCATCTTGGAGTGCAGTTACCAGCAGTGTTCCACAAGGATCTGTTTTGGGGCCATTGCTGTTTGTCATTTTTATAAATGACCTGGAGGAGGGGCTAGAAGGTTGGGTGAGCAAGTTTGCGGATGATACGAAAGTCGGTGGAGTTGTTGACAGTGAGGAAGGATGTGGCAGGTTACAACGGGATATAGATAAGCTGCAGAGCTGGGCAGAAAGGTGGCAAATGGAATTCAATGTCGCTAAGTGTGAAGTGATTCACTTTGGTAAGAGGAACAAGAAGATGGAGTACTGGGCTAATGGTAGGCTACTTGATAGTGTGGATGAGCAGAGGGATCTTGGTGTCCATGTACACAGATCTCTGAAAGTTGCCACCCAGGTAAATAGTGCTGTGAAGAAGGCATATGGTGTACTGGCTTTTATTGGTAGAGGAATTGAGTTCCGGAGTCCTGAGGTCATGTTGCAGTTGTATAAGACTCTGGTGTGGCCACATCTGGAATATTGTGTGTAGTTTTGGTCGCCATACTATAGGAAGGATGTGGAGGCACTGGAACGGGTGCAGAGGAGGTTTACCAGGAGGTTGCCTGGTATGGTAGGAAGATCGTATGAGGAAAGGCTGAGGCACTTGGGGCTGTTTTCATTGGAGAAAAGAAGGTTTAGGGGTGACTTGATAGAGTTGTACAAGATGATTAGGGATTTAGATAGGGTTGACCATGAGAACCTTTTTCCACGTATGGAGTCAGATATTACGAGGGGGCATAGCTTTAAATTAAGGGATGGTAGGTATAGGACAGATGTTAGGGGTAGATTCTTTACTCAGCGAGTTGAGAGTTCATGGAATGCCCTGCCAGTAACAGTGGTGGACTCTCCCTCTTTATGGGCATTTAAACGGGCATTGGATAGGCATATGGAGGAAAGTGGGCTAGTGTAGGTTAGGTGGGCTTGGATCGGTGCAACATCGAGGGCCGAAGGGCCTGTACTGCGCTGTATTTTTCTATGTTCTATGTTCTGTGTAGGCTGGGACTCATTTCATTGCAGCATAAGAAGTTGAGGGGTGAATTTATAGAGATTTGTAAAATCATGAGGGGCATGAATAAGATGAATAGCAAAGATCCTTCTGGGGTGGGTGAGTTTTTAAGGTGAGAGGAGAAAGATCTGAGTGGCAACTTTTTCACACACGGGCTGGTTTGCATATGGAATGAACTGCCAGTGGAAGTGATAGTTGCTGATATAGTTATTACATTCAAACATTTGGATGGTTACACAAATAGAAAAGGTTTAGAGGGATATGGACCAAATGCAGGAAGTGAGACTAGTATAGTTTGGAAAACTTTGTCGACATGGACGAGTTGGACTGAAGGGCCTGTTTCCATGCTCGATGACTATATGAGGTGGTCTAGTGACCAAGTCATACGTGAGAAAGCTGAAACTGTACTTTGTGATACAACTACCAAGCTCTCATCGCAGAAACATTTCTAGCCCTGATATTTATGAAGAGTTCAATTGTATTATCTGACATAATATATTTCTCAACGCAGTCACTGGCCAAATCATTTTCAAAAGAATATTAGAACTTGTTTCACAAGTTATGACTGTGAACCAGAAGACATTATATGAAAAAAGAACTGCGGATGCTGGAAATCAACAACAAAAACAGAAATTGCTGGGAAGACTCAGGCCATGTGATGACAGGGTCTGGTTTGTAGGGATTGTAATAAAGACGTGAGTGAAAATGAAATTCTGTTCAAGAGTCCTTGGGAACCTTGTGGCCTTCAGGACTAAGTATTGAATTAAATAATTTTAAGGTCTGAGCACCTTCTCCTATGTCCTTAGCCCGACCCCCACATACCAGACCTTGTTAAAAATCAAACGACACCAGGTTATAGTTCAACAGGTTTATTTGGAGGCAATAGCTTTCAAAGCTCTGCTTCTTCATCAGGTGGTTGTGAAGCAGGATCATAAGACACATAATTTATAGCAAAAGATTACAGTGATACGATGATACATTGAACAAACCAGATTATCAAGTCTTTCATCTTTTAGAATGGATTTGCTGGTTTTGGTTCTTTAAAATGTATATCCCAGAACTGGGTGTTCTCTTCCAGTCGACGAACACTTCAGCAGTCAGAGATATTTCAGCCTCGGTCCTTTGGGTGACCATCCTCCAAGGTGGACTTTGGGACAGACAACAACGCAAAGTAGCTGAGCAGAGGCTGATAGCCAAGTTTGGTACCCATGGCCTCAACCGGGACCTTAGGTCCATGTCACACTACAAGTGACCCCACTGCACTATACACTGTTTCACACAAGTGCACAAACACGCGCACACTCTTAAATTCTCACACACTTGTGCAGACCCTCTCTCATACACAAGATGTCTCTCATATGCAGACACATATACATCCCACACTCACACCCATGCATGCACCCTCTCACAGGCTTGTGCCCCATCACACTCTCACACACACACTTTACCAAGCTTGCACACATACAAACACAAACTTTCTCATGTGCCGATGCACTCATGTGCACACACTCATATGCACACACTCACTCTGTCTCTCTCTCCTACACTTGCGCACACAAGTTTATGGAGTGAATTTGTATTTGCAGAATTATATTTGCAGATACATTTTATTTTGCTCAAAACATGCAGAACCTTCAAGCAATCAATGCAGGCAGTGAATCCATATGATATTTGTAATTTCCACTTGGGTAATAGAACCAGTCGAACTCAAGATTGGTCTGACTCACACCTTTAAGGCATTGTCATCTTTTGTTATAAAAACCTTAAATTATCTTGAGAATGTGATTTAAGAGAAGTTCTGAGATTTACATATTAAAGAACCAAAACCAGCAAATCCATTCTAAAAGATGGAAGATCTAGCAATCTAGGTTTGTTCAATGCATCCTTGTATCACTGTAATCTTTTGCTATAAGTTCTGTGTCTTATGGTCCTGCTTCACAACTGCCTGATGAAGAAGCAATGCTTTGAAAGCTAGTGCTTCTAAGTAAACCTGTTGGAACATAACTTGTTGCTGTGTGATTTTCAAGTTTGTCCACCCCAGTCCAACACCAGCACCTCCAAATCATGGATACCAGACCTTGTCATAATATGGTCTGCTACCATAAACCACCCATTGTCAGCCATTCATGGGCTCCAGGCTGACCCTTACCCATTGCTTTGTCTGCTTTTTCTTTCTCTTCCCTATGGGCGCAATCTCCACCGGTCCTTTACCCCTTACTGCATACTCCCACCGTATCTTCAGCATATACATGTATACCAATCTTTTCCTAGCCAGATTCAGTTCTGAAGATGGGTGACTGGACCAGAAACATTGACTCTGCTTTCTGTCCACAGACACTACCAGACATGCTGAGTTTTTCCAGCTACTTCTGTTTTTGATTCAGAAGACATTGTCTCAATTTGCACTGAATAATTTGATACACCTTATATCCAGATTTGGGACATATTTTGACAGCTGGTCTTCAATTGTTATAGTGTAAAATAAGCTCATGGTCTTAGAAACAATGAAGTTAAAAGTAAGTGAAATTAGTTAAATTGACACTTGCTAACTTTGAAAACCCACACCCTCTATTTCTGTACCTATTGCAAATTTCAAGAAACTAAAAGCTTCAGACAAATTACAAGTAAAAACAGGAAAATTGGAAAATATTTTTAAAAAGGATTGAAATAATTGAATTAGAAAGTTAAGAAGATTAAACACTGATACCATGCATCACTATTTGTTAAACACAGCATTTATATTTAGAGCTTAATTGTGAAGTAATTTAAGTAGTTTCAGGTCAGAGTTGAATGTATGGTAGGAATGCACAACTGGACAGTGATACACAATGGCAACCTCTGTTCAGAGGGAATTGGATTGGGCTGATTTTTTTGTTTTTCTCTCTGTGGACCAGTGAAGGACATGGTCTCAGTGACATCAAGTCACTTCCTCTCACTGCAGGTTTGTTTTGTTAGGGGACTGGTTGGATAGAGATACAGTGGAACCGGAGTGCAGACTGCTCGATCGTTTTTCAGTTCAAGGCAAAGTTCATAAAAACAAAGGCTAACACAATCTTGAATGAAGTTACAGTTGTACTGTGAAAACAGTAATGTGATTGAAATCAAGTACTATGTTTTAGTGATCAGAGTTGAGGAATACTTGACATAGTGTCAGGACACTAAAAGGAACTCCACTGCTTTTCCTAGAAAGAATTCCAGAGCATTTTACAGCCACCTGTGGAGATTGACAGCTGCTCAGTACTACATTGAAGTGTCAGCCCAGCTGCATTGCTCATTAGAGTGCGGCTTGAACCCACAACCTTCTGATTCAAGTACAGGAGGACTGCCACAGCTAACACCCCTTACTCCTGCAATTCTATTAATGGCACATATTCAAGAGTTTCAAGGGTTTAACAAAAAAAGATACTGATATTTGAAGCAATACAATGCTATTGGTATGCCAGATCTAACTGATTATGGTGATTAAGGTGAGCTGGAGCAGCATGCAGAGCTTTTGTGCACTTCACACTATTAAGTCAGTGCAGATTGTATTTTTCTCTTTTTTTTCAACGATGTGTTATTTCCCTGTTTTGCATTTGCTCTCGTGGTCACACTATTACTTCCATGAGTTCTTTGTCACTTTCACGAGTGCTCTCTCTGTCACTTTCACGAGTTGTCTTAAATGCTGTTCTGTGTTTGGACTGTTTCTTATGCTCTGGTCGTCTCTCTTACTCTTTCTCCCTTTGACATGTTATGCTATCACAAAGGACAATTCTCATGAACTGGTTTGATGTCCTAAGCTCCCAGTGGGCCATAGACCATGGCACAGTATCATTTTAAATGGAGGCTGCTGAGTTATTACAGCATTCTGTAAATTGTTACTGATTATACTTTAGCTAGAGCTTTCATGTTTTCCACTTCAATGTGCTACACTCGCATTTTAGCCAGTCATAAATGGCAAAATTTGTGCATTAGTCTCCTTGATAGCCACTTTGCAGAATAAGCATATGCAAACAAAAAGTATAATTTTGTTTATTATTTTGTTTTTAACAGTTCCTGAATACAACATACATAAATAATATTGCCAATACCGGAAAGAATTGGAAAACTGCAAAGAGGTTATAGCGAAGACATTTTGAAAGAAATGGTGTGACATATTTACATTTTCTTCATGTCCAACATGCTGGATAAATATTCAGACAGGAATTTCGCACTAAAGTGTTGCTCCTGTTCACTGGTGAGGGTTGGAAGAGGGGAGAGATGGGGAGTGGGGCTAGCTCAGTGTGATGTGCAAGTTTCTGATCAGACCATTAATGAGCTCAGGTTGAGACTTTTGCTGCCTTCTGGGAGGAAGTCCCACCTGTGTTAGCTGCTGTCAGGTCCCAGCAGTGCCTCTGGGAGTGGAGGTCACTGTTAGGACTGGAGCTAGGTTCCAATGTAGGGTATTACTGGAGCTGGATAACAAGATGGCCTGTGGAGGTTTTTACAGGTCCAGTATGTCCGGCCCAATGAGAATGGTGAGGGTTACAGTTAGGAGAAGGCCACTGGGAGCTCTATTGAGCATAGGGTGTTTGACTAGGGTGGGTTCTCTTGCCTGTTCTTCTCCCCCAAAAGATATTAGTGAATCAGATGGATTTTACATTTGATAGTGGTTGCATAGCCACTGCCTTAAGTTGGCTTTTAGTTCCAGACATTTTGTTGAATTCCAATTTCATCATCTATTGAGGTGGGATTCAAACCCATGTAGATGTGTGGATGACAGTAGGAGCTTTATGGAGGACGAGCAAACAGACCATAGCACAGTGGTAGAGGGAGCCATTCATGAGGAGGGAAGAAAAGAGAAATGTAATTGTAGTTGCAGATAATATAGTCAGGGGAATACACTGTTCTCTGCGGTCAAGATCAAGAATCTCAAAGGCTGTGTTGCCTGCCTGGATTCAGAATATCTCAGCTGGGCTGCAGAGGAACTGGGAGGTGGGAGGGAAAAGATCCAGTTGTTGTGGTTTATGTATGTACTCATGACATAGACAGAAAGAGGAAAGAGATTCTGATGAGGGAGTGGATAGCTAGGGGCTAAGTTTAAATAGCAGAACCAAAAAAAGGTAATGATCCCCTGATTATGTCTTGAGCCATGAACAAATAAGCACAGGTCAACATGATTAAAGAGGTAAATGCATGGCTGAAAGATTGGTATGGGAGAAACGGATTCAGATTTATGAGACCAGTCCTGGAGAAGGAGTTGCATAGAAAATTATGGAAAAAGTAAAGTGGGGAGGGCTCAGCTGAGGTTTTTAAAGTTTCCAGAACATGTAATAAGACAGAGATTGTGGGAATGGTCAGGAATATGACTTCAGACACAGCAGATAAGGGGGCAATTGTAAGAATTTTGGGGGGGGGGGTGCAGTCAGTGCAGGACTGTGAGTGTTGTACTTAAATACATGCAGTATATGAAACAAGCCAAATGAATTGTAGCATGGATTAAAATTACAATGTTGTTGGTATCAGAGACATGGTTGCAAGAGGAACAGGGCTGAATACTAAATATCCAAAGATACACTATCTATAAAGGACAGGCAGATGGGGTGGGGTTGCCTTGTTAGTGAGAAATGAAATCTATAGCAGGAAGTAATATAGATTCGGAAGATGTAAAATCTGTGTGGGTAGAGTTGAGGAATCACAAAAGAAATGAACACCCTGATGGGAGTTATATACAGGTATCCTAGCAGCAGTCAAGATGTAGGCAAGAGTGGATGTTGGACCACTGGAAAATGAGGCTGGAGAAGTAGTAACGGAGAGCAAAGAAATGGCAGAGGAACCGAATAAGTACTTTGCATCGGTTTCCACAATGAAAGACACCAGCAGTATATTAGAACTTTGAGAGTCAGGGGCAGAGGTGAGTGTAGTGGCCATCATTAAGGAGAATTTACAGAGGAAGCTGAAGGTGGATAAATCACTGGGACCAGATAGACTATACCCCAGAGATCTGAAGGGGATGGCTGAAGAGATTCTGGAGACATTGATGGTGGTCTTTCAGGAATCAGTGGAGTCAGTGAGGGTGGTCCCAGAGAAATGGCTAATGTAAAATATCTGTTTAAGAAGGGAAGGAGGCAGAAAGGCAGAAAATCATAGGTTAGTTACCCTGACCTCAGGCAATGGTAACATTTTAAAGTGAGGGTTACAATTAGGGGAAGGCCATGTGGGAGCTACATTGAGCACAGGGTGTTTGACTAGGGTGGGTTCTCTTGCCTGTTCTTCTCCCCCAAAAGACATTAGTGAATCAGATGGATTTTTACATTTGACAGTGGTTGCATGGCCACTGCCTTTGGCTGCCTTTTAGGTCCAGATTTTTATTGAATTCCAATTTCATCATCTATCATGGTGTGGTTCAAACCCATGTGGATGGATGAGAGTAAGGGCTTTAGAGAGAATGACTAAACAGATGGTAGCACTGTGGTAGAGAGAGCCATTCATGAGGAGGGAAGAAAAGAGAAATACATTTGTAGTTGTGGATGATATAGTCAGGGGAATACACTGTTCTCTGCGGTCAAGATCAACAATCTCAAAGGCTGTGTTGCGTTCTTGGATTCAGGATATCTCAGCTGGCTGTGGAGGAACTTGGGGTGGGGAGGGGAAAGATCCAGTTATTGTGGTTTATGAATGTACTCATGACATAGGCAGAAAGAGGAAAGAGGCTCTGCTGAGGGAATATGACCAGCTAGGGGCTGGAAAAAAGCAGAACCAAAAAAACATAATGATCTCTGGATTATGTCTTGAGCTATGAACAAATAAGCACAGGTCAACATGATTAAAAAAGTAAATGAATGGCTGAAAGGGTGGTATGGGAGAAACAAGTTCAAATTTATGGGACCAAGTTGGGAGAAGGAGTTATGTAGAAAATTATGGAAAAAGTAAAGTGGGGATGGCTAGGCAAGTTAGACAAAGGACAGTCAGTACTCATCTGTTTGGATTTCTAGAAGGCCTTTGACAAAGTCCGTACAGGAGGCTTCGAAATAGGATAAGAGCCCATGGTGTTAGAGTCCACGCTAGTGCATGGATATAGGATTGGCTGACTGGCAGAAGGCAAAGAGTGAGGATAAAGGGGCCAGTGACTCATGAAGTTCCACAGGTGCCTGTGTTAGGATTGAAATAACTCTACAGAGGCCACTATCTCCATCAAGTCACTGTTTATTTACATGTGGAAAATCCTTGACACTGATCCAGCTCCCTCAAAACCAGCTCTCAGAGTGAGCAGAACCCCTGACATTCCTGTTTATTATTTTTTTGCAGAACCCCTGACACTCCTGCTTTTTTTTTTCTTCTTAACAGTCCTTTTTTTTTTCCTTTTTGTTAATGTGGAGAGTCCTTGACACTGCTCCAGCACCCTCACAGCCAACTGTCAGAATGAACAGAACCTCTGACACTCCTATTTATTGTTTTTCTTGCAGAAAAGTGAAGAGTCCTTCATACACTAATCCAGTTCCTTCCAAACCAGCTCTCAGAGTGAGCAGAACCCCCAAAACACATGTTTATATCTGTCAGCCAGAGTTCCCTGATTGGACCAGGATAATACCCCAACCAGGGAACTCATATTCTATGAGGTCCAACCAGCTGACCTTGAAACAATCATGACAGGGACCACAATTATTAATGTTCTACACTAATGATCTAGATGAAGAAACTGAGGGTATTGTTGCTAAATTGCAGCTGACACAAAAATAGGGGTGGGGGGGGTGTGCAATGAATGTGTTGAGGAAGCGGGGAGGCTGCCTTAGGACTTAGATAGGGTAGCAAATTGTGTAAAGAGGTGGCAGATGGAATATAACATGGGAAAATGTGACGTTATGCACTTTGGTAGGAAGATTACAGGTGCAGATTATTTTCTAAATAGGGGAGGTTTCAGAAATCTGAAGGGCACAAAGGGACTTGAGGCTGTATAAAGCTCTGGTCAGACTGCATTTGGGGCATTGTGTGCAGTTTTGGTTGCCGTATTTAAGGAAGGATATGCTAGCATTGGAAAACGTCCAGAGGAAGTTCACAAAAATGATCCCAGGGATCAAGGGTTTGTCATATGAGAAGCAGTTGAGGACTCTGGATCTGTACTTGATGGAGTTGAGAAGGATGAGGTGGGATCTGGTTGAACCTTACAGAACACCGAGAAGCCTGGATAGAGTGGACGTGGAGAAGATGCTTCCACTCATCGGAGAGATAAGAAAACAAGCTCAGAATGAAGAGATGACCCCTTAGAAGTGAGATGAGGAGAAATATTTTCAACCAAATGATGATGAATCTGTAACTCATTGTCACAGAGGGCTGTGGAGGCCAGGCTGTTGAGTGTGTTTAAGACAGAGATAGATATGTTCTTAATTGGTTAGGGGTTCAAGGGTTACTGAGAGATGGTAGGAGAATGGGATTGAGAAACACATCAGCCATGATCTAATGGCAGGGCAGACTCAATAGGTCAAATGGCTCCATCTTGCATCTACATCTTATGGTCATATGTCCCCAGATCCATTAACCTGGGAGTTCTAGATTCTGAGTCTAGTGGCATTACTACTACATCGCCACCTGCTCAGGATTTTTAACAATAATAGTTAGAAGGAATAAATTGAAAGAAACTGGAATGAGGGATGAAATGAATGGTGTCACATTGGAACAAATTAATTATTGTCTATTAAGGGCAAGTGGTAGCAGAAGTTGTTAGATCTAGTGCAGAAGTTAGAAGATGGATAAAGTAGCATATGGTGTGTTGGTGTTTATTGGTAGGGGGATTTAGTTTCAGAGCCACGAGGTCATGCTTCAACTGTAAACTACACTGATAAGACTGCACCTGGAATATTGTGTACAGTTCTGGTCACTGCATTATAGGAAAGGTGTGGAATCTTTGGAAAGGGTTCAGAGGAGATTTACTAGGACATCGTCTGGTATGGAAAGGTTGAGGGAACTGAGGTTGTTTTCAATGGAGAGAAGAAGGTTGAGAGGTTACTTAATCGAGACGTATAAGATAATCAGAGGGTTAGATAGGGTGGACGGTGGGAGCTTTTTTCCTTGGATGAGGAAGGCTAACATGAGGGGATATATTGAGGGGTGATAGATTTAGGACAGACATCAGGGGTGGTTTCTTTCCTCAGTGAGTAGTAGGGGCATGGAATGGCCTGCCTGCAACAGTAGTAGACTTGTCAACATTAAGGGCATCTAAATGGGCATTGGACATGCATATGGATAATAATGGAACAGGTTAGGTTAGATGGGTATCAGATTAATTTCACAGGTCAGCGCAACATTGAGGGCCAAAGGGTCTGTAATGTTATATGTCGTATGTTCTAAAGATGGCCTGATGTAATTTTGTGAAGATGAAGAATGTGTTAACAACTAGAAAACGCAGGCATGTAACAATGAAATCACAAGATGCTCCATTCTATCAACTTTCCTGTATGCCTCATAAACCCTGGAGAATAACTAAAGATGTAGAAGAAAATAGAGGCCTTTGAGATGTCAGTGCTAAGATACAGGCTAAAATTTCCATATATAGACTTTAAGAGAGAGGTACTAGGAATTGCTAGAGCAAATGACATCCAGAAAAGAAAATCTCAGTATTTTGACATTTGATCAAATGATGACAGAGGTCCTGCTGCCTTCCTCCTAGGAAGGGAAATGGAGGGCAGCAGAAAGAGTGGTCAACCAAGGTGTAGTTGGATGTCAGGTTTCACAAAGCAGACAAGTTACAGCTGATGTGTGAGGGTGATGCAAGACAGATGAGGCTGGCATAGCATGGGAGGAGTAGCTACAAGCAAAGGCAGTATTGCCTTTGTTTACGGCCAGACAGGTAATTTTCCTGTTAGATTTTGACGAGTTTGGGTTCCTGTCACATCTGTGTCCAGTGCAGATTCATGCAAGCATTGGCGGAGGCGAGTTTGCCCTCAATATGATACCTGGCTGCATCAGCAAGGTGGTCCTGAAGCAGACTCATGGCGACAGAGGAGTCATGTTTGGAACTGTGGTATTGGCAAGGTCCAACGAGAACTTATAGTGGTGACGGCATTGGTGGAGGTGAGCTGGCATCGAAGAGTTGTGACTTTTGTTCCAGTGGCAACAAAACGAAGAAGGGGACCTATGCCTAGCCACACGCCTCATGGCCCATGGCAGAAGCACTTAACAAATGCAAAGTAGAACACTTCTTTACTTCTTCATTTTTCTGTCTTTTATATTGTATGTTTTGGTTTAGTTTTCTGTGTTTTAACACGGCGCTGGCAGCACTATACAGCATTTTTCACTGTATTTTGTAACAAAATGCATGTGACAACGAATTAAACAAATCAATTCAAGGTTTCAAAGGATTGGATGTTTAAATGTCATCCATTTCTGAAGAGAGAAGCAGTAACTCAGAGCAGCTGTTGTTAAGCAGCAGAGATTGAGAACTGTAGTGCCCTTTCTGAACCTGTTTGCCCTTCCACAGGTAATAAAATTATGGAATTAAATTGGAAAGAAACACTGAAGCTTGATGACACATCAGAGAAAAGAATGATTTTGCACTTATCCTTTCACAATCTGATGTTATCCCCAACACATTTGAAGCCCATGAAGTCCTGTCACTATTGTAATGTGCAACTGTGAATCAAGTTACTATAAATGCCTGATGATTCTTCTAAATTTAAGACATTACCATGATTAAAAACTACAATTAGACAATTTTTTGTGACATTTCTAAAATTAATCCTAAGTAGTTTAGTAAAATATTATAAGAACTGACAGCATAGGTGATGTATTGTAGTAGGAGCATTTGAAAGCCAGTAGACATCACTGTGATTCACAATAGTCACATTTTGCAGTGGATGTCTGAAACCTGTGGAGTTTTGGCCCAGATAGATGATTGTCCTTAATGAAGGTGAAATGTTAGTCTTGCTTCTCTCAACAGATGCTTCCTGACCAGCTGCATACTTCCAGCATTTTCTGTTTTCTTTTTAAAATATAGATTTCCAACATCTGCAGCATTCAGCTTTTGTTTTCCGATGGGAGAAATGGGGTTCAATTCCTGGGACACTGGCATCAATACTGGGGAAATAGAGAGCTGTTCTGTTGAGATGGATTGACTGGAAAGAGTGCAAAGAAGATTTATGAGGATGTTGCCATGGCAGTAGGCCCTGAGTTATAGGGAGAGGTAGGTCAGGATTGGACTTTATTCCTCGGAACATAGGGGAGTGAAGGGTGACCTCACTGAAGTGTATAAAATCATGAGGGGCAAAAATAAGATGAACACATATAGTCTTTTTCTCAGAGATGTGGAATTGAAAACTAGAGTGCATAGGTTTGAGGTGCAAGGGGAAAGATTTAAGAAGGACCTGAAGGACAACTTCTTCACGCAGAGAGTGGTGCATGTATGGAATGGGCTGCCAGAGAAAGTGTTTGAGACAAAAAAACTTCAGATGCTGGAATCCAAAATAGACAGGCAGGAGTCTGGAAGAACACAGCAGGCCAGGCAGCATCAGGAGGTGGAGAAGTCAATGTTTTGGGTGTATCTCTTCTGGACTGAGAAAGTGGTTGAGGCAGGTGCAATAGCAACATTTAAAAAACATTTGGGTAGGTAGATGGATGAGAAGGATTTAGAGGGATATGGACCAAATGTGGGCCATTGGGACTATCTGAGTGGGCATCATGGTCAGCATGGACCAGTTTGGGCCAAAGGCCTTGTTTCCACACTGTATTACTCGATGACTTGAATTGTGTTGTGTGCATGGTCTCGCTGCATCTGCATGAGTTACCTCCAGGTGCTCCAGTTTCCTCCTACATTCCAAAGATATGCAGGTTAAGTTGATTGGCCATGCTAAACTGTCCATAGTATCCATTAATGTATGGGTTAGGTGGATTAGCCATGGGAAATATGGGGTTATTGGGATGGGGATTGGGTCTGGGTAGGATGCTCTTTGGAGGGTTTGTGCAGACTCGATGAGCTGAACAACCTCTATCTTCACTGGAGGCATTCTATGATTCTCTGACAGCTACAGATTTAGCAGATTTTCCCTTATAATAATTTATTTTGTGTCACAAGATAATTATTTAAAATCTAATTTAAATAACAATAAGAAGAAAAGATTGAACATATTCAGTCCTTATAATGGATCTGCAATTCTTGAAACTTTGCTGCAGATCACAGCTTTACACATGTCAAGCTGGCAGCTTGGGCCTGGAAGGTCAAGTTGCGGGTTAGGATAAAATACAGTTGCAGCCTCAGATGCAGTTCTAAAATGTGAGTTAATTAGGAGAGAGCTGCAAAAATACCTCACAGTCACATGTGCCAACATAAGAGTGCAGAATTAAATGCAAGCAGTCATTGCAAAATAAATAATTGATAGCAAGAGAGATGCCAGACATTTCAAAACAATAAATAATTGCATTTTTCTAGTATCTTTCACAATTTCGCCATTGACCAAAGTGTGCCAGAGTCAAAGAATACCTATGAATTATAATCAGTACTCTGAGGTAGAGAAACCATTAATACTTGCATAACAAATCATAATTTCCAGCAATCACTAACCTCATCTCCTGTGGAGATTTTTCTCCAAGCCTTCCAACTTCATAATCCCCATACCTGACCAGCCCCCTTTATCTCCTTCTCAAAATTCACCATCTGCTGGTTCTCATTGTTTCAGGCTGTTCCTGCTATCAAAAGGGGTTATTTCTTCCTTTTATTAACAGTATTTGTTTCTCTCCTCATCTCTTTCCTCTAAATCCATTACTGATCTGTTGTCCTCTGTCACTTTTACAGTTTTCAGTTCCCTGACCCTAATCATCTTCTCTTCGTGGATGTCCAATCCCTCAACAGAATGGAACCGAGGGCTTTTTAATTTGTCTTTGGAAAGAGTTTTCCAAGCTAGAAATACTTGACCTGAAATAGAAATAATTTCCAGAATTAGACCCCTGATAATTCCTGATCAAGAGCTTATGCTCAAAACATTGACTCTCCTGCTCCTCGGATTCTGCCTTACTGGCTGTGCTTTTTCAGTGCCACACATTTTGACTCTGATCTTCAGCATCTGCAGTCCCCACTTTTCCCTAACCACCGTCACCCTCCTTGACCTGGCTGAGTTTGTTCTCTTATTGAACAACTCTTAACTCTACTTACTTTCCTCAAATTAAAGGCATTGCTATGGATGTCTGGATGGGTCCCAACCTTCCCCCCCCACTTTCTGACAGGAATAGAACTTTCTTAATTTGGTCCTGTTCAGGACCCCTCCCAAACCATTTTATCCAATACCTAGAATCATAGATTGCTTGCAGCACAGAAGGAGGCATTTTGACCCATTGTGTCGGTACAGGCTGCATGCAAGAAAGATATTCACAGAGACGTACAGCATGGATGTGCCCATTCATATTCTGTGCTTTTCTCCTCTGCCCTGCAGTTTCTTTTTATCTTCAGAAATGTACCTAATTCTTTTATGGAAGCCTCCGTTGTTGGAGCCATTGGATCTGCTTCCACCAGACTGTCAGGTGGTGCATTCCAGATCAGAACCATCAAAACTATATGTTGCTTCTTTTCTGAATAACCCTAACACACTGTCTTATGTTTTTCAATACCACTGTACCGCTAGATTCTTTTTAAAACCAATGTTAATTGTTTGCTTGGAATGTTATGATATCCCTCTGAGTTATGTGGGATTTGAATCCCCTGCCTCTGAGGTAGGGACACTATTACTGTGCCATATTTTTTAAAAAATGTATCTGTCTATGAGTACAGGCAATTCACCAATTAATGCCCAGCAGTTACTGTCCAAGGTACCATTTGCTGGTTTGTTTATTTTATTTGGTTGTGATTTTAAGAAAATCCAGTGCGATTCATATAACACATTTAGAAAAAATGCAAAGGAATGAAATAACACTTTATTAAATTGATCAGTTTACTTTTAGTTTCTCATGTATAAACTGAGCATAGTGAAACTACAAGATATAATGAATTGCCACCTTATGTTAATAAAACATTATTGTTGTATTTTAGTGCCTGGAAGCTTGCATCCTTTGGCTGTTGTGTGATTACCAGATTACGAAGAAGCATTGTTTTTTTTCCCCAAAGTACATGGGTTGAAATTGGTGTATGTGAAGCAGCCTCATAGTAAATAGGCATCCTATTTTTGACTCAGTCAATTTATATTTTCCATTGACTTAAATCGCGCTAAAGTTTTTGACCGACTAAAAGTAACAAACAAGGAAAGAAGGTCTCACCAAGAGTTTGAACTAGTGTACTGTAATTTCAATAAAGAAGATTGAACATGGTGGAAAGTTAGCTGGTGGTTCACTAAGCACAAGTTGATCAATTTTGAAGCCAGTTCTAACTACTGAAGGTTTGATGCCTATTTAAGTCACTTTGTGGCCTGAATGTAGCAAGATATTTAGACATGAGGATAAATTATGATTTATAAATTAAAAAGTATCTGGAGTTACAAGAAATAAAATGTACCAGCAAAAAATACAGAAGTTTTTTTTGTTTACATTTTCCTTACTTGTGCTTTAGATTTTGGGTCGAGCAGTTCATCAGAAGTGTCTTGATCATCATCTTCACTAAGAATTTGTATCGGTTGGGAAATCTTTAGTGTGTAAACTGCCAGCAGATGTTGGATGTGTTAACTTGATGGAGCAGCATATCCACCCCCCTTGACAGTTCAGTGCTGACAAACTGCCTGGCTATCCATTTGTACTAAAAGGCCTGGCATGGCATATGTGACAGCGCTGCTCCTTGAACAAGGATATGCTGTTCTTGGTTTTTTTCAGAGAGTTTGTAAAAGACAGACTCTGAAAAGTCTGAGTTTGGATGGGTCTTAGGGCCAGTTTGTTCATATCTAATAGTTACTGTCTCAGGCAAAAGGCTTTCATGTATTTTAAAAAAAACACTTGTACAATGTAAGGGGAGTGGCCAGTTCTCCCAGCTCATCTTTTCTCTGATCAGGTCTGGCTATTCACTGAAAGCAGTCAGGGCAGTTGGAAAAGCTGCCTGACCCAAAGAAGCAGGTCCAGATTGATCTGCCTCTCTCTCGGACTTCTCTCCTGTAAGACCCTGTGTTTAATTTTACCTTTGATGCCAAGGGGTGTTTATGGGGATTGTTGCAAGTATTGGAACAGCATCATTCAGTCGGAATAATCTGTTGGGTTTCTGGATAGATTAAGTTATTCAGTATTCTGTTTTGTTTGTGTTTCATTCGGTAATCTTCTAAATAAATTCTGTTTTGTTTAAAACTACGTGGTTTGACCAACTGCATCCTTCCTGGAAAATCTGTGTTACACCTGCTAAAAACAACAGGCAAAGTTAGGGTCTGGGCTACTTTCTTGAAATATTTTGAGGGGGTCTGGCCTGGTCCATAACAGATTGGTGGGTCTTAGCGAGATTTGTGCTGTAGTTCCAATTTGGGATTAGGTTTGTTGGACTTGAAGGCAGTGAGTGGTAGGTATTAGTGTCTTTTGTTCTGGGTGTTGAATTCAGTCGGTTTAAACAGTGCTTGAGATAGCAATTTTCAGTCACCAAGGGTTTTCTGGGCGTGGATGAAGTGACCTTGGGGTTTTACAAAAGGTGATTCAGGCCCACCTGCTGGATTTAGCAGACAAGCTGGGGCTGGAGCTGTCTCCTTCTGTGAGGAAAGGAGACAGAGTTTCAGCAATAGCTCAGCATTTAAATTTGCTGGAAACACCATCAGAATCTTTAGAGGTGGCTAAAATTCAATTGAAAATGAAGCAGCTCGAGTTTGAAGCAAAAAAAAACAAGGAATTATGATTAAAAGCAGGAGAGAGAGAAAGAAAAGAGAAAAGGAGAGAGAGGAAAGGAAGAAAGAGAGAGAGCTTGACCTTCAGAAATTGGCACTTAGACAGGAAAGTCAGCTTAAAAGGATGGAGATGAAGGCTGAAGGTAAGTTGAGTGAGCAATAGAGTGAGGATGAACAAACCCATGGTAGCCAAAGGCCTGGTGAGAAACTGTTTAAATATATTCAAGCATTGCCGAAATTTGATGAGAAGGATGTGGAAGCCTTTTTCACTCATTTGAAAAGGTGGCTAAAGAAATGCAGTGGTGAGTGGCCATGTTGGTTTTGTTGATCCAAACAAAACTTGCAGGCAGAGTGAGGTATTCGCATCCTTATCAGAGGAGTTATGTAGGGCATATAAGGAGATGAAGAAAGCCAGCTTAAATGCATATGAGCTTGTGCCAGAAACCTACAAACAATGTTTCAGGAATCTGAGAAGGGACCCTGATCAAATCTACATTGCGAGGAATCCAAGATGGCGTGTCCTGTTGGGATTGTGTTTGCTGGACTCTGCGCTACAGTCCTGATTTGACAGAGCCAGAACCCATCCCGAACACTTTACTGTGAGTAAAAACACAGTAAAGGAGCCAGAAACCTGAAAAAATCAACTTACCTTTGTTCTTACAGCCGAAAAAAAGAGGAAGCTCGCCCAGGACTGGGATCATGTCCCAGCCCACTGAAGCAGTGGGCTTGTTTACTCACTAGAACCTGGTTGAGGAGCTGGCCAAATCTTGTAAGGTCCTGGGGAAGCAGATCCAGGGAAAAAAAATCAAAGAGAAGCTGGCTTCTGTATCTGCCATGCTGCAAGACTTGGGAAAAAGGACAGATGAACTCAAGCGCCGGACTGTAGGATTAGAGGCAGAGACTGATTCCTCCAAGATCCAGATTGACGCCTGGAAACACAGGACTGTGGTCTGTTGGATCTGATAGACGATCCTGAAAACAGAGTCAGAAGAAAGAACCTGCGCAGTGTTGGCATACTGGAGGGGGCGGACGGTGATCAGCTGGTGGAGTCTTTCGAGAAATAGTTGCCGGAGTTCCTTGGTTTGGAGGCTGAGAAGGGAAGGATAACAATTGAAAGAGCCCACTGGATCGCAGCACCAAAAACCAGGTGCAGATCAGTGCCTACGCTCGGTTCTGGTCAGGTTGCATTATTATTAAGACAAGCAGAGGGTCATGAAAGCCTCTAGATCCCAGGGGATGGGCCCGAGGGCATTGGTATATGGCAACTCCAGGGTCATGTTTTTTCAAGACTTCTAGGTGGCAGTGGTCTGGAAAAGAAGTCTACGATGGTGTCAAGTGGAGATTGAGAGAGCTTGGGATCCAGTATTCTTTAAGATATCCAGCAGTGCTTCGGATCAATCATAATGGATCCTTACATTTGTCGATGCATGAGAGAAAGCAAAGAACTTTGTGGTCATATTTATTCAAGTTGAATGGGCGAATAGGCATAGAGGACAGAGCTGTTTGGGTTGCTTTTCTTTAAAAAGGACTTAGTGGAGTCTGTTTCTGGTAAAAGAATTGTGTGAACTGATGTCTGGAATGAGTAGAGTATTTATCTTTAATTTCCCAGTTATGTTAAGGATTAGGTGGCATATTTATTTTTGTTTACTTATCTATAGTGCTAACTGTGCTCTTGGGTGTTTCCTTTTCTTCTCTACCGGGTGGTCAGTGTAGGTGGCGCGACCCTAGCTGGTAGGTGTTGAGAGTGTGGTTGGGATGGTTAGTAGTTGTAGGATGTGGTGGTGCCCCCTTGAATGGGGGTAAATTCCTCCAATCAGTGTCTTTGGCGATTTTTATTTTGTAAATTTTCTGGATTTGTTGACTGTAGTTATTTTAGTCTGTGTAGTTTTTGGGTTTTGTGGATTCTTTTGTATTAAAGCTCAGCGATCTATAATTTGGGTTCTTCCTGTCTGGTGTGGAAATGGTGCTGTGGAAGGTTATGGCTAAGGATGTGTTGAAGTGGTGCGCCTGGAAACATTAAGGGAAGTCATTCGCATGTCAAGAGGAACAAGATACTTTCTTGCCTTAAAAGGGGGAGGGTGAATGTTGCCTTATTACAAAAAAAAATTGGATGATGCAGAGCATTTGAAGCTGCAACAGAAGGGGTATGATCGAGTTTATTTTACATCTTTCAATATGAGGGCTAGAGGGGCAGCCATTTTAGTTAGAAAGAATCTCCCATTTAAGTCATTAGAACGCATTAAAGACACACACGGGAGATTTGTAATCCTTAAAGCTTTGATACATGGGAAAGAATGCAGGATCTTAAATGTTTATTGTCCCTTGCCCATCCCCTTAAATTCTTTACAGACACACTTTCTAGACTGGTTAACTTTGCATTTCAGCATATTATCATAGGAGGAGATTTCAATTGTCTAATATACCCTACAGTAGACAGATTGCCCAAAGGCCCGCTGATATCTTCTTTGTGATCTAAACAATTAAGGGATCTGTGTGTTGAATTGGGGTTGGTAGATGTTTGGAGGCAACTTCACCCTACTGGCAGGGACTTCACGTTTTTTTTTGAACCCACATAAATGCCATACCAGGATTGATCTTTCTCTGATCCCTGCAGCACATCTGGGCTCGGTGGCATCATGTACAATTGACAAGTCACTATTTCCGATCACGCCCCAGTATATTTAATGGTCAAGAGTAAGGATACTGTGGTAGGCTCGAGGCACTGGCGACTGGACCCCTTCATCCTCAAGGATAGCAGGTTTATTGAATTATTTTATACTGAGTTCAGGGATGTTTTAGATATTCATTCAGGCTCAGTCACTAACCCATCCATTCTTTGGGAAACAGCTAAAGCCTATGCTCGGGGGTTGGTTATTTCCTATTCAGCCAGTAAGAAGCGACGGACGGGTGAGTAGCAACACTTGCTCGAGACACATCTGAAAGTTGCTGAAAAGGCATACATTGACAGACCCTCACTGGTTAAACTGCAGAGGATCACAGCGCTTCGGTCTACACTGAACTCCATGCTCACGCAGACAGCCAAGAAAGAGCTTACATTTACAACTCAAAGGCTGTTTGAACGTGGAGATAAGCCAGGCAAGTACCTAGCATACCTTGCTAGGAAAAAGAGTGCCCCCCCATGCCATCACCACGAACAGAGACGACACTGGAAATTTGACCTACGATTCTAAAAGGATTAATGCAGCATTCTGGAAATTTTACTCTGAACTATACCATTCTGAAAGCTGTGAGAGTGTGCAGTTTAGGATGGAATCTTGTTTTAAGAAATTGGACCTTCCGGGAGTGACCCCTGAACAAGAGTCTCCTCAATGCCCCATTATCAGTGCAAGAGGTGCAGGAAGCTGTGAGGCAGCTCCAGAATGGAAAGGCGCAAGGACCTGATGGGCTCCCCAGTGAGTTCTATAAGGAACTTAAAAGTATATTGTCAGGGCCGATGTTTAGTATGTTTAATGACTCACATAGTTGTGGCCTCCTCCCACCATCTCTAAGAGAGGCGAACATCTCTCTCATTCTTAAAAAAGGGAAGGCCCCGGAGGACTGTGCTTTCTATAGACCCATTTCACTCCTGAATGTCGACTTTAAAATCCTATCCAAGACTCTGGCATTAAGGTTAGAATCTGTACTGCCCTCCATCATTAAGGACGACCAGACGTGGTTCATAAAAGATCAATGGATAATGTCAGGAAATTACTTAACATGATCCAAGTATGTCGACAGTGATCGATACAGGGATTGGTGATCTCCTTAGATGCGGAAAAGGCATTTGACAGGATTGAGTAACCATATTTTTTTCATAAAATGAAGCAATTTGGCCTGGGAGAGATCTTCATCAGGTGGGTGGAGGTTTTGTGTAGTGATCTTCTTGCGTGGTACTCATCAATGGTACACGATCAAGCAATTTTAATACTTGTAGGGGCAATTGTCAGGGCTGTCCCTTGTCACCATTGCTTTTCACATTGGTGATCAAACTGCTGGTGGAGGCAATACGCAGGGATCTCAGTAAAACTGCTGCAGAAGTAGAGACTAAGTCACATAAGATCAGACAGTATGCAGATGATGTTCTTGTCGTCTTATCAAACCCAACAGTCTCAGTGCCACATCTGATATAATGCACCAATTTATTTGGTGGCTTCTTGGGTTATATGATCAATTTTGTGAAATCAGAGACCATACCCATGGGTCATCTCCCCAGAGTGCCTGATCCTGCGGGAGGATCTCGATTCTTAAAAAATTCCCTTAGATGGTCACAGAAAAGCTTTCTGTACTGAGGTATATTTATTATTTCCATTTTTGATCGGCTATTTAAAGCCAATTTTACCCATTTATTTGACAGAATCAAACAGGACCTTCGTAGATGGGAGGCACTTCCAATCTCTTGGTTAGGTCGGATAGCTCTCATTAAGATGAACATTCTGCCCCACCTGCTGTATCCTGTGTGAATGCTACCTCTGCTTTTTACTAAGCAAATATTTAGAAGACTGAACAGCTGGTTTAGTTCTTTTTTCTGGTATTGCAAGCGGTCCCTAAATTGACTAAATTGCAGTTACCTTACAGACTGGGAGGAGTGGGCCTCCCAGATATCAAAAACTATCATTTAAACTTGTTGCTATCTTATGTGAATGATTGAGCCCGGGGGGATATTCACTCACTTTGGTTGGACATTGAAGCATCTCAGGTAGGATGCCCCCTTAGTAGCCTGCTGTTCTTAGACAAAATGCGAACAGTTAAGGAATATTGTAATAGCCCAATAGTCATCAGTACTGCCAAGGCGAGGAGGGCAATGCATCAGGGTGAGGGCAATATTGCTAAAGCATCATTTTTAATACCCATAGTCGGTATGCTGGACTTTTAGCCAGGGATGATGGACTCAGGGTTTAAACTATGGGCAGCTCAGGGCGTGTCTTGCCTGAGTGATTTATTCGAAGGGGACATATTGATGTCTTTTGACCAGTTGGCTTGGAAATGTGAATTGCCCAGTAGGGACCTCTTTCATTTCTTTCACATTAGAAACTTCATGCAAAAGAGACCACACTTCTAACTGATCTTTATAGGTCCGACATGGAGAAGAGGGTATTGAATGCTGAGGATAAATTATCTGTTAGCAACGCTTATCATCTGTTGGGAGGGGGTCCCTCTGATGAGACCGAACGGCTTTGTAAAGAATGGGAGAGGGAGTTGGACGTTGAGATCGCTTCTGAAATATGGGAATAAATCTGGGAAAATGGAAGAAGGATCTCGATTTGCAACAGGACCCATGCCTTGCAATTTAAGATTCTTCACAGGGTCCCAGACCACCTCGCTAAATTTAAAGCAGGAGCATCTCCAAAGTGTCCTAAATGTAAAGTGAGCATGGGCACGCTTACTCATTGTCTTTGGTCCTGCCACAGACTGCACGCATACTGAAGCGCTGTGGTAGGCGAAATAGAGAAGGCCTTGAGGACGGAGGTGGAAATGGATAGGTATCTCTATTTCTTGGCTTTGTTAATTTACTTTCATGAGATGCACACAAAAAAAGGCTTTTCAGTATCCTCACTTTTTGTGCCAGAAAGAACATTCTGTTAGGATGGATGTTAGAAAATCCCCCTGGGGCTGGCAGGCTGGCATAAGCTAGCCATGGAGTACATCCCCTTGGACTTTCTGATGAGCATGGGGCACAATAAAACCGAGAATTTCGCTAAGGCATGGCAGCCCTTTTTGGACTAACTGGGTACAGATTTATCCACCATACTAATAAGAGTCTTTATATAACCATGGCAATTTTATGTAATGAATCTGGTATCCAGAGGGGAGGAACTACGAACATATGAATATGTATAAACTTATGCGCTTGGTGATCGAGGCTATTGCTTTGTTTTGCTGAGCTGTGTCATGGTTATTATTGTTAAGATTTTCTTTCTTTAGCTTAATTATTAGTTAGTATTTATTTATATAATTAACGGGGTTGTTTTTTAAACGATGATTTGAATTGTTTGGTTTTGTATTTTTTGTAATAGTCAAAGGAAAAAAATTCTTTTTTAATAAAAAATATATTTTAAAAAAACCTACATTGAGTTTGAAGGTTCAAACAAAAGTTATTTTGATAGGTGGATAGGGGCATTGCAAATACAGCTCTTAGAGAGGACAATTAGTTTAGGAGGACTTCTAAAATTCATTTCCTGAAGTAGTGAGAACTCATGGAGGAAGAGAGAGTTAAAACGACAACATTAGCAGCTGAAATGGCTGATAATTATGAATCGGTCCATAAATCAATGTTTGGCTTCCAAAATCAATTTCAGTCCATGAAAAGTCCTCATGTGGAAAGGGAAAGATAAATCTCGGTGAAGATGATAAGGATAACTTACCACAGGATTAAAAAGTACATCCTTGAAGGGGAAAGAGAAGTTAGAAGTTTTCACTGCAATAAAGTAGGACTCATGAAATCAATGTTGGTAGGTTAGGAAAAGCACTGGGAAGCCAAGTGTGGGAAAACAGGAGAAGCCAGTGAATTTTGTTGGAGTTGTAAGGGAAAGTACAGTGGAGGCTAGAAAGCTGCACCAGAACATACAAGCTGGTCAGAGGTTGGTTCAGGAGGAAGTGCCAGATCTTCTTAAACTGTATACCTGCCAAGGTAAAGTTTACTCTCATAGGCTAGGAGCAGCAGGTAAAGAAGTTACAATATTAAGAGACACAGGATCCTCTCAATCTATGATTTTGAAAGATGAGGAGATATATACCTTTGAAGAATTATTGCCAGAAAAGTTACTAGTAATGGGAATTTGTGCTAAGAAGCGCTCAATTATGTAAAGTGAGGTTAGAGTGTCCAGTGAAAAGTGGAGAAGTTGTGGTAGGAATATTGGACAAACTCTCAGCTCCAGGAATACAATTTGCCATTGTTAATGATAAAGCTAGTTCACAGGTAGGAATTCTGCCCTCTGTGATTGAAAAGCTAGTAAAAGCTCAGGCAACAGAACTATTTCAGGACATATATCCTGGGAATTTTCCTGACTGTGTGGTAATGAGGTCACAAAGTCATCAATTGAAACAAAAGAGATCAAAGAGTAAAGATAAGAAAGTTGAAGTGGAATTCTCAGACAACTGGTGTAATGAAATGGTTGAGATAAGCCAAGAGCAGATAGATGACACAGCAGACATCTTTAGCTCAGATAAATTAACTTGGTTACAGCAGAAGGATGAAAATTTAAAGCAATTATATCAAAAGGCATAGACAGAAATAGAATCAAAATTTATCCCTGAATTTTATTATCTTAAAAATGATGTCTTAATGAGGAAATGGAGGCCATCATATAATCAGGTAGATGAGAAATGGGCAGAAGTTCATCAAATCGTATTGCCAGTGGGATATAGAACAGAGCTGTTGTGAGTGGCTACTACTCAGGGGTCATTTAGGAGTGAGAAAAACTCAAGCTGAAATAAAAAACATTTTTACTGACCTGGACTGCACAAAGATATAGTTAAATTTGCAAGACATGTCACACATGTCAGGTAATTGGAAAACCACAGGCAGTCATAAAACCCACACCTTTGATACCTATTCCTGCTTTTGAGGAACCTTTTAAAAGAGCCCTAATTGATTGCATAGGACCCTTACCTCAAATAAAAAGTGGGAATCAGTATTTGTTAACATTAATGAGTGTCTCCACTAGATTTCCAGAGGTCATCCCAATACGCAATATCATAGCTAAAAGGATTGTAGAGGAATTACTCAAACTTTTCATTGGATACAGACTAGCCACAGAGATACAATCAGATCAAGGGTCAAACTTCAAAATTATTCTGGGAAGTTATGGATAGCTTAGGAATAAAACAATTCAAATCTATTGTGAACTATCCAGAGTCACAGGGAGCACTGGAAAGGTGGCATCAAACATTAAAGTCTGTGTTGAGGGTTTACAATCAGGACTATCTAGATGATTGGGATTAGGGAATTCCTTTTGAATTTTTTGTGATTAGAGATGCACCAAATGAATCAACCAAATTCATTCCATTTGAATTAGTTTTTGGGCATGAAGTGAGAGGACAGCTAAAAGTGATTAAGGAGAAATTGGTAAGTCAGTATTCAGAGACCACATATTTGGACTGCGTGTCAAATTTCTGGGAACAATTAAATAGAGTGGGGGAGTTGGCTGGACAGCATTTAAAAGTATCACAGTGTACAATGAAACAGGAAGCAGGCAAGAAATCAACAGTTCACAATTTTGCTATTGGAATAAGGTGTTTGTGGACACAAAGGTTTAGTGGACCTTATCAAGTTGAAAGGAAATTGAGTGAGGTTAATTATTTGATAAGGACTCCAGATAGAATGAGATCTCACAGTGTCATGTGAATATGCTTGAAAGTGAAGGGAAGCCACAGGAGACTGTGCTATTGGTTGTAACACAAAATTGGACATTCCTCAAATTAAATTGGACAATGTGAAAGTTGTCAAAAATTGGTATAAATGATTGAGTTACCTTCCAGAGGAAAATCAAAATGACCTGAAAGGGTTATTGCTATCACATGGGGTGATATTGGAAATAATCTGTATGTACTAATCTAATAATGCATGATGTAGACATAAGAGTGCTGTTCCAATTAAGCAACATCCTTATAGGCATAACCCTCTAGAGTGTAGCACAGGTTTAAAAGGAGATTGAACGCACACTCCAAGATGACATAATTGAAGTGAATTATAGTGACTGGAGCTTACCCATAGTAATGGTGCCAAAACCAGATGGTACCCAACAGTAATGTGTGGGCTATCACAAAGTCAGTGCAGCTACAAAGACTGATGCATATCCGATTCCGCGTTTGGAAGACTGTTGCGAAAGTGGGACAAGCAACTTAAACAGTAGTCACCCTGTACCCATGGGGGATATATTCCAAGGTCTACTGCGGAAGCCTAAAACTGTGGATAGGTGCTAACCCATTTATTTAATGGAAAATTTATCTTCCCGGCAGCCCTCTGGTCCCTGGTTTCGGAAGGTTCCCTACAATGTGTTCAGGCCGCTGTAAGCAGCGGGTAACTGAAACCACGGAAAACAGTGGATACGGCGGTCGACCTGTATTTCTAAGTTGGACTTGCTCAGAGGATACTGGCTGGTGCCTTTGTCGGAAAGAGCAAAGGCAATTTCTGCTTTTGTAATGCTGAATGGACTGTATCAGCTTAAAGTCGTGCTGTTTGACATGAACAATGTGCCAGGCACATTTCAGAGACTAACCAATAAGATTATTGCCAAACTACCCAAGTGTGTCTTAAACATAAATTACCTGGTGATTTTTAGTCATACACGGAAGGAACATTTGCAACAGGTTTCAGACTTGTTCAATCGACTTCGGAAGGCAGGCTTGATGATAAACCTGTCTAAAAGTGAATTTGCCAAAGCCCAAGTCACCTTTTTGGGCCATGTTATTGGACACGGACAAATCACCCCACGGAATGCAAAAAAGAAACATAACTTGGGGGGTTTCCCATACCATCAACAAAAAGAGCAATACTATGGTTCCTGGGATTGAGTGGATTTTATGAAAATTTGTGCCAAATTTTAGCAGTGATGCTTATCCACTCACTGAATTGCTAAAGAAAGGCAAGAAGTAACAGTGTACAGCAGACTGACAGCTATGTTTACTACTGCCCCAGTATTAGCCACACCTAATTATGCAAAGCCATTCAAGGTGATTCTTGATGCAAGTGATGTGGGTGTCACTGCTGTCCCCTTGCAGGAAGGTGACAAGAAAATAAAAAGACCTATCGGGTATTTCTCCAGGAAATTGAACATTCATCAGCAGAAATGTTCGACAGTTGAGAAGGAGACTTTCAGCATGGTGTTGGCATTACAGCGTTTCAATGTTTACCTTACCAGTGATTTAGCTGAGACAATCATATACGCTGACCATAACCCATTGAGGTTTGTGGAGAAATTTAAGGACAAAAATGCCAGAGTTAAATGGAGCTTGTTGTTTCAGCCATTCAATTTGAAAATTGAGCATGTGGCAGGATGACAAAACATCATTGCTGACACATTGTCGAGACTTGAATGAGAAACAGAGGCTTTTGATGGCAGGAGTAAAACGGATTGAATTAGAATGTAGCAGTGCGTGTTTGCATATTTATAGTCATTGTAACGTATATGTATATTGTAGAGTACTAATAGTTTAGGATTAAAGGGTTTTAAAATGAAGTCAGCTTTGGAAATTGACGATTAATTTTTTTAAAGGGGGAGGTGTGATGATGCTGCTCCTTTAACAAGGTTATGCTGTCCTTGTTTATTTTCAGAGGTCATAAAATGCACAAGCTCCGAGATGTCTGGTTTTGGATGGGTCTTAGGGCCAGTTTGATTTTATTTAATAGTTACAGCCTCAGGCAAATTGCTGTCAAGTTTTTTTTAAAAACACTTGTATAATGTAAGGGGAGTGGCCAGTTCTCCCAGCTCAGCTTTACTCTGGTCTGGTCTGGTTGTTCACTGAAAGCAGTCAGGGCAGTTGTAAAAGCTGCTGGACCCAAAGAAGCAGGTCTGGCTGATCCGCCTCTCTCTCTCTGACATCTCTCCTGTAAAATCCTGCGTTTGATTTTACCTTTTATGCCAAGGGGTATTTATGAGGTTGTTGCAAGAATTTGGAACAGCATCATTCAGTTGGAATAATCTGTTGGGTTTTTGGTTAGATTAAGTTAACCAGTGTTCTGTTCTCTTTTGTTTGTGTTTCATTCAGTAATCTTCTAAATAAATTCTGTTTTGTTTAAAACTACATGGTTTGACCAACTGCATCCCTCCTGGAAAATCTGCATTGCACCTGCTTAAAGCAACGAGCAAAGTTAGGGTCTGGGCTACTTTCTTGCAATGTTTTGAGGGGGTCTGGCCTAGTCCATCACACATATGAGCAAGGCAATTAAGTGTAAAGTTAGCAAATACTAAGAAAACAAACTAATAACCCTGAAATGCGCTGTGCTCTGATACATGAGACGGGCGCTTGACCCAGTGTCCAAAATGGCCTTGCATCAGTATTGCAAGGCAAGGTGTCAGTGAGCTCCAAAGTGCAGTAATTGTTGAATTATACTCTAAGTTAGTCTGAGATGTATCATGATGATACGGTGAGGTTACTGCTTCACTACTGATGGGCTCTGCAGTGGCTGCACCACAGAGTATGCTCTGAGATGATGGAGAATATTGTTCTCTGGAGGCCCAGAGAAGGTGCTGGCAAGCTGCAGCTATTTGTTGGTGACTTTTCACTTTCAAGTGAGGAATTGATGCTGCCTAGATTCTCACCAGTACCTGGAAAAATCGCAAACTGTAGATGAGGTGAAATTAGGAGTAATGAGATGTAAATGCGTGAAAATAGGGCCCTCACTGCTTACTCGTGAAATTCTCATTTAGCCATTAAAACCTCAAGGAAAAATTGGACCTGTTTTTTTCTCAAAGTTGAAAATCTCATTTTTTAATTCTCGCCATACTCTCCTAACTTACTCGTCGTTGCCCATGTCAACACTGCTGCCTCACAATGCCAGGGACCTTGATTCGATTCCCGCCTTGGGACGACTGTTTGTGTGGTGTTTGCACATTCTCCCTGTGTCTGCATGGATTTCTGCCAAGTGCACCAGTTTCCTACCACAGCCCAAATATATGCAGGTTGCATTGGCCATGCTTAATTGCCCTGTAGTATTCAAGGATGTGTAGGCTAGTTAGATCAGCCATTGTAAGTGCTGGAATAGGGTTCAGGGCTGGGTCTGGATGGGACGCTCTTCAAAGGGTTGGTGTGACTCAGTGGGGTGAAAGGCCTGTCCCCCCACAGCATTGTGGGGAATCTATGATTCTAACTTAGTGCCATCATTTTTTACAGAGTCACTTTGATAACTTATACATATTGAATTTTGTTTTAGGAAGGGCCAGAGTAGTTGAAATTTTTAAACAAAAGTGAAAATTCATTAAAGGCTCTTGGTTCCACTGGATCATTTTCAATTCATGCTTACATTTTTTATTTTCTGTGGTAACCAACAAAATCAGAAAGCTTGGCCTCTTCTACTTGGTGCCTCCCATTAATGAAGTAACTGAGTTTTCAGAGGTTGGTGGTGTGGGAGTACAGGAGCACCTGCCACTTTAATAGCACAGTACATTTATTTCCAAGGTCCCTGTGTCTCAAAGTCATTTTTTTTTACAGTGTACCTTTCCTCCCTTCTGATCCAGCCTAATGTTCTCTGCTCATAGCAACTGCATGTGTGCTACTGAATAATCCTGCTGTTATATCCCTCTTTCCCTTTTACCCACTTCCTCAGCATTGGGGTGATAGTTACATCGAGGATGTCGAGTTTCTTAGAAAGTGACCTCTCCATTTAACCATAAAAAACTTGCTGTAATATTGAGGTGCAAGTTGAAGTGATTTTTTTTTTGTTTTCTCTCACCTTTTCTCTAAAGGTTCCCATCTTTTATTTTAATTGTTGCATTGCTGTACACATGACTAATTGTTTTCCACAGAAGTAACTTTGCAGTAACATTGGAAGCTATTTGTGGAGTATTCATGGAGATTTTTTTAAAGATGCATATTTCCATTTAATAAAATGTAACTTTTGCACAATGGTAGACAATGGTTGCAGGTAAGTACCGGAGCGCGCGCGCACGCACACACACACATAGATTGAAAAATCAAACTCAATTAATGACACAAAGAGAAGGAAAAAAAAGTGGAGTACATTGTACAAAAATGAAATGGCTGCCGCAGCAATAACAAAACAGCTGCAGCTCATAAGGAATTAAAAGTTTAGAAATAAGGACTTCAGAAGTTTAAATAAAAATGCTGGCTGACATATGGTAACTTTCTTAAAGGCACCATTGAGAAGGAAAGGGTTAATTCCACTTGTTTTGAGGAAAGGAGAGAATACATTAAATTTAATCTCTTGGAATTGAGTGAAGACAACAAGAGCAAGCCAGACAACAGTTTTGAAGAAAAATTGCCATCTCTTGCCAAAGTCAAATCATCAGACCTGTCAACATAACTTTAAAGTATGAGGAGAAATCAGATGAACATTTTGATGGTTTCCTTACAATACTGGAAAATGCAGATGAAACAAAACTGTATCAGTTTGTCTGGTGCTATGCTGGGACCACAAATAATTACAATACAGATTAACGTCTTGGATGATTGTAGTGAAGGTTTTATCACCAAGTTTGCAGATGACACAGGAATGAGTTCAGTGAGTGGGCAAAAACATGGCAGCTGGAATACAATGAGGGAAATTGGTCACTTTGGTAACTCCTATATATATTGAATTTTGCTTTAGGAAGGGCCAGAGTGATTGAAACTTTTAAACGAAGATAAAAATCCATGAATGGCTCCAGTGGATCCTTTTCAGTTTATGCTTATATTCTTTATTTTCTGTGGTAATCAACAAAATTAGAAAGCTTGTCCGCTCGGTCTCCCAGATGTCTGGGAGCTTTGCAGGAATTGGATTTAAATAGAAAGAAACTGCAGAAAGCTACAACAACGGGATTTGGGGATCCTTGTGAATGAATCATAAAAAGCTAGCATCCGAGTTCAGTGGGAAGGCAAATATAATGTTGACCTCTATTTCGAAGGGAATGGAGTTTAAAATATGGAGGTCCTTCTAAAGCCTGTACAAGGCAGCTGGAACACTGTGAGATGGTGAGGACTGCAGATGCTGGAGATCAGTGTAAAAGTGTGGCGCTGGAAAATCACAGCAGGTCGGCAGCATTGGATGCTGCCTGAGATGCTGGAACACTGTGAACAGTACTGGATCCCTTATCTAAGGAAAGCCATACTGGTGTTGGGGGCTGTTCAGCGGAGGCAGAGAAGGTTCCTGGTTTGATTAGTTTGGAGTTGTACTCAAAGGAAGTTAGAAGAATAAGTGGAGAGCTTATTGTAATCTGCAAGATTCTTAGGGGGCTTGATGTGGTAGATACCAAAAGGTTGTTTCCCTTTAGGGGCGAGTGTAGGACCAGAGCATATATTCTCAGTTTAACAAACTGACCATGAAAGAATGGGATGAGGAGGACTTCTTTCTCTGAGGGTGGTGAACTCCTGCAATCCTTTACTATAGAGGGATGTCAAGGCTGATCGGTTAAGTGTAGTCAAGGCTGAGGTAGATGTTTAATCAGTAACAAAATCAACGATTGTGGGGAAAAGTGGAGTTGAGGATTATCAGGTCAGTCATGATCTGATTGACTGAAAAATCAGACCCAATAGCTGCATGGCCTACTTCTGCTCCTACATCTTATGGCCTTATGAGGCTCTGCATTTTATGAGTCTTTGCACTTTTTGTAGTGCAACAAGATAACATTGCAGGCTCTGAACACTATCCATACACACACAGCCATGGAAAGGCAGATGAAAAGGATGCATGTTGGGGGAGGGAAGAGACAGGCTGCAAAGGGGGAAAATGGAGAAGGAAGCTGAAAGGGAGAGACTGAGTGGGAAGCTCAAAGGCGAGAGAACAGTTTTAAATCCATTAATAAAGGAGAATTTTGCTAACTTAGAGCCAGGAAAACTTGGAATGACTGAGGTATTGAAGTTGCATATGTTTAGGAACAATTATGGAGGGAAAAATGTAGTGGATGCTAGTGTATTCGACACTGTCAGATGTTAAATTTATATCTGAAATTCAGATGTGAGACTCACGATAAAGAAAAGTAACTCTTTAGTTGAGCTCTTTTAGCTTTGTGCGTAATATAATGGAAATGTATTAGCTGCAAACTCACCAATCTCTGGAAGATGGATTTAGAGTGTTACTATTTTTGTGTGTAGAAGTGAAGGTCATTTATTTTGGGGAGAAAAGAAAAACTTTTGTTGCTAAATTGTCTGCACGTGCCAGTTTAAATACTGTAGTGTCTAAGAAATTAATGCTTTCCTTAGATGTTGTGGCTTGATGTTTAATAATTAAGGGGATTGAAATCTCCTGTTCAAACATCACGTATGTCAATACGAATACAAAAGGTGTTATTATTATGTGACTGCATCACCTAATAAATTAGTGAGAATCAAAAGTGAGCCCTTGAGAAAATTGTTCTGACCCCTCTGAGAGAGTTACAATGAATTGCATACAGTTCTGGTCACCACCCAGCCAGAAGGATGTGGATGCTTTGGAGAGGGTCCAGAAAAGGTTTACCAGGATGTTGCCTGGTATAGGGGATATTAACTATGAAGAAAAGTTGGATAGTCTGGGTTTGTTTTCATTGGAATGCAGGAGGTTGAGGGGCAACCTGATAGAAGTTTATTAGGTTGTGAATGGCATGAATCGAGTGGAAATTGTGAGCTTTTTCACAGGGTGGAGCGGTCAATTACAAGGGCACACAAGTTCAAGGTTTGGGGTGGGGAGGTGGAATTTAAAAGAGATGTGTGAGGCAAGTTTTTCACACAAAAGGTGTCGGAGGTGTTGGTGGAAGCAGTCACAATAGCAGCATTCAAGAAACACATGGGTGAGTGCATGAACAGGAAGGGAATAGGAGGATATGGATCTTGTAAATGAAGACAGTTTTAGTATGGAAGGGCAAAATGCATCAGTGCAGGCTTGGAGGGCCAAAGGGCCTGTTCCTAGGCTGTATTTTTCTTTGGTCTTTGTTTGTTTTAGTTGACGTGATCTAATAAGTGAGTTCTTCCATATCTCATGTCAAAACACATAGCAAACTTGAGAGAGCTGAGTCCGAGTGGTCAGAGTCAGATGAGAGAGGAGTTTCAACAAACTCAGGAGTGATATGTATTTAGACCAGTCTGTCTCGCTACTACAGAAACAAACCTGTCATTCTGCATTTGAGACCTTTACGAAAGGACTAGGAAAAGAGGTTGAATGAATAGCATTCACATCCAAAGCTCCAACATTAACTGAGATCAGATATGCAACATCGAAAGGGAACTTCTGCCAGTTGTCTACATATGTGAGAAATTGCGTTCAGATCTTTATTGGAGAAGGGTCATTGTTGAGAGTGATCATCAATCTATCAGGAAATTTGTTGGATCCAGAGTAATCATACCCACTACAATGCAGAAATAACTTCTGTAGAAGATTCATGAAAGTCACATTGGAATGAAGGTGTGTAAGCTCAGAACCAGGTCAGTTGTACATTGTTCATCTGTGTGCTGATAGGCATCAACAAAGACATTGAAAGAATGGTGACTGCATGCAATATATGCCCGAAGAACAGTTACACAACAGAAAGAGAAGATAACAGCTACTGAACAACCAGCTCGACTACACCATTCCCTAGCTGCAACAATTGCCTCACAAGTACAAGTTATGTTCATTGTGCAAGGGATTCCTGAAATGAGAATGGGGTCCAATTCACCTCAAGAAATCTGAAAGGATTCGCTGAACCAGTCGGATTCACCATTATCATCACATTACCCAAGGGTACGCTGGTGTATGGCCGACTGGTCAAGTCAACCATCACAAAATGTAAGAGACAAAGGAAGATTCAGAGCATACCTTTATGCCAATCTACATCTTTTAAGGCTGTCTAGAAACTGCCTGTATGAATGGAAGAAGATATGAGATAATGCTAAGACAAGGTA